>NC_059165.1:77276145-78526145 GCF_019923935.1 Bubalus bubalis
ATATTTGGAGGTTCTTCTTTGGGAAGAAGTGTTTGTTACCAGTAAACCCCTGCATCTGAGATTAATTCCTTGAGTGGAATCAGCTGTAAGCAATCTGCGGTCAGCATTCCCAACCCCTGAGAGTAAAATCGTGAGATCTCAGCTTTGGTCTTGTGAGCTAGGTCTGGACAGGACAATCTAGGAATCACTTAAAACTCTTACATATTAAGACAGTTTATGGGCAGTTTCACCACTTTTTACTTTTATTTGCATAAAAAAAAGTCAGACATGGGATTTTTAAAAAATAATGTGCCTTGAAAGAACCTGAAAATCATGTCAAGTTCAAGATATTCAACTTTCAGATTAAGAGTAGGAGGTGAAGGTAAGTGCTTTGCTTGATGGAACAGAAGAAACTGATGCGGATTCTAGAATTCTGGTCTTCTATCTTCACCTCAGTTCATTTTCATTCTTAGAATCTCTCAGGTCTAGAGAACCAGAGAATTGCAAGTTGTTTCCTATAGTTCAAAGGTTTAGAATTTGGTCTCTACTGTAACATACTGTAGAGGCTAAGCCCGTGATTGCAGTTTGCCTTTCAAGACAGTTTCTTCTTTTTTTTTTTATTTTCTAGAACTACTGTTGCTTTGTGTAGGATCAGGATAGTAAGTAGATTGAGGTTTTAAATTCCAGTAGTAGATTGGTGAACATATATAATCTATTGTGCTTTTTTCCCTGGAAAATTGTTTTGAGTAAGTTTGTTAAATTTTATTTTTTTCTTTCTGAGTTTAACAAGAATCACCTGGGTTAAAGTGACGGTTCACAGAAATGGCTCAAATTCTGTTGTTTTGAAATGGGCTCTTTGGTTGGATTATCTCAAGGTTGGTATTGAGCACGCTTCTATAAAGCTACCCTTGTTTCAGCTAACAGGTTTTTTTGAATCCATCTGCATTCAACCACAGGGAGTTTTTCTGGCAACTGGAAAAGGCTACTGGTCTTTGGTCTCCCTGCTTGTTATTCTGCTTACTAGGTTGGCTTTTCCTAAAACAAAGAATTCTCTCTGAAATGCACAGTCTACTTCCAGGTTGAAATGTTTCCGGAAAGAAATTGTTTTCAATTTGATATTTAAGTCCCATGGTCTTTTACTGAGAGTTTATAATGTGCTAAGTGTTGGGTTATGTGTAGGGATACAAAAATGTTCAAGATAGGATATCTGCCCTGAAGGAACTTGATCTAATTGGGATATAATAAAGACCTTGGCAAATAATTTCGCTATTAAGTAATGTGTTTTATAAAGATGTGCACAGGGCTGTAGTTTCCAGAGAAAGTTGTGGGAATAACGTTGATGTAAATGAGGCATTAGCAAGTTGTGGTATCTTTGTCAGAAGGCTGCAGTTAATACACTTAGGGAGTGGTCAACTGATTTGCGTAATTAGCATGCTAAGCAGGAATGATTTCTAAGGCTAGCCAGCAGATACTGTGGACCAAGAAGGAAACGGATACAGAAGGTGAATCTCCATGCAGTGCTTAGGAATTGGGCAGCAGAGGGTTGAAAAGAGCAGACACAAAGCAGAGATAAGCTTTTGGTAGTGAGGAGAAACAAATTGAATGAATAAGTAATGCCTGCTTAGGATGACAACCCCCTGAAGCTGTGGGAATCTAAAAGTGAGGTGAGAAGCTGGGAATGAAGGATAAGCAGACCAGCCCTCCTTAGTTTAATTTGACACTTCCCCGAAATGTATGTTATGTAACATTTCCTAAATCACCTTTGGATTTAGAATAAATGTTAATGGTAAAGTTACTACTATTGTATGTTCAGTATGCATTTCTAAAGAGACTGCATTTAATTAGGATTGTGTTGCAGTATGCCTATCAAATTGACACATAAAATATCCTGCAATTACAGTATTTACATTAATATTTGGATTAGTTTCAAATGCCCCTTCCACTTCCCAGGAACTCCTCTAATGTACCTTTTTATATTTTAAAATAAAATAGCTCTTGAGAATGCATTATCCATAGCACACTGAATATGGAGTTATGTTTGGTTTTGTCAAAGCAGGAATTTACTGCAACTTATTTTTTTAGAGAGAAAGTAGGATGAGGAACAGAAGGGTGGGAAAGAGGTGGATGTCTGCATCTCACTATGTATCTGCTCCTTGCTTTTCACACTCATCTTCATGATTTGTTTTCCTTTCCCCGATATTTAAAAATTTTGAAACATTTTAAAGAACACTTGAATACCTTTCTCCTAGATTTCCAAATTGTTCACATTTTGGTGTTCCACTTTACGACATACACAGCTGGTCCTCTTCTCTTTCACTTTGTTTTCTCACAGTATCATTATGAACTCAGATTAAAAAAAATCAGTGTTATCCATTACTGTCCTTATTTTTGCTGTAAACATCAAATTAAAGAACCCTAATACTACCTGTAGATATCAATACTCTATTCCAAGAGACTTCTATCATTTTATGCATCAATGTCTTAAAAGATCTGGGAAAAATGGGTTAAAGCAAACTGGTATATTTTATACAGCCAAAAGAGCTTTGGATACTTGGAGTATTGGGGTTATGTAGGATCTTAGAAATAATTTTCTTGTATTCTTTCTTGTATTCAAGCTTTTGCATCCACTCAAGCATTTACCACTGAGAATAAGTGAAACAAAAATATGCTATCTGTAAGTCTGCAGCTTAAACTGAAGCTGCCATAGGTAGGCAATGTCTTTGAAATCATAGTTATCTTATAAAACACATCTAAATTTTTGTTTCTTCTATACTATACACTGACTTTTGTTGAAGATTAATATTTAAAATATATTAAATATAAAAATGAACACAACTATAAGTAAATGGGTGTTCATTACAGTAGGGTCTGCAACAGTGAAAGACTGGGGAAAACTTGCATACCATTCAATAGAGGATGGGTTAAATATACTACAGATTTATGGAATGGATATTGTTATGTCTCCTTCCACAAATATATAATTATGTCCTATAGTGAAATGTAGTTTTAAAGACCGTAAAGCAACTTAAGAATGATAAAGAGGCACAGAGAGTTATGGCTACTCTTCCCTATAGGAGTCAGGGACAAAGTGACATTTCAAAGCAGAGACCTCAGGATGGGTAGGAGCAGATAGGAGAGGTTAAGGATAGGAATGCTTTCTCTAGCTTTATCATTTTGAGTTTTGAGTAATGTAATTATTTAGTGAAAATAAGATTAAATTATCAGTAAAAGCCCCTAAAATTAAATAGAAACACATATAAATGAACCTGATGTTATGAAATTGATAATACAACCACACAAAGTAAAAATTCAAATAGCTTTGAACAGCCCTTTGTTAGAATTCATTCACAGCACAGAATGGCAATAAAATCTTAAACTGGACTTAGCAGGTTTGTTGTAGGTATTGATATTGATAATGTAATTCCAAAATTATTTTAAGTATATTAGAAGATAAAGAAGGTGAGTTTATATATTGATCCTTTGGGGAATCAGGGTTTTCACTGTCAAAGAAGACAGATTGAAAGTTGCTCAGTCATGTCCAACTCTTTGCGACCCCATGGATTATACAGTGGAGAAGAAAATGGCAACCCACTCCAGTATTCTTGCCTGGAAAACCCCATGGACAGAGGAGCCTGGTAGGCTACAGTCCATGGGGTCACAAAGAGTCGGACATGACTGAACGACTGGAATTCTCCAGGCCAGAAGACTAGAGTGGGTAGCCTTTCCCTTCTTCAGGGAATCTTCCCAACCCAGGAATCGAACCCAGGTCTCCCACATTGCAGGTGGATTCTTTGTCAGCTGAGCCAGAAGGAGAGCCCAAGAATACTGGAATGGGTAGCCTATCCCTTCTTCAGGGGATCTTCCTGACCCAGGAATCAAACCGGGGTCTCCTGCATTGTAGGCAGACTCTTTACCAACTGAGCTATCAGGGAAGGCAGATTACATAAATGGTATTGTAGAACATAAGGAACACCCTGTGTTAGGGTATGAGGATTTAGGAATACATGGTTTTTGTTAAGCCTTGCAGCTTATATAATTTTGGAGACTCTTTAAGAAAAATTAGAAATACTAAATTAGGTAGAGAACCTTAGAAGGAGCTCATTAGCTTCACAGTGAATCTTTGTCTCATCTGCTCGTGTTGACTTGGACTTGAAAGCATAGGTGTATTTCCTTGAGCTATAAACTGGAAAGGTCTAGATATAAGAATACCCTTACAGCAATGAGCCCACTTAGTGCTCAGAATTTGTTTTCTAAATACATTCATCTAGACAAAGAAATGAGGGTCTCTAGAGAAATGGTTGACCCAGGTTTGGGCAAGAAAAGCACAAGGAGATACTGTCACATCTCATGCCACATATAAGAAAGTGCTCCAAGACTATAGGGGTGACATCAAGATTATAAGCATTTTGCCCAACTTTGCTGTTTATATGTATATACTTACATGTTGATATAAAGACACTTTCCCCCAAGCAATGTTCAGCTCGTTGTTCTATGTTAGAGGGAATTGGCCTCATGGCCAATTAGTGTTGGGAGCTGAGCTTGGTCAAATTGAGGGGAGATGGGAAATTCTCATAAGGGAAAGGGCCCAGAGCCATTACTCAGGGATGGGGTTGCATATGTCTTACTACAAAACTCGCTCTGTGCTCTGCTTTTCAGAGAATCTGGAAATGAGTAAAATTGTTTCCTTGTGAATATCTTGATTGGCTCTTTGTTGGATATTGCTTACCCAAGGAGATCGGGGTAGGGGGGTGTTCTACTCTCCTCAAACAGTTGTGTTTTCACCTTCTCTTCTGATTTTGTCTGTAATTAAAGAAATTAATCTACTTATTGGCTTCCCTTGTATATAATTAAAATGACTCACTAACCGATAATGACTTAAAATTCTTCTTTGACATTTCCTAAATTTGTTTTAAACTCATAAATCCTGTTATGTATAAAAACCAGTTGTACCGGGAGAAAATAGGTCCTTTTTTAAAATTAAAGATGATACAGGAATAATAAACACCTTCTTTCCTATAAGGACCTTTTTTGAGAGTTAATGACTAGCTGGGTTAATGACCTTAAAATTTTAGGACCCTCAGTTTTCCCAAAATTCCCAAGACTGAAATAATTAGCATTTAAATAAAAGCAAAAATAGTGAGACCAGTAGGATATTGGCGAGATGTCAGAGACCGTTTTTATAGTGCAAATTATGAGAAAATACTGAATGTATGTGATGAATTGGTTGGCCTATAAAAAGAACTGAAAGCAAGTAATTACTGGAGTAAAAGGAAAGGGGAATAGAAAATAGTAGAGGTTGGCCAAAGAAATTATGACTGGGTAATTTAGTACCATTCAGAGTGGGTAAAAAGAAAAAAAGTGCTCACTTACAATGATAGTAGGAAATAGTAGTTCAAATACAGTCCTTGTGGAAATTTCAACCAAGTATGAATGGTGCAGTTTTTGAATATGCTGTAATTGAAAGTTGGCTTTCAAAATTCAATGTTACCCCTAAAAAATGGGTATATAAAGTAGAGAGAAATAAATGATAAGACTCTGAGGAATGCTGGTACCATGAATTGTTGTTAGAGCCTCACTTAGATTTACATGATGGTAAAACTGCATGAACAATTTTTTTGTGTGTGTGATGGGCCAAAAGGAGAATAGCTACATGTACTGTTAAACTCAGATAAAGAGAAAATGCAGAATAAACATGCATCTTCCAAATCAAACCCATTATATTACATTAAAAAAAACCTTAAGTATGCTGTTACTTCCCAGAAAGGCATACCTTATAATGTAGACTAAAACTGCATTAGAATGGATCAACATTTTGTAAATTTGAGAAAAAAGAAAGTTCTTTAACTGATTTAACTAAGGCTGAGCCTGTCATTAAGAGTATAGAAATAACTAGTAGAGGCTGTAGAAATTGTTATTAAAAAAAAAAAAATTTGTTTACTGATTTATTTTTGGCTGTGCTAGGTCTTTGTTGCTGTGTGGGCTTTAGGAAGACTTGGAAAGCTGATGAGACATCTATTTGATATGGAGATTTAAGAAAATTGGGCCAAGAATATAAAGAAAGCCAGACGGACAATTACGTGTAAAGACTGAATATTGTTACACAACTGCACTGAGTCACTCTTAGCACTTAAACAAATGATTACCAGAAGAGAACAATGCATTTGAAATTCACTCTATGTTACTCTGGGAAAAAAGTCTGAGGCAGACCATAAATCTTGTTTGTATGCTTAACATAAGCTTGGGTTCTTTTCTTGTTATTTTTTTGGCGTCACCTTAGTCATTCTAAAGTTACAGAATCAGAGTTGGAAGGACGTCTAGAGATGTCAATTAAATTACTTCTCTGCATCAATTTACCTACCTTTTGTGTAAACATTTCCAGGAACAAAACATTTTACAGCTCTCCCATGGAGACTGTTAAATCATTCCAATGTTTATAAGCTCTCACAGCCAGGAGTTCTCCATATGAGTGTCATATTTACCCTCATTCCTCTGTTCCCCGCCTTCTCACCTCCCACTCCATTCAACTTCATATTTATTTTTCATATACTATTTTTCTTTATCCAAATAAATCTGTTTTTCTTCTTTCTGCAACTCTATGACAGGTTTTTTTCTAATGTCCCAGTGCCATATTTGTTTTTCTTGTATTTCTTCTCAGCATCCCCAGATCTTTTATATTTTCTCCTAAATTTTAAGTAAGCTTATTTTGTCTTATTTTGAATTGAGAGCAAATGAACCAAAATGCTAGAAATCAAGCTGGGAGGAAATGAAGAGATTGGAAAGTATGGGTATCTAAAGGAGCATTTTCACCAATTGCAGAATTTAAAGGCGTTCTTGCAGGCTTAGGAAAACCTCAGTGCGGATGACTGCCAAACTCTCTCTTAGGTTTACTTACCCAGGCAAAATTGTTGGGGATGTTCACTGGCCAACACTATTAGCATACATAAAGCTCTCTGTTGGAAAGTTTACAGAATCAATTAAAGTTCAGAATTTTTTTTAACAGTATGGTTGAGGGACTCATTTAATGAATTGCATTTCAGGATGTTTCTATTCTTGTAGGAACTGCCTGTAAAATATTAGCGGGTGGCACATTAAGGCCATGGGAGACTGTACACTTAAAGAGGTATTTATTTGGATATATATTTTCCATCTAGCGTATTACCACATCAGTATAGAGGTTGTACTATTTCCCAAGTTGTCCCAAACTTTATAAGTTCCATAACATTTTCTGAAGAAGAATTGGTACTTTTTATCTAGACTCACTATCTATAAATTGATTTCCAAATAAATCCAGTGATTCTTCTTTTGTGAGCTAATTTTTTTTTAATTTGTAACATTTATTTAGGCAAAAAAAAAAAATTTCCTCAAGCAAAAATCTGTATACACAGCATTAATACCTAAGTTATGTCCTGATTTAAAATATAGCATGATTGTAAGCTAAATTCTTGATTCATTTATATGAATAATGCTGAAGGAGTCCTGTTGAGTTTTCACCATCAAGGCAATCCCTTGATTTGCTTAGCATTAAGTGGATATTTTTGAGCTAAGTGAGGAGCACAGTTATTTCCAAAGTTTCTGCTCTCGATAACCATACAATTGTAATCTAAAAGTAATACGTATTTATTAAGTTTTGGATAAAAATAAAGCAGTATTTTAATTTATAATATTAATAGAACGTCTGCAACCTATTTATGTTTGTGGAGGCTTACTATTTGCAGGATGTATTCCATAAAGAATCATTGTCTATCAGACAAGAATTGTATTGCAGTAGTACTGCAGAGAAATAGATTATTGTTTTGAATGACTCAGGAGTGGGAGTATTGATAGTTTGAGGTCAGGGCTCAAATACATGGGACAAGGATTTGGGGGAAGCATGAATGAATCAGAAGGGTGATTGAAGAATTCTTCATAGCTGAAGAAATAAATTTATCACTTAATTACTTTGTGACAACAAGGATAGCCCTAGCAGATAACTGAAGAAAAAAAAAAACTTGCTTTTTTTTCTGAAAGTGTGCATGTGTGTTTGTATGTGTGTTTATGTTCTGTTCTATGGGATGTTTAATTATGAATATGAGGTATAATGAGTGTCCTGGTGGCATGTGCGTTTAAAAATAGTCTTTTCTTTACTGTCAATACATAAAATCTATTCTGGAGCCTGAAGCTATAGCCTGTTATTATTCCTAACCTCTGTCCTTAAAAGCCTGTCTGCTAGGTAAGGAGACAGTCAACTTTTTCTGTAAAAAGACAAATAGTTAATATTTTCTGCTTATAGGCCATGTGGTCTCCATTGTAACTATGTGACCATTATTATAGTTTGAAAACAGCCATAGACAATACAAAGACAAATGGGCATGAATGTGTTCCAACAAAACTTTCTTTTCAAAAACAGATGGCAGGTGGGGTTTTGTCTAAGAAGTCTAGTTTACTGACTTTTGTTCTAGATCAGTGATTCCTACCCATTAATCATTTCAAACAGTGCTTTAAGAATGTTTGAAAAGGCTTTTTTTAGTCCTTTCCAATGAAGCCTATAAGAACTATATTGCAGTCAGTGTCCCTTCAATGTGAAATATTGGAAGCATGAATGGGGTACTACTTCTCTTCCAGAAGTGCTAGAATGACTCCCAGAGAAGCCCTGAAGTGAGTGCAAGAAAGAGCTCTGGCATAAGACACAGGAAGCTTGAGGTCTAGTGTCTGGCTCAGACGGTAAAGAATCTGACTGCGGTGCAGGAAACCAAGGTTTGATCCCTGGTCAGGAAGAAGGGAATGGCTACCCACTCCACTGTGGAGAATTCCATGGACAGAGGAGCCTGCTGGGCCGCAGTCCATGGAGTCGCAAAGAGTCGGAAACGACCGAACGACTAACACTTTCACTTTCTGTGACTTCAGGTCTGGGTTTCCTCAGTGCCAGAGAAGGATATTGGGACTAGACACTCTTCAAATTCTCTACCAGCTCTAGGATTTCACAGTGCTAAATTAAGGTTCTTGGCAAAGCTCTTTCTGTAGGAAGTCTCAGTTCGTGGTCTCACTTTTAAGTCGTTTCCTCTAACAGAGCCAACAGCAGACACTGGTAACTTTTAAAGGGGAGCACACTTCTTGTTTCTGCCTTAGGAATTGATAAGAATGATCCTATTTGGGCAGCTTTTAACAGTTTTGGGACTTGCCATGTAGTCATTGCTTCTCTGTGTGAGACTAACATTGCCCTTGAAGATACTTGTGGATAGAATTAGGAGTATTTTTCTTTTAAAATTTGTAGCTATAGTGTACATTAAAAAAAAAAAAATTGACTTACATTCTTATTGTTATATACTTTATCATTTTTAAGAACCACACTATTTTTTACATTTTGACATGTGTGAAATCAAAAGGCATCATGCAGTTGCTTCCATGTAGGCGACAATTGATATGCATTTGTTAATGCTTATATATGGGCATAAAAATATGTATCAGTGTGTGTGTGTGTGTATATATATATATATCACATACATGGATACTGATATTTATATAATCTAAAGCTTGCAGGAGAATCCTGAAGACAGTTATGAGGCATGATTAAAAAATGCTATTTCACCAAGGATCTTGAAACAAAGGAATATTTTATATGGAAATTATGAACCTTAATGACTCTGAATTGATCAGTAATTTGGAATCTATATGTGAAGAAATTTTAGGAATAATTATTATGCTTATGTATTTTTTTCCATGAGAATCAGTAATTTAGTAAACACATGTCTAAACGAATTCAAAAGGGCTCTTTTTGTAATATAAAATTAATAATAATTTTCATGTTCATGTTCATGTTCATGGAATTCTCCAGACAACAATACTGGAGTGGGTTGTTATTCCCTTCTCCAGGGGTCTTCCTAACCCAGGGATCGAACCCAGGTCTCCTACATTGGAGGCATATTCTTTACTGTCTGAGCTACCAGGGAAGCCCCTAGACCTATAAACATGGTTCTATTAATTATGATGGGAAATGTTTGAGAATTTAGAAGTAAATACTATCAATTTAAAATAATTAGGAAGCATAATATGTCAAGAAGGAGATTTCATTTTGCCTTTCAGCACTGAGAGAAGTACAAGATGAAGAAAACAAATCTTGATGTATGATTGTCAGCCACAGAATGAGCCAAGATTACCAGTGGAATGCTACTAAGTCCCTTGAACACTGACCTTGCCTGTCTTCTACCGCAAGGTTTCTAGCACCTAGAACAATTCCTGGCAAAGAGCTGGCTGCCCATAATTTTTTGTTGAGTGGTAGGAAAAGTAGCCCCTAGGGCAATATTGGTGTGTGGGAGAGGCAAGGCTGTGCAGAGCTTGGCTTTGAGGGTCAATAATGTTTACCAAAGTTACTCTTCACACTTGTTGATCTTACACTTGATCTCTGAGTTCATTAGACAAAGATGCATGAGTCAGTAGCACTGATGTTCAGAAGTACAGGTGTTTGTACTGAAACTGTAGCCTTGATAAAAGAAGTTAACCAGTTTGAATTGAATGAGAACAAAGTATGAGTAATCCCTGAACTTTAAAGAAAATATAACTCTGCTATTAAGATCTTGGCAAAACACTTTCTAGTAGTATTCCTTGATGAAACTATCCTTGAGGCATTATCCTGAGAGAAGAAACCAAAAGCCAAGTTCATCAGTTTCTGTACCAGTTTTGATAGAAGCAGATGCTAACTACACAGAATTCTTGCAGAACTTGTTTCCATATGGTCTCCAGTATGTTTTGTTCCTGCAAATTTTAGAGTCTGGAATACTTTGGGATGCTTAGGTGTCATCACCACCCAAGCAAAACCAAATTCTTATAAAACTTACAAAAGTGTCTTTTGGGATAGAGAAGTAAATTTATTTTTTTTAAGTGTTAGGATGTTAAAGATGATAGCTTTGCTGGGGTGGATATTAAGAATTTTAGTATGTACATATGGGCCTTAGTTTTCTTTAAGATCCTCCTTGTGGTGTTATCTAAGACATCTAATAAATATATCTAATACATATGAAGTTATCTAATTCTAATCACTTGATTCTAAATCAGTGTTCTTTGACATAGTAACTCTAGGAATAAGTATATATATAAACGTATGTATTCAGAGTTTAGTTTAGGAAATGATGGCAGCATATATTAAGGAATTAGAATATTGTTATATATATATATATGGATTATAATTTTGTGGAGACATTTTAAATGATAGAGAAATAATAAGGAGCAAAAGATCAGCGAGGGTAAGATGACTTCATCAGAATTTTGGCAGACCAAGCAGGAAGGGTTGAGTATTCCTGGCAAGGGAGGTGATGAGTGAAGTCTCAGAGATGGATATAGTGTACCGTGATGCAAAGAGGAGACAATTGTTGTGAACACAGTGGAGAGCAAGAATCTGGGAGTAGAGACAAATAGTTGAATAAAATTAAAACCGTTGATAGGATGTCCCATGAATAATGATGGCATACACACCATCTCCTAGGCTCTGTCGTAGTGCTGGTGAGTCAGTGGTGGAAAAGACACATGTAATATACTGCCCTTATGTGACTTACCTTCTAGTTGACTGCAGCAGATAAGCAAAAACCAAGTAAACAAATATAAGAAGCAAGTTTGTGATAAGTAATGGTGGTAGTGATACTGCTATATGATGAAGACGATATGAGCTGGATGCTGCCACAGTGAAAGTGGGAGATGGGAAAACATTTTAGGTAGGGTGGTCAGAGAAAACATCTCTAGGGAGTTGACTTTCAAGCCAAAATCTAAAGGTTCAGAAGGAGTCAGGTAGGTGAGAGGTAGAGAATAGAACAGATAACACTAAAAGGCATTGATGGATTCTATAAACTAACAAAAGCTTAAGGCCTGGAGACAAGAAGGGCGTAAGAAGCTCAAGATGAGTTGGATGGATAGACAAGACTCAGATCATGCTGGACATTGAGGGACAGAGTAGAGAATTTGAATTTTGTTCTTTGTGTTATTAATGGAAATTCTTTGAAAAGTTTTGAGAATATTTTCCAATATGACATAGTTTTATAAGATTGTTCTGGTTCTTGTGTATATAGTAAATTCATTGGATCACTCATCATCATCATCACCATTATCACCAAGCTACTACCTGTATAGCACTTACTCTGTGTCACACAATATTTTCACCCCTTTATAAATACCCATTTAATCCTCATAACAACCCTTTACATGCATGCTAAGTCACTTCAGTCATGTTCGACTCTGCACAACCCTATGGGCTGTAGCCTGCCAGGCTCTTTGGTCCATGGGGATTCTCCAGGCAAAAATACTGGAGTGGGTTACCATGCCCTCCTCCAGGGGATCTGTACATCCAGGGATCAAACCCATGTCTCTTTCATATCCTACATTGGCAGGCGGGTTCTTTACCACTTGTGCCACCTGGGAAACCCAGCAACACTATGAGGTAGGTACTATTATTATGTCCCATTTTAGCGATAAAGTTAGTAAGCTACAAGGAAGTCAATTCCTTTCACCAGGTTTACATGGTTTTTTGACACCAAGGCTAGTCTTTGAACTGAAAAAGTCTGTGCTCTTAATTTCTGTGCTGTCTTATAAGTAAAAAGCAGGAAATGTTACAGAAGTCTGAGAGAGAACAGATAGGATTTGGTGTGGTAGGTTAGAGCTTAATTTAGAAGGAGAATTGGCGCAGAAAGGGAAAGTCATGAATGGTGCCTAGGTTTCTTATATCGGATTACAAAAAGTATTAAATGTCAGAGTGGGTTTGTGTTGATAAATAGAAAAATCACAGAACCCAGTAGTTTTGGAAGGTGCTATAGAAAATGCTTGTTTAAGAAAGATGTGTTGGATTATGGGGGATACTGTAGTAGAACTGCAAAGTCTGAAAATCAGGGAAGTCTTTGTTACTTTTTCTGCAGTAACCCTCTGTGAGAAGCTGGTGGATTGGGTCAGGCAGTGGCCATGGGATTAGAAAAGAAAACATAGCCATGAAGGCATGAAGGATATCTTTACAGAAGATTTTTTCTTTTGAAACTTATTGGAAATGAGAAATGAATCAGAAGTGTGTACCTAAGACAGCCGAGGAATCTTTTGTATGACCTGGATGTTTTTTAATCTCTGAGCACTTCAACTCTGTTTCCAGGAGTTGCATGAACTCTTAGGCAGGGGTAAACCTGATTTCCTGGACCAACCACCTTCAAATTAGTACCCTTACCTTTGAAATGTATCATGCACAGAATGGAAATTATACAATTAAAACTTATATCCTGCTCATCACTTAGAAATAAAAAATGCATTATATTCATCAAGGGTTTATTCTGCATCAGTGAGGTGCCAGGGACATAATGGTGCAAAAAGAAAACTCATGTAGCTTTGCTTTATTTGTGAATGTTATCTACGCTTTGTTCTTGTGATGCACAAACCCACAGAGCATAATGGAAAGAACATACATGCATGTGTTAAAAATAATGCGACTGTCCACAGAGTTCCCTTAGAGATGTCATGTCATCAAAGTCAAATATCCAGAGGCTTCATTGTCTGTGGGTGGGGATGGTTTTTAAAGTGCCTATTGTAGAAACCTCTTGATACTGGTTCCAGTTTGTATTTTGAGAAAAATAATTTCAAAACATGACACATAAAAACATCAAATGGCAACAAGAATTTAAAAAATGTTTCCTGTTTTCCTTTATTTAATACATATTGAGTGCTAAATTTCTGTTTTCTACAAAGTACAGCTAATTAAGTTTTGTCACTGCCCTGCAGGAGTTTGCTGTCTGCAGCAGATAGTGCGAACAGCCATCTCTTTTTTCACATGGGATGAGGCCATACCAAATTGGGAGTTGGGAAAGCAACTTTTTTGAGGGAGACTGTAAATGTTGTTTGAATGAAGACAAAAGGAGAGGAAGCTGTAGGCAGCTAGGTGGAGAGAAATCAAATGCATATGTTTGCACATCAGAGAGCTTTGTGGAATCTCAGGGGCATCAGAAAGAGGAGAATCTATAAATGAACCCATGAGAGACTATTGAGGAGTGGCCAGTTCCTAATGGGGTGGCACCAGATGTCTAATTTAGTCTGTGCGGGGAGAATTGGGAAAATAGGATGAACATCTTGGCAATGAACACAACAGCCAAGAGAGTTAATGTCATAGAGTGAGAGGGCTAAATGAAGAAGAAGGATTTGTTCCCTCAAGTTAACTGCTGGCAGATAAAGAGGAAATTGTAGTTGCCTAGGTGAGAAATGATTGAGTTTGATGCTGAGACAGTGGCAGACTAATGGAGAACAGGACAGTGTGGGATTATCAAACCTCAGCTAGATTTCAGAGCTTGATGGTGCCTTAAAATACAACCTTCCAGATGAGAAACCGAGATTATATCTTATTATTCGAGTAACATTGAACCAGTTTCCTAATGCGGCTGATGGCCAGTTTTAGTAATCTGTAAGACGGTGTCCTGGTGCTGTTGTGACCCTACTGACATCATGTATGTGTGAACCACATAGATAGTAAACAGGAAAGGCATAATTATAGGAGACATTTAGGAAGCCATAGATTTTGGCAACAGACTCCATACAGAGTGAGAGAAATGAGTCAGAGTTTAGTCATTAACACATTCTGTTCTTTTTGGTCATAAGTATTTATGAGACTCTATAAATGAGGATGAGTAACATTCACTTGACTGTTAAGAGACACATTGGTAAAACAGTTTTCTCTGTTGGCCTTTTGTACTGTAACTCCCAAACTTTCCGTCGCTGGAGAAGCAATCATTGGTGCTGCTTGTTTTTATTGTGATCTGTCATTTGTGCAGCACAAACATCAGGTCAGTTGTTCCTTTCTTACCTTCTGATCCAGGGTATCTCTGAACAAAAGATTTAATTCTGTGTGGCTATCTTGGCCATGCTCTTCAGTGTCATCCATGGATCTCCTTGTCACCTTCATTGGCTATGTTTTGCATGAGTGTTTTGTATGGGGACTTTTATTTTCAGCAGAGTGTTTCATAGCATCCTTAGGTAGCTGTTGTTTCATAAGTACTATTGCAAAGAAAAGTCCAGGCATTGTTTTTCTTTTTGCTCAACGAAACCTTGGAGAGGGTGGAATGAATGGAGAGAGCAGCATGGAAACATATATATCACCATATGTAAAATACATAGCCTGTGGGAATTTGCTGTATGATTCATGGAACTTAAACTGGGGCTCTGTGACAACCTAGAGGGGTGGGGGGGCCGGAGGTGGGAGGGAGGGAACACATATATATCTATGGCTGATTCATGCTGATATATGGCAGAAACCAACACAATATTGTAAGGCAATGATCCTTCAATTAAAAACAAGTAAATTAAAAAAAGAAACCTTGGAACCAGAAGCCCTCCAATGGATAGCTCTGGACCGTGACCCCAAGTCACCTACTTATGAACTTACTGATGCCTGTGTGGCCAAAGGATGTTTCATTTCTAAATAGAAAATCTAACAAAACAGAAATTCCAGTCAATTGGCTAAAAAAGACTGGCTTTGATATCTTGCCTTCACTTCAGCTAAAGGTGTATTGGCGTGTGTGCTCAGTCACTTCAGTTGTGTCCGACTCTTTGCAACCCCATGGACTGTAGCCTACCAGGCTCTTCTGTCCAAGGGATTCTCTAGGCCAGAATACTGGTGTGGGTTGCTGTGTCTTCTTTGGAGAAGCCCAAAGCTGTATTTAAAATACATCAATTCTAAAATCTGTCCTTATCCTCACAAAACTCCAGTACCTGCATCTCTTATTCCTTCAAACTTACAGCATGGCTCCTGAGCAGGTCCCAGGAAATGAGAAGAGTCCTATGACAATTACTGGTGCCCAGATGAGTATCCTGCCAAGACATAGCACCAGCCTAGTAGGATCAGGCCAACTATAAGAAGCAGATGAGCTCAAAGAAAGCCTGCTTCCTGGGTTTGGAAGCAAGATCAACAGGTTCATGGGCCACCCTACAAATCATGCACCACACCCTGCCTCTGACATTTCAATGAAACAACAAATAACACACAAGGGGATACCCATAAGGATAACAGCTGATCTTTCAATGAATCTGAACATTTGAGTTTCTCAATTGGATCTTTCCTTCCCTGATTCATTGTAATATCTTTATGGAGGCAGAAGTGATAACTTTGCCAAGTAAGTAGCAGTAGCTGTGAGGCTCCCTGGAGCTCTCTCTGAATCTACTAATGGTGAATGCATCCAGTTTGGGTATTTAGCAATATCTCTTAGATGTGAAATAAAAGGAGCATATCATTTGGGTCCTTCTAAGAACCTCAGACTCAGGGCAGACACTAAATTTGAGCTGGAAAAGCTTCACCCATGTTTTTCTTAGCTATATTTACAGATTTGGTTTGTCTACCTGTCACAGTGTTGTCCAGAAGTGTTGGAACACTGGGATTCGATATGCTGGCAACATACTTTCTCTGCCTCCCTTACAGATGGGATTATTCTGCATGATCCCATCAGACTAAGTGTGTTTATTTGTTCTGTCAGCAATCTCACCACCGTCCAAGGGATTGTTTTGTTCTTTTTGTCTTCATTCAGTAAACATAAGAGTGCTCCTTCTATGCCATTCTCTGTGATAGATTCACTATGTAAATTATTATTGTTGCATAATGCTAGATAAGCACCCTCATAAAATATGAACCAGCTGCAGTGGGCACAGAGAGAAGAGAACCAGATTGTCCAATTAGGAATTTGGAGTTTTAGAAAGGTGTAGTCCATCCAGGAAACTGTGTTAGTTCATTATGGGTGGATTATAGGATCAAATAGCCAGAGATAAATTTGCTGAGTTCCTTGCCAAACCACAAGGGTCTGCCCTGCCACATGAAGTAAACTCGTGAATGCACTTCCCCATCTCACCTCAGCCTTCCTGAGTTCACCTGCGGCTGAAGGATGAGACCGTGTCTTTGCATCACAGAAGTATCTGCTTCTCCCTTTAGTACCTGAGGTCTTTGTCCAAATCAGGGGAGATATATCCTTTTCAAGAGTACCAATTGGGAAGGGTATTAATATGTCTTGAAGCATCCTCAGTAAATGGTGGTGGTAGTCAATGAGTAAACGCTCCAGTCCCTAAACAATTTTTTAAGATTTGGTCCACACACAGGGAGTCTGCAGTGGAATTGAGCCCCAGGTACCTGCAAAGCTAACTACGTGTTAACACATCCTTTACAGACTTTTCTCCCTTCCCTGTCTCTCTTTTATCATTTCATCATTTGTGCCTCTTGGGCGTACCTGCAAAAAACCAAATTGTACCCAAATACTTGTTTCAAACTGAGACACAAGAAAAAAGTATGGACTTGATCCTCTAGGCTACAGGCAGCCAATTGAATTTTAAAGCAGTGGAAAGATGTGATCTGATTTACATTTCAGAAAGTTCACTGTCTGAAGTGTGGAGAATATATTACAGCAGGACAGGACTGGAGGCAAGAATAGAAGGAGGTCATTCAGTTAATCTGGACAGGAAGTGATTCTTTGGGGGGAAAAAAAAAACTTTGAGAAAAGTTACTTCTTTAGCCCTTTTAAACCCTTATAACATTAGTACCACTCTTCAATTTGGGGAGCAGTCTTCGTAACAGTGTAAATAACATAGTCTTGTTTCTGGGGTATCAAATCTCAACTCTCTAACCCTCAATTGACTTCCCTGGTGGCTCAGATAGTAAAGAACCTGCCTGCAATGCGGGAGACCTGGGTTCGATCCTGGGTTTGGAAGATCCTCTGGAGGAGGGCATGGCAACCCACTCCAATGTTCTACTGTCCATGGGGTTGCAAAGAGTCAGGCATGACTGAGTGCCTAAGCACAGCACGCATTGTCATTTACTGTCATTCTTTGGCCTAGTCATCTACTCTTAAATCATTACATGCTCTGGATCTGTGAACAGGCTTTCATTTTTGTTAAACAGAATGACTAGTGCTCCGTTAGTCTTACTATACTTGAAATTCTGCTTCAGAGCAGAAAGTGGACATCAGCACTGATCCCCAAGAGGTTGTAGTCTGGTTGTTAGAAGATCAGGGCTCTTTTTGGGGTTTAATCCCATGAGGCACTCACTAAGTTTGTAAATTATTTAAAACAACACATTACTAGTGTCATTTCCTATTATTTTCTACATTTGTGTTTACTGAATTATGCTACTGAGGTTGTTTGTTTATCTGGAGGACAATGACCTATAATTTGAGTAATCAGCTTCCCTAAATTTGGGTACGTTTGTGATGTTTAGGCTGTGACTTACAGGCTTAAGAGGCTGCACTTATCCTTGGCTCAGAAGGAGACCACAGCTCTGATGGGATCTTCTTGTATTGACTACCACAGAGTGAAGTCTACCCCAGCATCCCAAATTACCTACCAGATAGGCTCCAAATGTGCGGATGTCCACAGTTGATGCATTCTCCCAACAAATTACTTGTTTTCTTGTTCAAATATGAAGTCTGTATAAATAGTAAAGCATGCAAAATAATTACTATTTAAATTGCACCTTTTAAGATGTATAATGTAGTCACTTTGTCTTGCAAAATGATAGCCACAATCATTAGTTAGCATACCCACAATAAAGTTAGTTAGCATGCCCATTGTCTCACATTGTTATATTTCTTTGGTGTGTGGTGAGAACTTTTCAAATCTACTCGTAGCAACTCTCAAATAAATGATAAAGTATTGTTAAATACACTTACCACGTTGAACATTACATTCCCAGAACATAACTGGAAGTTTGTACCCTATTGTCACCTTACTCCCTGTCTTGCTCAGACCCCCAGGAAACTACCATTCAGTTCTCTTTTCCTATGAGGTTTTTTCTTTCTTTTTTTTTTTTAAATTTCACATATAAGTGAGTTCGTACACTGTCTTTCTCTCTCTCTTGCTTATTTCACTTAGCATAACAGGTTCATTCATGTTGTCACAAAGGGCAGGGTTTCCTTTTTTGTGGTTGAATACTATTCTACTGTATACAACACAGTTTCTTTATTCATCATTGATGGCCACTTAGGTTATTTCTGTATCTTGATTATTGTAAATAAAGCTGCAATGAACATAGGGGTGCAGATGTTTGAGACAGTTGGATTTCATTTCCTTCAAATATATACCCCAAAGTGGGATTGCTGGATCATATGGTAGTTTTGTTTTTAATATTTGGAGGGACATCCATACTGTTTTCCATAGTGGCTTCACTAATTTATATTACCACTAACAGTATACAGGGCTCCTTTTCTCTGTATTCTTTTCAGTACTTACCTCTTGCCCTTTTGAGAATAGTCGTCCTCACAGGTATGAAGTGATATTTTATTATGGTTTTGATTTGCATTTCCCTGATGATGGGTGATGTTGAATACCTTTTCATCTACCTGTTGGCTATTTGAATATCTCCTTTGGAAAAAATGTTTATTTCGGTATTCTGCCCATTTTTAAAATTAAATTATTTGAGTGTCATTGAACCAGTGTATGACTCAATTGGTGACAATTTATGCACTTGGGCTCCCTCCTAACTTGTAGCTGCACCATTGCTCACTGAAGGCATCCAGAACTGCCTGATCATCTAGATCCAGTTGGGGGAAGGGGCAAAGCCTTGAGGAGAATGTGCCATTTTTAATGAGCTGGGCCTGGAAATGTCACTCATTTTCCTCTCCTATTCCATTAGTTAGATCTCAGTTATAAGGACATACTTAGCTGTAAGGAAAATTAAGAAATACAGTTCCTTGCTGGAAAATGTTTGCCTATTAACAACTCTACACTGAAGAATGGGAAGCTTGTATGTTTTTTGAACAGTGAATTGGTTCTGCCACAATGAATGAATCAAAGAACTCATAAAAATCCAAGAATAATTTGTTTTATATTTAAATATATATGCTTTGTAACCATTTTATAGAATTATTTTGAAATACAATTATCCTTTAGGTAATTACATCTATTAATGTATTCATATGTGGTTATATTAATATTTTGTCTTTATATTACTTATCTGAGGCACACCTGAATATAAACTAATGGGATTAATATGTTATTAAGGGAGGTTACATGACTGAATAATTTACCTGGCTTTGCGCTGGATCATCAAAAAATCAAGAGAGTTACAGAAAAACATCTATTTCTGCTTTAGTGACTATGCCAAAGCCTTTGACTGTGTGGATCACAATAAACTGTGGAAAATTCTGAAAGAGATGGGAATACCAGACCACCTGATCTGCCTCTTGAGAAACTTGTATGCAGGCCAGGAAGCAACAGTTAGAACTGGACATGGAACAACAGACTGGTTCCAAATAGGAAAAGGAGTTCGTCAAGGCTGTATATTGTCACCCTGTTTATTTAACATTTATGCAAAGTACATCATGAGAAACGCTGGACTGGAAGAAACACAAGCTGGAATCAAGATTGCTGGGAGAAATATCAATAACCTCAGATATGCAGATGACACCATCCTTATGGCAGAAAGTGAAGAGGAACTCAAAAGCCTCTTGATGAAAGTGAAAGTGGAGAGTGAAAAAGTTGGCTTAAAGCTCAACATTCAGAAAACGAAGATCATGGCATCCGGTCCCATCCCTTCATGGGAAATAGATGGGGAAACAGTGGAAACAGTGTCAGACTTTATTTTGGGGGGCTCCAAAATCACTGCAGATGGTGATTGCAGCCACAGAACTAAAAGACGCTTACTCCTTGGAAGGAAAGTTATGACCAACCTAGATGGCATATTGAAAAGCAGAGACATTACTTTGCCAACAAAGTCCGTCTAGTCAAGGCTATGGTTTTTCCAGTGGTCATGTATGGATGTGAGAGTTGGGCTTTGAAGAAAGCTGAGCGCCAAAGAATTGATGCTTTTGAACTGTGGTGTTGGAGAAGACTCTTGAGAGTCCCTTGGACTGCAAGGAGATCCAACCCGTCCGTTCTAATCAATCCTGGGTGTTCTTTGGAAGGAATACTGCTAAAGCTGAAACTCCAGTACTTTGGCCACCTCATGCAAAGAGTTGACTCATTGGAAAAGACTCTGATACTGGGAGGGATTGGGGACAGGAGGAGAAGGGGACGACAGAGGATGAGATGGCTGGATGGCATCACTGACTCGATGGACGTGAGTCTGAGTGAACTCTGGCGGTTGGTGATGGACAGGGAGGCCTGGCGTGCTGCTATTCATGGGGTCGCAAAGAGTCGGACACGACTAAGTGACTGAACTGAACTGAACTGAACTCTTCCTATGTAGTTTCCTTAACTTTTCTAGATTCGAGAGCTGAATTTCTTGGTGCATGACCCTTCCTCAGTCTTTAAGGTCAGCAGCATAGCATCTTCAAATCTTTTTCTGGTCTTGTCCTGTTACCTTCTCCTTTGTATTCAAATATCCCTGCCTCTCATTTTATAAGAACACTTGTAATTGCGTGCATGAGTCATCCACATAATACAGAATAATCTCCATATATCAATATCCTTAACTTCTCCAGAGTCTCTGTTGCCTTAGTAAATTAGCAATCACAAGTTCTAGTGATTAGGACCTGGGTATATTTGATAGTCAGTATTAAGCCTATGACAGTCTGTTCTCTCAGGTCATTCCTCTAGACCACAGTTTCCTTAATCTCACATTATAATGAACCAACTAAATCTTTACTTCTATTCTGAGGTTTTAAATTATTTTTTTTCAAATTTGTTGAATTATGCTTTATATGGTTGAACAATGTAAGTAATTAGAGAATCATTTTTTTGCTGTTAATGTTTACCAATATGGCATAAAGTACATCCAGTTTAATGTGGTGTAAAAAACTCAAAAGTTTTGGTTGTAATTTAGATGTGTTTAAATTCCTGCTTCATTTACGTTTTAGCCATGTAAACTTGAACAAATTGCTGCTCTAATCTGAGCTCATTGCTCATATCTAAAATAATGTTGATAATACTTCATTAGGATTATTGCAATAAAACATTAATAAAATGTGATTTGCCCTGTTTATTGCAAAATTACAACTAAAATGGGTTTACCATTATGCTACTTTAATTCCTTTATAGATAGACTTCCTAAGGAAGAAAATGATTCAAATAAATGGCTCTAAAAATAAGATGAATCCTCAGTACGTATGTCTATGTAAACTGCTTAGTCACTGCTGACAAAGCAGCAAGTTCTAGAGCACTTCTCCAGTTAGCTCCTTCCATTTAATGTGTGTGGATCCTTGGAGAGCATTTTTTTTCCTGGTTTGTAAACACAAGTTAAGAGTATTGTATGCGGTCTGGGTGGTTCTAAATGCTTCATTTGAATTTATTCTGTAACATCAGGCTCTTCCCAAGGCAGCACATTTGTAGTTCTCATCTTGACTCATCTGTAAACCTCTTACACCCTTGTCAGCAAATATGTAGCCATAGAACATACACTAAAGCAGCTGTCAAAAAGGAAGATGTGGGCACTGTTCCATCGTCCTGCAGCATAGGGATAGCTTGTATATGTGATGATCAGA
Organism: Bubalus bubalis; assembly: GCF_019923935.1. NCBI lineage: Eukaryota > Metazoa > Chordata > Mammalia > Artiodactyla > Bovidae > Bubalus > Bubalus bubalis. Next base: position 77,298,501 of record NC_059165.1, read on the forward strand.
TGGAATGAATTGTTAAGCACAAATCATATATTCTTTTAGAAGGGAAATAGTGGGAGTTAGGACAACTGGTTTTCTGTTGTTGTTCTGGGCTAGAAGAGCAGAGGAATGGAGTCATTAAAATGTATATACTTATATATTTGCTTCGTAATTTCATGAAAGCTTATTAGTAGATATAAAATCAATGAGAGCAGGCGCTTGGCACTGTAGTCCAGTGCTTATTAGGAAACATCTCACTCATTACCTAGCTCATAAATACATTGATGAACACATCAGTAAACATTTGCTGAATAAGTGAATAAATGCTAGGGCTCAGTGGTCTTCTTTCATGGAAATAGAGTTGCAGAGATTAGGTCACTATTCCCTCAAGAGGAGTGTTATATTTAATGGTATCTCCTGCAATCTGTACGAGAGAGTAGGCGGTTAGGACTTATGACTTTATTATGATTTTCTCAAAATTGTCACTGGTATCAGATACTGCTAAATTTTATTTCTCTTTGACTATAAACATAGGAACATTTATACTAGAATGTTTTTTTCATTTCTTTGGTTCATAGCCACTATGAACTGCTTTGCAATGCAACTGTGGATATTTGATGAATGTAACAAGTATACATTTTGTTCAAGTAAGCATTAATCACAATGTAATGCTCTCATCAGCCTATAATTGTACTGTTTGTGCAGTTATAGAATGTCAATGGAAATGTAAAAATGTTATTACATATAGGCTGTTGCTTAGTCTCGCAGGACAAGAAAAACAGTATCTCAAGGTGGACCTCTTACGGTGAAGGTAGTCATGATCTGGTGAAAGGAAATCCCCCCAAAAATAGATATGTGATAATGATAAATGTGAACTAAAGTGGAATGAAGTGAGGTAAAAAAATATGCCAACTCCTCTATTACAGGCTCAATGGGCAATCTGGTCAAAGAATGACAGTCCTCTCACAGGAGGAAGCTTTAATGTTCTCTACTCCTGCAAGCAACTTTAATCTACTTAGGAATTTCTATTCCTTCTAAGGATCCATGGATTAGGTTTTATCCTTCTCTATAACCACACACATGGGCACACACACGTACACACATCTCATATTCAAACCGTTGAAAATAAAACACTAAAGGAATCTTGAAAGCAGCCAGAGAAAAAGGACACATTATATACAGAGAAGAAAAATACGAGTATCAACTGACTTCTAATTAGAAATCAGAAAAGCCAGGAGAAAATGGAGTGACACCTTTAAAGAGTTTTTTGTTGTTTGTTTTTAAGTCAATTATATCTAGAAGAAATATTTTTCAAAAATGGAAAAGAAATCCACAAACCTTACACAACTGATAAATTTGTGTAGACCTTAATATACACATACATTCACAAGCATTCACACACACATCCAATTGAGTATAAGTAAAACCAAGGCAATCTGAACAAGATTCAGTAACATTGTATTCGATATGTCAGTATCCTGGTATGATACTGTGTGATAGTGTATAAAAGTTACCATGGGGGGAACTTGGATTTGCATACAATGGTTCTTTGTGTATTACTCATTATAACTGCAAGTGAATCTACAAATATCTTCAGTCACAATTTCAGTAAAATAAGAAAACAACAAAATAATCCCCCCAAAATAACAAAGGCAAATTCATTAAAAATAAAAGAGAACAAAGGATAAACATGTAAAGTGAAGTGAAGTCGCTGAGTCGTGTCCGACTCTTTGCGACCCCATGGACTATAGCCTACATGGCTCTTCTGTCCACGGAATTTTCCAGGCAAGCGTACTGGAGTGGGTTGACGGTTCCTTCTCCAGGGGATCTTCCTGACCCAGGGATCAAACCCAGGTCTCCCGCATTGCAGGCAGATACTTTACCATCTGAGCCACACTTTTAAACATGTAAACATGGGGACAATTTATAACCAGCTGATCAGTGCTAAAAGAAGTATTAAAAGAAGTTCTTCAGGCAGAAGAAATATGTCTCCAAACAGAAAATTTGATCTATATAATCGATATATGGAAAATGAGCAGAGGAGGGAATATTTTGAGTAGGATAAAGGATGGCTTTAATGGTATATATTACAATAAACTTGTAGCTCAGTCGGTAAAGAATTTGCCTCCAGTGCAGGAGACCTGTGTTCGATCCCTGGGTTGGGAAGATCCCCTGACGAAGGAAATGGCTACCCACTCCAGTATCCTTGCCTGGAAAATCTCATGGACAGAGGAACCTGGTGGGCTGCAGTCTGTGAGGTCACAAAGTCGGGCATGACTGAGCAACTAACACTTACAATAATCTGTAGCTTTATAATTTAAATTAAAAAGCTGTAACATTCATACAGAAGACCCTTGAACTATGTGGATTTTGAACTGTGTGAGTCCACTTGATATGCAGCTACTACTCTTCAAGATGAAATACTGCCATACTACACCATCAGCAGTTGGTTGTATCCACAGATGTGGTTTTTCAGTTGCTACGTTGTGTCCATCTCTTTGTGACCCCATGAACTACAGCATGCCAGGCTTCCCTGTCCTTCACTATCTCCCAGAGTTTGCTCAAACTCATGTACATTGAGCTGGTGATGCCATCTAACCATCTCGTGCTCAGTCACCCCCTTCTCCTTTGCCTTCAAACTTTGCTAGCATCAGAGTTAGATTTATAAATAGAATTGATATCTAAGAAACTCTCTTTGCATGATAAAGATAACATGTCAAATGTTCAAATTAATCATTAAATAGTGCTGGATAATTGGCCAGCTTTTTGGAATAAAGTTTGATCCATACTGCACTCTAAAATATATTCCATCATTAAAGTAAGAAGATAATATATTGTTGAATATTTTTCTAATCTGAGTATTGACTGTTTTTCTATGTAGCATATAAACAATTTGTTTTCTTAATATCTGAGATGAGAACTTCTTTCTAGAGGAAACTCTCCTTATTTAGGAAAATGCTTTACTATGCCTGAGATTTGCTGCTGCCTACCATGTTTATGTCTCTCCTTTTTCCTGGGCACACTAAGACCATGTTTCCAGGCCCTACTCTATTTAGACAGAGCAATATCACTAGTTCCTGCTAATTGAATATGTGTGTCAGTGATGTATCTTAAGACCAAAGCCAAGAGCACTTGTTTCTTTCATAAACGCTCTTTCTCACTTTTGATCTCTGTGATTTGAAAGCAAAGAAAATGGTAAAAATACAGATGGAAGAATTCAGGGTTCCTGAACACTTGAAGTTAGCCCCCCTTTCCCCCCTACCACAGCACTGATCATAGCTAAAAAGCTGTTGCATTAACCACTGAGATTTTTGAAGTGTTTGTTACAGTAAATAGTCCACTCTGACCAAAACAAAGTTCTAGGACATAGCCTGGTTTATGACAACAAAAGAAGTATGTAAGTCATTCTGCATTAATATTAATTTGGTGTTTAAAGAAAAAGATAGATATAGTCCATCAAAAGAAAAAAAGCCAAGAGTTTTAAGAAGTGGAACATCTTACTTTGAATGGTCACGTGGTTTCCACCGATTTCTACACAAAATTGCCATGTGTGAATAATTTGTGATAAACAAAGAGGCTGGGTACTAGGTCTGGGTAAATATAGTTCAGAACAACAGTAGCCCAAGTGAGAGGGTAAAATCATCATTAAATTGAACTAATTCAGTGGAAACTAATTCAGTGGAGCCCGAGGTGACAGAAAATGAATTTCAATGTGTGGTTTTCTTTTGGTTTTAAAAAGTATAGTGATATCAGTTGACATCTAGTTTAAATAAGGATAAGAATAATAGAAAACAATAAAAATAGATCCAGTTATTTTGCATCTTTCTATAATTTCATCAATGAAATTAAAAGATGAAAAACAAATTTGCTCTATTTGGCAAAATAATTCTCATGGATGATTTACAATAATAAAACTTGTATATTGCAGTTGAACAAATGGAAAATATTGAGCCAATTCATAAATAGAAAATTACAAATGAATAATATATTTGAAAAATGTTCACTCTCACTAGAAATAAAAAATGCAAATTAAGATGATAATGAGATACCACTCTCATCTATTGACAAAGACTCAGTCAAATAAGTACAATACAGCATTGGAAAGAGTAGATAATTATTTATAATGTTGGAAGAATGTGAATTAGTATGAAGATTAAGGATGTTAATTTGGTAATCCACAAATCAGCCTCTGCTTTGATTGAACTCCTAAATTACCTGGGGAACTTAAAAAAACAATAAAAGAGAGAAACTTTGCCTATGTTTTTTGAAAACTCCCCCAAATAATTTCAATGTGCAGCCTGGACTGAGAAACACCAATATATAAACAATTTTAATATCTTAATGCATGATTTCTACCTTCTTATCATCAGACTAAAACTAGAATAAGTAAAATAAAATAAGATAAAAAGACAATAAAACTAGTACACAAAAGAATGTTCAGTAATGTTTTATTAGTGTAAATGTGAAATGACATAAAACTCTGGTAAAGGAATATTGTAGAATATTGTACACAAATTAAAATTAAGAGAATATCCATAGGAAAATGTTCATTATCTGCTCATAGTGAGTACAAAATTGTATATAGAACATGATTCCAAATCTGTGAATCATTAGCTATACCTCCTATTCGTGAAGAGAAATAGTACCAAATGACATACATCAAATATTTAGTATAATTTAGCTCTGGGAAAACTTCAGAAATCTTTTGTAATATTATAAATATTATGTAGGGAACATAAATGAATCTAAAATCTTCCACTGGGATCTACAGTATGTGTGTGTCCTACTTAAGACAGAGGGAGAGAGAGATGGAATGGAAGAGAATACTTCATCTCTTCTGTGATGTTGAAACTCTTCCACTGTGGCAGCAGTTCCTCTCTTTCAAACTGTCCCGCCAGGTCTTTCCCCCTTCATCTATCCACCCAAGATGTCCATTCCACTCCTCACCCCTGGACTGTGTCCAGGTAAATGATACCTTTAAATTACCTTGAAAGTGTGAGCCTCATAGCTTAGCAGCCATTCTGGCTTGCCTCAGATTTTAACTGGGTTAGGAAAGGATAGAGAGAAAAATTCATCTCTGGTTGTCCAAGATGAAATTTTTAATATACTTCCTGATGAGAAGTGTGCTTACACATGATGAATAGCCTGCAGGGTTATTTTTCTAATAGATTTCTATACATCGAGTTTCAAATGGTCTTGTATTGAATGCACTGGAGAGTCGGTTATCATTTGTAGTGTTTATTTAATGTAAAAAATTGTAAATAACATTTGTGGCTTTTCATCTGTTTGAAAATTGAGAATCTTTTATCATGTACCTAAAGTTTTTGACATAAGTAGAGCTGTATAAGACATTGATTCACGGCAGTTAATAGCAACCTGCTATGTTATGCTTATAATGTGGTTATTTGTGATGGTTAGAGAGCTAACTCACTGCTAACTCTATCTTAATCTCCCTCTTTTTCACTGAGGTCAGGGACTGTTATACTTGATTTGAGTCTAATTACTTCCTGCTGTCAAATGGCTAAAGGGCAAGATTTGTTCTGAAGTTCTATTTGCTGTCATCAGCTGTCATGTTGTTAGGTACCTAGAGGGTGAATCAGAGAACTCAAAAGAAATATCATTATTTCACCTCAGTGTCCCTATTATCTACTTAGTTCAGGATTTCAATTGTGTGTGTGGTCAAGGTCAATGACACTAGTTCCAAGAAAATTTAATGATGGATATTATCACTTTCAACTCAGTTTAAAATGGTTGGGTAGAGAACAGTAATGAAGGATTGCATCTTTAAATATCATAGGAGTAGCTTTGTAGTTATAGATATCAAAATCTTGAGAAACTTTTTTCCTAGGGTTGCCATTTGTCATTACAAAGCCCTGGTGATAAATGGATTTTACTGGATGCCTTCTTTACTAGAAATTTACCACTACAGACTGGGCTAGTGAGTCTATATAAATGATGCCAAGGAATGCTTACTAACTTCACTGTTTAAATCTTTACACCCAGAGGAGGAAATGGCCACCCACTCCAGTATTCTTGCCAGAAAATCCTGTGGACTGAGGAGCCTGGTGGGCTACAGTCCATGGGGTCACAAAGAGTAGGACACAATTGAATAACTGAGCACGTGAGAGACCCCATTATGTTGTCACAACTGGGTGTTTATGGTGCTGTTGACATCTAGCATTCAGAGGCCAGATATGCTGCTTAACTTCCTACAATGTGCTGTATAACCCCCACCATAAAGGATTATCTGTTCTAGCTTCTGGTGCTAAGGTTGGGGAACCCAGCTCCAGGTGGAAGAATGAGGAGCTAGTGAGCACGTGTAGATGTGCAGAGGACTAAAACACAGTCTCTTCCTTCAAGAGCTTATACTCCAGTACATGAGATAGAGGCAGGTGGCTGTATAACAGAATGAAATGTGATTTAATGGGGTTATGAGAACAGAAATAAAAGAACCACCTGCCCCACTAAGCAAAGGTGCCATGTGAGCTAGGCTTTAAAAGATGAAGCTTGGTCAGGACACAAGCTGGAGAATACAGGTGAAAAGAAGCATTACATGTGTCTTGTGGGTTGGGGACACCCCCAAATAATCCAGTGTGACTGGTGTTCAGGGTTCTTAAGGAGGAACATTGGGAACCAGGTGCGAGGGCACCAATGCCATGGTGAAGTCCCTTGACTGTGTGTTACAGGCATAGAATGAAGAAAGTTGCTAGGCAGATGGTAACATGGTCAGAACAATCTAGTTAAAATGAAAATATATTCATTATCCCCTTGGTTAAAAAAGTCTTCTCTCATGTGAATAATTGCTGTTATTTTTCAGTTGCTAAGTCGTGTCTTTGTTCCCATGGACTGCAGCACGCAAGACTTCCTTGTCCTTCCCTGTCTCCCGGTGTTTCTTCAAACTCATGTCCATTATTAAGTCAGTGATATCATTCAACTATCTCATCCTCTGTCACCCACTTCTGCCCTCAATCTTTCCCAGCATAAGGGTCTTTTCCAATGAGTTGGCTCTTCCCATCAGGTGGCCAAGTATTGGAACTTCAGCTTCAGTATCAGTCCTTCCAATGAATATTCAGGGTTGATTTCCTTTAGGATTGATTGGTTTGATCTCCTTGCAGTCCAAGGGATTTTCAAGAGTCTTCTCCAACACCACAGTTCAGAAACATCAATTCTTTGGTGCTCAGCCTTCTTTATGGCCCAACTCTTGTATCCATACATGACTACTTGAAAAACTATAGCTTTGACTATACAGACCTTTGTTGGCAATGTAATGTCTCTGCTTTTTAATATGCTGTTTAGATTTGTCAGAACTTTTCTTCCAAGGAGCAAGCATCTGTTAATTTCATGGCTGCAATCACTGTCTTCAGTTATTTTGGAACTGAAAAAATAGAATCTGTCACTGTTTCCATTTTCCTCCTATGTATTTGCCATGAAGTGATGGGACCGGATGCCATGGTCTTTGTTTTTTGAATGTTGAGTTTTAAGCCAGCTTTTTCACTCTCTTTCACCATCATCAAGAGGCTCTTTAGTTCCTGTCTTTGCTTTCTGGCATTAGGGTGCTGTCATCTGCATATCTGAGGTTGTTGATATTTCTCCAGGCAGTCTTGATTCAAGCTTGTGATTCATCCAGCCTGGATGTTATACTAATGTAAAGAATGAGTTTAACACTAATCTCATTCATAAATCTCTCAGGATCATCTCACACAACACACAGTGGTATATGCTGGATCCTTCTAGAGAACACCAGAACCCTCTGCCCTGTCCTCTCTCATTATTCCTTCCCTTTGCCCTGTATATGTGCTTGATTTTTTTAAAGTGTACAATTCAATAATTCTCAGTAAATTTATAGAGCTGTGTACCCATTACCATAATCCAGTTTTAGGACAGAGACCCATATGGGCATTTGTAGTCAATCCCCGTTCCTAATCCCGGCCCTCAGCAATCACTAATCTGCTTTATGTCTCTATACTTAAGCTATTTCTGGACATTTCATAAAATGTCCAGAATCAAATAACATGTAGTCTTATGCCTCTGGCCCTGTTCATTCAACTTCTTGTTTTGAGGTTCATTGCATAGGAGCATGAATCAGCAGTTTGTTCCTTTTTATTGCCAAATGATCCTCCAATCAGATATCTATTTCAAAGATGATGCTGGTTTTAGAAGGTAAGATGGGTAGGAGGAAGGAATAGAAGCCAAGGGACCATCTAGAAGACCATGGTGGTTGTTCATACTGGAGACAAAGGAGGCTTGACTGGTGGAGTGGTGGTGGTCATAGAGAAAGGAATAAAGGGAAGTTACAGGCTTGGAAGACAATTTGCTGACATGGGGTTGGATAGGCAAGGTGAGAAGGCTGAAGGAGGGCTAAGGAAAGGATGAGTGAACTGATGGCATCTCTGGGCAGATTCACACCTGGTTGATGGGGCCAAGAGTTCACAGATCCTGTCAGTCTTGAGAACCCTCCTGGTTTCCTGCTGAGAGGCCACCTCCTTGGGTCTTTGGGATGAAGACACTGAGAACACGTCTGTCCTTGTGCTGATGACACAAAGCTGTGAGGAATAGCAAATTTGGGATGACTCAATTAGAAAAGCTTGGCAGGATCAAATGATGGGCCATGGCAGATCTGGGCAGCTCTATGGTGGTAGATCTAAAAATGCCAGGAGACTGTGGCTTTCTGGATACATAATACTCTTCCTGGAATGCTATGAGCTTTGTAAGAACAAGGACAGTGTCTGGGGGTACAAGGAGGATCTCCTGAAACTGACCCCAATAGCTGGCTCTGGTTTTTGAGACCTTCTCTTCTCAGCTTCCTATGGGACTAAGAGTTCCTTTGCTCTAGCAAGAGGCTCTGTCCTGCTTGAAACATGCGTAGGCCCCAGGTCCCCACATGAAAGGTGGGCCACTCCTCTAGTGTCCCTGGACCATTCCTCTAGTGTCTCCCCATTGGACAATAAGCCCAGCACGCCTTTCCATGGGATGATGAAAAGATGGGGACCTCATTTTTGTGTGTGTGTGTGCTGATGTTTACTTTGTGTGTTTCTTCTAATAAACTCTGCTCCTTAACCCTTAAAAAAAAATCTGATCCAAGTTTGTAAAGCAGAACATATTGATCCAACTATGCTGCAAATACAGAGGTCAGTTACGAACATCAGTGTGAGTTTTGTAATTGTTTACATCATCTAAATCTCCCAGAACTAATTAAGACCACACTCATGGAGGGTTCTAAAACTTGAAAGCTTTTGTTTTCATTTTGTTTTTTAATAAGCTTGGAATAAATGTAACTTAAGTCTTTGGAACCCATCAAATGTAGACAGTAAAACTACCACAGTCTAGATTGAAATAACTACCTCTGATACATTCCTAGCATTCCAAAATTCCTCTCAGTGCCTCTTACCCTACTTTTTGTTACTTTGAAAGTAACATATCAGGATAATCCCCACCAGATTGTTCAGGGTAGAGGCTAATATACTTTAGGCATCCTATTTCACTCATTAGCTTTGAAAAATAAGGCCAGAATAAAACCCCAAAGTATCTTTGTAAGGCTTCCCATGCAAGATGAAGGAACTGGAAATATACAACTTTCAAATCTCCATGAAAGAGTTTCTTGAGTAACAGTTGAGTTAGCTGAGGGATAGTTCTTGAGTTTCTTTGAAAAAGTTCCTAAGAGTAAATAATAAAATACTTTTCCCAGATTTGAAATATTTCATAAAACACTGATGGGAAGTGTTAAATGGACTAATCTGGTAGACAGTGTGTCAATAATATAAAGGATCTTAAAATTTTTTATCTACATAATTTATGTTTCCATAATTGTAATATTTTCAGTCATTATAATTGTCATCAATTAATATTTAATTGCTTGTTAAAATGTTCATGAAGAGGATAAACAACATATTTTTAAATTTTGTTCAAAAATAATATTAGTGTACTTTGTGTATATACATATACATTAATAAATAAAATATTTTGTTCACATCTGAAATATTTCATAAAACACTGAGTTGAAGTGTGAAAAGGACTAATATTCTGGAAGACAATTTGTCAATATCAAGAACCCTAAAATTTTATATTGACACCTCACCTAGTTTTAGAAATGTGTCTATATATTTTGTATACATACATATTAGATACATATGTATATATCAGATATATACATATACATTGTATATATACATTTCTCTTTCTCTTACATACACAGATGCACACACAATCACAAACTGCTCATTCCATCACCATACTGTTAGAATTAGAGATTAGGAAATCATGCAATCTGAAATCTCTGATGGAAACAGCTGTATCCATTCTATTGCATACAGGATGGACTGGTTGGATCTCCTTGAAGTCCAAGATACACAGATTTTAATAGAAATTATTTTTCAAAATTATTTTGGTATTAAAATCTCTTTGGTGAACTAGGGAAGAATAATTTGCTTTTACCTGCAACAGAAAACAGAATTATAATGAAAAACTCAGGACTTTGAGTTATAGAGGTTTTTACTGTTTAATATACATTCAGAAAACTAAGATCATGGCATCTGGTCCCATCACTTCATGGGAAATAGATGGGGAAACAGTGGAAACAGTGTCAGACTTTATTTTTATGGGCTCCAAAATCACTGCAGATGGTGATTGCAGCCGTGAAATTAAAAGACACTTACTCCTGGGAAGGAAAGTTATGGCCAACCTAGATAGCATATTAAAAAGCAGAGACATTACTTTGCCAACAAAGGTCCATCTAATCAAGGCTATGATTTTTCTAGTAGTCATGTATAGATGTGAGACTTGGACTGTGAAGAAAGCTGAGCACCAAAAAATTGATGCTTTTGAACTGTGGTGTTGGAGAGAACTCTTGAGAGTCCCTTGGACTGCAAGGAGATTCAACCAGTCCATTCTAAAAGAGATCAGTCCTGGGTGTTCTTTGGAAGGATTGATGCTATAGCTGAAACTCCAATACTTTGGCCACCTCATGTGAAGAGTTGACTCATTGGAAAAGACTGATGCTGGGAAAGGATTGGGGGCAGGAGGAAAAGGGGATGACAGAGGATGAGATGGCTGGATGGCATCACCGACTTGATGGACATGAGTTTGAGTGAACTCCGGGAGTTGGTGATGGACAGGGAGGCCTGGCGTGCTGGAATTCATGGGGTCGCAAAGAGTCGGACACGACTGAGCGACTGAACTGAACTGAGATGGTAATTATTTTTCTGTGCACGGATAAAAACTGAGTTAGAATATTTTCCCTGAAGAATATTACCACTTTTTACACACTATTAAAACAGTAATGGTATGCAATAAGAAAATGGATTAATGTTATGTAATTGAAGAGGTTTATGTATTAAAGAAGTGAAAACTTAATAAAGGAGACAAAGGAAAGAGAAAGTATTGTGAGGGATAAACGTATAAATATAATATTTAAAAATATGATCTATAAAAGTATTCCAAATATATAGGTATTTAAAAAGTAGTTCATACATAGCATAATTTCTCTGGCTGAAGTAATGGCTGAAATGATGGCTGAATCTTATTTTATTAGCAAAATATCATACTTTTAATCAGAGTTATTTATACAAAGCAGACGTACCTTTTTTGAAATCCTTTATCAGTTTTAAAAATTTGTGCTTTTAATTTATATTATTGTGAAACAGTGACTAGATGATTGTCATATTTCATAATATTTTACCACTTATCAGCTATAATATGCCCTTAAAATTTTCTTTTATCTTCAGAAATGAAATTATCATACTTATAGGATTAGAGTGAGAATTAAATAAATTCACACATTTTAAAGCACTGACATGCTCAAAAAATAGTATAAATAACTATGAAGTATAATATAAATGGGACTTCTCAGTTGGTGCTAGTGGTAAAGAATCTGCCTGCCAGTGCAAGAGGCGTGGGTTTGATCCCTGGGTCAGGAAGATCCCCTGGAGTAGGAAGTGGCTCTGGTATTTTGCCTGGAGAATGCCATAGATAATATAAACAATTATTATTTGCATGAGTCAGCTTCTACAGTGGCTTCCAATGACCCCCACCTCCTGATACTCACTTTCTCCTTCACTGAGGTAGTCTCCATCAGTGAACATGAGGATTGGGCCGTGTGAGATTATGTGTATCCGGCCCTGCAGCCTCCATCTTGATGGTTCTCTCATTCTCTGTTGGATCTCTCACTCTAAGAGAAGCAAGCTGTCATGTGAAAACTTCATAGAGTGTTCTGTGTTCAACTGAAGGTCGAGGCCAGGAGCCATCCTGGACCTGAGGCCTGCCAGCAACCACATGAGAGTTATAAGCAGATTTTCCAGCCCTGTCAGACTGCAGGTTGACCACAGCACTGTCCAACAGCTCAACTGCAATCCTCATGAGAGATTGTGAGGTAATCAATATTTGTTGTTTCAAGCTTCTAAATACTGAGATAATGTGTTATGAGGAAAAAGCACTGAATATTCACCTCTTGTGTAATATACACTGCAGTCATTTTTGCTATGTCATTTCATATGTAATCTTATCACCACCACCCCCAGTATACCAATATTTAAATTATTATATCCATTTTATGGGTCAAGAAATAGCAATATCTGAAATATACTCATCAAGGTACTTAAGCAGTATCTCCTTTGATATTCATATCTGAGGAATTATGCTTGATACTAAGCTTCTGATTGCCAAGGCATCCAGTTCAAAAGATTTCCCTCTTGAATAAGTGTATTACCAAATTGGGAAAGGAGTACGTCAGGGCTGTATGTTGTCACCCTGCTTATTTAACTTATATGCAGAGTACATCATGCAAATGCCTGGCTGTATGAAGCACAGGCTAGAATCAAGATTGCCAGGAGAAATATCAGTAACCTCAGATATGCAGATAACACCACCCTTATGGCAGAAAATGAAGAGGAACTAAAGAGCCTCTTGACGAAGGTGAAAGAGGAGACTGAAAAAGTTGGGTTAAAATCCAACATTCAAAAAATGAAGATCATGGCATCTGGTCCTATCACTTCATGGCACATAGATGGAGAAACAATGGAAACAGTGACATATTTTATTTTCTTGGGCTCCAAACTCACTGCAGATGGTGACCGTAGCCACAAAATTAAAAGACGCTTGCTCCTTGGAAGAAAAGCTATAACCAACCTAGTTCAGTTCAATTCAGTCACTCAGTCATGTCCGACTCTTTGCGACCCCATGAATCGCAGCATGCCAGGCCTCCCTGTCCGTCACCAACTCCCGGAGTTCACACAGACTCATGTCCATTGACTCAGTGATGCCATTCAGCCATCTCATCCTCTGTCATCTCCTTCTCCTCCTGCCCCCAATCCCTCCCAGCATCAGAGTCTTTTCCAATGAGTCAACTCTTCGCATGAGGTGGCCAAAGTACTGGAGTTTCAGCTTTAGCATCATTCCTTCCAAAGAAATCCCAGGGCTGATCTCCTTCAGAATGGACTGGTTGGATCTCCTTGCAGTCCAAGGGACTCTCAAGAGTCTTCTCCAACACCACAGTTCAAAAGCATCAATTCTTTGGAGCTCAGCTTTCTTCACAGTCCAACTCTTTCATCCATACATGACCACTGGAAAAACCATAGCCTTGAGTAGACAGACCTTTGTTGGCAAAGTAATGTCTGCTTTTGAATAATGCTATCTAGGTTGGTCATAAATTTCCTTCCAAGGAGTAAGCATCTTTTAATTTCATGGCTGCAGTCACCATCTGCAGTGATTTTGGAGCCCCAAAAAATAAAGTCTGACTTGTTTCCACTGTTTCCTCATCTATTTCCCATGAAATGATGGGACCAGATGCCATGATCTTAGTTTTCTGAATGTTGAGCTTTAAGCCAACTTTTTCACTCTCCACTTTTACTTTCATCAAGAGGCTTTTGAGTTCCTCTTCACTTTCTGCCATAAGAGTGGTGTCATCTGCATATCGGTCCTAGACAGCATATTAAAAAGATGTGAGAGTTGGACCACAAAGAAAGCTGAGCGCTGAATTGATGCTTTTGAATTGTGGCATTGGAGAAGACTCTTGAGAGTCCCTTGAACAGCAAGGAGATCAAACCAATCTATCCTAAAGGAAATCAGTCCTGAATAATCATTGTAAGGATTGATGCTGAGCTGAAGCTCTAATACTTTGGGCACGTGATGCAAAGAACTGACTTATTGGAAAAGTCTCTGATGCTGGGGAAGATTGAAGGTGGGAGGAGAAGGGGACAACAGAGGATGAGATGGTTGGATGGCATCACCGACTTCATGGACATGAGTCTAAGCAGGCTCCAGGAGTTGGTGATGGACAGGGAAGCCTGGTATGCTTCAGTCCATGGGGTTGCAAATAGCTGGACACAACTGAGCAACTGAACTAACTAAGAGAAATCCAGACACCTCACTCTTGGACCCAAATGCTGGTAGAGCCCCAGGTTCATTCACTCTCTCTCCTCTTTCCCCTCCCCACTTCTCTCCCCTCTCTGGCTTCTCCCTCTCCATCCTTCTCCATTTCCCCTACCTCCCCCTTGTGTGGTCTTCAGACATGCTGTGTACCTTCCAGGATTTGTGAATAATAAAACTTTTTCCTCAAAGTTCCTTGGTAGTACTTTACTAAAGTGCACACTATGATGATCATAGGAGAAGGCAATGGCACCCCACTCTAGTACTCCTGCCTGGAAAATCCCATGGATGGAGGAGCCTGGTGGGCTGCAGTCCATGGGGTCGCTGAGGGTCGGACACGACTGAGCGACTTCACTTTCACTTTTCACTTTCATGCATTGGAGAAGGAAATGGCAACCCACTCCAGTGTTCTTGCCTGGAGAATCCCAGGGATGGGGGAACCTGGTGGGCTGCCGTCTATGTGGTCGCACAGAGTCGGACATGACTAAAGTGACTTAGCAGCATGATGATCATAAACCACAAGGCCTGAGCCAGCCACAACATTGGCCACAGGGAAATACCTGTGGGCTCTGCTTCCTACACCATGGGCCCTGGTGGAGTACTTCAGGCATTCCTAGTGGAGAGCATTATCTTCAATGGACTGGAACCAACATGCAGCCTCCATAGTACACAGCACAGATAACCCCAGCATGTTGTTTTTCTGTCCTTAATGTAGCACTACTTTGCAGAGCCTTTAATAGTAGAGGTGAGATATGCCTCAAAACCTATTGCCTAGAAGTTGTAAAGTGAAGAGGAGTTTTGCTTAGAGAGGCTTGGAGGGAATTTACATGTAGTCTTGGACTTGAGAGAAACATCTTGTGTTAAATCAACTGACAAATTATATTTAAAGACAGTATTTCCATTGTTGTTGTTGTTAATTTTTTACTCTTTTTTGCATGCAGAGAGGTTTGTCAGGTGCTCCGGTGGTAGGCAAATTGGAAGATGTCCAACAGGAGATAGCAAGAGTGAACATTGACATTTTAAGCATCAGCGAACTAAAATGGACTGCAGTGGGTGAATTTAACTCAGATGACCATTATATCTAGTACTGTGGGCAGGAATCCCTTAGAATAAATGGAGTAGCCATCATGGTCAACAAAAGAGTCTGAAATGCAGTACTTGGATGCAACCTCAAAAATGACAGAATGATCTTTGTTCATTTCTAAGGCAACCCATTCAATATCACAGTAATCCAAGTCTATGCCCCGACCAGTAATGCTGAAGAAGCTGAATTTGAATGGTTCTATGAAGACCTACAAGACCTTCTAGAACTAACACCAAAAAACAATGTCCTTTCCATTTTAGGGGGCTGGAATGCAAAAGTAGGAAGCCAAGAAACACCTGGAGTAACAGGCAAATTTGGCCTTGGAGTACACATTGAATCAGGGCAGAGGCTAATAGAGTTTTGCCAAGAGAACACACTGGTCATAGTAAACACCCTCTTCCAACAACACAAGAGAAGACTCGACACATGGACATCACCAGATAGTCAACACTGAAATCAGATTGATTGTATTCTTTGCAGCCAAAGATGGAGAAGCTCTATACAAGGGGCAAAATAAGACTGAGAGCTGACTGTGGCTGAGATCATGAACTCCTTATTACCAAATTCAGACTTAAATTGAAGAAAGCGGGGAAAACCAATAGATTATTCAGGAATGACCTAAATCAAATCCCTTATGAGTATACAGTGGAAGTGACAAATAGATTTAAAGGACTAGATCTGATAGAGTGCCTGATGAACTACGAGGCAGCAATCAAGACCATCTCCAAGAAGAAGAAATGCAATAAAGGTGTCTGAGGAGGCCTTACAAATAGCTGTGAAAAGAAGAGAAGCGAAAAGGAAAGGAGAAAAGGAAAGATATACCCATTTGAATGCAGAGTTCCAAAGAATAGCAAGGAGAGAGATGAAAGCCTTCCTCAGTGATCAGTACAAGAAACAGAGGACAACAACAGAATGGGAAAGACTAGAGATCTCTTCAAGAAAATTAGAGGTACCAAGGGAATATTTCATGCAAGGATGGGCTCAATAAAGGACAGAAATGGTATGGACCTAACAAAAGTAGAAGATATTAAGAAGAGGTGGCAAGAATACACAGAAGAACTGTACAAAAAAGATCTCCACAACCCAGATAATCACAATGGTGTGATCACTCACCTAGAGCCAGACTTCCTGGAATGTGAGGTCAAGTGGACCTTAGGAAGCATTGCAACAAACAAAATTAGTGGAGGTGATGGAATTCCAGTTGAGCTATTTCAAATCCTAAAAGATGGTGCTATGTAAGTGCTGCACTCAGTATGCCAGCAAATTTGGAAAACTCAGAAATGGCCACAGGACTGGGAAAGGTCAGCTTTCATTCCAATCTCAAAGAAAGGCAATGCCAAAGAATGCTCAAACTACTACACAATTGCACTTATCTCACATGCTAGTAAAGTAATGCTCAAAATTCTCCAAGCCAGGCTTCAGCAATACGTGAACCGTGAACTTCCAGATGTTCAAGCTGGTTTTAAAAAAGGAAGAGGAACCAGAGATCAAGTTGCTAACATCCACTGGATCATCGAAAAAGCAAGAGAATTCCAGAAAAACATCTATTTCTGCCTTATTGACTATGCCAAAGATTTTGACTGTGTGGATCACAATAAACTGTGGAAAATTCTGAAAGAGATGGGAATACCAGACCACCTGATCTGCCTCTTGAGAAATCTGAATGGAGGTCAGGAAGCAACAGTTAGAACCGGACATGGAAAAACAGACTGGTTCCAAATAGGAAAAGGAGTATGTCAAGGCTGTATCTTGTCACCCTTCTTATTTAACTTATATGCAGAGTGCATCATGAGAAATACTGGGCTGGAGGAAGCACAAGCTGGAATCAAGATTGCCGGGAGACATATCAATAACCTCAGGTATGCAGATGACACCACCCTTATGGCAGAAATTGAAGAAGAACTAAAGAGCCTCTTGATGCTTGGGGCTGGTGCACTGGGACGACCCAGAGGGATGGTATGGGGAGGGAAAGGGGAGGAGGGTTCAGGATAGGGAACACATGTATACCTGTGGCGGATTCATTTTGATGTTTGGCAAAACTAATACAATTATGTAAAGTTTAAAAATAAAATAAAATTAAAAAAAGAAAAAAAAAAGAGCCTCTTGATGAAAGTGAAAGAGGAGAGTGAAAAGCTTGGCTTAAAGCTCAACATTCAGAAAACGAAGATCATGGCATCAGGCCCCATCACTTTATGGGAAGTAGATGGGGAAACAGTGGAAACAGTGTCAGACTTTCTTTTTCTGGGCTCCAAAATCACTGCAGATGGTGACTGCAGCCATGAAATTAAGACATGCTTACTCCTTGGAAGGAAAGTTATGACCCACTTAGATAGCATATTAAAAAGCAGACATTACTTTGCCAGCAAATGTCCATCTAGTCAAGGCTATGGTTTTTCCAGTAGTCATGTATGGATGTGAATTTTGGACTATAAAGAAAGCTGATCACTGAAGAATTGATGCTTTTGAACTGTGGTGTTGGAGAAGACTCTTGAGAGTCCCTTGGACTGCAAGGAGATCCAACCAGTCCATGCTAAAGATCAGTCCTGGGTGTTCATTGGAAGGACTGATGTTGAAGCTGAAACTCCAATACTTTGGCTACCTGATGCGAAGAACTGACTCATTGGAAAAGTTGGGAAAAGATGAGGGCAGGAGGAGAAGGGGACTATAGAGGATGAGATGGTTGGATGGTATCACCAACTCAATGGACATGAGTTTGGGCAAACCTTGGAGAAGTTGATGTATAGGGAGGCCTGGTGTGCTGCAGTCCATGGGTTGCAAAGAGTTGGACACAACTGAATGACTGAAGTGAACAGAACTGAACTGAGGTGGTAGAAATGCATGAAAGATTACTTTATGGTTTCAAAAAAGTTGTAAATAATTTTCTATAATCAGTTTTTAGATTTGATCCTCATGGGTGATAGTAATCAGTAAAAATTATGGAAAGTGAGACTCTGTAAATCATGTTTTTATTAGTAAAATTAATAACCTGGAGACATTCTTACATATTTTTAATTAATTCATCTTAATTATTTTTTTGGTAAGATCAAAAGTGCTTTGTATTTGTTGAGAGACAAAAGGAAAATAATACATGTTGTTGCTGAAGAAAGTGGGAGGAGATAAATAAGTTTAGATGTTTTGCTCCAGCTTTTCCTGTAATGGAAAATGTCATGAAGTAGAAAATGAAGGTGGATGACTTTTAGTTTCTCTGTGTAGAAGTTTATGTTGTATCTTTCAGAAGAAAGACTATTTGATTGCAGTATTTCAAGTAGAAGAAAAACTACTGTTCAGAGTCTGTAGAACACAGTTGTGAAGCCCACTGATCCTTGACTTTATTTTTTATTTTTTTAAATTTTATTTTATTTTTAAACTTTACATAACTGTATTAGTTTTGCCAAATATCAAAATGAATCCACCACAGGTATACATGTGTTCCCCAACCTGAACCCTCCTCCCTCCACCCTCCCCATTCCATCCCTCTGGGTCGTCCCAGTGCACCAGCCCCAAGCATCCAGTATCGTGCATCGAACCTGGACTGGCAACTCATTTCATACATGATATTTTACATGTTTCAATGACATTCTCCCAAATCTTCCCACCCTCTCCCTCTCCCACAGAGTCCATAAGACTGTTCTATACATCAGTGTCTCTTTTGCTGTCTCGTACACAGGGTTATTGTTACCATCTTTCTAAATTCCATATATATGCGTTAGTATACTGTATTGGTGTTTTTCTTTCTGGCTTACTTCACTCTGTATAATCGGCTCCAGTTTCATCCACCTCATTAGAACTGATTCAAATGTATTCTTTTTAATGGCTGAGTAATACTCCATTGTGTATATGTACCATAGCTTTCTTATCCATTCATCTGCTGATGGGCATCTAGGTTGCTTCCATGTCCTGGCTATTATAAACAGTGCTGCGATGAACATTGGGGTACTCGTGTCTCTTTCCCTTCTGGTTTCCTCAGTGTGTATGCCCAGCAGTGGGATTGCTGGATCATAAGGCAGGTCTATTTCCAGTTTTTTAAGGAATCTCCACACTGTTCTCCATAGTGGCTGTACTAGTTTGCATTCCCACCAACAGTGCAAGAGGGTTCCCTTTTCTCCACACCCTCTCCAGCATTTATTACTTGTAGACTTTTGGATCGCAGCCATTCTGACTGGTGTGAAATGGTACCTCATAGTGGTTTTGATTTGCATTTCTCTGATAATGAGTGATGTTGAGCATCTTTTCATGTGTTTGTTAGCCATCTGTATGTCTTCTTTGGAGAAATGTCTATTTAGTTCTTTGGCCCATTTTTTGATTGGGTCATTTATTTTTCTGGAGTTGAGCTGTAGGAGTTGCTTGTATATTCTCGAGATTAGTTGTTTGTCAGTTGCTTCAAAGTCAACATCTCTAGTCAAAAACAATTTGATTGATCATGTACTTATCATTAATCATGTCTGTTTTATAAATTGATCATTTTTGATGATTTTGCTCACCAAATAAAACCAAAGCAAAAACAAAGCCCCAAATTTTAAAAATCTTTTGAGGATCTTCTAACTGCCAGAAACTGGGCAAATTGACAATATGGTTAACTTTTCAGTACAAAGTACAGTTCTGAAAGTTGTATCATATGTGGCAGTCTAATCATGGCAAGGAGAAACTGCATCTGTCTTCAAATACTCCATAAGAATGTTTCCCAGTATTTAATCTGGTGTATAATGACTTTACGGAGAAGGCAATGGCAACCCACTCTAGTACTCTTGCCTGGAAAATCCCATGGATGGAGGAGCCTGGTAGGCTGCAGTCCATGGGGTTGCTAGGAGTTGGACACGACTCAGTGACTTCACTTTCACTTTTCACTTTTATGCACTGGAGAAGGAAATGGCAACCCACTCCAATGTTCTTGCCTGGAGAATCCCAGGGACGGTGGAGCCTGGTGGGCTGCCATCTATGGGGTCACACTCGACTGAAGTGACTTAGCAGCAGCAGCAGCAGCATAATGACTTTAATGGCAAGTATACCTTAAATTATTGATCTTCTCTCTCACCCAGTTCCCCTTCCTATACCTCCTCTCTCTGCCTTACTCCCTCTCTGCTTGCTAGATAAATTTCCTTCTTGTGAATTATATTGAAGGGTTACTTATAAAATATATAAATAATGTGTTTCAGGTTTAATTTTACAAAAGACACACTCTTATAATCAGCACCAAGTTCAAGATACAAAGCATCACCAGAAAAAAAAAAAAAAAAAAGCATCACCAGGACTCTGGAAACCCCAAAGATAACCATTATCCCAAATTCCAATATCATAAGTTTAATTTTCTAATTTTTAAATATATACAATAGACTCATATAGGACATAATCTTTTGTCTGTTTTCCCTCTCGGTATTAAAATTGTGTGTTTGTGGGATTTATCTATCTTGTACATGTCTTTTGTTACATGAAAATGCATTTCCATTTGCTTTATATATGCACTTAAGAGTGTAATATCTGCATTACAGAATGTGCAAGTATTCAGCTCTTTTAGACACTGACAAATAGTGTTCCAAACTCCAGCTGACAAAGTATGAGAGTTCTAGTTACTTTATATTGTTGCCAATACAATATCTGGTTTTATCTCTGTTTTAGATGTTCTGATGGGTGTGAAGTTACCTGACTGTGATTTCAATGTGTATTTCCTGCTTGAGTTTTGTTTCATATGTGTATATGTTACTTGGATATTTTCTTTTGTAAAGTGCCTATTCACATTAAAAAAATATATATATTTTATACCAGTTTGGTAGTATTTTCCTTATTAATTTGTAGGCATTCTTTGCATATTTTGAGTGAGATTTTTATCAGATACATACACTTGCTGTGATCAGTGACATACACATAGTCAGTTGTGTCCGACTCTTTGCGACCCCATCGACTGTTGCCTGCCAGGCTCCTCTGTCCACGGGGATTCTCCAGGCAAGAATACAGGAGTGAGTTGCCATTCTCTCTTCAGGGGATCTTCCCAACCCAGGAATTGAAACCGGTCTCCTTCATTGCAGGCAAATTCTTTACCATCTGAGCCACTAGAGAAGCCCAAGAATACTGGAGTGAGTAGCCTATCTCTTCTCCAAGGGAACTTCCTGACCTAGGAATTGAACTCAGGCCTCTTGCATTTCAGGCGGCACATACTCATATACACGTACAAACAATGAAAATACTCAACTCTGTGTTGCCTTTTTAGTCTTTTACTATAACATTTTTTGGATAAATCCAAATGAATTGTGACTTAGCATCTTAGCAACGTCTTACTTTTTTAAATTTATTTTTATTGGACTATACTGATTTACAATTTTGTGTTAGTTTCAAGTGTACAGCAAAGTGAATCAGTTATACATATACGTTTATCCATTCTTTTAGATTCTGTTCCCATACAGGCCATTATAGAGTATTGAGTAGAGTTTCTTGTGCTATACAATAGGTTCTCATTAATTATTTTATATATAGTAGTGTGTATTTGTCAATAGCCCAATCTCCCAGTTTATCCCTCCTGCCTGCCCCCTTTCCTCCTTGGTAACTGTAATTTTTCCCCCTACGAATGTGACTCTGTTTCGTAAATAGGTTCAAAGCAATATCATATGATGTTTGTCTTTCTCTGACTGACTTCACTCAGTATGACAATCTCAGAGTCCATCTATGTCACTGAGAATTGCATTATTTCATTTTTTACGGCTGAGTAATTTTCCATTGTATGTATATGTATATGTGTGTATCACATCTGCTTTATCCATTCCTCCGTTGATGGACATTTAGGTTGCTTCCACGTCCTGGCTATTGCAAATAATGTTACAATGAACATTGGGATGCATGCATCTTTTTGAATTATTATTTTCTCTGAATATATGCCCAGGATTGGGATTGCTGGGTCATATGGTAGCTTTTTTCTTAGTATTTTTAGTGAACCTCCATACTGATCTCCATAGTGCCTATGCCAATTTACATTCCCACCAACAGTGTAGAAGCGTTCCCCTTTCTCCATATCATGTCTAGATTTTTTATTTATTTTTTGATGCTGACCATTCTGACTGGTGTAAGGTGATATCTCATAGTTTGGATTTGCATTCCTCTGATAATTAGTGATGTTGGGCATCTTTTCATGTGCTTCATGGCCATATGTAAGTCTTATTTGGAGTTATTGATAACTTTTGATGGACAGAATAATTTAATGGTAGTATCATCTAATTTATTACATTATTTAGCTTTAAGTATCATTTGTGTTTAAGAAATCAAGAAAATGCTCTTCACCCTGAGATTGCAAAGATACTCTTCTATGTTTTCTTCTAAAAGTCTTACTGTTTTACCTTTCACTTTTAAATCTACAGTCTGTCTAGGATTTATATGTGTGTGGGATAGAGTAAAGGCAAAGATTCTTTTTTCCTCCCTCTAAAGACATCCAGTTGGCCACAACTCACTGCACCGAAATGTCACTTTTGACATGAGTTAGGTGACCAGCTATGTGAGTCTATTTCTAGACTATTGTTTTGGTCAGTTGGTTTATAGTGTGCCAATACCTATTAAATTAATTAGCATGGACTTAAAATAGGTCTTAATAGCTTATAGTATAAATGTTTCAGTTTTGATAGTTTTCAAGAGTTCATTGCATAATCTTGGCCCTTTAGATTTCCATAAACATTTTAAAACAAATATATTGAATTTCATGAACAAACCTTTTAAGATTTTAGTTACTACAACAACTCTATACATGATTTTTTTTGAGTCTTCCAAGATAACTTTTAGTTGTTTTTTTTCTCCCCCTAGGTGTTTCAAGGTTTTAATGCTTTTGTAAATGGTATCATTTAAAAACTTTAATTTTATATGAGACAAATATGTTAAAATGCAATTAATATTTGTATACTGACCTTAAATTTAGTGGCTTTAGTAAATTCTCTAAATAATTCTTATAATCTGGCTCTTAGTTCTTTTGTATTTTCTACTTAAAAAAACATGCCATCTGCCAACAATGGAAGTTTTATTTCCTTTTTCTTTTTTAAAAAATTAATTATTTTTTTAAAATCAGAGGCTAATCACTTTACAAGATTGTGGTGGCTTTTGCCATATATCAGCATGAATCATCCATGGGTGTACATGTGTCCCACCATCCTGAATCCCCCTCACACCTTCATCCCCACTTCATCCCTTTGAGTTGTCCCTGAGCACCAGCTTTGGGTGCCCTGCTTCACGCATAGAATTTGCACTGGTCATCTGTTTCACATATGGTAATATATATGTCTCAGTACCTTTTATTTCCTTCAATTGCCTCACTTCATTGCTTCAGTTCAGTTCAGTTGCTCAGTCGTGTCTGACTCTTTGCGACACCATGAATCCCAGCATGCCATACCTCCCGGTCCATCACCAACTCCCGGAGTTCACTCAAACTCATGTCCATCGAGTCCGTGATGCCATCCATCCATCTCACCCTCTGTCGTCCCCTTCTCCTCCTGCCTCCAATCCCTTCCAGCATCAGGGTCTTTTCCAATGAGTCAACTCTTCGCATGAGGTGGCCAAAGTATTGGAGTTTCAGCTTTAGCATCAGTCCTTCCAAAGAACACCCAGGACTGATCTCCTTTAGAACGGACTGGTTGGATCTCCTTGCAGTCCAAGGGACTCTCAAGAGTCTTCTCCAACACCACAGTTCAAAAGCATCAATTCTTCGATGCTCAGCTTTCTTCACAGTCCAACTCTCACATCCATTTATGACCAACCACTGGAAAAACCATAGCCTTGACTAGATGGACCTTTGTTGGTGAAGTAATGTCTCTGCTTTCCAATATACTATCTAGGTTGGTTAGGAACTCAAAAACTGTTAAATATAAGGGGTGGTAGCAGGCATCATTGACTCATTCCTGATTGCAGTGATAAGTTTTTAATAATTCATCTCTAAGATATTTAGAATCTTTACAAGATGATTTCTATTAAGTTATTAGAGTGCCTTTCTATTGCTAACTTGCTAATTGTTATCATAAATGGATGTTGAATTATATCAAATGCATTTAATGCATTGATGGTACTGTTTTTCTCACTTACTTTGTATTAATAGGGTAAATTGCATTGATATTTTTGACTGTTAAATCTCTCTTGCTTTCATGGAAAAATCCTACTCATTTGAAGGATTATTATCTTCTTTACATATTCTTGAATTTATTTTGCTAATGTTCTGTTTAATAGTTTTTTCATTTATTCAATATATTTATGAGAACTTAGCCTGCAAATTTTGTTTTTCATAGTTATAGATAACTTTGTTATCAAATTTTGTTATGAAGATTTTTGTTGATCTAATTAAAGGGTTGGTAAATGTGTTCTCTTTGTATTTTCTGAAGGGTTAGTTTAAGATTGGTATAATTTATTCCTAAAATGTTTTGAAAAATTCACCAGTACATTTCTAACATAGTTCCTCTGAGGTCAGGTGACACACTAGAAAAATGTTGAAATTTATATACAATATCAGAGAAGGCAATGGCACCCCACTCCAGTACTCTTGCCTGGAAAATCCCATGGATGGAGGAGCCTGGTGTTGCTAAGAGTCAGACACAACTGAACGACTTCACTTTCATTTTTCACTTTCATGCATTGAAGAAGGAAATGGCAATCCACTCCAGTGTTCTTGCCTGGAGAATCCCAGGGACGGGGGAGCCTGGTGGCCTGCCGTCTGTGGGGTCGCACAGAGTTGGACACGACTAAAGTGACTCAGCAGCAGCAGTAGCATATACAAAATGCAGTCAATTTTATGTGCTTTAAAAAATGTGAATTCTGATGTGTTGGATATTTATTTCCTTTCTGATTTTTTGTATCTTTGTTCTATAAACTATTGAGAGAAATATTTTTATGCCTATGATTTTAGATTTATTTATTTCTCCTTTTACTTTTGTTATTTGCTTTAGCCATTTTAAAACTCTGCTAATGAGTGAATATAGATTTAGAATTATAATATGTTCCTTGCAGATGGAACTCATATATATTGAAATGTCCTTTTTATCTTATATTGCTTTTTGCCCTCAAGAGTTTCTGTCATATATTATTATAACTATCCCTTCATTCTTTTGGTTAATGTTCTGCAATGTAACTTTTCTCCTTTGTCTTTTACTTTTAAATCTGGTTATTTATACTTAAAGTGTCTCTTATAAGCATTATAGTGTTGAATTTTCTTTAAAGTCATCTGGAAAACTTAGTCCTTTCAGAGTCCATTTAGTCCTTTTATAACTTATGTATTTTAGTCTATATGTGTTTAGATAAATCTTGTATTCCATTTACAGGTTTCATTTCTCCTTTTATCTCCTTTCTTGTCCTCTTTGGACAGTGTAATTAAAATCTTTCATTTAAATTCTTGATTTTAATTTTTCACTTCCACTGTTTCCATTGGCTTTAAAAAAAAAATTCTCTCTAAAAAAAGAAAAAAAGCAACAGACTGGGAGAAAATATTTGAAAGAGTTTCTGCAAATCAGTAAGGAATAAACCAACAATTCAATTTTAAAATAGGCAAAGGATAAAACAAGTATTTTGGATAAAACAAGTATTTCACCAAATCTATTTATATTAATGCTTTTCTATATTTTTCTTATTTCCTTTAATATGCTGCTGCTGCTGCTAAGTTGCTTCAGTCGTGTCTGACTCTGTGTGACCCCAGAGACGGCAGCCCACCAGGCTCCCCCGTCCCTGGGATTCTCCAGGCAAGAACACTGGAGTGGGTTGCCATTTCCTTCTCCAATGTGTGAAAGTGAAAAGTGAAAGTGAAGTCGCGCAGTCGTGTCCGACTCTTAGCGACCCCATGGACTGCAGCCTACCAGGCTCCTCTGTCCATGGGATTTTCCAGGCAAGGGTACTGGAGTGGGGTGCCCTTGCCTTCTCCGTTTAATATACTAATCATTGTTTTAAAATCATATTCAGCTAATTCTGATACTCATTTATCTGCAACTCAGTTTCTATTATCTTTTTTCTTTCCTCTTGATTTTTGGTCATGCTTCTGTGTTTTAACATCATTCCAGTAATTTGGATTGCATGTCTGAACAAAAAGTTACAAAACTCCACATAATATTATCTTCCTCCTGCAGAAGTTTATTCTTCCCTCTGCAGGAAATATAGTGTCACAGTTATCATGTTAGCCTGTTGACCTGAACAAAATGACTGCTAGATATTTCTCCAACAAAGACACGTTTATTCGGGATTAGCAGAGAATTGTATTTCAGGGTTTGCAACCCTGGAAAGCCATGTACAGGTTTCCCCTTGGCAAGGAAAGAACAGTTGTACAAAGAGGAAAAGAAAGTTGGCTATTGTAAACATTCTGTCCATGGCTTTTCATTGGCTGAATCCATACCAGTAAAGAAGAGTCTTTCTTTTCCCAGTTAGGCTCTACTATCCTTGCAGGACTTGAGAGCTTCCCCTGCTGGTCTTCTAACTCTTTTGGGAGTTTTTGTTTGTTAATTTTTTCCAAGTCAAATAATGAACAGTTCTGGCTCAAAGTTGAGTTTCAGCCTGCAAAAACTCATTTATTAATACTTCTGGTTTACCTTTGGTCTTTCTTGATTTTTACTAAGGGCCAGATGTATTTTGTGGGGCCCTTCACTCTGGATTGTCCTTAATCCTAAATCTTGTTTTAGAAGGCTTCAGAAAACTTCTGCTTTCAGAGGTTTCATATGCTTCCATTTCTGCCTTTGTACCCTGTGGGTCTTCTGTAATCAGTACGTTTCTTGAGGAGAAAGGTGACCATGCCATAGAAATCCTCCAAGCCTCTACCAGCCATCTGGAGTGCTGGAAGACTGCTAGTTTCACTCTCTCCGTGAACAGCTTTTTCCTGCAGTTTTGGTACTGGAAGCTTAGTTTCTTGTCCATGCTAAAAACTGGGAAATATCTTCAGAGTAAAAATCAACTATAAAAGTCAGTTAGCTGCTTTGAGTTTTTAAATTTTTCTTTTCCCCTGTATAGAATCTTAGCTTTGTAGTTTTCATTGCTCCCTCATCTCTCTACTGTCTTTAAAATATGAGTTCTGTATTTCATTTGAACCTTTTTTAGTTTTTCTGTGTGGGCAGTAAATGGCCACCAGCTATTCTATGCAAAGTGGAAATCAATATGTCCAAACAAATTTGAGAGCTACACACATGTTTTTTAGTAATAGAATGCTTAAATGAAGTATGGTTGATCCATATTCTGGAAGATAGTACATTAGGTTAAAAGATGAGATAAATGTTTGTACTAACGTGTAAAAATCTTTAAAAAAAATTGAGAAGTGAACAAAGCAGTATGAAAATAATACATTAAGCGTGTAACTAATTACGATTTGCAAATATAATACCCTATATTTATAAAAGCATTTAAGTACACATAGAAAGCAATTATAACAAGATTTATAAAAATACACAGTAGGTTAATAGCTGTGCTTTCTTCTTTCCTGAATAGAGGAGTTGAGATTTATCAGTAGTGTTTCTATTTTTAAATAAAATATAATGGAGAGATTATTGTGCAAGTAAAAACTTTAGGAGGAGAAGACACCATTCTCTGAAATGATAAAATATAGTCAGTGCCTACCTGTTTATGTAACTAAGTTCTTTATAGTTTCAGAGATTTGTCCCCATACTTTCCTGAAAGCATTAATTAACATAATAGGAATTTCCAGATATGACAGAAGTTGAAGTTTTCCAAAGCATTTTAGAAGAATGTACACAAAGAAGTAGGATAGAGAAGTTAGATGGGATCTTAATTTCAAATTCTGCATAGGATCTATGATTTCCCTAGATAGACCGTGTTTTAGCAATTAGAAGTGTGTGTGTATATGTGTGTGTGTGTTTCTATACATACATATAAATCTATAGTGCAAAGAAAAAGACATAAACAGAGATTGAGAAAGAAAAAGAGGGAAGGAATCAAAACACAAAATACCTAGATAAAAAAACACGGTGAAATGTATAATTTAGAATTATAGCACACTAACCATCTTCCTAAAAACTTGCATGGTATAGTAAACAGACCCAATACAAAACTAAATTTATAACTTTCTTTAGTAAAAGCCAGAGACTCAACTGACTAAACAGTGCTATTCTTCACTGTGAAAGAACAGTTTTTAGTTATTTAGCATAACTGCTGCAATAATACAACTCATTGTTTTTACAAATACATAAACTAAAAAGGAATTATTTTTATAATTTCATGTTAAGATTATAATACAAAGGTTAATATGAAACACTGATTTCATATACTTGAAACATTGTAAAAGTTGAAATGAATTTTCAGACTCTGATTTCAATGTCATTTTTGAAAAGTCTTTGAAATTGGCACTAAAATATTAGTAAAATCATCATTTCTTTTAGACGTTGTCAGGTTTACCATGTAAAAAATCTTGGTTTCTAGATAGAGTTTGTATTAATACCAGTTTTTCTGGTGGTATTGCTCTGGCAGTTACTGAAAATCTTTATAATCTCAAATAAATATGTGTATCATCAGCCCTCCCTTCCTTAAGATATTTCCCTTAAGGCAATAAACCTGTTAGTAAAATATGTTTTTAAAGCATTATTTTTAGCTTTACATTTTAATCTGACCCAAGGGGTATGTTGACATGGCCTATTAAATGTCATTTCTTTTCTTCATCTGTGCCAGTTCATTTTTGCTAAAATATTTCTTTAAGCAGAGACTTCCAATGAGATTGTCATTTTGAGGTTGTGGAATTTAAACTTCTCTATAAATCAACATAACAAGTTGTCAGCTTGTCAAAACTTTGTCTTATCTTTCATATGCTTTAGAAACAATTTGAGATAAAGCTTTTTTTCTGGCTGTGATGGCTTTCTGATTTATTAGAATCAGCATTGCACATCTTTTGCTCATAACTACATGACTTGATCCAGATACACTTTCTTTTCGCCCCCATGAAGCATAAAAAGGTCAGTTCTGAGGAACTGTACCTTATTTTTCACATGGACGGCTCTGAGATTGTGGGATTTACTCTTGGTATACAAATGAAAATTTTAGTTTAGGCACCCATGCCCACATGGCAGAAATACAAACACTTTCAGGGTGGTGAAGGTTACTGCTTCTACTGCTCAATTTGTGGTAGAATGAATAGAAGCACCATTAGATCAGTGGCCTGCAACTATTCTGGTGGTTATTTGAGCACACAGGTGACATTTTTATGTTGCTTTACATAGAAAGTAATAGAAATACCCAAGTTATAATCCGTTTAACCTCCAGTGAATGTTCTTTATCCTATGTGCTATAAGGAATGTTTACTCTTTATAATCGTTATTAGAAAATTGGTCAGAGCAGAAACTGGGGCTCTCTTTCCTGGTATCACGGGCCATCCAGGTTCCCCAGAGCCTTCTTTTTAGAGAGGGCAAGGGAGGAGATGATGGTTTTTATTCAGAAGAGCTTGGGAGAAATGGTTTTAATTGGAAGTGAAAGTGAAAGTCGCCCAGTCATGTCCGACTCTTTACAACCCCATGGGCTATTCAGTCCATGGAATTCTCCAGGCCAGAATACTGGAGTGGATAGCCGTTCCCTTCTGCAAGGGATCTTCTCAACCCAAGGATTGAACCCAGGTATCCCGCATTACAGGCAGATTCTTTACCAGCTGAGCCACCAGGGAAGAAGCCCTTTAGTTGGAAAGGACTGCAGTAACTTTAGTTCAGACATACTTGAATTCTACCCACACTTCCCAAGTTAAGAAAGTTTAGATCAATTATAGAAAATAAGAGGCTGAACTGTTCCATTTTTTATGTCCATCTCAGTAAACATATCTTCTTTTATCTTGTTAATGCATCACTGAACCTACAAACCTTTTGATCACAAAGAAATTTAGTTTCCTCATCAGGGGTAGAAAGCCAGTTTTGCAGGTTTCCTGCATGTGTCTGCATAGAGCTGGACTCAGACACATTGTTCTGATCTCCAAAATCGTGGAGTGCCAGCCTTCTTAAGATCATAGGACTCTTAGGGTTTTACTGCCTATCTATGGCCAAAACTTGCATTTGCTGAGTCCCTTGGACATTTACCCTTCTGCTAGTCCATTCAAACACTTGTCATCCATTTGCATACTTTTTGGCTACCTTGAAGGGACTAAATTATATTGTTATTGTTATTCTTTTCTCTCTGCCTTCCCTTCTTTTTTCCTTCCCTCCTGTCCTTCCTTCCTCCCTCTCTCCTTTCCTTCCTTCCTTCTTTCCTTGCTTTCTTTTTACAACCAGTTAAGTTGTAAAGTTTGCAAGCATTTTTTACTGCTTCTGTCTTTCCACTGAACAAGTCTATAAATATGTCCAGAATTTTCAAAGGAGAAAATACAGATTACATTTTCAGTGGGTATAAACTTGGGTAAGAATATTTTAATCAAAAGAGAAGCACAAAAATATCAGAATATTCAAGGTTAGTAAAAACAGTGGTTTTATAAAATCAAATTTCTGAAAAATTTCAGATATAAGATGTTGGAAAAGAATTGTGAAAACTGGTGAAATTTCCAATTCCATAGAACTGAATTACATTTTCAACTTACTCATTTTGATGTAACATTATTCTAATTAAGACAGTTATATGTTTCCTATTAGTGCTATTTTATTTACAGATTTCAATGAATAAGTCTTTGTACTGCCAAAATTAATCTCAGAGTAATCTGAAAAACATGAATATGTGCTACACCAGGTCCAAGAATTATAAGTGTATTTTAAGCAACCCAGAAAATCATTTGGAACAAATGAAAAGTGAGCTTCTATTTCTGGGTATTTTGTTACAGTTTTTAGACTGAGTGTGGCAATACCCAGTTTCTCTTATCTTTACTTAAAATTGATTCAGAGTAGCCTTTTAATGAGAGATAATAGTAAAGATAGTTTTTATTTATTCTTCCAAATTTCTTTTGCCTGTTAAAAAAACAATAATTTAGTAACTTTGGTTTAAATTCTTATGAATGTATAGACATACATTAAAAATAAAGTTAAGGGAATATATAAAATTTACTCAAAGATTAGAGGCAGTCCTTAGTTATGTTATTAGAGTGCATTTAAGGGGATATTATAACCCTTGTATAGTTAAGTGTATCCTAGAAACATGAGTAACTGCTGTTGAACACTTGTTTCAAGGTTAGCTGGATTCTTATGTAAACTATAGTAGTATCTCTTATTCTTTTATCCACCATAGCACTCAGGCAGTAAATTAGCAGAGGAAGTTTTAAAATATACTGATTACCAGGCTACATTTTCAGACCAATTAAATCAAAATATGATGATTAGTACCCAGACAGTGATCATTTTTCAAAACTTTCTAAAGCCTTTTGTCAACTTAATATAAATTTCATAATAGAATGAATTTTACTTCAGTTAAGATAGTAGTATCTGATGACTAAGCACAAGTATTTATCCAGAAAATTCTGAGCACTGCTTCCTCCTTCTGCATTGGCATAAAGTTTGAAATATAAAATATATTCTGCTGGAAACTGCAGTGTAAAGTTATGTATTAGGTGTTGTTCATTTTCACCACTTTTTAAAGCTATGGCACTACATTTGATCTCTCATATTTTTATGAAATTTACAAGATTATACGAAATGTTTGAGGCTACTGCTTGTGATCAAAATAATTTTATTCAGTAAACAAAGTAGTTTGAACCAAGAAAATTCTGTTAAATATGAAAATATTTAATTTTCCTATAAACCTGTAAAGTTTATTACATATAATTAAAAAGAAACCTAATATGCAGTAAAATTATATGCATATCTACTGTGATGTATAGTAGGAAAAAATAAAACTTTCTTAAAATGGATGATAATCTGTTAGCAGATTTATATACATTTCTTGGTATAGGAAAGTTGATATTGTTGCTAAAATAACCAGCATTTGATATGCAGTTTAATGGATGGTATAACACTGTGAAAAATGCATACAATTTTGCTATGATGATTTTTAGAAAAGAAATACACATCAATTGTTATAATATAGTGAGCTACACAGTAATTTGCTATATGAGGATAAGAGTGCTAAATTTCCAGGGACAAAAGCCTCTTTTTTTTTTTTTAATTTTATTTTATTTTTAAACTTTACAATATTGTATTAGTTTTGCCAAATATCAAAATGAATCTGCCACAGGTATACCTGTGTTCCCCATCCTGAACCCTCCTCCCTCCTCCCTCCCCATACCCTCCCTCTGGGTCGTCCCAGTGCACCAGCCCCAAGCATCCAGTATCATGCATCGAACCTGGACTGGCGACTCGTTTCATACATGATATTATACATGTTTCAATGCCATTCTCCCAAATCTTCCCACCCTCTCCCTCTCCCACAGAGTCCATAAGACTGTTCTATACATCAGTGTCTCTTTTGCTGTCTCGTACACAGGATTATTGTTACCATCTTTCTAAATTCCATATATATGCATTAGTGTACTGTATTGGTGTTTTTCTTTCTGGCTTACTTCACTCTGTATAATAGGCTCCAGTTTCATCCACCTCATTGGAACTGATTCAAATGTATTCTTTTTAATGGCTGAGTAGTACTCCATTGTGTATATGTACCACAGCTTTCTTATCCATTCATCTACTGATGGGCATCTAGGTTGCTTCCATGTCCTGGCTATTATAAACAGTGCTGCGATGAACATTGGGGTACACGTGTCTCTTTCCCTTCTGGTTTCCTCAGTGTGTATGCCCAGCAGTGGGATTGCTGGATCATAAGGCAGTTCTATTTCCAGTTTTTTAAGGAATCTCCACACTGTTCTTCATAGTGGCTGTACTAGTTTGCATTCCCACCAACAGTGGAAGAGGGTTCCCTTTTCTCCACACCCTCTCCAGCATTTATTGCTTGTAGACTTTTGGATCGCAGCCATTCTGACCTGAGTGAAATGGTACCTCATAGTGGTTTTGATTTGCATTTCTCTGATAATGAGTGATGTTGAGCATCTTTTCAAGTGCTTGTTAGCCATCTGTATGTCTTCTTTGGAGAAATGTCTATTTAGTTCTTTGGCCCATTTTTTGATTGGGTCATTTATTTTTCTGGAGTTGAGCTGTAGGAGTTGCTTGTATATTTTTGAGATTAGTTGTTTGTCAGTTGCTTCATTTGCTATTATTTTCTCCCATTCTGAAGGCTGCCTTTTCACCTTGCTCATAGTTTTCTTTGTTGTGCAGAAGCTTTTAAGTTTAATTAGGTCCCATTTGTTTATTTTTGCTTTTATTTCCAATATTCTGGGAGGTGGGTCATAGAGGATCCTGCTGTGATGTATGTCAGAGAGTGTTTTCCTATGTTCTCCTCTAGGAGTTTTATAGTTTCTGGTCTTACGTTGAGATCTTTAATCCATTTTGAGTTTATTTTTGTGTATGGTGTTAGAAAGTGTTCTAGTTTCATTCTTTTACAAGTGGTTGACCAGAGTTCCCAGCACCACTTGTTAAAGAGATTGTCTTTAATCTATTGTATATTCTTGCCTCCTTTGTCAAAGATAAGGTGTCCATATGTGCGTGGATTTATCTCTGGGCTTTCTATTTTGTTCCATTGATCAATATTTCTGTCTTTGTGCCAGTACCATACTGTCTTGATAACTGTGGCTTTGTAGTAGAGCCTGAAGTCAGGTATGTTGATTCCTCCAGTTCCATTCTTCTTTCTCAAGATCGCTTTGGCTATTCGAGGTTTTCTGTATTTCCATACAAATTGTGAAATTATTTGTTCTAGCTCTGTGAAGAATACCATTAGTAGCTTGATAGGGATTGCATTGAATCTATAAATTGCTTTGGGTAGTATACTCATTTTCACTATATTGATTCTTCCAATCCATGAACATGGTACATTGCTCCATCTATTAGTGTCCTCTTTGATTTCTTTCACCAGTGTTTTATAGTTTTCTATATATAGGTCTTTAGTTTCTTTAGGTAGATATATTCCTAAGTATTTTATTCTTTCCGTTGCAATGGTGAATGGAATTGTTTCCTTAATTTCTCTTTCTGTTTTCTCATTATTAGTGTATAGGAATGCAAGGGATTTCTGGGTGTTGATTTTATATCCTGCAACTTTACTATAATCATTGATTAGTTCTAGTAATTTTCTGGTGGAGTCTTTAGGGTTTTCTATGTAGAGGATCATGTTATCTGCAAACAAGTGAGAGTTTTATTTCTTCTTTTCCAATTTGGATTCCTTTTATTTCTTTTTCTGCTCTGATTGCTGTGGCCAAAACTTCCAAAACTATGTTGAATGGTAATGGTGAAAGTGGGCACCCTTGTCTTGTGCACTTTAGAGGAAATGTTTTCAATTTTTTGCCATTGAGGATAATGTTTGCTGTGGGTTTGTCATATATAGCTTTTATTATGTTGAGGTATGTTCCTTCCATTCCTGCTTTCTGGAGAGTTTTTATCATAAATGGATGTTGAATTTTGTCAAAGGCTTTCTCTGCATCTATTGAGATAATCATATGGTTTTTATTTTTCAATTTGTTAATGTGGTGTATTACATTGATTGATTTGCGGATATTGAAGAATCCTTGCATCCCTGGGATAAAGCCCACTTGGTCATGGTGTATGATCTTTTTAATGTGTTGTTGGATTCTGATTGCTAGAATTTTGTTAAGGAGTTTTGCATCTATGTTCATCAGTGATATTGGCCTGTAGTTTTCTTTTTTTGTGGGATCTTTGTCAGGTTTTGGTATTAGGGTGATGGTGGCCTCATAGAATGAGTTTGGAAGTTTACCATCCTCTGCAATTTTCTGAAAGAGTTTGAGCAGGATAGGTGTTAGCTCTTCTAAATTTTTGGTAGAATTCAGCTGTGAAGCCGTCTGGACCTGGGCTTTTGTTTGCTGGAAGATATTTGATTACAGTTTCAATTTCCGTGCTTGTGAGGGGTCTGTTAAGATTTTCTATTTCTTCCTGGTTGAGTTTTGGAAAGTTGTACTTTTCTAAGAATTTGTCCATTTCTTCCACGTTGTCCATTTTATTGGCATATAATTGTTGATAGTCGTCTCTTATGATCCTTTGTATTTCTGTGTTGTCTGTTGTGATCTCTCCATTTTCATTTCTAATTTTATTGATTTGATTTTTCTCCCTTGTTTCTTGATGAGTCTGGCTAATGGTTTGTCAATTTTATTTATCCTTTCAAAGAACCAGCTTTTGGCTTTGTTGATTTTTTCTATGGTTTCTTTTGTTTCTTTTGCATTTATTTCTGCCCTAATTTTTAAGATTTCTTTCCTTTTACTAACCCTAGGGTTCTTAATTTCTTCCTTTTCTAGTTGCTTTAGGTGTAGGGTTAGGTTATTTATTTGACTTTTTTCTTGTTTCTTGAGGTATGCCTGTATTGCTATGAACTTTCTCCTTAGGACTGCTTTTAAAGTGTCCCATAGGTTTTGGGTTGTTGTGTTTTCATTTTCATTCGTTTCTATGCAAATTTTGATTTCTTTTTTATTTCTTCTGTGATTTGTTGGTTATTCAGCAGCGTGTTGTTCATCCTCCATATGTTGGAATTTTTAATAGTTTTTCTCCTGTAATTGAGATCTAATCTTACTGCATTGTGGTCAGAAAAGATGCTTGGAATGATTTCTATGTTTTTGAATTTACCAAGGCTAGATTTATGGCCCAGGATGTGATCTATCCTGGAGAAGGTTCCATGTGTGCTTGAGAAAAAGGTGAAATTCCTTGTTTTGGGGTGAAATGTCCTGTAGATATCAATTAGGTCTAACTGGTCTATTGTATCGTTTAAAGTTTGTGTTTCCTTGTTAATTTTCTGTTTAGTTGATCTATCCATAGGTGTGAGTGGGGTATTAAAGTCTCCCACTATTATTGTGTTATTGTTAATTTCTCCTTTCATACTTGTTAGCATTTGTCTTACATATTGCGGCGCTCCCGTGTTGGTTGCATATATATTTATAATTGTTATATCTTCTTCTTGGATTGATCCTTTGATCATTATGTAGTGGCCATCTTTGTCTCTTTTCACAGCCTTTGTTTTAAAGTCTATTTTATCTGATATAAGTATTGCTACTCCTGCTTTCTTTTGGTCCCTATTTGCATGGAAAATCTTTTTCAGCCCTTCACTTTCAGTCTGTATGTGTCCCCTGTTTTGAGGTGGGTCTCTTGTAGACAACATATGTAGGGGTCTTGTTTTTGGATCCATTCAGCCAGTCTTTGTCTTTTGGTTGGGGCATTCAACCCATTTACGTTTAAGGTAATTACTGATAAGTATGATCCCATTGCCATTTACTTTATTGTTTTGGGTTTGATTTTATACACTGTTTTTGTGTTTCCTGTCTAGAGAATATCCTTTAGTATTTGTTGGAGAGCTGGTTTGGTGGTGCTGAATTCTCTCAGCTTTTGCTTGTCTGAAAAGCTTTTGATTTCTCTTCGTATTTGAATGAGATCCTTGCTGGGTACAATAATCTGGGCTGTAGGTTATTTTCTTTCATCACTTTAAGTATGTCTTGCCATTCCCTCCTGGCTTGAAGAGTTTCTATGGAAAGATCAGCTGTTATCCTCATGGGAATTCCCTTGTGTGTTATTTGTTGTTTTTCCCTTGCTGCTTTTAATATTTGTTCTTTGTGATTGATCTTTGTTAATTTGATTAATATGTGTCTTGGGGTGTTTCGCCTTGGGTTTATCCTGTTTGGGACTCTCTGGGTTTCTTGGACTTGGGTGATTATTTCCTTCCCCATTTGGGGGAAGTTTTCAACTATTATCTCTTCAAGTATTTTCTCATGGTCTTTCTTTTTGTCTTCTTCTTCTGGGACCCCTATGATTCGAATGTTGTAGCGTTTAATATTGTCCTGGAGGTCTCTGAGATTGTCCTCATTTCTTTTAATTCGTTTTTCTTTTATCCTCTCTGATTCATTTATTTCTACCATTCTATCTTCTAATTCACTAATCCTATCTTCTGCCTCTGTTATTCTAGTATTTGTTGCCTCCAGAGTGTTTTAATATTTCATTTATTGCATTATTCATTGTATATTGACTCTCTTTTATTTCTTCTAGGTCCTTGTTAAACCTTTCTTGCATCTTCTCAATCTTTGTCTCCAGGCTATTTATCTGTGATTCCATTTTGATTTCAAGATTTTGGATCAATTTCACTATCATTATTCGGAATTCTTTATCAGGTAGATTCACTATCTCTTCCTCTTTTGTTTGGTTTGGTGGGCTTTTATCCTGTTCCTTTATCTGCTGGGTATTCCTCTGTCTCTTCATCTTGTTTAAATTGCTGAGTTTGGGGTGTCCTTTCTGTATTCTGGCAGTTTGTGGAGTTCTCTTTATTGTGGCGTTTCCTCGCTCTGTGTGGGTTTGTACAGGTGGCTTGTCAAGGTTTCTTGGTTAGGGAAGCTTGTGTCGGTGTTCTGGTGAGTGGAGCTGTATTTCTTCTCTCTGGAGTGCAATGAAATGTCCAGTAATGAGTTATGGGATGTCTATGGTTTTGGGGTGACTTTGGGTTGCCTGTATCTTGGAGCTCTGGGCTGTGTTCCTTTTGCTGGAGAATTTGCTTGGTATATCTTGCCCTGAAACTTGTTGGCCCTTGTGTGGTGCTTGGTTTCAGTGCAGGTATGGAGGCATTTGATGAGCTCCTGTCAATTAATGTTCCTTGGAGTCAGGAGCTCCCTGGAGGCAGGGTTTGGACTTAAGCCTCCTGCTTCCAGTTATCGGTCTTATTTTTTACAGTAGTTTCAAAGCTTCTCCTTCTATACAGCACCAGTGATAAAACATCTGCGTTAAAGATGAAAAGTTTCTCTACCGTGAGGGTCACCCAGAGAGGTTCACAGTGTTACATGGAGAAGAGAAGAGGGAGGAGGGAGTTAGAGGTGACCCGAATGAGATGAGGTGGAATCAATAGAGAAGAGAGTGGGCTAGCCAGTAATCTCTTCCTTATGTGCACTCCACAACTGGACCGCTCAGAGTTGTTCACGGAGTTATACAGAGAAGAGAAGAAGGAGGAAGGTGACAGAGGTGGCCAGGAGGATAAAAGGGGAGAATGAAAAGGAGGGAGACAGATCCAGCCAGTAATCATTTCCCTAAGTGTTCTCCACCGTCTGGAACACACAGAAATTCACAGAGTTGGGTAGAGTAGAGAGGGGTTAGAGAGGAGACACCGGTGACCTGGTGGAGAAAAAGGAGAGTCCAAAGGGAGAGAGAGCAGTCAAGCCAGTAATCTCGCTCCCTAGTGAAAAATGGGTCCTGAAGATTGGGTTCTTAAAGGTACAAAATTGGTAACAAATACATAAAAGCAAAAATTAAAAATCTAGAGTAGAGTTTGGAATTTTAAAAATATGATGTTAAAGAAAAGAAGAAGGAAAAGAAAGAGAGAAAAAACGAACAAGCAAAAACAAACAAGGTCGCAGAAATTATAAAGAAAATATAGGTACAGAATTGATAACTAATACCAAAAAGCAAAAGTTAAAAATCTAGAGTAGAGTTTGGAATTTCAAAAATATAATGTTAAAAAAAAGAAGAAGAAAAAGAAAGAGAGAAAAAACAAACAAGAACAAACAAAGTCGCTTAAATTATAAAGAAAATACAGGTACAAAATTGATAACAAATACCAAAAAGCATAAATTAAAAATCTAGAGTAGAGTTTGGAATTTCAGATATACAATGTTATTTAAAAGAAGAGGAGAAAGAAACAGAGAAAAAGAAAAAGAAAAAATAAAAAAGGGTCACAGAAATTATAAAAAAAAAAAAAAAAAAGCTATAGGTACAAAATTGATAACAAATACCAAAAAGCTAAAGTTAAAAATCTAGCGTAGAGTTTGGAATTTCAAAAATACAATGTTAAAGAAAAGAAGGGGGTGAAAAATGGTCAAAAAAATTATAAAAAATATATATATGAAGTTTGCTTTAAAAAAAAATAGGGTCTTTTTTTTTTTTTTTGCAAAGTAATCGGTTATAAAAGTGAAAATTAAAGGAATAATAGAGGACTTAAAAAAAATAAAACAAAGAATGATCATAAAAATAGTAAAAATATATCTAGGACTTTCTCCGGTTTTGTTGTGAGTATTGTGGGTTCAGTTCATTTTTGGCTAGTTCCTCAGTCCGACTTATATTTCTCAAGATCTATAGGCCCCTTCCTATGTAGTTGGTATTAACCACAGGGTTTTAATCTATTGCCTGTAGATTCCAAGGCGGTTCCCTCTGTTATAGCTTCTTCTGTTTGCTGGTCTCTTCAGTGTCTGGTTTCTGCCCTGACACAAAGGGGACAGTGGAGGACACTTTTTTTTTTTTTTTTTTTTTTTAGGCTCACTTGTTCAGTCGCGCTGAGGGGAGGTAGAGAGGGATGCTGCAAACAAATAACACTGGCATGTGCTCACAGTGCCTCAGCCCCTCTGGGTCTGCCCCCCGTTCACGGCGCGTGTAGCCTCCCTGCCCACACTGCTCAGGCTCTAGGTTGCTCCGCTGGGAATCATCCGTGGCCGGCCCTGGCCTGCCTGCACTTCCCAGGTCCAAGCCGCTCAGGTTCAGGCACTTGGATAGTCCTCAGAGGCGCAGACTCTCAGTTGGGCCTGCGTTTTGTGCCCTTCCCAGATCTGAGCAGCTCAGGTGATGAGGTGTTTGGCGCGCGTGATTGCTGCGACTTATCGCCTCCCCGCCACTCGGTTATCTGGGTGTAAAACCAGCGCACCTTCTCAGGCAGATGTTGACTGTCCAGACCCCTAAGAAGTTTTAGTTAGCAAAGAAGCCTGCTTACAGTTTTATAGATAATGTCTCTCTTGGGCTGCGATTGCCCCCTTCCGGCTCTGGCTGCCTGTCACAGGAGGGGGATGGTCTGCCGCCGGCTATCTCTGTTCAGTCCTTTGTTCCGTGCGTGGGCCTGGCGGTGTCTTAGGTTAGGGCTGGCTTTTCACGTGGTAGATATCCCACAGTCTGGTTTGCTAGCCCAAATTATTTCGCTCAGATAGCGCTCGGGGTATTCAGGCCAGATCCTTGCGATGCAGCCCGCGCCACGCCTCCCTGCCCAGGCCCCGCTTGCTAATGGCGGATGCAGGAATCTGCGCTGCTTTTCCTCTGGGGGAGTTACAGTAGGGCTCACAATGTGCGGGTTTTAATTGTTTATTTATTTTTCCTCCCTGTTATGTTGCCCTCTGTGCTTCCAAGGCTCGGCACAGATTCGGCAGTGAGAAGGTTTCCTGGTGTTTGGAAACTTCTCTCTTTTTAAGACTCCCTTCCCAGGACAGAACTCTATCCCTCCCTCTTTTGTCTCTTTTTTTGTCTTTTATATTTTTTCCTACCTCCTTTGGAAGACTTGGGTTGCTTTTCTGGGTGCCTGATGCCCTCTGCCGGCATTCAGAAGTTGTTTTGTGGAATTTACTCGGCGTTTAAATGTTTTTTTGGTGAATTTGTGGGGGAGAAAGTGTTCTCCCCGTCCTACTCCTCCGCCATCTTCGACAAAAGCCTCTTGATGAAGGTGAAAGAGGAGGGTGAAAAAGCTGACTTAAAACTCAACATTCAAAAAACTAAGATCATGGCATCCAGCAATGATCCAACATTGCTGGCTCATCGAAAAAGCAAGAGAATGCCAGAAAAACATCTATTTCTGCTTTATTGACTATGCCAAAGCCTTTGACTGTGCGGATCACAATAAACTGTGGAAAATTCTGTAAGAGATGGGAATACCAGACCACTTGACCTGCCTCTTGAGAAACCTGTATGCAGGTCAGGAAGCAACAGTTAGAACTGGACATGGAAAAACAGATTGGTTCCAAATAGGAAAAGGAGTACATCAAGGCTGTATATTGTCAGCCTCCTTATTTAACTTATACACAGCGTACATCATGAGAAATGTTGGGCTGGAGGAAGCACAAGCTGGAATCAAGATTGCTGGGAGAAATATCAATAATCTCAGATATGCACATGACACCACCCTTATGGCAGAAAGTGAAGAAGAACTAAAGAGGCTCTTGATGAAAGTGAAAGAGGAGAGTGAAAAAGTTAGCTTAAAGCTCAACATTCAGAAAATGAAAATCATGGCATCCAGCCCCATCACTTCATGGCAAATAGATGGGGAAACAGAGGAAATAGGGTTAGACTTTGTTTTGGGGGGCTCCAAAATCACTGCAGATGGTGATTGCAGCCATGAAATTAAAAGATGCTTACTCCTTGGAAAGAAAGTTATGACCAACCTAGATAGCATATTAAAAAGCAGAGACATTACTTTGCCGACAAAGGTCCCTCTAGTCAAGGCTATGGTTTTTCCAGTGGTCATGTATGGATGTGAGAGTTGGACACTAAAGAAAGCTGAGCACCAAAGAATTGATGCTTTTGAACTGTGGTGTTGGAGAAGACTCTTGAGAGTCCCTTGGACTGCAAGGAGATCCAACCAGTCCATCCTAAAGGAGATCAGTCCTGAGTGTTCATTGGAAGGAATGATGCTGAAGCTGAAACTCTAATACTTTGGCCACCTGATGCGAAGAGCTGACTCATTTGAAAAGACCCTGATGGTGGGAAAGATTGAGGGCAGGAGGAGAAGAGGACGACAAAGGATGAGATGATTGGATGGCATCACCGATCAGTGGACATGAGTTTGGGTAAACTGCAGGAGTTGGTGATGGACAGAGAGGCTTGGCATGTTGCAGTCCATGGGGTCTCAAAGAGCCAGACAGGACTGAGTGACTGAATGACAACAACAAAGAGCTTTTTTAGAGTAACTTTATACCTAAACTTACCAGTAACTTGAAATAAAAGTATTTTGTCTTGTGTTTATTCTCAAAGTAATTTTAAAAAGATCATCAAGTTGCTTCAAAGTTTTATGTACTATTTTTCTGATAGCATTTCATTTTCTCATATTATCTTTTTGCATTTGTAGGGTTGATTTTTATTACATATGGTTCATAGTAGATTTTTGTTCCGTCATTCCTAGACTCAAGGCAATGCAATATTCTTTCCATGTGTGGTTTATTTTAAATCATTTAAACTATATTCTACCTTTCAGACAAAGATTTGAACTAGAGGACTAAAATGATTAGATCTTGCTTGATTTCTTTTCAGTAATTTAACATTGCCACAATTTGACAGATTTCTAATAGAATATTAGGTATAAATTTGACAGACATCGTCTTGTCCCCACCAAATTATAGATGAGAAATATGCAGACCCAGTGTAACTCAATCACCTCCTCAATCCTATTTCCACTTTCTAAACCTTATCCATTAATAAATTCAAGTATTTAATACTTAGTAAAAGGAAGTGGGTAAATTTGTTCAGTTATGAATACATCAAGGTAGGTAAAAGCTGAATTCAAAATACTCTGCTTACTAAGTAATTCAACATTGGGTAAATATGCTTTTTTTTTTTTTTTTACATCAGTGAAGAATCTTTGTATTTGAATAGTTAAAATCACTGAAAAAATAAGAGCATTTGGGCAAAGTGAAAATTAATTGGCAAAGGAAGTGCTCAAATTATAGTAATAGTTGGGCAAAGCCACAATAAGCCCAATAAAGACTGTTCTGATTTGGGGAGAAGAGCTTTGAGGCTTATTTAGATCAAATAAGTACATACTGTTTTACAGACAATTTTTTAGAATAGTTTTAAGTTTGCAAAAAAACTGAGAGGAAGGTGGGTTTCCCAAACACCCTCTTACCTCACACATGTATAGTCTCCCCCATTATCAATATCACTTACCAGAATGGCACATTTCTTACTAAGGATGAATCTACATTATCACCTCATAATCACCCAAAGTTCATAGTTTACTTTAGGGATTTTTCTTGGTATTATATATTCTATGGACTTGGGAGAAATGTTTAATGACACAATCCGTTATTACAGTATTAAACAGAGCAGTTTCATTGCCCTAAAGATTGTCTGTGCTCTGCCAATTAATCTCTCTACCACCCTTCTCTCCAGTAGCCTCTCATCTTTTTATTGTATCCATAGTTTTACTTTTCCCATAATATCATATATTTGAAATCATATAGGATATAGCCTTTTCAGATTGCTTATTTCACTTAGTAATAGGCATGTATGATTCTGACATGTCTTTTCATGGCTTAATAGCTCATTTTTTGTGTGCTGAATAATACTCCATTTTATGAATGTACTATGGTTTATGTATCCACTCACCTAGTGAGGGACATCTTGTTTGCTTCCAAACAAG
Source organism: Bubalus bubalis (assembly GCF_019923935.1). Taxonomy (NCBI): domain Eukaryota; kingdom Metazoa; phylum Chordata; class Mammalia; order Artiodactyla; family Bovidae; genus Bubalus; species Bubalus bubalis. Next base: position 77,341,924 of record NC_059165.1, read on the forward strand.
CTGCTATTAACAAGTCAATTATGAACAATTATGAACTGCTATTAACATTATGTGCAGGTTTCTGTGTGGATAGAAAAATTTCAGCTTCTTTAGGTAAATGCCAAGGAGTATGTTTGCTGAATTGTATAGCAAGAATATGTCTAGTTTGGTAAGAAATGCCAACTTGTCTTCCAAAGTGGCCGAACCATTTTGCATTCCCACCAGCCAAGTCTAATACCTGTTATTCAACATCCTAGTCAGCATTTGGTATTGTCATTTCCTAGATTTGACCATGCTAATAGGTATATGGAGGTATCTGATTGTTGTTTGAATTTTCATTTGCTTGATGATGCATCATTTTATATGCTTATTTGCCATCTGTCAATATTCTTTAATGAGATCTCTGTTAAGGACTTTTGCCCAGTTTTTAATTAAATTGTTTAGCTTTAAGAATTCTTTGTATTTTTGGATAACTTCTTTATCACATGTGCCTTCTGAAAATATTTTCTTCTGTATCTTGTCTTCTCAATCTCTTGAAATTCTTTTACAGAGCAGAAATGTTTAATCTTAATCAGTCCAGTTTACCAGTTACTGAATATTTATTTCAAGGATTGTATCTTTGGTGTTTATTTAAATGGCATCATCATACCCTAGGTCATCTAATCTTTCTACTATGCTATCTTTTAAGAGTTTTATAGTTTGAGAATTTCTGTGTCAGTCTGATTCGTTTTAAACTATTTTTGTGAAGGATGAAAGGTAGTGTGTACATTCAAGTTTTTGCACATGGATTCCCAGGTGTCTAAGCAGCATTTGGAGAAAACATTATCTTTGCTTCATTATATTGTCCTTTCTCTTGCCAAAGGTCAGTTGATTACATACATGGGGGTCTTCAGTTCAGTCGCTTAGCCGTGTCCAACTCTCTGTGACCCATGGACTGCAGCACGCCAGGCCTCCCTGTCCATCACCAACTCCCGGAGTTCACTCAAACTCATGTGCATTGAGTCAATGACGCCATCCAACTCCCTCATCCTCTGTCATCCCCTTCTCCTCCTACCTTTAATCTCTCCCAGCATCAGGGTCTTTTCAAAAGAGTCTGTTCTTCGCATCAGGTGGCCAAAGTATTGGAGTTTCAGCTTCAGTATCATTCCCTCCAAAGAAATCCCAGGGCTGACCTCCTTCAGAATGGACTGGTTGGATCTCCTTGCAGTCCAAGGGACTTTCAAAAGTCTTCTTCAACACCACAGTTCAAAAGCATCAGTTCTTCAGCTCTCATCTTTCCTTAGGTCCAACTTTCACATCCATAAATGACTGCCAGAATGACCATAGCCTTGACTAGAGGGACGTTTGTTAGCAAAGTAATGTCTCTGCTTTTTAATATGCTATCTTGGTTGGTCATAACTTTCCTTCCAAGGAGTAAGTGTCTTTTAATTTCATGGCTGCAGTCACCATATGCAGTGATTTTGGACCACCAAAGAATAAAATCTGTCACTGTTTCCGCTGTTTCCCCATCTCTTTGCCATGAAGTGATGGGACCGGATGCCATGATCCTCATTTTCTGAATGTTGAGCTTTAAACCAACTTTTCCACTCTCCTCTTTCACTTTCATTGAGAGGCTTTTGAGTTCCTCTTCACTTTCTGCCATAAGGGTGGTGTCATCTGCATATCTGAGGTTATTGATATTTCTCCCGGCAATCTTGATTCCAGCTTGTGCTTCCTCCAGCCCAGTGTTTCTCACAGTTCTCTGCATAGAAGTTAAATAAGCAGGGTGACAATATACAGCCTTGACGTACTCCTTTTCCTATTTGGAACCAGTCTGTTGTTCCACATCCAGTTCTAACTGTTGCTTCCTGACCTGCATACAGGTTTCTCAAGAGGCAGGTGGTCTGGTATTTCCATTTCTTTTAGAATTTTCCACAGTTTATTGTGATCCACACAGTCAAAGGCTTTGGAATAGTTAAAAAAGAAGAAATAGATGTGTGGTTTTTTTTTTTTTTTTTCCTGGTACTCTCTTGCTTTTTTGATGATCCAGCAGATGTTGGCAATTTGATCTGTGGTTCCTCTGCCTTTTCTAAAACAAGCTTGAACATCTGGAAGTTCACGGTTCACGTACTGTTGAAGCCTGGCTTAGAGGATTTTGAGCTTACTTTGCTAGCATGAGAGATGAGTGCAATTTTGCAGTAGTTTGAACAATTCTTGGCATTGCTTTTCTTTGGGGGAAAAAATAATTGGAACAAAACTGACCTTTTCCAGTCCTGTGGCCACTGCTGAGTTTTCCAAATTTGCTGGCATATTGAGTACAGCACTTTCACAGCATCATCGTTCACCCAAGATGGATGGGTCATGGTGGAGAGTTCTGATAAAATGTGGTCCACTGGAGAAGGAAATGTCAAACCACTTCAGTATTCCTGCCTTGAGAACCCCATGAACAGTATGAAAAGGCAAAAAGATAGGACACTGAAAGATGAATTCCCCAGATCGGTAGGTGCCCAATATGCTCCTGGAGATCAGTGGAGAAATAACTCCAGAAAGAATGAAGAGATGGAGCCAAAGCAAAAACAGCACCCAGTTGTGGATGTGACTGGTGATGGAAGCAAGGTCTGATGCTGTAAAGAGCAATATTGCATAGGAACCTGGAATGTTAGGTCTGTGAATCAAGTCAAATTGTAAGTGATCAAACAGGAGATGACAAGAGTGAAGGTCTAAATTTTAGGAATCAGCGAACTAAAATAGACTAGAATGGGTGAATTTAACTCAGATAACCATTATATCTACTACTGTGGGCAAGAGTCCCTTAGAATAAATGGAGCAGCCATCATAGTCAACAAAGGAGTCCAAAATGCAGCACTTGGATGCAGTCTCAAAAACGACAGAATGATCTTTGTTCGTTTCTAAGGCAAACCATTCAATATCACGGTAATCCAAGTCTATGCCCTGATCAGTAATGCTGAAGAAACTGAAATTGAATGATTCTATGAAGACATACAAGACCTTTTAGAATTAACACCCCCAAAAGATGTCCTTTTCATTATAGGGGACTGGAATGCAAATGTAGGAAGTCAAGAAATACCTGGAATAACAGGCAAATTTGGCCTTGGAGTACAGCATTATCATGCGAGTGTATACTCCTCAGTTTTTGTCTCATCACAACAAAGATTTGGAGTGATGGACACTAAAGCCCCCTCCGCGTGTAACAGCTCTTGGGTCTTGGATAGACCGTATTATAGCTCTTAGACAAATCAGTGTTACAGCTCAGTGTTACAGCTCTACTTTATTTAGAAGATAGAAGAAAAATCCATCTTCGAGCTGTTAGGGCACCTTGATCCAAAGACTTGAAGAGAAGAGTGCCCCAGCACATGGGGGGGAGAGAGAGAGAGAGAGAACGCGCGCGAGCGCTATAACACGGTCTATCTAAGACCCGAGAGCTGTGACACGCTGAGGGGACTTTAATGTCCATCACTCAGAATCTTTGTTGTGACGAGAAAAAAACCGAGGACATACACTCACCTGGCAGAATGAAGCAGGGCAAAGACTAATAGAATTCTGCTAAGAGAATGCACTGGTCATAGCAAACACCCCCTTCCAACAACACAAGAGAAGATTCTACACATGGTCATCACCAGATAGTCAACACCAAAATCAAATTGATTATATTCTTTGCAGCTTAAGATGGAGAAGCTCTATACAATCAGCGAAAACAAGACTGGGAGCTGACTGTGGCTCAGGTCATGAACTTGAAATGTTGTTGCAGAACTACGAAAGACGTTGGGATTCTTGACCTCTGGAGGAGAAGAATTCAATCCAGGGCCAGAGACGAGGCTTGATTGCTCAGAGCTTTTGTGTAATAAAGTTTTATTAAAGTATAAAGGAGATAGAGAAAGCTTCTGAAATAGACATCAGAAGGCGGCAGAAATAACACCACCTGCTAGTCTTTAACTGGATGTTATATAGTTACTAGCAGTCTGTCAGTGAAAGAAAGGAATGTCTCAAAACTCAGAGAATGGCCCCAGGCCCCTCACCCACAAGATGCATTTTGAGATAATCTTGGCACCAGGGGAGTCATCTGGGGCCATAAACGATTGACTTGAATCTTGTATAAAGGTAGATTACCATACAAATAGTTCCATTTACATGGATTAGCAGAACAATGTATGAGGATAATATATGGTTCTGAGCCTAAATCTGAGCTTTTAGAAGGAATGGACTTGAAGATAGAGTCTGCGGTAAATGCATAGTACATTAACATAGTTTAAGACAAACATTTCCATAAGAAAAATGTATTGGTTATCTCAAGATTTGAGAAAAGTTAAGTTCAGGTGGAACCGTGTGTCATTATGGCAACACAGTATTTTAAGAAAAACCTCTTTTTAAATTTGTATAGAGAAGGGGAAAAAATATATCACTAGTTTGTTTCCTCCTGCCACTTAAGAGAGAGATTTAAAAAAATGTCTGACACTTGCAGCCTATATCCTCTGTTTGGAGACCCCTGGCCTTCCTGCCTGTTACCCTCTCAAACTCATTATTGCCAAATTTAGACTTAAATTGAAGAAAGTAGGGAAAACCACTAGACCATTCAAAGTGAAAGTAAAGTGAAGTTGCTCAGTCGTGTCTGACTCTTTGCAACCTCATGGACTGTAGCCTACCAGGCTCCTCCGTCCGTGGGATTTTCCAGGCAAGAATACTGGAGGGGGTTGCCATTGCCTTCTCCAGGAGATCTTCCCCACCCAGGGATTGAACCCAGGTCTCCAGCATTGCAGGTAGATGCTTTACCGTCTGAGCCACCAGGGAAGTCAAAAGTAGAATGGACTGAAGTATCTCAGATCAGCTCATATATGGCCTTGTAACCCACAATAAAGGATCTTGACATTGACATTGAAGTCGCTCAGTCATGTCCGGCTCTTTGCAACCCCATGGACTGTAGCCTACCAGGCTCCTCCGTCCATGGAATTTTCCAGGCAGGAGTACTGGAGTGGGTTGCCATTTCCTTCTCCAGGAGATCTTCCCGACCCAGGGATCGAACCCAGATCTCCTGCATTGTAGGCAGATGCTTTACCGTCTGAGCCACCAGTATGACCTAAATAAAATCCCTTATGATTATACAGAAGTATGCACAGTTAGCAAAAGGGTGCAAATGGTGTGTGGGTAGGGCATATGTGGTACTGAAGGTACTTGTAGTTCATTGAGGGGATCCATGGATGCGATATTCCCAGTGGTTCAGTTATGGGCTTCTTGATGGAGTCCACCATACCATTAGTAGGATCTGAGTTCCTTTATTGTACCCCAAGTGTTCTGTCTTCTGTACTTCTCAATCCTAAATTGTGTAGCTCATGAGTTAGTATTGTGAATGGGGTGACAGAGAAATTAGCCTCTTTGGCAGAATCTTGCAGACCTGGGGAAGTCAAATGCTCTCTCTTTTCCCCACAGGAGATGTCACAGGCTGAGGAATATCTCTGTTAGCTCTAAGGTATGCTGCCTTGGAACATAAAGAAGGCTGAACACCAACGAACTAATGCTTTTAAATTGTGGTGCTGGAGAAGAATTTTGAGTCTCTTACACTGCAAAGAGATCAAACCAGTCAATCTTAAAGGAAATCAACACTGAATATTCACTGGAAGAACTGTTGCTGAAGCTGAAGCTCCAATACTTTGGTCACCTGATGTGAAGAGCCAACTTATTTGAAAAGACCCTGCTGGGAAAGGGAGAAGACAAAAGGGAAAGGCAGAAGCAAAAGATAAGATGGTTAGATAGAATCACCAACTCAGTAGACATGAATTTGAGCAAACTCTGGGAGATAGTGGAGGACAAGAGGAGCCTGGTGTGCAATAGTCCATGGTGTCGCAAAGAGTCAGACATGATTTAGTGACTGAAAAACAGCAACAACAAATGCTGCTTTGGATAAGGTGAGATGCAGGTAAGTTAATTTGTTTCCCTTACCTACTTCAGTGTATGTTAAGTCATATTTATTTGGCTCCAGTAGTGTGTGGAAATTCTTCTCTAGAAACTTAGACTTCTACAAAGGCTCTCTCATTCATGGATGATCATCTAACTCAGTGTTCTCTAGGGGTTCCTGGGACCACAGCCAAGAGGAGCTCGGTCTGGCTCATGGTCCACAGCCAGGATTGAGGTCTATCTGCCATGTCACCTGCCATGTGGGTGGATGACACCGCTTCCAGGTTCCTTTGCCTGTATCTCTGATTCTCAAATCTCCCTCAGAGGTACTTTTATCCATGGATTGATGCTGAATTTTTACCGTTGGGTTAGGGGAAAGCATGGGAGATACTACCATGATGCTGCTATCACCCACCAATACATTGCATTTTCATTTTCATTTAGTATAAAATGGTTTTAAATTTGTCTTGAAATTTCTTACTTGGCTTCATATGTTATTTAAAGGTATGTTGTTTGATTGCCCATATTTTGGAATTATCCAGTTGTCTTTTTGTTATTGATTTCTAGTTTAACTCCACTGTAGTCTAAAAGCAGGTTTTGTTTATGATGATTTCTATGCTTTTAAAGATGTTTTATGACCCAGAATGTGGTCTATCTTGATGAGTGTTTTATGGGGGCTTGCAAAAAAAAAAAAAAAATGTGTATTCTGCTGTTTTGGCTGAAGTAATTTATAGATATCAATTATATTGTTGATTTATGGTACTGTTATAGTTAACTCTATCCTTACTGTTTTTCCTCCTGCCTGGTCTGTCCATTTCTGATGGAGGGTTGTTGAAGACTTCAACTCTTCAACTGTAACAGTAGATTCATTTATTTCTCCTTGTAGTTCTATCAGTTTTTGCCTCATAGAGTTTGATACTGTCATTGGGTGGATACACATTAAGAATTGTTATGTCATCTTAGAATGCCCTTTTTATCTCCAGTAACTTTCCTTTGGTGTCTGTTCTATAGTACATACTGTTTTCACATGATCATGTTTACAGGAAAGAACGACTTGGGAAAGGTTTGAGTTGCATTTCTTTTTAACCCCTGTTTGTTGATTTCACTCGTTATCAAATGAGTACTAAGATCTGAAAGCTGAAGGCTCTGACAAGTGTTTTTTAACTGGTTTTCTGTTTGAATATAGCAGGATTACTGAGTGTTAAAAAAATGAACAGACCATGTCATGTGACTCTAATTACTGATGTTTTTCACCTCTCTTTTTGTTTCTTTCCCTTCCCTTCATTCCAAAATAATTGTATAGATATAACACAGAATGGGAATACAAAATGACAGTCTATCAAAAATAGAAGTAATGAACATTAATTACTCTAAAGTGGGAAGAAAAAAGAAAGTGTCTTAAATGAAACACAAAAATTCTATAGAGCTTCTATCAGAAGGGAGAGGAGAGTAAAGAACTCAATGCAAATGCTATGTCATGTTGAAAAATATCGTCCTTTTGGGCAAGGTAATCAGTTTAGAACTTTAAATACATATTCAAAACCAATATCAAGTTCAGATTAATTATGTTAATTTGATAGGTAATTCTCTTTGATAAGTATTATTTTCCTGAGGGTAATCATGTAATTACATCTTTTTTGTCTTTCTTGGCTAGTTACCCAGGACACTCATGTAACATTCTTTATCCTAAACTTGATATAATTTGATAATCTTATATTTAATCTAATCTATAGTTTTTTTTTAATGTGTTAAGATTTTTCTTTGTGTTTATGTGCATTCTATTTGATATTGAGCTTAATTTTCAGACGCCATTTAGCATATGCAGTTTGGATGTTAATTCCACTTCCAGTGGTGAGTTATAGTTAATATAAGCCAATCGTTCTCAGTTCCAGCTACAAATTAAAATCACCTGAGGGATCTCTACCCATGACACATACCTGAGCACCACTCAAATGGATAAGGCCTGATTATTGGGATATTGTTTTAAAAACTCCATAGTTGCGTCAAAAGTGCAGGCAGAGTTGAGGACAGTCAACCTCAAGAAACTATTACTCTCATCCTCCTCTGACTCAGGCTCTCAAACCTAAGTCCTTAGTGACAGCATTGACCTGAACCACAGAGACAGGTCATGGATAGACACATGATCTGTTTCAAAACATGGAATCAGAGAGGAATTTGCTTTGTATTTTTGTAAGAATTCCTCACTGTAAAGAGAAAGCCATTGAAATATTTGGTCCCTAATGTCTATGAAGGCTTAATGTCATGTCTAAGTTTCCTAATGTCTAAGGACTTCCCTGGTGACTCAGATGGTAGAGAATCTGCCTCTAGTGCAGGAGACCAGGGTTCGATCCCTGGGCCGGGAAGACCTCCTGGAGAAGGGAATGACAACCCACTCTAATATTGTTGCCTGGTGAATCCCATGGACAGAGGAGCCTGTCAGGCTTCAGTCCATGGGGTCACAAAGAGTTGGACACAACTGAACGACTAATGCTTTCTTTCTTTCAGTGTCTATGAGTATTGTCATTTGTTTGGCATAAGGTCCAATACTTCTTCATCTACCTTGCTATCAATATGTGCAGAAATGTAGAGCTGATGAGAAAAATGCAGGAGAGGGGAGTTAGTCACTGATTTATCTAACTCTAAAACCAGCCTTATGGCTCATGTTTATGTATAGGAAATTAACCAATTGATGTCCTCCCATAGGTTTTGGACACTCCTGGATTCCATATCTTTACTTCACTAGTTTGGCTATGCATGATGCAGCAATGAATTTGGCCTGTAATGATTTTTCTTGAAGCTTACCATAGATGTATTGCTAATTAATGTATGTATATATGTCAGATTAGTCACTTCATCATTGGTTATATTTATAGTTTTCTTCATAAGCATGATTTATTTTCTGTTAAAACTATATTTGGGTTGTTGAGCACATCTTCTCCTATATATCCTTATGATAGTTGTTCACAGAAGTTATCCAAGTGTAGTGGAGAAAGAAATGGTAAATATTAGAGGCTGAAGTGTTAGAAATGACTATTTTTTAAAATCTAACTGCATATCAGTCTTCCCACAGCATAGAACTTCTTGGAGTACTGATAGTTTTACATCTTTGGTAATGTCTTTACATGTCTTCTTATAATATAAATTGACAAAGCCATGCATTTTTGCCTACTTTACTGTTTTCCATGTATTCTTCCAGCCAAATGAAATGCAGCAGCCAATGGCATGTGCCATTTTTACTGTTTTACATTATGAAACCCCCAAGTAAGTTTGTAGATGTAACACCATTGTGCAGTTTTATAAAGTACTGCTTCAAACTATTAGATTTTCATCAAACTTCCCCAACACAGGTGCTGACTAAGTCTGGGGAGAAAGTTACACCAGTGTTGAGTTCTCCACATCAGGGAGGCTGAGGGGGCCAACGGTACTCTATTTCAGTCTATTACGGCAGTGCGAAATTGCGGGGTTAAAGTTAAAAGGTCATGCAGATCTTTTTTTATGGGAACTTCTGATGTTTAAATATCCGTTAAACCAGTCAACAAAGAAACACACACCATGTGGGTCAAACACATCTTGCTTGCTGACTAGCTGTATGTATGCTTGGGAGTGACTATAGTCATCAGTCTGAACTAGGGCTAGGAATCTTCTGTGTCCTTTCCCAGCTCTTGCTAGCTGTAGACTTTCTCTCCTAAGACACTAGTGACCTGGGTCTGCCTTCCTGCATCATTATCTTTTTGAAGTTATCAAGTGTGAAGAGCTGCCAAAAAACGTATTTTCCTGCTTTCTTGTGTATGAGTATTCTACATTTTCTTTCGCACCTTTCAGCTCGGTTGGTCACCCACGTTAGAGCAATGGATTAATTTCGGATTTAGTGTTTGGTGTTGTTTTTAAGCCTTTCTCTTAAATCTTTGTAATTATTTTTGAAGCTGCCTAGGGCCTGCTGGCTATTAATTATATTCTACTGAAAACTGAAAGTTCTATCATAGAGTTCTTTCACTATTATAGATGCATAAATTTATGGTGTATGTGGATGTGTCCATGTACACATCAGATCAGATCAGATCAGTTGCTCAGTCGTGTCCGACTCTTTGCGACCCCATGAATCGCAGCACGCCAGGCCTCCCTGTCCATCACCAACTCCTGGAGTTCACCGAGACTCACGAGCATCGAGTCAGTGATGCCATCATGTCCATCGAGTCAGTGATGCCATCCAGCCATCTCATCCTCTGTCGTCCCCTTCTCCTCTTGGCCCCAATCCCTCCCAGCATCAGAGTCTTTTCCAATGAGTCAACTCTTCGCATAAGGTGGCCAAAGTACTGGAATTTCAGCTTTAGCATCATTCCTTCCAAAGAAATCCCAGGGCTGATCTCCTTCAGTATGGACTGGTTGTATCTTCTTGCAGTCCAAGGGACTCTCAAGAGTCTTCTCCAACACCACAGTTCAAAAGCATCAATTCTTCCGTGCTCAGCCTTCTTCACAGTCCAACTCTCACATCCATACATGACCATAGGAAAAACCATAGCCTTGACTAGACGAACACACATAGGTAAATTTTAGGATAAATTAAATAACACAGTAAATATAAAATAAACTAGGAAAATAACTGAATCTCCTAGCAGAGTTGATGACAAAGTCCTACTTTATCAACACAATTTTCCTATGTTTCAAATTTGAGTGAAGTATAAGGTATTTCTTGCTGGGAAAGTCAGTCACACATGTGGTTCAAAATTGACGACAGCTGAAGGTGTGAGTTCTTTCCACCACATAAGGGAGTTGTTAGCAGCTCCTACTCTATTATTCTGTGGCCTGGCAGATTGGTAGAAAAGAATTAAAACAGTCAATAATTACCTTCAGAAACCATGCACACTGCTTTGGCAGGGGTAGAGAATGCAGTTGGCAGATTTTCTGGAGGACAGAACCTCAAAGGCCTTTTCTGATATTTTCCAAAGTTTTTTAGGACTGCTCTGTTACTTAGCAGTCCCTACCACTGTTTCATACCCAGTTTTGGCAGAAAAAAATCTGCCATTAAATAAAGCCTTGGATCTAGCAATAATTTTCCAAATGTTCAATTTCTTTGGATAAAATGGCCAAGGACATTTCTTATAACCCAGTAAAAATTAGTTTCAGTGAAGTCCTAATTTCATTTATTTTTTAAAAGCTGTCTTTTAAAATAAAAATTAGCACTATAAAAGAATCTACAATGAAAAATTAGTGTAATTTTCACCCTAGATTCTGACCTCCCTTCCCAGTGCATTTTATTTTTAAGAGTTATTCTACACACACACACACACACACACACAGATGGTGAATTGTTTTTCTTTCGGTTATTGAATTTTCAATAAACTAAAAATAAGCTGAAATGAAGTATATTTAGTTTTTGAAGAGGTATACTATAATTTCTATGCTAGATTACCAGTCTAGCAACTATCCATTGCAATCTCCAACCTTCCGGGTATGTAAAAGCAAAGCAGACTTTGACAAGTGTTAAAGAAAGGCTGTATGGTGGAATGGAGAGATTTGAGTCTCATGTGGCCTAATATGTCTTTTCTCTGTTCCCTACCCTGGAGGCGAGGTAAAAGGAGCCTACTTTTCCCAGCCTAAGCCAAATGTAGGACCTCTTGTAATTCCTGCTGCTGCTGCTGCTGCTAAGTCGCTTCAGTCGTGTCCGACTCTGTGCGACCCCATAGACGGCAGCCCACCAGGCTCCTCTGTCTCTGGGATTCTCCAGGCAAGAACACTGGAGTGGGTTGCCATTTCCTTCTCCAAGGCATGAAAGTGAAAAGTGAAAGTGAAGTCGCTCAGTCGTGTCCAACTCTCAGCGACCCCATGGACTGCAGCCTTCCAGGCTCCTCCATCCATGGGATTTTCCAGGCAAGAGTACTGGACTGGGATGCCATTGCCTTCTCCGCTTGTAATTCCTAGGGGGAGTCTATAAGAAGAGGAGGGCAGCATTTAACTCCTCTACTTGGGACCCGAGTCAGCAATGGCACCAATGTTAAGTTTGGTGGGAATGTTGATAGAGCTCACAAGCATAGACACAGAAGCCTGTTTCTTCCTCAAAGCATCCTCAAGACAGAGTACGGAGAGAAGACAGACCTGCTCTACTACTACGTGCTGTGGGAAGAGATGCATTTACCCCAAGCCAAATGGGCACTAATGAGGGTAGCTTGGCTTGAATTATCTTGATAAACTTCTCCCAAAATGTCAGCTAAGGATGATGGTGAGAAGGCTCAAATAATGGAAGGCTTTCTGGGGACCTCAGTAGCAGGCAGCAAATAATCTCTGATGTGGGCCTCTCCTACCATAAGAACTCACCTGAGGCAAGAGAGGTCCACATCAAGGATTGTGTACTATGGAGGTTTTCTTGGAAGAGCTGTATCCACCCTACACTACATCTAGCACTCGGTTGCCTTCTTTCCTGACAGTAGGTATGGCCAGATTACATCAGTCACATAAAAGACTTGAGCCTCCTTTCTTGCAACCTGACCTCTGACAGTGTGGGACCATCAGAAGCAGAATGACAGGGGTGTAGAACGAGGAGGATGTAATAGACCAAGGACAGGGTAGTGGAAAAAGAGATGCAGCATCCCATCCCCAGCGCATGACTCCAGTCACAGCCAACCCCTGAGATGGGGAATGGAGAAGTGTTGCATTAGATGTGGTTTGAGTTTAGAATAGACTAGAGTTTATAGTTGGAGAAGGAAATGGCAACCCACTCCAGTGTTCTTGCCTGGAGAATCCCAGGGACGGGGGAGCCTGGTGGGCTGCTGTCTATGGGGTCGCACAGAGTCGGACATGACTGAAGTGACTTAGCAGCAGTAGAGTTTATAGTATCTTAAAAATGAGTCATTAGTATTTTTTAAAAAAGATTATTATGAATTACAAGTGATTCAAAAGCTATGAGGTGATGGGAAAAGGCACCATGAAGACAGAAATATAAAGTGGATTCCTATTTTCCTCGAAGTTAAGCTCTCAATAAGTCATCTATGCATATAGAAAAGATATCTCTGTATTCTTTTTAAGGCATAAAAGTGAAATACTACCTGTGATGCTCCATGCTTTTATTTCCTCTTTAATGTATTTTGCATGTCTCTTAAATGAGCATACCCTTTTAGTTAGGGTCTTGCTAGCTGCTGCAACAAATGAGTTCTGAAGTCTTAGTAGCTCAGTTCATTAGAAGTTTCTCTTGCTCATGTGATCAGCAACAATCTTTCCTCTTCGATGCTTTCTCTAGCTGCTTTGCATCTTGAACACCTGGCTTCCAAGGTACCTATTTCCTCTGCATTAAACAAAGCGCATAGAGGTAGAATGTGGGAGGTTTTTGTGGACTAGCACCAGAAAGATATGTACCATGTTTGTCCATATCCCACTGACCTCTGTACATGGCCACATCTGCCTGCCAGGATAGCTCGTAAATAGAGCCTAGTTCTGTGAGTAGTATGAAGAGTAAACTGTTTACCTGTCAGCTTACTAAGCAATAACTAGTAAGCTAGTATATCTACATTTAACTTCAAAACAGCTCCAGACTGTTCCATTTTTTGGCTGTTCCATAATTTATGTAATGTTATCTGATCTTTTTCTCTTTCAAACAGTACTGCAAAGAACATTCTTATTCATGAATTTGGACATACGTGAATATACCTTAAGTTCTTAGAAGTGAAATTGCTATTTGAAAATTGAAAACTTTTATTTGTTTCCTTCCAAAGAAAGTTTTATCAATTACATGCCGATAAATAATTTATGCGAGAAGGCAATGGCAACCCACTCCAGTACTGTTGCCTGGAGAATCCCAGGATGGCAGAGCCTGGTGGGCTGCCATCTATGGGGTGGCACAGAGTTGGACATGACTGAAGCTACTTAGCAGCAGCAGCAAATAATTTATGAGGTTATCTATCCTGCCTATCTCCCACCCCACTTAAGTGGAATTAGTTCTCCATTGTTATTTCTTTCAATTAATATACATTTTACTTGCATTAATTAGTTGCAATTATTCCTGAGTGCTGTTGTAAATATATCCTTTGCAGCTAGTTTTCTCCTAGTAAAGTCAGAGGTAGCAGAACTATAATTGGTTACTTAACCAATTCTGTGGCTTTGGGGGAGGAATCACTTTGTATCACATGGGCTTATTTGGAAAACTGGGATGTTAGATATGACTTTTTACAAAGATCCTTCAGTTCATATAATTCAAGCAAAAACTACAAAATAAAGCATTACAAGCAACTCTAGGTCAGAAACATGCTAACAATGATTTCTTAATGAAGTAAGACATATCACTAGAAATAATACTGCTGCTGCTAAGTCACTTCAGTTGTGTCCAACTCTGTGTGATCCCATAGATGGCAGCCCACCAAGCTCCCCTGTCCCTGGGATTCTCCAGGCAAGACCACTAGAGTGGGTTGCCATCCCTTTCTCCAATACATGAAAGTGAAAAGTGAAAGTGAAGTCGCTCAGTCGTGTCCAACTCTCAGCAACCCCATGGACTGCAGCCCACCAGGCTCCTCCATCCATGGGATTTTCCAGGCAAGAGTACTGGAGTGGGGTGCCATTGCCTTCTCCAGAAATAATGCTAGAGGCATTTAATTAAGAGGCAAAATGCTTACCTGAACATTGGTGTGATGCCGTTTAGTGTAATACTTTATGATCCTGCAAAAACAGATGCTGCTGTAATACACAGCATCTGTGTCTCTTTAATTAATTTTAAATATTTTAAAAATTAAGTAAATGAAAAAAAAAATGAAGTTTCCAGCTTTTATATCATCTGCTTTTCTGTTCTTTTGTTAAATAATCTTGTGAATATCTTTCTTTGGACAAAAAATTGGAAATAAATAATTAAGCAGTTTTCTAATGGAAATACAAGCTAGTAAAAGTCTAAATTGATACAATTTTTTTAAACTAATGGTAATACTCTAAAGATGTCTGTTGCCTAATATGCTTTGGCCAAACTTTAATTTGCATTTGTCTACAGGCAGGATCTTAGGTTTAATTTGCTTATATGTATGGGTACATGTATCCCCTTGACTAGTGTGGAGTATGTGAGGAATATTTGAGGAATAGTTTGGAAGCTCCCTGTATCAGTTGGACTGAGAGCTTGGATTGTTGGATAAGTATAATTAGAAAGACTGGGACTGTGATGCTAAAACTTGAAGGTCTGATGTTAATGTTTATATCCCTGTAATGGAGTTTTGTGAGCTGGTGGTGGGGAAGAGAGAGAATGAGAATTGGGGTCCTATCTTTGCCTGCATTGCTATAGTGTCTACTCTATCTGAAATCAGTTGGGAACCAAGATTCACCTCACAAGTGAAGAAGGGGAATCTAGGGAGAGGAGAAATCTGATCAATCAAGGCAGTGGAGTTTTCTGGCAGGTTTTCCAGGGTGTTGCCATGTCCTTTGCTTGACGTGGGCTCTACTAGGTCCAAGGCAAAGCCGTGAAGCAAAGAGGGGTCATAGTTTCAATTTGCATTCTAATTCTTTCACTTCCACTTCTCCATCCACTTAGAGGGCTCAGAAAGGTAAAGTAACTCTAGCACCTAAAATGGAAGAGCAGTGGTATTAACATAAGGAAGATCTTAATATTCCAAATAGAGTCCTCTTTTGCAACTCTCTGAATAGAATTCAAAAATTATAAGCCACCTAAGGGTCCTTTCCTTCAAGTTTTCATGTCATTCTTCACTCCAGATTCAGTGCAGGTGGTGGGTACTTAGTATTTTTCAATGAATGTATGAATAAATAAATAACTGAATAAACAGGGGAGAACTTCAGGCTCTTTAACTATTAGCATGATTTGCTATCAATCTCTTATTAATACATTCAAAATGATAAAATATTTCCATGTGAAACTGAAATGGAAACATTGAGCTTAAAATAGTCCTAAATTATATTCATTAGGCATTGCATTTAAACAAAGTCAATGTAAAGGATAGCGCCTCATGATTTATAGGCTTTAATCCACAAGGCTGTATTTTGCACACTTGCTCTTATGTATGTTTAAGTGTTTCCCTGTGGAATATGTTAAAAACCTAATGAGTTTGGTGGCCATTTGGAAAGGCTGACAGTAGCTTTTCATTAGGCTGCACTAACATGACGGGCAACCAAAGTGAGCACTGGGGAGGTCAACCTGAAGAGTCTGTCTGGCCACCAGACAGACATGGGCATTGTGTACAAGGAAGGAATGATTTTTCTATCAGATCAGATCAGTCACTCAGTCGTGTCCGACTCTTTGTGACCCCATGAATCTCAGCACATCAGGCCTCCCTGTCCATCACCAACTCCCGGAGTTCACCCAGACTCACGTCCATTGAGTCAGTGATGCCATCCAGCCATCTCATCCTCTGTCGTCCCCTTCTCCTCCTGCCCCCAATCCCTCCCAGCATCAGAGTCTTTTCCAATGAGTCAACTCTTTGCATGAGGTGGCCAAAGTACTGGAGTTTCAGCTTCAGTATCATTCCTTCCAAAGAAATCCCAGGGCTGATCTCCTTCAGAATGGACTGGTTGGATCTCCTTGCAGTCCAAGGGACTCTCAAGAGTCTTCTCCAACACCACAGTTCAAAAGCATCAATTCTTTGGCACTCAGCCTTCTTCACAGTCCAACTCTCACATCCATACATGACCACTGGAAAAACCATAGCCTTGACTAGACGGACCTTTGTTGGCAAAGTAATGTCTCTGCTTTTCAATATGCTATCTAGGTTGGTCATAACTTTCCTTCCAAGGAGTAAGTGTCTTTTAATTTCATGGCTACAGTCACCATCTGCAGTGATTTTGGAGCTCTGTGACAAAATTAACACCCTAGACATTCGACACTGCCAGTGTTGTGTGATGGAAAAGGCATTGAACTGAAAATCATTCTAGTCCTTACTTTGCTCCATTAGATGGTTGCCTCTTGGTATATATATTCTGGCTGATTTAGGCAGAAGAGACCAATTATAAGACCAATTGGTCTCTATAAAAGAGACCAATTAGAAAACAATCTTATCTTAGAAGAACAGGATTCCCAGATGGTTTTTCAGTGGTTGGAAATTGGTGTTTGTTAAACGAACCAAAACTGTCACCTTGTCACTGACAAACAAATTGCCAATGAGGAGCATGGGCAAGTCTTCATTAAAGGACTCACGGAAGGGAAGCGGGGGATACCACATGGTAGCTATTTACTTAGGAAGGTAAAGATTCAGGAAGGCCTGAAAGAATGAAATTACATCATGTTAATTCCACCTCTCATTATTTCTTGACCAGGAAGCATCAGTGGCCTCCTGAGGCCAACATGCCTCCAGTCTATTTCCCTTGCAATATACCCTCCAGCCAGTCCTAGAGAGGAAAGGAGGACAGCATTGTTCAAGAGCAAGCAGTTTTTTGACCACTGTACACACACTTGGCCAAGTCAGCTTCATCTGTCTTCTAGATGGCTGTGATAGACCTTGTTTATCTCGCTCCATTCTGGTTCCTCTGGTGTTTTTTTTTTTTTTTGCCATACTAGTGACAGAAGTCTCTGTTTAAATAAAATCACATTCTGCGACTTCCCTTGCTTTTCAGGCTCTTTATGATCTGGCCCCTCGTCATCTCATTGGCCTCATTTCTGAAGCTTGTACCCACACTCCATTCACATTTCTTATAATTTCACAAATAATATACTTCCTTTGGGGTCATTTCCAGGCTTTGTTTATTTTATTTCCTTCACCTGAAATTCTCTTCTTTGCTTTAGGTTTTTCTTTAAAAGGTGAATCTAAGCACAATTGACTCCTATGTTGAAATTTGGGATTGTATTACTCTTTGCCAAGACATTGTAACTTCCTGATTTCTATAGGAGAAAGAAAAAAAAGTTACTTACACACTACCAAGAGTCTCTGCCTACAACGTACTTACTAACTGCTAGTTTTGGTACAGCAAGTGGGAAAGATTGGGTGGATTACATGAAAGGGTCTTGAACTCCCAGTCTCTAAATCGCGTACATTTAGCTGGAAGGAGAAAGGCCCTTCTGTCTGAACTTTGAAGGTTCTATCAAAGACTTTGCCTTATTTTCCTGAGGGCAAAACAACTACTTGTGTGGTGCTCTTACGATTTCATTGATTATCACTTGGAACAGAGTATGCCCTCTTACCACCCCCTCCTCCCAATAAAGGAGGGACCAATCACTTTGACTGATATTAACAGCTCTCTTTAAAAACCATTCTGAACACGTGGAATGTCAAACTTTCCTTTCTATAGGCTTTTGAAGGTGTTAATTATATTAGTTTTCTATTGCTGAGTAGAAAAAGACCACAAACTTAGTGACTTAAAACAATACCCATTATTATATCACAGTTTCTGTAAGCTGGGAGTCTGCGTAAAACAAACTAGATCCTCTGCTCAGGATCTCATGTGACAAAACAAAACCGAGGTGTTGGCCTGGCTGGACTTTTCTGCACTCTTCGGGGAAGAGTTTGCTTTCAGGCTCCTTCTGGTTGTTGGTAGAATCCAGTGCCTTGTGGCTGTAGTTCTGAGCCCCGTTTTCTTGCTGGCTATCAGATGTCTGTTCTTTGCTCTGAGAGGCTGTTCACATTTCTCCCTACCTGAAATATTCTAATCAGCAATAACACATCAAGTCTTTCTCATTCTTCTAGTCTCTCTGACTTTCTCTTCTGCTATGAGCCCAAGAAAGTTCTCTGCTTCTCAGGCTCATATGATTTCATGTCTTAAAGTCAAACTGTGCCCAGGTTCCAGTGCCTAGGGTATGATATTTTTGAGGGGTCATTTCAGAAATTCTTCCTTTACCACTAACCTTACACAGGCATTTATTGACACAACTCAAGAGACATGCTCTTGTAATCACTCTTTACACTTAAATGCACAACTTGTGGCAAATAAAATTTTCCAATTAAAATACTTGGATTCCAGTTTTCAGGCCTTTCCAAATGTAATCACTTTTTCCAGCTAATCATAAGGAAAAGTATCACAGAGTTTCTTGCCAGGAGTAAAATGGTTCTTTAAAAGAGATTTCCTGCTTTTAACTCAGAATGTCCTTTTTTATCCATGTGGCAAATACTTAATCTTCCTTCAATGACAGTTGGCATATGTCTCCCTCTGTGAGCGGCTTCTGCATTTTCCTCAGGCAGAGATAGTACCTTTGCTGTGTTCTCACAAAGCCTGGTTCACGTCTTTATGTCTCTTAACATTTTGAGCTGTGATTTTCAATTCTGTGTTTCTCTCCATTAGTGGATTTGGACTCCCTGAAGGTAGATACACAGCACAGTGGAAATTTTCTAGAATGTAGTAGATAGTCAAAATATATTTTCTAAATGAATGAGTCAAGATGGCTACTAAAATAGGATATGAGGGATAGAATATAAAATAAAAGATCAGGAGATTCTGGTTTGATAAATCTTGCAACTTTAGTTTTATGTTTATGCTATTACTACTACTACTACTAAGTTGCTTCAGTCGTGTCCGACTCTGTGCGACCCCAGAGACGGTAGCCCACCAGGCTCCTCCGTCCCTGAGATTCCCCAGGCAAGAACACTGGAGTGGGTTGCCATTTCCTTCTCCAATGCATGAAAGTGAAAAGTGAAAGTGAAGTCACTCAGTCGTTTCCGACTCTTCGCGACCCCATGGACTGCAGCCCACCAGGCTCCTCCATCCGTGGGATTTTCCAGGCAAGAGTACTGGAGTGGGTGCCATTGCCTTCTCCGGGTTATGCTATTAAGTTAATATTTTCTTTGGTAATAACTTGCTCTTTCATGTACTGTATTTAATTTTATTCTTCTATCACTCCACTGAGGTAAGCAGATATTGTAGACATTTTACATATGAGGAAAACATATCAAAGATGAGTTCAGTTCAGTTCAGTTCAGTTGCTCAGTTGTGTCTGACTCTTTGCGATCCCATGAATCGCAGCACACAGTCAGCAAAAACAAGACCAGGAGCTGACTGTGGCTCAGACCATGAACTCCTTATTGCCAAATTCATACTTAAATTGAAGAAAGTAGGGAAAACCACTAGACCATTCAGGTATGACCTAAATCAAATCCCTTATGATTATACAGTAGAAGTGAGAAATAGATTTAAGGGCCTAGATCTGATAGATAGAGTGCCTGATGAACTATGGAATGAGGTTTGTGACATTGTACAGGAG
This sequence comes from Bubalus bubalis, assembly GCF_019923935.1. Lineage (NCBI taxonomy): Eukaryota > Metazoa > Chordata > Mammalia > Artiodactyla > Bovidae > Bubalus > Bubalus bubalis. The sequence goes on from NC_059165.1 coordinate 77,361,887, forward strand.
ACAGGGATCAAGACCATTCCCATGGAAAAGAAATGCAAAAAAGCAAAATGGCTGTCTGAGGAGGCTTTACAAATAGCTGTGAAAAGAAGAGAGGTGAAAAGCAAAGGAGAAAAGGAAAGATATAAGCATCTGAATGCAGAGTTCCAAAGAATAGCAAAAAGAGATAAGAAAGACTTCTTCAGTGATCAATGCAAAGAAATCGAGGAAAACCACAGAATGGGAAAGACTAGAGATCTCTTCAAGAAAATTCGAGATACCAAGGGAACATTTCATGCAAAGATGGGCTCAATAAAGGACAGAAATGGTTTGGACCTAACAGAAGCAGAAGATATTGAGAAGAGGTGGCAAGAATACACAGAAGAACTGTACAAAAAAGATCTTCACGACCCAGATAATCACAATTGTGTGATCACTGACCTAGAGCTGGACATCCTGGAATGTGAAGTCAAGTGGGCCTTAGAAAGCATCACTACGAAAAAAGCTAGTGGAGGTGATGGAATTCCAGTGGATCTATTTCAAATCCTGAAAGATGATGCTGTGAAAGTGCTGCACTCAATATGCCAGCAAATCTGGAAAACTCAGCAGTGGCCACAGGACTGGAAAAGGTCAGTTTTCATTCCAATCTCAAAGAAAGGCAATGCCAAAGAATGCTCAAACTACCACACAATTGCACTCATCTCACATACTAGTAAAGTAATGCTCAAAATTCTCCAAGCCAGGCTTCAGCAATACATGAACTGTGAAATTCCTGATGTTCAAGCTGGTTTTAGAAAAGGCAGAGGAACCAGAGGTCAAATTGCCAACATCCGCTGGATCATGGAAAAAGCAAGAGAGTTCCAGAAAAACATCTATTTCTGCTTTATTGACTGTGCCAAAGCCTTTGACTGTGTGGATCACAATAAACTGTGGAAATTTCTGTAAGACATGGGAATACCAGACCACCTGATCTGCCTCTTGAGAAATTTGTATGCAGGTCAGGAAGCAACAGTTACAACTGGACATGGAACAACAGACTGGTTCCAAATAGGAAAAGGAGTTCGTCAAGGCTGTATATTGTCACCCTGCTTATTTAACTTATATGCAGAGTACATCATGAGAAACGCTGGACTGGAAGAAGCACAAGCTGGAATCAAGATTGCTTGGAGAAATATCAATAACCTCACATATGCAGATGACACCACCCTTATGGCAGGAAGTGAAGAGGAACTCAAAAGCCGCTTGATGAAAATGAAAGTGGAGAGTGAAAAAGTTGGCTTAAAGCTCAACATTCAGAAAACGAAGATCATGGCATCCGGTCCCATCCCTTCATGGGAAATAGATGGGGAAACAGTGGAAACAGTGCCAAACTTTATTTTTTTGGGCTCCAAAATCACTGCAGATGGTGACTGCAGCCATGAAATTAAAAGACGCTTACTCTTTGGAAGGAAAGTTATGACCAACCAAGATAGCATATTCAAAAGCAGAGACATTACTTTGGCAACAAAGGTCCGTCTAGTCAAGGCTATGGTTTTTCCAGTGGTCATGTATGGATGTGAGAGTTGGACTGTGAAGAAGGCTGAGCGCCAAAGAATTGATGGTTTTGAACTGTGGTGTTGGAGAAGACTCTTGAGAGTCCCTTGGACTGCAAGGAGATCCAACCAGTCCATTCTGAAGATCAGCCCTGGGATTTCTTGGGAAGGAATGATGCTAAAGCTGAAACTCCAGTACTTTGGCCATCTCATGCGAAGAGTTGACTCATTGGAAAAGGCTGATGCTGGGAGGGATTGGGGGCAGGAGGAGAAGGGGACAACAGAGGATGAGATGGCTGGATGGCATCACTGACTCGATGGGCGTGAGTCTGGGTGAACTCCGGGAGTTGGTGATGGACAGGGAGGTGATGAATTACCAAAGTTCAAACAGAGCCAGCACTTGATCTCAAGCTAGAAGACAGCTTGACAGAGCAGATAGGTCATGAATTTTAGAGTTAGAAAGATCTAGACATTTAGCAACTGTATGAACTTGTAAAGCTCATTAAAATTTCTGAGATTCAAGATTTTTTGTTTGTAAAATACAGATAATATGCTCCTCAAATTATTTTAAAGCTATTCAATCAATTAATACATTCATATATTGTGATATAAGAAAAATTCCTAGAAACATGGTTGGCTTGTATTAAAAATCTTAGTAAATATTTTAGTTTTCTACCTTCTAAGGTCAATATTGTAGACTTTGTAGTCTTTGGTATCTCTACATATTCTTTTTGAACTATTTTATTTCCCCTTTCTTCATTGTTGCCCACTTTGTTTCTGTTGCTCTTTATCAAGGTATCTTATGTTGCCCCATATCGAAACTGGGTGCAAGAAAAGGAATCTTGTGAACTCATTTTCACTAAGGTGTTAGAACACAATAAAAGTAATAATAAGAGCTTCGGTTACTGAGTACTGCATATGCATGTGTGCCTGCTAAGTTGCTTCAGTTGTGTCTGACTCTGCAACCCTATGGACTGCAGCCTGCCAGGCTCCTCTGGCCATGGAATTCTCCAGGCAAGAATACTGGAGTGGGTTGCTATTTCCTCCTCCAGTGTCTTTCAGTTTATACACATTTCCTACACCTGCACCAAATTTGCATGATAGGTATTATAGTCTCTAGTTTTGCAAAAAGAAATTGAGGCTCAAAAGTTTAGTAGCTTGTCTGCTGCTAAGTCGCTTCAGTCGTGTCTGACTCTGTGCGACCCCATAGATGGCAACCCACCAGGTCCCCTGTCCCTGGGATTCTCCAGGCAAGCACACTGGAGTGGGTTGCCATTTCCTTCTCCAATGCGTGAAAGTGAAAAGTGAAAGTGAAGTCGCTCAGTCGTGTCCGACTCTTCACGACCCCATGGACTGCAGCCCACCAGGCTCCTCCATCCATGGGATTTTCCAGGCAAGAGCACTGGAGTGGGGGTGCCGTAGCTTGTCCACAGTTGTGCATTAGGAAACAAAGAAACTGGTATTCAAACATAATCAGAATGGACTTCAGTATCAAGCTTTCTCCCTTATACAAAGTTTCTTCTTCTCAAGAAGAACTGGTTGACTGGCCTCTAGAATTAGATGAGAATATTCTTGGCTGGTTGAGCTTCTCTAGAATGTTTTCAGACCTCACTATGTAGACAATTAATGGAGTCCTTGGTCTTTCATGAGCTCTACACCCTATTGTATAGGATATGGATTCCATTTTTTCCCCAGGCTTTGTGCTTAGAATTGTACAAGAGATTTTTAGATGCTATGGGAATCTGTCAAGGGCCCCTAATAGGGTTAAGTGGGATTTTCTGAGGTTTAGTAGTGATATTATTGGGCTTGGACAGAAGAAAGAAAGAGGAGGTTATAGGGAGGCATCTTCATCCTGGATAAAGGAAAAACACAAAAAAATCCAAGTCAAATCAGTGAGCATCTCACTGTTTGGAGATACTACTTAGTGGGCTAAGAAAGGGATCATGAACACTGGGCTAGGTGCTGGCACAGGAGGATTAGCACAGAAACAGATGCTCTTGAGGTCAGATGTGAGCTGGAGAAGAGAAAGGAGACTGTCAATGTAAATAGCTCCTTGCATCAGTATTTTGGGCTTTGCTAGTAAGAACCTGATAAACATGAGATAGAACAATATTTAATATGAAAATTATAATGACCTTATTTAATGAATGAGTAAGATATAAACCAATATTGACAATAAAATTCTAACTCGCTTAGTTCTGGACCTGTTGGAGTTGTTCTGATTCTGGGGACAAACAGGGGGTCTTGGGAATGGAGAAAGAGGACACCAGAGGAAATTTGGTAGCAAGAACATTGTCTGGTTGAATAAGTACTTCTACATCCAGTATCATTTCCCTCCACTTGGGTCATGGAAACTTCTACAAGTTTAGAAAATACATGTTGGTTAAAAAAAATACACACTTTTATTTATAGAATTGTGTGGAATGTTGGAAGAGTTAACAACTGAGATGAATTAGTTATGATAATGTATTTTTCCCATGATGAGTAAAAACAATATACTTGAGAATTAGTACTAAAAATGTGCTTTGTTGCTGGTGTTTTGAGGAGCTCCTACAAAATAAAGGATGCCATTAAATGTTACTGAGAATATTTTTAAGACAGTTTTTAAAACTGAAGAATGTCTTGAATGCTGAGTAGCCTGGTTTTAGGGAAATGTCTTTGCTGTATGAGGCCACCATGCCTCAAATTTATTCATGATTTTCCTTTCTGTTATAGGAAAAAGGACTTTTTATACTTTTTCACTTCAGTGTCAAATAATGCCATGAGTTAGGTTGTAGTTATCCCTTTCTCCTAGATTTAATTAAGCCTAAAATAAGTGGGAGACAAAAATGATAGGATCATTTTTTTCTAGGAGGAAATGCTTTTTGATTCTGGTTTCCTTGGAGCACATATATGTTTTGGTCGACTTTATACTTGTCTCTTCAATTGCTGTACCCTGCTGCATAACCACTGAAGACCCTTGACAGGACAGAATGAGGTCAGAGAAACATATGCAAGAAGGACACAGGGCGGTATGTAGGCTTAACGGATGTCACTAAACTTTCCACAGGAGAAGGAGAGCTGACAAATGGTCATTGAAATAATTGCCTTAAATTAAGGAGATAGCACTTTCAGAAACTGATAAAACGCATTTGAAATATGTTTTGAAAAGTGTTCTGCTTTCCTTTGGAAGTGAGACACTTGTCAGGAGAATTAATAACTGAACTTCCTTATATTAACTTGCCATTCTACAGTCAGAATAAAGCCAACATCTATTTTGTGCTAAGTAATAGGGAATGATTTAATATTTGAACAAAGATACATGAGTTGAATAATGTATGATGACCATAAAAGTGTCACTTGCTGTAGGCTGACAAAAGAACTGTTTTGTTTGCACGTTGAGAAGATGAACTAGGATTATCTGCTGTAAGAAATATTTCAGATCCTACTTAAATCAAAGTAATGCAATGAGAAAAGGGTACCATTAATTTAATTTATGTTCTGATTTGAAACTTAGGTTGCATATTGAACCTGGGGGACTTTTTTAAAAGTGCATTGATAATGATGGCATTGAATTCATTTGCCATCGGAAATTTCATCCAGGAAATTAAACTGAACTAACTTTAGACAATTTCTCTTGTCCCAGTTTCATTTCTGTGTTAAAACTATTGATCACTGTGCTATGTCCTTCCACCATACATTTCTTTGATCCCATTCTGTTCTGCCAAGGGTCTTCAGTGGGCTACCCACCAGCTATAAAGTTGATTGAAACTATACTTTGAACTAAAAGATGTAAAGCAGTGGCTTAGAATATGACTATAAACTAGAAAGCAAATCTAACTTCTGCAGTATAGAGGCATTTAGTTAGACTAAAATATCCCTAGATGCAGGCAGATAATTTTTATCTTCCCCTTGTTCTAGTCCACATGCACAACTTTGATTTCTGAGCCTGCCCCACCCCTAGGAGAACTGCTATGTCATGTTTGAGAATAATGTGAACCTTCAATAATGTGAAATATTTGGAAATAAGAGAAGCAGTAAGTATCTAGAATTCAGAAAGGAATTTCTAAATCCAGAAATTTAAAGCTTATCTTTGTTAAAAGAGATTTTCAATTTCAGAATATTTTACTTAGTTATTTCATTTTGAAACTTAAAAACCTGCATTCCTCAAGAAAAAAGGTCAATATATCCAAACACGGTGTACTTTTAGAAGATCTGAAACATGTTTTCTCCTGATTTTCTAACATGGGTCCTGGTCATTTTCCATCCATTAAATGTTTTCTGCTACTCCTTTGATGTAAAGTGTTTCATTCCCCCTTATTTTTTTGCTAGGCAACATTAGCTTGAAAAATTTTCTCTGATTTTAGATGAAAGGATCACTTAGAAAAAGAAAGATGCATGTAAAACCCAACATCTAAAAATAGTTTCTAAATATGAAGCAAAGAAAGAACTGTAGTCTTCCTTATAATTAGAGATGTGCCAGAATGTCAACGTGATGGAATAAGACTCATTTATGAAAAAAGGAAAATGGGGAAAAAATGCTACCGAGAAAGAAGAGTTTTATTTAATTAAAAATAAATTTAAAATTTTTATTTAAAAGGATCTTATAAGAAAATTAAATACTCCCAAGGAGATTTGTATTTCCACCTTAAGAATCTTATTTGAAAACACACACACACACCCAGAGAAATTGACAGAATTGTGTTTACAAATGTGAAATGCATACTACCCAGCAGACTGAAAAGTTAAACATGCAGATAGTGGAATAAAATTATAAATCAAACAAAAAGAGTCATCATCAAATTGTATAACTGATATTTGCAGTTTCATTCAAATGTCTTTGTTATAGAGATAGCCTATAAAACTCGCACAGCAATTCTTACATAACACAGAATGCCCAGTTATATATCTATACACAAGTCCTATTCTGTATAAGAGGGTTGTAAATGATTATAAATGATTGATTTTTAGTATCCTGAGAAATACAGTTTTGTGAAATGTTAGAATTTACTACAAAAACCATAAAACCTGCTGTTATTGAAAATTCTTTGAACTACTTAAAATGCAAAAAACAAAAATATTATTAACTGACAAAATTTTTCAGCTTTGGGGTGTAAAAAATTTAATATCTATGCTAAAATGTGCTTTTATTTTTTAATGCAAATAAAAGTGATTATATTTATTATTAGAAATAGAATATTTTCTAATTCTATAAAGATATAGATGATTAGGAGTGTATACGGTTTTGTGTGTATATATATGTCTGGTGTTGCTAGAGGTGAGAAAATAGTGGACCAGGGAAAGAACCTAGTTGCCAGTTTTTATTTTTAAGGGAGAAGGTTAAAAAGCATTACAAATGTCTTTAGATATGACCTGCATCTTCCAGGTAACTGTTGTTTCTTAGCATCGTGCATAATTCTCCACACTTCTAAGTCACGTGTTGGTCCCAAATGACAGTTCAGTTGTAATACTTGTTAAACAGTCGAGAGGTCCAAATTCAGTGGTCAGCAGCTCTACAGAAAGAGTTTTGTGGAGGTGATAGTTCATGGTGCGTTTAATTTTTGCTTCTAAGATCTACTTAGCTTTATCAGTTGATCCCAATTTGATCAAAATTTTGGGGATACACAAAGATTAACTCATAAGAGATAATTCTTATACCAGGACACAGTCTATTAACTTTACAATGGGTTATATATTTCTCTATTAACTAGACAACTGGTATCAGTTAGTTATCTTATCTGAAGTATTAAAGCTTTGAGGAAACCAAATCTTTATGGATACACTTAATTAGTGAACAATGACTTATCCAAACAGTATTCAATAGTCATTAAATCTATTTTAGGCAAGCTGTGAAAAGGCAGATTCCCCACAATAAAATTCATCTCAATGTCAACTAAGGGACCATTAATTATTGACATATAGTCTATTTCTCTGACAATGTTTAATATACTCAAAATATTACTGTGAAATGCTATGCTTAGTCTCTCAGTCATGTCCAACTCTTTGCAACCCCATGGACTGTGTAGCCTGCCAGGCTCCTCTGTCCATGGAATTCTCCAGGCAAGAACACTGGACTGGGTTTCCATGCCTTCCTTCAGGTAATTTTCCCAACCAAGGGATCAAATCCAGGTCTCCCACACTGCAGGTGGGTTCTTTACCTTCTGAGCCACCAGAGAAGCCCAAGAATACTGGAGTGGGTAGCCTATCTTTTATTGAGGGGACAAAATTTTACTGCCCATTTACTTTTCTGGACATATGTCAAAGAATCATCCTAATGTTGCATGTTGGAAATCAGATTGGTAGTATCACACATGATTAAGTTAATAGATTTCTTTGGTTTGTCAAGTCTCAGGTAGAATTACTTCTGTATATGGATAAGGTTATCTGTCATATTTGAATTATTAATAATTTTGCCCTCTTACAGTTCCAAATAAGATATAAGGCATATTCATAACAATGAAATGGGGATGATAATGAAAAGTATATATATATTTAACAATTTAAAAACTTCTTATATCAAGATTTACCTTAGAAATAAGCCATACCAGGTAAAGATAACCAACAAAAGAATTGTATCATGACTACATATCCAAACACATTTTTACAGACCTAGAAGAGACATATGAGCAATTGTATGCAAAATGGGGGAAAACATACACATTTATAAACAGGGGAAACAAATTGCGAGGAAAATAAGAAGGGACAATCAACCTCAACCATAATTACAAATTGATATTATTTTATGCTAAACAGACTGGGTAAACTAAATATTCATATATATTTGAGGCAACAGCATACACCAATAGTGAGAGAGCAAATTGCTAGAACTTAGGAATTTGACATTATTTTATAAAGCCAAGGATGTATCTTTGGAATCATGATTGCCAGGAGATATATCAATAACCTTAGATATGTAGATGACACCACCGTTAAGACAGAAAGCGAAGAACTATAGAGCCTCTTGATGAAAGTGAAAGAGGAGAGTGAAAAAGTAGGCTTAAAACTCAACATTCAGAAAATGAAGATGATGGCATCTGGTCCCATCTCTATATGGCAAGTAGATGGGGAAACAATGGAAACAGTGAGAGACTATTTTTTGGAGCTCCAAAATCACCTCAGATTGTGGCTGCAGACATGAAATTAAAAGACACTTGCTTGATCTTCCCGACCCAGAGATTGAACCTGGTCTCCCGCATTCCAGACAGATGCTTTAACCTCTGAACAACCAGTATGTACTTACTGTGACCAACCTAGACAGCATATTAAAAAGCGGAGACATTACTTTGCTGACAAAGGTCTGTCTATTCAAAACTATGGTTTTTCCAGTAGTCATATATGGATGTGAGAGTTGAACTATAAAGAAAGCTGAGCACTGAAGAACTGATGCTTTAGAACTGTGGTGTTGGAGAAGACTCTTGAGAGTCCCTTGGACTGCAAGGAGATCCAACCAGTCCATTCTAAAGGAGATCAGTCCTGGGTGTTCACTGGAAGGACTGATGCTGAAGCTGAAACTCCATTACTCAGGCCACCTGATGTGAAGAACTGACTCATTTGAAAAGACGCAAATGCTGGGAAAGATTGAAGGCAGGTGGAGCAGGGGATGACAGAGGATGAAATAGTTGGATGGCGTCACTGACTGTATGGACATGAATCTGAGCAAGGAATCAAAAGCATTACACATCAGAATTAATCATCTCACACACATATTGAGAAGAAAGAACTGTAGGAGACATTAAGTAGTTTTTTAAAACACAACAAATAAAACTCAACACATTATGTAGGATATATCCATTTTCATAAACTATAAAGAAAACAAAATTATAAACACTTGTTTTTGAAGAATGATTGCCTTGAGGGGGATAGGAAAGTGAAAGGATGTGACTGGAGAAGGGCCCAGAGTTTCAAACGTGTGGGTATGTTGTTTGTTATGAGGTATGAGTACACAGATCTTTATTTTATTGTTCTTTGTATAGCCAAGCCGTATTCTGTGTATGCATTAAATACATAGATTTAAAAATCAGTTTTCAAAATAGGTTTCACTCAGATGATGCCTTCATGTTGCAGTCCTGGGGCTCCCATTGGAGGCTAACTATAATGCATCCAATAGTTGTTGCTTAATATCTGTTCTGCTGGTTTATTTTCAGCTTTAGTCTTCTGTGATTAGTAAACCAAGGGATTCTTCTTAATTTACATTCAATCATGATATGTACTAACTAAAAACCTGTCTTCAGTTGGGTTCAGTTCAGTCGCTCAGTCGTGTCTGACTCTTTGCAACCCCATGAATCACTGCATGCCAGGCCTCCCTGTCCATCACCAACTCCCGGAGTTCACTCAAACTTACGTCCATCCAGCTATCTCATCCTCTGTCGTCCCCTTCTCCTCCTGCCCCCAATACCTCCCAGCATCAGGGTCTTTTCCAATGAGTCAACTCTTCGCATGAGGTGGCCAAAGGACTGGAGTTTCAGCTTCACCATCATTCCTTCCAAAGAAATCCCATGGCTGATGTCCTTTAGGATGGACTGGTTGGATCTCCTTGCAGTCCAAGGGACTCTTAAGAGTATTCTCCAAAACCACAGTTCAAAAGCATCAATTCTTCGGTGCTCAGCTTTCTTCACAGTCCAACTCTCACATCCATACATGACTACTGGAAAAACCATAGCCTTGACTAGATGGACCTTTTTTGGCAAAGTAATGTCTCTGTTTTTTAATATGCTGTCTAGGTTGGTCATAACTTTCCTTCCAAGGAGTAAGCGTCTTTTAATTTCATGGCTGCAGTCACCATCTGCAGTGATTTTGGAGCCCAAAAAAAGAAAGTCAGTCATTGTTTCCACTGTTTCCCCATCTATTTGACATGAAGTGATGGGACCAGATGCCATGATCTTCGTTTTCTGAATGTTGAGCTTTAAGCCAACTTTTTCACTCTCCACTTTCACTTTCATCAAGAGGCTCTTTAGTTTCTCTTCACTTCCTGCCATAAGGGTGGTGTCATCTGCATATCTGAGGTTATTGATATTTCTCTCAGCAATCTTGATTCCAGATTGTGCTTCTTCCAGCCCGGCGTTTCTCATGACGTACTCTGCATATAAGTTAAATAAGCAGGGTGACAATATACAGCCTTGACATACTCCTTTTCCTATTTGAAATCAGTCTGTTGTTCCATGTCCAGTTGTAACTGTTGCTTCCTGACCTGCATACAAATTTCTCAAGAGGCAGATCAGGTGGTCTGTTATTCCCATCTCTTTCAGAATTTTCCACAGTTTATTGTGATCCACACAGTCAAAGGCTTTGGCATAGTCAATAAAGCAGAAATTGATGTTTTTCTGGAACTCTCTTGCTTTTTCCATGATCCAGCGGATGTTGACAATTTGATCTCTGTTTCCTCTGCCTTTTCTAAAACCAGCTTGAACATCAGGAAGTTCACGGTTCACATATTGCTGAAGCCTGGCTTGGAGAATTTTGAGCATTACTTTACTACCGTGTGAGATGAGTGCAATTGTACAGTAGTTTGAGCATTCTTTGGCATTGCCTTTCTTTGGGATTGGAATGAAAACTGACCTTTTCCAGTCCTGTGGCCACTGCTGAGTTTTCCAAATTTGCTGGCATATTGAGTGCAGCACTTTCACAGCATCATCTTTCAGGATTTGAAATAGCTCCACTGGAATTCCATCACCTCCACTAGCTTTGTTCGTAGTGATGCTTCTTAAGACCCAGTTGACTTCACATTCCAGGATGTCTGGCTCTAGGTGAGTTATAATACCATTAAATGATTTTACTCATTAAAGAGAATGTATTGATCTTGTCTAGTTGCAAAGAACATAGTATATTAATTTTTAATTATATTGAGTTTAAAAATTTGGGAGCTTCCAAAACTAAATCTTGATACTCTTTAAAAATTTTCTTTTTACTGTTATTAGAATATACTTGCAATTTAAAACTTGAAAGAAAGGAATAGACAATCAGGAGTCCTCTCTGCTTGGATTTGAGTTGAATGGGATCATTTTAGGGAGATAGATTTGTCTTTCAAGTGTTTTGGGGTCAGGAAGAGTTGATAATTCTGCAGCAGGAAGGCTATTGGTTCTCAATACAGGGATGTGAATTCTAGTTTGGATTTTCCTACTAGTTGCTTATGCAACTTTTGGCAAAGCACTTAACCTCTTTGTGCCTCAATATTTTTTTTTCTTTTTTCATCTGATTAATTGAGGAGGTAGTCTACATATCTCTAAGATACCTCTCAGCAAAAATATTCTCTGAATCTGGAAATTTCAAGAGAAAGAGTACCAATATCAACTAGCCATATATTAGAATCTTACTTGTTTAGGAATTGTCGTTCCCCTTCTTATGTACATTTTTCTTTCAATAGAGCAAATATTTTTCCTTCTTATGAAATTCTAATTTCAGCAATGCTGACTAACCTTGCAAACTGAAGCCCTAGTAATGTCTTTAATCCAGTGACAATGGAATATGGCTGAGAAATGTGGTTAATGGTATATGATTACACAGTATAGATAATGGCATGTCATCAGTTTCCAATTAGTTGACTTCCAAACTGAAGGATTCATATTGATTTATAATATCATCCTCATATAAAAAGACTTTCATGATCTAGAATTTAATATTCCCTACCTTTATCATTGAATACTAAACACTTGGTAGCATGCTGAATATTGAGAGGAATTAATCTCTTTTCGTCTAGGTACTTTTTTCCTTTTAATAATTTATTTTTTATTGGAGTGTAATTGCTTTATAGTGTTAGTTCCTACCATACAACAAAGTGAATTAGCCCAAGAGGGAGGGGATATATGTGTACATATAGGTAGTTTTTGTAAATAACTTTGACAAAGACAAGAGTGTAACATTTAGTGCATCTTAACAAGAGTGATTCTGCCAGACAACAAACTAAAGGTAGACTTCTGATTTCTAAATTACTTTAAGAGTTGATAATAGAACAACTCCCTAGAGCCAGGCTTTATCATCAATTTTAATAAGAGAAACACAATAATTTATTTCTACATTTCTGTCCTGCCGGGAGCCGGCGAGAGACATTCCACTCGTGACAAAGGTCATGAGGAAGGAGGCTCGGCATACGCAAAGGCGGGATCGAGCCTCGGGAGTGCCCCCGGATATTCTCGAGCATCTACCCCCCAAAAACCAGAGTCTGCCTACTTTATTGCTTTGTGCTCTCACCTCTGACTTTACTGGGGGCTTTCCCCCACCACCATCTCGCTCTCTCTGTCAAAGAGTTAACTTACAGCTCCAATTAATAAAGTTCCTGGGCAATTAGGAGTGTTTAAATCCAAACCCCTCAGATGGCTCTCTAACTCGCCTGACAAGTTTACCCGGACACCTACAGCTATGCATACGATTGTTTACAGTCTCCCAGCCTCCAGAGGCACGGGAAGCTTAAGATATTCAAATAGCTTAGAGCCTCTCAGAGAATTAGAAACTGTCAGAATAAAACTAGTAAAAGATTTCATTGATGAGCCAATGTTTGTTGCCAAGTTTTCACATCCCCTGAATTGTATCCTTAAATGTGCATTAATTAATATAGTTGGTATGTAGAAAAAATAAGTAGTGGCCTTGGTGTTAGTAACTTTAGACCCTTAAGGTAGTAAATTCTTTACTTTGTAAACCCATTACACATCCACCCTATAGGAACGTAATCTTATCTTCGGAAGATGGCGCCAAACCTTAAAATAATTACTCTTAGAGAAAATAAGTCTTTGTTGATAAGTCCTTGTCAAGAGTCATAAAATGTTAATAGGCCTCTGGCCAGAAGATGATGTAAATCACCTAAACCATTTGTATACGATAAATCTGCAGGAAAGAAACCCTGGTTTTTGATAAGCATCAAAGACTGCTGATTTTGCATCCCCTATTATCCTCTATGTGTAACTTAGGGTATAAAAGCCCCTGTTGAAAATAAAGCTATGGGCCTTGCTCACCAACGCTTGGTCTCCCCATGTCATTCTTCCCTTTAATTTCCAGCTGAGTGTCCATCTGGAGCGCGGATGTCCTCTGCGACCATTTATTTGCCTGGGCTTCTAAGACCCACTCGAGAAGGTGTCTAAGGTGGGGCACCTTCCGCTATTCGAGAGGGCGCCTGCGGCCTCCGTGGTCAGAGCTAACCTGGTGTCACGGGTTATATTGATTTTCCGCGTAAACCAAGCCACTCAGCTTCTTTTCTCCACTGAATTTTCCTACTGAGCTATCCTCATTCTATTACTCTTTATTATCTCTAATTAACATTTGAATAGGTCGCCTAGCCGTCTCTCCTTCGAATACCCTGGATCAGCCAGGGCTGGACCTCGGCACTGTCCCATGTAGCAGGAATCAGATGACCAAATGCAGTATCAATACAGCAATTATTAAATAAATGGCTTGGCCTGCTGATTTAATTATTCTTTATTTCTTTGATTCTTACTTTAAAAGATTTTATTATTCTTGCTATAAAATGAAAAAATATTCCATTCCTTTAAGAATTTAAGTTAAAGGAAGACAAGGTTATAGGTGTATAAAGAAGTGTCCTGAGAAAAGAGTATATCAGGGTACCAGACTAAAAGTTCTTTCGGGAAAAGAGAACTTTTCCTGGGCTGGACTTTCTAGCAATGGGTCTGTTGCTGCGTGTCTAAGGCTGTTGTTGTTTACTGATGTCTGGAGCCAGAGTTTTAGAAATTGCTGACAGCATACATCAAGTATTTTCCCCCTAAGATAATAAAAATGCTGCAAAAATGAGATCAGATAGATATTAAAATCTGTTTTTTATTAAAAAAATTCTGTGTTGTTTATGGAATTCAGGAAGTCTATTAGGAGCTTTATTTATAGTTGCCTTGTGGAACTGACATCTCTTTGTTGTATGAGGAACCCCTAATCAAAGAGGGATGTTTGACCTCTGAGCTCCTGGGCCTTTCAGAATTGAGAAGACAAATAGTTCTCTCTGGTTTAATAAACCATGAAGCCACTCCACTCTAAGATGACAGCATCTTCTTCTTTTCAAAAAGTAAACTTATGTGCTTTATTTAAATATATCCCATTGTCTTAAGAGCTGACTGACATGGAAAGGGAGATAGGCATCTGTCTGTCTTCAGAGGAGTCTCTATTTATCTTTATCTTTTCTGGGCAAGCCCCCTTGTTCCCAAGCAGCACCCAGGGAACATTATGAATTACACGCACTTTGTGTCTGAAGTTGCATGCACTTTGATACCGATTGAAGCAGGTGTCAGCCAGCATCATGCAGGGCTTTCCTGAGGTCCTAGCAGTAGGCTAAGAGTGCACTGCTTGTGTCTCAGGTCCTTATAAACTTCTTGGTCAGTCTGGAAGCATTGTCTTCCCTCATTAAATGTTCTTCTGACAAAGCAGAGATCTGCCTGTGTTGGTAAGCTAGTATTTTGGTTACGGCATCATCAGAAAATTGGGTTTCAGGATTCAACCAATGAATGGATGAATTTCAGCCTTAAGAAGAAAACATTTTTTTACTCCACTAAGTCTTTTTCTCCAGCCTAGGCTTGATCAGCAATAAAGCTGATATTTTAATCTCTGTTATATACTTTCCACTATTGACTTGTAAGTATTTATAGAATTGGTTTTATTATGTAAACTCTACTTGACTTTTTAAAAGGATACATTGAACTTTCCTTTACTATTTCAAAGGAAATGATATCCAACTAATGCAACAAGGTAAAGGACAAATAGTTTGAGAAAGTGGTTCTAGTGGAAGGCCCTGAAATTGATCATGTTAAGAAATTCATAGAGTTTTACGTACATACGTACCTCACCCTGGAGCTCTGCCTGGCACGTCTCACCAGCTGTGTGTGTTTTTCTCTTGGATGCTGCTTTTATCAGACTATATTCTCATATATTCTCTAAATATTACATTCTCTAAATATAGCTATATTATCTAAATATAGCTGATCTGTGTTACATTGTGTTATGTGCCACTTCTAGTTTCCTTTAGCCACTGATGCCTGTGACAGATGGTATAGGACCTTGGGAGTTATTATAATCTTTAAAAGCCTATCTAATATCTGAGTATCAAAACTCCTCCAGAACCAGAGCATTATCAATTTGTGAAATATGTCCATCTTTAACCACTGAGATTACATTTGTGACAGATGGCTGTCTTCGGAATCTTGCTGTGCATTTTGTAAAGTAGCTTAGTGTGTGCTTAGTCACTTAGTCGTGTCCAACTCTTGCGACCCCATAGACTGTAGCCTGCCAGGCTCCTCTGTCCATGGAATTCTCCAGGCAAAAATACTGGAGTGGGTTGCCCTTTCGTTCTCCAAAAGTAGCTTAGTACAATTCAAGAATTAGCTTCCTACTTCATGGCCAGGTGGTACTTACCATAGCAACAAGATAAGTTTATATGAATGAGTAGTTTTTATTCCATAGCACATCAATAAATGCTTAATTAACTAACCAGTAGCTTTATTGGACATATCCTTCTTGAGATTACTGATACTATGGTTAATTGTTATAATAGATTTTTGAAAATTTTAATTTATTCATTATTTATACAAATTGATAGTCTTTTTGTAAAAATAGGAGTTACTGGGATTCTGAAGATTGCTGAGTACAAGTATAATAAAGTTTTGGTAAATCTAAAATCATGCTGTACAACTTAGAAACCATAGCTGAGTTGGACTCAGACAGCAAAAGGACTTGAATCTCAGCTATTCACACATTCTGTAATCTTGAGAAAGTCAATTAAGCTTTGCAATTCTCAATTTATTTATGTGTAAAAATAGGAGTGAAATGTCTATTTTTCTCTCTGATATCTCTAATGTGGCCGAGTAGAGTTTGGTTCTTTTGTGTTTTGATTGAGAAAGGCGGATACCTACTTCTTCCCCTTCCCTAAAGGCAAAGGATAGAAAACAAGAAGACTGTGTCAAAGGCTTCTTAGAAGCCAAATGAGATGTGAACTGAAGAGATTTTGTTGTCTACCACAGGTTTTATTCTTTATGGCAGTCTGGTGGCAACTGGGTCCTTTGTATGTAGAGGACCGTGGTAACTCCAGTGGTAGGGTTAAGTTGGGGGCTGAAGAGAATCGAGAACTGGAGTCAGTAAGCATAGGAAACTGTTCAGAGAAGTTTGACAGTGTACCGAAGGAGTAATTAGAAAAGTGCATGAACAGGAAACAGTTCTAGAGAGTGGTTTTCACAGTGATTCTAATTGTTATTCTGGCTACGGTTGCATTTATGATAAAGAGCCAGAATATTTTCAAATTCTGATAAGAAGATCCAACATAGGTAGAAAGTTTCAAGATCTAGGAACACAAGTAGCATATGATTTCTGACTAGGCATAAACTGTAATAGAAAATTTGTGGAGAAACTGGCCATAATTGAAAAGAAAAGAGAAGTTGACTAAGCTTATAGATATGTGGTCTTTTAAGAAATTTCATGTAAAAAACTTTTGTTTTCTTTCTGAATTAGGAAACAGGCCCCTGCTGAGTCTGGGGTTGAGGAAGCAAAAGAGGCGAAGTTGGAGATAGGAGGAGAATGAAGAAGATTGAAAAGTAGCTAATAAAACTGTGGTTATTTGGGGATTTGGGAAATTGAAATAATCATTTTAGTTCATTTTCATGGTAATAATCCCTGATGTGTGTATAGCACTTCATTTTTCAATTAATGTTTTCACATGCATCATCTCATGAACAAAATTACCAGCTTTTAATTTTTTCCCATCTTTTTTGAGGTATAATTGAGAATTAAAAATTCACATATATATTTAAGATACTCAGCATGATGATCTATATCTGTATACATTGTGAAATAATTACTGCAATCAAAGTAATTAACACATCATCACTTCACAGAGTTATTATTTTTGTGTGTCTGGTAAGAACACTTAAGATTTACTTTTTAGCATATTGCAAGGACATAATACAGTGTTATTAAGCATAATACCCATGCTGTCCATTAGATCCCTAGAATTTAGGCATCTCTTTTCCCCACTTCCCCAACCCTGATAACCCATGGCAGTCACTAACTGACTGTTTCTTTGAATTTGACTTTTTCAGATTCCACATAGAAATATTATTTAGTATTTGTTTTATTCTATCTGGCTTATTTCATTTAGCAAGATGCCTTCTAGTTTCATCCATGTTGTTGCAAATAGCAGGATTTCTTATTTATAATTGAATAATAATCCACTGTATGTATGTGTGAAGTGAAGTGAAAGTGCTAGTCACTCAGTCGTGTCCAACGCTTTGTGACCTCACGGACTGTAGCCTGCCAGGCTCCTCTGTCCATGGGACTCTCCAGATAAGAATACTGGTAGCCGTTCCCCTTTCCAGGGAATCTTCCCAACCCAGGATTCAAACCAGGTCTTCTACATTGCAGACGGCTTCTCTACTGTCAGCCACCAGGGAAGCCCGTGCATATATGTATATGCATAAATATATATGCATATATATGTCTGTGTGTGTATATACATATATTCATATTTATATGCCACATTTTCTGTACTCATTCACCAGTTGATATACACTTAGGTTATTTCCATATCTTGACTTTGAAAATAATGCTGCAATAAGTATGGAAATATAGAAATCCCTTTGAGGTACTGTTTTTATTTTCTTTGAATATATACACAGAAATGGGATTTCTGGATCTTATCATAGTTCTATTTTTAATTTTTTGAGGAACTTTCATATTGTTTTCCACAGTGGGTTGCACCAATTTACATGCCCACCAACCGCCCTCAAGGGTTCCTTTTTCTCTGCATGCATCCCAACACTTGTTCCCTCTTGTCTTTTTGATAATAGCCATCCTAACAGATGAGAGGTGATATTCATTGTGGCTTTGATTTACATTTCTCTGATGACTAGTCATAGTGAGCACCTTTTCATGTACCTGTTACTTATTCAAATCTACTCTGTGGAGAAAAAAGTCTATTCAGGTCCTTTACCCCATTTTTAAAAAACAGGCAATTTTTTTTTTTTTACTATTGAGTTCTGTGAATTCATTATATATTTTGGATACTTAACCTCTTGTCAGAAATATGGTTTGCGAATATTTTTTTGTATTTCCTAGGTTGCTTTTTCATTTCATTGTTTTCTTTCTAAAAATCTGCAGAAGATTTTTAGTGTGATATAGTTGCATTTATTTTTGCTTTTGTTGTCATTTGAAAAAAATCATTTCCAAGACCAATGTCAAGGAAATTTTCCCTTATGTTTACTTCTGAAAGTTTTATGTTTTCAAGTTTTACCTTCAGTCTTTAATTAATTTTGAATTCATTTTTGTGAGTGGTATTAGATAGCCTTTTTTTTTTTTTTCTGCCCACTGATATCCAGTTTTCCCTGCATCATGTATTGAAAAGACTACCCTTTTCTTATTGTATGTTCTTGGTGCTCTTTTCAAAGATTCATTGACCATGTATATGGGGTTTTATTCTGGGCTCTTGATTC
This sequence comes from Bubalus bubalis, assembly GCF_019923935.1. NCBI lineage: Eukaryota > Metazoa > Chordata > Mammalia > Artiodactyla > Bovidae > Bubalus > Bubalus bubalis. The sequence goes on from NC_059165.1 coordinate 77,380,776, forward strand.
AGTTGAACTATGTGTCTGCTTTTATGGCAGTACCATACTATTTTGGTTGCTATAGATTTATAATGTAGCTTGAAATCAGGATTGCTTTGGCTCTCAAGGTTTTCTGTTGTTCCATGTGGACTTTCAGCCAAGTTAGGTTAGAACTTCATGTAACACATTTTCATATAATGTACTTTTCTTCTATAGCAGTTAATACAGTTATAATTTATAATTACTACTAAAAATAGTTTTAAGAGATTTTTGTATCTGTTTGAGTATAATGACCATACAGTACTCTTGGTCACTAGTGTCTACCACACTACTTAGAGTGTAATAAATATTTGTTAAATTTGTTATTAAAATAGGCTATGTAATGAGTGGATAATAGTTATTAAAAATTTGAAGTCAGGATGGGTGTTTGTGCATTCCTGTGTGGCTCTGTTCAATGGAGTGTAGTTTTCTGTATTCATCTAGTATTTATCACAAATGAGTTTGTGTATAATCAAACACAAAATGTGTGTTATGTTCACATAGTTCCCTAATATATCAATCATTTGGAACAAATTTGCATTTTCAAAGTAAGCATATGGCAGAACTGACTATACAGTTTTAACACATGGTTACTGATGTTTGGATTCAGTAATATTGGGGAGTTACCTAGTCTATATGACGGCAAACAAGTTTCTTAGTTAATAACATCAAACATCTAGGTTTTGAAAGTAATATTATTTTTAAAAATTTTGAGATTGGAGTGTAATGGGTTGTTACTAGAAAGGAAGGAAAAAATGCTCACAGAAGAGCTAATAGGAGTGAAGGTGGTGGTGAATTATATAAAACACATATATATGTATATATATATACAACACACACCATGTTGATGAAAATTTAGATTCTTTATAATGTGTTGCTATGAAAATTAGTGGCATTATGAATGTACAAATATTCTGCATATAGGCAAATATGCATATATGATAAATTTCTGAAAGTTGAAAGTCTGGGTCAAAATATATATTACAGCTTTGATATATAATGCTAAATTACATTACATTAAATTTGTTCTGTCTGTACCCATTTATGTTTCTACCACCACTGGGAAAAATTGTATCTGTTGAACACAGAAAGCCAAATGTCTAGGTGGCAAGACCAAATCATCTGAAATAACATTTTCTGGGGCTACAGGTACTCGGTTGCCCATCAAAATCTGGGCTAGCCATCAAATTCTGATACAGGCATCCAGCCATGTGGTTTTTAAGCAACACTATTGAAGAAGTGCCAGTCCTTAAACAGCTACATTCAAGGCCTTGTGTCTGAGCCCTGTGTGACGGCAGCAGCAGGGAGTGCCAGAGCTTTCCTCCATCCCTTTTTCTGCTCCTTCAGCATTTTTTGATTGGGGCCCTTCTGCTTGCATGATTAGAGGTCTGGGGTGTGAAACTCGTGGTTGCAGCTCTAACAGGACCTTTGTTCTGAGTTGCCATCTCAGCTTGACTAGGATTGTTTGCCTCCAGCATTTGGCAAGAGCTGGTTTCCATGTAATTTTGCAGAAGGCCAGCCTGTAGGAAGTTGGCTGGGTCATGTTAACCCTTACCTCTTGGTCTCTCTCCTCAGAACCTCACCCACACTCTCTGTTGACCTGCGGTACTCACAAATACTGAGGCTTTCTCCCCTCCATTTTCATTCATCTTCTGAGTATTGAAAGCAGGATATCAGTGCCCTAGACATGGCCCAAAAGCGTGGCCCTCTGACTGCATCCACCTGAGCCCTCTCTAGTGAGTAATTTGGATAGCAGTTTGGATAATTCAAGAACAAAATTAATTTTGTAATGGTAGAGGCTTCCTTCTCCAAGATTAGACTTTCCACATCACTCATAATCCAAAGATGCATATTTTTTCAACTTCATTTTGCACCAGATAAGCTAATAGAAGAATTGACATCTATCATCAATTATTCATTTCTTTTCTGAACAATTATATAGAGTTAATGGAATTGGTATCCTGTCTACATAGATATGTAGGGAATTTTATGGAGACAGCTCAAGGATTAAAGGAAGGAAAAATTAAAATGAATATGATTCATAGATCAAGACCCTCCAGATTGTATTAAGTTTTAAAGGAGGCCTATCTTCATTAAGTGGGGCAAAAATGATAAATTAAATAATTGAATTTGATGGAGAGAACATAATAAAAAAGTTATTTCCCTCTTTCCCACCTTATGTTTGAAAGTTTCTGCAAGATGCAGAGACTGAAATCTTAACTCCTCTTTGTTGAGTCCAGAATCTCTGGACACATTCTGTAACCACTGGATGAAGAAATGTCAGGAGATTGCAGGATGGCATAACCATATCTTCCTTCTCTCCCACATCTCTTATGGAATGCAGATTGGGTTTCCCATGATTCTAGATCAGGCAAAAGAAGGAGGTACAAGCATTTTCTTTTTGGATATCTCAAGAAGTTGAGCTGCCATCTGAAGGACCTACCTTAGTGGACTCCAAGAAAATATTTACAGGTTGAGGGAAGGAATCAGCTCTATCTCGAAAGATGTTTGTAATTAAGTGACTGAGGAAGAAACATCAAATGGGGTGCTTAAAGACCATCCACCATACTCAATGAAAGAACTGAAACAGAAGCTTGTCAGGTCAAGACACACAGGACCTGTTAGCATGTGGCCTACGGGGTGATCTTGGCAATAAGATCTTTTATATACAAATATCAGAGCTTTTGGAGTAGGAAATGGCAACCTACTCCAATATTCTCACCTGGAAAATTCCATGGACAGAGGAACCTGGCGGGCTGTAGTCCAGGAGGTTGCAAAGAGTAGGATACAGCTGAGTGACCGAGCACACATCAATACTTTTTAACCATGCATTGCGAATCACAGACCACAGAAAATAGACTTCAATACATTTTTAAACCAGTAAACTAAACTTGTATAAACATTGTGATTAAAGCAGTTGCTCCACATAGATGACACTATTTTAAAGTTAAATAATATTAAATAACTTCTTTCCTTAATTTAACTTTGAAGTAGTATTAACTTTCATTAAAAGCTATTTCCATTTAGTTGACAAGTGACATGTACACTCCTTTCATTTTATAATGAAGCTATGAGTTTAAATCTTAATATATTTAAATAACCCAGAGATAAAACATCTGCTCATTAGTTTTTATATTGGCTTCTGGTTTATAAATTTATTTCTTAGAATTTTGGCTATAGAAGGCCAAGTTCCTATTTCAATATAGAAATGAAAATGTCCTGAGATATATGAATGCAAAAATTTTAGATTTTTAAGTAAGTGTTTTTTTTAATTTATTTATTTTAATTGGAGGCTAATTACTTTACAATATTGAAGTGGGTTTTTCCATACATTGACATGAATCAGCCATGAGTGTACATGTGTCTCCCATCCTGAACCCCTCTCCCACATCCCTCCCCATCCCATCCCTCAGGTTGTCCCAGTGCACCAGCTTTAAGTAAGTGTTTTGACTGGCATAGCTATGAGAGCTTAAGGAAGGAAATGAGTCTAGAAAGAACCAGATTTCTCTGCCTAGTTCTCATAAATGTTATCTTTAGTTTGATTCCCATGACTATTTTATAGTACTGTCAGCATGAAATTGTATATATTTGATAACTGGATTTATATATATTTACATCCTAAAACTGGTTTCTTTCTCTCTGGTGTAGAATAGTCTGGGGAGTATTTGCTTAATTGATATAAAGGGTAGATTTATGCTTTTCACAGAATCATTTCTGTCTACCTTGTGACAATTTATAGAGCATTTCATGATCATTTAAGTCTTCCTCTTTATTCAAACTTCTTTTAATACACAGAGTCTCACAGTAACATGGAAATTTAATGTTTTTAAAAGCCTTTAAATATTTGTTTTAATTTCCTAACAGCTTTGAGAATTGGGCCTTACTCTTATCATTTTACATCTGGAGAAATTAGAGCTCAGAGATCTTAAGGGACTTGCCAAGAACTGCAAGGTAAATAAGTAGCAAAGGCTGAGCCAGGATTCTGAAAAAAATGTATATTTCTACAAAGATTCTTAATCATGGCATTTAGCCTCTTACATCGGAGAAGGCAATGGCAACCCACTCCAGTACTCTTGCCTGGAAAATCCCATGGACGGAGGAGCCTGGTAGGCTGCAGTCCATGGGGTTGGAAAGAGTCGGACATGACTGAGCGACTTCCCTTTCACTTTTTACCTTCATGTGTTGGAGAAGGAAATGGCAACCCACTCCAGTGTTCTTGCCTGGAGAATCCCAGGGGCGGGGGAGCCTGGTGGGCTGCCGTCTATGGGGTCGCACAGAGTCGGACACTACTGAAGCGACTTAGCAGCAGCAGCAGCAGCAGCCTCTTACATGCTGGTTGTACCTTATAAGAAGTTTTATGAACTTACATACAGAACAGAAATAGACTCCCGGACATAGAAAAGAAACTTATGATTACCAAAGGGGAAAGAGGGGAAGAGAGATAAACTAGATTGGAATTAACATATGCTGTTGTTCAGTTGCCCAGTCACGTCCCACTTTTTATGAGCCCATGGATGCCAGGCCAGCACACCAGGCCTCTCTGTCCCTTAGCATCTCCCAAAGTTTGTCCAAGTTCATGTCCATTGTATCAATGATGCCTTCCAGCCATCTCATCCTCTGACACCCTTTTCTCCTTCTGCCTTCAATCTTTCCCAGCATCCAGGACTTCTCTGATGAGTCAGCTGTTTGCATCAGATGACCAAAATACTGGAGTTTCAACTTCAGCATTAATATATAAACACTACTATATATAAAGCAGATAAACAGCAAGGACCTTCTGTATACCACAGGGAACTAATGTATAGCATGGGGAACTGTATTCTATATCTTATAATAATCTATAATGGAAAAGAAACAGAAAAAGTATAGTGTGTATATATGTATGCATGTATGTATATATACACATGTATAACTACATATATGTGTATATAACCACATATGTAGTTCTATGTGTGTATACATACATATATACATAGACGTATATGTAACTGAATCCCTTTGCTGTATACCTGAAATTAACACAATGTAAATCAACTGTACTTCAATTAAAAAAAAAAAGTTTTCTGTCTCTGAGGTTATTCTTTGGTTTCCCAATGCTTGGAGGACTTTGACTTCAAATTTTGGGTGCATATAGTTGGATTAAACTAGGGAAATTCCTGTCAAGTGTCCTGGGAGACTTTGTGGTGCTTTCCTAGAGATGGTAGTGTCTCAGAGTCATTATCAGGTATAACTAACCTGAGCATCTTCTGAAGAGGTGGTTAAAATTGTGTTGGAAGGAATGATTCTGAATGATTACTTTAGGGTGTTTTTTTTTTTTTTAATTTTAGATAATAAACAACTGCCATTGTTGAAGTTCAGTTTTGAAGTATCCACAGGGAGTGATGATTTAAATGTTCATTTGAATTATATTTGTTGTAAGACAGTACATTTAAAGTATTCTAAAGAAATTGTCACCATCTGGAGCCTGCAGTATAGCATTTGTCTCTAAATAATTAGACTTTTGTCACGAGCCTCTCGAAAAAGACAACCTTACTTAGGAAGTCTAAGTGGATAGCCTCAGAAAGTCCTGATTTCCAGCCACTCTTGTCTGTCTCTGAAAGCTTGCAGTTTATGAGCCCTCTTACCAAGCTTGAAGTAGGAGACCAGCTTGCGGGAAATACCTGATTGTCAGAACTTTTATTCCTTTTTTCTTTACCTCCTCTGCTGACATCTGGAAACTAAAAATGTTGTTGTGTGTGTATTATTCTAACCTTTCAAAAGCCCCTTCAAAGATGAGGAGTTATAAAGTGTGTAGGTTCTGAGATGCTCATTTTTGAGTGTGTGAATCGTCTTGTGGAAAAGAAAAACCTCTGATTTAATGAGCAAGATTCATGACTTTGTCCTTCCAGAAGAAACCCTAATTTAATTCTGGGAAAAGTACATACTGACCTGAGCCTGGTACCAAAGAGGATGCTTGCATCCTTGCCCTGATATCTGAGCTGACCCCAAGGCCACTTCACTGGCACAGGGAAGGTTGTGTATGGACTTCAGCCACTTGCTACACAACAATATCTGTCTATATAATGTTTAGAGTATAATAGCATGGGCTCAGTTCTCCTATGTGAGAATTAGAATTAAATAAGTTTCTTTTAATTGTTTGATAACTCAGTCCATGAAATTCTCCTGGCCAGACTGGAGTGGGTAGCCTTCCCCCTCTCCAGGATCGTCCCAACCCAGGGATCAATCCCAGATCTCCTGCATTGCATGCAGATTCTTTACCAGCTGAGCCATAGGGGAAGCCCAAGAATGCTGGAGTGGGTAGCCTATCGCATTTCCAGCGGATCTTCCCAACCCAGGAATCAAACTGGGGTCTCCTGCATTGCAGGTGGATTCTTTACCAACTGAGCTATCAAGGAAGCCCAGATAACTGACAGTAAGATCTAAAGAAGAAAAATGTGAAAGGTGAGTTAGAGCTGTTCATCTACAAAGATTATTGCAATATTATGATTAAGTTTATGGATCACTTGTTTCAAAAATAAAATTTATGTTCTCACATCTTTTATGAGATTCAAGCAAACTAACCTTAAGCAAGCCAAATATTTGATTCACAAATGAACTCAGACATTTTTGTGGGCTGGTATTGGAAGGTCTTATTCAGAACAATTAGCCTTTTAAATAAAAGGTTCATAACTAAAACAACAATGACTAAAGCTTGGGAATGTGTTAACGTTCTAGTTGCAGTAAAACTCAATGGGGTTGGTGTAGAAAAAATCAGGGCAATTTATCTTGAGCAATTATATATCCATTTCAAAGGGAAATATGGAAATGTTATAGAAGTTCCAGTGACTGTCTTTCACCTCCTTGAGAATAAATATCTGAAGAAAGTGTTTATAGTACAAATGCATGGAGACATTCATGCTTGCTCCCTTTCAGTACTTCATTGGATTTTGGAGTAGGAGAAGCTGTCACCTACAGGTGATTGAAAAAGGCTGCTTATGTGAGATGACATAGGAAGGAGTAAAATGCAATTTTGATACAATAGTGAAGAACCAGCTGGCTTGGCTTAGCTTTTACTTTCTCTTAAGATGAAAATCAGCATGTTTAAAGGAGTGAGGAAATGCTAGATGGAAAATAATTCTTTCAAGGTTTTAACTCCAGCTGAAAATTGGTTTTGATTAGCTTGTTAAAAGTTTAATACAATTTAAGTAACCCTGAATTTTTCCTTCCAATGGACAGCTTAATTCTCTGTCTTCTGGCAGGACCCAGAGTGTTTTCTAATCTATGTCCATTAGAAATAATTTAACTCTAGTCACTTGAATGTAATATTATTTTAGCGCTTTTAAGTGTTCCAACTATTACAGTCCAAACTTAGCCATCTTGGAGGTAAACTTGATGGCATTTGTTTGATTCAAATTCTGAAACTAAAGTGACTTACAGAATTTTAAAAACTCACTAACATTTATTGTTTGACTGAAAATATACTGATTACTGGAGCTTGCCTGGTGGTTCAGTGGTAAAGAATCGACCTGCCAATGCAGAAGATGTAAGTTTGATCCCTGGGCTGTTAAGATGCCCTGGAGAAGGAAACAGCAAACCACTCCAGTATTCTTGCCTGGGAAATCCCACGGACAGAGGAGCCTGGTGGGCTACAGTCCATAGGGTCACAGAGAGTCAGACACAACTTAGTGACTAAACAACAGTAGCAAAAGCATAGTGATTTTTGTTGGAAAAACACATTGCGTGGCTCTCATAGTGCCTGCTAACTTTATTCCTATCCTGGCTCACTGTATTATTTCTAGGTTGATGGAAACAAAGTATGATCATTCTTATGCCAGATTATTGTCAGACTTAGGACAGCAAAGAACCTGTGCCCTGTAAAACATTATCTCACTCAGTTTGTACTAAGACCAGCCAACAGTTTTGACTAAATTGACAATTGTTTCTTGTATGATTGTGTGATTGTATGTTATTGTGTGTGTGTGTGTGAGAGAGAGAGAGAGTACAGACACATCTATGATTTCAGGAGTTCACCTCAGTTAATTTATTGTTCAGTAATATTAAGGCAAGTTTCTTCTTGCTTCTTTTTCATTTGAGGCACTTTAGAGTATCAGTCCTTTCAATAAGCTGGATGAAGTCGAAGGTGCAGTTGAAGTATATCAGATGATAGATATCGATAGTGATTACATCTGATATCTTAAACTAAAGCCAAATTGAGTTTATTTTACAAAATGTAAAAACAAAAAGGATAATATTGATAACGTCCTTGTGAACTTATGAGATTATTTCTTCTTCTGTTTCTCAAGATATTCAGTGTTTGAAATGCTAGGTGTCTCCCTTTGTGCGGTTTATCATAAGCTACTGCAATGGAATAGAAACTGATTGTTATCTGGAGAAATCGCCCACCATTTCTCACTGTAATGTTACCTTTGGAAAAATCTGAAGAAAGCCAGGGAGTTTTAGTGTAACATGAAGATTCAATTTTTCTGTAAAATGAGCATCCAGAAAAGCGTGTACAGTTATTTCTTTTGTTCAGCACATACAGAAGTGTTTAAGGAACCTATTTTGGCTGCTGTTCAAAGAAGGTTAATTGATAGTATCAGACGTATGACAGGTTAGCGAGGACACTTACCCTTTGTATGTAAAAACTGATCTAGTTTGATATTTAATCAAAGGGTATAACCATATCATTTTTCTGAGACCAACTTCCTCACATGCCTACCAAAGGAGCAGCATCAAGTTACTCCCGTAGTGTTTTGTTTCTAAAAATTAGCCAGTCTTTATATGTTAAATTATTTCTTTTAAAAACTCTTCATTAAATTCCCAAACAGTAAACAGTTCTAGAGAAATCTATATTTTAGTGTTTCAATGTTAACATTATTTACTTCCCAGGAAAAGGATTTCTGTGCTAAATCAAACATCTGCGTTGTGGAATCTTTTGTTTTATCTAGTAACATGTATAGTGAATTTTTGTTCTCTTTATTAGGAATTCACCTTTGGTATGGCATCACCGACTCGATGGACATGAGTCTGACTGAACTCTTGGAGTTGGTGACGGACAGGGAGGCCTGGCGTGCTGCAATTCATGGGGTCGCAAAGAGTCGGACATGACTGAGCAACTGAACTGAACTGAACGGATGGCTATACTCATGCCAAATGCTGCTTTCTGGAGTAGAAACAGTGTCAAAGCCTCAAATGATTTGGGCATAATTAGTCTAAATCACATGCTAGATAAGTGTTGTTAACTTGAATTTTCTTAAATATCTATTTTATTTAAAACTAAATAAAATTGAATTTGAATGTAAGTGTTTACTAAGGTATTTGTATAAAAATTTCCCAAGAGAAGTCGAAACACGTAAGTAGTGATCTTATAGATATCAGTAGATACAGATCTCTGTGTGTGTTTTGATACTTGAAAATGATGGTGCTGAATACAGTACAGGATCACTTCCTACCACAGTGCCTGGTTGGTGCTGTTTCCATGGCTTCAGTTCAGTTCAGTTGCTCAGTTGTGTCAGACTCTTTGCGACCGCATGGACTGCGGCACACCAGGCTTCCCTATCCACGCCGTCTCCTGGAGCTTGCTCAAACTCATGTGTATTCAGTCAGTGATGCCGTCCAACTAGCTCATCCTCTGTCATTCTCTCCTGCTTTCAATCTTTCCCAGTCTCAGGGTCTTTTCTAAGCAGTCAGTTCTTTGCATCAGGTGTGTTGCTAATTAAAGAATGGCCTTACCTATCACTGGAGTATTTAAAATCTGCCAAGCCCTCATGCCTTTCAACTGTTTAGTTCATAATAAATATGAGGGTAATGATGCACGATTGCAAAAAAAGAATGAATGTACAAACAGATTGTGAATTCCTATATTGTGCATCTGTTGTTACAATGAGCCAGGGCTTGTCTAACCTATTCTTGTATTAGATTATTTTTAAGAAGAGAGGGATGAAATCTGTGTACTGTGGTAACTGAATTAAACTGTTTCAAACTTTTCTCTGCTCATCTCTTGGTCTAACTCAGAAGTCTATACATTGTTTCAGTGACTCTGGTTTGAGTAGGAACAGAGATAGGGCCAAAGAAGGGATGATGTACTCTTCCTGGGGAGTCAAAGAGTGCTCCTCCAAAAGACACATCTGAACTGGGTTTTGAGGAAGACATATATATTTTTTTAGCATTTTTAACATTTATTTGTTTGTTTGTTTGAAGGATAATTGCTTTATAATATTGTTTTGGTTTCTGCCATACATCAAAATGAAATACCATAGATATATATACGTCCCCTACCTCTTGAACCTCCCTCCCACCTCCCACCCCATCCCACCCCTTTAGGATATCACAGAGCACCAGTTTGAGCCCCCTGAGTCATATAGCAAATTCCCACTGGTTATCTCTTTTACATATGGTAGTGTATATGTTCCCATGATACTCTCTCCATTTGTCCCACCCTCTCCTTCCCCCAAACCCCTGTGTCCCCAAGTGTGTTCTCTATGGAAGAAGACATAAAGACATTTGACAGGACATTTGACTCTTAGAGATCTATTAAGTATTGCTGCTTTATAGTAGTCAACCATTCATCTTTCTAATTAGATGTTACATCACTGCATTACTTTCTCATTGTACACCTCCCAATGCAAAAGATCTGCATGTGAAAAATTTCTCTTTCTTAAAGGATCCTGAGAAATTTTGAAATAAATAGGAACTCAAATCTAAGTGTAGATAATTAATATAATTTTTAAAATATATCCTTAATCTGACCTTGGGACAAATGCATGGTTCTTGGAGCTCTACCTTAGTGAATTCTATTGTAGCATAAAGATGATGATTAAATATTTAGTGTTGCTATGTTTTAAAGCAGTATTCAGTTCAGTACAGTTCAGTCATTCAGTCGTGTCTGACTCTTTGTGACCCCATGGACTGCAGCATGCCAGGCCTCCCTGTCCATCACCAACTCCCGGAGTTTACTCAGACTCATGTCCATTGAGTTGGTGATGCCATCCAACCATCTCATCTTCTGTCGTCCCCTTCTCCTGCCTTCAATCTTTCCCAGCATCAGGGTCTTTTCAAATGAGTCAGCTTTTCACATAAGGTGGCCAAAGTATCGGAATTTCAGTTTCAACATCAGTCCTCCTTCCAATGAACATTCAGGACTGACTTCCTTTATGATGGACTGTTTGCATCTCCTTGCAGTCCAAGGGACTCTCAAGAGTCTTCTCCAACACCACATTTCAAAAGCAGTGTACCATATATTATTATTTTTTTTAATTTAATTTTATTTTTAAACTTTACATAATTGTATTAGTTTTGCCAAATACCATATATTATTTTAAAGCAATGCTCTAAGTGCTTTAATGTCTTCACAACTGTCCTATTATCTATCCCATTTCATAGATGAGCACACTGAGGCACAGCATGACAGTCACTTGTACAAGGTTGCATAGCACATCAGGAACACACCCTTAACTGTCTTTTTCTGATTAAATTCATATCAACTATTCACCACATTTCCTCCAAAGTTATCCAATTAAAAAACAGTGTTGGTCACTTTACCTCACTAGTTAAACCTTACATTGGCAGTTCATGTGGTCCAGGACACCGTTCATGATTCTCAGAAAGGAATGTAAAACTTTTTATAATCAAGCCACCCACTAGCATCATGCCCTGTCGAGTATATGGTGGAGGGCCATATAAATGCAGATTTATCACCTTACTGTAAACAACAGAACTGAGTTTCAGAGTTTAGCAGCATTTTTAACAGCCTCTTCTGGTTTTTTAAACTGGGAGCCCGTGCCCTTCACCGGCAAATTGTAGAGACTTCCAAATTCAGCAATCATGTACTATGCTTGCTTCCCCCAAGACTTCATACATTGACACTTGAAAGTCTCAAAGCTCAGAATATCTTCTTCCTTATTTATACGTCTTCTTCAAAATTTGGTTCAGATGTGGGTTCTTTGGAGAAGGATTCTTTGACCTCACCAGACAGAGGTCACCACTCCCTTTTCTTGTCCCTTCTCTGACCTGTGTGCAAGCATTATTAAACCTCTACTACAATGTGATGATTTTTCAACTTTTCTGTCTCCCTCATCAAAGAGACAGTTGTGAGGGAAACTTGTCAGAGATACATTTCCTTTGTGGTTCTTTGTAATCATCATCTTCAGATTTTAGTTTCACATTAGCCACATACATTCTCCTCGGGTCTAAACAGGTCTTCATCTTAACCTGATTTGTCCCCTGCAGACTTGATGGGACACTGCTTATATCAGATCTAATATATGTATCTGCAGAGTTTTTAGCCCTTGACAATAATTATCTACTGTGTAAATTCAAACTAAGTAATAGTAGCAAATTTATAAAGAACTTGCAAATCTAAAACCTTCACATGTCTTAGGTCAGTGCTTCTCAAATTGTTACATGCCCCTGATTGGAAAAAAAAAAAACAAAAACAAAAACATGCACTTCAGTGTTCATAAAAGCATTATTTACAACTGCCAAGTATGGAAGCAATCTGAGTGTCTATCAGCAGATAAAGAAGATGTGGTATATACACACACAATGGAATATTACTGAGCCATGAAAAATAATGCAGTTTTACCATTTGCAACACCATAGATGGACTTGGGGAGGCTGCTCTGGTAACTCAGCTGGTAAAAAGTCCACATCCACCTGCAATATGGGAGACCTGAGTTTGATCCCTGGGTTGAGAAGATTCCCTGGAGGAGGGCATGGCAACCTATTCCAGTTTTCTTGCCTGGAAAATCCCCCTGGACAAAAGAGCCTGGTGGGCTACAGTCCATGGGTTGCAAAGAGTCAGACATGACTAAAATGACTTAGCATAGCACAGATGGACTTAGCATAATGCTAAAGTGAAATAAAGTCAGATACAAATACTGTATATTATCACTTATATGTGGAATCTAATGAATATGATAAACTAGTAAATATAAGAGAAAAGAAGCAGACTTACAGATATAAAGAACCAATGAGTGGTTATTAGTGGAGGGAGGGAAGGGGTAGAGGGACAATATAGGGGTAGGGGATTAAGAAGTCCAAACCATTAGGTTTAAAATAAGCTGCAAGGATGTGTTGTACAACATAGAGAATATAGCAAATATTTCATAGTAACTTTAAACAGACTATAAACTTTGAACACTGCAAATCACTATATTGTATACTTGCAACTTATGTAATATTGTACATCAACTATACTTCAAGGAAAAGTCCTGTCACATGCCACATGTGAAAATTGTGAGATTTTGCATTTCTAACAAGTTCTGAGTAATGCTCATGCTGCTGCTCTGCTGGTCAAAGAATAAGGTAGAATCACTAATACTCTATTAACTTCATTTTTCCTGATTAGGAACCTGAAGCAAAGATACATTATATCTATTACCATAGGCAAAGCTTATACAAGGCACCACCAGGACTGGACCCAGGTACTAAGGCTCCAGAGTAGGGGCTCTTGACCAGCACTCCACACCGCCTCTTCAACATGGAGCTTTGCCTCCTACGTACACTCATCTTTGGCTCTTTCTGTTCCTAGATGCTATGGCACTAATCCTTATGAGTTTGGAAGGTAAAGAAACACTGGCTTTTTGCTCTTTGCAAAATGTCCTAATGAAGTTGTCCGGGAATGCATTTGCTTTTCTTAGAAGGAATAGTGAGGCGTAGGGGGAGGAGACAAAATTTTTATCAATGGTTTCCATATTGTCACACTTAGATTCTTCTTTCATCACATTCACACAAAAAAAATTCAAATAGACCTTGTTTCTACCTCATCTGTAAGAGTTACTAATTATGATTTACTTGCTCTTGGGTCAGATATTTCTATGTAAGAAGATCTGAATGCTTTTTTATATGGACATTATACAAAAAACCAAAAATGGTAGCTAAAAATTACTTCTGTACACATAATTAAATGAACTATAGTAAAATCACTAAACTTACACACACACACATACAAACACAAATATATGTGTGTGTGTGCTATGTCGCTCAGTTATGTCCAACTCTTTGCGATCCTGTGGACTCTGGCCTGCCAGGCTCCTCTGTCTGTGGGATTCTCCAGGCAAGAATACTGGAGTCGGTTGCCATACTTTCCTCTAGGGGATCTTTCCAAAGCAGGGATTGAACCCAGGTCTCCCTCATTGCAAGTGGATTCTACACACACACACACACACACACACATATGTGTGTGTGTGTATATGTTTATATATATGTGATTGATATGTGAAAATAAATATACCAAATATAATTGGTATTTATATATAGCTACAGTATGGTGATTTTATTCTGCTAAATAGTTTGGCAAGCCTCACTAGGGAACTGGAGAAACTTTCCTAACTGGGAAACATCATAAAAAAATACAGATTCCTGTTCTCAAGGCTACTGAACAAAATTGCTGGGCATGGAGCCCAGGAATCTCTAGATTTAAAATGCTGCCCAGGTGATTCTGGTGATCATCCAAGTTTGACCACCAATATTAGACTACTCTGGCTTCTGGCAGAAAGAGAACAGCTACTTCAATATCTCTAAGCCCATTAATCAAAGAAATGTCTCTAGGGTAATTTCTTCTACCATATCATGTATCACTGTTGACCACAGCTGCCAAGGGCTCTGCCGTATAACCACTTGATGCTCCTTGAGCCTTGGTACATCTGTGCATGACTGTGATCTAGACACTTCACACTTGGGAAGCTTATTTGCAGAAATACTGTCTGCTGGAAATCAGACACTGCTATAGAAGGAAAACCAATTGCTAAAACATGCTTGATCAAATCTCTGAGACATTGCGACAAGTGTTAAATAAGTTTTTGAAGATATGCCAAGCAGCAAATGAGAAAACAGTTGCTAGTTTCAGAAATATTTTGCAAGTGTGTGGTAATTCAAATTTAGCAGGGAAGGTAATTTTACTTATTGAACAAAAGTGATTTATAAATAATCCTGGAAAATTAAGCAGCTGGGCTAGCACAGGGCTTGCATATTTCATGATTTTTAAATGATTACAAAGTTGACTCAAAATAAATCTGAACAATTTAAAGCAATTTTATTTATCAGTGTAACCTTACTCAATTGCTACAAGAACTTCATATTTGCTTTTATTTTGTGTATAAAGTAGATTATCTTTCTATTGAAATATTTTTATATTTCCTATGTGAAATGGATCACATATCTGATATTTATGTATCTGAGGTCTCTCACTCAACTTAGAAATGTATTTTACATTGAGTTCTGTAGGCCTTCAAATAAACAAATAGCAGATTATTTCGAATGTGAAAAAAACCAAAGTTCTAGAAAGTAATTGTTAGGCTTTCCAGCATAGCAGGTGTGTGCATAGTAATACATTTTAACATCATTGACCCTTTGAATTTTAGAGCTTGTTCAAAAGAAAAATGTAAAAAAATCTATGCTGAGCAATTAAGAGAGTAGCATTTAACAAGTGGGTTTGGAGTAGAGGAGCTGAGGTCAGAGTTTAAGAAACGATTGCAAACATACAATGAGAATCGTGAGGATGATTTTGGGGGATTCAAAAAAGCCATACATTCATTTTTAGTTTCCTATCACCCAAAAAGAGGAAACAGATAATTTTAAACAATAATTATTGTTTTTTATTGCTAAAACATATTTGTATCCTAATAAAGAGAGCTTTATGGCTAATGCTTTTAGCATTTCAAACTGTGCAAAACTTCAAAACTATGTAAAAGTATATTAAATAGCCACAAATAAGAAGGAAATAATGACATTTGCATGGACCTAGAGACTGTCATACTAAGTGAAGTCAAACATATGAAATCACTTACACATGGGAGCTTAGAAAAAAAAAATGATACTAGTGAAGTTGTTTACAGAACAGAAAAAGACTCACAGACATAGAAATGAAACTTATGGTTGCCAAAGGGGAAAGGGCTGAGAGAAGGATAAATTAGGAGTTTGAGATTAAAATATATACACTGCTGTATATAAAATAGATAACCAACAAGAATAAAAATGTATATATATAAAACTGAATCACTTTGCTGTACACCTAAAATTAACACAACATTGTAAATCAACTATATTTCAATAAAAATTAAAAAGAAACTTTGTGAAAGTGACCTGTATAAAACTGTAGGTAAGATGAGAAGTTCCTTGTGAGCAGCCATCATGCATATTCATCAGAATGTCCCCTAGACCTCTAGAGAGCTCAGTATTTGTTGCACAATAATTATCTTCTAGATGAGTAAACAATGTGAATAGAGTCTGCCGTCTGCCTCTTTTTCCACTCTCTCTGTTGAACCCTGAATTATTTTGAAATAACAGTGTTTTATATATATAAGTTTATTTTAGTATTTTGATAATGATTTGAAGTTGATTCTTCTTGTTTAAATATAAAACATGATGTGTGGAGAGGGAGAATAAATTTGCTTCAGTGTCGAAGTCTGAACTTTGACATGTTAAGAACATGAGTAGAGAAAAAAAAAGCTAATAGATTTTTAATTGATAAAGGATATCTAAGGTATCAATAGTAGCTACTATCTGAGAGTCAGGCATGTTTGAAAATGTAAGTTGCCAATAATTCTTTGGTTCAATTAAGCTTGTGCTTCTATTTATTTTTCATTGTATTCACTTTTACAGAAATAATTCATTTATTTCAGATAAGAAATGTGAAATTATAAACAGTGTATTTGTAGGTCCACTTTCTCATGATTTTTCTTGGTTCCATTGCTTACTCCTGTAGTGCATGCTAGAAGACTTAGCTCTCCCTCTCTCTCTTTTGATAACTTTCCTAAAATTTAAACTTATTTTAATTGGAAGATAACTGCTTTACAATATCATGTTGGTTTCTGACATACATCAACATAAGTCAGCCATAGATATACATATGTCCCCTCCCAAACCAATAGTCAAAGTTCTTTGATTTTTTTACTGTCTTTGAAGATCACATGGTTAAATCTGTCTCTTCCATTTTATTTGTAATTGCTGGAATGAAATGGTTTGTAAATTCTGATGGAAAATAGTTTAGACAAGTATGTGTTTTAATTTAAACATGCACATTGTAAAGAATATCAATAATGTTTAGCTGTTCTGAAACATTGCACTGGAAGAATCAATGTGTTTGTGTACATAATTAGTTTGGCTTAGTAAGTATTTAGTTTTTCTGATGAATTGTTTTTCAGCTGTTTTTTTCAGCTGTTTTCATGATAGAGGTTAAGCTGATGGAGTATGTTGTCAATAGGAAAAAATAAAACAAAAGATATTTCTTTAGCCTTCAGTTAAAACTTTAGTCTTAATGCAATGTATTTAGACATAATTTTTCCTTTTTTGCATAAAAAGCATTTTGATTTGTATATTATGTGTATTATTATATATTTTAATTGGATTTGGGAGAAACTAACTGGATGAAAGCTTTGGTTTGCAAACTTGTTGATAATTTACAAAACCCTATGGTAGTCATTCATATTTTAAAAGCAAAATGACATTTTTCAACCCAAAGTATAGCTAAAAGTGGCTACATAAAGCATTTTGTTTTATATTTGTTACAGAAAAATTTATCAATGTAGCGACTTGGGACATAGTTTCTTTCAAACCCTAGAAATAACACATTAAATAAAATATATTCAGCTCAGTTCAGTTCAGTAGGTCAGTTGTGTCCAACTCTTTGCAACTCCATGGACTGCAGCACGTCAGGCCTCCCTGTCCATCACCAACTCCCGGAGTTTGCCCAAACTCATGTCCATTGAGTTGGTGATGCCATCCAGCCATCTCATCCTCTGTCGTTCCCTTCTCCACCTGCCCTCAATCTTTCCCAGCATCAGGGTCTTTTCAAATGAGTCAGCTCTTCGCATCAGGTAGCCAATGTACTGCAGTTTCAGCTTCAACATCAGTCCTTCTGATGAACAATCAGGACTGATCTCCCTTAGGATGGACTGGTTGGATCTCCTTGCAGTCCAAGGGACTCTCAAGAGTCTTCTCTAACACCACAGTTCAAAAGGATCAATTTGTCAGAGCTCAGCTTTCTGTATAGTCCAACTCTCACATCCATTCATGACCACTGGAAAAACCATAGCCTTGACTAAATGGACCTTTGTTGATAATGTCTCTGCTTTTTAATATGCTATCTAGGTTGGACATAACTTTCCTTCCAAGGAGTAAGCTTCTTTTAATTTCATGGCTGCAGTCATCATCTGCAGTGATTCTTGACCCCAGAAAAATAAAGTCTGCCACAGTTCCCACTGTTTCCCCATCTATTTCCCATGAAGTGATGAGAGCAGATGCCATGATCTTAGTTTTCTGGATGTTGAGCTTTAAGCCAATTTTTTCATTCCTCTTTCACTTTCATCAAAAGACTCTTTAGTTCTTCTTTAACTTTCTGCCATGAGGATGATGTCATCTGCGTATCTGAGGTTATTGATATTTCTCCCAGCAATCTTAATTCCAGCTTGTGCTTCATCCAGCCCAGCATTTCTCATGATGTACTCAGCATATAAGTTAAATAAGCAGGGTGACAATGTATAGCCTTGACGTACTCCTTTTCTTATTTGGGACCAGTCTGTTTTTCCATGTCCAGTTCTAACTGTTGCTTCTTGACCTGCATGCAGGTTTCTCAAGAGGCAGGTCAGGTGGTCTGGTATTCCCATCTCTTTCAGAATTTTCCACAGTTTGTTGTGATTCACACAGTCAAAGGCTTTGGCATAGTCAATAAAACAGAAATAGATGTTTTCCTGGAACTCTCTTGCTTTTTAGATGATCCAGCAGATGTTAGCAATGTGATCTCTTATTGGCAATTTAAGATATATTAAAGTCATAAAATGTATATTATGATTATATTATGTTAAGTATGTTATACTGGGTCAAGTATATTAGTCCCTCCCTCTGAGAGAATTCATATGTAAAATTAATAGTTGTTGCAAATATTTTCAGGGCTTATTTTTATGCTCTCAGGAAAATAAATATAAAAGAAAAAGGAGAGTTTTATTTTTTAAAATAATAGGAACAGACACTTCAACAATGGATGTTTTTGTGCTTATTTTTTAACTATCTTGATTTTTCATCATTACCCTATGACCTAAAATAAAGCCTAAGGAAGTAGAAGAGCTGAGGGTTTCCTACCAAGAATTTATTGCCTTCCTTTGAAGTTAACATTCCAGAGTAGCTAGGAGGGCTTTGTGGTAGGTTTCATTTGTCATGATATTAAGAAGAAACTTTTTAATTAAAAAAAAAATGAATAGCAGGTATTACTTTAAAGAAATATGTGAACTCTCATATTCTTAGTATTATCAACTCATAAATGTATGTTAAAGTTTTTGGTAATGTGACTGCTGCCGAGGCATGTTTTAATCTCTGGCAGTTAATCTTTGATCACAGAAAGCCATTTTGTTACGCCTTCAATACTGATTATGGTTTGTGACCATAAATTATATGCTCTATAAAGTTAATGGTGGTATTTGATTATTTCTATGAATCAAGTTTGGTCAAAGAAACTTGTTTGTTTTAGGAAACTGTATTTGAACATATATGGAACACTTAGCAAAGAAAAATGGGTTGATTGTGCAATAATATAGACATATGATCCAGATTATTAGATAAACTCATAAGCAGAGGTTTCAAAGGCCTTATTCCTATTTGATTAGAGAGCCATATGTATCCTATTTGATTGCTGGTTTATATATTACAACTGTATGGGTTGACAACAGACAGGTAGGATGTGGACACAGTCACAATCATAGATTTTAAAAGAAATTTTATGTTACAATAGAAAACAGAATGGAGCCGAGTTTTATCATCTGTGTTTATCTTGCTAGCTACTCATACCCACACCGGGGCTTCCCAGGTGGTACTAGTTGTAAAGAGTCTGCCTGCCAATGCAGGAGACACCAGAGATACAGGTTTGATCCCTGAGTTGGGAAGATCGCCTAGAAAAGGGAATGGCTACCCACTTCAGTATTCGTACCTGGATAGTTCCATAAACAGAGGAGCCTGGCAGACTAGAGTTCCTGGGGCCACAGAGAGTTGGACACAGCTGAGTAAGTATGCACATACCCATATAGGCATATAAATGCTGCTCGTAACAGTATTTTTGCCTTTGTCCTTTGTTTCTTCAAATCTCCATATTGCTCATTTGGTATTGATTTTTTTTTTTAAGGAAGGAATTGAGAATTTAAGCAGAAAAGAATAAGCAACGTGGCAAAAGGCCAAATGCTGAATGTTGCACTAAGCTGGTGAAAGTGAAAAAATGTTAATAAGTAAAAGATGGCAATAAGACTGCTGTCACTGCCTTTTCCAGAGAAGCCAGAGGGGAGGTGAAGAGTATAGGAAGGGAGGTTTAAAACTATTCAATAGAAAGTAAATTGGGAGACACATATAGACAATTGTAAGTGATTTCCTGGGGATATGAGGAAATTAAAGCAATTAAAAAATCTGATGGTGTAGAATACAAACCGAATAAAACCTCTCTTTCTCTTTTTTTTAACCATTTTAAATTTAAGTATATTTAAATTACAATGTAGTGTTAGTTTCGGTTGTACAGCAAATTGTCTCAGTTACTCATATATTTTTTCAGCTTTTTTCTGTCATAGGTTGTTATAAGATATTGAAAATAGTTCCCTGACTATATAGTAGGTTCTTGTTTATCAATTTGTCTTTATCTTACTTCACTTAATGTGATAATCTCTAGGTCCATTCATGTTGCTGTGAATGGCATTATTTCATCTTTTTATGACTGAATAATATTCCATTGTGTATATATACCACATTTCCTTTATTCATTCATCCATCAATGGCCATTAAGGTTGCATCGGTAAAGCATCTGCCTGCAATGCAGGAGACCTGGGTTCAATTCCTGGGTCAGGAAGTTCCCATGGAGAAGGAAATGGCAACCCACTCCAGTATTCTTGCTTGGAGAATCCCATGGACAGAGGAGCCTGGCAGGATACAGTTCATGGGATTGCAAGAGCTGGACACAACTTAGCACTATCTTTCTATGTCCTGGCTATTGTCAATAGTGTTGCAATTAACAGGATGCATATATCTTTTTGCATTATGGTTTTCTCTGGATATATGGTGGGACTTCCCTGGTGGCTCAGATGGTAAAACGTCTGCCTGCAATGCGGGAGACCTGGGTTCGATCCCTGGGTGGGGAAGATCCCCAGGAGAAGAAAATGGCAACCCACTCCAGTATTCTTGCCTGGAAAATTCCATGGGCAGAGGAGCCTGCTAGGCTACGGTCATGGGGTCGCAAAGAGTCAGACATGACTGAGCAACTTCACTTTCTTTCTTTCTGGATAAATGCTCAGGAGTGGGATTGCAAGATCATATGATAAATCTGTTTTTAATTTCTCAAGAACCTTAGATACTGCTTTTCATTGTGGCTGAACCATGTACATTACTACCAACAGTGTAGCCAGGTTCCTTTTTTCCCTACACCCTCTCAGTTCAGTTCAGTTCAGTTGCTCAGTTGTGTCCGACTCTTTGCAACCCCATGAATTGCAGCATGCCAGGCCTCCCTGTCCATCACCAACTCCCGGAGTTCACCCAAACTCATGTGCATCAAGTCGGTGATGCCATCCAGCCATCTCATCCTCTGTCGTCCCCTTCTCCTCCTGCTCCCAATCCCTCCCAGCATCAGAGTCTTTTCCAATGAGTCAGCTCTTTGCATGAGGTGGCCAAAGTATTGGCATTTCAGCCTCAGCATCAGTCCTTCCAATGAACACCCTCCCTCAAGTATTTATTAATTATAGATTTTATGATGATGGCCATTCTGACTGGTGTGAGTGACATCATTTCACATGAGTCTTCGATATATATTATACACACACACACACACAGAGTCCCCTAGTCAAATTTGCCCTTTTTTTGACCGTCCATTCATTTTTTTGATCAGTGTCCATTTGCTTTATAAGTCCTACAACCTGAATGCTTTCTTCTTTCTGAGTCTTCATCTATCTAAATTCTCAAGGTCTAGCTCAAATTCTACAACTTCCTGCTGTCATCTTTAATTGCTCAGACACACAATGATTCATATATAATATGTACACATGTTTATAGTTTGTACATAATTTGTATATGCACATATATATATACACATTACTCTATTTAACATTTATCATCCTCTTCTCTCATAATAGTAATCTTTCTTTTGAAAAAATTCTCCTACTATCCTGAATAGTGGAAGAATAGTACGTGTGACATACAGTTAAGCCAAGCAACACCCTCGAGGCTCCCCCTTCCCTCCTCAGCCCAGACATATGTTGATTCATAGATATTAATACAACTTAATTGAGACCTGGGAGACTAGCCCAAATGCTAGTAGAATTTAATCATATATATATATATATGTATATATACACACATACATATTAATACATACATACATATATACATTCATACATACATACATACATACATACACTGGATATGTTGGGAACCACCACAGGTAAGCATTCTGTCTACATTGAAGCCTAAACAAAAAGAAGTAGAGCTTTAATAAAGACCAGATTCATCAACCACAGTTGAGACTGAAGTTGCTGGCACCAAGTAACCTTTTTCAGTGAAATGAATCCACATTTTTTTAAAGTTTTAGGTACCCTTAAATCATATAGTGATCATAAAGTGATCCAACCTCTAACAATTTATTCATTTGTTACTTTTCACATACTGAATTAAATTATAGATTTCTGAGTATGTCTCATTTCTTTTTCTAGTATATAGACTTCCTAGGCACAGGGGAAGTAAACCTGATACATCATTTGGCATATTTATGTTTTTTATTTAGTAGACACACCATAAATAACTGCTGAATTGATATAAACTAAAATTCTGTCTTGCAATAACGGCCAATTTGAGATGTTTTTTCTAAGAATTTCCTTAGAATCATAGCCTTATACTCTAAAAGTACGTTGTTTTTTTCTTCTCACATATCTGTATTTCATAACTATTCCGGGAATTTTATGTATAACTTCTTCCTTTGCTTAGCCATAATTCATCCCAAACTGTATCCTTTTGATTTATTGAAAAGCTAATAATTTCATCCTTTTATGACTCGCATGCAACTTTAAACTGCTCTAATGCTGAGTTTTTTAACTTATTTTTTTTTAATTCTCTCTTCCTTTTTCTCCTCCTCCTCTCTCCCTTTCTCTCTAGCCATTGCTTTGCTTTGAATACTGATTAGATGCCAATAGTTAACATATCTATGTCTCCCAGGTTTGTATCTCCTTCTCAGGACTTCAAGACACTTAAATACAACTGTTCACTTATTAAACTTGTAAATCTAAAAATGCTCCTGCTCTTACCCCCATAAACCCACTCTTCTCACATTCTTCTTCAACTCTTTTGGTAGTAAATATATATACTTCCAGTTGCACAGATTAAAACCATGAAGTTATCTTTGATTCCTTGTTTCCCCTCACATTCCACTGCAAATGCATTTGCATGTCCTAGATCTACCATAGGAGAAGACAATGGCACCCCACTCCAGTACTCTTGCCTGGAAAATCCCAGGAACAGGGGAGCCTGGTGGGCTGCCCGTCTATGGGGTCGCACAGAGTTGGACACAACTGAAGTGACTTAGCAGTAGCAGGATCTACCACAAAAAATGTTCTAAGGATAATCACTTCTCACCAATTCTACCATCATTATTCACATCAACAATATCTCTCACTCAGATTGTTATAATTGTTTCCTGATTGATTTCCATTGCCTACTTCCTGCCATTGTGTTCTCTGCTGCTGCTGCTGCTAAGTCGCTTCAGTCGTGTCCGACTCTGTGCGACCCCATGGATGGCAGCCCACCAGGCTCCCCCGTCCCTGGGATTCTCCAGGCAAGAACACTGGAGTGGGTTGCCATTTCCTTCTCCACTGCGTGAAAGTGAAAAGTGAAAGTGAAGTCTCTCAGTTGTGTCCGACCTTTAGCGACCCCATGGACTGCAGCCTACCAGGCTCCTCCGTCCATGGGATTTTCCAGGCAAGAGTACTGGAGTGGGGTGCCATTGCCTTCTCCTGTTCTCTTCTCTACGTAACAGTAAAAGTAAAATTGAAAAACATAACCAGGTAAAATTTCCTCAAACATCTCCATGACTTTCTCTAATAAATGTTAAGAAAATTTTTGTATAACTCAAGTTCTCACTTTATTTTATCCTAATTTGATAAAAATTTAACCCCAAATTAATTGAGAGTAATAACCCTGTGTACGAGACAGCAAAAGAGACACTGATGTATAGAACAGTCTTATGGACTCTGTGGGAGAGGGAGAGGGTGAGAAGATTTGGGAGAATGGCATTGAAACATGTAAAATATCATGTATGAAACAAGTTGCCAGTCCAAGTTCGATGCACAATACTGGATGCTTGGGGCTGGTGCACTGGGACGACCCAGAGGGATGGTATGGAGAGGGAGGAGGGAGGAGGGTTCAGGATGGGGAACACATGTATACCTGTGGTGGATTCATTTTGATATTTGGCAAAACTAATACAATTATGTAAAGTTTAAAAATAAAATAAAATTTAAAAAAATAAAAATAAAAAAAGAGAGTAAAAAATAATAAAAACAAAAATCTTTATAAAGGCCTAAAAAATATTGGCTTTTCCGCTGTGTATCTGGTTTCATCTCTAACCTTCTGGCGTTTTGCAAACTGCTTCCACTTATTCTGGACTGTTTGGTGTTTACAGAATACAACAGACAACTTCTTACACAGGAGATTTTACATTCATTCTTCCCTCTGCTTGGAATTTTTTTCCTCAGTTATTCACATGGCTTCTTCCCTCAAGTCTTCAGATCTTTGCCCAAATATCACTATCCAGGAGATGATTGTTCTAACAGATAAAATGATACCCACTCTACTCTGAGCACTCTTTCATCTTTTTCTTCCTTTCTCTCTATAGATTCTCTTTCTCACTCTGTCCCTTCCTGCATGTGCTCTCCTCTTCCTCTTCATTTCTGTATTCCTAACCCCAAGAATGATGAATGACACCAAGTAGGCTTACTTGTTTAAAGGAGTGCATGAATTCTAAGATCTATGACTTTATTTTTCCAGTGATTTTTAAATTTTTCAGCTGTGTCCCAGGGCATGTGGGATCTTAGTTTCCCAACTGGGGATCAAACCAGTGCCCCCTGATTTGGAAGTGCAGAGCCTTAACGACTAGACCATCATGGAAGTTCTATGACTTTATTTTTAAATGACTTCTAATTTTGATCTTTTACAATGTTGCATGGTGAACAATTGGTTTAGATGTTTAAAATTGTCTTCATATTTTCTGAATACAATACTGATGCCTCACCTGGAAAAAAACCCTTCTGTTCCTCATCCTCATCATGCACATACATTCATTTTAGTTAGCCTGGCTAACCCCTTTCTGCAACTTAAAATTTTCATTAGAAACTTCTAAGGTTATAGTGTACTTCTCTAATTATTATGCACTTTTAAAGAAAATCATATTCCATGTCATTTAAAAAATAATTAAAAACATTTTTATTGCAGTAAAATATACATTATATTACTGTCCAAATCCATATAATGAATGACACCAAGAGTGAATGCTAAGGTATTGACTGTTAACTCTGGGTGATTGTGATACATCACTGTAGGTTCATCCTTGGTTCAAACACACACACACACACGCACACACACACACACAACCCCTCTGGTAAATGATGTTGACAAAGGGTGAGGTTGTGTATGTGTGTAGAGAGAATGGGCATATGAGATATTTCTATACCTCCTTCCAAATTTTGTTGTAAACCTAAAACTGATCTAAAAATAATATTAAAAAAATATCAGAGCTAAATCCAATATTATGAAATATTTTTTGATTTTTTCTTCTAAGAGTATAGCGCAGTTTTAAGAGACAACTATGTTTTTTATTTTATTTTTAAAAAAATATTTATTAATTTATTTTTTGCTGCACTAGGTCCTTGTCACTTTGCACGGGCTTTCTCTAGTTGTGGTGAGCAGGGGCTGCTCTTCATTGAGGTGCATGGGTTTCTCATTGTGGTGGCTTTTCTTGTTGCAGAGCACAGGCCCCAGAGCAGATGGGTTTCAGTAGTTGTGGCATGCTGGCTCAGCAGTTGCAGCTCAAGGGCTCTAGAACACAAGCTCAGTAATTGTGGTGCATGGGCTCAGTTGCTCCACGGTATGGGGGAACCTTCTGGAACAAGGGATTAGACCCATGTCCCCTGCACTGGCAGGCAGATTCTTATCCACTGCACCAACAGGGAAGTCTATAGCATAGTTCTAAAGCTCTTACATTTAGGTCTTTGATCCATTTTTGGTTAGTTTTTATTTAGTTAGTTTTTATTTATGGTGTAAGATCAGGATCCCACTTCCCTCCCCCCCCTCCCCGCCCCCGCAAAAAATGTGGCTATCTAGTTTTCCTGTCGCCATTTGTTGAAAGGACTATCCTTTCACCACTAAATGATCTTGGCACACTAGTTGAAAATCATTTGACTGTATTTTCCTATTTCTAGGTGCTCTATTATATTGATCTATATATCTGTCTTGGAGAAGGCAATGGCACCCCACTCCAGTACTTTTGCCTGGAAAATCCCATGGATGGAGGAGCCTGGTAGGCTGCAGTCCATGGGGTCGCTAAGAGTCAGACACGACTGAACAACTTCACTTTCACTTTTCACATTCATGCATTGGAGAAGGAAATGGCAACCCACTCCAGTGTTCTTGCCTAGAGAATCCCAGGGACGGGGGAGCCTGGTGGCTGCCGTCTATGGGGTCACACAGAGTCGGACACGACTGAAGTGATTTAGCATATATCTGTCTTCATGATACACTGTTTTTAATACCATAGCTTTTTAGTAAGTTTAAAACTCAGGATATGCGAGATCACCAGCTTTGTTCTTCTTCAAGATGGTTTGACTATCCAGGGTCCTTTGAGATTTCACACGAATTTTAGGATGGCTTTTTCTGTTTTTAAAATAACACCATTGTGATTTTGATAGTATTGCATTGAATCTATAGATCTATTGGCTAGTATTGACATATTAGCAATATCAAATCTCCCAGTTATGAAATGGAGTATCTTCCCATTTATTTGTGTCTTCTTTAATCTCTTTTAGCAAGAATTTGTAGTTTTCAGTGTATAAGTCTTTCATGCCTTTATGTTTTATTCCCATGTATTCTTATTCTATTTGATACTATTTTAAATGGAATTATTTTCTTAGCTTTCTTTTAGAATTGTTCATTGTTAATATCAATATAAAGAAATATAGTTGATTTCATGTGTTAATTTATTTCCTGTGACTTTGGTGTGCTTGTTTCTTGGTTCTAATGTGGATTTTTTTATTTCTGTTGTCTTGTTTATTGTGCATGAAGTTTTTAGTATTTTCTACAGATAAGGTCATGTCTTTTGTGAACAGAGATTACTTATACTTCTGTCTTTCTGGCTTGTACAGTATTTATTTCTTTTTCTTGCTTAATTTCTCTGGCTAGGACTTCTAGAACTATGTTGAACAGGAGCAGCAGAAGCAGGTATCTTTATCTTGTGTCTGATCTTATAGAAAGAGCTTTGTCTTTCCCCATTGAGTATGATGTTAGCTGTGGACATTTTTTTTGGTTAAATTTTTCTGAGATAAATATTACATACAGTGAGATAGATGTACAGACCTTAAGTGTACAATAAATGAATTTTGGCAAATATAACACCTATGTAATCCATATCCCTTTGAAGATATAAGATAATCCCATCACTCCAGAAATAATTCCTGTTTTACCTACTAAGCCTATCCTGCCTCCTTCCCTATGAATGGGAAAATTCTGTTTTGATTTTTTTCACCATGGGGTACATTTACTTCTAGAATTTCAATCATACAAATGGAGTTTACTGTAAAACTCCATTGTGCCCAGTGAAGTTGAGCATAGTTCTTGATTTGAGCATAATGTGAGTGATATTTGTCTTTGTTTCTACTTGCATCAGTTTATTCTTTTTCATTGATTATTAACATTCCAGTATATGAACATACTATAACATTTATTTTCCTATTGATAGAAATTTGGATTGTTTCCTATGTTTTGCTGTTATAAGTAAATAACTTCTTTGAATACTTGTAATAGATTCATAAACATAAATTTGTGACCCATTGGATAAATACTAAGAGAGGAATTCTGGGCTAAAAGTTAAATGCATATTTAATTTTACAAGATATTTCTTCTCCAAAGCACTAGCACAGTTTTGCACATCTGCTAACCTTGTGTTGGATTTATGGTTGATCCATACTCTTGCAAGCATTTGGTGGTGTTACTCAATATTTTTAATTTTAGCCATGTTGTTGGGTGTGTATTGATGTCACATTATGTTTTCAAATTGGTTTTCCATGATGGTTAATTGCACTGAGTGCTTTTCATATGTTCTTGGCTATTTAACATTGTTTTTGAATCTTTGTTCAAGTCTAACTTCAACTGGGGTGTTTAGTCCACTTCAGTTAATAAAATTATTGATATGGTTGAGCTACAGTTTCATATTTGTTTCCTGTTTGAACTATGTATTTTTTTAATCCTTTGTTCAATCATCAGAATCATTATTGTGAATTAATCAAGTATATTGTAGTATTTCATTTAATTTTCCTATTGGCTTTTTAAGCTAATTTCTGTGTGTGTGTGTGTATGTATGTATGTATGTATGTGGTTTTTACTGTTTCCTCTTGGTTTTCAGTATGCATTATTGTTGATTATATTACTTCACATAAATTGTAAGACCCTTGAGATAATATTTTTTCATTTTCTACTAAATTTTATGTTGTGCCCTATGAAATTCATTTTCATAGGTTATAAGCCTCAGAATAAATTGTTATAATTTTTGCTTCATACAGTTATATGTATTTTAAAGAAATAGAGAAAAGTGGTCTTTTACAGTTATCCACATATTTATGTTGTTCTTTATCCCTTCCCATCTATTGGAGTTTCCATGTTGGTCACTTTCTTTCAATGTGAATAATATGAATTTGATTAGTATTTTTCTAATCTGAGAATTGGAGAAGGAAATGGCAATCCACTCCAGTGTTCTTGCCTGGAGAATCCCATGGACGGAGAAGCCTGGTAGGCTGCAGTCCATGGGGTCGCACAGAGTCGGACATGACTGAAGCGACTTGGCAGCAGCAGCAATCTGAGAATGCTTTTATTTCATATTCGCATTTGAAGAGTTTTTCACTTAGTATAGAATTCTGAGGGGACAACTTTTAAATTTTTTTCTTCAACATTTCAAGATTATTTTCTTCTGTGTTTGGTCTACACTGTTTCTAATTAGAAGTCAATAGCTATTTATTTCATTGTTTTCATATGTGATGTGTTGCTTTGCTTGCTTCTTCCAATATTTTACCTTGATTTATGATTTTCAGCTGTCAAAGTATGATGACTCCAGATGTGTTTTATTCATACTCATTCTGTTAGGATTTGCTGAACTTCCTAGATCTTGAAGTTTGTGTTTAATCAAATTCTGAATAGCTTGAAGACCTCATTTCTTCAAATCTTTTTTCTGTCCTGTTTTTACTCTTTGCCTACACCTGTGACAATGTTTATATTTGTTATACTACTTGATTTTTGTCTTATAAATCTATGAGCCTCTGTCTGTATGTATTCTTTTCAGTCTGTGGACTGGATAATTGTTTTTCTTCTGTTGTTGTCAATCTCTATTTAACCCATTTATTAACATCCCCCTTTTTCATTTAAAATATTAAAGCTTTCAGGTCCACCCTTTCATTTTTTATGATGATATATTTATTTGAGTTTCTGAATATACTTGAATATATACAGGTTGCTTACTAATTCCAAAATGTAGACCTTCTTTTGGTCAGTTTCTGTTGCCTTTCTTTGGAGAGTGTTGAGTTTTATCCTGGTACGCATTAATGTACTAGTGTATAAGCTTATCTTTTGAAGCATTTTAAAAGCTTTGTTACTATGAGGCTTTGTCATCACTTGACAAGTCTGGGACCTTCTGCCTATCAACTGAACTCAAGAACACTGAGCAAAAAAAAATTTTTTTTTTTTTTGGCTGAACTTCTGTGTCTCGTCCCTGGTGGCTCAGATGGTAAAGAATCTGCCTGCAGTGTGGGAGACTGGGTTCAATCCCTAGGTTGGGAAGATCCCCTGGATAGGAAAATGACAACCCACCCCAGTATCCTTGTCAGGAAAATTCCATGGACTGAGGAGCCTGGCAGGCTACAGTCCATGGGTTCGCTAAGAGTCAGACATGGTTGAGTGAGTTAACTTTCTTTCTTTCTCTGTCTCTTAGCACCCCAGAGATACTGAAATCTCTAGCCTACAGTTCCTAGCAGCTGTTCTCTTCCAGGCCTTGCAGAGTCTCACTCAAAATACACGCAACTTAATATTCGACCAATGAATAAGGGGAGTTCCATATAAGTTTCTGGTGCTCCTTCTCTATTTATCCCCCTTCTGTCTGGTATCTTAGTGCAGAATTTCCGGCCAGCACAATAGTCCATAACACCAATCTGTGTTTTCTCAGTTTAGCATGTCTACTGTGCTCTGCTGGTCCTTTGCTTTCTTCTGTTCTGCAAAGTGCCTCTAGATGTAGAGCCAGGGCTCTTGTGGACTCATTCCACATATTCCCACACTCTTAAGGATTGCAACCCCGTGTCCCTTTGTCCAGGGTTTACAAAGAGTTGCTCATACAGTTTTCTATTTTATTATTTAATGGCTAGACTAGTATCAATCACACCTCTGTGGTTAGAACCAATGTCAAATCATGTTTTTAGTAGTCCCACATAGGCTACAAACCTTTGGGAAAACACTAATTATTTGTTTCTTATAGTCTAGGCTTTTCCCCTTTATTATTTTTCTGTGTGCATTTCACAGATATGAAATAATAACTTGATAACAAGAAAACCTTCTAACAACATCTCATGTACTATTTGAATATGACATATGGTTTTTTCAAATTTAACATGAATGACCCACATTTGGGCTCTAGATAATCTCTCTCCCTGCTATTAAACTGAAGGTTTCAGTATGTAATTTGGGAGAATAGATTATGCTAAGATCGTGACTTTACTATTGTATTTAGAAACACAGATTTTTCTGAGCCTGATCAATGGATCTTTGCTGCTGCTGCTGCTAAGTCGCTTCAGTCATGTCCGACTCTGTGCGACCCCATAGACGGCAGCCCATCAGGCTCCCCTGTCCCTGGGATTCTCCAGGCAAGAACACTGGAGTGGGTTGCCATTTCCTTCTCCAATGGATCTTTAGGTCATAATAAACAGAGAAGTAGCAAAGTAGATCAGACAAAAAATGTACATAACACACAATGTAGATATGTATACCTGGACATAAATATTTCTAATTGTATGAACACTAATAAATGTTTCTGTTTCTGTTTATCAGATTTAATTGTGGTTAAATATGGAAAGTCCTTACCTTCCCCCTGTCTAGTGAAATACCTCTCATTTTTGCATCATAATCTTGCTAGTTCAACTCAGGTATATGATCACTATTTGAAAATTTGAGCTCAACATTCTATAGCAATACATATATCTTATATATTTTTTTACTATATTAATTATATAACTAATAACAGTTGATTTTGGGGACAGGCATTATTACTTAAAAATGTCTGTTCATCTCTTTTATTTGTACCTCTCTACATCCTGTAGTAATCTTTCCTTTGTTTTCAGCATCTTTAAATAGTGAATTTTCACCTAGTAATTGTATCTATGACCTAAATCCCATTAGGGTGTTATGCTGATAAATTATAGCAGGCATATTTTAAAATGTTGTATTATTTTTCCAGCTTTGAAAATTCTACTTTTTGGCAACAATGGTAGTTAAGTATCATTACTGTCAGAAAATATTTTATGACTTCTATACTAAATTCCTCCTGGGAAATTTTAAATACATGTGCATGTAATCCAAAATCTTATTATTATGAACATGATTCAACTCATTTAAGTACAGAATAAAATGATCTTAAACTGAATTCTGCCTTCATCCTTTTAAAAAGAGATATTAAGAAGTATTAAAAGAACCCCAAAGAGAAACATAGTGACTAATCCAATAAAATGTATCACATCGAGAAATCCTTGCAACCAAAAATTTAAAGCACATTTTTATTATTAAACTTGATTCCTTAAAAATAGCAAATGGTGACAGCTCAGACTCTAGTGGCTGATTACCTCAGCTTGACTCCTGGTTCTGTCACTTACCTGCTCTCAGTGTTGGGCAAGTTACTTAACCTCTCTGTGCTTCATTTTCTGCATATTTTAAATGAAGACAATAATGTCCCTATCTCCTCAGATTTTTCTGAGGATTAAATATGCTCATAATATAAAATAAGTTTAGAAAAATTCATAAACATGTAATCACTTAACATTCATAAACATGTAATCAGTTAAGAAACATGTGTAGTTTAAATTATATACCGATTTTAATAATTTTATTATTTATTGATATCTGAAGCATTATTTATTTTTTGTATCTTTACATATTTTAGGCACATTCCTAGCTCTCTAAATAGTTCATTATATACAAATTACTAGGCTCAGCATATATTACATAATCCTTCTGCATTTATCCCTTGGTAAATACAGAAGACTGGTTCCAGTCCCTTATGGATACCCAAATCTATAAGTGCTCAACTCCCTTATATAAAGTGGTTTAGTACAGTTGGCTCTCTGTAACCATGGTTTTCTCTTAAATTGGTAGATGTGAAAGCCGTCAGAGACTTCTATTCACTGGAATAAAGGTCAGTCAAGCTGCTGCACAGCCTATAATACAATGCATAAGAGAGTCCCCTGCAACGAAGAATTATATGATCCAAAGTGTCAGTAGAGTGAGGTTGAAAAGCTGTTTTAGACTAAACCCTCCACTGAGAAAAAAGGTAATCTTCACATACATGTAAAAAATATATTTGAAAAATCAGAAAGCTACCCAGGCTGTAAAAATTTTCTGGATCACTATCTTACAAAAGAAAATAAAGTGAATAGTCTGGAATCAAGAGCCCTTGTTCACTCTAAATTGGGTGTTGGCAAACTGTAACCTCTAAGCCATACTTTGCTTGCTGCCAGTTTTTTGCATACCCCATGTGTGCCTTTAAGCAGCCCAGCCCTGTGAACCATGGAGACCAAGTGGGAACATCTTCCTCAACCCCCCATCCCCCCATCTACTCTCAGCCCTGCCTTCCCAGCCAATGACTCTTGGTTGCTGCTGCTCATGGCTCATGTTGGCCTCTACATAAAAGTTAAAAGTTAAGAACTCTGCTTTTAGTAACTGCCAGCAACCTAGAATCTGAGTTTGGGAACTGGTTGCCCAGTGAATTGACTCCAATCCACAAGCTTCTTAAGTGGAGTTGGCTGGGTTCCAAAAGGAAAGAGAAGCATGTACAGAGATCTCAGTTTCAGTGAAGTAGAAAGTTAAACTGACCATGGAGCCCCTTCTCCTTATTCTCCCTGCCTCCCTGTCCACCTGACCTCGCCCCTCGTGCTGGTCACTCTTCATCTGGACAATGTCTCTTCCATATGACAACTGGGCACAATATATGCAGACCATTGGGATGGCCCTCCCCATGAAAATGAATTAGGACAGGGTAGGAGATAACTCTCTTGCTGTGTGATTGCCTATATAGTATATTCAATTTTGTGTTTGAAAAGTCTAAAATGTTTGTTATCCAGCTTTTTATAGACATAGTCTGCTGATTCCTGCTTTGAGGCAATTGGTGGCTAGTTCCATAATCTGTAGATGAGAGGCTAAGAAGTTGAGCAGAGCTTTCAGCAGCTTCAAGGATGTCAGAAGACAAAAATTTGATTTAGAGAGAGCTAAATAAAAAGTTGTCTTGGTAAATGTCAATTTTCCGCGGGTCATTCATTATATAAGGCTATACCCTAAAATTAAGTGTAGACAGAACTATATAAGTAGCCCCCAAATTGAAGCCCCGTGGCAAATAATAAGTCTTGATTTGTAATAGTTTTCACTGTCTCTACTTGCATGGCAGAAAACAGTGTAGCTCTCTGGAGGAAAAAACATTTTCCAATAAATCAAAAATATCTGTATAATCTTTATATACACTCTCCAGCAGTCTATCGAATATACTAAGTATTCAGAAACTGAGGCTCAAAAGCCAAGAGGAAAAAGTGATAATAGAAACAGACCCACAGGAGATCCAGATAATCAAATCATCCCATTAAATGTTAAGATAATTAAAATATGCAAGGAATTAAAGACAAGTTGGGCAACTTTTGCAGGTAACTAAAAAGAATGTAATGAAAATATTAGAAATAAAATATGAATGATACCTAAAAGTATAGAATACTCAAAGAACTAAAAGGCAGGGTTAACTCTGGATTTCATATGTATGATTTCTAGGTCTATTTCTATTATTGGATTTATCTTCTGGTCAAGGACATCATTTTTTTCCTTGGAGTTCTAGTAGTTTTTATTTTATACTAGGCATTATCAATCTTATGTTGTTGAGCATCTAGGTTTTGTTATTTTTTCTTATTATTGAATTTTTGGGTGCTATTTATGTTAGCAGTTAATTTACTTTTATATCAGTTCAGTTCAGTCGCCCATTCATGTCCGACTCTTTGCGACCCCATGGACCACAGCATGCCAGGCCTCCTTGTCCATCACCAACTCCTGGAGTTTACTCAAACTCTTGTCCACTGAGTCAGTGATACCATTCAACCATCTCATCCTCTGTCCTCCCCTTCTCTTGCCTAAAACTTTCCCAGCATCAGAGTCTTTTCAAAGGAGTCAGCTCTTTGCATCAGGTGGTCAAAGTATTGGAGTTTCAGCTGCAGCATCAGTCCTTCCAGTGAACACTCAGGACTGATCTCCTTTAGGATGGATTGGTTGGATCTCCTTGCAGTCCAAGGGACTCTCAAGAGTCTTCAACACCACAGTTCAAAAGCATCAATTCTTTGGCGCTCAGCTTTCTTTAGTGTCCTACTCTCACATCCATACATGACCACTGGAAAAACCATAGCCTTGACTAGACGGACCTTTGTTGGTATATCAGTTGTTACTTTTAGAGGTTGTTTTTAAAGCTTTTTAAACTTGGAGCTGTATTGGATTTACATATAAGGTGTAGTTCTTACAGGGTCTCTAAATTGTCTTGATTATTCTGCAACCTTTCTTAGTCCTTTGAAATCATGCTCTAGTAGTCATTTGGAACCATTTGCATGCTCCAGTGTTTGTTCTTTGCTTGGCCACTTAGATTCTTTCACTCTAGAAGTTCTTCTTGATATTAAGCCAAAATCTCAGGCAGGCTCTCTGTGCAGATTTGTGGAGGTCTTATCCTGCATGTTTCATTTCTTTCCAGTAATCTTCCTCACTTATTTCATCCAACTCACTAGCCTTGAGCCCCAGTCTCTGTCTTAATACAGTGATACTGCTTTGTTCTACTTAGGCATTCTCTTCCCATACCACAACAAGAAAGTATCTCTAGCAGAAAGCCCAAGTAATCATGGAGGTCAGGACTTCCTAAGAATCTTAGTACTGTGCTTGCTATCTGTTGTAAAATTTCTGAAGCAAGTTGTAACATATATTTTTGTCTACTTCTACAGTTATTTATGGGTTTCTCTGGTGGCTCAATGGTAAGGAACCTGCCAGCCAATGCAGGAGACTTTGGTTCGATCCCTGGGTCAGGAAAATCCCCTGGAGAAGAAAATGGTAACCCACTCCATTATTCTTGCCTGGGAAATCCCATGGACAGTGGCGCGCAGTGGGCTACAGTCCATGGGGTTACAAAGAATCAGACACAAGTTAGTGACTAAAACAACAACAGTTATTTATGGCAGGAAGACATGTTCAACACCAGATAAGACATGTTCAACATCAGATACCCCCTTATGGTCATAAGAGGAAGTATATATTACTAATGTTCTTATAAATACTTTATCTCTTGTTTATTTTCCTTTGATTACATACTCATGATACTTATGATCTTAAATATAAGTACTTTCAGTTAGGTTCAGTTCAGTTCAGTTGCTCAGTCATGTCCAACTCTTTGTGACCCCATGAATTGCAGCACGCCAGGCCTTCCTGTCCAACACCAACTCCCGGAGTTCACTCAGACTCACGTCCATTGAGTCGGTGATGCCATCCAGCCATCTCATCCTCTGTCATCCACTTTTCCTCCTACCCCCAATCCCTCCCAGCATCAGAGTCTTTTCCAATGAGTCAACTCTTGACATGAGGTGGCCAAAGTATTAGAGTTTCAGCTTTAGCATTTTCCAAGGAACACCCAGGACCGAGCTCCTTTAAAATGCACTGGTTGAATCTCCTTGCAGGCCAAGGGACTCTCAAGAGTCTTCTCCAACACCACAGTTCAAAAGTATCAATTCTTCAGTGCTCAGCTTTCTTCACAGTCCAAATCTCACATCTGTACATGACTACTGGAAAAACCATAGCCTTGACTATATGGACCTTTGTGGGCAAAGTAATGTCTCTGCTTTTGAAAATGTTATCTAGGTTGGTCATAACTTTACTTCCAAGGAGTAAGCATCTTTTAGTTTCATAGCTGCAATCACCATCTGCAGTGATTTTGGAGCCCAGAAAAATAAAGTCTGACACTGTTTCCACTGTTTCCCCATCTATTTGCCATGAAGTGATAGGACCAGATGCCATGATCTTCGTTTTCTGAATGTTGAGCTTTAAGCCAACTTTTTCACTCTCCACTTTCACTTTCATCAAGAGGCTTTTGAGTTCCTCTTCACTTTCTGCCATAAGGGTGGTGTCATCTGCATATCTGAGGTTACTGATATTTTTCCTGGCAATCTTGATTCCAGCTTGTGCTTCTTCCAGCCCAGCATTTCTCATGATGTACTCTGCATAGAAGTTAAATAAACAGGGTGGCAATATACAGCCTTGACATACTTCTTTTCCTATTTGGAAGCAGTCTGTTTTTCCATATCCAGTTCTAACTGCTTCTTCCTGACTTGCATACAGATTAGTCAAGAGGCAGGTCAGGTGGTCTGGTATTCCCATCTCTTTAAGAATTTTCCACAGTTTATTGTGACCCACACAGTCAAAGGCTTTGGCATAGTCAATAAAGCAGAAATAGATGTTTTTCTGGAGCTCTCTTCCTTTTTCCGTGATCCAGTAGATGCTGGCAATTAGATGTTTGGTTCCTTTGCCTTTTCTAAAACCAGCTTGAACATCTGGAAGTTCACAGTTCATGTATTGCTGAAGCCTGGCTTGGAGAATTTTGAGTATTACTTTAGTAGAGTGTGAGATGAGTGCAATTGTGTGGTAGTTTGAGCATTCTTTGGCATTGCCTTTCTTTGGGACTGGAATGAAAACTGACCTTTTCCAGTCCTGTGGCCACTGCTGAGTTTTCCAAATTTGCTGGTATATTGAGTGCAGCACTTTCACAGCATCATCTTTCAGGATTTGGAATAGCTCCACTGGAATTCCATCACCTCCACTAGCTTTGTTCATAGCGATGCTTTCTAAGGCCGACTTGACTTCACATTCCAGGATGTCTGGCTCTAGGTGAGTGATCACACCATCATGATTACCTTGGTTGTGATGATCTTTTTTGTACAGTTCTTCTGTGCATTCTTGCCACCTCTTCTTGATATCTTCTGCTTCTGTTAGGTCCATACCATTTCTGTCCTTTATCGAGCCCATCTTTGCATGAAATTTCCTTTGGTATCTCTAATTTTCTTGAAGAGATCTCTAGTCTTTCTCATTCTGTTGTTTTCCTCTATTTCTTTGCACTGATCACTGAGGAAGGCTTTCTTATTTCTCCTTGCTATTCTTTGGAACTCTTCATTCATATGCTTATATCTTTTCTTTTCTCCTTTGCTTTTTGCTTTTCTTCTTTTCACAGCTATTTGTAAGGCCTCCTCAGACAGCCATTTTGCTTTTTTGCATTTCTCTTCCATGGGGATGGTCTTGATTCCTGTCTCCTGTACAATTTCACGAACCTCAGTCCATAGTTCATCAGGCAGTCTATCCATCAGATCTAGTCCCTTAAATCTATTTCTCACTTCCACTGTATAGTCATAAAGGATTTGATATAGGTCATACCTGTATGGTCTAGTCTTTTCCCTACTTTCTTCAATTTAAGTCTGAGTTTGGCAATAAGGAGCTCATGATCTGAGCCACAGTCAGCTCCCAGTCTTGTTTTTGCTGACTGTATAGAGCTTCTCCATCTTTGGCTGCAAAGAATATAATCAATCTGATTTTGGTGTTGACCATCTGGTGATGTCCATGTGTAGTCTTCTCTTGTGTTGTTGGAAGAGGGTGTTTACTATGACTAGTGTGTTCTCTTGGCAAAACTCTCTTAGCCTTTGCCCTGCTTCATTCCGTATTCCAAGGCCAAATTTGCCTGTTACTCCAGGTGTTTCTTGACTTCCTACTTGTGCATTCCAGTCCCCTATAATGAAAAGGACATCGTTTTTGGGTGTTAGTTCTAAAAGGTCTTGTAGGTCTTCATAGAACCATTCAACTTCAGCTTCTTCAGTGTTACTGGTTGGGGCATAGACTTGGATTACTGTGATATTGAATGGTTTGCCTTGGAAATGAACAGAGATCATTCTATCGTTTTTGAGATTGCATTCAAGTACTTTGGGTGAATATAATGTAGTTACATATGTAAGAGGCAATCAATTTTGGCCCTCATAACTCAAAGGCTAGTTCATCTTTCTTCTGGTATTACAACTGATTATGTATGTATTTAACTGAAAGATTAGATTAAAATACTGAGTTTTAAATACATCTCTGCTTACTGGGAAATAATCTTCTGTTGTAAGAGCAGAAGGCCCCACTCTTTGCTTTGAGTTCCTTTCTTCCAACTTTCTGAGTAGTAATTACATAATTAAATCCTTGAAAGTGAAATGAAAGTGTTAGTTGCATCAGTGTCCAACTTATTGATGCCACATGGACTATAGCCCACTGTGCTCCTCTGTCCATGGGATTCTCCAGGCAAGAATACTGGAGTGGGTAGCTATTCCCTTCTCCAGGGGATTGTCCCAACCCAGAGATTGAAGCCAGGTCACCTGCATTGTAGGTGGAGTCTTTACCATCTGAACCACCATAGAAGCCCTTATGTGTTAATAATTAGGCCAGCAGTCCAGGTGAACAAAATCTGTTTCTGACATTTTTTCTCTTGGTCATTATGAGTGTGCTCCCAAATTGTTATTATCTGTGGAATTTTTACCATGTTACAGCCTACATGTAAGAATAATAAATTCATATAAACTTTGAACTAGGTTGTCTTTTCTTTGGTTTCCATTCTCCAAAGAAAAATTTTTCTGATTATATAAAAAATTATTTATAGCTGAAATAAAATTTTTTGTGTCCTCCAGTTTTTCATTAGTTTGAAAATAAAAATTAGAATTTGAGTGAAAAGAATGAATATGCAAATTAAACCTTAAGTTCAAACATAATCATACTTAATGGCAAGCAACTTGAAACTTTCCCACCAAGATAATATACAAGGCAAAGATATCCAATCTCACTGCTACTTTTCAACATCATACTGTAAGCTCTAATAAAAAAACACAGTGAATTAAAAGGTATACAGATTACGAAGGAAGAAAGAAATAAAATTATTTGTTTGCAGATAACATGGTTATCTATGATTGCAGCCATGAAATTAAAAGACGCTTACTCCTTGGAAGGAAAGTTATGACCAACCTAGATATCATATTCAAAAGCAGAGACATTACTTTGCCGACAAAGCTCCATCTAGTGAAGGCTATGGTTTTTCCAGTGGTCGTGTATGGATGTGAGAGTTGGACTGTGAAGAAGGCTGAGCACCGAAGAACTGATGCTTTTGAACTGTGGTGTTGGAGAAGACTCTTGCGAGTCCCTTGGACTGCAAGGAGATCCAACCAGTCCATTCTGAAGGAGATCAGTCCTGGGTGTTCTTTGGAAGGAATGATGCTAGAGCTGAAACTCCAGGCCACCTCATGCGAAGAGTTGACTCATTGGAAAAGACTCTGATGCTGAGAGGGATTGGGGACAGGAGGAGAAGGGGACGACAGAGGATGAGATGGCTGGATGGCATCACTGACTCGATGGACGTGAGTCTGAGTGAACTCCAGGAGTTGGTGATGGACAAGGAGGCCTGGCGTGCTGCAATTCATGGGCTCACAAAGTGTTGGACATGACTGAGGGACTGAACTGAACTGAACTGATGAAGAAAATTCAAAAGAATCAACTAAGACATTCCAGGAATCAGTAATAATTATAGCAAAGTGGTAGGATACAGGATTAATACTCAAGTCATTTGCTGTCCAAGTCCATCATGTTGCCGCAAACAGAGAAATTCATTCTTTATATGTCTTAGTAATATTCCATTGTGTGTGTGCATATATGCCACATCTTCTTTATCCATTCATCTGTTGATGGACACTTAAGTTGCTTCCATACCTTGTCAATTGTAAATAATGCTGCTGTGAAGATCCAGCTGTGTGTATCTTTTTAAATTTTTTTAGTTATACCCAGGAGAAGAATTGGTAGGTCATATTCTACCTCTATTTTTATGCTAAGTGAACTAAGTCAGAGATGGACAAATACTGTATTATATGACTAATATATGGAATTTAAAAAAATTCAACAAACTTGTGAATGAAACAAAAAAGAAGCATACTCATAGATACAGAGGTTAAATGAGTAGTTACAAGCAGGGAGTCAGAAGCAGGGAGGAGTGATATGGGGGAAGGGGGAGAAAGTTAGTAAGGGATTACATGAAATCATATGTGTGAAGTTTTTGAAAATTTTATATTAGAGTATTTAAAGACTCTTTCATTCAATAAAAAGTCAGTTGTTTTCCTGTATACTGGCAATGAACAGGTGGAGTGTGAAATGAAAATACACCTCCATTTATATTAGCAGTCCCCCAAATGAAATACTTAGGTATTAATCTAACAAAGTAATTACAAAATATATATGAGAAAAATTAGAAAACTCTGAATAAAACAAAATAAGGTTAAAATAATGGAAAAATATTCCATGTTTGTGGATAGGAAGACTCAATATTGTTGAGATGTCAGTTCTTCCCAACTTGATATATAGATTCAATACAATCCAAATCAAAATTCCAGCAAGTCACTTTAAGATACTGACAAACTAATTATAAAGTTTGCATAGAAAAAGCATAGAATCCATAACAGCCAATAAATGTGGAAGGGAAGGAGCAAAGTCAGAGGACTGATGGCATCCTATTTCAAGGCCTAGTATGAAGCTAAAATCAAGACAATATGGTATTACTGAAAGAGCAAACTAATACATCAGTGATACAGAATAGAGAAACCAGAAATAAATCCACATAATATATAGTCAATTCATCTATGACAGAGAAGAAAGGTAATATTATAGAGTACAGATGGTCTTTTCAACACATGGTGCTATAACAACTAGAAATCCAAATGCAAAAAAAAGAATCTGGACACAGACCTTACACACCCTTCACAAAAATTAATTCAAAATGTATCTAACTAAAATTGCAAACTATAACACTCCTAGATGCCGGGGTCCAGCCCCGGTGGATCCAGGGAATTCGAAGCGGGGACGGAGTCGGCGAAAATCAGGAAATAACTGCTTAATTAAACGTTTATTAAGGATATAAAGAGTGGTGAAATAAGGATAGCTCAGCGAAGAAATTCAGTGAAGAAAAGAGGCTGAATAAAATTCCAAAGCAGGGAATTTACGTCACCTACGAAGGCCGCAGGCGTCCTCCCCTTCTCCCAAAGGAGAGGAGACACTAAGGCCTCCCTGGTCAGATCTTAGAAGCCCAGGCAAAATTAGTAGGCTTGACGAGCTTCCCTGCCTCAGAGGAAAAGTTCAGCTAGAAGGTGAAAGAAAGAACGACATGGGGAGACCAAATTTCGGTGAACAAAAAAAAGGCATACTTTATTTTCCAAAGTAGTTTTATACCTTAAGTTGTGCATAGAGGATAATGGGGGAAGGGGTGGAGTCATGCAAAGACAGCAGTTCCTGATCCTTATCGAAGCCAGGCTTTCAAACTTATCATATGTAAAAGTTTAGGTGATTTACATCATCTTCTGGCCAGGAGGCCTGTTAACATTTTAAGAAACTTATTTTTCTCTAAAGGTGATTATTCTAAAGTCAGGTGCCAGCCTCCAAAAAGCATTGGATAAAGTTGCATTCCTATAGGGCAAAGCTTAGGTGGGCTCAATCAAGAAAAGAATTAACTCAAGGGTCCAAGGTTACAAACATTGAGGCTACTACTTACATTTCTATACACCCATTATATCAATCAATACACCACCAAGGACACAGTAGGTAAGGGATATGGAGACTTAGCAGCAAACATTGCCCCAACAAGTGAAAAACCCTTCACCAATACAATTTCTAATCAATCTTTTAACTACTCAAAGGAATCTGTGTTTAGACAGTTTAGAACATCTCCTGCCTCTCAGTTGGGAGGCTCTGAACAATCACATGTTGCCGGAAAAAACCTATTCAGGCAGGCTAGAGGACTTCCAAAGGAGTTTGTAGGTTGAAACACTGTCACACCCAGGAATTATTAACTGGAGCTGTAAGCTAACTCTTTTTTCAGAGAGAGGTAGTGGGGGACAGTCCCCCGTAAAGTCAGAGGTGTAGGTGAAAGCACAAAGCAGAAAGTAGGCAGACTCTGGTTTTGGGGGCAGATGCTCGAGAATTTCCAGAGGGACTCCTGAGGCTCGATCCCGCCTTTGCGTATGCTGAGCCTCCTTCCTCATGACCTTTGCCACGGGTGGAGTGCCTCACGCTGGCCCCCGGCAGTGATAGAGCTATTCCAGATCCTCACTCAATATGCAATATGCCGGCTCCCGGCATCTAGAAGATAAGAGAAAATCTAGGTGACCATGGGTATGTTGATGCCTTTTTAGATGTATCTCCAAAGACATGATCCATGAAAGAAATAATTGTTAAGTTGGAGTTCATTAAAATTAAAAACTTTTGCTCTGTGAAAAACAGTTTCAAGAAAATGAGAAGAAACGATACAGACTAAGAGAAAATATTTGCGAAAGACACATCTGATAAAGGACTGCTATCCAAAATGTACAAAAAATTATTGAAATTCAGCAAGAAGAAAACAACTTGATTTTTAAGAGAGTCAAAAAGCTTAAGAGAAATTTCACCAAAGAAGATGTATAGGTGGCAAGTGGGTTTGATTTCTCAGTTGAGAAGATCTCCTGGAGGTGGCCATGGCAACCTACTCCAGTATTCTTGCTGGGAGAATCCCCATGGATGGAGGAGCCTGGCAGGCTACAGTCCATGGGGTCACAAAGA
This sequence comes from Bubalus bubalis, assembly GCF_019923935.1. NCBI lineage: Eukaryota > Metazoa > Chordata > Mammalia > Artiodactyla > Bovidae > Bubalus > Bubalus bubalis. The sequence goes on from NC_059165.1 coordinate 77,423,925, forward strand.
CTCAGACATGACTGAGTGACTAAGTTGGACACAACTGCTTGACACAGCAAGCATATAAAAAGATGTTCCACATCATATGTCATCAGCAAATTGCAAATTAAAGCAATGACATACCATTACAGTGCATTTTTAGAATGGCCAAATGCAGTTCAAACCTGCATTATTCAGGGGTCAGCTGTATTTCATTAGTGAATCCCTATGAACTGGAGAACACTGGCTGATAATGGTGTGTCAATGTAGAGTCCACTTATGTATCTTTCAATAGTAAATAACATAGTTCTATATGGTTTGTGGTTGACTGAATTACAGATGCAAAAGAACCAGGTGAATATGGAGGCCCACTGTGAGTTACATGCAGATTAACCCCATGTTGTTAATGAGTCATCTGTATTCTGCACAGTGGTTATGATGGGAATTAAATGGTGTGAAAGTTGATAGTTTTCATAAATGCCTCTTACAGTGTAACTCAGTAACTCTCAAATTATTGAGATTAACTCCAAAGACATCTGAAGATCCAGTGGTAGCAGTTTATGAAACATTAATATAATTCATTGTATTAATTAAAGCATGATATATTCCCACAACTTTTGAGACAATATATGGAAAAAATGAATTGCAACTGATAGGAAACTATCTTTCTCTTCCCTTACACAGTGAGATGTTCTGGAAAGAATCTTAGAGAATTCTATTATTTGTCCTATCAATTATTTTTGTTTATGGAAAATTATTTTCTGGGTCTCTTTTCTTTTTTCTATAATTAGACATTTGAACCAATGGTCACCAAGAGCACTTCTAGCTACATATGTTCATGTGTTCTTTGGTCTTAGTGGAAATATGTAAGGTGTTTCAAAAAGTCTTAACCATCTTCCTCAAGTAGTATTAGGAAATGATACTTTTTAATTTTCTTTTGTTTTTCTGTAAAAAGCTTATTTTGCTTTCACCAACCGTTGCATGCAATAAGTCTCTAGTCAGAATTGGTTTCACTCAAAGGCAGAACAGTTATTTATCTATTTAATTTTGAGTGACTATACTCAGGGCTTCCCAGGCAGCTCAGACAGTAAAGAATATGTCTGCAATGCGAAAGACTGGGTTTGATCCCTGGGGTGGGGAGATCCCCTGGAGAAGGGAATGGCAACCCACTCCAGTATTCTTGGCTGGAGAATTCTATACAGAGAGGTCAAAAACAAGCATTCTCATCAAAATCATTTCCTCATTCTATCATTCTATTGATTCAATTTATCTATCTCTTTACTGACTAATAACTAAACATAAGAAAATTCCATAGTGCACATGCTAATATTGAGGGTTACTGTGGGGTCTTAAAACTGATGAAGCAGAAGTTTTATTTGACTTTAAGAATGTTTTTAATTACTGTAAAGATAATTTGGAATTTGTGCTCTTTAGATCTCAGTCTTATGCTAGGATACTTAGTATGTTTGTGATACTTTCCTGCCTCCTGAGGACATTTAAATGTATGCAAACCCTAGCTTAAGGTATTGTTATGTGTCAAATAGTAGTATATTGTTATGAATTCCTTTTATTAGTCTTTATCAAGAAGTGAAGCTGAGCCTCTAAACAAAGGTTTGAAGAGGAGTGGCTGTTAGTATCATCTGGAGTAAAGATGAGGAACAAGTCAGGTATCCTGGGGAGCTGGCGTTGAGGTTGGGGAAGGTCAAAGATAAAATAAACTCTGGATACGTTAGTGATACTTGATTTTTGTTTTTTGTTTTGATAAACCGTTGAAAGTGAAAGTGAAGTTGCTTAGTTGTGTCCAGCTCTTTGCGACCCCATGGACTGTAACCTATCAGGCTCCTCTGATCATGGGATTTTCCAGGCAAGAATACTGGAGTGGGTTGCCATTTCCTTCTCCAAAACTATTGATAGCTTAGGTAAAAGATACTATAGAAAGTAGTGTCATTTATTTAGGAGGTGGAATTAAATTTTAACACAACTTTTTGATATTTAAAACAAAAGTAATCATTTACTGTGAGAACAGAGCCATGGATTCTGCAAAATTATTTTTATATATACTTCAAATTATTTGTGTATTATTGTTAACGGTAACTGTAATGACTGCATTTTCCAAATGTATTTCTATTCTCTGTCCCTCTTATTTAATTCCTATTACTAACAGTACTTTTATTTCATTGAGAAGATGGAAAGAATTATATGAAAATGAACAAATTGTGTGAGGTTGGCTCTAAAAGTCGAGGTAGACTTGGTAGGCAGGCATGATAATGAGTGTGCCTTTATTTTGTTATGAAGAATTAGATAAAATATTAAAATAAAACTTGTGTGATATCCTAAAACAGGCCCTAAGAAGTATATATCTTGAAGATATTCTAAGATCAGCACTCTCAGTTGCCTTAAAGATTTTTCAAAAACAAACAGTACAAAACACTAAACATTTTTCCAAGATGAGCAGTTTAAAGGCAGCTTAGGGGCCAGTAGCCAAATAGTTTTAGCAAAGTTGCCTTACCCATTTGACCCTTACAGATACCTTGGGCTTACTAGCTTTTCAAAACCTTTGAAAATATTGGAGACCTAAAAGTTATTGGTTCCAAAATACAGAAAGAAAATTGTGCATTTAAAAGATTAATATTAAAGATGCACAAGATAGGGCAGTTTCATCTAGTGATTTGCAATATAAACCAAGCCAATATAATACAAACTATCTACTTTTAGATGGCTATACAGAAATACTGTTTAGTAAGGATGTGTATACATTTTGGGAGAAGGAAATGGCAACCCACTCCAGTGTTCTTGCCTGGAGAATCCCAGGGCCGGGGGAGCCTGGTGGACTGCCATCTATGGGGTCGCACAGAGTCGGACACGACTGAAGTGACTGAGCAGCAGCAGCAGTATACATTTTGACATCTGATATTATATGAGGGGTGACAGGGCATCACAAATAATTGCCTATAGCCTAAGAAGTTAAAATGTCTCTAGTTCCTTTTCTCTCTGTTGTTCTCTCTCTCTTTCCCCCTCCTCTGTCTACTACTCTTACAAACGTCCTCCTTTCTTATGCTCTTCTCATTTTCCCACTCCTCTCACATAGGCAACTAGTTGAACTCAAAGTAGCTCTACCTTTTGTAAGATGGGTAGCGAGGGCTTTTTGTTCATGAAGAATAAAATCATTACAAATTCCTTGGAACTTAAAATAAAAAAAAATACCATGGCCAGTTTTTCAGTGTTCTACATCCATTAAAGACTGATTTTATCTAAGTTATTTTCTGTCAACCATTCTTTTATTGGATCAGGTATTTCATTAGAGAACACATGAGTAAGTATTACTGTTGCTTTTTTAATAATATCTACTCATCATTTGGATTTTGGAAATATTTTCAGGGTAGTTAAGACTTTAAAAGCAGAAGCACATGTTATTTCATTTGCTACCACTGAGAGCTTTGGGGGAACGGCAAAGAAAATGTATTGTTATATTTTGCTGGGAGGTTTGTTCAGAGATTTAGTTTATATTATTGTTTCTAAACATATAAATAAGAAGTCAAATGTTTATTTTTAATGATGAATAATTTGATAAGGGAAATCAGTAAAGAAAAAAAAAAAACTTTATGAGGGGAGCTTTTATTTTAAGATTCCTTGGGAAACAGTCTAGGGCTTCCCTGATAGTTGATTTGGTAAAGAATCCGCCTAGACTGAACCATGAAAATGAGTTCATACTGCTCTAAAAATGACAATTTCTTCTGTCTCCTAAGTAACTTCAGTATTGAGGAACACTTCTAAACCTGCCCTTATTTATTGTTAGTTAAATGTAGTAAACATAATATTGTACAAATTTCTGTTATAATCTCTCTTTCTCTCAAAATATAAAGTTTCTGGTTACACTAGTTCTTTCTGAATTGTTTTTGATAATTCTCATTCAAGGTCATTCACAAGCTTTATTTTCTAATGATAGGGTATCTTCATTTGACATGCTACCAATTATTAGGTTACCTCTAATAATTTATTTATATGCTTTAATTAGATCATATGCTTAGTGAACATACTATAGAATAATCTTCAGCTTAATTTTTGATGTTGCAATCACTTCATTAAAAGAAAAGTTCATTGCATTTGCATGTAGCTTGCTTACATTGACTAAGCATGTAATATTGTGGTTTAAAACTCTTTAATAAATCATAGCCATATGATTCTTATCTAATTTTGGAGATAAATGGACTTCTCTGGGAAATTCTTAATTGGCCAAGAATTAAAAAAGAGTGGTTATCATTATATGAAAAAGTGAAAGTGTTAGTTGCTCAGTTGTGTCTGACTCTTTATGACCCCATGGACTATCATAGACCAGACTCCTTGGTCCATGGTATTCTCCAGGCAAGAACACTAGAGAGGGTTGCTATTCCCTTCTCCAGGGGATCTTTTCAACTCAGGGATCAAACCCAGGTCTCCTGCATTGCAGGTAGATTCTTTACCAGCTGAGCTACCAGGGAAGCCCAAGAATACTGGCACGGGTAGCCTATCTCATCTCCAGTGGATATTCCTGACCCAGGAATCGAACCAGGGTCTCCTGCATTGCAGGTGGATTCTTTACCAACTGAGCGTTCAGGGAAGCCCAGCTACTGTATAACCTTGATAATTATTTCCTGGATTTTGTCAGTTCTCTGAAAACTACAAAAATTTATTTTGGGGGAAAGAGAACATTAATTTATTTATTCACCAAATATTTGCTTGTGTGCCTGTTATGTATCATGTATGTGTTTGGAAATGAGTTTCAAACAATTCAAGAAGGACTTGGTAATCCAGAGCCATGGTGAGTTGTTTTCAGTAGGGAGAGGTGAGATGTCTTAATAACTGCTCTGAAAGTTCACTCCCTGAAGAAAGATAGTAACAATATAATGTGTATTTATCATATATGTAAATATAAGAGGCACAACAGCAATAGCACAAAGAATGAGAGGAAGGAATTGGAAATATATTTTTATTAAGTCTTTACACGATGTGTGGGATAGTATAGTATTATTTGAAAATAGACTAATTAAAGATGTGTATTGTAAACCCTAAGTGATGACCAATGCAGTTTTTAAAGTGGTATACATAAAAAACAGTATATTCTCAAAAACTGCTCAACTAATTCAAAGGAAGGCAAAAAAAGGAAAAGAAATGGAAAAAATGATAACTAGGAAGATGATAAATTCTAATCAGTCATATTAATAATCATATTAGATACACACCAATTTAAAGACAGAGGTTGTTGAATCATATTAGATACACAAGATCTAAACACACCAATTTAAAGACAGAGGTTGTCGAATTTAAAGGAAGGCAAAAAAGGAAAACAAATGGAAAAAATAATAACTAGGAAGATGATAAATTCTAATCAGTCATATTAATAATCAGATACACAAGATCAAAACACACCAATTTAAAGACAGTAAAGTATGGACCAATTATATGTTGCCTACAGGTAACCTATTTCAAAAAAAGGCATGTATAATTTATAGGTATAGAATGATAAAAGATATACTGTGCAAACACCAATTAAAATTAAGCTGGCATAGCCATGTTTATACCAAATATAACCTTCAGAGCAAGGAACATTATCAGAGATAATTATCAAAATCATGATAAAAGTTCCATTCTCCAGTCTAAATATGCATGCACCAAACTTCATATAAACATATGATATATGTTTATACCTAAAATAAACAACAACAAAAAAATAAGCATACTAAGTGTGATCAAGAATGGGGAGAGACTGGAACTCTTTTACATTGGTGGGAATATATATAACAGTACAATCCATTTGGAAAACCGTGTTTCAGTTACTTTAAAAGTAAAGCATACATTTCTAATATGATGCAGCCATTTCACATTTAAGTGTTAAACTAAAAGGATCGAAAGCATTTATCTGTATCAAGACTTGTACACAGACATTCATAGCAGTTTTATCTGGATTGCCAAAGCTTGGAAAAAATTTCTGTTTATCAGCATCTGAATGGGTTAACAAATTGTGTGGAATACTCTAGAGCAGTAAAACGAATGAACTGCTTTTACAAGAAACAGCATGGAATCTAAAAATAATTTAGTGGAAAAAAGCAGCCAGAAAAAAAAAGAGTATATAATATCTTCTTCCTTTTGTATGAAATTCTAAAACTGCAAAAAGTAAACATTCTGAAAAATGAAAACTGATTTACAGTGACAGAATACTTATTAGTATTTCCTAGGGGGAAAAAAAAGGAGAAAAGGAAAGATATACCCATTTGAATGCAGAGTTCTAAAGAATAGCAAGGAGAGATAAGAAAGCCTTCCTCAGTGATCAATGAAAAGAAATAGAGGAAAACAATATAATGGGAAAGACTAGAAATCTCTTCAAGAAAATTAGAGATACCAAGGGAACATTTCATACAAAGATGGGCTCGATAAAGGACAGAAATGGTATGGACCTAATAGAAGCAGAAGATATTAAGAAGAGGTGGCAAGAATACACAGAAGAACTGTACAACAAAGATCTTCATGACCCAGATAATCACAAAGGTGTGATCACTCACACTCACCTAAAGCCGGATCCTGGAACGTGAAGTCAGGTGAGCCTTAGGAAGTATCACTATGAACAAAGCTAGTGGAGGTGATGGAATTCCAGTGGAGCTATTTCAAATCCTGAAAGATGATGCTGTGAAAGTGCTGCACTCAATATGCCAGCAAATTTGGAAAACTCAGCAGTGGCCACAGGACGGGAAAAGGTCAATTTTAATTTCAATCCCAAAGAAAGGTAATGCCAAAGAATGCTCAAACTATCACACAATTGCATTCATCTCACACGGTAGTAAAGTGATGCTCAAAATTCTCCAAGCCAGGATTCAGCACATGAGCCGTGAACTTTCAGATGTTCAAGCTGACTTAGAAAAGGTAGAGGAACCAGAAATCAAATTGCCAACATCCTCTGGCTCATGGAAAAAGCAAGAGAGTTCCAGAAAACCATTTGTTTCTGCTTTATTGACTATGCCAAAGCCTTTGACTGTGTGGATCACAATAAACTGTGGGAAATTCTGAAACAGATAGGAATACCAGACCACCTGATCTGCCTCTTGAGAAATTTGTATGCAGGTCAGGAAGCAACAGTTAGAACTGGACATGGAACAACAGACTGGTTCCAAATAGGAAAAGGAGTACGTCAAGGCTGTATATTGTCACCCTGCTTATTTAACTTATATGCAGAGTACATCATGTGAAATGCCAGGCTGGAGGAAGCAGAAGCTGGAATCAAGGTTGCTGGGAGGAATATCAATAACCTCAGATATGCAGATGACACCACCCTTATGGCAGAAAGTGAAGAAGAACTAAAGAGCCTCTTGATGAAAGTGAAAGAGGAGAGTGAAAAAGTTGGCTTAAAGCTCAATATTCAGAAAACTAAGATTATGGCATCCGGTCCCATCACTTCTTGTCAAGTAGATGGAGAAAGAGTGGAAACAGTGGCTGACTTTATTTTTCTGGGATCCAAAATCACTGTGGATGATGATTGCAGCCATGAAATTAAAAGACACTTGCTCCTTGGAAGGAAAGTTATGACCAACCTAGACAGCATATTAAAAAGCAGAGACATTGCTTTGCCAACAAAGGTGCGTCTAGTCAAGGCTATGGTTTTTCCAGTAGTCATGTGTGGATGTGAGAGTTTCTTTAGTAGAAAGCTGAGCAGTGAAGAATTGATGCCTTTGAACTGTGGTGTTGGAGAAGACTCTTGAGAGTCCCTGGGACTGCAAGGAGATCCAACCAGTCCATCCTAAAGGAGATCAGTCCTGAGTGTTCATTCGAAGGACTGATGTTCAAGCTGAAACTCCAATACTTAGGCCACCTGATGCGAAGAGCTGATTCATTTGAAAAGACCCTGATACTGGGAACGATTGAAGGCAGGAGGAGAAGGGGATGACAGAGGATGAGATGATTGGATGGCATCACTGACTCAATGGACATGGATTTGGGTAAATTCTGGGAGTTGGTGATGGACAGTGAGGCCTGGCTCTCTGCAGTCCATGGGGTAGCTAAGAGTCAGACATGACTGAGCAACTGAACTGAACACTGTACATGTGTACAACTTATTTTATGTAAATTATTATCCAAAATGTAAAAACAAAGAAACAAACAAAACCAAGTTATTCAAACTTTTCTCAGTGCTTCATGTAGAACTTAGGCATAAAGACATGTGGTGCTAGGGCTTGAACAAATCTAAGTAATTGACAGCTCAGTAATTCAATTTTATTTTTGGGGTCAGTTTGCCATCAATACTCACTCTTTCTTTAGCATGAGTTCTTATCCAGAGAACTCTACATGTACAGGGTTTTTTTTTTTTTAAATTTTATTGTGATTAAAATCACATTATATGAAACATACTACAATCTTTTAACCATATTTAACTTTTAGTTCAGTGGTTCTGAGTTCATTTGCGTAATTGTGCAAATCTCACCATCATCCATCTCCCAAAGTTTTCACCTTCCTAAACTAAAATTCTGTCCCCATTAAACATTAAGTACCATCCCCCTAATCCCCCTACCCTCCCACTCCCATCACCTGCCCCCAGCATCTACCAGAACACTTTCTGACTCTTGTGAATTTGGCTATTCTAGGTACCTTGTATAAGTGGAATTAATCAGTATTTGTCCGTCGGACACAACTGAGCGACTTCACTTTCACTTTCATGCATTGGAGAAGGAAATGGCAACCTACTCCAGTGCTCTTGCCTGGAGAATCCTGGGGACGGGGGAGCCTGGTGGGCTGCCGTCTATGGGGTCACACAGAGTCGGACACAACTGAAGTGACTTAGCAGTAGCAGTAACATATATTAGAATGCATTTTTAAGGATAAATTAAGATATATCTTATAAACAGATTGTACCTTTATTTTTTTCCCCTCTGCTATATGATAGGTCCTCTCCAGTCATCTGCTTTACATATAAGAGTGTACATAGAAATCCTTGGCATTCCTATACATTAACAATGAGAAACCTGAAAGAGAAATTAAGGAAACAATCTCATTCACCATTGCAATGAAAAGAATAAAATACTTAGGAATAAATCTGCCTAAAGAAACAAAAGACCTATATATAGAAAACTATAAAACACTGATGAAAGAAATAAAAGATGACACAAATAGATCAAGAAATATACCATGTTCATGGATCAGAAGAATCAACATACTGCAAATGAGTATACTACCCAAAGCAATCTATAGATTCAATGTGATCCTATTAAGCTACCAATGGTTTTTGTCACAAAACTAGAACAAATAATTTCACAATTTGTATGGAAATACAAAAAAAACCTCGAATAGACAAAGCAATATTGAGAAAGAATGGAACTGAAGGAATCAACCTGCCTGACTTCAGACTATACTACAAAGCTACAGTCATCAAGACAGTATGGTACTGGCACAAAGACAGAAATATAGATCAATGGAAAATACAAACAAACAACAACAACAAAAAATAGACAGCCCAGAGATAAATCCCCACACCCATGGACACCTTATCTTTGACAAAGGAGGCAAATATATACAATGGAGAAAGACAATCTCTTTAACAAGTGGTGCTGGGAAAACTGATCAACCACTTGTAAAATAATGAAAACTAGAACACTTTCTAACACCATACACACAAATAAACTCAAAATGGATTAAAGATCTAAATGTAAGACTAGAAACTATAAAACTCCTAGAGGAAAACATAGGCAAAACAGTCTCTGACATAAATCACAGCAAGATCCTCTATGACCCACCTCCCAGAGTAATGGAAATAAAAGCAAAAATAAACAAATGGGACCTAACTAAACTTAAAAGCTTTTGCACAACAAAGTAAACTATAAACAAGGTGAAAAGACAGCATTCAGAATGGGAGAAAATAACAGCAAACGAAGCAACTGACAAAAAATTAATCTCAAAAATATACAAGCCCTCATGAAGCTCAATACCAGAAAAATAAACAACCCAGTCAAAAAATGGGCCAAAGAACTAAACAGACATTTCTCTAAAGAAGACATACAGATAGTTAACAAACACATGAAAAGATGCTCAACATCACTCATTATCAGAGAAATGCAGATCAAAACGGCTGAGGTACCATCTTGCACTGGTCAGAATGGCTGCTATCAAAAAGTCTACAAACAATAAATGCTTGAGAGGGTGTGGAGAAAATGGAACCCTCTTATACTATTGATGGGAATGCAAACTAGTATAGCTACTATGGAGAAGAGTGTGGAGATTCCTTAAAAAACTGGAAATAGAGCTGTCATATGACTCAGCAATCCCACTGCTGGGCATACACACCAAGGAAACCAGAATTGAAAGAGACACGTGTACCTCAATGTTCATTATAGCACTGTTTACAATAGCTAGAACATGGAAGCAACCTAGATGTCCACTGGCAGATGAATGGTTAAGAAAGCTGTGGTACATATACACAATGGAATATTACTCAGCTATTAAAAAGAATGCATTTGAATCAGTTCTAATGAGGTGGCTGAAACTGGAGTCTATTATACAGAGTGAAGTAAGTCAGAAAAACACCAATACAGTATATTAACACATATTTATGGAATTTAGAAAGATGGTAATGATGACCCCTATATGCGAGATAGCAAAAAAGACACAGATATAAAGAACAGACTTTTGGACTCTGTGGGAGAAGGTGAGGGTGGGATGCTTTGAGAGAATAGCATTGAAACACGTATATTACCATATGTGAAATAGATTGCCAGTCCAAGTTCAATGCATGAAACAGGGCATTCAAAGCCGGTGCACTGGGACAACCCAGAGGGATGGGATGGGGGGGTGGTGGGAGGGGGGTTCAGGATGGGGGACACATGTACACCTGTGGCTGATTCATGTTAATGTATGGCAAAACCCACCACAATATTGTAAAGTCATTAGTCTGTAATTTAAATAAATAAATTAATTTTTAAAAACAGAGTGTACATACATCAGTCCCAGTCTCCCAATTTGTTCCACCCCCACTTGGTGTCCATACATTCTCAGCATCTCTGTGTCTAATTCTGCTTTGCAAAAAGGTATTTTTTTCAGTTTCTAAAACCTCCAGTCGATTGTTATGCTGGAATGTATAACATGTATATTCCTGTAGTGAGCCTTTGTACAGTTCATTTACTTGGAAAAATGAGAAATATTAATAGGCATTTTAGGGGGTATTGTTCAATGAATACAGAATTAGAGATCATATGACTTGCTTCTAAATTTCTCTCTACAACTAACTATAACTTCTGGTTCAAAATTTCACCTTTGATGTTTCTATATACACACCTACAAAAATAAAAAGCTAAATAAATTCCAAGAATGTTTCTAATTCTAAAAATGTTTGATTCAATAGCAATAAATATTTATACCCCACTGTATCCCCCCTTGTACTAATTGTTGAAGGTAGGTAGATACTGATTACTCTCAGTAAATTCAGTTTACTGGCGGAATCAGTAAGCGAATCATTTTAATACAATATGTTTTCTGCAACTATAGACATCAGTGCAGGGTGCTTTAGCAACACAAAGGAAAGAATGATTATTCTGGAGTGCAAAGGACTCTTGTTAGTTATTTTCCCATTATCCACTGCCTCTTTTCCACTTTCCAGAATGTCTCATTACAAATCTTCCTTGATTTATGATGGGGTTACATACTAATATCCCCACTGTAAAAAGAAAAATATCTTGAATTGAAAATGCATTTAATAAACCTAAGCTACCAAACATAACTTTGCCTAGCCTAATGTTAAACATGCCAAGAAAATTTACATTAGCCTGCTGTTGGGAAAAAGCACCTAACACAAAGTCTGTTTATAGTAAAGTGGTGAACGTCTCATTTAACTTATTGAATGCTCTACTGAAATGAAAATTGGGATGGTTGTGAGTGTATCAGTTGTTTGCCCTTGTGAACACTTGGCTGACTGGGATCTGAAGCTCTCTCCTGCTGCCCAGTAGTATTATGAGAAAGTATTATAGCACATATTTATAGCCTGGGAGAAGATAAAAATTCAGAATTCAAAGTATGGTTTCTTCTGAATGTAAATTGCTTCTGCACCATCATAAAGATGAAAAATCATAAGTTGAACCATTGTTAAATTGGGAATCATTTCTATACCCAGATAGCCTTGTTGTTCTACAGAGGTTGATTCCATGATACTTCCAAAATACAGCCTGAGTTTGTCCAGTCAAAATCTCAGAATTTGTGTTAAGAATTTTGAAATACACATGTAATGAATAAAGGATAGGAATCATGTTATTTATATTCTAATTTTCTTTCTGAACAATACTCTACCAATAATGCAGACATATCCTGTATACATCTCCATGGTTAATTTCTTTTCAATATTTATCATAAAGCATTTGATCCTGATCCTCATTTTTCTTACCTGGATAGCATATTCATCTTAAACCAGACTAAGGTATGTACACAGTTCTCTCACTGGCTCTGATGGAGTCCTTAGCCCACTAACATCACCTTCCTGGGATGGGCCACTTCTACTTGACTATATGAAGTGAAAATGAAAATGAGATGGTCCTTAATTAAAGACTGGAATACCATTAATAACAGTTGGACATGTGCGGCTGACAAGCAATAGATGTCAATTATATAGACTAAAATGAGTTACCAAATCTAACACCTGAAGACTGTGCCTGTTACCTGAGATTGTGCCTAGTACATATATTGAACTTAATTTTAGAGTCTCTTTTAAAAACAAATAACTTGTAAATGATGAAGTTATTTTATTCATGGATTTGAAGAAAGAATTAGAAGATTAAATAAAAATATAATGTTCTCAGAGAAAAGAAAATATTAAGAGTGTTAAGTTTGGGGAATTTCCTGATGGGGGAGTGGTTAGAATTCCGTGATTTCACTTCTGGGGCCTGGATTTAATCCCTGATTGAGGAACTAAGATCCCACAAGCTGTGCATCTTGGCCAAAAAAAAAAAAAAAGTAAATTTGTGTAACGCAGAGAGTTAATTATTTGATCCCTTACTCTCTAAAGGAATATTTATTTTCTGCAACTGATCTCATGAGGAATAAAGTATCACTTTCTAGTAGTTCAAGGAAATTCTTATTAAAGCTTTCTTATTTCCGTTTATGTGGTAACTTCTCTACCACATTTTGGTCTATCAGTATAACCTGCTGTTATAAGTGCTTTTTCTAAAAAAAAAAATATTTTAGATAGACTGATATTTATTTTTTAAAAAAATTGCATTTAAGGTGTATCTTTCTAATATACAATTCCATCATTAATTTTTTAATGTTTATTATTTTTTATTTTAAATTTCCCAATTATTTTATATTTCTGTAAAATTCATTGATGCTTGTTTACCTTTTAAATGAAAGAGATCACATATTTGGGTATTATTTAAAGGAGATTAATATGGGCTTCCAGATCTCCATGGGAACACAATATGTTCCCCATGATTCATTTTCTAGAAATGGAGGGAAAAAAAATAGTTTCCATGGAGATACAAAGGTGAGCTAAACAGAAGTGGCCCTGAGGGCATTGACATCCATAAGCACAGACAATTCTTCATTATTCTTGTAAAATCACAAATATATTTGAAATGCTTCTGAATTCAGCCTGAAATGACAATAAGTGACTTCATTAAATATAATTTTGTATCTTCTGAGGAATTAAAAACATATTAGGGTTTGTCATCTAATAATGAAAAGGTGAATATAAAAATAGTCTAGGGAAAAAGTCTTTGAAAATAAAATAATGAAGTTCAAGGTTTACAATGGGGAAAAAGATGCAATAAGACACCCGTGAAATGACAATATGTCATTGCTTTTTGGAATTAAAAAAGTTTCTTAATTAGTGGATTTTATCATATTTTTTTTTTTTTTAAATTAGAAGACCACTAAACCAGTACATATTCATTGTTCTCATGTAAGAATCTCTACACCAAACCTTTTTCCTTCACATTTGCCATTCTGTAGATCCAGGAAATCAATATTCAATTTGCTAGTAGTTTTTTTTTTTTTCCTGCTGAAGTAGAAGCATTAATTCCTTTCTTATTAGATTTATTCTTGGTTTAGGTTAGGACATATGGTATCTCTGTGCTTAAGTACAATTGATAACTGTATCATGTGTTTAGCACAGCTTAACAAAAGAGAACAGCACACTGGATAGAAAAGACTAGGTTCCTATTCTACCTCATTAATGAGTTTATGCAAGAAAAGATATATTGAGTACAGTTATATGCCTAGTACTGTGTATAAGTTTAAGACTATAAAAATAAAAAATATTTTATCTTTCCTTGGGAATTTCAAGGGAGCAATTACAAAGCAACATTAAAATGCCACAAAGGAGATATGAATAGGTAATGGTGAGAACACTTTGGAAGGGGGCTCCTGTTTGGCCAAGACAAGGGGGAGGTGATGTGACACTTGTGTTTGAGCTTGAATAAATGTTGGAAGTAATCAAGTAAGTATGGGAAAGGAGACACTATGCAAAGCACCAAGAGCTAATCTATGAGCTAATCTGAGCTAATCTGTGAGCTAATCTGAAACATTAGGAAAATTGCAACAGAAGTGCTTCACCATGACTGGAAGGATGAGAATAGCTATGGAAAATGCTAGAAGAATAGGTAGAATGTAGAGCAAGAAAGTTTTTGAAGGCTTCTATAAGCTACGCTTGGATTTAAAGCAAACTGATATGATTGGAGGTGGGTCCTATAAACGGGCACACTGAGGGCTGTATTAGGGAGATAATGGAAGCCAATGAGACCATAAGCAGAGAAACCAATTAGGAATGCACTTATATATATATATATATATATATATATATATATATATATATAGTATAAAATGAAAAAAGAAAAAAGGTTGTTAATGTCATTAAATATTCAGTCAGTTACATCATATGCTTTGACTTGCACGGACGCTTTCCTAAGCCTTGAAAAGCAGCATAAAATTATTTTTATATTTCTGAAATTTATGGAAAATCTGTTAGAATCATATTTTTGTGAGATTTTAATTTCTAGTGCCTGGCCCAGTGCCCAATTAATGAAATATATGCTGACATTAATTTCTTTCCTTTAAAACATGGTGGAGAAGGAAATGACAACCCACTCCATTATTCTTGCCTGCAAAATTCCATGGACAGAGGAGCATGGTGGGCTCCTTGAGTTTGCAAGAGTCGGACACAACTTAGTCACTAAACTACCACCACCACCACCAAAACATGGAACAAAGATATCCACTATTGGCTTTCATTCTGTTTTAATTTCTCCATTTATTTTATAATGTCATGTTTTAGATTTTCAATACTATAAGCCACTTTCCATGTTTTATTAAAAGTATAAATAATGTCATTAAATTAACTGTTCATTCTGTTACTTACCTTAAAGACTTTTTCATACCACTGTAAACACCATCAGTTTTATTGAAATGCTATCTTTGCCATCACTTACTCCTCTGACAACTTCCTTCCATTATCTTTCATCTTTCTAAACATTTGAGATTCTTTCTAACTTGATTGGAATAGTTTAAAGGAAACTTACTTCTTTAGCATGAATGGCACATTATACTTCAAGTTTTGGAAAGGAGCCTTCTTACTTCCAAATGAAATGCCAAGCATTCTGAATTGTAAGTCATCCGCTCTTTCTTTCAGTATCACAGAGATAAGCTGCTACAAATATTACCTCAGTACAAAGTGGCACCTATGAAAGAAAATCTGGGGGCCTCTGTATTAATTCCTAGAATTTCTAAACTTATGTATGTGTTGTTTTGAGCTCCAGTTTTCCACTAGAATGAGCCAATGTGAAGTACATTAGCTGGGATAACCTAATAAAAGCAGTTTACAAGAATGAATAGAAGGAAATGGGGAAAGAGGGTCCACAGTAATGAATTTCCTAGCACACATCAGACAACTTAATTTTATGTAACTGGCTGTCATGTGTGTCTTGAATCTTCTAGACAGCCCTGAAAGGAAGACTTTATCTGTTTTAAGGCTGTGGAAAGTAAGATTTAGATCACATTACTTGCGCAAAGTGATAACTAACAGATGATAATATTCCAACTTTAAAATTTTTGCTTTTACCATCATACTGTTATTAATCCCAGAGACATTATCTTACTGTTTTATAGAAACAAAATAAGATGCAGAAAGGTACTTTAAGGTATTATAAAGTATTTTACATCATTGGGAGAAATAATTACTTTTTTTAATCAACTGGATTGGTTTAGTTGGCTATCCATTTGGAAAAAGTTAAAATTTGTCTCTGTTTCACATTGTCTAAAAAAATAAATAGAATAGTCCTTAAAAGCAGACACAGAATGGAAAGTATAAATATCATACTAGGGAAAACTTGTCTAGCCATGATGTAAACCCCAGAAACCATAAAGGATACGATCAAGAAATTTGGTCATATAAACTTTAAAAAAATTAAAGATTAAAGACACTATTAACAAAGTTGGGAAAACTGGAAGAAACATTTATAGGCCATTTGAACAGAAAAAGTTTCATACTTTCACTATATAAAAAAGGTATAAAATAAAAAAAAAAGCCTAGACAAGAAATGACACTAGATAAAGAGCAAAAAATCATGTGCAATACAATGACTAAAAAAATCTAATAACATAAACAGTTTAAAATGCAAATAAAACAGAGCTTTCCCCCATCTGTCAAAGTGTAAAAATGTTTAAACATTTATTAGCATCATCTTTGGGGATTAATACATTTATGAATCTACTCACATATAAAATAATGGTATATATTTTATAAGGTCACTTGTAAAGACAGTTCATGATATATGCTTTGCCTATACCTAAGCAAGTTGCACAATTCCATTGTTTTGGTAGAAAAATCTAACAAAATTTTATATATTTATCAATTCATCTTCCTACTTATAGCTATGAGATTAAATGAAAATATGCTTATATAATACACATATATGTATAGAATTGTATAGATATAAAAATAAAATAAGCTATTGATACCTCTAAGTCTCATACTGGAAAAAGAAAGATTTTTTCTTATTTTTATAATATACCTGTAACATTAAGAAAAAAATAGGATTATAAGTGACTTTTTAGTCACCTTTTAAATGTAATAAACATCTTAGTTTTATCAGAAGCAATTAATAATATAATGATTTCAAATGTCTTTTGTAAATTGAAATTACAAACTTATTACAAACTAGGAATTATAGTGTATTACTTAAGACAATGCTTGGGGCTTTAAAAAATCCTTAAAAGATTTTCATCATAATTATTACTTGTGGTGCTGGGAAAAAAAGAGAAATGTCCAAATTAGAACATTAATATAATGTCCCAAGTGTAACATACACATTTTAAAAGGTAAGAATATAGGTTGTTAAAACAAAAGAAAATGCCTCCAAAATATTAATAATAAAAACATAGACTTCAGCATAGCATGTATCTATGAATTCAGCTCTGATCCTTTTATGTGTGGATGGATTTACACTGGCAACTGATATAAACTGGAATAATTGCACTTGTCATAAAAATAAGAGCTGGACACATCATCACAAAATTAGAACAGTGGTTCCTAGTGAAAAGAAAAAAGGAACTGTCATGGGGAAGTGGTGAAGGGATTTATTTACATTGACTAGAAATGTACTTTATGAGGAGAATGCATTCATATATTAACTTGCATCATTGAACTGTAGAATAAAACGGTACTTTTGAGACGCTTTTGAGAGTTATCACTAGTTCTTTTCAGCCTAGGGAAGTTCCTGAGAGGATTTAGCACTGAGGCCTGTCAGCAGTGTTCACAGAGGCAGGGGATTGGCCTTTAGGTCCTGTTCGGGATATCTGCATGGCAGAACATAGTCTCCATTACAGTTCAGTCATTTCATGTAAGTTCTCTGAGCAGCTACTTCAGGATTCTGGGGGAAATATCTAAGAGGGAGGGCGGTGCTATGTCTATGAACCCACAACTGAAGCACATCTCCAGCCTGCCGTGAAACATGATATCTCCCTTTACACCCATTCTAGGTTGCCTTCACTTTCAGAATCTTGATGTTCTAAGTGGCTTACTTGGGAGTGTGATGTAGATCTTCTACACTAAGGGCTCTGAGTCTTTGTCATGTCCTTCTCAGACTCCTAAACTTTTCTATTCAACTACAAGTTTAAGCAAAGTAGTACCAAAAGATACTCAACTGGTTCACATTGGTGCCAAAAACATTACTGCCCTCCTTGGGTAATGGAAGCTTTATTTTCTCCTGATTATCAAAATAGTGATCCCTGCTGACCTGGTGAGTCTTGCCTTTGCCCACTAATTCCTTGGCACAAAGAGCCCAAGGTACAAGAGAAGCAGCTGTAACTTAAGCTTTGGTGGGATTTTTGTTGTATCCCCAGAATCCCCTTTAAGAACTAGGACTTATAAACTTCTAAAGCTGAGATTATCAGGACTATAAATACACAGATAGAATTATAGATATATGTGTGTTATTGTGTGCATTTGTATAAATATACATATTTTATAGATTTTATGTGTATATGTTTTTAAAAATAGACTCCAAAGTCTCAGGCTTGATCTTTGACATGGGATCCAAGACTCCAGAAGTCATTTGTTATGGCATTAAGGGAATTAAAACAAAAACAAAACAAGAAACAAAAGATAAACCCAGACAAATGGTAAATGCAAATCAGACAAATAATAAAAACAATGGAACAGACACACAAACATATATACACACACAAACAAACCCAACACAGTCCAAAGAAAAGACAGTATGAGGGACTGACCTGGTGAGCAAAGAAACCAAAAATGATATCAACCAATTAAAACAAAACTAATTAAAACACAAACCAGAAAACAAAACCAAAGCAGAGTGCCAACTAAGGGATAAAGCAAAGAAAACAAAGCAAACTAACAAACATGATGAATAAAAGAAAGAAAATGCAAAAATAGACAAAGCAAAGTTAAATAGAAGTATGTAAAAAAGATTTATATGTATTAAATAATAACTACAGTAGAAAAAGAACAATAAGAAAAACTAAAGAAAAGAAAAATTTTTTAAAAAAGAAAAAAAAATAAAAAAATCCCACAGAACTGCAAAAGGCCAATGAAAAGGTAGAAGTATTTAAAGGAAATAAAAAAGTGGGATTCAAAAGAAAAAGAGTTCACAAAAGCTTAAATAGAGTAACCAGTAATAACAAAATGAACAACCACATCAAGAGACCAAAAAAAAAAAAAAAAAAAGAAGAAAAAATCCAGAACCAACTATGGAACAAATCAAAATATAAGATAATAATAAATGATTTTCTTGGATCTCAGCTATCAGCGTTTTCTCCCTTGCTATGAATCACAGTACACTTCCACCTCCCTAGGATGCCCTCTAATAGTGGACCGGTCTCTGGACCGGCTGTGGGGACAGCTCAGACTCTAATCTAGCCCTACTCCTGTATATTCTTGCCTCCAATGTCCACAGCTACCAGAGCTACTGTGTTTTCTTTTGTAGGAACTCTCCGGAGAAGGCAACGGCACCCCACTCCAGTACTCTTGCCTGGAAAATCCCATGGACGGAGGAGCCTGGTAGGCTGCAGTCCATGGAGTCGCTAGGAGTCGGACACGACTGAGTGACTTCACTTTCACTTTTCACTTTCCTGCATTGGAGAAGGAAATGGCAACCCACTCCAGTGTTCTTGCCTGGAGAATCCCAGGGATAGGGGAGCCTGGTGGGCTGCTGTCTCTGGGGTTGCACAGAGTCGGACACGACTGAAGTGACTTAGCAGCGGCAGCAGTAGGAACTCTCATTGCCCTTTAATATATTCCATAGACACAAAGTCTGCCTAGTTGATTGTGTTGATTTAATCTGCAACTTGTACAGCTGGTGGGAAGGTTTTTGATCCACTTCCTTAGCCACACTGCCCCTGTGGTTCAATTGTGATTTTATCTGCACCTCTGCATGTGCAGAGGAGTTTGCTCCTGCTCCTGGCCTGAAGGACTTGAGCCTGCCCCATTGAGGACTGGGTGTGGATGTGGAAGAGCTGCTTGGATCACGGGGACCCTGGAAGCGCCAGGGATGCAGGGGAGCTGGTGACCAGTGGAACAGGAGATATGGTGCTCTTAGGGCTATCCTAGCCTCTGGCAGTTCTGCCTCAGTGAGGATCAAGAATGGAGGTAGCATGGCTGCTTGCATCATGGGGATCCTAGCAATGCCAGATATGCAGGGGAGCTAGCAGGCCATTGGTACAGGAGATATGGTGCTGTTAGGGTTTTTTCCTAGCCCCTAGCAGCTCTGCCTCAGTTAGGATTGAGCATGGAGTTTGTACAACTGCTTGGGTAGTGGGGACCCTAGCAGCTCCAAGTATGTAGGGATACTGGCAACCTCAGCCCTAGAAGCTGTGGCACTCTTAGAGTCCTTTTCTAGCCTCTGGTAGCTAGTGTTCAAAGGGCCTCTTTGACTTATCCTTCTCTGTTGCTCCATGCATCAGGCACTTAAAGGGCTTCCTCAGGATGGGATCCTTCTCTACTGCTCGGCATGTCAGGCACTTAGAGGGCCACCCCTCTAGAGTTTTTCTGTTGGTCAGCTGCTGGTGCTGGCACGGAGAGAGAGACCACAGTGATGGCCCCACACACTGCATGTGACTCAGCAGAATCACCTCCTCCATGGCTGCCCAGCTTTCTTTCAAAGGCATTCTCCACAGCGATCTTCTCCCTCACGTCCCCTCAGGCCATCTCCCTGAAGTCTACAGCAGATCCTGCCCTGGGATACTCTCCAGTCCCTACGCTCCAGCTCCCAGCCACAGCGTGTTCCAGGTGACCTGTCCAGGATATGTAGGGCTGTGGCCAGGATTATCTGTGTGGTTCTCATTCCATTTAGACTGTCACAGATCAGCTGCTGCACTCTCCAACAGCCTCAAATGCGTCTCCTCTGTCCCAAACAATTGCCCTGATGTGGGGACCTGACTCCTGCTTCAGTTCCTCTACCCCTGGGTGCAGGTCCAGTCCTGCTCACCCTCCTCTTTGTCCCCTCCTTCCTTCATCCTACCGAGTTTTGCATAGATCTATGTATTCCTTTCCAGTGGTCAGGGACTCCTGCCCAGTCTTAGCTGGTGTTCTGAGATCTTCTGTGTCTGAAGACGTATTCCGGATGCATTCACGGAGAGAGATGTACTCCATGTCCACCTAATCCTCCACCATCTTGTCTCTTGCCAGTATATATTTTTGAGTGGGCTGCAGGACCAGAATGGTTAAAGAGAGATGATAGGGGACCTTTAGAACTTTGAGTGGAACCTCTGAGTTGAGTAGCAGTGTTGTCAATGTTAATTTACTGATAGGCAAGAGTGTGTGGTGATAATGTACTGGAGTGTCCTTGGCTTTGGAGGACACACTAAAGTATTTAGAAGTGATAGGACGTGTTCAGAAAAAAAAAAAAAAAAAAAAGACTATATATCCAGGGAATGAGAGGACAATGAAACAAATGTGATAAAACATTAACAATAGATTATCTAGGAAAAGAGAATAGGGTTGTTTTTTTTTTTTTTAATTTTATTTTATTTTTAAACTTTACATAATTGTATTAGTTTTGCCAAATATCAAAATGAATCCGCCACAGGTATACATGTTTTGTTTTTACTGTTGTCATTTTTTCTGTAGGTTTGCTATTATTTCAAGGTTCAGAAGTTAAAAATTCAACGAGATTTTTTTTGCCTATGATTTATTATTGTGCCAGAAGAATCCTTACCCTTGAGTTACTTTATAGTGTTGTACTTAAAGCCTACAGTATGTGTGTAATTTTTGATGAAGAGGTAAACCTAATGAGGTATAAAAAAATCAATCATTGTTAAGAATTGAATATCTCACATCAGTGTACTTTGGTTAAGTCAATATGTTAGGTGATGCTAATGACCATTTTCTAACACTGAATACAAAGAGGCCTAATGGCTAAAGTGAAAAAGCACAAAGCAAAAACAAACCAGAAATTCCAATATACTCCTAACTTTCTTTGGGAGCAAAATGTTTTCAATTTAGAATAAGTTACTCAACTTCCTTTTACTGCTTTCCTCTATATTTATTTTCTGCAAAAGCCATTTTCTTTTTTTTTTATTATAATTTTTATGGGTCTATGGGAAAGAGCTCTGTAACTTTAGTATATATTTATACTTGTGAAATAGCTTTTCTTTTCTTAATCCTTTTGTTTACTCCCATAAATGAGTCATTGATGTTTCCCAACAGTTCTTGGGAACTAGAGGCCTGCTTCTTATTAATGTCACAAGTTGTCTTTTCCTGGAAATCAACAAGTGAGTAAACCAGAACAAGTCCAAATGGAATTTAATAAGCATGGCTTTCAGACAACCAGTAATTAGCTAATGTTTTATAAGAATATCATGTATTCTTTGTTTTTTAAAAAGGTGTTTGTATAAACCTTATCTTACTGAAGGAAACTCAGACTCTTTTTTCATCTCTAATACACTTATTTAAAAAATATAGGTTCATCCACAAGTCAGAAAGAGAAAAACAAATATTATATATTAATTCATATACATAGAATCTAGAAAAATGATACTGATGAACCTATTTGCATGGCAGGAATAGAGGTGCATACGTAGAGAATAGACTGTGGACACACATGGGGAAAGAAGAGGCGCTGAATTGAGAGAGTTTTGTTGTTGTTCAGTCGCTAAGATGTGTCCAACTCTGTGACCACATGGACTGCAGCATGCCAGGCTTCCCTGACTCTCACCATCTCTCACAGTTCACCCAAGTTCATGTTCCTTGAATCCGGTTTTCCATATTTACACTGCTGCTGCTGCTAAGTAGCTTCAGTTGTGTCCGACTCTGTGCAACCCCAGAGACGGCAGCCCACCAGGCTCCCCTGTTCCTAGGATTCTCCAGGCAAAAACACTACAATGTGTAAAAAGTGGGAAGCTGCTGCATCACAGAGGGACCTCAGCTCAGTGCTCTGTGATGACCTGGAGAGGTGGGATGGGACTGGAGTGGGAGGGAGGCTCAGGAGGAGGGGGCCATGTGTATATATATGGCTGATTTATGTTGTTGTACAGCAGAAACTAAGACATAATTGTAAAGCAATTATAATGTAATAAAAAATGAAAAATCAAGTAAAAAATATAATAGGTTCAGTTAAATGATAAGGTTTTCATTTAGTACTCCCACAAACCATATTTCCTTCACTTTTAGTTTGGGTCCTTGGTTCTAGTTCAAAGTCCCCCACAATATGCTTACAGCATACTTCCTTATGTAGACAATGTGTCTTTTGGCAATTTGTTTGATAACTACCTACAGTTTTTTATTGGATTCCATTAGATTGCTCAGGTTCTTCAGCAGAATTACTCTGAATCCTAATACCTGGCTTTCTTACCCTCTCCTCTTTCCTGTCTTTTATCTTTTTTTTTTCTGTTGCCTTTGCATCCTTTTATTCTTTAAGTTGGAGTATGTTTGATACTATCCTTATCTTTTATCTTGGCCTTCTGCTGGCTCTCTACCGTCTGTCAGCATACAAAATTACCCACTTTGATCTTAGTAGTTTTAGGTTAGCCCAAACTGTTGGTGGCAGGTCAAGGGGAGAAACTGGGGGTCAGAAACCTTGGAAGAAAAAGACCTTCCCCTTCCCCACATGATCCTGTTGCCTTCTGCTCTGACTTATTTGGAGCATGTCATTTAAAAAGGACACAATGAGCTCCTACTTAGGAAATAAAAGATACTAGTTTTTTTGAGAAGAAAGAAAACCCAATAGGAAAGTTGACGGCCTTTTTTACCTGATAAAGTTGTGTCCTGGTCATTTGGGGAAGACCTGAGCTATGGAGAAAAGTGGAACTTCTCTTCAGGCTGGTGATATTTGGGAGGTAAACCATATCCTCTTCATCTGAGGCTGTCTTTTCTCATGAGCACCTTGAGAGAACTCTTGCACAGGACACTTACCTCAACTTTATAGTCTCAATGACTCTATGATTTATTTTAAAATATAAAATATATTGGTAAATTATCTGGAATGCATCCACTATACATTTGATATCTTTTCTCTTAAAATTTTACTTGTTCTCAAACAATATTGATTTTACCCAACCACTGTAAAATATGTAATACTGACTTTGAGAGAATGTCTGGGAAGTGTTTCCCATCAGAGGAGAAGAGATGGCAACTCAAGAGAGTAGAAATGGTAAAGGCATATAGAGACCTCAGACTTCCCAGGTGGCTCAGTCAGTAAAAAATCCACCTGCAGGAGGTGCAGGAGACATGGGTTTGATCCCTAGTTTGGGAAGATCCCCTGGAGGAGGGCATGGCAAACCACTCCAGTATTCTTGCCCGGAGAATCCTATGGACAGAGGAGCCTGGTGGGCCACTCCATAGGGTCTCAAAGAATTGGACATGACTGAAGCAACTGAGTATGCACAATAGAACCCTCATTACAGGGTGTACCAGGATCATTTTCTTGAAGTTCTTTGATAACCTACTGGACAGGCATTGTTACCCTTCCTCACAGACTAAGAAATGAGGTCCTGAGAGATTAGGTGAGGAGCCAAAGCAGCATTTGGTCCCTTCTCTATTTGGAGTATGCCCATTTCTCAAGATTGACTCTCTAAAATTCATTGTTGAGCTTCCAGTTCAATGTCACACTTTCCTTGCCTACTCTATTTGAATATTAATAATTCCACTTCCTCCTTGAGCACAAGACACTTATTGTGACATTGTTTTATTTGTTTCCTTGCATTGATCACTTCTGACATTATTTAGTGAAATCCAAGACAGGATGAAGCTTGGATTTACTGTGGTATCCCCAACTTCTAGTATTGTTTATTGTATTAATATTTTGAAATGAACGAAGAGGCCCAGGTTGCCCTAGTTTATAAGGCAACAGAAGCCCTCTGAGGGGTGTTAAGAGCAAGTACTTCAACAGGCCTCCACTAGATGCTCTCAGGATATTTTCTGCATAAACTCTGGGACCCAGATTCTGACACCACCTTGAATATTTTGCATAATGGCTCCAACCCACTGATGAGACTTCTGTTTTTGCCTTGCAAATGGTTTCTTAGCAAATCCTGTCTGCCTACTCATGCTATTGCATAAGAACAATGTTTAATCTCTTGTGACCTTAATATTGTGTAATTTTCTGATGGGATTGTTGACAATTAGCTCACACAAATCATCAAAAGAATACTTGAAGGGGTGATTATGTTCAAAAGGCCCTTGGCCACAAAAGGAGAGTTTCTCTTGGAGACATGAACTGATCCAGTACAAGAGAAGCTGACATTTTGAGTTCATTACAATAATGCTGAAAAATACTGAACTAAACAGCCATCACACCCTTCACCCTTTTCAATCACTTTTCATAATTTGCATTTAAATGAAAGTAGTTGAAAAAGACGTGAAATTCCCCTTTATATTTTTTCTCATCCTCTTTTTACTGTGGTATATAAACATCTAGGTTCCCTTTTTCATCCCTAGGACTTTGACTAAATTCACGACTGCATCTTGATATCATGTTTCCATGCATTTATAATGATGCTTCCTGCTTTATTTGAGGGTAGGGCAATGAGTAAACAGAACAAAACTTGTTCTATAAGATTTCTTATGTTATGCCAACTAACTTTCATATTTCTTTCTCTTATCATAAATTTGTCATTTTTGCTTCACATAAGGCTTTCCTTTATTGTGAAGTCTGTAAATATATAAACATTTCTAGTTCTGGGGAAATCATCTTTTTATTATGTCTGGCTCAACTTCCCAAATGCTATTTTATTATCTATGTTGGCTTAATTAAATAAAAATTGAGTCTTTGGGGATCTGCCAAGATACTCTGTGTTGAGTTGACTTATACCTGAAAACTGGCTGGATGAATTTCCTGATGAAGGGAAATATGCACTTGTTAGTAAATAGAATAATGCATTATTAGAAAAACAAAATTTGAAATAAATATTGCTGAATATAAAAATAATTGGCTTTTATATTAAGAAAATTCTTCTTAGCTATTTTTCTTCATTACGCTTTGATTTCATAAGCAGCTAACAAGCTCTTTAGTTTATCCTTATATTGGACCAAATTATTTTTCATCTATCTTTCCCAGAAATTTCTTCCCAGAATTTCAAGACCTCTGGATGAAACATCACTAGTCTGGCATACACTCCTGCTTTCAAGAGTAGTTGTTTATCATTTTCTTTTGAACTTGACATAAGATAAAACTTTTTCCACATGAAATTCCTTATAATAATATATCATGAGATTTTTATAAAATCTAAGTAAAAGCTATTTTCATCTCATGTGTTGTTAGTGATATTTTATAAAATGTTTCTCCATTTCTGCTATTTATGACTTGTTAGCAAATCCATCCCATTTGTTGCTCATCATATTTTCCTTAAATTGATTTCAGATGTTATATTTTTCTCTCTGCCACAGAAGTTTACTTTTTAGCTTTCTAGGCAGTGCTGAAAATTAGAGCTCTGCTTTTATTATTATGACTGATAAGTTAAAAACTAAAAATGGCCCAATTTTCTGATAACTAAAGTACTCTAATGACGTCTGTCATTCTGATGAAACAAAATGAAGAATGGAAATACTCTTTGTATATTATATAGCTCTGTCTATGAAATTAGCCATAAATTAAAACAAAAGTTTGATTATATTTTATTCTTTTAATTTTTATATATTGGAGGTTTATTACTTATTACATTTTTTAAAAATGGTGGTCTCTACTTTTAAAACTTTTAGATTAGTGTTTTTATCCATGAATTTGTGTTGGAGTTGTATGGAATTCATTTCCTTAATTCTTAATTACATTAGGGCTTCCCCAGTGGCTCAGTGGTAAAGAATCTGTCTGCTAATGCAGGGGACACAAGAGATGCAGGTTTGATTCCTGGGTTGGAATTATGTTCTCTTCCTTTAAAAAATTTTAAGCAATATTTGGTTAAACAATGCAAATCATAAATAAAGGGAAATTGAAAAATATTAAAAAAAAACCCTCTGAAAATCAGGGCTATGTACTATATCACACATATTTGAATCAGGAATGTATTACAAACCCTGTTTTGTTTCCTTATTTTCTTAAAAATATTAGCATATATAAGATTGTGTTTCTATTGTGGATAGATTGTGATGTAGATCATATTCAATGGAAACAAAAAGAAATGATTACTGATATACTCAACAGAATAGAGGACTGTTAAAAGCATTAGGCCAAATAAAGAAACTAGATACAAAAAGCCATATGCTGTAAAATTCCATTTATATGAAATTTCCCTTATAGCTCAGTTGGTAAAGAATCCACCTGCAATGCAGGAGACCCTGGTTTGACTCCTGGGTCAGGATATTCACTGGAGAAAGGAAAGGTTATGCACCCCAGTATTCTTGGGCTTCCTTTGTGGCTCAAGTGGTAAAGAATCTGCCTGCAATGTGGGAGTTCAGTTCAGTTCAGTCACTCAGTCATGTCTGACTCTTTGCAACTCCAAGAACTGCAACACGCCAGGCCTCCCTGTCCATCATCAACTCCTGGAGTTTACTCAAATGTCCATTGAGTCTGTTATGCCATCTAACCATCTCATTCTCTGTCATCCCCTTCTCCTCCTGCCCTCAATCTTTCTCAGCATCAGGGTCTTTTCAAATGAGTCAGCTCTTTGTATCAGGTGGCCAATGTATTGGAGTTTCAGCTTCAACATCAGTCCTTCTGATGAACCTCAGGACTGATCGCCTATAGGATGGACTGGTTGGATCTCCTTGCAGTCAAAGGGGGTCTGAAGAGTATTTTCAAACACGAAAGTTCAAAAACATCAATTCTTCAGCATTCAGCTTTCCTTATAGTCCAAATATTACATCCATAGCCTTGACTAGACAGACCTTTGTTGGCAAAGTAATGTCTCTGCTTTTTAACATGCTGTCTAGGTTGCTCATCAAAGAAGGCAATGGCACCCCACTCCAGGAGTCTTGCCTGGAAAATCCCATGGACAGAGGAGCCTGGTAGGCTGCAATCCATGGGGTCACTAAGAGTCGGATACGACTGAGCGACTTCACTTTCACTTTTCACTTTCATGCATTGGAGAAGGAAATGGCAACCCACTCCAGTGTTTTTGCCTGGAGAATCCCAGGGACAGGGGAGGCTGGTGGGCTGTCATCTATGGGGTCGCACAGAGTCAGACACGACTGAAGTGACTTAGCAGTAGGTTGCTCATAACTTTTCTTCTAAAGTGTAAAGGTCTTTTAATTTCATGGCTTCAGTCACCATCTACAGTGATTTTGGACCCCAGAAAAATAAAATCTGCTACTGTTTCCACTGTTTGCCCATCTATTTGCCATGGAGTGATGGGACTAGATGCCATAATCTTTGTTTTCTGAATGTTGAGCTTTAAGCCAACTTTTTCACTCTCCACTTTCACTTTCATCAAGAGGCTCTTTAGTTCCTCTTCACTTTCTGCCATAAGGGTGGTGTCATCTGCATATCTGAGGTTATTGATATTTCTCTCAGCAATCTTGATTCCAGCTTGTGCTTCTTCTAGCTCAGCATTTCTCATGATGAACTCTGCATATAAGTTAAATAAGCAGGAGACAATATACAGTCTTGACATACTCCATTTCCTATTTGGAACCAGTCTGTTGTTCCATGTCCAGTTCTAACTGTTGCTTCCTGACCTACATACAGGTTTCTCAAGAGGCAGGTCAGGTGGTCTGGTATTTCCATCTCCTTCAGAATTTTCCACAGTTCATTGTGATCTACACAGTCAAAAGCTTTGGCATAGTCAATAAAGCAGAAACAGATTGTTTTCTGGAACTCTCTTGCTTTTTCAATGATTCATTGGATGTTGGCAATTTGATCTCTGATTCCTCTGCCTTTTCTAAAACAAGCTTGAACATCTGGAAGTTCATGGTTCATGTATTGCTGAAGCCTGGCTTAGAGAATTTTGAGCATTACTTTACTAGCATGTGAGATGAGTGCAATTGTGTGGTAGTTTGAGCCTTGTTTGGCATTGCCTTTCTTTGGGATTGGAATGAAAACTGACCTTTTCCAGTCCTGTGGCCACTGCTGAGTTTTCCAAATTTGCTGACATATTGAGTGCAACACTTTCACAGCATCATCTTTTAGGATATGAAATGGCTCCACTGGAATTCCATCACCTCCACTAGCTTTGTTTATAGTGATGCTTCCTAAGGCCCACTTGATTTCACATTCCAGGATGTCTGGCTCTAGGTGAGTGATCACACCATCGTGATTATCAGTGTCATGAAGATCTTTTTTGTACAGTTCTTTGTGTTCTTGCAACCTCTTCTTAATATCTTCTGCTTCTGTTAGCTCCATACCATTTCTGTCCTTTATTGAGCCCAACTTTGCATGAAATGTTCCCTTGGTATCTCTAATATTCTTAAAGAGAGCTCTAATCTTTCCCATTCTATTGTTTTCCTCTTTTTCTTTTCATTGATCACTGAGGAAGACTTTCTTATCTCTTCTTGCTCTTCTTTGGAGCTCTGCATTCAAATGGGTATATCTTTCCTTTTCTCTTTTGCTTTTTGCTTCTCTCCTTTTCACAGCTATTTGTAAGGCCTCCTCAGACAGCCATTTTTCCTTTTTGCATTTCTTTTTCTTGGGCATGGTCTTGATCCCTGTCTCCTGTACAATGTCACAAACCTCCACCCATAGTTCATCAGGCATTCTGTCTATCAGATCTAGTCCCTTAAATCTATTCTCATTTCCACTTTGTAGTCATAAGGGATTTGATTTAGGTCACACCTGAATGGTCTAGTGGTTTTCCCCACTTTCTTCAATTCAAGTCTGAATTTGGTAAGAAGTTCATGATCTGAGCCACAGTCAGCTCTCAGTCTTGTTTTTGCTGACTGTATAGAGCTTCTCCATCTTTGGCTGCAAAGAATATAATCAATCTGATTTCAGTGTTGACCATCTGGTGATGTCTATGTGTAGTCTTTTCTTGTGTTGTTTGAAGAGGGTGTTTGCTATGACCAATGTGTTCTCCTGGCAAAACTCTATTAGTCTTTGCCCTGCTTCATTCTACACTCCAAGGCTAAATTTGCCTGTTACTTCAGGTGTTTCTTGACTTTCTACTTTTGCATTCCAGTCCCCTATAATGAAAAGGACATCTTTTTCTGGGTGTTAGTTCTAAAAGGTCTTGTAGGTCTTTGTAGAACCTTTCAACTTCAGCTTCTTCAGTGTTACTGGTCAGGGCATAGACTTGGATTACCATGATATTGAATGGTTTTCCTTGGAAATGAACAAAGATCATTCTGTCGTTTTTGAGATTACATCCAAGTACTGCATTTCAGACTCTCTTGTTGACTATGATGGCTACTCCATTTCTTCAATGGCTAGTCCATTTCTGCAATGTGGAAGACCTGGGTTCAATCCCTGGATTGGGAAGATCCCCTGGAGAAAGCTAAGGCTACCCACTCCAGTTCTGGCCTAGATAATTCCATGAACTGTATAGACCATGGGGTGGCAAAGAGTCGTACCAGACTGAGAGACTTTCACTTTCACTTAGAAAAGGAAAAGCTACAGAGATGGAAATAAAGTCAGTGGTTGCCATGGGTTGGAATAGGGGAAGAAGTTTGTTTATGAATGGGCACAAGGGAGCTTTTTGGAGTAATGTAAAACTATTTTTTGATATAAATCCATTTATAAAAACTCAGAAGTATAACAAAAAATGTTAACTTTAATGTATGAAAATTATACCAAAATGAAGCTTATAGTGACATAGACAAATTTGCTTATGGGTAATCGAATTAAACTACTGTAGATGTTTCCAGAAGATTGACTTTTCTTAATCTGTCTCGTGAAGTAAAATAAACTTTCTTTATA
Source organism: Bubalus bubalis (assembly GCF_019923935.1). Taxonomy (NCBI): domain Eukaryota; kingdom Metazoa; phylum Chordata; class Mammalia; order Artiodactyla; family Bovidae; genus Bubalus; species Bubalus bubalis. The sequence goes on from NC_059165.1 coordinate 77,454,626, forward strand.
ATTAATAAAACTCAACCTCTTGAGCAAAGTCAGTTTTCTGTTAGATATGAAAGCTAACTTTTAGAGAACTCAAACAACAATTGGGAGAGCCATAAAAAAGAGTGTTGGTTTAAATAAGCTGTCTTCATCTTTCACAGCAGAAAGTAAATAAGCAATTTCCAGAGTCAATAAAATTTGAAATAGGTTTTTAAGCATATCATTCAAATGTTTAAAACTATAGAAGAACCAAGTCTAAAAGGATTTAAAATGGTAACTTCAGGGTCCAGATTCATAGATGCTACAATTGGGCAAAGAGGGTTGTTTTTCACTTAGGAGCCCTTTCGTAGCATTCGATTAACCATGTGCATGCATAACTTTGGCAAACAGTATATTTTATTAAAAACTCAAACTCACAGTAGCTCATTGGCCAAGTTTAATCAGCTGTACTCATTATCTAGTTTGCCCCTTTGCATCTATTTACCACTGTTCTTCATGGCTCTCTGCTTTGGAGGCTGATCTGTTTGGCTTGTGTCAACAGATTCTCTTACCAGCAAGCCAAAGATATTGAAGGGTGGGAAGAGTCAGGTCTCAATATTTATTCTCCTGGTTCTTTCAGTGAGGTGACTTTAAATTACCATGTCTCTCAACTAAATGCCACTGCTCCTCTCAAAGTGTCTTGATCTAATCACCAGCTATTTCCTCCTCAATTATGATAAGTTCTTCCTTTCTGTATCTCAAAGGGACTAGGGATTAAAATAGATCCCTGTCATTAGCCCCAGGGCAGTATGGTAACTCTTGAAGTTTCTATACCTTTGTAATTTGGCACTGTATTAAATCTTTTTCAAAATGTACTAATTTGAGTATTCATTTGTTTCCTGCTTGGAGAAGGAAATGGCAACCCACTCCAGTACTCTTGCCTGGAAAATCCCATGGACAGAGAAGCCTGGTAGACGACAGTCCATGGGATCGCAAAGAGTCCGACAGGACTGAGCAACTTCACTTTCACTTTCACTTTTTGTTTCCTGCTGAGGTCCTGACTGATACACCAGCCAAACCAGCATTTTCCAAAAAACAAGAAACAGAGAAGGTAAAAGAAGGGGAAAAAGGCAAGGTTGTAACAGAGGGTAATAACAAGTGACTTTGAACTGGACTCTTAAATTAGCAAGTGTTAACGGATGCCCATGACACTGGTTCCATAATAAGGATAGGCAATGGTTTATGTTGTTATGGTGGGGGAGTGTCTGTTTGCCTGTGCTCTCTGAAGAAACTGTAGCAGATTAGGGTATAGTGTGGTTTTGCTGAACACTCCACAAGGCATGTGTCTCCATGAGCTCAGGGCCACAAAACATGAGCCCGAAGATAAATTATTGCTTGGTCTGCTATTCTTGCATTTATCAAAGACCATGATCTTTTCATTGGCCACAACTGTTCTTCTTTTCCCCTTCAGGTTTCTTCTGCCTGCTCCTTCATGCTGAATAGTCTGCCTTATTGGAACTTTTTTCTCCTTACTGTGCTCCAAGAGCAGATTGATCAATTCTATCACTACCCAACTGTAGTGTACCAGGAAAGTAGGACTAGATGACTTCCATAAAATGCTATTATAAAACCAAGTGGTACCTTAATCACACCAGCCTCTTCACAAAAACATTTGATATTCTATGAGGTCTTTATATTTGTCTATTTTCCATTTATTTACTGCTTTGATGTGGAGGGCTGAGTTAATTATATTCAGTGTTTCTAATCATCATTGGTCTGTGCAAGTCCCTTCTCTTATTTTATGTGTGTATTTATTCCCTTTTTAACCCTATTTCCCTCTCTTATTTTCCTAATTCCTGTGGGAAATCATTCTAATGTAGTTGAGTTTTCATTTTATAGATGTAGAAAGGGAGCTTCAAGAGATCAAATAACAAGTCATTACCAGAACTTGAATCCAAACTGAACTCATTTGTCTGACTCCAAAAGCCATATGCTACCCCTTTCCATAGCTGATTTGCTCGATATACCATTGTAAAAATGGAACCAAATTTATGTACATTTACCCACAACATTTCTTAACATTCAGGAAGAGATCCTTCTAATAAAAGTCAAAATGCAAGTTTTAACATGACATGTCCTTCTCTGTGTGGGAAAAGATAGACAAGCGGAAGTAATTAGATGCATTGAGTCATTTGGGGATAAAATATGATGAATTGATCTTTTAGATGGACAAAAAATAAAATGGCAAGTTCCTTATAGGATAGCAACCATATAACTTTGGTGACTGTAATATAGATTATTTATATAGGGCTTCCCAGGTAGCTCAGTGGATAAAGAATCTGCCTGTAGTGCAGGAGACGCAAGTGACATAGGTTCAATCCCTGGGTCGTTGGGAAGATTCCCTGGAGAAGGGCATGGGAATCCCCTCCAGTATTCTTGCCTGGAGAATCCTGTGGACAGAAGAGACTGGGGATCTGTAGTCTGTGGGGTTGCAAAGAGTTGGACATAACTGAAGCAACTGAGCACAGCACAGCACATGTATTATGTAAGTCTCCATACTAATGGTTGATTATCACACTTTTCATAAAAATTTGTTCCCCTAAAGTTAACACTGTTAAGGTACTATCAGTTTTCCAAAATTTCTCCTCCCCCTACCCCTTTGCATTCTGCTTTTTTAAAAGGTCACAATAGAATAGAAAGGGATCATAACACAGAATTTTTATAGGGCTTCCTTAAGACATACCATATTGATTTCTAATGTCACATTTAGGAGTTTCAGATAGCCTGTGCCTGTTCTTACTGGACTATTTTACTTTTACTTACCTGAGAGGACTGTCCACATGGGTTACTCTAGGAAACCCAGATATTCACAAAGTTGTGTGTGTTCAGTGTGGAAGGACAAGGGTGTCCACCCAAGAAAATTTAACATTATGTTATGAAGCTTAAACTCCAGGAGCACTCTTGCAATGGCCCCTTCTAAGACTTTGTGGCTTCACTGTATTTTTTTCCAGAAGAGGGTTCCCCCAATTGTATTCAATATTAATATATATAGTAGGATTATAGGACTTGTAGATCTAAAATCCTGGATCTTCCTGATTCTACTTTCTGCAACTAGTTCTGTTAGTTCTATATGTATATGATATACATACAGATGCAGTCTATACTAGGGATCAATACGAGTTTCAGCTTGAAAGAAAGATAAGTATAAGTAGGTAAGCAAGAATAAGAGTGTGTATAAAACTACTTATTTCAGCTTCTTCAGCATTACTGGTTGGGGCATAGACTTGGATTACTGTGATATTGAATGATTTGCCTTGGAAATGAACAGAAATCATTCTGTCGTTTTTGAGATTGCATCCAAGTACTGCATTTCAGACTCTTTTGTTGACCATGATGGCTACTCCATTTCTTCTAAGGGATTCCTGCCCACAGTAGTAGATATAATGGTCATCTGAGTTAAATTCACCCATTCCAGTCCATTTTAGTTCGCTGATTCCTAGAATGTCGATGTTCACTCTTGCCATCTTCTGTTTGACCACTTCCAATTTGCCTTGATTCATGGACCTAACATTCCAGGTTCCTATGCAATATTGCTCTTTACAGCATCGGACCTTGCTTCTATCACCAGTCACATCCACATCTGGGTATTGTTTTTGCTTTGGCTCCATCCCTTCATTCTTTCTGGAGTTATTTCTCCACCCATCTCCAGTAGCATATTGGGCACCTACTGACCTGGGGAGTTCTCTTTCAGTATCCTATCATTTTGCCTTTTCATGCTGTTCAGGGGGTTCTCAAGACAAGAATACTGAAGTGATTTGCCATTCCCTTCTCCAGTGGACCACATTCTGTCAGACCTCTCCACCACGACCCGCCCATCTTGGGTTGCCCCACGGGCATGGCTTAGTTTCACTGAGTTAGACAAGGCTGTGGTCCTAGTGTGATTAGATTGACTAGTTTTCTGTGAGTATGGTTTCAGTGTGTCTGCCCTCTGATGCCCTCTTGCAATACCTACCATCTTACTTGATTTCTCTTACCTTGGACGTGGGGTATCTCTTCACGGCTGTTCCAGCTAAGTGCAGCCACTGCTCTTTACCTTGGATGAGGGCTATCTCCTCACTGCCGCCCCTCCTGACCTTGAATATCACACATTTAATATCACCGTAATCCAAGTCTATGCCCCAACCAATAATGCTGAAGAAGCTGAAGTTGAATGATTCTTTGAAGACCTACAAGACCTTTTAGAACTAATACCCAAAAAAGATGTCCTCTTCATTATAGGGTATTGGAATGCAAAAGTAGGAAGTTAAGAAACACTTGGAGTAACAGGCAAATTTGGCCTTGGAATATGGAATGAATCAGGGCAAAGGCTAATAGAATTTTGCCAAGAGAACACACTGGTCATAGCAAACACCCTCTTCCAACAACACAAGAGGAGACTCTTTACATGGACATCACCAGATGGTCAACACTGGAATCAGATTGATTATATTCTTTACAGTCAAAGATGGAGAAGCTCTATACAGTCAGCAAAAACAAGACTGGTAGCTGACCGTGGCTCAGATCAAGAGCTCCTTATTGCCAAATTCAGAATTAAACTGAAGAAGTTAGGGAAAACCACTAGACCATACAGGTATGACCTAAATCAAATCCCTTATGATTATACAGTGGAAGTGAGAAATAGACTTAAGGGACTAGATCTGATAGATAGAGTGCCCAATGAACTATGGACAGAGGTTCATGGCATTGTATAGGAGACAGGGATCAAGACCATCCCCATGAAAAAGAAATGCAAAGAAGCAAAATGGCTGTCTGGGGAGGCCTTACAAATAGCTGTGAAAAGAAGAGAAGCAAAAAGCAAAGGAGAAAAGGAAAGATATAAACATCTGAATGCAGAGTTCCAAAGAGTAGCAAGAAGAGATAAGAAAGCCTTCCTCAGCAATCAATGCAAAGAAATAAAGGAAAACAACAGAATGAGACTAGAGATCTCTTCAAGAAAATTAGAGATACCAAGGGAACATTTCATGCAAAGATGGGCTCGATAAAGGACAGAAATGGTATGGACCTAACAGAAGCAGATGATATCAAGAAGATGTGGCAAGAATACATAGAAGAACTGTATAAAAAAGATCTTCACGACACAGATAATCACGATGGTATGATCACTCACCTAGAGCCAGACATCCTGGAATGTGAAATCAAGTGGGCCTTAGAAAGCATCACTATGAACAAAGCTAGTGGAGGTGATGGAATTCCAGTGGAGCTATTTCAAATCCTGAAAGATGATGTTGTGAAAGTGCTGCACTCAATATGCCAGCAAATTTGGAAACCTCAGCAGTGGCCACAGGACTGGAAAAGGTCAGTTTTCATTCCAATCCCAAAGAAAGGCAATGCCAAAGAATGCTCAAACTACCGCACAATTGCACTCATCTCACACGCTAGTAAAGTAGTGTTCAAAATTCTCCAAGCCAGGCTTCAGCAATATGTGAACCGTGAACTTCCTGATGTTCAAGCTGGATTTAGAAAAGGCAGAGGAACCAGAGATCAAGTTTCCAACATCTGCTGGATCATGGAAAAAAGCAAAAGAGTTCCAGAAAAACATCAATTTCTGCTTTATTGACTATGCCAAAGACTTTGACTGTGTAGATCACAATAAACTGTGGAAAATTCTGAAAGAGATGGGAATACCAGACCACCTGACCTGCCTCTTGAGTAACCTGTATGCAGGTGAGGAAGCAGCAGTTAGAACTGGACATGGAACAACAGACTGGTTCCAAATAGGAAAAGGTATACACCAAGGGTGTATAAAGTTACCCTGCTTATTTAACTTATATGCAGAGTACATCATGAGAAATGCTGGGCTGGAAGAAGCACAAGCTGGAATCAAGATTGCCGGGAGAAATATCAATAACCTCAGATATGCAGATGACACCATCCTTATGGCAGAAAGTGAAGAAGAACTAAAAAGCCTCTTGATGAAAGTGAAAGAGGAGAGTGGAAAAGTTGGTTTAAAGCTCAACATTCAGAAAATGAAGATCATGGCATCTGGTCTCATCACTTCATGGGAAATAGAGGGGGAAACAGTGTCAGACTTTATCTTTGGGGGGCTCCAAAATCACTGCAGATGATGACTGCAGCCATTAAATTAAAAGACACTTACTCCTTGGAAGAAAAGTTATGACCAACCTGATAGCATATTGAAAAGCAGAGATATTACTTTGCCAACAAAGGTCTGTTTAGTTAAGGCTATGGTTTTTCCAGTGGTCATGTTTGGATGTGAGAGTTGGCCTGTGAAGAAGCTGAGCACCAAAGAATTGATGCTTTTGAACTGTGGTGTTAGAGAAGACTTGAGAGTCCCTTGGACTGCAAGGAAATCCAACCAGTCCATCCTAAAGGTGGAGAAGGAAATGGCAACCCACTCCAGTGTTCTTGCCTGGAGAATCCCAGGGACAGAGGAGCCTAGTGGGCTGCCGTCCATGGGGTTGCCCAGAGTCAGGCATGACTGAAGCGACTTAGCAGCAGCAGCAGCAGCAGCAGCTATCCTAAAGGAGATCAGGCCTGTGTGTTCTTTGGAAGGAATGATGCTAAAGCTGAAACTCCAATACTTTGGCCACCTCAAGTGAAGAGTTGACTCATTGGAAAAGACTCTGATGCTGGGAGGGGACGACAGAGGATGAGATGGATGGATGGCATCACCGACTCGATGGATGTGAGTTTGAGTGAACTCCGGGAGATGGTGGTGGACAGAGAGGTCTGGTGTGCTGTGATTCATGGGGTCGCAAAGAGTTGGACATGACTGAGTGACTGAACTGAACTGAACTGATGAAACTACTTGAATTCTGTAGAAAAAAACCCAAAACTTCCCTTCTGTGATCTTAGTACTGGTGAGAGATACTGCTTGAGAATATAAATGTAAAAATAACTGACCTATATAAAAGCTATGATTAAGCATTTAATATCCATGCAGAGAAATTACCATTCTTCATTATGGCCTGTCACATCCTACTTGGCACTCATTATGTAACAATTATCGTCCATTAAGTGGGATGAGGATTCCCTTGCCCATTTAAACCATACACATACAATTATACATGTATTACATTATGTAGCATCCTTGAGTAAGATGTTTTAGTTCAGTCGCTCAGTCATGTCCAATTCTTTGTGACCCCATGGACTGCAGCACGCCAGGCTTCCCTGTCCATGACCAACTTCTGGAGCTTACTCAAACTCACGTCCATAGAGTCGGTGATGCCATTCAGCCATCTCATCCTCTGTTTTCCCCTTCTCCTCCTGCCTTCAATCTTTTCCAGCATCAGGGTCTTTTCCAGTGAGTCAGTTCTTTGCATTAGGTGGCCAAAGTATTAGTTTCAGATGTTTGGAATTTTTATATTTCCACTTCTGAATATCTGCAGTTTCTTCAGTGTTCAATAAGTTATAACAATGTTTGACTTTAAATAAGAAAGTTATTTTTAAATATAAAAAAGAAAAAAATTGAGAAAATTAGTTTTTATTTTATATTTACACATCTAATTACATATGATATAAAATTCCCCAAATTGTCTAAACTTAAGAAGAGATACAATAGTATTTTCAAGTTGTTTTGCTTTATAGACTATATGCTATGAAATATTTTTAGACCTTTGGAACTTTTAAATGTTGAAACATAATTAAAATTGTTGCAATAAATAAAATGAAATATTAGTAAAACAATTCATAACAGAAAATAGAATCATGACATAAATTTTTGTGCACAAAACTCTGATAATTGGTTTTATATTTTAAAGATATTAGATTTTAATTTAAAATGAAGAAAACAAGATACACAGCACTTGGCATGTACTGTAAGATAATGATCTTGACACACAAAAGATGAAGGAGCCATAAGGTGAACAAGATGCCAGTTTCCTCAGAAGAGATGAAATATATATTAGGACAAGCACCCTGAGTTGCTTAAGAAATATATACAATTCAGTAAGGAAGAAAAACATGTTTCACAAATATGTACAAAGCAGCTAACTGTGCAACTCTGACATCTTTATCAGTCAGGATTCATTTGGTTATAAAAGATAGAAATGTTACTCAACTTGGAGATAATGGGAGAATTGGGCTCACAAGCAAGAGGTGTCACTGGCCATAAAACAGAGATTGTAGTTTCTCTCTGAGTGAGCCTTATTCTCTCAGACTTTTCCACGAGCTGTCCTAAAGAAGCAGTGAACTCACACTTTTTCAGCCTCAGGATCCCAGTTCAGAGTTGCAAGTTACCAGAAAGAGCTCTGATTGGTAACTTGGGTCACTGCACATCCTTGGATTGATGGTGGCCAGGAGTAAAGTGTTATAATCGGTACATACTGAGCCAGGTCTCTACTCTCCACACTGTGCACAAAGAGGTGATTTACATAAAGAAATAGCTGCTTCATTTAAAATTACATGACAAAGGGCAAAAAGCAACAACAACAAAATCCAAACAAAAAGTGGTATTTGAAAAGAAAGCCTTTAAACAATTTGTATTTATTTTATTTTAGACTACGCTAGGTTTTCGTTGCTGTGTGCAGGCTTTCTCTGGTTGTGGAGAGTGGGTTCTCCTCTTCAGTTGCGGTACCTGGGTTCTCTTTGCTGTGGCTTCTCTTGTTGTGGAGCATGAGCTCTAGAGCATGGGCTCAGCAGTTGTGATACAAGGACTTTGTTGTCCTGCTGCATGTGGACTCTTGCTCAATTAGGGATCGAACCTGTATGTCCTGCATTGGCAGGGGAATTTGTAACTACTGCATCACCAGGGAAGTCTCTGAAAAGCAAGTCTTTCTAGTTATTTATTTATTTTGTCTTGAAAACCTATGGGACTTCAAATATTTTAATTGAGTTTTCAACAGATGGGGATTTTAAAGTTCATCCAATTATATACAAATTGATATAGCGAGAGCGATGAATAGTAACCCTGTTTCCTTTACTCCTAGACTCATGACTTTTCTATGATATCAGGCTGTGAAACCAAAGTCTCAAATCTACCCAGATAGAGAGTTAAGGATTTATAGATAGAGAAATAAAAGAGAGAAGGGGAATGAGATCTTGCTGGTAATTAGTACCACCAGTAATATAGAGAACTAAGACGGATTTCTGTAAATGGAATTATTTTTTAAAAATAATTTTGACCCAATTATGCAAGAACAGCATTATGTAAATTTACTTTGAAAATACTTTGCCCCCTTAATATCTAAATTATCTAAGTAAATGAATGTCCTTCCTTGACATTTCTATTTATCAGAAGAGGCGACATATACCTTCCATTTTTGACCTCAGACTGAAATTAATGACTTTCTGAAATGGATAATACTGAAAGAAAATACACAGGCTCTAAATAAAGACAAACAGTTCTCTGACATCATATTATATTTAACATCTGCGGTTTCTTCCTTCTGTTATATGTACTCTTATTTAACTAGCAGTGATTTATTTCCCTTGGATCTCAAATCAACCATTTACCCCAACACTTGCATCTCTCTGCCAGGAAGGTGATTGTCAGTGCTTAGGGCTAGATTCATGCCTTTGAATACCCTGGACAGTAAAAGAACAATAGATTAATGGGAACTTGAGGAGTTTATCTGCTGAAGGTATTTTAGGGCCCTGAGGCCATCTGGCCTATGATATGAAAAGAACTTGTGTAATAGAGAGGGGTTCCCTTACTGAGTTTCTCTTACCTTGGGTGTCCGGTATCTCTTCACGGCTGCTCCAGCAAAGCGCAGCCATTGCTCCTTACCTTGGACGAGGGGTATCTCCTCACCGCCGCCCTTCCTGACCTTCAATGTGGGATAGCTCCTCTAGGCCCTCCTGCGTCCTCACAGCCACGGCTCCTTGGACGTGGGGTTGGTCCTCCTGGCCACCGCCCCTGACCTCGGACGCTGGGTATCTCCCCTCGCCGCCTCCCCTGACCTCGGACGCGGGTAGCCGTTCCTGCCTGTCGCAGTCTGGTACTCTAGGCGCTGCCCCTGACCTCGGACGTGGGGTGGCTCCTCTCTGCCAACTGTGTGCATCACAATAAACTGTGGAAAATTCTGAAAGAGATGGGAATACCAGAACACCTGATCTGCCTGTTGAGAAATTTGTATGCAGGTCAGGAAGCAACAGTTAGAACTGGACATGGAACAACAGACTGGTTCCAAATAGGAAAAGGAGTTCGTCAAGGCTGTATATTGTCACCTTGTTTATTTAACTTATATGCAGAATACATCATGAGAAACGCTGGACTGGAAGAAACACAAGCTGGAATCAAGATTTCCAGGAGAAATATCAATAACCTCAGATATGCAGATGACACCACCCTTATGGCAGAAAGTGAAGAGGAACTCAAAAGCCTCTTGATGAAAGTGAAAGTGGAGAGTGAAAAAGTTGGCTTAAAGCTCAACATTCAGAAAACGAAGATCATGGCATCCAGTCCCATCACTCCATGGGAAATAGATTGGGAAACAGTGTCAGATTTTATTTTTCTGGGCTCCAAAATCACTACAGATGGTGACTGCAGCCATGAAATTAAAAGACGCTTACTCCTTGGAAGGAAAGTTATGACCAATCTAGATAGCATATTCAAAAGCAGAGACATTACTTTGCCAACAAACGTTTATCTAGTCAAGGCTATGGTTTTTCCTGTGGTCATGTATGGATGTGAGAGTTGGACTGTGAAGAAGGCTGAGCGCCGAAGAATTGATGCTTTTGAACTGTGGTGTTGGAGAAGACTCTTGAGAGTCTCTTGGACTGCAAGGAGATCCAACCAGTCCATTCTGAAGGAGATGAGCCCTGGGATTTCTTTGGAAGGAATGATGCTAAAGCTGAAACTCCAGTACTTTGGCCACCTCATGCGAAGAGTTGACTCATTGGAAAGGACTCTGATGCTGGGAGGGATTGGGGGCAGGAGCAGAAGGGACAACAGAGGATGAGATGGCTGGATGGCATCACTGACTCGATGGAGGTGAGTCTGAGTGAACTCCAGGAGTTGGTGATGGACAGGGAGGCCTGGCGTGCTGCGATTCATGGGGTCGCAAAGAGTCAGACACGACTGAGCGACTGATCTGATCTGATCCCTTATTGATCCTGAGTGCATCAGGTGTTTTCATACTTTTGTAGTTTATTTTTTGTTCTCTGTTTTGAATCTTTCTGAACTCCTTCTGCCCATCCTTGTGTCTAAAAGTAAGATCCACTTTCCATGTGATTCCCTTCTGGACACTGTAGTCCACACTCAGTATTGAGATAGACAGATTCAAGTGCTTTCTGTGTCTCCTTCATTCTTAGGTTTAAATTTGTTGTGGATGCTAAACTAAGACCATTCATTTATTCCTTATTAACTCATTCTCTCATTTATTGATGGATTCTTGCAATTTCCACTGTTGCAAGTATTGTTGTGAATAATGCTGGAGATAAATCATTATAATTTATATCTATCATTGTAACTGATTCACTGACAGCCCATAAATGCCTCTTGCATGAATAAATAAATAAATAAGTGAGAAAGGGCATACACACAGAAATGGAGCCTATTCTGATATAAGAATTAAAAAAAAAAAAAATGCTCATGCATCCAAAGCAAGTAGAAAGTCCTCATCCTGTTTTACTACACCATTCTTGAAGAAGAAACTTACAGCAACACATGGCTGCAATGCAAGATGTTTTATGAGAGAACTGAGGGACAGAAATAGTGCTTTAGTTTATGAGCTCTGGAAACAGTTTCCTTTTACTAGAAGGAAATGGTGTTTTCATTCCATGCAAGTATTTCAAAAATTGCAAACCTTGCCTCCACAAACCATCTTTGCAGGGTAGAGAAGATTCAGCACAACCCTTTACTTTCATCTAAAAAATGAGTGCATGTGATGATGTGAATCTTTGTTTCTGTGAGATCTACTTGAAAATCACTGAGACAGATTTTTGTTTATAGGGGTTCCCTGTTGAATTCTTTTCTAAAATAAGGAGTTCTTATGGAAAGTAAATATCTCTAAACTTTACAGGTATTTCTCACATCAGAGCATTTCTATGATAATACTACCAATAGCAACAATGTACAAGGAAGTCGTGTGAAGCAGAGTAACTGGCCAGCAGTTTTGCATTCTCTCATAACCATGGCCCCACGGAAAGGCTGAGTATAACTTCTGGAGTCAGATGGTCTTGGTCTGAATCCTGGGCCCAACAGTTCTGAAGTGTAATCTCAAGGAAGGTTTTTATTTTTCCTATTTGTGCCTCAGTTTCCAAATCTATGAAAAAGAAAATGATCATACCTGACAGTTAATTGCTCAGATGTACTATTACATGGCTCTGAAGCAAACCGGTAAAGGGATCTGAATGTAAAACATGAAAAATGAGAACTTGAAAAAGTTCAAGCAGACTCTGCTGCCTACCCGAGTAGTACATAGTAGCTGAGAAACTGTAAAGTATTGAGTGTTAATAAATCTATAGGTGAATGACTCTGAAAGACGCACTCTAAAATTTAGATTTTGGTTTAGTATAATTCCAGCTGCACTTAGCCAAAAACAAAACAAAACTAGATGTGGTAAGTTATCAAAGCCATCCAAAGTGCAAGTTCCTCGTCAGGGATAGCTCCCTTCCATGCCCTCTGTCACATGGAGACTTACGTTGATGGCAACTCCGATGAGAGGTATCTTAAAACATCATGGTTGTCCCATTCCAGTGAGCTTTAATGGACAAAATTTCAAGGACATTTTGATCAGCTAGGCCTGGAAATAGTACCTATGTATTGACTAGGCCTGGCAATAGCACATGCACAGCATCAAATGAACACATAATAATGCAAGAGAGACTGAAAAATGCTGCCTAATCTTATGCCTTCATAGAAGAGAAGATATTTAAATTAGACTCATCTACTGTCCAAATGAGACAGCCTTCAACTTCATTCCTTTACTTTACCCGTTTCAAAGTCCAGGAGATCTAGAAGATGCTCTGTCCTCTCAATCAGGATCCCTTTTGTGTTATTATATTTTAATTTCTAAGAACTAAAGATAGCATAGAGTAGTAAAGCAGGTGCAGGGAAATCATAAGAAATATTATTCTAAAGATGGATGAAGGTGAAACTGACTCATGGCAGGCCATAGCACAGAGCAGTGGTGGAATCCTTCTGAGAAGGCATTTGAAAGACCCCTCCACACTGCCAGGGGAGGAGGCTTCATGATTAGATCTTAGTTCTATGTTCTGGAAGAAATCTCTTGTCATTTATCTCCATAGATTCTCCTGCCATTCTCTTGAAGAATTTTCTTTATGTATTTTCATCTACAGACACCTTTGAAATTGTTCTCCCAAGAGTTTGTGGAGCTTTCAAAAACCAATTCTTGATCATAACACTATTGGGAGCCTAAGGATTGTTTTATATTTAGTCTTTTTATTTGTTTAATTTTTTGGCTAAACTCATAGTTCTTTAAAAATGAAAGTATTTAAGAAAGTTATTAGGGTTCTAATCTAGTTGTATCTAGTTTATTTCAAGTGCAGTAAACATACCCGAGGTCCTTTTTTAAGGTTTACTTCTCTATCTTGCTGTATTTCTTTGCTTCTTTTCTTTTATGCTCATTTCTTTCAACATAGTAAGAGCTGACCTCTGAACAATAGGTTTTGGTGGGAAGGCAGTATCCTTAATCTTATCTTTTGCTGCAGGGCTGAATTCCTTGTCTAACTGAGAAAACTTACTGTAATTTTGTGCTTAAAGTCTTTTTTTTTCCCCCCAGTTTTATCTCTTATGTTAGAGGTTTTGAAGATGTAGGCTTCTCCAACACTGCAAAATGCTTAATGTCTACTTTCAGACCAGCCAATTCTTTCCTGAGTCCATTTATTTCTAATGGTACTTTGACAGATACATCAAGCAGAAGTCATACAAACTAATATGCTGGCTGTTTTTTTCTTACCTTTTCTCCCTGAGCTACAGGTTTGGTAGACCCTTAGTCTTTCTTCTAAAATTATCACAGGCAACAGTTTTAACAAATATTTAGCCAAAGAATAACAAGAGTTCTCCAACCTTTTAGCATCCTATATCTGTTTCTTACTTACTTGTTGCCACAATTTTTAAGTAATGGACTTCAATAGCACAGTGCTCCTTCTATTTCATCCACCATAACTAAAAAAAAAAACATGGAAATACTCTTGAGATATTTTTCAAACCAAGGCTGGAAGGGAACAGCACATTTCACTTTGAATCGCATCTCTTTGTCTAATACTCAGGCACATACCCAGACCTATGTGTTTGGAGGCTAGAAGTTGTAATCTAGCTCTATGTCCAAAAAGAAGAGTAAGTGGATTTTAGTGAGCACATAGTAATCTCTATCACAGCTTTACATGGATTTAATATGTATACCAATGTTTTTCTCTCATAAAATTATACCAAATCAGGACTTTTTACTGATAGTTCTGTCTGAAAATATTACCAGTAGTTGCCTATTCTGAATTGTGTAAGTAAACATTGCTCACCATTCATGAATGTAAATTTCACATGGAAAAGAATGTGTATTTTTAAAGTTCATTATGAGATTAAAAGTCTGAAGAAAACATTTGGGGTAAGGTGTATTACACTTCAGAAAAAAATTAAAGTTTACTACCTTTTAACAGATCTTCAAATCAGTCTTATAAAAAATATCATTGAATCATAGAATATTTGAATATGGACATTTACATCAACTCTGTATTTTACATTTAGAACACAATGTTCTAAGAATACTTGGTTTATATTAGTGGACCTGAAGTTTTCTGAAATAAAGAGGGAATCTGCCAAAATATTACACTACTCTCAAGGTATACAGAGAAAAGAGCAAGAAGTGCAAGATTATGGTAGATTCTAAGAGTCCAGGGACCAGGTCCGATTTTACCTCTGAATCTCCAGCAGCAGCAGAGGGCTAGGTAAACAGTTGGTATGCAATACATATTTGATGAACCAATGAGTAAAAGAATAGTGCATGTGTCAGGTCCCTTCAGTTCAGTTGCCCAGTTGTGTCTGACTCTTTGCGACCCCATGAACCACAGCATGTCAGCCCTCCCTATCCATCACCAACCGCCCATGTCCATTGAGTCAGTGATGCCATCCAGCCATCTCATCCTCTGTCGTCCCCTTCTCCTCCTGCCCTCAATTCCTCCCAGCATCAGGGTTTTTTCCAATGAGTCAACTCTTCGCATGAGGTGGCCAAAGGATTGGGGTTTCAGCTTCAACATCAGTCCTTCCAATGAACACCCAGGACTGATCTCCTTTAGGATAGACTGATTGGATCTCCTGGCAGTCCAAGGGACTTTCAAGAGTCTTCTCCATCACCATAGTTCAAAAGCATCAGTTCTTCGGCACTCAGCTTTCTTTATAGTCCAACTCTCACATCCATACATGACTACTGGAAAAACCATAGCCTCGACTAGATGGACCTTTGTTGACACAGTAATGACTCTGCTTTTTAATATGCTATCTAGGTTGGTCATAACTTTCTTTCCAAGGAGTAAGCATCTTTTAATTTCATGGCTGCAATCACCATCTGCAGGGATTTTGGAGCCCCCCCAAAATAAAGTCAGCCACTGTTTCCACTGTTTCCCAATCTATTTGCCATGAAGTGATGGGACCAGATGCCATGATCTTCGTTTTCTGAATGTTGAGTTTTAAGCCAACTTTTTCACTCTCCTCTTTCACTTTCATCAAGAGGCTTTTTAGTTCTTCTTCACTTTCTGCTATAAGGGTGGTATCATCTGCATATCTGAGGTTATTGATATTTCTCCAGGCAATCTTGATTCCAGCTTGTGCTTTCTCCAGCCCAGTGTTTCTGATGATGTACTCTACGTATAAGTTAAATAAGCAGGGTGACAATATACAGCCTTGACGTACTCCTTTTCCTATTTGGAAGCAGTCTATTGTTCCATGTCCAGTTCTAACTGTTGCTTCCTGACCTGCATACAGGTTTCTCAAGAGGCAAACAGCTACTAATAGCTACCAAAAATAATTACAAAAAAGACTGTGGGATATCAAATTTTCCCAGCAAAATTGATGTTATGTGAAAATATATGGCAAATATGTAAGACACTTTTGCAAATAATAAGGGTCATTGCTGCAATTATGCAGTAATAGCTTTGTGACCCAATGGACTGTACCTCACCAGGCCCCTCTGTCCATGGAATTCTCCAGGCAAGAATACTGGAGTGGGTAGCCCTTCCCTTCTCCAGGGGATCTTCCCAACCCAGGAATCAAACCCAGGTCTCCAGCATTGCAGGCAGATTCTTTACCATCTGAGCCATTAGGGAAGCCCAAGTATAAATTAAAATATCAATAAGATACAGTCCCATTATGATTTGATTTTCAATTTGACTTTTGCTGATTGCTAAACGAATACTGGAAGTATTTAAAAGGTATTTGAAGACTTGGATAATGTAATTGTGGCAGTGATACTTAAAATGAAACATGAAATATGACCAAAGATGACCTTATAATATTAACACAGTCTATGTTTAAGATTATTATAAGGGAATGTTTATATATAGGTAATACATTAAAATTGAAATCATAGCAATCAAGTTTTATTTCCATTAAAATAATTTATTAGGTTAAATATCTCTAAGGCAAAGTTTAATAGTTGTTATAAATAATGAGTACAAAGAGAGTAAATATAACAATATTCTCAAAAATAATTTGATAGCTGACATCGTGCAGTCTCATTTTTTTTTCCAACCTGCTGTGACTATGTATATTGATAGAGAAAAATCAAATAAAAACAAAGGTACTTAGATAAGCTTTGTTGGGAGTGAATGAACCAAGAAAGTTAGTGTTTCACAGATGAGCTCAAGAAAAAATGCAAATATTTTTCTGAGTGTTCTCTATTATTTTAAAGGTAGTTGCTATTGAAAACATTACTAAAAAGATGAAAAACACAAAGGGATTACAGTAGGCTGAATGTTAATATTCATGGAGTAAAACTATCAGAAATATTTCTACTACTGCTAACACTTGATGGTTTTATATTAGCAAACTATTTCTATCAAGAAACTATTATTAGCAAAGGATTATCAGCCACATGCCAGGCACTGTATGCTTGGTACTAGGGCTAAATCAGTGAGCCAGACAGGACCGAATGTCTTGTCGCTCAAATTAAGATGGAATTTTCCTCTTGTCTAGGTAGTTAAATTTCTCTCCATGTTGAAGACCAACCGTCAGAAACTGAGTCCTCCTCATTTTGACTGACTTACTTTCAGATGTAGCTGTGCATCTGAATACATGTTTCTCATCTATTTATATACATGTTCCCTCATTTCTAAATCATGTAAGGTATAATAGAACTATTTTCCTTTGATTTTATAAATTATGTTTTCAAAGTGTGGGTCAGTGGAATAGTAGCAATTAAAACTGGAGGGGAAAAAGCAAGATTGTGGAAGTGATATCTGATGAGACTACATGTAAATAACTTAGTAAAATTAAACATGTACGTAATTTTTTATACATAGCAAAATGATTTCACTGGCAAGAAAAAGGATCCCTCTACAGGACTGACTAACAAGAGTGATGGGATAACCTTCAAAGGAGAAAACAAATGCAGTGACAGCTAAGTTGTTTTGTACTGTGATACAGAAAAATAGTGAGAGAATTTCTGTTGGAGATCATCAGACAGACATGGGAGAAACTGAGACATCCTGTCTCATAGACAATAACTACAGAGACAAAGTAGACGATCTAATAACCCTCTTCTTTATCCATTTTGTTGTTTCTGCATGATAGTGGAACAAGGATTGTAGAAATCCAAGATCACGCTGTGCACTGTTTGAAGAATGAGGCATACAACTATCGATAGGTGCTGTATCTGTCAGAAAGAGTAGAAATCTTGACATCACCCTACAGGTTTAATTTTTAAATGGATGTGAATGGCTTTAAGTACTTTTTATTGTTCTGTTTGTGTCGACAATGTGAGCCATAGGTCTTCCTATATTGCGCCGTAAATAAACAGCGTCACTAGCATTGGGCTCACTGTGATGGATGGTGTACCTTTCTCAACCCTCAGTTGTCTCACTATCCAAGTTCTATTATGGCATTAAACAGCCGTAAGAAGTGTGGGTAGTTGCACTCCCAAGAATAAAATTACTCACTTGGGACTCGGCTCCAAAATGACTCAGTAATTGTTTAATAGAACCCTTTGTAAAACTGATAGTTACAGAGATAGATAAGTAAATAATAGATTGTAGCATCTTTATATATATATATATATATATATATATATATATATATAGAGAGAGAGAGAGAGAGAGAGATAGCAATTATTTCACACACTATATATATATCATATATATATTTCACATTGTATATATATATACATATATATATATTTTTTTTATATATGTATCTCATGAGCTATATGGCTAAACACATAAAATATTATACCTCTCCTTTTTCTCCTAGTTCTAAAGCCTTCTGATTTTATATATACTGTTTGAATTCTGGCTAGCAGCATCATCAACTCAATGGATATTAGTTTGAGCAAACTCCTCCAAGAGATAGTGAAGGATAGGGAAGCCTGCTGTGCTGCAGGCCATGGGGTTGCAAAGAGTCGGACACGACTTAGCAACTGAACAAGTGTCCATTAGTTTACTCAGAATTGGTGTTTCTACTTATAATTATCTTCCTAATACTAATTGTTAACTTAATAAGAGGCTTCCACTTATTGGTAGAATATTTCAGAGAAAATTGAGGAGGTTTGAATTGTGAAGAATTGTGAGAATTGAATTGTGAAGACTCACATGTTGTACAAAGCTGCCAATCATATCTAAAAACCAAGAAAACACACAGAAAGCAAAAGTAATTCATTTGCCCCTTTTTCTTCTGTGGCTATGAGACTTGGTCTTTTGTCTTCAGTCATTCATATACCTTTATGTCCTTAGATGAAAATTAATGCCTGAGAAGTGAGAATTGAACAGTTCATATTGCATATAGATAATTTTTGATAATTTTTACATTTTGGGGGAAGAAATAAAGGATGTTTTATACATTTTAATACATTCTGATTCTGGTTGGTAGAGTCATGAAAGAAAATGCTGTAGTGTCCATTTGGAAGCAGAGGAAATTCCACAAGCTTTATGTAAATCAAAGCACAATTTTGTGCTATTGAAACCTTTAAATAATCTAGTCACTATTGCATATCACAGGGCAGGGACTAGCCTTTTAAAACTCCCAGGAACATTTCCATTTTCCAATCTGTTTGATCACTGGTGTTACCTTGAAGTTGAAGAGACTCCTTTGAGCTCTGACAATCACTGAATAAATTGATCTATTAATACATATTTACAGAGCACTCTTTGTGTATGATATTAAGGTGTTTTGAGAGACAGAAATATAGAAGACAATATGCACTTAAATTTAATAGCTAGTTAGAAAGTGAAGCATTGTAAATGAAAATGTAACATTAGTGACAACGTTATAGTGATAGCATATGTGATATTTTAGTATAGCAGTACGATTTATGTGCTTTCAACATGATTCTTTGCCAATTTTTCTGCTTTCTTTACTTATTTCTGTTGAACTCCTATGATCTAAAATAGGATGGGAGGGATAGATGTCAATCTTTTCTTGAGGATAAATGGAGTCAAAGATCTACATTTTACACTTTTGTTTCCACCTATATTAGCCTGTGTGTGTGTAAAGTTGTTCGGTTGTGTTTGACTCTTTGCGACCCCATGGACTGTAGCTTGCAAGGCTCCTCTGTCCATGGGATTTTCCAGGCAAGAATACTGGAGTGCATAGCCATTCCCTTCTCTAGGGGATCTTCCCAATGCAGGGATTGAATCTGTGTCTCTTATGTCTCCTGTATAGGCAGATGGGTTCTTTACTGCTATGCCACCTGGGAAGCCCTGTATTAGCCTGCAGGGTACCAAAGCTATCAAATTTATAGAATTGGGTCCTTGATAGTCTTGAAACTCAGAAAACTTAAGGTCCCTGTACACACAAACTGAAAGTTTAAAACATTTGAGATTATTTGACCCTAAAAAGAAAGATGAGCTATTATTCAGTCACCATAATATTTGTAGAAGGTATCCTCTATTCTGTAGCTACTGAGCTACATGTTTTTTAAGAGTCAGTGTTATGCAGGAACCTGTCTTTTGTGAGACTCCGGTGTGAAAGGCACAATACATCAGATTTAATTGGAGGTCCTTGTGTATTCAATGAAACCAGTGCCCCCCTTCTTTTCCTATGGATAGGAAAGAATATCAGCAACAAGCTATACATTTTAAACCTTTTCATTTACTTAGCAGGTAGGGGCATCCCTAGTTTAAGCTCTTGTTTCTGATGAGCTTGTAGTAGATGTACTACATCACCAAACTGGCTAGAAAATAATTCAATAAAATAGGCCTCGCTGGATTAAAGTGCAAAAGTACTGAGGAGACTTAATGAAATAAAGTTCTAGTTTTCTCTGAGAGATGTATTTGTGGTGGTGGGTCTGAGGTTTTCCACTAAGTCATATGCCAGGGAAGTCATAGTTCTGTGTATAACATAAAAGAAAAAAAAAAAAGAAACTTGAAATGGAACTATTCTCTGAAGGACTGAGCTAGTAGTTTTATGCTATCAAAACTTCTACCCTATGAGAAAGATCAATACGTTTTTTAATTAGACCTGGAAACAGGTTACCTTTGCTTTTTTCTTTTTTTTACTTTGAGCAACAAGTAGCTGAGGCCCAAAAATATTATACAATTTTAGGGGGTGTCATAATTACTTAACAGTGATAAAATAGTGTAACAATTGAGGTTTCCTTGTACCTCTGAGGATTCTCATTCCATCCTGACCAAGGTCAGTTTCCTTTGGATTCCTCCTGTCTGTTCCTATCAAAGTCACTGAAACCTGAATGTTTTATGTCACAAATTTCATCTCCACTTGTAAACAAATTTTTCACTTTTTAAAAAATTGGAATGTAATTGCTTTACAATGTTGTGGTAGTTTCTGCTGTACAACATTGTGAAGCCCCCATATATGTACACATATCCCTCCCTCTTGAGCCTTCCTCCCACTACCCACCACATCACACCCAGCTCGGTCATCACAGAGCGCTGAGCTGAGCTCACTGATACACAGCAGTTTCCCACTAGCTTTGTGTTTTACACGTGGTAGTGTACATATGGCAGTGCTACTCTCTTAATCCAGCCCCCTGGTCCTTCCTCTTACCATGTGAACAAGTCCACCAGTGCTCTGTATTTGTGTCTCTGTTCATGTCCTGCAAATAGTTTCATCAGTACCATTTTTCTAGATTCCGTGTTATTGTTCAGCTGCTCACATGTGTCCAACTCTTTGAAACCCCACGGACTACAGCATACCAGCCTGCAGTGTCCTTTGCTGTCTTGAAGTTTGCTCAAACTCACATCCACTGAGTCGGTGATGCCATCTAACCATCTCATCCTCTGTTGTCCCTTTCTCCTCCCACCTTCAACCTCTCCCAGCATCAGAGTCCTTTCCAATGAGTCAACATTTTGCATCAGGTGGCCAAAGTATTGGAACTTCAGCTTCAGTATCAGTCCTTCCAGTGAATAGTCAGGGTTGATTTCCTTTAGGATTGACTGGTTTGATCTCCTTGCTGTCCAAAGAACTCTCAAGAGTCTTCTCCAGCACCACAGTTTGAAGGCATCAGTTCTTCAGCGTTCAGCCTTTTTTATGGTCCAGCTCTCACATCCATACATGACTACTGGAAAAAACCATAGCTTTGGCTATAAAGGCCTTTGTAGGCAAAGTAATGTCTCTGCTTTTTAATACTGTCTAGGTTTGTCACAGCTTTTCTTCCAAAGAGCAAGCATCTTTTAATTTCATGGCTGCACTCACTGTCTACAGTGATTTTGGGGCCTCCAAAAATAAAGTCTGTCATTGTTTCCTTTTTTCCCCCATCTATTTGCTATGAAATGATGGGACTGGATGCCATGATCTTCACTTTTTGAATGATGGGTTTTAAGTCATCATTTATATGTGGTAGTGTATATATGTCAGTGCTGTATATATAGTGTATATCTGTCACTCTCCTCTTTCACTTTCATCAAGAGGCTCTGCAGTCTCTTCACTTTCTGCTATTAGGGTAGTTTCATCTGCATATCTGAGGTTATTGATATTTCTCCTGGCAATCTTCATTCCAGCTCATGAGTCACCCAGCCTAGCATTTTGCGTGATGTACTCTGCATATAAGTTAAATAAGCAGGGTGATAATATTACAACCTTGACGTACTCCTTCCCCAATTTTGAACCAGTCGATTGTTCCATGTCCAGTTCTAACTGTCACTTTTTGACCTGCATGCAGGTTTCTCAGGCAGGTAAGGTGGCCTGGCATTCCCATCTTTTAAAAAATTTTCCACAGTTTGTTGTGATCCACACAGTCAAAGTCTTTAGCATAGTCAATACAGCAGAAGTAGATGCTTTTTCTGGAATTCCCTTGATTTTTCTATGATCCAGTGGATGTTGACATTGTGATGTCTGGTTCCTCTGCCTTTTCTAAATCCGGCTTGTACATCTGGAAGTTCTCAGTTCATGTACTGTTGAAGCCTTGAAGGTTTGGAACGTTACCTTGCTAGAATGTAAAATGAGTGCAATTGAGCAGTAGTCTGAACATTCTTTGGCGTTGCTCTCCTTTGAGATTAGAATGAAAACTGACCTTAGTCTCCTGTGGCAGCCACTGAGTTTTCCAAATTTGCTGGCATATTGAATGCAGCATTTTAACAGCAACATCTTTTAGGATTTGAAATAACTCAGCTGGAATTCCATCACCTCCACTACTTTTGTTCACAGTAATGTTTCTGAAGGCCCCCTTGACTTCACACTCCAGGATGACTGGCTTGAGGGGAGTGACCACACCATCATTTTTATCCTTGTGGAGCAGAAAAACACATTTGAGGGTACCTATAGTCTGTTACCCTACATATTTATGATATAAGCCATAGGGAGCTTTAGTATTCTGGTAAATTATTTCAATAAATATTGGTTACAAGGTTTTTCTTTTTTTTTAATTTAACATTTATGTCTGAGGTTAACTGGAAAAGAAGTGAAATAGCATGTTTATTGGGAGAGAACAAATGAATATTGTCCAAAACACCCTCATGGCTTCACTGGCTTCTCTTTTGCTACCTGGGTCTACCTGTATTGTAGATACAGAGCGTCTTATGTAAATCATCTACCTCTGGAAAAGTTTTGAATCTTAAACCATTTTTGAGTACTGCTGAAAACCATGAAATCTCCCAGTTTCTCAAACCTGCACAACTGTACACTTGCAGATCTGCTAAAGGAAGGGACGTTCAATTGTCTAAAATTAAAACATGAGAAGTTTGAGCAATTTATTTAATCTTCCTTTTACTTGTCTGGGTAGAATGACAGTATCTACTTGTAAATTTACTATTATGATTAAGGCAAAAATAATGCATTTTGCTTAGATTTTGTTTCATTTTAAGAGTTATTAGAATATAAAAATTCAAAGTCAAAAATAAATTTTTTAAGTTTTGTATCTCATGAATTAATTCATATATTTAAAATAATGCTGTAAACTGTTTAAATATCTGTTCTGATGGTAACAGGACTAATAGAATTGATAAGAAGGATAAAGATATTTCTGTTTTTATGCAAAATTAATAGCATCCTACAAAATGTTGATTTAAATTCAGCTTGTGAACACAAAGATGGAAATTTCAATGCTCTCTAAAGCAAGTTTTTAACAAAGAGCTTGCTGCTGTTTGATTTCTATGAGAAGCTTACATTATGAGATGCTCTTTGTCATGGCAGTGTGCCTGTCACTTTTGATATCAAGTTGCTTTTTGACTTTTTTACTGAGGGACAATAAATGACTCAAAAAGGTATACTGACTCAAAATAGTTGTAATCAGAACCAAAGTTCCCCTTACCAGAGGCAACTGGGCAAGAGACACCAGAATTCTGTATACCTCCTCTAGTTCATTCCAATGTGGTTATTTTATTTCTTAGTTCCTAGTGTTTTTTTTTGGTGTGCATTAGTGTCCTTGAATGATACACAGTCCATCTCCAGTGGATAGCTGGAGAATGACCATGTCCCTAACGGTCTGTTTTAGATTTTGAAATCTACATACTCAACACCTCTGAAGATTGGTGGGGGCTTTCCACATGGAACAATGAAACAGTTACAGAATTGGGCATCTCTCTGCCCTAGGGCTGTCATGGTGACAACACAGTATCACTCCAGTCCAACTGGTACTTAGTGTAAGGGCAAAGCCACAGGAGGCACTTCACAGAAAGAGGCTTAGTTTTCAGTTTAGCTATATAAAACCTAGCTCTAAAAAAAGCTCAAAATATGTTTTATTTCTCCCTATTCCAGGGTGCAGAAAGAAGCAGCCTCTTTTTATTTTTCCAGTTCTGCTTTATGATGTGGTAGAACTACCCCTGGGCCAAGATTACACACCTAGGCATCATCCTTGGTCCTTCCTTGACCCAGCTTCTAACATATTCACTTTGCGGCTGTCAAGTTTCAGTCGTGTCTGACTCTCTGCGACCCCACAGACGGCAGCCCACCAGGCTCCACTGTCCCTGGGATTCTCCAGGCAAGAACACTGGAGTGGGTTGCCATTTCCTTCTCCAATGCATGAAAGTGAAAAGTGAAAGTGAAGTCGCTCAGTCATGTCTGACTCTTAGCGACCCCATGGACTGCAGCCTACCAGGCTCCTCCATCCATGGGATTTTCCAGGCAAGGGTACTGGAGTGGGGTGCCATCGCCTTATTCACTTTAAATCCCTTTAGTGGCTTCTTACCTTGCACTGCTTAAATAAACTTAACTAACCAAGAACAAGAACTCAATTTAACTGCTTCTGACTTTCTTTGTAACTTTCCTTTCCCTCATTCTACCCCCTTGTCAGTAAGCTTCAGTCCTTCTCTGCGGTTCCAAGAACACATCAAGTGCCTTCCAACGTTAGGGCCAAGTGCTGGTACCAGTTCCTTCTGCCTCAGACACTTTACAAAGATTATAGTATGGCGGGCCTCTCCTGATCATTCAGATTTTAGCTTAAATATCCCTCAATGAAGATCATTTAGTTTAAAATAGGATCCAGACATACGGTTTGTTTTCTATATAAAAATAGTACTTTCTATTATTCTCTTATTTTTTTATTTTGTCTTCAGTCTTTCGCATTAAAATGAGAAAATATAGCAGTAAATATGTTAAGTTAAAAATTAATGAATACATTAAATTTAAAACTCTAAGTTGCTATTGGCGTGGTGTTTCAATCAAAATCTTTTCAGTTGAAGGTCTTCATTTTCTAAGATAGCTTGTGTATTTTTGTGTGGTTCAGCATAGGAACTCTCTCTGTAGAGAATGAATTAGAAATGTATTGTAGTGAGACTGCCCTGGGTGTCCAGTGGCTAAGATTCCATGCTCCCAGTGCAGGGGTCCTGGGTTCAATCCCTGGTCAGGGAACTAGATCCCACAGGCCACAGCTAAGAGTTCTCATGCCACAATTAAAATATTTTGCTTGCCACAACTAAGATGCAGCACAGCCAAATAATACATAAATGCTTAAAAAAAAAAAGAAATGTATTGTAGTTAGTGAGGATGAGAAGGGGATTTTATAAGCATAGTGTCAAACTGGATGTATTTGAAGTAATGCAAGAAGATACTGGAATGTATTTGTGAATAAAACTGTTGGTATTTGCTAATGGATTAGATGTGAGAGGCAAGGAATGAGAGGAATCAGGGATGACTTCCAAGTTTTTCATGGATGATCTTAACATTTGTGAGCAAGTCCTTATGGATCAGTAAAGTGATCAGGATTCCTAAGCCTGTTAACTTAAGATTATAAATAAGAATGTAATTTTGGGAATTACCAATTTATTCAAGGATAAGAATATCTCCTAGGCACAGAGTAGAGACAGAGAAGAGAAAGAAGCTGAAGATATCCTAGAACACTCCAACATTTGAAGATCAGTAACATAAAGAGGAGGCAGCAAAAGACATAAAATAAAATACTTAGGTTGCATTATTTTAGGCCACTTGTATTCCAGCCTGAACATGAAGCTCTTTTTTCTTAGCCTCCTAGGGCTATAAAAGAGAAAATTGGGAAGACATGTGAACTCTTTGTCAACAGATGGCTGTAGTGTACCCAAGAGTGTATAGTTAGTGTAATGAAGCACCTATGGCTACTCTCCGGAGAAGACAATGGCACCCCACTCCAGTACTCCTGCCTGGAAAATCCCATGGACGGAGGAGCCTGGTAGGCTGTAGTCCATGGGGTCACTGAGGGTTGGACACGACTGAGCAACTTCACTTTCACTTTTCACTTTCATGCATTGGAGAAGGAACTGGCAACCCACTCCAGTGTTCTTGCCTGGAGAATCCCAGGGACGGGGGAGCCTGGTGGGCTTCCATCTATGGGGTCGCACAGAGTCGGACATGACTGAAGTGACTTAGCAGCAGCATGGCTACTCTCACCCACTCCTTCACATTTTTAGCCTATAACCAAGTCTGTTTGCCTGGAGGAGGGCATGGCAACATTCTTGCCTGATGAATCCCTATGGACAGAGGAGCCTGGTGGGCTACAGTCCATGGGATTGCAAAGAGTCGGACATGCCTGAGCAATTAAGCACAGAATAGCACAAGGCAGTTTGACCCTCACTGAACTTTTAATTTGTAATATCTGATCTATTACCTGCTTAGTTTTCATATAGTGTGAAAGATATCAGACATTTTTTTTTTTCTTGTCCTCAAGTGATGGCCAATACACAGTGCTGAAGACAAATGCTCTAAATACTGCACATTTATTTCCATGAATGGCTTCCTAAGAACCATCAGTACAAAACAAACTTCCACAGTCACTGTAAGAAGAGGACTGAGGAAAAAATGGGGTATCCTTAGTCTTTTGTCCAGTATAGCATTCTTGGAGAAAGCTATTGTCTCTCCTACCTGAATCCAATGGAGTGAGTTCCAAGAAAATCACTTCCAAAGATTGGGGTACCCAAAATAAGGAAACAATTTTTCCCCAGTTGGAATTTTTCTTAGTGAACTTCTTGATATGGAACCTCACCTTGTGCCTCTTCGAGCAGAAGAAAATGGAAAGAAATGAGTATGTAAATGATTCTAATTTCTTCCATGGCAAGGATATATGAGTTTCCTGTGGAACAACTGGGCACTATGGCAATGCTGCTTGATCTGTTCTGTTCTGGTACAGGCTATTCAAGAAATATTTTATATTCCTTTCTTCTGCATAGGCTTTTCAACTCCCTTTGTATCCATAAAAGATAATCTATCCCAAAGTGTTTTATTTTTAGTGCCCATATCTTTAGTATTTCCCTTCTCCAGTTGGTTATACTCATGACATCATGGAGGCTTCCCAGCTGGCGCTAGTGGTAAAGAAACTGTCTGCCAATGCAGGAGATCAGGAGATGTGAGTTTGATCCCTGGGTTGGGAAGATCCCTGGAGGAGGGCATGGCAACCCACTCCAATATTCTTGCCTGGAGAATATAATGGACAGAGGAGCCTGGCAGGCTACAGTCTATGGGGCTGCAAAAAGTCAGACACAACTGAAGTGACTTAGCACACACACACATGACATCATGAGATCAAAACTGTATAGATAGGACAGCATGTGTTCTCAGTAAATGTGAAACAGATCTTTGGACCTTGAGCTCCTAGTTATCTGAGGCAAGAGAAGAAAGGGTGAGTCTGGGGGAAAGAATTGATGATGACACAGTTTTCTGCTTGATTATAACTAACAGCTCAAGTAGACCCAGACATCTGTGAAGTCAGCTTTTTCTGTAGCAATTTTTTCATTCACTAGGAAATATTTTCTATTTATTCATAGAAAATAGCTAAAAACACTTTATTAGAAAACTTTCACTGACATAAAATAAAAGACAATTTTTTTACCGATTCTTTTTGAAGAGAGAGTATGCAAAATTAAAGCTCATTTCTTTCGAGAAATGAGCCCTAAATTCTTTTATTTTGAATTGCCAGATTTTATTTTTTCAAGTAAAAACATTCAAAAACGCCATCTTACCATCATCTAATTAAAAATAAACTGTCATACTCTTAATGGACATACACACACATTCTCTCAACATAACCTTACCTTTTATTTTTAATTTTTTTTCTTTCAGTTTATTGAGTTATAATCGACACACAGTACTGTCTAAGTTTAAGGTGTACAGCATAATGATTTGATTTACATAAATCATAAAATGATTACCACAGTTTAAGTTTAAACATTTCTCATGTCATATAGATACAAAATAAAAGGAAAAGGAAAAATATTTATTCAT
The DNA here is from genome assembly GCF_019923935.1 of Bubalus bubalis. Classification (NCBI taxonomy): domain Eukaryota; kingdom Metazoa; phylum Chordata; class Mammalia; order Artiodactyla; family Bovidae; genus Bubalus; species Bubalus bubalis. The sequence goes on from NC_059165.1 coordinate 77,482,791, forward strand.
TGTAATAAGAACTCTTAGGATGAACTAACAACTTGCATTTATAACATACAACAGTGTTAATTACATTAATCATGTTGTACTAATTTAGCTTGTAAGCTGAAGTTTGTTACATTTTGACCATCTTCCTTTAATTCCCATCCCTCCACTCACCACCTCTGGTAACCATAAATCTGATCTCTTTTTCTATGAATTTATTTGTTTTGAAGTATAATTGACCTACAGCATCATGTTACCTCCAGGTATACAGCATAGTGATTCAATATTTCTATATTCAATATGTTGCAAAAGTGATCACCATGATAAGTCTGGTTACCATCTTTCATCATACAAAAGATAGTATTTTGTATTATGGAAACTGTTAAACATCTCTAGTTTTATAAAATGTTCTGGCTTTCCTTATGACTGAAAAAAATAGTAAATACCAATTTGAAGAGCTATAGTCAAACTGTAGGACTTTTATGTAAGTTTTCAAAGCATCTGGTTAAATTCTAGATAGACGTGTGTAAGGGGGTAACCAAAGGTGGGTAACCAAAGACCTTACCTGGAGTTTTTATTTGCAAAATATGCCCACTTTCTTCCTTCCAGAGGGTTAGTATGTTTGAAGGTGGAGAAAGATGGCAGTATGCTGCTGCTGCTAAATCACTTCAGTCATGTCCGACTCTGTTGCAACCCCATAGATGGCAGCCCACCAGGCTCCCCCATCCCTGGGATTCTCCAGGCAAGAACACTGGAGTGGGTTGCCATTTCCTTCTCCAATGCATGAAAGTGAAAAGTGAAAGTCAAGTCACTCAGTCGTGTCCGACTCTTCGCAACCCCATGGAATGCCTACCAGGCTCCTCCACCCATGGGATTTTCCAGGCAAGAGTACTGGAGTGGGTTGCCATTCCCTTCTCTGGGCCTTATGCTACAGTCTCCCAAAGCTATGTCTTGGCACTGCCATGATTTGAATCAAACTAATACACTCTCACAAAAAACTGGAAAATTCTGAAAGAGATTGGAATACCAGACCACCTGACCTGCCTCTTCAGAAACCTATATGCAGGTCAGGAAGCAACCGTTAGAACTGGACACGGAACAACAGACTGGTTCCAAATAGGAAAATGAGTACGTCAAGGCTGTATATTGTCACCCTGCTTATTTAACTTATAGGCAGAGTACATAATGAGAAACCCTGGGCTGGAAGAAGTACAAGCTGAAATCAAGATTGCCGGGAGAAATATCAATAACCTCAGATATGCAGATGACACCACCCTTATGGCAGAAAGTGAAGAGGAACTAAAATGCCTCTTGATGAAAGTGAAAGTGGAGAGTGAAAAAGTTGGCTTAAAGCTCAACATTCAGAAAACGAAGATCATGGCATCTAGTCCCATCACTTCATGGCAAATAGATGGGGAAACAGTGGAAACAGTATCAGATTTTATTTTTATGGGCTCCAAAATCACTGCAGATGGTGATTTCAGCCATGAAATTAAAAGACACTTACTCTTTGGAAGGAAAGTTATGACCAACCTCGATAGTATATTGAAAAGCAAAGATATTACTTTACCAACAAAGGTCCGTCTGGTCAAGGCTATGGTTTTTCCTGTGGTCATGTATGGATGTGAGAGTTGGACTGTGAAGGAGGCTGAGTGCCGAAGAATTGATGCTTTTGAACTGTGGTGTTGGAGAAGACTCTTGAGAGTCCTTTGGACTGCAAGGAGATCCAACCAGTCCACTCTGAAGGAGATCAGCCCTGGGTGCACATTGGGAGGACTGATGCTGAAGCTGAAACTCCAGTACTTTGGCCACCTCATGTGAAGAGTTGACTCATTGGAAAAGACTCTGATACTGGGAGGGATTAGGGGCAGGAGGAGAAGGGGATGGCAGAGGATGAGATGGCTGGATGGCATCACCGACTCGATGGACGTGAGTCTGAGTGAACTCCGGGAGTTGGTGATGGACAGGGAGGCCTGGCGTGCTGTCGTTCATGGAATCACAGAGAGTCGGACACGACTGAGCGACTGAACTGAACTGAACTGAATACACTCTATATCCTTAACTTCATGTTTCTGGAATCCATTTTGCTTGCATTTAGAAGCATGTTAACACATCCTGTTAATGACATTTTTCAGAGTCACAATTTGGGGTGGGCCCAAATTAGGAAAAGGACATTGAATTCCACACTAAGTATTTGACCACCATAAAGACATTTTTACTCAAAAAATAAATTATTTCTGATTTAGAAGTGATTGCATTTTTCATTATATGTACTTTCAGTTCTAAAAATATTGGTTTGAAGATGCCTGAGTAAAGGTTGAAACAATTTTTTATGAGCTCAAAATGAATCTCTTTTCCATGCTTCCTTAATTCAAAAGTAGCAGAAAAAGTTTTTTTTTTTTAAAGAATGAAAGAAAACTCCTTTTATGTTAAGATGAAAAAGTTTTACCTCCTATAAACATTACACTGCAGTTTTAAAGCATGTGAAAAGAACTATTCAGGTAGAATGACTTATTGACCTTTAATTTTATTATTATCTCTGTTATTTCTCTGTCTCACACACACACACACAAACACACACACTAAAAGATCCCTCTCTGTAAAGAATAGACAATGCTTTAAGGCCATAAATTTTATTCTGTCAATTATTCCATTTGTTCTTTTGACCTTAGACAAAAAGCCAGTTATTTTACCAGCAAAATGAGTTTATTCTGGAATAGCAGAAGAATTGAAATTCGGGAAATGCATTCTGTGGTGAACCAAAGACAAATCTGAGGGCTGTGGTGGTTCCTCATTCACTACTGGTGGTGGGCAGCTTGCTGTTGAAGGGTCAGGACAAAATCTGTCTTCCTACTGGAGCTTGTAGGCTATGGTGAGTGATATGGGCAGGAGAGCTTCCCATTTGGGACTTCCCAACTGTGTTTTAAATCAAGTTTCCCTTTTCTTCACATTTCCGAATGCCATTTTCTAAAATTACAAGTCTCAATTGTGTGAAGGTGGCTTGAGAAGAAAAGGTAACTCAGTATCAGTGTATAATTATAGTCTTAATTGAAGCTTATGTGTATTGATTAATCATAGAAGTAGAATGGAGGGAGATGGGAGCTCATGCCAAAGCTTTCCTGATTAAACTCTTTGTCAGGGAGAATTGTTCACCACAATTATCTTTAGATAGTCAGAGGTAAGTTCTTAATCACAAGATAGATTTCCTAATCACAAGCTTAAAGAGACATAGTAGAAAAACCTTGCCTATCCATCAATTTTGAAATTCTTTTGAATCAGATTAAGATTTCTCTATCATCTTAACTATCTTTTTCATTGCTTAACTAGCTCCCTTCCTACTGAACTTTAAATGATTCTCTGTACTCTTTCTTCTCTGAATGGTTCTTGGTTCTTTCTACATGGGTTTTCCTTCAACTTGTACTTTTCCCAAAATTGTATGAAATAGTTTAAAAATGATCTCATTATATTTGAGATCACGTTGTATTTGGCTATCCATTTTATCATGCAAATACTGACATTTATTTCCAGAAATTTTTCTTAGCAAATTAGTTGAAGCTTGACTCTGTCTCTCCCTAACCCATTTCACTGTGTGTTTTCATTTTCTTCTTTAAACAGATTGATGATTCCATCTCTGAGACTTGAGAGAGAGCTCATTCTGAGAGGATAGGTCCTGTATTTTCCAATACTCTTCCCCACAGTCTAGGAAGACATTTATTTACCGTGTGACAAGACAGTGTACTTTTATTCTTTTATGCATTTATTTTGCAATTATTATTATTCTGAATGTTTTCACATTGGAACATTTAAAAATTATCTGACTAAATTTTTTCATAAATACAGTAGATATGTTAAGCATATTTGAGATTTTAGTAACTCATGATATTTACTGGGAGTCAAGAGATATATAGGCTTCTGATGGTAACTAATTGTAGACTTCTATTTCTTCCTTTGGAATTACGGACCACCTTTAGCCTTACTTATATTTTTAAACAATTGAATACTTGAGAAACTGGTTCTGCAGGGTACACAAAATCCCTTGAGGAATTTGTCTTTGCTTTCAATGAGCTTATGTTGCAAAGACATAACAGTTGGGAAACAGCATGTCATAGAGCTAAGACTGCAAGATTCAAATTTGTGATATGCTGGTAAATGTTTAACAACTGGCTCCTGATGGTAGTGTTTGCTGAAGACTACTGGTACTCCCTATCACAGTCTTTTCAGTTCATTCTTAGTTTTTCATTCTATCTTTTCCCCCAAAACATTACTGAATTACTGCAGTGATTAATTGTATGAATATATAATTTTTTAAATTAATGCAGACTGTTGCTCCTTTAGACCTGCCGAGCTACACATGTTCATATTACACATAAAACATGTATTTCTTTCTCTTCTTTTTTGTCTTTTTTCCCCAAAGCTCTCCTCGCTGCCTAATCTTCTAAAATGGATTAGTGACTTTTTTTGTTGGTTTATTGTTTCCAGTATCTATAAATAATTTGAGTTGTGAGTTTAGAATTAGTCTCTTTCCCTCACTGATCATTGATCCACTGGATTAAGAAAACAGATAAGCTAACAGCTTCTTGGGAAGCCAAAAGAAAGAGAAGGAGGTGTCAGTTTACAAGAATAGCAAATGGTTTAATGGATGGAAGCATAAGCTCTGGAGCAAACTGCCTAAGTTCAAACCCTAGCCCTGGCACCTACTAGCTTTGTGAACTTGGAGAAATTCCTTAACCCCTCTGTCCTTCATTTTCCTCTTATGGATGATAAAGATGATAGTAGTGATCACTCAGAGGTTTGGTGTGTGGAACAGTAAAAGTACTCAATAAATGTAGTAATCATTTCTGTTCTTATTTTTCTGTTTGTATGTTGCCTGTGTAAGCATCTTGATCACATCCTCAGGCTCTGTGAGAATGTGGTCTTTGTCTTTTGATGGCTGTCTTCTTACCTGCCTATTCCTACCTGAATTCTGCCTTCCTATCTATTTATCTACTTATACACTTTTCACTCAGTTTCCTTGACCCCATACTTTCTTTTTAATCTCCCTCCTTGGCTTCATACTGAAGCAGCAGTGTGTTTCCAAATTGTGCTGCGCCTCATCCCTGGACCACTCCTTCAATCTAGACATTGATTAGTCCGTAAGAAGATTGGAAACTTTTCTCTTGCATCTCTTTCTTTGGACAGATTTAGACTGTCTTTATATCATTAGTCAATGTGGTCCTGGGCTAAGTATATTGACCTTCGTCGGCGCTGGTAATTACTGTTTCTTTTAGGTTTCCCTAGGGTATTCATTTCATCTTGCTTCTGTGATTTGTGCCATCTCTCCTTACATCTTCTCTCTGTCTATTCTGTTCTGGCTCTCAAAGAGAAACCTAAATTAGCCACATATACACTAAATGTATGTAAAACAGTAACTATGGAAATTTGTGTTTAAATTCTAGACTTCTAACCAAATGACTCTTGTAATTTTAGATTATTCCACCAAATCCTCACAGCCTGCAGTTTACTCTGTGATTGTTAATTTTATCTGCCAGCTTGGCTAGACTATAGTGCCTAAAAATCAGTTGACTTTAAGTAAAAGAGATTACTTTAGAGAACATGAATGGGCCTCATACAATGATGTTGTTGAGGACCTTAAGAACAAAAACTGGTTTTCCAGAGAAGATGGAATTCTCCTTCAAGATTGTAACATAGAAAACCTGCTTAAATTGCCAGCCTTCCAAACTATTGTACAGTTTGGGGACTCCAGATTGCAATTTTAATTCTTGCCTGAATCTCCAGCCCATTGGCCTATCTTACAGATTTGGATTTTGCCAGTCCCCACAATTGCTTGAGCCAATTCCTTAAAATAAATTCATCTTTCTCTTCCTCCCGCCCTTCTCCCTTTCTTTCTTAATATATCATACTAGTTCTCCTTCTGTGGGAAGCCCCAATATAGATTCTGGTACCAAGAGGTAGAATGCTGCAGTTACAAATACCTAAAAATTTCAAGTGGTTTTGGAATCAGGTAACAGGTAGAAGCTAGAAGAATTTTGAGGCACGTGATAGGAAAAGCCTAAAAAAGACTGTGTGTTGTAAGTTGGGGAGAGTGAGCCATCCTTGTAGGATCTTTAAGAATCATTCCAACATGGTCCCAGGAATTATACTTGGAAAGGCATACATAAAATTAAATGATTTATTATATTTGTAGGTCCTGGAAGTGGGGCCATGACATCCCGTGCAGGGGGCCACTTGGAAGAAGTTCCAAGGGAGTGAATCTAGCTAAGCATGTGCAGAGCCACAAAAGAGGATGAGGACCCATGGGATAAAGCCTTTACTGGAGATCAGGATGGTGTACACAAGTAAAAGACTTGAGAGAATTTCTTTGGTGTGTTTAAATATTACTCGGTTACAGTCAGGAAAGGGCAAGAAGAGGAACTTGTGGCAAGGACCAATCTAATCTCACTGGTGTACCTGGTCACTTGGGCAGGTTGCTCCTAGCCCATTTCTGGGAATATTGAGGCATCAGGAAAGTATAAAGTTTTGCAAATTGACAGTACACCCTATCAAAGACTTAAAGAGACAGTTGGTAGAAATGTAGGTGTTAGAGGAAATTTTGGTAAGAGCTCAGAAAAAAAAAAAAAAAAGAGATTATGAGAATGCCATGTGATAATGGAGACAGGGATTGGATTGATGAATCTACTAGCCAAGAAACATAGAGGACTGCCAGATGTCACCAGAAGTTAGGAGAGAGGCAAGGGACAGATTCTCCCTCAGCCCTTGAAAAGAATCAACTCTGCTGACACCTTGATTTTGTACTTTTAGCCTCCAGAACTATGAGAGAATAAATTTGTTTTGTTTTAAGTCACCTAGTTTGTGACACTTTGTTATAGCAGCTCCAGGACACTAATACATACTTCTTCCCACTTCCAGAGGATAAAAGCTCTACAATAACACAGAATTCTTAAAACTATAGTATGATATTTCAGCAAACACGTTGCTGTCATACAATATGGATCTCCTATTATTTACTTTGTAATAGAATAATATAATCTTCTACTCAATTTTATATTCTAAAACCTAAAAATTTTGATCACCATACTTAATTTGAAAGTGAATGTAATTCATTTAAATAGCCCAAATTCCCAGACAGCACATCCAAAATGAAATATGATCATATAATAAAATTTAGAGGGTTGGGAGGATTATGATGTCTTTGCCTCAGTGACAGGGCTAAGAATAACTTCTTCTGGAACCTAATTGCATAAGTGTCTTAAAGCCTAGTGGTTAGGAAATTTTGGAAAAATATTCTTGATACCAATTTACATCTATAGGAGATCTATAGGCACACAAGCTTTTATACTAATGAGGCTACTGTAACACAAATTCATAATTTTAAAAAGTTGAAGTGATATCAATGATAAGACACAATTCACTCAAGATAACACTGGTGATTGACTGGAAAGAAAGTAATCTTCCCCTAAATTTTAGAAATTCTAACTAACTATTTGAGTATACCCAGTAAATTTCTGTATTTTCTCTAACTGATAAAAAGTAGATCCACTTAGAATATTGAACTGGGACTATCAATAAAATCTATTAATATATTATACAGGTTTATAAATGGTGATATTTCTTAAATTTTAATAATTTACTTTCTGATAGCAGCCTGTAATCAAATATAAAAGTCAAAGTCATGAAATTGAATATTATTTCCAGTAGTCATGTATAGATGTGAGAGTTGGACTATAAAGAAAGCTGAGCACTGAAGGACTGATGCTTTTGAACTGTGGTGTTGGGGAAGACTCTTGAGAGTCCCTTGGACTGCAAGGAGATCCATCCAGTACATCCTAAAGGAGATCAGTCTTGGGTATTCATTGGAAGGACTGATGTTGAAGCTGAAACTCCAATACTTTGAACACCTGATGTGAAGAACTGAATCATTTGAAAAGACCCTGATGATGGGAAAGATTGAAGGTGGGAGGAGAAGGGGATGACGGAATAAGATGGTTGGATGGCATCACTGACTCAATGGACATGAGTTTGGATAAACTCTGGGAGTTGGTGATGGACAGGGAGGTCTGGTGTTCTGCAGTCCATGGGGTCACAAAGAGTCAGACACAACTGAGTGACTGAATTGAACTGAACTGAACTGATTGAAGTGTTTGCCAGCTTCAGGCTTATCAAAAAATCCATTGTAGCTTAATGCCTACTACTGGAAACCTTCTAAAGTGACAAGTCCAGTTTTCACATTTTGCTTCAAAGATCATGCCTGAAGATAATGGTACCTGGTCTTCCTGTGCCTCATCCAGTACTCCTGTAAGGAGAGGGTCCCACAGTGTTCAGGAACACTTAGAAAATTACTCATGGAGATTGTGGAAACTCTTTTCTTGGAATGTTTTTATGTGTTATTGATATTTCCAGTTACGTTGGTTTTATTGGCAGTGTAGGGATTCATCAGTGTCATTTCAGGAACCTGAGAATATGAATCCTGCCTGTGCTACTTAATGGCTGTATGACTTTAGGCAAATGACACAGTAGAAGTGGTAAAATTTACGGTTTCTTGAGAACTTACTGTGTAGCAGATGAGGCTTTTTGTGCTATTTTCATAGCTCTACTCTTCACAATAATCTTCTAAGGAAGGCATCCTTACTCTATGTGTTGGGAAGTTCAGGCCCAGGAAGTTTTAGTGAGTACTAACTGATAGCCAAGGCAAGTAAATAGGGATGTTGCTTACTCCCCACACAAGGTGGAGGAATTGCCCAGGACTCTTCCAAGTTTCCTATGATTGTCTTAGCTTATGCCCCACCTGAACTGAGGATTCACTCAGCCCTCTATTACTTCACTGTGGGTGGAGGCTGTCATGGCCAAGGAGAGTGTGCAGTTGTGAGGGATTAAGGCCAGGTTGGACCTGACATGGCATCTGAAAAGGACAGAGGAGCTAGTTCTAGTGTTCACTGGGGTGACAGATATGGAGTGGTATTGGAGCTCTGACTGTTTCTAGGACAACCCAGCATGTGACCCAGACCATGCAGAACACCCTCTCTGGCCCCTCTTGCTCCATGGCACAGCTCACCACTAGGGTAAGAGCTGCTTCCACCAGAAGAATACACAGTTGTGGGGATGCAAATTGCCTTGACCTGGCATAATCAATGAACAGGGTGAGGGCAGCCAGTATTGGCACTTATGGATGTGGCAGAATGGGAGTTGTTCAGAACTCTAACTGGTCCCAGGATCATGCAGCCCATGTCCTAAGCCACGCCAAGCTTCTGATCTTGTCCCTCTTCCTCCGGCCCTGTTCCCTTCTGGGGTAAATATGCCAATGCTGGGAGAAGGTAGAGCACACATCTAGAACAGAACCACCTCAAACCCAACCCTCAGGGATTCTACTCTGAGGACCAGTTTGGGTCCCAAGCTCACCCCCATCTCCAGTAGGGTGATGTTGGTTATGAAGCAGAGAAGAAACCCCAGTTCACACCTGACTCTGGCTCTAGCCCCTCTTCTCCCACCTCAATTTCTACCAAGGGGATACCTGCCAGAACACCCTGGGGGACGATGTCACTTGTGCTTATTTCAAATGCAGTTCTGGACATATACAGACTATAGGGGAAGACCTGCAGTCTAGGATACCCTAGGTTATCATTTAGGAGACATAAAAAATTTCTCAAGAAGAGGCTATTATACTTATTAACATACATGCACCCAATATAGGAGCACTTAAATATATAAAACAGATACTAACAGATAGAAGGGGAGAAATTGACAGGAATACAATAATAGTAGGGGACTTTAACACCCCACTGACATCAATGTACAGATCATCTAGAGAGAAAATCAGTAACGCAACAGAGGCCCTAAATGACACAAAAGGCCATTTGGACTTAATTGATTTCTACAGGATACTACATTAAAAAAAAAAATGACACTTTGTTTTCAAATGAGCGTGAAACCTTCTCTTTTCTTGGATGATCCATACTAAGTCATAAAACAAACCTCAACAAATTTAAGAAGACAGAAACTATTTCAATCATTTTTTCTAAACACAATAGTATGAAGCTGGACATCAATCATAGAAATAAAAATCAGAAAAGAACAAGAACATGGAAACTATACAACATGCTTCTAAAAAGCCAATGAGTCAGTGATAAAATCAAAGAAATCAGAAAATACTTCAAGGCAAATGACAATGAAAATAAAACTTTATAAAATCTATAAGATTCACCAAAAGTAGGTCTAAAAGGGAAGTTTGACTGATACAAGCCTTCCTCAAGAAACAAAAAAATATCAAATAACCCAACCTATTACCTAAAAGAGGTAGAAAAAGAAGAACAAACAAAATCCAAAGTCAACACAAATAAGGAAATAAGAAAAATCAGAGAGGAAATAGATAAACTAGAGATTTTAAAAAATATATAAAACATCAATAAAACCAAGAGCTAGTTTTCTTGAAAAGATAAAACCAGCAAGCCACTAGCCAGACTCATGAAGAAGAAAAGAGAGAGGATCCAAATAAACTAGTTAAAAAGAGAAATAGCAAGTGATAGCATAGAAATTAAAAAAAAAAAATCCTAAGCAAATACTATGAATAGTTATATGCCTACAAATTCGGCAACCTAAAAGACATAAGATTTTAGATGGAAATGCACCTACTGCCTGCCAAGTGTGAGTCAAGAAGAAACAGGCAATTTGAACAGACTGATCACTAGAAGTGAAATAGAATCTGTTTAAAAAAAAAAAAAACAAAAACTGGAAGCAAAAGTTCAGGACCAGATGGCTTCACTACTGCTGCTGCTAAGTTGCTTCAGTCGTGTCCAACCCTGTGCGACCCCATAGATGGCAGCCCACCAGACTCCCACGTTCCTGGGATTCTCCAGGCAAGAACATTGAGTGGGTTGCCATTGCCTTCTCCAATGCATGAAAGTGAAAAGTGAAAGTGAAGTTGCTCAGTTGTGTCCGACTCTTCACGACCCCATGGACTGCAGCCTACCAGGCTCCTCCATCCATGGGATTCTCCAGGCAAGAGTACTGGAGTGGGGTGCCATTGCCTTCTCTGGCTTCACTACAGAATTCTACAAAACATACAAAGAACAACTTATACCAATACTAACTTATACCAAGAACTTATACCTTCTCAAACTCTTCCAAAAGACTGAATAGGAAGGAATACTCTTGAAAACATTCTATTAAGCCATCATCACCCTGATGCCAAGACCAGACAAGGTCACAACAACAACAACAACAAATTACAAGCCAATATCTTAGATGAACATAGAAACAAAAGTCCTCAACAAATCTGAATCAAACAATAAAGAGGTTCTCATACAATGATCAAGTTAGATTGACTCTAGAGTTGTAGGGGTGGTACCTCATACCAGTATCAATCAATTTTATACACATTAACAAAAGTAAAGACAAACACTACACGATCATCTTAATAGATGCAGGAAAAGCATTTGAAAAAACTCTACAACCATACTTGATCAAGAAAACTATCCCTAAAGTGGTTATAGAGGGAACACATCTCAACATAATAAAAGCCATTTATGACAAACCCACAGCCAACATAATACTCAGTGGTGAAAAGCTGAAAGCCTTCCCACTAAGCTGTGGAACAAGACAAGGATGCCCACTCTACCACTTCTATTCAGCATAGTATTGGAAATCCTAGCCGGAACATTCAGACAGAAAAAGAAATAAGATGTATCCAGATTGAAAGGAAGTGGTAAATCTGTCACTATTTGAAGATTATATGATACTCTATATCAGTCAGTTCAGTTCAGTTGCTCAGTTGTATCCAACTCTTTATGACCCCATGGGCTGCAGCATGCCAGGCTTCCCTGTCCATCAACAAATCCAGGAGCCCACTTAAACTTATGTCCATCGAGTTGGTGATGCAATCCAACCATCTCATCCTCTGTCATCCCCTTCTCCTCCCGCCTTCAAACTTTCCCAGCATCAGGGCCTTTTCAGATGAGTCAGCTCTTCACATCAGGTGGCCAAAATTTTGGAATTTCAGCTTCAGCATCTGTCCTTCCAATGAATATTCAGGGTTGATTTCCTTTAGGATGGACTGGCTGGATCTCCTTGCAGTCCAAGGGACTTTCAAGAGTCTTCTCCAACACCACAGTTCAAAAGCATCAAGCATTTCTTCAGTGCTCAGCTTTCTTTATAGTCCAACTCTCACATCCATACATGAATACTGGAAAAACCATAGCCTTGACTAGACAGATCTTCATTGGCAAAGTAATGTCTCTGCTTTTTAATATGCTGTCTAGGTTGGTCATAAATTTTCTTCCAAGAAACAAGAATCTTTTAATTTCATGGCTGCAGTCACCCTCTGCAGTGATTTTGGAGCTCAAAAAAAAAGTCTCTCACTGCTTCCATTGTTTCCCTATTTGCCATGAAGTGATGGGACCAGTATCCATAATCTTAGTTTTCTGAATGTTGAGCGTTAAGCCAACTTTTTCCCTCTCTTCTTTCACTTTCATCAAGAGGCTCTTTAGTTCTTCTTCACTTTCTGCCATGAGGGTGGTGTCCCCTGCATACTTGAGGTTATTGATATTTCTTCTGGCAATCTTGATTCCAGCTTGTGCTTCATCCAGCCTGGCATTTCACATGATGTACTCTGCATATAAGTTAAATAAGCAGGGTGACAGTATACAGCCTTGATGTACTCCTATCCTGATTTGGAACCAGTCTGCTGTTCCATGTCCAGTTAACTGTTGCTTCTTGACCTGCATACAAATTTCTCAGGAGGCAGGTCAGGTGGTCCCATTTCTTAAGAATTTTCCACAGTTTGTTGTGATCCACACAGTCAAAGGCCCTGGTATAGTCAATAAAGCAGAAGTAGATGTTTTTCTGGAGTTCTTTTGACGATCCAACAGATGTTGGTGATTTGATCTGTAGTTCCTCTGGCTTTTCTGAATCCAGCTTGAACATCTGGAAGCTCACAGTTCATGTACAGTTGAAGCCTGGCTTGGAGAATTTTGAGCATTACTTTGCTAGTGTGTGAGATAAGTGAGGTTGTGCAGTAGTTTGAACATTCTTTGCATTGCCGTTCTTTGGGATTGGAATTAAAACTACAGAAGACACTAAAGGCTCAATGCAAAAACTAATAAAATTAATAAATGAATTCTATCAAAATGTAGAATATAAGATTGATATATAGAAAGGTGCTATATTTCTTTACAGTAACAATGAACTAGTATAAAGAGAAGTAAAATGAAAAATATCATTTAAAATTGTGTCAAAAACCAAAAATGTGAGGGACTAAACCTGACCAAAGAGATGAAAGAGTTATATGCTGAGAACTATAAAGCAAAATAAAGGAAATTCAAGATGATTCAAAGAAATGGAAAGATATCCCCTATTCTCAGATTGAAATAATTAATATTGTTAAAATGGCCATACTACCCAAAGCAATCTACCTATTTAATGTGATCCCTATCAAAATACCTGTTAAATTTTATACATAACTAGAACAAATAATCCTAAAATTTACATGGAACCTCAAAAGACCCAGAATTGCCAAAAAAAAATCTTGAGAAAAAAGAATAGAGAAGGAAACATAACTCTTCTAGATATCAGACTATTATACAAAGCTACAGTAATCAAAACAGCATAATATTGGCACAAAAACAGACATATAGATCAAAGGAATAGAATAGAAAGCCCAGAAATAAACCCAAACATGTGCAGTCTGTTAATTTACAGCAAACTCAAGAATATGCAATGGAGAAAAGATAGTCTATTCAGCAAATTGTTTGGGAAAAAACTAGACAGCCTAATGCAAATGAACAGCATTAGAAAACTCCTTCACACTATACACAAAAATAAACTCAAAATGGTTTAAAACTTTAAATATAAGGCCAAAGACAATGAAGTTCTCAGAAGAGAACATAAAACATTTTCAGACATAAATTATAGCTATATTTTCTTAGCTCAGTCTTCCAAGGGCAAAGGAAAAAAATGCAGAAATAAACAAATGGGACCTAATTCAACTTTCAGCTCAGCTGAAAGCTGAGTGCTGAAGAATTGATGCTTTTGAATTGTGGTGTTGGAGAAGACTTTTGAGAGTCCCTTGGTTGCAAGGAGATCCAACCAGTCCATTCTAAAGGAAATCAGTACTGAATATTCATTGGAAGGACTGATGTTGAAGCTGAAACTCCAATACTTTGGCCACTTGATGTGAAGAACTGACTCATTGGAAAAGACCCTGATGCTGGGAGGGATTGGGGGCAGGAGGAGAAGGGGACGACAGAGGATGAGATGGTTGGATGGCATCACCAACTCGATGGACATGAGTCTGAGTAAGTTCTGGGAGTTGGTGGTGGACAGGGAAGCCTGGTATGCTGCAGTCCATGGGATCGCAAAGACTCGGACATGACTGAGTGACTGAACTGAACTGAATCCAACTTAAAAGCTTTTGCACAGCAAAGAAATTTATTTTTAAAAAAAGAAAAGGCAAGCTCCAGAATGGGAAACCTCCTGATGAAAGCAGAAACATGGACTTAGAAAAATATATGGATCTCAGTATTCATAGCAGCATAATTTACAAAAACCAAGATATGGAAGCAACCTAGTCATCAATAGATCAGTGGATAAAGATGAGACACACTCACACACACACTCTGAAGTGTTATTCAGCTTTGAAAAAAGAATGAGATAATTCCACTCCTAGGCATGTACCCTAAGGAAACCAAAATTGAAAAAGACACATGTATCCCATTGTTCATTGCAGCATTATTTACAGTAGCTAGAACATGCAAGCAACGTAGGTGTCCACTGACAGATGAATAGATAAGGAAATTGTGGTACATATACAATGGAATATTACTCAGCCATAAAAAGGAACACATTTGAGTCAGTTCTAATGAGGTGGATGAACCTAGAAGCTATTATACAGAGTGAAGTAAGTCAGAAAGATAAATATTGTGTTCTAATGCATATATATGGAATCTAGAAAAATGGTACTGAAGAATTTATTTACAGAGCAGCAATGGAGAAACAGACATAGAGAATAGACTTACAGACATGGGGAGAAGGGAGGAGAGGTTGAGATGTATGTAAAGAGTAACATGGAAACTTACATTGCCATATGCAAAATAGATAGCCAAAGGGAATTTGCTGTATGGCTCAGGAAACTCAAACAGGGGCTCTGTATCAACCTGGAGGGGTGGGATGGGTGGAATGGGGAGGGAGATGGTGGGGGGAGGTTCAAAAGGGAGGGGATATATATATACTCCTATGGCTGATTCATACTGAGGTTTGATAGAAAACAACAAAATTCTGTAAAGCAATTATCCTTACAAAAAAAATTAATTAAAAAAAAATGAAATACTTGCCACTTTAAACAACAAATGCACCTGGAGTACATTATGCTTAGTGAAATAAGTTAGACAGAAAGGAAAATACTGTATGTTATCACTTACGTATGGAATCTAAAGAAAATAAAGCAAATGAATATAGCAAAAGAGGAACAGACTCACAGAGAACAAACTAATAGTTACTAGAGTGTGAGGGATTAGGAGAAGGGGCAAGATAGGGGTGGAGAATTACAAGGTGTAAACTACTGTGTATAAAATGAGTAAATTACAGGTATATATTTTAAAGCACGGGGAATAGAGCCAATATTTTATAGTAGATATAAATTGAGTTAATCTATAAATATATTGAATCACTATGTTGTACACTTTATCCAATGTATTAATAATATTGCAAATTAGCTATACATCAATAAGAAAGAGATACTACTCAAATTTTCAGTGGAAGCATTGGCATTTTCTCATGCAGACTCCTGCTTTTTTCAAGTGAGTAGACTAAAGGGATGAGGCAAGTGTGTGAGGACTACCTGAAGAGTCAGGTCAAGAGTAAAATTTCTCCTTGTAGAGATGGAAGTCTGTCCATACCTTTTGCCCTATACAGAGAAACAATTAAATTAACTGATTTTTTTTCTCTTTCTTTGTTACATTTCATTCTGTACTCATCTGAGATTGCCATGCCTTGTTATGTAGTTCACTATATATCTTATGTACCCTGTGGTTAATCATGTTGGTCTGCTGGTGACACTAGGGTTCTGGGGAGAGAGTCTACTCTGCTCTCTGTCATTCTGATTCAAACTCTGTCAGACAATAAGGGGCCTAGCGGCATGAATGAACACCTACTTATAAAGCATCAGAGGTCTTTGGCTCAAGACCCACAGAGTCTGCACTTCTCAAGTACCCCAGTGGTTAATCCTCACACCTTTGTAAGAAAATAAAAAGGAGAGGCCCTTACAGTAAGCTTGTTACCTGATAAGTATAGATGATATAAAAGTGCCTGATATAAACTCAGCACATTGTATGTACTCATGATGGTGGTGATTATGGAAATGACAGTGATAACTATAAACTGCTTCCCATTCCAGTGAGTCTGTTGTTTGGATTTCTCGGCTCCAAATAAAAAGCCCTGCAGGAGAGCTCATGTCACTTTCATTTGCTTAGAGAAAATCCTGCACAGATCCCATGTGTAGAAAGTTAATATAAATAAATTTAGTACTGATTATGATGAGGATGAGATGATTAATTCTAATATGCAGTGATTACTGTGGGCTCAAATACAGAAGCACGTCACTCTAACAGGAAGCAGGATAAAGGGGAATTCCAAAACAAACCCATACCCCAAATAAAATAAATGTCACATTGATGATTCAACAATAGTTTTATTTGTTTGGCTGCATTATAATTCACGTATGCACTCTTGAGAAGTAACTAAGAGTGTTTTAGCAAAGTTTCTGTTTCTGAAAAGGAAGTGATGAAAATATAAGAAGTTTCCTTGGCCTGTTAAACAGAGATGTACATGAAATATATCCTCCTGGGAAAAGCAGTAGCATTTTGTATGTTTCAAACACAAATGTTATTTCCAATAGGCTAAATTTCTGAGTAATTTAGAAAAAAAAAATTTCTTCTTAAAAAATACTGTTTCTAAGACTTTCTCATAAAATACAAGCCTTTGTTGGTCTGTTCTCTGTTCCCCATGGTTTCAGATTTTTGGCTAAATCCTTCCTTACAGCCAGATGGTTATTATCTTATTATTAATAAGAAAATTTTCTTCCATTTTAAAAAAGAAAACACTTGAAATAACACATAGAAGTTTTATTAATATATGTCATAGCCACTCTGAGATCATGATCACATTATTGTCTCCAGCCTGCATAGGTGAAACATAGACATTGGTTAGAAAGCAATGTCTTTAACAGAAATTTGTGCAATAAGAGTACTGTAACTTTTTCCTGTTCTTTTGGATGGGGGTAGGGAGAAGAGGTTCCTCTTCTCAAGCAGAAAACAAGAGTGACAAAATGACCCACCAGAGAGATTGGAAGTGACTTTGCAAATGGCATTGCCTATTTTGTGACTGGATGCTACCAAAGTACACAGGCATATAGGCCTGTTCTAACACGCGGCTGGAGGAGAGAAGGAAGAAAGTCTTGGGAAAACTAGAAATTTGTCTCCTACCATTTGTGGGTCAAGGAAAATGCTGCCAGACTTTCATCTGAAATTGTCTGAAAGAAGGAGTTTGGTTGTATCTACATCTGATGGTAAGGCAAGAAAATCATCTACTTTGGAACCAATTTCATTTTTGCTGTTTAGCTGGAGGGATTTATGAGATGACTTCTTATTGTTCAAGTGAATGCCTAAAAGATATCCACACTACAGCTGTCTTTAAAGTACTTTGACCAAGAGGTATGCCTACTGGTATGATTGGACCTCAGGAAATAGTGCTAGTGTGGGGTCTCTTGTTGGAAGGCAGGTGTTACGGAAATGACAGGAAATCAGTGATATGAATACAGCCTGCATCAGACAAAGGTGCAGTGCAGGCTTCTTGGTGTGGGGGGTCACTGACATTCTCATGTGTGTCTCACAAGAAAAAGCCAGCAAGTGGGCAACTGTCTCACAGAGGGTTTGATGATCACATTGCAGAAACACAAATCAGATTTCCCTCTTTGCTCTCCCTTCCCCTATCCATCATCAGGGGAAGCCAAAAGCAACTGTTCTTATGCATAGATTTGGAATTAAACAAGAAAGAGAGAAAAGGACACAATTCTCTTTTCTAAATATGGATACCCAGAGTTGTGTCTAGTCTGAGAAAGATGAGACTAGAAATTTTAAATTGGTTATAAGATGGTAGTACTGAATTAGATAGCAATGGACTTTTTTTTTAAAACTACTTGGTGGTGAGTTTTTTATTCTCTCTCTCTTTTTTTTTAACATAAAAGTAACCAGAAAAATATGGTATTTAAAAAAAAAATAATATCAAGGAATAGGGCAAAAATGTGACCAGGGAAAAATACACTGTATTCTGCTTATATCCTGTTGAATTTGGCCTATTTAATAGACCAAATATGTATTTCATAAATCATCTTTAATAAGTATTTCCTCCCACCCTGTTTATATGAAAAAGTTCTAATTAAAAGTTTGAATTTTAAGACAGAGACAGATGGACAGACTGATACACGCACACATTCACATGCACTCAAATGTGCACATGCAGAAATGGAGAACGATTGAGACAGAATGTTAACTAGCCCAACACTGTGTTTTCTGAATAAGGAACTAAATTGAGACTAAATAAAGTAACTTTAGCTTTGCAACAGATTTGTAAGACCAGTCATCAGAGCCAATCATTTTCTACATGAGTATCTTGAGACCAGGACAGTTAAAGTGTTTGCTTAATGCCTGATTTAGAAGGAGAACCTGTTTTGGTCTTGATATTCCTGACTGCTGGGCAAGTGTTGCGGAGAAGGCAATGGCACCCCACTCCAGTACTCTTGCCTGGAAAATCCCATGGGGGGAGGAGCCTGGTGGGCTGCGGTCCATGGGGTCACGAAGAGTCTGACATGACTGAGCGACTTGACTTTCACTTTTCACTTTCATGCATTGGAGAAGGCAATGGCAACCCACTCCAGTGTTCTTGCCTGGAGAATCCCAGGGACGGGGAGCCTGGTGGGCTGCCATCTGTGGGGTCACACAGAGTCGGACACGACTGAAGCAACTTAGCAGCAGCAGCAGCAGCAGGTAAGTGTTGCATTTACCATGGGAATAAAAGTTTACCTGATACAGTCTGAGAGAGAGGTAACTTGGATTATATTTTTTCTGATTACCAGTTCTAGGCTTTGACTCTTTTCAGTTAGTTTATTGCACCTTTATGTGAATCAAGGTTGAAGACAATATACAGGTTGTAAATCATGTCATTGTAATTTATTAGCTTAGTATACATTGATTTAGATTCTCCTTCCATGCTGCCAAATCAAACCACATATATCCTTGGTCCTCCTCAACACACAAATTGGTACAAAAAATTAAGGAAGAAGGAGAAGGAATAACATATTTGAGGATTAATTTGCACATGATAGTTTTACTTTGTTGTTCAATTTCTAAGTCATTTCCAACCCTTTGCAACTGCATGTACTGTACCATGCCAGGCTTCCTTGTCCTTCACTATCTCCTGGAGTTTGCTCAAACTCATGTCCATTGAGTTGGTGACACTATCTAACCATCTCATTCTCGGCTGCCCCCTTCTCCTTTTGCCTTCGGTCTTTCCCAGCATCATGATCTTTTCCAATGAGTTGACTCCTTGCATTAGGTGGCCAAAGTATTGGAGCTTTGGCATCAGTCTTTCTAATGAATATTCAGGGTAGATTTCCTTTAGGATTGACTGGTTTGATCTCCTTGCAATCCAAGGGACTCTCAAGAGTCTTCTCCAGCAACAAAGTTCAAAGTATCCATTCTTCAATGCTCAGCCTTCTTTATGGTCCCACTCTCTTGGAAACATCAAAACTATTTCTTCTCTGGGTCCAATGGAAACAAATATTGATTTCTCTCAATGAGTTCAAAAACACAATACCAAATTATTTTAACTTTTAAAATAACTTTAGTTAATGATACAGGAATTTCATGCATATTTCTCAATTTGTAGCAACTAGAATACTATAGGAGAATAAATTTAGCTCCGTTAGGTGAAAAGGATGTGTTGCACATAGATTTGACACAATCTAAGAGAGATAAATTGCTATTTTAGTTTACCTACAAAACAAATATATCTATTCCTTTAGTAAATTAAAATGAATAATTGAACTATCTTGAGCCCCTGTGACCACAAGGATGCTTCGAAGTGGAAGTGGCAGAAAAGTATCTCATATCATAATTAATAATGAAGTTTATTAGCCTCCTAAATATAAGAGGTCTTCAGGATAGTGGATTCAGTGACTTAATAATGAAAGCAAGGACTAAGATTTTTCTACTTTTCTACCTTCTCTTTTACCATTTGCCTTCCCCTAGCCTTGTTCATTTGTGAAGCAATCCCAGCTAAGAAAAATGCTATAGCTGATTCCTCTATTTGCCTATTCTGACTCTATCCCTGCCCCCCACCACTTTCCTCTGAATAGCAAAAATCTAAATTTGTTAGGGCTGCAAAGCACTTTGCTTAGAAATTGCATTCTCTGTGTGGAGCTTCCAGGCAGACTCTTTAAAGAGGATGAATGTTCACTGTAAATTCTGTCATGGCTGTATTATAATATGCAAGGCTCCTAGTAATGATTTTTAAAAAATGGGTACTGCGCCTTTCTTGTACTCTCTTCTTCTTCCCAGTTGAGATTGAGTTCTAATGGGTGAAAACATGGGAAGACTTGGCCTCTGATGACTTTAGGTCTTCAAGCTACGCCTGTTTTGTCTAACTCCAGCCTTCTTTTAAGTTGACAGTTGACACTAATCACAACTGAAACAAATACAGTATTATGGTTGTGTTGGCCCTTGTTGGGACTCAATGTTAGGGGAGCTGGGATTAACATGATTGGTTTAAGTCAGTGAGTCTCAACTTTGGCTGCAGTTTAGAGTCACCTGGGGAGTTTTAAAAGCCAGGGCTCTTCCTCAGACAATTTAAATCAGAATCCCTGGCTTGGAACCCAAGTGTTAGAGTTTTTAAAGCTCCACAGGTGCTTCCAGCATACAGCCAAGTGGCTGAAACTACCCAGAACCACTCTTGGAGGCAGTGTCAATCCCCAAACCACACTGATGCTGCATAATCCAGGAGGAGTGGTGTGGCTGTTGTAGAGTCAACTCCAGTGTGTTCTAAGATCCTAGCCGTAGAATCACTTCCCTGGTAGATCAGTTGGTAAAGAATCAACCTGCAATGCAGGAAACCACCAGCAATTTGGGAGACCCAGGTTTGGTCCCTGGGTCAGGAAGCTCTCCTGGAGAAGGAAATGGCAACCCACTCTGGTACTCTTGCCTGGAGAATCCCATGAACAGAGGAGTCTGGTGGGCTACAGTCCATGGGGACACAAGAGTCAGACCCAACTTAGCAGCTAAACTAGTAAGAAGGGGACAGTTTACTTTAGGAAAAAAAATGCATGTAAAAAGCTAAGTTGAGTGGCAATTATGTTGTCCTTATGCTATCATAAGTAATCAGAAAAATTCAGAGGGCAGAAAAATACTCTGGGTGCTGTTACAATGCCAGTGTTTCATTGTTGTCCTTTCTGTTAAAGCTAAATGTTATTGTGCTACATGCCAGCACCACAAACTAAAGAGTGTACAATTTTTCTTTGTTTGACTGTTCTTATGCTATATAAAAGTGTCTTTCTTTGTTCATTATTTTTTGTAAAATGCATCCTTGACAACTGCCTTGGTATAGAGAACAAAACCTTTCAGTTTACAATGAACTCTTAAGATGAGTTGGCCTCTAGGAGCTCTAGAAAATGATTCTGTGGATTTAAGAACATAAATGTCCCTTCCAAGTCTACAATATATATGAATAATGGAAACAATAAAATAGAAGTAAATTTTAACATTTTGGTAACATAAAATGACAGCCTTAATAAACAGAAAATATGATATATCCGAATATTGAAAAAGTATAAACCAGGCACAAAGGCACATGGTTAAAGAGATAAAATGGCATGATGAAATTTAAAAAGCTAAAGGGCATTTTCACAATGCAATATTAAGATGAAATAAAGATATTGCGTAGCTTTGATGATAACAGTTATCCTTTGAGAGCATTAAAAAATAGGTTGGATTCAGGAGCCACTTCTTATAAATATTGGGTGGAAATATGATAGTATATCTTTTTCTAGACTATATTTTAAGCTCAGTTAGTTGGTCCACACCCAGAGAAAGGGGCTTTCAGAGGATTTACAATCAATTCTCATTATTTACAGATTCTGTATTTGAGAAGTCATCTACCAACTAAAACTTATTTGTTACCCCTAAATCCATACTGAGGGTGCTTTTGCTATCTTTTCATGAGAGAGAATAGGGTGATGAAAAAATTAAGTTGCCTGATGCACATGTTCTCAAATGCAGCCAATCAAGCTTTCTTATTTTAGTTCTCATAATGTAAGCAGCTCTTCTTTTCAAAGTCTATTTACGTGCCTTACTTTTTGGCATTCTTTCATTTTTGTTGTTTATTTCATTGTTGAAAGTGGCCTCAACCTAGTGCTCAGGCACTTTCTAGTGCTTCCAAGTGAAAGAAGGCTCTCATGCTGCCATTTGGCAGTTCCATCCTCATCTCCACTACCACCTCCCATCAATTATCCTTGGCAACCACTCATCTACGATTTCTGTAATTTTGTCATGTCAAGAATATAAATAGAATAATAGAGTATGTGACCTTTTAAAATTAGCTTTTTCACTGAGCATAATTCCTGGGCTATTTTCAAGTTATTTAATTAGAGTCTGCTTTTTCATAGCTAAAACTTTAAAATTTATTATTATAGTTTATTTCACCATTCATCCATGCAAGGACTGTTTTGGAGTCTTTCTCATTCACGTTGTAGTTTTCCTAGTTCTGGGTATGTTAAATGATTTTCTGTCATTTCCTGAACTTTTTAGATATTGCTACTGCTACTGCTAAGTCACTTCAGTCATGTCCGACTCTGCGACCCCATAGATGGCAGCCCACCAGGCTCCCCCGTCCCTAGGATTCTCCAGGCAAGAACACTGGAGTGGGTTGCTATTTCCTTCTCTAATGCATGAAAGTGAAAAGTCAAAGTGAAGTTGCTCAGTCATGTCAAACTCTTAGCGACCCCATGGACTGCAGCCCACCAGGCTCCTCCGTCCATGGGATTTTCCAGGCAAGAGTACTGGAGTGGGGTGCCATTGCCTTCTCCATTTAGATATTATGAGACACATATATGGTGATGGTGGTTTAGTCGCTAAGTCGTGTCCAACTCTTGTGACCCCATGGACTGTAGCCTGCCATGCTCCTCTGTCCACAGGATTCTTCAGACAAGAATACTGGAGTGGGTTGCCACTTCCTTCTCTAGGGGATCTTCCCAACCCTGGAATTGAACCCTGGTCTCCTGCATTGCATTTAGATTCTTTACCAACTGAGCATACATATATAAATATGTGTAAAAACCTAAGCATATGTACATATTATATATTTAAAATACAATGTATTTATATATATATGTGTGTGTATATATATATATATATATATATTTCATATGTTTTGTACATTGTTGAGGTGTAGCCTGAGGTCTTAGTGAGTGTGTGTATTCAACTTCACTTGTCTTGCCACCACCACTCTGGCAAAAAGGGGACATTAAATCACAGCATTGTTTCAGACAGGTGGGATGGAAGTTCTACCTCCTACTAGGCCTCACTCACAGCTTTTAGGGGACAGCAGCCAAAGGGTTCCACCACCCTGTTGGCTCTGAATGAAGGTGGCAACTCAGTTCCCTGTTAAGCCTGCTGACACCCAAGGAAGAGAAACTAGAAATCTTATTCTCCTTATCTCCTGGTTCCTTGAGAGGGAGAGGTAAGCTTTCTTCTGTTGGTATTTGGCAGAAGTCAGACTGTGTGGATCACAATAAACTGTGGAAAATTCTGAAAGAGATGGGAATACCAGACCACCTGATCTGCCTCTTGAGAAATTTGTATGCAGGTCAGGAAGCAACAGTTAGAACTGGACATGCAACAACAGACTGGTTCCAAACAGGAAAAGGAGTACGTCAAGGCTGTATATCGTCACCCTATTTATTTAACTTATATGCAGAGTACATCATGAGAAACGCTGGACTGGAAGAAACACAAGCTGGAATCAAGATTGCCAGGAGAAATATCAATAACCTTAAATATGCAGATGACACCACCCTTATGGCAGAAAGTGAAGAAGAACTAAAAAGCCTCTTGATGAAAGTGAAAGTGGAGAGTGAAAAAGTTGGCTTAAAGCTCAACATTCAGAAAACGAAGATCATGGCATCCAGTCCCATCACTTCATGGGAAATAGATGGGGAAACAGTGGAAACAGTGTCAGACTTTATTTTTCTGGGCTCCAAAATCACTGCAGATGGTGACTGCAGCCATGAAATTAAAAGACGCTTACTCCTTGGAAGGAAAGTTATGACCAACCTAGATAGTATATTGAAAAGCAGAGACACTACTTTACCAACAAAGATTCATCTAGTCAAGACTATGGTTTTTCCTGTGGTCATGTATGGATGTGAGAGTTGGACTGTGAAGGAGGCTGAGTGCCGAAGGATTGATGCTTTTGAACTGTGGTGTTGGAGAAGACTCTTGAAAGTCCCTTGGCCTGCAAGGAGATCCAACCAGTCCATTCTGAAGGAGATCAGCCCTGGGATTTCTTTGGAAGGAATGATGCTAAAGCTGAAACTCCAGTACTTTGGCCACCTCATGTGAAGAGTTGACTCATTGGAAAAGACTCTGATGCTGGGAGGGATTGGGGACAGGAGGAGAAGGGGACGACAGAGGATGAGATGGCTGGATGGCATTACTGACTCGATGAACGTGAGTCTGAGTGAACTCTGGGAGTTGGTGATGGACAGGGAGGCCTGGAGTGCTGTGATTCATGGGGTCGCAAAGAGTCGGACATGACTGAGCGACTGATCTGATCTGTGTCAGGGATTGCTGACAAGTTATCTCTTATCAGTTCAGCCTTTTCTAAGTCTTTTCCTGGGAGAACCAAGCCCTTGGAGTTTTTTTGTTTTTTTTTTTCCTGTCTTCCTTTTGGTCCTTATTGACTGGAGGCTTCTACAATGCCCTGAGACCTATGCAAAACAGTAAGGAAATCTGGGGAACTCATAATGTGTTGTTGTGCAAATCCTGAGTTCTTGGGCAGT
Organism: Bubalus bubalis; assembly: GCF_019923935.1. Classification (NCBI taxonomy): domain Eukaryota; kingdom Metazoa; phylum Chordata; class Mammalia; order Artiodactyla; family Bovidae; genus Bubalus; species Bubalus bubalis. The sequence continues at coordinate 77,507,857 of NC_059165.1, forward strand.
CTACATTCTTCTAGCTACACTTCAGAGATGCCCTGTATTTTTTGTGTCTTGCCATCATATCCAGGCCATTTTATCATAAAATAGAGAATGTAGGAGGAATGGGATTACTCATTTGTGGGTTCTTTCAATTGTGGTGAATCCAGTCTCTGGGTAACAATTAAAAAGACAAAAATGAGTATACCCCCCCAAAAAAATCACTAAAGTGAAAAAATTATGTGTATTTGCCCCGTTACATCTTCAGGAAACCTTGTTTCAGTTCAGTTCAGTTCAGTTCAGTCACTCAGTCGTGTCTAACTCTTTGTGACCCCGTGACTGCAGCATGTTTCACTTATCTCTGTTTAATTTTCAAATTTAATTGTGCTTTTTGTCTTTCTGACTCAGAGATTGACTTTATTAGACATTTCAAAACAGTCATCATTTAAAAATGTTTTTCCTGGCAATCAAATGGTATGTTGGGGTAAATCTGGGGTCTTTAATTGTTTTCTCCCCTGATCTTTGTGTTGAGTCCTGTAGGAGATGTCATTTTGCTGTTTGAAGAACATTCAACTTTATTTGGTTTGCTCTTTCTATTTACTTGTTTTTCCTTTATTGTTGATTTTGTTGCTGTTTCAAAGCTAGGCCAACAGCCAGGGAGTCCCAGAAACCTGAGCTATGCAGGAGTTTCATGTGATAACAGCCATAGTTTAAATTTTTTATATAAAATATTCATATAAATTAGACTTTGTAGCTTATCTAAGAATATCACACTTTTGACTTATAATGTATTATTAATCAATACTGTGACTTAGAAACTCATCTCTAGTAGTATTAGAAATCAATTACCTAGTCCCATACCTATACTCATGGAAAATAATATATAACAAGGTAGTGCAGTGTCTGAAAGAATGTCAGAAAAGATGTAGTGATTAAGCAAAACCCATAATCTTTCTTCTTTAGACAGTGGGTTTTTTTTTTTTTTTTTTTTTTTTTTGCTCTTTTCAGTTTTATTTTTAATTTGGACTACATGAGTTACCTAGAGCAGGTACTGTAAGACATTTTAATACATAAAAAGATTGGTAATGATTGTTCTGGCTAATACTGGTATTAACCTTTTTTAACATATACCCCATAGCATTTATCCCCCAGGCTGTGTCCTTTAGAGAATGATATTTAAAAATCTAATGAGAATTAATCAAATCCTTTAAGAAAAGGGAGTTTGGAGGAAGTTGAAATAGAAGAAAACTCCTTTATCTCTCCAGAAAAACATATTGAGAGCCCGAATGAAGTCAAGGGACAGTGAACCATGTGGGAGGAGTGTATTTGAAGGTTGTGGGGGACGAGGAAAACAGAAAACTGTGACTCAAATATATTTGGGTTGGTGGGCAAAGATCATGAGTTCAAATCCATTATTTAATTGAGACCTAGGAGTACCAATCTGGTGCTCTGAAGAAAGGATGAAGTGGATCTTGACAAGTGGAAAGTTACTGATATACAGGTGGTATGAGATATATGACTTTAATTCTAAAGTATGTGATATGAACTTAATTTTGTCCCACCAGATTCATTTGTTGAAACTCTAGCCTCCATTCTGACTGTATTTGAAAACAGGGTCTATACAGAGGAATGGATGTTAAATGAGGTTATAAGTGTGGGACCCTGATCCATTAGGATTAGTGTCCTTATTAGAAGAGATATTAGAGATTTACTCTTTTTCTCTTATTCTGCGCATACTTGCAGTGGAAAGACCATGTGAGGACATAGTACGGGGTCAGCCATTTGCAAACCAGGAAAAGAGATATCACCAGTAACTGAATGTCCAGACATTAATCTTGACCTTTCCAGCCTCCAAAACAGTGAAAAATAAATTTCTGTAGTTTAAGCCACCCAGTTTGTGATGGTGTTTTGTTATGGCAGCCCAATGTAGCATATGAATAGAAAGGATTTCCAAGGAAAAGTTCTCATGATTCCAAGGGAATCATGAGAACAACTAAGTAAGTAAGAAAGAAAGATTTAAATTTCCAAGGGAAAGTTCTCATGATTTCCTTGGAATCATGAGAACAACTAAGTAAGAAATAAGCCTTGGAAGATTTAAATTTACTATTTTAGTAGGTTAGATAGGTAGGTTCCAGCTATCAACTGAAATCTGTTAGAAGTAGTGAGGGGATAGTAATACATCCAATAACAAAGAATGTATTTTTTAAAAATTAATAGCTTTCCTAAATAGCAGATAGAAAATAAAGTGACTAGAGAATTACATTCACAGTTTAAAAAAAAAAGAAAGTAAAAAATACATAGTTACTTAAAAGAAATTAAATAATAATTGTCAGTATATAATAAAATTATAAAACTCTGCTTAGGATATAAAAGAATATCTATTTTTTTATTAGAAAAACTGACTGCTATAATGTTGCTAATTATTTAATAAGCAATAGCATTAAAATTCTAGCCAAAATACATATCATTAGGACTTTGTTTCAGATCAGTTCAGTTCAGTCGCATAGTCATGTCTGACTCTCTGCAACCCCATGGACTGCAGCATGCCAGGCTTCCCTGTGCATTACCAATTCCCAGAGTTTATTCAAATTCATGTCCATTGAGTCGGTGATGCCATCCAACCATCTCATCCTCTGTCGTCCCCTTCTCCTCCTGCCTTTATCTTTCCCAGCATCAGGGTCTTTTCCGATGAGTCACTTTTTCAAATCAGGAGGCCAAAGTACTGGAATTTCAGCTTCAGCATCTGTCCTTCCAATGAATATTCAGAATAGATTTCCTTTAGGATGGACTGGTTGGATCTCCTTGCAGTCCAAGGGACTCTCAAGAGTCTTCAACACTACAGTTCAAAAGCATAAATTCTTCAGCACTCAGCTTTGTTTATAGTTCAACTTTCATATCCATACATGACTACTGGAAAAACCAAAGCTTTGACTAGATGGACCTTTGTTGGGAAAGTAATGTCTCTGCTTTTTAATATGCTGTTTAGGTTGGTCGTAACTTTTCTTCCAAGGAGTAAGCGTCTTTTAATTTCATGGCTGCAGTCACCATCTGCAGTGATTTTGGAGCCCAAGAAAATAAAGCCTGTCACTGTTTCCATTGTTTCCCCATCTATTTGCCATGAAGTGATGGGACCAGATGCCATGATCTTAATTTTCTGAATGTTGAGTTTTAAGTCAACTTTTTTTGTTGTCTTTTTTCAGATAATTAAATGTATATTGTATCTAATAAATTAACAAAGATTAAAAAAAAATCATGTTGGAAAGAATGAGAATTTTCATGCATTATGGGAGAAAGGCAAATTGCAGCAACTTACCTCTATATAATTTTAAAAATAGAATAGATATTGGACATTTGCACACTCCAGCCCTGTGATATTAGTCTGTAGGAATGCTTAGGACTAAATGCAAACTGCTATGTACAGAATGGTATACACACTGTTTCTTTAAAAACTTACCTAAAAGCACCCTGAGTATTTAACAGTATGAGAATCACTAGATAAATGCATGTAATAACTATTTATTAAAAATAACTAGCCAAGTTTACTTAACTGAAGTCAGTTAACTATACTTAAGTACTAATAACTAATCTTATTAATTTGGAAATGTATTCATTTTTTCATGTTATATATCAACAGGTTGCAAAAATATGTAGAGGAGTAAACCTTTAAAATACATTTTGTATATATGCACAAAAGAAAGCCTAGAAGCATAGGTATCAAATTAATAACATTGAACTCTATGTGACAAATATTTTCTCTGTGTACATTTATTTTAAAAACTTAAGAATATATATATCTTGTAAAACAGCATATTGTGTTTAGAAGAATAAGAATTCTCAGTCATTCTAATATGGGTAGGAGATGAAAAATAATAGGGAAAAAAGGAAATAGGAATTTAGGTAGAATACATGGAATAAAGATGATGTTAAATCAGGAAAAGGAAGCTTTAATAATAATGGAGGGGAAATAAAGAGTGTCCATTGCTTTTTGATTTGTTCAGTGCTTGGAACAGGCCTACCACCCATCTATGTGTTGAAGGTGGAGAAAGGAACACATACATGTCTTCACATTGAGAGAAATGAGCTTGCGAGTTAGAAACAGGGTGCTTGATAGATCATGATATTCAACAGGGGTCCCCAAACTCTGGAATCTATTGCTGGATGACCTGAGGTGGAGCTAATATAACAATAATAAAATAAAGCGCACAATAAATTTATGTGCTTGAATCATCCCCAAACCATCCCCTCCACCCTCAATCCATGGGAAAAATGTCTCCCATGAAACTTGTCCCTGGTGCTAGAAAGGTTGGGGACCACTTATTTATAAAACTTGCTTGAGATAGTGTGGGGGCAGTGAAAATAAATGAAATAGATGAATTTAAGACATATTTTGGACAAGATATGGATAAGACATATTTAGATAAGAACTCACAGTTCTTGCTGACAGGCAGATCATGGGGAAGGGGAGAAGGGAATTATTTGTTATTATCCACTAGTAAACAAAGCTAGTGGAAGTGATGGAATTCCAGTTGGGCTATTTCAAATCCTGAAAGATTATGCTTGAAAGTGCTGCACTCAATGTCAGCAAATTTGGAAAACTCAGCAGTGGCCACTGGACTGGAAAAGGTCAGTTTTCATTCCAATCCCAAAGAAAGGCAATGCCAAAGAATGCTCAAACTACTGCACAATTACACTCATTTCACACGCTAGTTAAGTAATGCTCAAAATTCTCCTAGCCAGGCTTCAGCAATACTGAACCAAAAATTTCCAGATGTACAAGCTGGTTTTAGAAAAGGCAGAGGAACCAGAGATCAAATTGCCAACATCCGCTGGATCATTGAAAAAGCAAGAGAGCTCCAGATAAACATCTATTTCTGCTTTATTGACTATGCCAAAGCCCTTGACTGTGTGGATCACAATAAACTGTGGAAAATTCTGAAAGAGATGGAAATACCAGACCACCTGACCTGCCTCTTCAGAAACCTATATGCAGGTCAGGAAGCAACAGTTAGAACTTGACATGGAACAACAGACTGGTTCCAAATAGGAAAAGGAGTACATCAAGGCTGTATATTGTCACCCTGCTTATTTAACTTATATGCAGAGTACATCATGAGAAACGCTGGGCTGGAAGAAGCACAAGCTGAAATCAAGATTGATGGGAGAAATATCAATAACCTCAGATATGCAGATGACACCACCCTTATGGCAGAAAGTGAAGAGGAACTCAAAAGCCTCTTGATGAAAGTGAAAGAAGAGAGTGAAAAAGTTGGCTTAAGGCTCAACATTCAGAAAATGAAGATCATGGCATCTGGTTCCATCACTTCATGGGAAATAGATGGGGAAATAGTGGAAACAGTGTCAGACTTTCTCTTTTTGGGTTCCAAAATCACTGCAGATGGTGATTGCAGCCATGTAATTAAAAGATGCTTACTCCTTGGGAGGAAAGTTATGACCAACCTAGATAGCATATGGAAAAGCAGAGACATTACTTTGCCAACAAAGGTCCATCTAGTCAAGGCTATGGTTTTTCCTGTGGTCATGTATGGATGTGAAAGTTGGACTGTGAAGAAAGCTGAGCACTGGAGAATTGATGCTTTTGAACTGTGGTGTTGGTGAAGACTTTTGAGAGTCCCTTGGACTGCAAGGAGATCCAACCAGTTCATTCTAAAGGAGACCAGTCCTGGGTGTTCATTGGAAGGACTGCTGCTAAAGCTGAAACTCCAGTTCTTTGGCCACCTCATGCGAAGAGTTGAGTCATTGGAAAAGACTCTGATACTGGGAGGGATTGGGGGCAAGAGGAGAAGGGGAGGACAGAGGATGAGATGGCTGGATGGCATCACTGACTCAATGGACATGAGTCTGAGTGAACTCCGGGAGTTGGTGATGGACAGGGAGGCCTGACATGCTGTGATTTATGAGGTCTCAAAGAGTCGGACACGACTGAGTGACTGAACTGAACTGAACTGAAAGTTAATAATGGGCTTCCCAGATGGCTCCGTGGATAAAGAACCTGCCTGCAAAGATGCTTGAGATATGTGTTCGATTTCTGAGTCAGGAAGATCCTCTGAAAGAGGGCATGGCTTCTTGCTTGAAGTATCAATCCCATGGACAGAGGAGCCTGAAAGATTATAGTCCATAGGTCACAAAGAGTTGGACACAACTGAAGCAACTGAGAACAGCACAAAGTTAATAACACAGAGAGAGAGACATTTCAAAAGTTAAATTTTGGATGTCCTAAATGTATAATGGTGATTAGGTACAGTAAGATTGTTGGATAAATATGCTGTAAGCTTAACTGTGGAATAAATGCTGAATATAGAGATTTAGAAAATTATAAAATAATCATACATCTATTAGATTTAAGAAATTGAATGAGATCACTTAAAAGGAGAATTTAGCTGGCAAAGGGCTTAACCTTGGACTACTCAAATATAGGGAGTATTTCAGAAGAAAAAGCCTGCCTAGGTAAGGAAATGAGCAAAAAGAAAGACAGAAGAGTGTTGAAAAAAGTCATGAAAATAAAAACTTAGGGAACAAAACATAGTCCATTGGGCTAACTACTATGGGGAGCTAGTGGTAAAGAATCTGCCTGCCAATGCAGGAGACCTAAGAGACAAGGGTTCAATCCCTGAGTCTAGAAGATCCCCTTGAAGGGGAAATAGCAACCCATTTTATTGAGTTTTGCAGATACTGTATTTTTTAAAATTGAATGTTCGTGGAAACCCTGAGTTGAACAATTCTATTGGTACCATTTCACCAACAGCATTTTCCCATTTTGTGCCTCTGTGTCACATTTTGGTAATTCTCATAATATTTAAAACTTTTTCATTATTAATATATTTCTTACAATATCTATGATCAATGATCTTTGATTTTACTATTACAAAATGAGTGTAGCTCACTAAAGACTTGTATGATAGAAGTTTTTAGCAATGAAGTATTTTTAAATTAAGATATATACATTGTTTATTAGATATACTATGATTGCATACTTAATAGACTACAGTATAGTGTGAACTTAGTTTTGTGTGCTCTGGGATACCAGCAAGATTCACATGACTTGCTTTATTGTGATATTCCTTTTATAGTGGAACCAAACTTGTAATACCTTTGAGGTATGCTTATAATGTCTACTGGTATGTTAAGTACTGAGATGTAGGAACAATGGATGTGGAGAGTTAGGTTCAACCAGGTTTAGGATGTTTCTGAGTACTGTAGAAGAGAAGTGCTTGAGGTGCTTGCAAGGCAGTAAATATCGTAAGGGTGCAGTCTAAGCTAGGTAGGTAGAGAAGTGACAGGAGACTATTGATGGTAAATAATGATAATAGCAGGTATTAATAGACTTAGACCTTAATTCAAAAATAGAGTAGGTGGACTGCAAGAACCCACTAAGGTTGGTAGAAACTGGGGAGTCCATCATCTGATTCTGGGAGACTGACTGGAAAGGTGGCATTGGAGGAAAAGACAGACATACAAATGAATAAAAGAAATGAGAATCCAGGAAGCTACATGCCCTGCATGCTCTTGGTCAAATCACGCCCCCCTCCAAAAAAAAAAAAAAAAAAATGATAAGGAGTTTAGAGAAAGAGAGACAGTGTTACCTGGAAGTAAAATATTCACTGACTTAGGGGAAGTGACCTGGAAGGAAGTACAAACAAACAAACAAAGATGAGTACATGGCATTGTGCTTTTGAAGAAACAAAGAGGAGAATATATCAGAAGCTGAATCCTAGAACCTGAATTACTCATTTCCAAAGCTCCTGTGCATATGACACTTCCCATTTCAGTTGAGGCCAATGCTATCTTTCCAGTTGCTTAAAGTTAAACCAAAGTCCCCTTAATTGTCCTTGACTTGCTGAAATATGCAGAAGCCTTAATATAATCTGTTAATAATAAGAAATTTAAACTTGGAATTCTATGAATCCAAGGATTGGGTGAGGGATTCATGGATAGGTTACATATTTATTAGTCAGAAAGTTTACTGTTTATCAGACAAGGCTTGGTCATAACTTAATCAGGATAATCATCCCTCCTCCAAACTGTCTCACACACATGAGGTATCTGAGAAGCAGAGCCTGTACACCAGGAGTTCTGTTAGAAGCTGAATCCTCAGGCACATCAAGTAAGATAAGAATATATGGACAACATATTCCAAGAAGAAGCTGCAAATATAGAGGATGCTTCTGATCACCAGATGAGTATTCTAAAGGACATGTTGTAAAAATAAGAGTAGCGAGGAATGAGGTTTAGAGGGAACTGGAATGTGCCAACAGGATAAGGATGAAAGAACCCAGTGACAGCAGATGGCATGGAGGCTTGGATCTCTAGGAATAATGAGGTAAATACTGACTATTAATTTCAGTTTCCTCTGAAGATGGATTGATTTTAGTTTCCTTGAGAGTGCTGGCAATCAGTGTTAGAGTTCTAGATTCAGTTATTTTGGTATTGAACAATGAGAAAACAAAATGCATTACATGCAGGAGGAGGTGATTTTGAGTCTTCAGATTCAGAGTTACTGCTTCCAAAATGCAGGTGGTCTTTTGTGTCTATGTATTGCCCAATGGGCATAGCTTAAATTAGATAAATATGGTTCATAAGATGTAGAAAGAAGAGAAATGTCACTTCTGAGAGGCGATGAGGAAGATGACAAGATTCAAGTGATCATGAAGGCTGAATCCATTATCACTGTCTTCATATTACAGTGGCCCCAGAAAGATTAGGAGTATTTGAGGAAGGTTTTGAGGGGTGGGAACCGCTGACTAATGTGCATATGTAATATTCAGGAAGAGAATAAAAAAATCTGAATTAGATGGTCTGATAGAATACATGGATAGAGAAAAGAAGCAATGAAGGCAGGAAAAGTATTTATGGTAAGAATAAGTAGGGGTAATGAAGTCAGGACTAGAGTTATAGGCAAGTGGTTACTAGAAAAGAAAGAACTTGGTTTAAATAAACATGCAATATTTAACATTGGTAAGCTGCTGTTAGGTATCAGACACTCTCCTAGAGTTAACACTAATGTAATTTAATTCCCATTAGAAAACAAAAATTAGGAGCTGCATATAATTCTCGTCTGTGTTTCATAGATTAGATGATGGACACTTGGGGGGGTAGGTACCCTGCTAGGGTCTCACCGCACACTAGTGAGTGGGGCCAGGATTCACAACCTTTCAACTGTCTCCATGGCTCTTGGTCTCTATCACCAGGAATGCAAAGTAAGGAATTCAAAGGTAGAACAATAAATCAAACAACAGTGTTTTAGTGGAAAAAAATGAACATTTCATGAATATTCTATAATTAGTTGAGGAAATAGCATATAGAAAATATTAACATATTTATGAGGCCACATCAGGATTACCAACATAAAGGCAAACTGTTGAACATTTAATTATTTATTTTTTCTATGATGAGAATTCTGATCAGAAAAAATTTATAGACAAGGCTGGTCCCATGGGTATGCAGCCTGAGAAGTCACAAAGGGCGCTCTGCTTAGAGGAGTCACGTGCTTTGTTTAATGCTTTAATGTCACTGGAGCATTAGTCTTACTACATTTCAAAAAGGAGACTTGCATTTCATTTTTGTATGGGAGGCGTTGTGAATACATAACTGTTCCTATATGTATATAGTGAAATGGTCAACAAAGTATGCCAATACGCCAATATAGTCAACTCACATTATTTATTAAGCAAAATGAAAACACCAAAAAAGCTTATGGTTGAAGATTTGAAATGTATTCTTAAAACATAAACAAATGAAATTTATTGAATGCGCTGTGTTCAAAAAGCAGGAGTATACCTCTGCCTCTGAAAATGGGGAGTCAATTGTAACTAGTTCACAATTATCAAGTACTTTGGAAGAACATCTGAATCATTGATAAGATAAAACTTCTTAAGAGTGTTCCTGGAAGCACTTGCAGTCAAAAAAAAAAAGATTCAACTTAGTTTCAGAAAGAAAATTCACAGAGAAATAAGAAGACAGTGTTAGAGAATCTGGCAGCTCTACATGGGAAGACAATAAGAGAACAAATGGCAACAGAGAGTAAAAATTCATACCCTTACAAATCCAGACATTTTCTGGCCTGCAGAAGAGAATTCACTACAATAGGCTAAGTCCTTGAGGGCACATCAGTTCAAGTGGATGAGGAAAACATACCAAATCTGCTACATTTTTGCTAATGTCATATCAGTCATTAGTATGTGGAATAAAAGAATGCCAATTAGTCCTGTGGGGGCCCAAGCAGAAATGTATCAGCATATGGTAGTGTGTGGTCTGTCAGCAAAATTCCTGCTTCAGTGTATAGAACAATAAAGTACAGAGAAGGGAAAGTCTATTCTGTTCAGTGACATACTCCTTATTATCATGTTCAGAGTGAGGATTTAACACTCCAGGTAAATACAGTTCTATATAAATGATGCGACAAGGATGGCACTAGGGAGTCAGTTTGTAAAACAATGGAATGGCAGAGTATTAAGTTGAGAGACACTTCTGACAAAGACCTCTTGGCTACTCCAAGTTTATCATGCTTTTTTTGTTTTTTCCTTTCTGACATAAAAAGACAAAAAGACTTGCACCTATTGAGTTGAAGTTAACCAGATTAAACATTTTTTCCTTATATTTTCACAGTAAGTTACACATTTAATCATGAAAATGCTATCTCAGATTTCTATATTATGCCACATTTGAGAAAAAAATAGTTGCTAAAAATTCTAAACATCAGGAAATAGGTCAGTTTTTACTGATTTCTCATTCAAGAAATACAGATAACCTCTGAAGTGTCAAAAGTGATTTGTTTCCCAACAAGTTGGCATTGATTTGTAGACTTCTAATTGGATGATATTGCAGGAATATATTTTGAATAGCAGCATACCTAGTTTTGACAAGCAACATTACATATTCAGAATAATGCTTCTGCAGTTTAAGCTTCCCCAGTGTTTCAGGAGTAAAGAATCCACCTATCAAAGAAGGAAACATGGGTTCAATCCCTGGGCCAAGAAGATCCTCTGGAGAAGGGCATGGCAACCCATTCTAGTATTCTTGCTGGAAGAATCCCATGGACAGAGGAGCCTGGTGGGCTACAGTCCATAGGGTCTCAGAGAGTCAGACAGGACTGAAGCAGTGGAGCATGCATGCAGCATAAGCCACAGTAAAACTGTTGTGACACCGGAAGCATCACATCGCCTGTATATGAATCAAGAACCGTAATTCTGGAATCCAGATTGTGTGCCGTTTATTATTTTTCTTTCAGCTTTCAGCAAACACTTATGCCTGATCTAAGGCCATAGAGAGATTGATTCTGCATTTTATTAGTCTCTTTATCACTAGCAGCTTGCACAATATCTGTCATGTAGTAAACCTGCAATAATGTATTTATTCTGAATTAAATGGTTTGGAATATCTATCTCCACAGAAAAAAATCATTTGTATTTTGTGAGCACATGCTATGTGTTAAGGTACTAGGAAATTTGGGTTCAGTTTTGGGCTCAAGTTTAAACAATAATTTTTGAAATCTCAGTCAGCTCAACTGTAAAATAGAAATAACTCCTCTCCCATTTGAGATTATTTTTCCAGTTTTATCAAGATATAGTTGACATATAATATTGTGTAAGTTAATGGTATACAATGTGTTGATTTTAAACATTTCTATATTGAAAAATTATCACCATATTAGCATCAGGTAATAATTCCATCACTGCATATAATGAGCATTATTTTTTTGTGGTAAGAAAATTTTAGATCTATTAGCACTTTTGACATATATAGTATTATTAACTATAATCATACTGAATATTAGATCCCCAAACTGATTTGTCTCAAATTAGAAGATTGTACTCTGTGACCAACCTTTGCTTATATCTCTACCCTCCAGCCCATAGTAACCACCATTTTAGTATTTGTTTGTACGAGTTCAGCTTTTGTAGATTCCATGTATAAGTGAGGTCACACAGCATTTGTCTTCCACTCTCTGGCATTTTATTTAGCATAACACATTCAAGGTCCAACCACACTATGAAAACAGCAAGATTACCTTCATTCTCATGGCTGAAGAATATACTCGTGTGTGTGTGTGTGTGTGTGTGTGTGCGCTTAAACAAAACTTTTTAAGAATCTATCCTGTGATGAATCCAGGCATAGACAGTCCTCCAATGTCATGAGCAAGGCAAATGAAATTCTGACTATAGAAACATTTGTAGAAAATTCCTGTGTGCCCACAGTCATAACTAAGAATTTTCCTTCTTGTTACATGTATGGTACATAAGTGTAGCAGAAGAATATGAAACAGTTCATGAATAATAAACACAAACTAATTACATTAAATTACATTGTTAATATTAAGTATTGTTATGTTGTTTCCTATGGCACTTGTTTATATTTCTCTTCCAATGTTCTACATTTTCAAAGCAATCAGTCTATCTATTTACCAGCCACATCTTTATCCATTCATCTGTTGACGGACACTTAGCTTGTTTCCATATGTTGGCTATTATGAATACTGCTGCAATAAACATGGGAAAGCAGATGTATCTTCAAGACCGTATTTTAATTTTCTTCAGACATATACCCAGAAGTGAAAATGCTGCTGGCATATATGGCAGTTCTATTTTTATTTTATTTTTTTAGGAAACTGCACATTGTTTTCCATAGTGGCTGTAACAGTTTACACTCTCATCATTCCCTTTCCTCCACAGCCTCACCAACACTTACCAAGACAAAGACAACACAAAAAAATAAACTACAGGTCAAATTCATTGATGAACATAGATGCAAAAGTCCTCAACAAAATTCCAGCAAACAGAATTCAACAACATATTCAAAAGCTCATACACCATGATCAAGTTGAGTTTATTCCAGGATGCAAGGATTCTTCAATATACACAAATCAATCAATGTGATACACCATATTAACAAAATGAAAGATAAAAACCATATAATCATTTCAATAGATGCAGAAAAAGCCTTAGACAACATTCAGCACCCATTTATGATTAAAACTCTTCCAAAAATGGGCATAAAAGGAAGCTACCTCAACATAGTAAAGGCCATATATGATAAGTCCACAGCAAACATTCTCAATGGTGAAAAACTGAAAGCATTCCCTCTAATATCAGGAATAAGACAGGGATTTCCACTTTCACCACTATTATTCAACATAGTTTTGGAAGTCCTAGCTACAGTAATCAGAGAAGAGAATGAAATAAAAAAAGAATCCATATGGGAAAAGAAAAAGTAAAGTTCTCAATTTTGCAGATGACATAATACTTTACATAGAAAACCCTAAAGATGGTATCTGAAAATTACTAGAGCTAATCAGTGAATTTAGCAAAGTCACAGGATACAAAATCAATACACAGGAATCACTTGCATTCCTATAAACAATGAAAAATCAGAGAAATTAAGAAATCAATCCTATTCACCATTGCAACAAAAAGAATAAAATATCTAGGAATAAACTTAGCTAAGGAGACAAAGGAACTGTATACAGAAAATTATAAGACACTGATAAAAGAAATCAAAGATGACATAAACAGGTGGAGAGATATACCATGTTCTTGAGGAACAGTTTATCTTTTTTATATTAAAAAAAAAAAACCAGTCGTAGTTTAACTGATCTTTGCTAATGTTATTCTGGTCTATATTTCAATTATTTCTACTCTGATCTTTATTTCTTTCCTTTTACTCAATGAGGGTTAGTTCTTCTCTTGCTAATTTCTTGAGGTATAAAATTAGGTTCATTTCAGTTCTTTCTTTTTTACTTATTGTCAGCATTTATGGCTAAAAATCTTCCTCTTAGCAGTGCTTTTGTTGCCCTCTGTGAGTTTGATATATTGGGTTTCCATTTTTATTTGTTTCAAGATATTTTGATTTCTTTTTTGAAACACTGATGGTTTAGAAGCATGTTGTTTATCTCCACATATTGGTGAGTTTTCCGGCTTTCCTCTTGTTACTGATTTTTACTTTCATATGATTGAGTTTTGGAAAAGATGCTTAGTTATGATTTCAATATTTTTATAGTTTATAAAACTTGATTTGTAATCTATCATGTGATTTATCCTGGAGAATATTCCATATGTAATTGAAAAGAATTTGTGTTCTGTTACTGTTGGATGGAAGGTTCTACAAATGTATGTTAGTTCCGTTTGGTCTAAAGTTTGGTACAAGTCCAATGTTTTCTCATTGGTTTTCTGTCTGGAGGGTCTGTTTTGGGAAGTGATATTTTGAAGCTCCCTGCTGTTGTTGTTGTCTATTTGTCCTTTCAGATTGGTTATTATTTGTTTGGCTTATTTGAGTGCTCTAGTCTTGGGTACTACATACACATTAACAATTTTAGCCTCCTAATGAATTGACCCTTTTAAAATTATATCATGATCTCATTTGTCTCTTGTTACAACTTTTGGCTTAAATTCTTCTTTTTTCCCCTGATATAACTGTAGCTACCCCTGTGCTCTTTGTGTTTTCACTAAGGAATATTGTTCCATCTTACAGCAGTCTAGTTTATGTTGATAACAACTTCAAATCCATAAAAAACTATTCTTTTGCTCCCTCCTTTTTTGATGCTATAATTCAATTCTTTTCATATTGTTTATTCACTAGCATATTACTGTAGTTAAGGTATTTTAATACTCTTGTTCCTTAATCATTTCACTATAGTTAAGTGTTTAACACTATCAGATCATAGTACTAGAGTTCTGAATTGAGTGTATCCTTAGCTTTATCATTGTGTTGCATGTTTTCATATGATCTCATGTTACTAATTAGTATTCTTTCATTTCAACTAAAAGAACTCTTTCAGTATTTCTTGTAATACAAGTCTGGTGTGATAGATTTCCTCAAGTTTCATTTTTTCTGTGAAAGATTTTGTCTCTCCTTTATTCCTGAAATACAGCTTTGCTGGGAAAAATATTCTTGGTTGGCAGTTTTTTCTTTAAGGACTTTCAATAGATAATTTACTTTCTCCTGCTCTATAAGTGTTCTGCTAGAAATCTGCTGACACCCTATGGGAGGTCCTTTGTAAGTTATAAGCTTCTTTTCTTTTGCATCTTTTAAGATCCTCTCTTTGTCTTTGATTTTTAATAGTTTTGTTACAATGTGTTTTGGAAAGGAATCTCTGTAAGCTGGTTTTGTTTTGTGACCTATGAGCTTCATGAACTTGGATATTCAGATCTCTTCCCACATTGGGAAGTTTTTAGTCATCATTTCTTTAAATAAGCTTTCTGACCTTCTCCCTGTCTTTTCCTGGAACTCAAATTGTTTAAATATTTTTTCTTTTAATGATACCCCATAGATGAAGCAAGCTTTCTTCAATTAAAAAAAAATTATTTTTATTCTCCTCTGACTAAATAATTTCAAAGGCCTTTCTTCAGTCTCACAGATTTTTCTCTTCACTTGGTCAGTTCTATTGTTGATGTTCTTTTTTTTTTTTTTTTTGCATTTTCATTTCATTCATATTTCCTACACTTGGTCAGTTCTATTGTTGATGTTCTTTTTTTTTTTTTTGCATTTTCATTTCATTCATATTTCCTTCAAATGCATGATTTTTATTTGATTATTTTTTATGATTTCTATCTCAAAAACTTCTCATTTTGTTTGTATATTTTTCTTTTGATACTGCTGAGTTCTCCTTCTGTATTTTCTTGGAACTCCCTGAGCTTTATTGAAACAGCTATTTTGTTTTTTTTTGTTTCGTTTTGTTTGTTTTTTCTGGTGCACTGAAACAGCTATTTTGAATTTTTTACCTGGTATATTACAGATTTTCATGTCTTTGTGTGTGGCTATTGTGATCCTTTGATTGTGTTATTTTACTTTGATTCTTCATATAAGTTTTGCATTGCTGTCTTTGCACTTGAAGTGGAAGTCACTTCCTTGAGTCTTTACTGTCTTTGGGGTGAGAAATAACCTCCTTCAGCCCTGCTAGAGATTCTGAGGCTTTCTTCAGTTCAGTTCAGTCATTCAGTCATGTCCGACTTGTTTCAACCCCATTTCAGTTTCAGTTCAGTCTCTCAGTCGTGTCTGACTCCATGAACTGCAGCATACCAGGCTTCCCTGTCCATCACCAACTCCCAGAACTTACTCAAAGTCATGTCCCTTGAATCGGTAATGCCATCCAACCATCTCATCCCTTGTCATCCCCTTATCCTCCCGCCTTCAATCTTTCCCAGCATCAGGGTCTTTTCCAGTGAGTCAGTTCTTTGCATAAGGTGGCCAAAGTATTGCAATTTCAGCTTCGGCATCAGTCCTTCCAATGACTATTCAAGACTGATTTCCTTTAGGACTGACTGGTTGGATCTCCTTGCAGTCCACAGGAATCTTTAAGAGTCTTCTCCAATACCACAGTTGAAAAGCACCAATTCCTCAGCGCTCAGCTTTCTTTATAGTCCAACTCTCAGATGCATATATGACTACTGGAAAAATCATAGCTTTGACTAGACAGACTTTCTTAGACCTTCTACAGATACAATTGCTCCACACCTCTTGCTTTTTCTTGTTGCAAGATTCTTAAGCTCATATCCTGCAATATACCAGGCTGAGTGCTGACAGCCTCTCTTCTGTTTTCCCAAAACTCAAGTTTGTGATCTCTCCCTAGCCTGCAGATTTGGCCAGCTTTTTACATGCATTCACTAGCTGCCTTCCAAAGTTTACTGTTACAACTGCCATCTGAAGCAAACACAGGGAGCTAGCTACAGGGTGGGATGTGCGTAGGTGAGGAACTTGGAGCACTGGTGGTACTCATAGGCCAGTTGAGGGGATCAATGGGTCAGGCATTCTCAGTGCCTCATGAACAAGTTTATTCTTGATGGAATCAGTGACAAAAAGTGTCTAAATTCTTTTAATATTCCCTAAGAATTCTATCTTCTCTTCCCCCTTTTATTTCTTGCACACTACTCATTTAGCTCATGATCAGTGCTCTGAATGGGACTAGAGAGAAATAAGCCCATTTGGCAATCTGCAATGCAGCTAGGGAAGCTGGGCACTTACTTGCTACTTCTCCTTTCCACCTGTAGGATAAACCATGAGCCAAAGATAATCTCTCCTGGTACTAAACTGTGCAACCTTGGGGGAGATATGATCTAGCAAAGTCAGACTCTCCCTTACCTACTCCAACACATGCAATTTTATTTATTTATTTATTTTTGGCCCAAGAGAGTGCTGATACTTCTCCTCCAGAAATATGGACTCCCTCAAAAGTTCTCTTGCTGCTGCTAAGTCACTTCAGTCGTGTCCGACTCTGTGCGACCCCATAGACGGCAGCCCACCAGGCTCCCCCGTCACTGGGATTCTCCAGGCAAGAACACTGGCGTGGGTTGCCATTTCCTTCTCCAGTGCATGAAAGTGAAAAGTGAAGTCGCTCAGTCGTGTCTGATCCTCAGTGACCCCATGGACTGCAGCCTTCCAGGCTCCTCCGTCCATGGGGTTTTCCAGGCAAGAGTACTGGAGTGGGGTGCCATTGCCTTCTCCACAAAAGCTCTCTCACCTGTGGGTAGTTAAATTAGTTGTCTCCAGAGATTCCCAGACCACAGCTTGCAGTAACTGAAGTTGGCTCATGAGCTACTACAAGATCCATAGCTAGGACCAAATCCTGTCTGCTTATTTCCCAATGCACTGTTGGGCAAGATTTCTGCTGGGTCCCTTGGCAAATGGTGCTGGATCCCACTGTCCCTTCAAAGGCACTTTTGTTTTTAGATAGATGCTGAATTTTTGTTTTTGAGATAAGGGATATATTTTGCCACGTGATGCTCTTGTCACTCTGAAAAGCTTTTTCTGAGTGTTAAAATTGGTTATGAAAGTAATTATTAAAGTATTGTAAAAGATGTTATAAAAGCAAACATATTCTTTGTTCATTCAGCAGCAGTAATTGTTGTAACATTTGAGTCAACAGCAGAACTCGGAATGCTTAGACACCAGTTTATAAGATTTATTTCCTAGAGCTCCTAAAGTCTCAGTTTGATTTTAATTCTTGAATTCTCTAATCATCATCTTGTAAATCCCTTAAGTGGTTAATACTCTAATATTCACAATCTCTTGTTTTCCTGTCTTATATGAAAGGGATTACTTAGAATACTGTACTTTCTCACATAATTTACATACTCAGATGCCTTCTAATTGAATCTTTAAAACTGCCTCTTTAAAGCTTAATTATATTCCATAATATAGTATGTCTGAATTGTTTTTAAATTGTTCTGGGTCAATTTTCAGGTACTAAAGTTTGTAATGGAACACAACTAAGCTATATTCTTGACTTAAAAGCATAATTTCAATAATTTCAATTTGTCGGTTATACACATCCAAAATCTTTAACTGTGTTCATGTTTGTTTAGCCTATCATCATGGATTTAATTGTACGTTAAATTTGTAGATCTCTGTTGTTAAATTAAGGGCTACCATTAAATGCACTGTTTTCATTTAAATTATAAGAATAATATTTACATTGCCTTGAGCTATCCCTCCATTTGCTTGTTTTTTATTAATAGGCATTATGTTTTAGAATACTTTAATATTTATAGGGCTTCCCTGGTAGCTCAGCTGGTAAAGAATATACCTGCAATGTGGGAGACTTGGGTTTGAATCCTGGGTTGGGAAGATGCCCTGGAGAAGGGAAAGGCTACCCACTCCAGTATTATGACCTGGAAATTCCATTACATGCATTGTTTTCATTTAAATTGTAAGAAAAATATTTATCTTTACATTGCCTTGAGCTGTTCCTCATTCATTTATTTATTAATAGACATTATTTTTTAGAACAGTCTAATATTTAGAGAGAAATTGAGTAGTGATAAAATTCCCATATATTACCCTCTTACAGTCTTCACTTCTATTGTCTTACATTGGTAAAATTATAACAGTTAAAAAATATTGATACATTATTGCTAGCTGAAGTCTGTAGATGATTCAGTCCTTAATTTTTACCTAATACCCATTTGTATTCCAGAATTCTATCCATGATATCACACTGCAGTTAATGATAATCTTCCCTTAGATTCCTCTTGGGTATAACATCTTTTCAGATTTCCTTGTTTTTGAAAACCTTGACAATTTTGAGGAGTATCGATCAAGTATGTTGTAGGATGTCCTTTCATTGGAATCTGTTTGATACTTTTTCACATTAGACTGAGATTATGGATTTTGGAAAGCAAAGTCACCAAGGTAAAGTGCCATTTTCAGCACATATCAACATAATTTATGACCTTTGACATTGACTTTGATCACATGGCTAAAGTATTGATGGTTTTGTCAGGTTTTTGCACTATAGAGTTACACTTTTATTTTCTCCTTTTCATACTGTACTCTTTAGAAAGAAGTCACTTTTAGAGTGAAATATCTATATAATTTACTTGAAATTCTTCTACACGGAAAACTTTTTCTTCTCATTTGTTATTATTTTTATATATCAGCATGGATGTGTAACATTTTTTTATATATATAGGATTATAATGCCTAAGTGAGTGAAGTCACTCAGTCGTGTCCGACTCTTTGCGACCCCATGGACTGTAGCCTACCAGGCTCCTCCCTCCATGGGATTCTCCAGGCAAATGTACTGGAGTGGGTTGCCATTTCCTTCTCTAGGGGATCTTCCCAACCCAGGGATCCAACCCAGATCTCCCGCTTTCCAGGCAGATGCTTTAACCTCTGATCCACCAGGAAAGCCCTCAATATATAATGCCTACTTTATTAATATTATTGCTCAATGTTTCCCATATGGGCTATTGGGAATCTTTCAGTTGTCTCTTATTCCCCTTTGACATACTTCACTTTTTTGTGTATGGGTGCATATTTGAGTATTTCATTGTTTTATGACATTATTGGCATTATAAAATGCTCCAGGCTCTTGAATATTTTTAGGCCTAGTTCTAGAATCAGACAGTTCTCAAAGATCTCTTATTTTGTTATTTATAAGGATTTATTAAAATTAGAGAATGGTATCAGGCACCAAGATCTGGACACTACATATGTTTGTTACTATTGGGTGTCATTTCTAAACTCTTTCAGGTCAGCAGATAGAGCAAAGAAAGATGTTTGTGTATTAACCCATGTATATATTTACATATATCAGTGAATATTTCTACATGTAAAGCCATTCTTAACTATATTAAGATAAATATGAAGTTTGCTGGGGCTTCCCTGGTGGTCAAGTGGTTAAGACTCTGCACTTCCACTATAGGAAGTGCAGGGTTGATCCCTGGATAAGGAACTAAGATCCCACATGCCACACGATGTGGCCAAAATAAAAATAAACACTAAAACAATCTAAAATAAAATATCTTCAATAAATGGATATGAAGCCTGCTGATATTCCCAACTCTAGTATGTTACCATATTGTTATTCTGGCCTCATTTCTTGCTTATCTGTAAATTTCCACTCCAACAATGAGAAAGTTGGATCCTGTTATCTGTCATCTATTTTCTTAATTGTTCAATTCCAGTGTTTATGAATAACAATATCAGAATTTTTCATCTGTACCTCTGTAGTAAACAACCTTTTGAAAAGAGTACAGTGCTTATACACAGTTCCTTTTGCCTTTGGTCTCATATACTCTGCTGCTGCTGCTAAGCCGCTTCAGTTGTGTCCGACTCTGTGCGACCCTATAGACAGCAGCCCACCAGGCTCCCCCATCCCTGGGATTCTCCAGGCAAGAACACTGGGGTGGGTTGCCATTTCCTTCTCTTACATACTCTACTTATTTCCAAATTTACTCAGGTTACCACCTTTCCTATATTGCCTTCAGTGAGATTGTACTAGTGTAAGATACTTTTGTTGCATTCTGCATGCTTTGCTAGGATTTATCAAACATCCCAAGTGACTTTTTAATATTTGCATAAGCTAAGGTTCATTCTTTCTGCTATTAAAGTTCCATGTGTTTTGACAAATGCATAAGGTCTGTGTTCACTACAAAACACACAGAATAGTTTCATTGTCCTAAAAAAATAACTGTGCTTTGCCTGTTCTCCCTCTCTCCTCTCTCTGAACCCATGACAATCACTGATCTTTGCACTATCTTTATGGTTTTATCTTTTCCACAATATTATGTAATTTGAATCATAAATAAGGTAGCTTTTCAGAGATTTCTTTCATTTTGTTGTTCAGTCACAACTGAATTTTTTGCGATCTCGTGGGCTGCAGCGTGCCAGGCTTCCCTGTCCTTCAACATCTGCTAGAGCTTGCTCAACCTCGTGTCTGTTGAGTTGGTGAAGCCATCCAACCATCTTGTTCTCTGTCATCCCCTTCTAATCCTGCCTTCAATCTTTCCCAGCATCAGGGTATTTTCTAACGAGTCAGCTCTTCAAATCAGGTAGCCAAAGTATTGGAGCTTCAGCATCAGTCCTTCCTATTCAGGACTATTGACTGGTTGGATCTCCCTGCAGTCTAAGGGACTCTTCAAGAATCTTCTCCAACACAACAGGTCAAATGCAACAATTCTTCAGTGCTCAGCTTTCTTTATGGTCCAGCTCTCACATCCATACATGATTATGGGAAAAACCATAGCTTTGACTAGACAAACTTTGGTGGAAAAGTAATGTCTCTGCTTTTCAATATGCTGTCTAGGTTGGTCATAGCTTTTCTTCCAAGGAGCAAGTGTCCTTTTTTTTTTTTTTAAGCTTCCATTAAGTATGTTTTTTTCTTCTTTTTTTGAGCAAGTGTCTTTTAATTTCAAGGCTGCAGTCACCATCTGAAGTGATTTTGGAGCCCAAGAAAATAAAATCTGTCACTATTCCAATTGTTTCCCCATCTATTTGCCATGAAGTGATGGGACTGGATGCCATGATCTTTGTTTTTTGAATGTTAGGTTTTAAGCCAGATTTTTTTCTCTCCTCTTTCACTTTCATCAAGAGGCTCTTTAGTTCCTCTTCACTTTCTGCCATCAGGGTGGTGTCATCTGCATATCTGAGTTTACTAATATTTCTCTTGCAATCTTGATTCCAGCTTGTGCTTCATCTAACCTGGAATTTCACATGATGTACCCTGCATATAAGTTAAATAAGCAGGGTGCAAAATATACAGCCTTGACATGCTCCTTTCCCTATTTGGAACCAGTCCATTTGAGAGAGTCAGTTCCTAGGCAGGTTGATAGGGAGTCTAGGGGTCCCCAAGGAGAGAGGGGTCTGGAATTCTCAAGGAGGAAGAAAGGACAAACTTTTTTTCTTTCTCCACATTCCTTAGGATTATATAACAATAATGTATCCTGCCTAAGGACAGTCTTTGGATTCAACCTTCTGTTATCTTAAAATGTTAATTATGGGAGTAAACCTGGTCTTGACAAGGATGTATCTTGCCTGAGGACAGTGTTATCTTAAAATGTAAATTCTGGGAGTAGGTCTGATGAGGTCTTTACAACCTCCAGATATTCTTTGGATTATATAACTTCATTGTTAACACTAGCAAGCGGGTACTCTTTCTGCCCCCTTCTGATGCCTATGTCAGAAGCTTTCTCTATCTCCTTTATACTTTAATAAAACTTTATTACACAAACGCTCTGAGCGATCAAGCCTCATCCCTGGCCCCGGGTTGAATTCTTCTCCTCTGGGGGCCAAGAATCCCGGTGTATTCACATGATTCAACAACAACCTTTCACATTGTTTCATGTCTAGTTCTAACACTTGCTTCTTGACCTGCATACAGATTTCTCAGGAGGCAGGTCAGGTGGTCTGGTATTCCCATCTCTTTAAGAATTTTCCACAGTTTGTTTTGATCCACACAGTCAAAGGCTTTAGCGTGGTCAATGGAGCAGAAGTAGAGGGTTTTCTGGAACTTTCTTGCT
Source organism: Bubalus bubalis (assembly GCF_019923935.1). Taxonomy (NCBI): domain Eukaryota; kingdom Metazoa; phylum Chordata; class Mammalia; order Artiodactyla; family Bovidae; genus Bubalus; species Bubalus bubalis. The sequence goes on from NC_059165.1 coordinate 77,530,578, forward strand.
TTTTCTATGATCCAACGGATGTTAGCATTTTGATCTCTGGTTTCTCTGGCTTGTCTAAATCCAGCTTCAACAATGGAAGCTCTCCATTTACATAATGTTGAAGGCTGGTTTAGATAAGTTTGAGCATTACTTTGAAAGTGGACATTTTGAGTGTAGCACTTTCACAGCATCATCTTTTAGGATTTGAAATAGTTCAACTGGAATTCCATCACTTCTACTAGCTTTGTTCCTAGTGATGCTTCCTAAGGCCCACCTGACTTCACATTCCAGGATGTCCAGCTCTAGGTGAGTGTGAGTGGTCACACCTTTGTGATTATCTGGGTTATGAAGATCTTTTTTGTACAGTTCTTCTGTGTATTCTTGCCACCTCTTCTTAATATCTTCTGCTTCTGTTAGGTCCATACCATTTCTGTCCTTTATTGAGCCAATCTTTACATGAAATGTTCCCTTGGTATCTCTAATTTTCTTGAAGAGATCTCTAGTCTTTCCCATTATGTTGTTTTCCTATATTTCTTTGCAATGATCTCTGAGGAATGCTTTCTTATCTCTCCTTGCTATTCTTTGGCACTCTGCATTCAAATGGGTATATCTTTCCTTTTCTCTTTTGCCTTTTGCCTCTCTTCTTTTCACAGCTATATGTAAGGCCTCCTCAGACAGCCATTTTTCCTTTTTGCATGTCTTTTTCTTGGGGATGGTCTTGCTCCCTGTCACCTGTACAATGTCACGAACCTGCGGCTATAGTTCATCAGGCACTCTGTCAATCAGATCTAGTCACTTAAATCTATTTATCACTTCCACTGTATAGTCATAAGGGATTTGATTTAAGTCATACCTGAATGGTATAGTGGTTTTCTCCACTTCCTTCAATTTAAGTCTGAATTTGCCAATAAAGAGTTCATGATCTGAGCCACAGTCAACTCCCAGTCTTGTTTTTGCTGAGCGTCTAGAGCATCTCCATCTTTGGCTGCAAAGGATATAATCAATCTGATTTTGGTGTTGACCATCTGGTGATGCCCAAGTGTAGAGCCTTCTCTTGTGTTATTGGAAAAGGGTGTTTGCTATGACCAGTGTGTTCTCTTGGCAGAACTCTATTAGCCTTTGCCCTGCTTCATTCTGTACTTCAAGGTCAAATTTGCCTGTTACTCCAGGTGTTTCTTGACTTCCTACTTTTGCATTCCAGTTCCCTATAATGAAAAGGACATCTTTTTGGGGTGTTAGTTCTAGAAGGTCTTGTAGTTCTTCAAAGAACCATCAAATTTCAGCTTCTTCAGCATTACTAGTTGGGGCATTGACTTGGATTACCGTGACATTGAATGGTTTGCCTTGGAAATGAACAGAGATCATTCTGTCATTTTTGAGATTGCATCCAAGTACTGTATTTCAGGCTCTTTTGTTGACTATGATGGCTACTCCTTTTCTTCTAAGGGATTCCTGCCCACAGTAGTAGATATAATGGTTATCTGAGTTAAATTCACCCATTCCAGTTCATCTTAGTTTGCTGATTCCTAGAATGTCGATGCTCACTCTTGCCATCTCCTGTTTGGCCACTTCCAATTTGCTTTGATTCATGGACCTAACATTCCAGGTTCCAATGCAATATGGCTCTTTACAGCATTGAATCATGCTTCTATCATGAGTCCCATCCACAACTGGATGTTGTTTTTGCTTTGGCTCCATCCCTTCATTTTTTCTGGAGTTATTTCTCCACTGATCTCCAGTAGCATATTGCGCACCTACCAAACTGGGGAGTTCACCTTTCAGTGTTCTATTTTTTGCCTTTTCATGCTCTTCATGGGGTTCTCGAGGCAAGAATACTGATGTGGCTTGCCATTCCCTTCTCCAGTGGACCACATTCTGTCAGACCTCTCCACCATCACCTGTCTATCTTGGGTGGCCCCACAGGGCATGGCTTAGTTTCATTGAGTTAGACAAGGCTGTGGTCTGTGTGATCAGACTGGCTAGTTGTCCGTGATTGTGATTTCAGTATAAGATTCATACTATAATACATACAGATAAGTTCACATATATATACATACAGATAAGTATCATACTAGATCAAAATTAGAAAAGGTCAGTTTCCAGAAAAAACTTGGAAAAGGTCAATTTTCATTCCAATCCCAAAGAAAGGCAATGCCAAAGAATGTTCAAACTACCACACAAATGCAGTCATCTCACACGCTAGTAAAGTAATGCTCAAAATTCTCCAAGCCAGGCTTCAGAAATATGTGAACCGTGAACTTCCAGATATTCAAGCTGGTTTTAGAAAAGGCAGAGGAACCAGAGAGCAAATTGCCAACATCCGCTGGATCATGGAAAAAGCAAGAGAGTTCCAGATAAACATCTATTTCTGCTTTATTGACTATGCCCAAGTCTTTGACTATGTGGATCACAATAAACTGTGGAAAATTCTGAAAGAGATGGGAATACCAGACCTTCTAACCTGCCTCTTGAGTGACCTGTATGCAAGTCAGGAAGCAACAGTTAGAACTGGACATGGATTAATAGATTCATTCCAAATAGGAAAAGGAGTACGTCAAGGCTGTATATTGTTACCATGCTTATTTAACTTATATGCAGAGTACATCATGAGAAATGCTGGGCTGCAGGAAGCAGAAGCTGGAATCAAGATTGCTGGGAGAAATAGCAATAACCTCAGATATGCAGATGACACCACCCTTATGGCAGAAAGTGAAAAACTAAAAAGCCTCTTGATGAAAGTGAAAGAGGAGAGTGAAAAGTTGGCTTAAAGCTCAACATTCAGAAAATGAAGATCATGGCATCTGGTCCCATCACTTCATGTCAAATATATGGGGAAACAGTAGAAACAGTGTCAGACTTTTATTTTTTTGGGTTCCAAAATCACTGCAGATGGTGATTGCAGCCATGAAATTAAAAGACGCTTACTCCTTGGAAGGAAAGTTATGACCAATCTAGAGAGCATATAAAGAGCAGAGACATTACTTTGCCAACAAAGGTCTGTCTCATTAAGGCTATGTTGGTCATCTATGGATGTGAGAGTTTGACTATAAAGAAAGCTGAATGCTGAAGAATTGATGCTTTTGAACTGTGGTGTTGGAGAAGACTCTTGAGAGTCCCTTGGACTGCAAGGAGATCCAACCAGTCCATTCTAAATGAGATAAGTCCTGGGTGTTCATTGGAAGGACTGATGTTGAAGCTGAAATGCCAATACTTTGGCCACCTGATGCGAAGAGCTGACTCGTTTGAAAAGACCCTGATGCTGGGAAAGATTGAGGGCAGCAGGAGAAGAGGCCGACGGAGGATGGCATCACTGACACAATGGACATGGCTTTGGGTGGACTCCGGGAGTTGGTGATGGACAGGGAGGCGTGACATGCTGCGGTTCATGGGGTTGCAAATAGTCAGATAAGACGGAGCGACTGAACTGACCTGAACTTTGCTAGCATGCTGTCATCTTCATATCTGAGGTTATTAACATTTCTCCCAGCAATCTTGATTACAACTTGTGTTTCGTCCAGCTCAGCATTTCTCATGATATAGTCTGCATAGAAATTAAATAAGCAAAGTGACAATACACAGCCTTGACATATTCCTTTCCCCATTTGGAACCAGTCTTTTGTTCCTTGTCCACTTCTAATTGTTGCTTCCTGACCTGCATACAGATTTCTCAAGAAGAAGGTTAGATGGAATGGTATTCCCATCCCTTTAAGAATTTTCCAGTTTTTTCTGATCCACACTGTCAAAGGCTTTGGCATAGTCAATAATGCTGAAGTAGATGTTCTTCTGGAACTCTTTTGCATTTTTGATGATCCAATGGATGTTGCCAATTTCATTTCTGGTTCCTCTGCCTTTTCTAAATCCATCTTGGACATCTGGAAATGCACAGTTTATGTACTGTTGAAGCCTGGCTTGGAGAATTTTGATCATTATTTTACTAGCGTGTGAGATGAGTGCGACTGTGCGGTAGTTTGGGCATTCTTCGGCATTGCCTTTCTTTGGGATTGGAATGACAGATGACCTTTTCCAGCCCTGTGGCCACTGCTGAGTTTTCCAAATTTGCTGACATATTGAGTGCAGTACTTTCATAGCATCATCTTTCAGGATTTGAAATAGCTCCACTGGAATTCCATCACCTCCACTAGCTTTGTTCATAGAGATGCTTCCTAAGGCCCAGTTGATTTCGCATTCCAGGATGTCTGCCTATAGGTGAGTGATCACACCATGGTGATTATCTGGGTTGTGAAGATCTTTTTTGGATAGTTCTTCTGTGTATTCTTGCCAACTCTTCTTAATATATTCTGTTAGGTCCATACCATTTCTGTTCTTTATTGTGCCCATCTTTCCACAAAATGTTCCTTTGGTATCTCTAACTTTCTTGAAGAGATCTCTAGTCTTTGCCATTCTATTGTTTTCTCTATTTCTTGCACTGATCACTGAGGTAGGGTTTCTTATCTCTCCTATTCTTTGGAACTATGCATTCAAATGGGTATATCTTTCCATTTCTCCTTTGCCTTTTGCTTCTCTTCTCTTCTCAGATATTTGAAGGCCTCCTCAGACAACCATTTTGCCTTGTTGCATTTCTTTTTCTTGGGGATGGTCTTGATCCCAGCCTCCTGTACAATGTCATGAACCTCCATCTGTAGTTCTTCAGGCACTCTCTATCAGATCTAATCCCGTGAAGCTATTTCTCACTTCCACTGTATAATCATAAGGGATTTGATTTAGGTCATAACTAAATGGTCTAATGGTTTTCCTTACTTGCCTCAATTTAATTCTGAATTTGGCAATAATGCATTCATGATCTGACCCTTATGGCAGAAAGTGAAGAAGAACTAAAGAGCCTCTTGATGAAAGTGAAAGAGGAGAGTGAAAAAGTTGGCTTAAACTCAACATTTGGAAAACTGAGTCATGGCATCTGGTCCCATCACTTCATGGCAAATAGATGGGGAAACAATGGAAACCGTGACAGACTTTATTTTCTTGGGCTCCAAAATCACTGCAGATGGTGACTGCAGCCATGAAATTAAAAGACACTTGCTCCTTGGAAGAAAAGCTACAACCAACCTAGACAGCATATGAAAAAGCAGAGACATTACTTTGCCAACAAGGTCCGTCTAGTCAAAGCTATGGTTTTTCCAGTAGTCATGTATGAGATGTGAGTGTTGGACTATAAAGAAAGCTGAGCTGAAGAATTGATGGTCTTTTGAACTGTGGTGTTGGAGAAGAGTCTTGAGAGTCCCTTGGACTTGGAGGAGATCCAACCAGTCCATCTTAAAGGAAATCAGTCTTGAATATTCATTAGAAGGACTGATGATGAAGTTGAAATTCCAATACTTAGGCCACCTGATTTGAAGAAGTGACTCATTGGAAAAGACCCTGATACTGGGAAAGATTGAAGCCAGGCTGAGAAGGGGATGATGGATGCAATGGTTGAATGGCATCACTGACTCAATGGACATGATTTTGAGTAAACCCCGGGAGTTGGTGATAGGAAAGCCTGGCATGCTGTAGTGCATGGGGTTGCAGAGAGTCAGACACAACTGAGCAACTGAAATGAACTTGCTAGCATGTGAGATAAGTGCAATTGTGTGATAGTTTGGACATTCTTTGACATTGCCTTTCTTTGGGATTGGAATGAAAACTGACATTTTGCAGTCCTGTGGCCACTGCTGAGTTTTCCAAATTTGCTGGCATATTGAGTACAGCACTTTCACTGCATCATCTTTCGGGATTTGGAATAGCTCAGCTGGAATTCCATCACCTCCTTCTTTTACTTAGATGTGTTTAAGTTTCTATTATTATTATTATTTTGTAATCTGATAGCTTGTTTCTTTATTTACAGTGTAATATTTCATTTTCCAGATGTATTGCACATTGTTTAGCCATTCACCTATTGAAAGATATCCTGGTTCCTTCTGCTTTTTTGCCATATGAATAAAGCTCATATAAATATTCTTGTACAGGTTATTGTATGTACATGAGTTTTAAACTCAGTTGAGTAAAAACATTGGGTCATGATTACTGAATTGTGTGGATGACTATGTTTAGTTTTCTAAGATGCTGCTAAACTATTTTGATACTTTTAGTTCAAATATAGCCTTACTTATTTTCTTCCTACTGGATCTGCTAATAACTGAAAGAAGAGTGTTAAAGTCTCTAATTATAACAGTGAAAGCCTATCCTTGTATATATTTGATATATGTTTTAAATAGGCAAGATACAATTGCATATTGGTTTTGTTTTTTTTTTATGCGTTCTGGCAGTCTCTGACTTTTAATTGGTATATTTAGACTATTGACATTTAAAGTGATTGTTTTATGTTAATATCAACAACATTTGTGACTAATTTCTATTCACAGCATTTGTTCTCTTTATTTTTTATGTTACATTCTTTTTCTGCTTTCTCCAGTTTTATTTGAGCATTTTATGATTCTGTTTTCTCTTCTCTCTCAGCTTATCAATTAAGCTTCATTTTTCTTGTTTTAATGATGGCTTTAGAGCTTTTAGTATACCTTTATAGCTAGTGTAATTCAGTTTGAACCAACACTATACTGTTTCACTGATAGTGCAGGTTTTTTCTAACTGAGTGTTTCCAACATCTCTTCCCTGTCCCTTATAATACTACAGTCAGACACTAAATCATATAACCAACCATTACTTTGGTACTATTATTCATTTGGACAAATTGTTGTATATTAGATCAATTAATAAGAATACAAAAAAATTTGATTTTGCCTCATTGAGCTCTTCTTTGACACTTTTCCTTTCTTTATGTAAATCTGAGTTTTGACCTATGCCATTTTCCTACTCTCTGAAAAAATGTCTTCTTAACATTTATTGCAGGATTGTTTGCTAGAGACACAACCCCTCTGTTATTTTTTAACTTAGAACATCTTTATTTCTCCTTTATTGCACTTTTGAAGTGTATTTTTAGTAGGTATAGAATTCTGGGTTGGTGCATTTTTTTTCTTTCAAAAGTTTAAATATTTCACTCCCTACTTGTTTGCATGCTCTGTGATGGGAATTTTGATGTAGCTATTATTTTTGTCCCTCTGTAGGTAAAGTGTTTCTCACCCCTTTGAACTCTTTCAAGATTTGCTCTTTGTCTTTGGATTAGTTTTCTATAATTCAAATATGGTTTGATGTAAATTTTTTCAATATCCATTTGTCTGAATGTTCTCTAAGCTTTCTTGATCTATGTTTTGGTATGTCATTAATTTTAGAAAATTTTCAGTTATTACTACCTCCAGTATTTCTTCTACCTCTTCCTTTATTTATTTATCATATTATTTCTGTCACTTTGAATTTTAGTTTGAGAATTTTCTATTGACATGTCTTAAAACTTAATGATTATTTCTTCAGTCATGTCCAACCTACTGATGTACCCATCCAATGCATTCTTTAGTGCTGATTCTAACATTTAATTTTGTTTTTTTTTTTCTTATTTTTTTTTCTCTCCTTATACTGCCCATCCACCCTTGCATGTTGTCTACTTTTTCCATTAGAAACTTTAACATATTTAAATAACATAATCATAGTTATTTTACAATCCCTATTTGATAATTCCAAAATTGTCAGCTTCTAACACTTCCTTTGTCTCTTTACACTATCTTTTTTTTTTCTTTAAATAACATTTAGCCTGCTTGTTATTTTGTTGGAAGAGAGGTGTTCTATCAAGTAATGAAACCTGAGACACATGGGCATTTATGTGAGGTTTACATTAACCTCGTTTGGACTTTGCTTGTGTTTAATGTTTGCTGTAGCTGAAGGTACCAGAGGCTTCAGATTCCTCCAGTGTCCTTGTTATCCCTCTTGGCTTCAGACACACTAAGATCTAAACCTAAATAGGTTATGTTTTACATTTATTTCAGATATAAACCACTATTATTGCATGAATCCTATTATGTCATGATGGTAAAGTGTGGGAGAAGGAAAAAAGTATTCAGATATCTTTTAGTGGGCTTGAATTACTGTGTTGTGACTTTCAGAAGTGTTTTGCAGCATTTTCCACCACCTAGGTGAAGCATGAAATTAGAGGGGGCTTGAGTTGGCTAGTTGCTCATCCTCCACAGTGGATGAGGTTCTGGGGTAAAGTCTTTTCCTTTGAAGAGTAGGCTTTTGTTTTGGAGAACATTCTGGGCATCTTTCAAAATGGCTGTTTTTGCCCTCTTTTTGCCAGAAGGGCAAAGCAATTTTTCTTGTCTCTCTAACATTAAGAATTTGTGAGATTTATAGAGGTTAAAAACCCATGAAAGTGAGGGTTGTATGATTCTGACCTGGCACAGAAGCTGCTGGATTTGTATACTGTAAAAACACTAATGCAGTTATGTAAAGTTTAAAAATAAAAAAAAAATTAAAAACAAAAACAAACAAACAAAAAAAAAACACTAATGAATTACAAAGGCCAAATGTGTAGTAGCCTGAGAGAGTGCAACTCCTCAAGCTAATTTCTGCTTCTTAAGACTGAAGTGAAGGGAACCATATTGTGAATGGATTTACCATCCTAGCTCAAAGAATATATCAGAGTGCTAGGAACATTGAAGATGCTTGTTAATACATGTATCTGCACATACTGTGCTTCCAATCACTAAGCACCAAGATTTAAATATTTAAAGTAATTTCTTGATCTGCAAAATCTAGAGATAGGTATATACTGTAGAATGGCTCTACTGGGATTTCACAGTGTAAAAAAAGTTGGATTGAGAAAACTTGTTTCCAGTAGTCTCAATGCATTTCTCATTGAGAAGAAATAAAGTATTGGTGGTCATACAGACACCAAGACACCCTTGACCGTGTTTTGGGTCAAGGCAATTGACAGATGTATTCAGGAATCTCAGTCAAACATATAACAGGAAGGTGGCACTAGTTGTCAGGGTAAAAGAGAAGAGTCCATGTGAATAGAGTGCGAGAATTTCAAGGAGAAAGTTCATAAAAAGAGTACTATAGATTGAGAAACTCTGAAGCAGTTATACACTATGAGAAGTTGGAGATTAGAGACAGGGGATTTTTATTCTGGAGGTCTTTGAATATATCAACACATGCAGTCTGGTCCACATGAGCATCTGGCCTATATTTGGCTTACAAAAAGAAGTAGAAGGATCAAAAAATTTTGCCTGCATGTGGCATAGTAGAATAAATAAGCACAAATAAAAATATATCTTATGAAATATTTTAAATCAAAAAGTATGGAAAAATACATTTTAAGAACACATGGAGCTTTTATCAAGATATTAAAATGCCAGATTTTCACAGAAATTTTAAATGTTAAAAATAGATTTCAAAATGTTTATAATAATATAGTTGCCCCTAGAGTTTCTATAATCATCCATCAGATGAGCAATCACTTGAAGAAACATCATTATCTATCATTATCATGGAAAATTATGTTAAGTTGTATTATAACCAGCTTTTTGGTCAAATATACTGATTTCTAGGTTTGGAAAATTGAAAAAAATTAAATAACTGTGCAAAGAGTAATATTCATACTTTGTAGATATAAATATTCAGATAATCTTTAGACATCACTTAATTAATTTATTCTATCTTGAGCTTTAAAAAAAATTCTGTGTAAAGAATAAGACCAACTTTTCAAGAATATCACGTTTGTCAATAGACTCTAGGGTCTGAAAGAGAAAATGTTTACTCTTTGACTTTTTAGAGACCTAAATGCCAATCTTCAAAATTTGGTGTTGTGATGTGGTACCACACTTTATTGGATCTTAATATTTTTATTACATGTTTGAAAAGCTTACATTTTAAAAGTTATCAGCAATTTTTGCCTTTAAAGTAGAAAATTAAATAGTAAATTCCTTTAGGGGCATACTCTGTTTCTTAGTGTAGAAAGGAATTTCAATTTTGCAGTGATAGACTTCTTAGGTTTGTCTATCAACAAATTGGTCCTAATAGGATAAGAGAATTGTCACTGGGGTCAAAAGCAATGTGGGCCCCTAGTTCTAGGGATTCTGAAGCTGAGTGTACTAAACTCGGAATAACTGTTTCTAATAATATTTGGTGAATCTATCCATCTCTCAGGTAAGAGAATTGACAGAAACCATCCTGAAAGGACAGCTGCATCTAACAGAACAGAGAGCCAATATCTAAGACAGTGGCTGAGTAGCAGATGATGCCATACAATCTTGGACAAAGAGTCATCTGCTCATGAGTCAAGGTACCTGATGAACTGTAGTATAAAGGAGTTTCTTACTGTTATTCATAAAATATTTACCAGTGACCAACTTCACAATCCTCATCATCACTGGCTGTCATCCACAGCTCACAGCAGTGCATCATACACCCAAAGGCTAGAGAAACCTCTAAAGTCATGATTGTTTCATGTAGACATTTGAGGTTGACATTTTTTTCTATATTTGGCCCTCTCTTCATTCAGTGATACAGCAACAGTTTTCATTATCATTACAGAACATTATTATCATAGGTAAAAACACCTTGCAATTTACTGTCATACTTACATATCCATCCAAGCTCCCATTTCTCTACCTCCTCTCCATGTATGCCAGTTCAGAGTATGGGACCTCAGCAAAATTGCTTAAATTCAGTTGTACCTACCACATGGGATTCTTATGAGTATTGTAAGAGACATCATTTCCTTTCATCCTGCCAGGTCCACCAAGTCAAGTACTATCATCTCCATTTAAATTCTACCAAATTCTTTGCCTCTGGGTAGAATTTATGCTTCATATTTGAATTCCCTAGTACTTTTGGAAACCACCATAGCTTATCATATATAATTACTTACTTCCTCATCTTGTTCAATTAACTATGATTTAATTACTTGCCAACATCCCTTGGATCATAGAAAAAGCAAGAGAATTCCAGAAAAACACCTACTTCGACTTCATTAGCTACACTAAAGCCTTTGACTGTGTGGATCACAACAAACTGGAAAATTTTAAGGAGGTGGGAATACAAGGCCACCTTTCCTGCCTCTTGAGAAACCTGTATGCAGGTCAAGAAGCAACTGTTAGAACCAGACATGGAACAATGGGCTGGTTCCCAATTAGGAAAGGAGAGCATCAAGGCTGTATATTGTCACCCTGCTTATTTAACTTATATGCAGAGTACATCATGCAAAATGTCAGGCTGGATGAAGCATAAGGTGGAATCAAGATTGCCAGGAGAAATATCATAACCACATATATGCAGATTCTGCTAAGTTGCTTCAGTCATGTCCGACTCTGTGCGGCCCCATAGACAGCAGCCCACCAGGCTCCCCCATCCCTGGGACTCTCCAGGCAAGAACACTGGAGTGCGTTGCCATTTCCTTCTCCAATGCATGAAAGTGAAAAGTGAAAGTGAAGTCGCTCAGTCGTGTCTGACTCTTAGCGACCCCATGGACTGTAGCTCACCAGGCTCCTCCATCCATGGGATTTTCCAGGCAAGAGTACTGGAGTGGAGTGCCATTGCCTTCTCCTATATGCAGATTACACTACCCTTATGGCAGAAAGTGAAGAGGAAGTAAAGAGCCTCTTTATGAAAGTGAAAGATTAAAGTGAATAAATAGGCTTAAAACTCAACATTCAAAAACAAAGATCATGGCATCCGGTCCCATCACTTCATGGCAAATAGATGGTGAAACAATGAAAACAGTGACAGACTTGATTTTCTTGGGCTCCAAAATCACTGCAGATGGTGACTGAAGCCATGAAATTAAAAGATGCTTGTACCTTGGAAGAAAAGCTATGACCAACCTAGACAGCATATTAAAAAGCAAAGACATTACTTTGCCCACAAAGCTCTGTCTAGTCAAAACTATAGTTTTTCCAGTAGTCATGTATGGACATGAGAGTTGGGCTGTAAAGAAAGCTGAGCACTGAAGAACTGATGCTTTTGAACTGTGGTGTTGGAGAAGACTCTTGAGAGTCCCTTGGACTGCAAGGAGAACCAACCAGTCCATCCTAAAGGAGATCAGTCCTGAGTGTTCATTGGAAGGACTGATGCTGAAGCTGAAGCTCCAATATTGTGGCCATCTGATACAAAGAGCTGACTCATTGGAAAAGACCCTGATGCTGGGAAAGATTGAAGGCAGGAGGAGAAGGGGATGACAGAGACTGAGATGGTTGGATGGCAACACCAACTCAATGGACATGAGTTTGAGTAAACTCTGGGAGATAGTAAAGAATAGGGAAGCCTGGTGTGTTGCAGTCCATGGGGTCGCAAAGAGTCGGACATGTCTGAACAACTGAACAACAACAGTATGATTTCCTTAAAGAGAGTGATCATAAATTTTTCATGTTTATGTGCCTAATATCTAGCACAATACATGGCATATAGGAGATTTTATTTAACTATTTGTACCTTGAATGAATTATAATATTGGAATAGTGCTTTGCAATTTAAAGAAGCTATTTTCCTTTCATTGCCATAGCTGCTATTTCCTGATTGAAGTTCTTAATATAAAAGAAAGTTCTGGGAAATAAAGAAGTAGATGTTTTACACAAGGGATAAAATATTAACAAAGGTGATGGAGTGATGATCAGAATGTAGGTTTATGGTGTTAAAGAAAAGTGTATTAAATTTAGTTATTAAGTACATACAGTATTTCTTAAAAATACTATATATTATATTTGGAAAAGTATATGTTAGCAGAAATAATAGATTCTAGGTTGACATAAAATGCTATAACTTGGCCCATTTGAGAAATGAAGATTATGGTGATTTGAATCAAGGAAATAGTAGGTTGTATCCATTCAAGTATCCATAAAGTCAAGGTAAATAAAAGACAAATGGTGATCAATAGATTTAGCAGGGGTTCCAGTTGAGCCTCACCCTTTTAGTCAGCATTCCAGAGATTCCATGTTATGAGTTCTCCCATCATGTTACTGTAATTTAGTAGATACAATCACAGGCAAGTGGATAAAGAGTAGAGTTTAAGGTATCACATGGAATTGTAGGACTCTCATATTGGAGAAATGAGGTTCAGTTCAGTTCAGTCACTCAGTCGTGTCCGACTCTTTGTGACTCCATGGACTGCAGCACGCCAGGCTTCCCTGTCCATCACCAACTCCCGGAGTTCACTCAAACTCATGTCCATTGAGTCGGTGATGCCATCCAACCATCTCATCCTCTGCTGTCTGCTTTCCTGCCTTCCATCTTTTCCAGCATGAGGGTCTTTTCAAATGTGTCCGTTCTTCACACCAGGTGGTCAAAGTATTGGAGTTTCAGCTTCAACATCAGTCCTTCCAATGAATATTTAGGATTGATTTTCTTTAGGATTGACTGGTTGGATCTCCTTGCAGTCCAAGGAATGCTCAACAGTCTTATCTATCACCACAGTTCAAAAGCATCAATTCTTCAGTGCTCAGCTTTCTTCATAGTCCAACTCTCACATCCATACATGACTACTGGAAAAACCATAGCTTTGACAAGACAGACCTTTGTCGGCAAAGTAATGTCTCTGCTTTTTAATATGCTGTCTAGGTTGGTCATAACTTTTCTTCCAAGGAACAAGCATCTTTTCATTTCACAGCTGCAGTCACCATCTGCAGTGATTTTGGAGCTCCCCACCCAAAAAAAAAAAACTGTCACTGTTTCCATTGTTTCCCCATCTATTTACCATGAAGTGATGGGACCAGATGCCATAATTTTAGTTTTCTGAATATTGAGTTTTAAGACAACTTCTTCACTCTCCTCTTTCACTTTCATCAAGAGGCTTTTTAGTTCCTCTTCCCTTTCGGCCATATGGGTAGTGTCATCTGCATATCTGAGGTTATTGATATTTCTCCGGGCAATCTTGATTCCAGCTTGTGCCGCATCCAGTCCAGCATTTCTCATGATGCACTCTGAATATTAGTTAAATAAGCAGGGTGACAATATACAGCCTTGATGTATGTCAACTCCTTTCATGATTTGGAACCAGTCTGTTGTTCCATGTCTGGTTCTAACTGTTGCTTCTTTACCTGCATACAGATTTCTCAGGAGGCAAGTCAGATGGTCTGGTATTCCCATCTCTTTCAGAATTTTCCACAGTTTATTGTGATCCACACAGTCAAAGGCTTTGGCATAGTCAATGAAGCTGAAGTAGATGTCTTTCTGGAGCTCTGTCACTTTTTTGATGATCCAACAGATGTTAGCAATTTGATCTCTGGTTCCTCTTCCTTTTCTAAAACCATCTTGAACATCTGGAAGTTCATAGTTCATGTACTGTTGAAACCTGGCTTGGGGAATTTTGAGCATTACTTTGCTAGCGTGTGAGATGAGTGCAATTGTGCAATAGTTTGAGCATTCTTTTGTGTTGCCTTTCTTTGGGATTGGAGTGAAAACTGACCATTTCCAGTCCTGTGGAGGAATGAGATAGCACCCTCATATTTTAGGAGGGATGGAATGACTGCCAAGTTGTTCCAATGAAGTGAGAAAAAGTGAAACATCATACAGAGAAGCACTTGGATGGTTATAGGAATAAAAGGGAAGGAAATGCTTGCAGGCCTTAAAACATCCTGAATATAGTTATCTGTTACTTTTGATGACATAAGTTAGACAGCGGAAAGAAATCATGATTCCACATACCTTTCCCTGTCCAGGTTTACACCATCACTGCTTGAAGAAAGGCCCTCAGAAGAGTGGGATAGAGAACTAAATGGACACCTATATGATTCCTGCACCATATTATTAACTAGTTCACAATTTTTCTTCCTACTTCTCCCCAGCTATCAGCCTCCCAGAATCTACTAGTCTTTCTGGAGAGTACTCGACTTTTTAACATTTATTATTCAGATCATACACTATGCATTTGAATTATAGTCAATTTCACAAATATTTAAAAAAATTTTACTACCATTTTTCAGATAGTAAAATTGAGGATGAGATATCAAGTAACTTGTCCCTTGTTAAACAGTATGTAGTTGAGAAGTCACAGTTTACAGGTCTATGAAACTCAGCAACCTCTGCTTCTTATAGTACTGAGTGCTATATCCCAATAAAGCACTCTCTGGTTCATTTCTCTAAATTCTTAAAATATTTAATGTAGTATTTCAGTATAATATGTTTTAAATTAATTTTTTTTAATGAGACAGCAAAATATTCTACTTTCTTTGTAAAATAATAATTGTTTGATTGAGTTTCTCTGGTGGCTCAGTGGTAAAGAATCCACCGGCCAATGCAGGAAATGCAGGTTTGATCCCTGGGTCAGGAAGATCCCTTGGAGAAGGTGATCACAACCCACTCCAGTATTCTTTCCTGGGAGATCCCATGGACAGAGGAGCTGATGGGCTCACAAAGAATCAGACATAACTTAGTGACAGCAATAACAATTGTTCAGTCAAAATAACTTCTGATTTTTTAAAAGATACTATTTGTAAAAAAAATAATAATAATAAAAATAAAAGACACTATTTGTTCTGCTATTCACTGTGCTATAATCATTCTCTAATTTTTTTTAACGTGTAAAATACAGAAGTCAGAATTGTGCTAAATTACTATTTTTGAATGTTAACATGGAAAATTTTTTGATATCATTAATTTAAAGGCAATTCTTTTTGGGCCAAAACTTTCAAGGAGATTTCTGTGATTGGCATAAGAAAATATATCATTGAGATGATATATTTCTTGTCCAAATAATAGTATACTTTCACTATCAAAAAATTAGTCACTCTGAGATCACCAGTCTATACATTGTGAAGAATGACAAAGTCTTGAGTACCATGTGGCAAACAATCCTGATATATTTGATCATCTGCACAGATATATGTCCAAAGAGGCAATACAAACAGTAGTTGGACCTGCAAGTACTGCTGGCTTATGACCATTTAAGTGACTGATTTAACTGCTGTCTGGTTTATCACACTACTACCAATGTGCAATGGCACCCCACTCCAGTACTCTTGCCTGGAAAATCCCATGGACAGAGGAGCCTGGTGGGCTGCAGTCCATGGGGTCGCTGAGAGTCTGACACGACTGAGCGACTTCACTTTCACGCATTGGAGAAGGAAATGGCCACCCACTCCAGTGTTCTTGCCTGGAGAATCCCAGGGACCGGGGAGCCTGGTGGGCTGCCGTCTATGGGGTTGCACAGAGTCGGACACGACTGAAGCGACTTAGCAGCAGCAGCAGCAGCACCACTGTGTGAACTAACAATAGTTCAAATAGAAACTGGATATTTCAACCTTTAGAAAGCCTTTCAATACTTTATAAGTGAGTAAATGGCAAATTTGTTTTTCTTCTGCCACTATATTGATTAGGTAATTAGGAAGCTTCCTCATATATTTTTGGATATTGGCTGTTACCATGATTTGAAATAACAACATTTATGTAAATAACATAATCTCGGAGGCTTATTTTCAATTAAGTAGGATCTAAGCTATGGGAAAATAAAGACCATTGTGGGAACTACTGATCTATTCATCACAATGTGGCATTTAAAAATGCAATCTTGTTGAAAGGATAACCTGGGGGAGCTATTTTGTGTATTTAGAGATATGTTTGGAAATAATAAATTTCCAAAATTTACTACCTTAATTATTCTTTTTTTCTAAATTAATATTGTTTTACTTATTAAAATGACTCTGTTGCAGCTAAATACCAAAACCTTAATAATGACTCCTGTTTACAGTTTACAATACTCTGAAGTGATCATAGGGTTGCTTAAAAAGTGAAATGATACTAATTATATGATCATATCTGATATATTGCCATATCTAAACTTCTTTAGCTCAAAATGGATTTATCACTTTTATAGAAACTATAAAAGTGAGGGACAGTGTAAAGAAAAAAAGATCACTTTTGCTTCCACTAATCATTAGAATAATTAACTATAAGTGTGTTAAAAAAGGGAATTAAACACAGTTCTGCCAAAACTGGAGACAATAATGCTTTTGCATGGTTGTGTAAGGTTAATTATCTTTCAACTGTAAATACAGTAGAATTTTTTCTACGTAGGACAAATTACTTTTGGGAAAGTTACTGCATACTAAGGGGCCAATATTTTTTATGTTTAACTATAACAATTTATAATTGATTCAGATGTTTAAATAATTCATTAGAATACATGGGACAGTATGGATATTTCAAAGATTAATTTTCAGGACCCAGAATCTTATATGACTAAAGGAAAATAGATAATTTCCATTTCTGAGCCATAACAGCAATAAAATCTTGTTTAATAACTAAAGTGTAATAATGGTGGCCCATTAATGAAAATAAAATTATATTTCATATGATTATTGGGTCCGACACAAAATGTTTCAAACATAGATATAAGTATTTATGGAAAAAACATTGATAATGATTGAAAATAGGTTTAAAATTAACTTAAAAATTTAAATGAGTACAGTAATTTTAGTACAAGGTTTTAAATTAAATTTTTACTAGTTTATTTTATAATAACCATGTTCATTGTAGACAGAGCAGAAAATAGAAAAATAAAATCATCATTTATTATCAGATCTCTGCCATCTTGTCCTCCCATCTCTTCCACTGCCTCCTTTAAATTGACCAACAATAGCCAATCTAGTCCAAATTTTGCTCTCAGAATCCCAATTCTGTATATTTATCTGCTTATTGAAGAGCACTAGACAATATCCCAAATTTGTGCAGAGTATGTCAGTAAGACATACCCTGGAAAGGGACAGTTTTTTAAGAAATTCAGGCACAACTCCATCAACATGGAATGTACCCTATAATGTAACCAACAACTTAGATTTTTTAAAGGTATCTAGCAGATTAAAAAATTTCATAAAGGTATGCAAACTTTCTTCCACTGAGTTTTACCTTCTCTTATCTAGAATTAAGGTATTTCTCATTCTGAAATAAGTGACAAGATGGCAAAAGTGAAGTTAGTTGATACTTCCTATGTGTACATGCTCTGTCGCTCGGTTGCGTGTCTGACTCCTTACAACCCCATGGACTGTGCTCTCTGGGCACAACTGTCCATGGAATTTTCCAGGCAAGGATACTAAAGTAGGTTGCCATTTCCTTCTTTAGGGAAATATTTCCCAAGGAGATAAATTTGTTTCATTTTTTATTTATTTATTTTTTTTAAATTTTATTTTATTTTTAAACTTTACATAATTTTTAAAGATACTGGCTTAAGGATCTCTCTCTTGGTTTATATTTAGTTATTAAATATATCTAAAAGGTAGAACTCAGATATTTTCTTTAAAAACCTGTATAGCTTAGTTTATTTCTATCAAGGACATTTTTGCTTATAGAACTTCTTATCAGATCAGATCAGATCATATCAGTCGCTCAGTCGTGTCTGACTCTTTTCGACCCCATGAATCGCAGCACGCCACGCCTCCCTGTCCATCACCAACTCCTGGAGTTCACTCAGACTCACATCCATCGAGTCAGTGATGCCATCCAGCCATCTCATCCTCTGTCGTCCCCTTCTCCTCCTGCCCCCAATCCTTCCCAGCATCAGAGTCTTTTCCAATGAGTCAACACTTCGCAAGAGGTGGCCAAAGAACTGGAGTTTCAGCTTTAGCATAATTCCTTCCAAAGAAATCCCAGGGCTGATCCCCTTCAGAATGGACTGGTTGGATCTCCTTGCAGTCCAAGCGGCTTGTCTTCTCCAACACCACAGTTCAAAAGCATCAGTTCTTCGGTGCTCAGCCTTCTTCACAGTCCAACTCTCACATCCATACATGACCACAGGAAAAACCATAGCCTTGACTAGATGAACCTTTGTTGGCAAAGTAATGTCTCTGCTTTTGAATATGCTATCTAGGTTGGTCATAACTTTCCCTCCAAGGAATAAGCGTCTTTTAATTTCATGGCTGCAGTCACCATCTGAACTTTTTATGGGTGTACTCAAAATTTTCTATCAGGTAGAAAAACTATTTTGCCCTCAGTTTTCAAGCAGTGTGATCTCCAGAGTAGAGTTTTTGAGCTAGTCAAGTCCTTGAAGTACCAAAACTTATTTATTTTTATCTCATTTATAATTTTGTTTTACTATGTAGATATTACAGAAAAGTGTTAATGCCACACTGGTTAACACTTTAAAAATATATGCCTGTGATAAATTGAATATATTTTAAATAGTAGAGATAAGCATTACCAAAATTGAGTTTGATAACAGATAAATATAGACAGAGACTATTGCACAGTGATGTCCCTGAATATGGTGGCTGCATTTTTTTTTCAAGGTGTATATTTTAAAATTTGTTTTCTTGGCCTAGAATGTGTTTTTAGAGAGGTAGTGAGACCATATTCTTTCATCAGCTGTAGTGCTGAACTGCTGGTAATGTAATGGCTGCTGAGCAAGTAGGAGGAGGCACTGAATAGCTACTCAAATTAGGGTCTGAGAGAAAATACAGATTTACAAATACTGTTTCTTATTAGAACGTGGTGCCAATCTGGTAATACAGATTTAAAATTTTGCTTGCTGTGCTTAATTAGTTAATTTCAATAATGAGTAATAGTGTTTATCTTCTCCAATGAGTGGCCTACAGCTTTATTCAGCTGAGGACTGAGTACAGCATAGAGCAATAGTAACATATTTTTATCTACCCAGAACAGACTAATAAGTCAGTTGGCATCATGGGATGATGAATATTACCTCCTACCATCATCAAAGCAAGTTTTGTTTTTTCCCCCGCCTGAGGTTTAGAGAGTAGATTTTTTAAATTTATTTATTTTTTAATTGAAGGATAATTGCTTTACAGAATTTTGTTTTTTTTCTGTCAAACCTCAGCAAGAATCAGCCATAGGTATACATATATCCCCCTCCCTTTTGAAACTCCCTCCTATCTCCCTCCCCATCCTACCCTTCTAATCCAATACAGAGCCCCTGTTTGAGTTTCCTGAGCCATACAGCAAATTCCCTTTGGCTATCTATTTTACATATGGTAATGTAAGTTTCCATGTTACTCTTTCCATACATCTCACCCTCTCCTCCCACCTCCCCATGCCCATAAGTCTATTCTCTATGTCTGTTTTTCCACTGCTGCCCTGTAAATAAATTCTCCAGTACCATTTTTATAGATTCTGTATATATTCATTAGAATATGATATTTATCTTTCTCTTTCTGACTTACTTCACTCTGTATAATAGGTTCTATGTTCATCCACCTTGTTAGAACTGACTCTTACACATTCCTTTTATGGCTGAGTAATATTTGTGTATATATACCACAACTTCTTTAGCCATTCATCTGTCAATGTACATCTAGGTTGCTTCCAGGTCCTAGCTATTGTAAATAGTGCTGCAATAAACAATGGGATACATGTGTCTTTTTCAGTTTTGGTTTCCTCAGAGTATATGCCTACGAGTGGGATTTCTGGGTCAAATGGTGGTTTTATTCTTAGTTTTTTAAGGAATCACCATACTGTCTTCCATAGTGACTGAATCAATTTACATTCCCACCAACAGTGCAAAAGCATTCCCTTTTCTCCACACCCTCTCCAGCATTTATTGTTTGTAGACTTTCTGATGATGGCCATTCTGACTGGTGTGAGGTGATATCTCATTGTAGTTTTGATTTGCATTTCTCTAAAAAAGAGCAATATTGAGTATCTTTTCATGTGTTTGTTGGCCATCTGTATGTCTTCTTTGAAGAAATGTCTGTTTGGGTCTTTTTCCAACCTTTTGATTGGGTTGTTTATTTTTCTGGTATTGAGTTGTATGAACTGCTTGTATATCTTGGAAATCGATCCTTTGTCAGTTGTTTCATTTGATATTATTTTCGCCCATTCTGAGGGCTGTCTTTTCACCTTGCTTATAGTTTCCTTTGCTGTGCAAAAGCTTTTAAATTTAATTAGGTCCTACTTGCTTACTTTTGTTTTTATTTCCATTACTCTAGGAGTTGGGTCATAGAGGATCTTGCTTTGATTTATGTCAAGTGTTCTACCTATGTTTCTACCTAAGAGTTTTATGTTCTGCCTAAGAGTTTTATAGTTTCTGGTCTTACATTTAGGTCTTTAATCCATTTTGAGTTTATCTTTGTGTATGGTGTTAGGAAGTGTTCTAATTTCATTCTTTTACATGTAGCTGTCCAGTTTTCCCAGAATCATTTATTGAAGAGGTTGTCTTTGCCCCATTGTATATTCTTGCCTCCTTGGTAAAAAAAATAAGGTACCCATAGGTACATGGGTTTATCTCTGGGCTTTCTATCTTGTTTCATTGGTTTATATTTCTGTTTTTGTGCCAGTACCATACTGTCTTGATGACTATAGCTTTGTAGTATAATCTGAAGTCAGGCAGGTTGATTCCTCCAGCTCCATTCTTCTTTATCAAGACAGCTTTGGCTATTTGGGGTCTTTTGCATTTCCATATGGATTGTGAAATTTTTTTTCTAGTTCTGTGAAAAATGCCATTGGTAATTTGATAGGGATCGCATTGAATGTAGTTTGCATTTTGTAGTATAGTCATTTTCAAAATAATGATTCTTCCTACCCAGGAAGATGGACTATGTCTCCATCTGTTTATGTCATCTTCAATTTCTTTCATTGGTGTCTTATAATTTTCTGTGTACATTTCTTTAGTCTCCTTAGGTAAGTTTATTGTTAGATATTTAATTCTTTTTGTTGCAATGGTGAATGGGATTGATACCTCCCTCTCTGACTTTTCATTGTAAGTATATAGAAATGGAAGTGATTTCTGTGTATTGATTTTGTATCCTGCAACAAGGCTAAATTCACTGGTTAGCTGTAGTTGTTTTCTGACACTATCTTTAGTGTTTTCTATGTACAGTATCATGTCATTTGCAAACAGTGAGAGCTTTAATTCTTTTCCAATCTGGATTCCTTTTATTTCTTTTTCTTCTCTGATTGCTGTAGCTAGGACTTCCAAAACTATGTTGAATAATAGTGGTGAAAGTGAACACCCTTGTCTTGTTCCTGATCTTAGGGGGAATGCTTTAAGCTTTTCACCATTGAGAATAATGTTTGCTATAGGCTTATCTTATGTGGACTTTACTATATTGAAGTAGGTTCCTTCTATGCCCATTTTTGGGAGAGTTTTAATCATAAATGGGTGCTGAATTTTGTCAAAGGCTTTTTCTGCATCTGTTGAGATGATCATATAGTTTTTATCTTTCAATTTATTAATATGGTATATCACATTGATTTGTGTGTATTGAAGAATCCTTGCCTCCCCAGAATAAACTCCAACTTGATCATGGTGTATGAGCTTTTTGATGTGTTGCTGAATTCTGTTTGCTACAATTGAGTTGAGGATTTTTGCATCTGTGTTCATCAGTGATATTGGCCTGTAGTTTTTTGTATTGTCTTTGTCTGGTTTTGGTGTCAGGTTGATGGTAGCCTAGTAGAATGAGTTTGGAAGTGTTCCTTCCTCTGTAATTTTTGGAAAGAGTTTTAGAAGGATTGGCATTAGCTCTTCTCTAAGTGTTTGACAGAATTCTCCTATGAAGGCGTGGTGCTGTACTTTTTTGGGGGGAGATTTTTGATCACAGCTTCAATTTCAGTGCTTGTGATTGGGTTGTTTGCCGGGGTCCAGCCCCGGTGGATCCAGGGAATTCGAAGCAGGGACGGCGTCGGCGAAAATCAGGAAACAACTGCTTAATTAAACGTTTATTAAGGATATAAAGAGTGGTGAAATAAGGATAGCTCAGCGAAGAAATTCAGTGAAGAAAAGAGGCTGAATAAAATTCCAAAGCAGGGAATTTACGTCACCTACGAAGGCCGCAGGCGTCCTCCCGTTCTCCCGAAAGAGAGGAGACACTAAGGCCTCCCCGGTCAGATCTTAGAAGCCCAGGCAAAATTAGTAGGCTTGACGAGCTTCCCTGCCTCAGAGGAAAAGTTCAGCTAGAAGGTGAAAGAAAGAATGGCATGGGGAGACCAAATTTCGGTGAACAAAAAAGGGCATACTTTATTTTCCAAAGTAGTTTTATACCTTAAGTTGTGCATAGAGGATTATGGGGGAAGGGGTGGAGTCATGCAAAGACAGCAGTTCCTGATCCTTATCAAAGCCAGGCTTTCAGTCTTATCATATGCAAAAGTTTAGGTGATTTACATCATCTTCTGGCCAGGAGGCCTGTTAACATTTTAAGAAACTTATTTTTCTCTAAAGGTGATTATTCTAAAGTCAGGCGCCAGCCTCCAAAAAGCATTGGATAAAGTTGCATTCCTATAGGGCAAAGCTGAGGTGGGCTCAATCAAGAAAAGAATTAATTCAAGGGTCCAAGGTTACAAACATTGAGGCTACTACTTACATTTCTATACACCCATTATATCAATCAATACACCGCTAAGGACACAGTAGGTAAGGGATATGGAGACTTAGCAGCAACATTGGCCCAACAAGTGAAAAACCCTTCACCAATACAATTTCTAATCAATCTTTTAGCTACTCAAAGGAATCTGTGTTTAGACAGTTTAGAACATCTCCTGCCTCTCAGTTGGGAGGCTCTGAACAATCACATGTTGCCGGAAAACATCTATTCAGGCAGGCTAGAGGATTTCCAAAGGAGTTTGTAGGTTGAAACACTGTCACACCCAGGAATTATTAACTGGAGCTGTAAGCTAACTCTTTTTTCAGAGAGAGGTAGTGGGGGACAGCCCCCTGTAAAGTCAGAGGTGTAGGTGAAAGCACAAAGCAGAAAGTAGGCAGACTCTGGTTTTGGGGGTAGATGCTCGAGAATTTCCAGGGAGACTCCTTAGGCTCGATCCCGCCTTTGCGTATGCCAAGCCTCCTTCCTCAAGACCTTTGCCGGGGCGGAGCTTGCTCCCCACAGTTGTTCATAATTTCTATTTCTTTCTGGTTCACTCTTGGAAGATTTAACTTTTCTAAGAACCTGTCCATTTATTTCCAGGTTATCCATTTTATTGCCATATAGTTGTTCATAATAGTCCCTTATAATCCTTTGTATTTCTACATTGTCTGTTGTAACCTCTCCTTTTTCATTTCTAATTTTGTTGATTTGATTCTTCTTTTTTTCTTGATGAATCTGGCTAAAGGTTTGTCAATTTTGTTTATATTCTCAAAGAACCAGCTTTTAGCTTTATTAAACTTTACTGAATGGAGACAAAAACAAGACCCATATATGTGCTGTCTACAAGAATCCCACTTCAGACCTAAAGACACATATAGACTGAAAGTGAGAGGATGGAAAAATATATTCCATGCAAATGGGAAGCAAAAGAAAGCTGAAGTAGCAATCTTCATATCAGACAAAATAAACCTAAGTAAAGAAGATTATAAGACATAAAGAAGGACACTACTTAATCAAGGGATCAATCCAAGAGGAAGACATAGCAATTGTAAATATCTATGCACCCAACATAGGAGCACCTCAATACATAAGACAAACACTAACAAATATAAAAGGAGAAATTGACAGTAACACAATAATAATAGGAGACTTTAACACCCCACTCACACCAATGGACAGATCATCAAGACAGAATATTAATAATGAAGCACAAGTCTTAAATGATACATTAGATGAGATGGATCCCATTGATACCTTCAGGGCATTCCATCCAAATCCAGAAGAATACCCCTTCTTCTCAAGTACACATGGAACATTCTCCAAAATAAACCACATCTTGGGTCACAAATCAAACCTCAATAAATTTAAGAAAATTGAAATCGTATCAGACATCTTCTCTGACCACAATGCTATGAAACTAGGTATCAATTACAAGAAAAAAAAACTGTAAGAAACACAAACACGTGGAGATTAAACAGCATGTTTCTGAATAACCAGAAGAAGAAAGAAACATTCTGTTTAATCTCCACGTGTTTGTGTTTCTTACAGTTTTTTTTTCTTGTAAAAAAAAAAAAAAAATAACCAACAGATGCCTGAAGAAATCAAAAGGGAAATAAAAAAATTTCTAGAAACAAATGACAATGAAAAGACAACAACTCAAAACCTATGGGATGTAGCAAAAGCAGTTCTAAGAGGGAATTTTATAGCAATACAATCCTACATCAAGAAATAAGAAAAACATTGAATAGACAACCTAACTTTACACCTAAAATAACTGGAAAAAGAAGAACAAAACTCCCCCAAATTACTTAAAGAAATCTTAAAGTTTAGAGCAGAAATAAATGAAAAACGAAGAATCAAAACAAGTTCTTTTAAAATTAAATCAAGCTAGATTTGGAGTAACAATTGAGTGGCTCCTTAATCTCACATAAACACAAGTAAAACACATGTACAAGAATTATGGCCTGAGTATTTCCGATTGCCGCTTTTTGCATTTCACTGTACACTTGGGTAGGGTTTCTCTTGAAGAGCTACAGCTGTGGTCTTTACCTGGAATCCTGGCAGTTGTGGCTTTTACATTTGCAGTTATACTGGATACTATCTGTTTACAGGAAAGACTGCTAACTGACTCTACATTCTCAAACCAAAGCTATTGGGTAGTATGCCACCATCATTCTTCTCTTAAAAGCTCTGAGAAACTTAACAGAAAGGACCAGAAATTTTATGTTAATTAATCTATTCAAATTTTCCTTAGGGGGGATTGTCAGTTTTGGTAACATATTTTTATAAGGAAATCTCTCATTTTTTAGAACTTTTCAAATGCATTGCCATAGACTTGCAAGTATTACTTTAATCATCTTTTCTCTATCTCTTTTCTCTTTATGTTATGTGTTACTTTCTCTCTTCTCTCCTTTCCTGCCACCATCATTCTTCTCTTAAAAGCTCTGAGAAACTTAACAGAAAGGACCAGAAATTTTATGTTAATTAATCTATTCAAATTTTCCATTGGGGTTGATTGTCAGTTTTGGTAACATATTTTTATAAGGAAATCTCTCATTTTTTAGAACTTTTCAAATGCATTGCCATAGACTTGCAAGTATTACTTTAATCATCTTTTCTCTATCTCTTTTCTCTTAATGTTATGTGTTACTTTCTCTCTTCTCTCCTTTCCTCCCTTCTAACTCCTTTTCATTAACAAGAAGTTTAACGATTTTATTCATTATTACCAAACAATTCAGTTTTTAAATTTATTCTTTCTACTAATTTTGGTTATGAATTGCTTCATTAATTTCAGCTTTTATCTTCATTAATGTCATTTCTTTCAATGTATTACTCTTTTTGCTTATATGTAAATTAATTTTTTCTTTTATAGTCTTTCTTCTTTAATATTGAAAGAATTAAATGTACATTTTCCAGCATAGTTTTTACTGTGTCTCATGGGTTTTCAGTATGAAGAATTCTACTTTCAATGACTTTGAGATGATCTGCAATTTTCTATTGATTTCCTCTTTGATCTGTGGGTTATCTAAGGGTCTGTTTCTTAATTTTTGATAGATTAAGATGATTTGACACTTTATTCTTTAGTTCTAAATTTATTGGATTCCGATCAGATTATCTAGTATATGATTTCACCTTTTAGTTTGTATAGTTTCTATATGCCAAGGAAAATGATTTCATGTTCTGTGTTTTATGAATATTACAAAAAACCTTTATTCTCCATTTGAGGGATTTAAAGTTTTATATTTGCGTGTGGGTGCATGTTCAAGATTATAGGTTTTTAAAATTAATTTCTTACATACTCTTCTCTTCCTCTATCCCAGCTGTTATAACAAAATACTATGGACTCAGTCGCTTATTAACAGTAAAAATTTATTTCTCACATTTCTTGAGTTTGGAAGTCCTATGTCAAGGTGTCAGCATGATCAAGTGAGGGTAATAGAGTGCAGATTGCTCTCTTCTCTCTGTATTCTTATAAAGTCGAAGGGGAGAGGGGGATCTCTTGGCCTCTTTTATAAAGACATTAATCTTATTAATACGGGCTTTGCCTTCATGACCTAATCTCACTTCAAAGCCTCCACCTCCTAGTACTACCACATTAGACGTAGGATTTCAATGTGTGATTTTCAGAGAGACATAAACACTTAGATCATAGCAATCTTTACTGATTTTTGCCTTCTAGATATGTACAAGAAAAGAAGAGGGATATTCTAGTTTCATACTCATATTTTAATCGAGGTTTATGTTTTTTTGTTTTTAGTTTTGTTAGCGTTTGCCTCACATATAATCTGCTATTTTGTGTGGCACAGAGTTTTGGATTGGGTTTTTTCATAAATTGTAAATTTTATTATTAAATATTTTGCAGTTTCATCATCAATTCTCTGAACCTTAACTTTCACCTTGTCTGCTGCTGTTTTATTACTGTTTGCATTTTCTCTTTATCTCCTTATTTTTATGTTTCTTTCAAGCATCAAATAGCTGTGTGTTTATTTTTTTAACATAATCTGATGATCTCTATATTTTAATGAGGAATTCAAATGCTTCACTTTCAAGATAATGATAAATATGCCTTATATCCTCTTCCTTACTGTAAGTCTGCTATTTATTTTACATTGTAGTTTTTTGTTCATTTTTCTTACTATTGTTAATTTTATTATGTATTTAATTTCTTTTGTTAATTTCAAAGCTCTCCATACTTTTTAATGCAATATTTACTTTCCTTCAACTTCCACATCCATTGTTCTCTAGATCTTCTGGACTTAGTCTCTCAACTATTTATCTTTTCCCTGTTGTTCATTATATCATGTGTTTTTCTCTTTGCTATAAATTATTATTTTTTACACTTGGTTATTCAAAATTTTCATTGTTATTCTGCTGTTTTTAAATTTATTGAATCATTTGGAAACCCAAGTTCTTTTAAGATCCAGAAAATTTTTCCCCCATGTTTGATATAGTATACTTGAACTTCCTTAAATGTGCTCTTCCCCAGTCTTAAATAGTAAAATTTTTGTCTGGATTGTCCAAAAGCTCTAATTTGTGGTCTGATTTATCTTCCTCAATAAGCTCCTGGGAGCCTAGATATAAAATGCTATTTTTCTTTGTTGCCTTCTTGAGACTCAGATTCACTTGTGTGAGTAGCTTAAGAGGTGGCAACCTAACCAGTGGTGAAAGATAATTTTATCATGACCAGCTATAGCTGTAGAAGCAGGTAGGTTCCCAGGTGTTTGCTGAGGTACTTAGTGGAGACTTTCCTGCTTTTCCATCTATTTACATTCTTTCTGTATATAGAGAAGTCATCTTTCACTTCATTCTTGGCACCTTCTGAATAACAGAAGATCAGAAATACTGGAGGGAGAGGAGGCAGTGTTGACTTTCATTAAAGAATATCACAGATTTCTTCAGGCCACTGCTTTCTACTCCTCAGCCTAGGGCTTCCCAAAGCTGGTCTTCAGACACTCATCCAGCCACTGGGGTGGAACCACTCCTAAATCTTCTCAGCTTGAGCACTGAACTTCTTTTGAACCAAGAAGTTATAGGGGAATGGTAGGGAATTTGTTCCCTTTCTGTCTCCCCACCAAAAATGATTAGATTTATTGCTAGCTTTAGGGTCTTGAACTTGGGTGAAATGTGCAGAAACATTTGTTTCATCCAGCTTTTATATGTGCAGTGAGCTGATTTTGTTTTTCCTGCTAGCTTGGTGATTATCTATGCTCCAATTCTGAAGCAGAATCTGTGTTTGGCTTTATAAATGCTCAGTATTTCACAAACTCATTCTAACAGTATCAGTCACTTTATAGCAAAACCTTTACAAGTTATATATTCATTAAGCTTGATTTTTTAAGTGAAAATATAATTTTTATATAATTTTATAGGTCATAAAGACCATCCAAAGTTTAGATCTAGTTAGCTAAACTTACCTTTCATAGTGTTATAGAAAAAATTAATTTTTCTCATTAGTATTCATGATTTATAATAAATAAAAGGAGAGAAGTGGCTGCATGAAAATATAATCTCTGTCAGCTCAGTGGTTGGACTTTTAATTATGAAACATCCTCCTCTGTGTCAAAGAATATTGTCCTCCTTCACATTGTTAGACTGTTAATTATTATTATTAAATTCTCTTCGTTATTTTCTTTTGACTTTCTCCCTCTAATCAAAGTTTGCCATTGTAAGAATAAGAATATGCTTTGGAATATTTATGATGATATTAAAAAATCATCTAACTAATTTAAAACTTGCAAGAAAGTTTAGTTATATCACTGAGAAAATAAAAGTCCACTGGAAAAAATAATATCTCAGAAACATTAATGAGGTTTTTATATAGCACTGGATGTTTCTTTCCTGTACAGTATTGATATTTTAAAAATCCACCACCCCAGAATCAAAGAGAAGAAATCATCCCCTTTGTTCTTTTAACTCAAGTTTTGCTGTATTTATTTCTTTAGTAAAAATGTCCTTAACCCTTTCTTCTGGAATACTCCTAGTTATTCCAAAGGGTAAACTCTGGGAGTTGTTGATGGATAGGGAGGACTGGCATGCTGCAGTCCATGGGGTCGCAAAGAGCTGAACACGACTGAGCGACTGAACTGAACTGATTCCAAAGGTACTCTCCTATTTTCAAACCTCCATCTGATTTTTCTTATATTATTTTGTACAAGATTAATCTAAAAACAACCCTTTAATCAACTTCCCATAAAGCTCTCCTAACTTCAAGAGACAGCAATTTTTAAAAAAATTACATGAAGAAATGCATATTTAGGAGAATCTTAGAGTTTGTAGAAGCCTAAGTTTGTAGTTAGGGTGGGCTACATCATGACTTGATATGTGTGCTGTTGATAGAAGTATTAAAATAATTATAATAACAATAATTTGTTAATAGCTATATTATATAAAATACATAAATTATGACATCAAAACCAAAATATCTATAGGAGTGTAAAAATATTGAGCATTTACATGTGTTCAAAGTTAAGTTGTTATAAGCTTAAAATAGATTGTTATAACTATAAGTGGTTTTACATAAGTTTTTGGATTGGCCAAAAATTTAGTTCATTTTTTTCTGTAACATCTTGTGAAGGAACCTAACCTAGTATGAGGTAACCACAAAATAAAAAATTATAGTAGATACACAAAAGATAAAGAAAATGGAATCAAAACATATCACTACAGAGAATCAAGAAAGAGATCAAGAGATGAAGACAGGAACAAAGGAATTACAAAGCAGCAAGAAAACAATTAACAAAATGACAATAATAAGTTCATACCTATCAGTAAGAGATATAGAGTGGCTGAATGGATTACAAATAAGACCCCAGTTAAATACATACAACAGACTTACTCCAACCTTAAGGACACATTATGCTAAAACTGAAAAGATGGAAAAAGATATTCCAAGCAAATAGAAAACAAAAGAAAGCAGAGGTAGCTATTCTATCAGACAACAGGAATTTTAAGCCAGTTACTATAACAAGAGACAAAGAAGGTCATTATATAATATAAAGACATCATCAATTCATCAGGAAGAATATCACTAGTATTTATGCCTTCCACATAGAAACACCTACATATAATATATAAAGCAAATATTAATATACTGAAAGGGGGAAATACTGTAATAGAGTAATAGAGAAAATTTCAGTACCCCACTTTCAACAGTGGATAGATTATCCAGATAGAAAATCAATAAGAAAATATTGAAAAACTATTAGGTTTGATGGACATTGGCTCAGATGGACTTAACAGACAATTACATAACATTTCATCCAACAGTAGCAGAATTTATATTCTTGTCAAGCACATATGGAGCATTTTCCAAGATAATTAATATGTTAGATGACAAAACAATTCTTAGCAAATATAAGAAGATTGAAATTGTATCAACTGTCTTTCCAACCACTGTAGTATGAACCTAGGAATCAGTAATAGAAAAAAGAAAAACTAGAAAGTGACTACTCTGTGGAAAATAACATACTCCTAAAAAACCAATGATTCAAAGAAGAAATTTTAAAAATCTTGAAACAAATGAAAATGGAGACACAACATACCCAAACTTATGGAACAGAGAAGAATCAGGATTAAGAGGGAATTTTATAGCTATAAATGTCTATAGACATTAGATTAAGAAAGAAAGAGTGAGAATTCAAATACAATTAGAAATTAAAGAAGAGACATTACTATTACTACCACAGAAATACAAAAATGCATGAGAGACTATTATGAAAAAGTTGTATACCACAGAATTGGATAATCTAGAAGGAAGAGATGTATTGTAGATATATAAAACCTACCAATACTGAATGATGAAGAAATTGAATATTGAAACAGATAAATTATAAGTAAGGAGACTGAATCAGTAATCAAATATATCCCAACAAACAAAAGCCCAGGACCAGATGGTTTCCCTGTGAATTCTAGTGAACTTTTAAAGAATTTATGTCAATTCTTCTCAAACTCTTCCAGAAAATTGCAAAGGAGGGAAGATTCTCAAACTCATTTTATGAGACCAGTATTACTGTAATATCAAAGCTAGATAAAGACTGCAAGAAAGAAAATGATAGGCCAATATTGCAGATAACTATAGATGCAAATCTTTTTAAGACAATAGTAACAAATCACATTTGACAGTATATTAAAAAATATCATGCACCATCATCAAGTGGCATTTATCCCTGGGTTGCCAGGGTGGTTCAACATATACAAATCGATAAGTGTTATACATCATGTTAATAGAATGAAAGATAAAAATCACATGATCATCTCATTGAAAGTGAAAGTGGAAATCGCTCAGCCATGTCCTACTCTTTGCAGCTTTATGAACTGTAGCCTGCCAGGTTTCTTTGTCCATGGAATTCTCCAGGCAGCTCTACTGGAGTGGGTAGCCATTGCCTTCTCCAGGGGATCTTCCCAAACCAGGGATTGAACCCAGGTCTCTGGTATTGCAGGTGGTTTCTTTACCATCTGGGCCATCAGGGAAGCCCAAGAATACTGGAGGGGCTAACCTATCCCTTCTCCGGGGTATCTTCCCGACCCAGGAATTGAACCAGGGTCTCTTACATTGCAGGAGGATTATTTACCAGCTGAGCTATGAGGAAAACTTGATCATCTCATTAGATGCAGAAATATGTATCTGAAAAAATTCAACATCCTTCCAAAATAAAAATTATCAACAAATTGGGTATTGAAGAAATGTACTTCAACATATTAAATTTATATCGTACAAGCCCATATTAACATCATAGTAGTTAAAGGGTGAAAGCTTTCCTGCTAAAATTAGAAACAAGAAATTGAGGCCCATTGCCAGCACTCATTTTTACTTAGTACTAGAAGTTTTAGCCTGAGTAAGTAGACAAGAAAGAGAAATAAAAGGCATTGAATACAAAAAAATTAAAGCTATTAGTATTTGCAAGTGCTATGATCTTATGTAGAGAGAACCCCAGTCTCCCGCATTGGAGGCAGACGCTTTAACCTCTGAGCCACCAGGGACGCCCTAGAGAACCTTGCTGCTGCTGCTGCTAAGTCAATTCAGTCGTGTCCGACTCTCTGAGATCCCATAGATGGCAGCCCACCAGGCTCTCCTGTCCCTGGGATTCTCCAGGCAAGGACACTGGAGTGGGTTGTCACTTCCTTAGATTCCATTAAAACAAACAAACAAACAAACCTCTTAGAACTAATAAATAAATTCAGTGCAGTTGCAAGATCAAAATTGAACATGCATAAGTTTGTTCTCTAAATCTGTCAGACTGTTTCTGTTTTGTAAATTCATTTGTATCATTTCTTTTTAGATTACACATATAAAGTATGTCACATGATATTTTTCCAACTCTGACTTATTTCAGATTGTCAGTATGACAATATCTAGGTTCATGCATGTTAATGTAAATAGCATTATTTTATTCTTTTTAATGACTGAGTAATATTCCATTATATGTATGTTCCATATCTTTATCCATTTTTCTGCCACTGAATATTTAACTTATTTCGGTGTCTTGTCTATTGTAAACAGTGTTGTGATGAACAGTGGGGTGCCTGTATCCTTTTAGATCTATGCCCAGCAGTGGGATTGCAGGGTCATTTGAAACTTTATTTCTAGTTTTTAAAGGAACTTTCATTCTGTGCTCCATAGTAGCTGTACCAATTTACATTCCCACCAACAGTGTAAGAGGGTTCCCTTCTCTCCATGCCCTCTTCAACATTTATTGTCTGTGGATTTTTTGATGATGGCAGTTCTGACTGGTGTCAGGTGATAACTCATTGTAGTTTTGATTTGCATTTCTCTAATAATTAGCAATGTAGAACATATTTTCATGTGCCTTCTGGCCATCTGTATGTACTCTTATGGTTACTGAGGAGAAGGATGGCAGAAAGGTATAGTTAGGGAGTTTGGAATGGATATGCACACACTGCTCTATTTAAAATGGATAACCAACAAGGACCTACTGTATAGCACAAGGAACTCTGCTCAGTGTTATATGGCAGCTTGGATGGGAAGGGAATTTGAGAGAGAATGCATACATGTATATACATGGCTGAATCCCTTTGTTGTTCACCTGAAACTATTACAGCATTGTTCTTAATTGTTCATACCCCAGTATAAAATAAAATGTTTAATGACTTCAGGGGAAGAATGTCCCACAGACACTGAGCCAGAACTGTTTGAGTATCTCCTGTGAAGGTACAGGTCAGCAGTGGCCTGCTGCAAGGACAGGCTCTGGGTACAGCAGATCTGGGTATGGCATAAGCCCTCTTGGGGGAGGCCACCATTAAGCCCACCATAGAGCTGCCAGAACTTACACAGGACTGGGGAAACAGACTCTTGGAGGGCACAAGCAAAACCCTGTGTGCACTAGGACCCAGGAGAAAGGAGAAGTGACCCCAGAAGAGACTGACCCAGACTTGCCCATGAGTGTCCAGAGGTCTCCAACTGAGGCGTGGGTTGGCAGTGGTCTGCTACAGGGCTGGGGGCACTGAGTGCAGGACTGCCTGAATGGGACCTTCTGGAGGAGGTCCCCATTATCTTCATTATCTCCACCATAGTTTGGCTTCAGGTAAAATAAAAGGGAGGGAACACAGCCCTGCCCATTAACAGAAAATATGATTAAAGATTTATCCAAGGAGTCAGTTCTTCATATCAGGTGGGCAAAGTATTGGAGTTTCAGCTTCAGCATCAGTCCTTCCAATAAATATTCAGGACTGATTTCCTTTAGGATGAACTATTCGGATCTCCTTTCAGTCCAAGGGGCCCTCCAGAGTCTTCTCCAACACTACAGTTCAAAAACATCAATTCTTTGGTGCTCAGCTTTCTTTATAGTTCAAATCTCACATCCATACATGACTACTGGAAAAACCATAGCCTTGACTAGATGGACCTTTGTTGGCAAAGTAATGTCTCTGCTTTTTAATATGCTATCTAGGTTGGTCATAACTTTTCTTCCAAGGAGTGAGCATCTTTTAATTTCATGGCTGCAGTCACCATCCACAGTGATCTTGAGGGTGTTATGGTTAGTGAAATATGCTAAAGAAAATATCATTTATATGGGGAATCTAAAACAAACAAACAAAAATGTTGCACTCATAGAAACAGACAGTAGAATGGTGGTTGCCAGGAGATGGGCTGTGGGGGAAATGGAGAAACATTGGTACAAACTTTCTGTTATAAGATAATAAAAACCTCGAATAGCCGAAGCAATCTTGAGAAAGAAGAATGGAACTGGAGGAATCAACCTGCCTGACTTCAGGCTCTACTACAAAGCTACCATCATCAAGCAGTATGGTACTGGCACAAAGACAGAAATATAGATCAATGGAACAAAATAGAAAGCCAAGAGATAAATCCACGCACCTATGGACACCTTATCTTTGACAAAGGAGGCAAGAATATACAATGGAGAAAAGACAATCTCTTTAACAGGTGGTGCTGGGAAAACTGATCAACCACATGTAAAAGAATGAAACTAGAACACTTTCTAACACCATACACAAAAATAAACTCAAAATGGACTAAAGACCTAAACATAAGACCAGAAACTATAAAACTCCTAGAGGAAAGCATAGGCAAAACACTCTCCGACATAAATCACAGCAGGATCTTCTATGACCCACTTCCCAGAGTAATGGAAATAAAAGAAAAAATAAACAAATGGGACCTAATTAAGCTTAAAATCTTTTGTACAACGAAGGAAACTATAAGCAAAGTGAAAAGACAGCCTTCAGAATGGGATAAAATAATAACAAATGAATCAACTGACAAAGAATTAATCTCAAAAATATACAAGCAACTCCTGCAGCTCAACTCCAGAAAAATAAATGACCCAATGAAAAAAAATGGGCCAAAGAACTAAACAGACATTTCTCCAAAGAAGACATATAGATGGCTAACAAACACATGAAAAGATGCTCAACATCACTCATTATCAGAGAAATGCAAATCAAAACCACAATGAAGTACCATTTCACTCAGGTCAGAATGGCTGCGATCCAAAAGTCTACAAGCAATAAATGCTGGAGAGGGTGTGGAGAAAAGGGAACCCTCTTACACTGTTGGTGGGAATGCAAACTATTACAGCCACTATGGAAAACAGTGTGGAGATTCCTTAAAAAACTGGAAATAGAACTGCCATATGACCCAGCAATCCCACTGCTGGGCATACACACTGAGGAAACCAGAAGGGAAAGAGACACGTGTACCCCAATGTTCATTACAGCACTGTTTATAATAGCCAGGACATGGAAGCAACCTAGATGTCCATCAGTAGATGAATGGATAAGAAAGCTGTGGTACATATACACAATGGAATATTACTCAGCCATTAAAAAGAATACATTTGAATCAGTTCCAATGAGGTAGATGAAACTGGAGCCTATTATACAGAGTGAAGTAAAACAGAAAGAAAAATACCAATACAGTATACTAATGCATATATATGGAATTTAGAAAGATGGTAATGATAACCCTGTATGTGAGATAACTAAAGAGACACAGATGTGTAGAACAGTCTTTTGGACTCTGTGGGAGAGGGAGAGGGTGGGATGATTTGGGAGAATGGCTTTGAAACATGTATAATATCTTATAAGAAATGAACCGCCAGTCCAGTTTCGATGCATGAAACAGGGTGCTCAGGGCTGGTGCACTTAGATGACACAGAGTGATGGGATGAGGAGTGAGGTGGGAGGGGGATTCAGGATGGGGAATACATGTAAACCCATGGTTGATTCATGTCAATGTATGGCAAAAACCACTACAATATTGTAAAGTAACTAGACTCCGATTAAAATAAATAAATTAAAAAGAAGATTAATAAGGTCTGAGTATGCACATCTGATGTATAACATGGTGATTATAGTAGGGCTTCCCTGGTGGCTCAGACAGTAAAGAATCTGTCTGCAATGCAGGAGACTCAGGTTTGATCCCTGGGTCAAGAAGATCTCTTGGAGAAGGCAATGGCTACCGACTCCATTATTCTTGCCTGGTGAATTTCATGGACTGAGAAGTCTGAAGGGTTACAGTCTAAGGAGTTGCAAAGAGTCGGACATGACTGAGTGACTAACACTTTCACACTCATCTGATATATAACATGGTGACAATAGTATAAAATATTCTATAATTGTAATTTGCTGTGAGAGTAGAACTTACATGTTCTCACCAGGAAAAAAAAAAAAAATGTAAATACATAGTATGATGATGCTTAACTGAATTTTGGGAAGTTTTAAACTATCTTATAGTTATTTGGGGATTTCCCTAAGAGTTCAGACTGTAAAGAATCTGCCTATAATGTGGGAGACCTGGGTTCTATCCCTGGGTTGGGAAGATCCCATGGAGAACAAAATGGCAATCCACTCCAGTATTCTTGTCTGGAGAATCCCATGGAGTTCAAGGGTTCACAAAGAGTCAGACACAACTGAGCAACTAATACACATAGTTATATTTCTCAATTTAAGTCTGAATTTGGCAATAAGGAGTTCATGGTCTGAGCCACAGTCAGCCTAAATTGAAGAAAGTAGGGAAAACCACTAGACCATTCAGGTATGACCTAAATCAAATCCCTTATGATTATACAGTGGAAGTGAGAAATAGATTTAAGGGCCTAGATCTGATAGATAGAGTGCCTGATGAACTATGGACGGAGGTTCGTGACATTGTACAGGAGACAGGGATCAAGACTATCCCCATGGAAAAGAAATGCAAAACAGCAAAATGGCTGCCTGGGGAGGCTTTACAAATAGCTGTGAAAAGACGAGAACCAAAAAGCAAAGGAGAAAAGGAAAGATATAAACATCTGAATGCAGAGTTCCAAAGAATAGCAAGAAGAGATAAGAAAGCCTTCTTCAGCGATCAATGCAAAGAAATAGAGGAAAACAACAGAATGGGAAAGACTAGAGATCTCTTCAAGAAAATCAGAGATACCAAAGGAACATTTCATGCAAAGATGGGCTCAATAAATGACAGAAATGGTATGGACCTAACAGAAGCAGAAGATTTTAAGAAGAGATGGCAAGAATACACAGAAGAACTGTACAAAAAAGATCTTCATGACCCATATAATCATGATGGTGTGATCACTGATCTAGAGCCAGACATCCTGGAATGTGAAGTCAAGTGGGCCTTAGAAAGCAGTACTACGAACAAAGCCAGTGGAGGTGATAGAATTCCAGTTGAGCTATTCCAAATCCTGAAAGATGATGCTGTGAAAGTGCTGCACTCAATATGCCAGCAAATTTGGAAAACTCAGCAGTGGCCACAGGACTGGAAAAGGTCAGTTTTCATTCCAATCCCAAAGAAAGGCAATGCCAAAGAATGCTCAAACTACCGCACAATTGCACTCATCTCACATGCTAGTAAAGTAATGCTCAAAATTCTCCAAGCCAGACTTCAGCAATATGTGAACCGTGAACTTCCTGATTCAAGCTGGTTTTAGAAAAGGCAGAGGAACCAGAGATCAAATTGCCAACATCTGCTGGATCAAGCAAGAGAGTTCCAGAAAAACATCTATTCCTGCTTTATTGACTATGTCAAAGCCTTTGACTGTGTGGATCACAATAAACTGTGAATTCTGAAGGAGATAGAAATACCAGACCACCTCATCTGCCTCTTGAGAAATTTGTATGCAAGTCAGGAAGCAACAGTTAGAACTGGACATGGAACAACAGACTGGTTCCAAATAGGAAAAGGAGTATGTCAAGGCTGTATATTGTCACCCTGCTTATTTAACTTATATGCAGTGTACATCATGAGAAACTCTGGACTGGAAGAAACACAAGCTGGAATCATGATTCCCAGGAGAAATATCAATAACCTCAGATATGCAGATGACACCACCCTTATGGCAGAAAGTGAAGAGGAACTAAAAAGCCTCTTGATGAAAGTGAAAGTGGAGAGTGAAAAAGTTGGCTTAAAGCTCAACATTCAGAAAATGAAGATCATGGCATCCGGTTCCACCACTTCATGGGAAATAGATGGGGAAACAGTAGAAACAGTGTCAGACTTTATTTTTCTGGGCTCCAAAATCACTGCAGATGGTGACTGCACCCATGAAATTAAAAGACGCTTACTCCTTGGAAGGAAAGCATGACCAACCTAGATGGCACATTCAAAAGCAGAGACATTACTTTGCCAACAAAGATTCGTCTAGTCAAGGCTATGTTTTTTCCTGTGGTCACGTATGCATGTGAAAATTGGACTGTGAAGAAGTCTGAGTGCCGAAGAATTGATGCTTTTGAAGTGTGGTGTTGGAGAAGACTCTTGAGAGTCCCTTGGACTGCAAGGAGGTCCAACCAGTCCATTCTGAAGGAG
This sequence comes from Bubalus bubalis, assembly GCF_019923935.1. Classification (NCBI taxonomy): domain Eukaryota; kingdom Metazoa; phylum Chordata; class Mammalia; order Artiodactyla; family Bovidae; genus Bubalus; species Bubalus bubalis. The sequence goes on from NC_059165.1 coordinate 77,568,963, forward strand.
ATCAGCCCTGGGATTTCTTTGGAAGGAATGATGCTAAAGCTGAAACTCCAGTACTTTGGCCACCTCATGCGAAGAGTTGACTCATTGGAAAAGACTCTGATGCTGGGAGGGATTGGGGCCAAGAGGAGAAGGGGACGACAGAGGATGAGATGGCTGGATGGCATCACTGACTCGATGGACGTGAGTCTGAGTGAACTCCGGGAGTTGGTGATGGACAGGGAGGCCTGGCGTGCTGGGATTCATGGGGTCGCAAAGAGCCGGACAGGACTGAGCGACTGATCTGATCTGATTGTTCATATAAATACAGATTGTCTTTGGTGCCTCAGAAAAGCCTCAAATACCTGAAAGAGAAAGTGGTGTCCAGATCTTTGCGACCCCATGAACTGTAGCTGGGCTCCTCTGTCCATGGAATTTACCAGGCTCAAGAATACTGAAGTGGGTAGTCATTCTTGTCTCCAGGGAATCTTCCCAACCCAGGGATGGAATTCAGGTCTTCCTGCATTGTGAACAGATTCTTCACCATGGGAGCAAGCAGGGTACCTAATTAATAGTTAAACCTTTTAAGCATGTCAGTCTTTTCTCTTCTCTTTATAATAATCCATAAGTAATTAGTTTCTGTGATTAAATCATTGATTAAATTAACTAATTAAATTATTACTGACAGAGAGGAGCAATTTAGAAATTTCAGATAAACATGTTTCTATGACAAATAAAATGAGAGATACAAGTAGCCCTCATTGTTCTGACAGGTAAACTCTCTTACGTAGCTTTTTTTTTTTTAATTAACATTTCTTTTTTACAATATAAACCAAAATAATATCACATGCAATCTTTATAAATCAGTCTGTACATTACAGTTTATCACCAAGATCATTACATTTGTCTTTTAACTTTGTCTAGATTTCTCAATATATTCCAGATAAATTACTCCTTAATTCAAGATTAAATTCCTTAATAAATCCTCATTAAATGCTAGTGCTTAACTGGAATTCCTGATTTTGTGCTTGTCATAAACTTCAGAAAAGTATATTTCTATCCTAAAGGAATTAAGTTACAGTGAGGAATGTATATTCATTTAAGAATCTTAATTCTGTGATGCAAAAATAACATTTCAATCTCTATACAATACAGGCCAAAGAATCTGAACACATTCCCTGGTAATGCAGCCACCTTGATGAATAAATTCATGGGATTGTTCTTCTGCACTTTTGAGTAGTTCTCTAGCTCAATAAAACCCTAATCATACCATACACTCTCTATAGCCCAAACCAGAGCCCTGCTGAACTTACTATAAGCAGTTATCTGAGCTTTTGTCATCAGTAGGATCAGATAGGTGATGCATGAAAAGAACAGTGACTAGCGATGCCCATGACCTTGAGGTTTAGATTAGCTATCAATTGCCATATAAGTTTAGTCTATGCTTTGTTTTTTAGATGTTACACCAACTGCATTGCTTCACTCATTAAAATTTATCATTTATTATAGTACATTTATCCCAAGATGACTAGGTTTATGTGAAACTTTAGCACTCTCCCACAAACTTTCTATCATTTTTATGAGTACTGATTAAATTTGAATTTTTAATGTTATGCTATTTTCTAAGCATTAAATAATCTAAAATATATAACTTCACTTCATGTTATGAGAATATCATGCAGAACAATGTGTTCTATGACTGATTAGTACTTTTTCACAGGAGCATTGTGACTTAACTAATATTTGGGGGGTTTTGCCTAATGAAATGGAAAAAAAGATTATAGTCGCAAATATAAGCAGTTATTTAACTACTTGGTACAGATTCTAAGGGGGTTTCCCTAGTGGCTCAAATGGTAAACAGTGCCCCTGCAGTTCAGGAGACCTGGGTTAGATCCCTGGTTCACAAAGATCCTCTGGAAAACAAACGGCTACACACTCCAGTATTTTTGCCTGGGCTCCTCTGTCCATGACCAAAGTGACTAAGCATGCATAGATGCTAAATAGGCTTAGTACAGTCTCTTTTTAGCAAGTGATAGACAATTATACTATTTTTCCAATAGATAAGTTCAACAAGATGAGGCAGATTTATATAAAAAACAAAATCTTTTAAGCAGTCAGAATTTTAGGAATCCTACTTTATCATACTAAAAGAACATAAATCCCCCAGATAAAGCTTGTGTTTTGATTGTCTTATTTAGAGAGAGAGAGAGAAGAGAGGGGGAGAGGAGGGAGGGATAAGGAAAGGAAGAAAGGAAAGAAGGGTGGAAGAGGAACAGAAGGAAACATAAATCAAGCAGAAAAGCTGGGGAAAATGGACTAGTTAAGAGTAGACAGTTTTTAATGCACAGTTAATAATTGAGAATCATGATTTTCCAATTTAATTGTAAGTTCATCGGAATACTACCATCTGAGAAATTTGAATCAAAAGGCTTCTAATATCACAATGTGACCATTTTTAGACACAAAAAAATTGGAAACAATGCAGAATTCTTACAGAGTCAAACAGTTTCACATTCTGTTGTTCCTTTTAGTTTTGCCTATTTTTGTATGGAAATTAACTCCACCAAACTAAAGCTATGTCTAGAAGGGATCTGGGAACATCATATCAGAACCTGATAAATTCACACAAAGTTCAGCTTTACAGTGAGGCTGTGTTTAATCAGTGCTTCCTAACTAGTCAAGGAGCTATTTCATTCCAATGTATTCCATTTTGGTAAGAAGTATATATAAAAGGAAAACCATTGTTTATTATGATGATGCATTCACATTTTAAAAAATGTTACTTTATAGTTTATTTTTCTCTTAATGAATTGCTGTTGAATTTTGTGTCTGGGAAGGTGTAACTGCATTTAGGTTGGAAATCTGTTATCTACATGGAATAACTCTTCTCTGCAAACACTGTATTTTTTACACCTTCTACATAAGAAACATCTGAAAGTTTTATACAGACACACACATATCTTATAAATTTATATGCATATGCACATATACATATATATTTATAGATGAAACACATCTTATGAGTTAGAGTGAATAAAATGATTAATATTTTATAGGTAAAATATTTTCTTCACTTCTTCACTATTTGGAGTCTGAGGCAGATGTTCCATGGAAGCAGATTTTAAGCAGAATATAAGGCAGAACTTTCAAACAATAGAGGGGTGAAATTCTATTTAAACCATTCCTGGGGATAAAAAGTGTGGAGGGAAATAGAATGAAGGTGAATAGAATAATTTAGTAAAATTTACTGTTTTAACCTTAGTGAGATTTCCTCAGTTTTCACTATGGATTATGACCCTCTTTTATTTTGCCATTGGGTAAGTAATTCAGGCTATAGATGCAGACATAGACTTTTTAATATAACTACTTGGTTTGCCTTTGAGGAAAGTGGTAATTCTCCCTGACCTGATAACCCCCTACTAAATGCTGTTTTAAATAGCCCACGTCCTTGAACAAGAGAATTAGCTTCATTGGGTCAAAACACATTTAAATTCATTGAAATAGAATATCCTTTCAAGTTTATAAATGAGAAATGTTTAACTAATTAAGGGATATCATTGCCATGTCATCCTTCACTGTTTGAAAATGACAACTAGCGAAGTTAATCATAATGCAATCAGTGATGGTTGGTTTCATCTTCTATTAGTGAGATATAATGAAAATCAGTGAGGATCCAGGAGTTAATGAAAGGATTCCACTTAACAAGGAAAAGAAATGAAAGATGGCTTCTTAATATTCATTCTAAAATAACTAAGCTGAAAACTACTCTTGCTACTTTAGTTCAAAATATCCATAATAATTACTATTTATTCTCAACTTCTTATGTGTTAGACAAATGTGTGTTAGTTGCTCAGTCGTGACCAACTCTTTGCAACCCCATGGACTGTAGCCCATCAGGCTCCTCTGTCCATGGAATTCTCTAGGCAAGAATACTAGAGTGGGTTGCCATTCCCTTCTCCAGGCAATCTCCCTGACTCAGGGCTCAGACTCTGGTTTCCTGCATTGTGGTCAGATTCTTTAACGTCTGAACTACCAGGGAAGCCCCTTATGTTAGACAAAGTGCAAGGCAGTGATGATGTTATTACATTTAATCTTCACAGCAATCGTATAAGTTTAATATTATTATCACTATTTTCAGATGAGGAAAATAAGTCTTGAGGAGCTAAATTACTTGACCAAGATCACCAAATATACAGTGGCAGAGAAAGAAGTGAGAATCAGATCTCTGACATTCAACAGATACCGTGTGACCTTGTTGTATACTGCTCCTGTTGGTCATCTTCCTTTTGTTCTTATTCTCTCATCTCTGGCTCATTTTCCAGTTGTAGGTCCAAAAATCAACAGTGTGGAAGACTTGTCCAACATGGTATTTTCTGCTAATGGCTATTACCTACAGAATTTATTTCTTAAAATACAAAGAGAGTTATAGCAATTCATTCATTAATTTATGCAAGAATCATATGTCAGACATCTCATATGTCCTGAGTATTAAGTTCTAGTGATTAAATGATGGATAAGTTACTATAGAATAAGAAATAATAAAGTTAATTCAAAAACATGTTTATATTATAAAAATAATGTTCTTGTATGCTTTTCTCTAAGTATCATTATCATGGAAATATTTGTATTTAAATACTTTAGCAGCTCTTTGAACTAAAAGATATTTCTTCAAAGTGTTTTCGTTCCAGTGATCTTATGTTTTAGCTATAAGATATTGTCAGATCATTTTCATTCAATGTCACCCTGTATTAATTATTTGAAATAATCACTATCCTGATCCATTAGTATTTCTCCTAAGACCGAACTTGCTAGAAATAATTACAAATGTTATTTGTCAAACTTGTGTTCTCAGATCCTTGACTTTAAGAGAAAAAAGAAAGAAATGACTGTTAGTCATTGCTCTGGTATATACTCCTGAATTGCTCTGAGAGAAAAGCACAAGACATAGAGTGGGAAAAAAAAAATGCATACTCATCCAACCAGTATGGAGATGGTTAGTATACTGGTAGGATCTTAGAAATAATGATCAAATTAAAGCCTGTTAAAGAATATCATCCTTATATTATTTTCTAATTTAAAATCATTATCTTTAAGTGAATGGACCTTCTTTTTCAAAGTAATCCCACATTGATGGGTTATGTTCTTGCCTCTTGCCAGTTTGTACTTTTCACAAACATTTTTAATGATGGATTCAGGCATATTGAACATACTTCTGACAAGAACACAATAAGATGTCTTTAGGCTACCATCAAATATGAGATCATTGGATTAGAAGTGTGTATTCTAAATCATGTTTTCTAAGTCTGTAAAGAGATGGGAAGAAATGTTTTGCAGCTTCTTGAGTTGAATGATACAGTTATTCAATGGTAGGATGCAATGACATTTGGAAAATTTTATCACACGTTGGGTCTGTTAATCAAATAACATACTCATATATTCATCATTTTATGAGCAGTTATTGTATTTGCTTTACAATCTCAGAATAATTCTTCTACATCTTAAGAATTACAAATTGGAAAATAAATTAGTTATAGTGACTGCTTATTTTAATTATCTCCTTTTAAATTTTGTATCAAAGAAATTTTTACTTTCTACATTTTATCTATATTTCATTCATTGAAGCAAAAATATAGTCTTTCACTTACTAGTTTAGATGGTCAGTAGTATGTAATCAGCAGCAAGAGATCATTGAATAATTTTCATAATTTTAGAAAAAATTAAGAAATATCAAGAATATTCTAATTTCAAGTTTCTAGTGTTAATCTAGCCTGTAAATTAAAACTTTACAATTGATATTATCTTTTTATTTAAAAACTTGGGAAGTTTTACTCTACTATAAGATTTGTTCTAGATCATCTGTGATTTTATAAAATTAGGTAGTTCTAAATCTGATGAACTTTAGATTTTAAAATTCAGTGATCTGCCTGAGTTTATACACCTTATTTTGTTGTTTTAAATTATATTAGTTTTCAATTGCTGCTGTTACTGATTATTACAAACAGTGATTTAAAGCAACACACATTTATTTTCTCTCAATTCTGTAGGTCAGGAGTCTGGAGGGGTTTAGGCATTGTCTTTGATCTAGGACTTACATGGCCAGTCAAGGCAGTTGCTAGCCTGGACTCTTATCTAGATGCTGTGGGAGACATGGATTGTTGGACGACTTCAGATGTATGCATTTAGAAAACTGCAATCCTTAGTTCCTTGTGGGCTGTCAGCTGAAATGGATCCCTTCCCTCCCAGAGGTCTCTCTGTTATTATTGCACATAGGCTCAGCATGCCACTAATGGCACAGCAAATTTGTCTCACTGCTGTGCTCTTTCCAACCTCCTTACTGCCACATATTATTATTCCCAACAAGAAAATTTCTTTTTTGCTTTTAAGGGTTAATATGATTAATTTAGGCCTGTGTTTTAAGTTCAGTAGTCTTAATTATCTGTGCAAAATCCCTTTTTCCTGGTAACATAACATATTTGCAATTTCTAGGGTAAGAACCTGGTCATCTTTGAAGGTTGTCTAGCACAACAAGCAGAGGTTTTCTGTTTGTTTGTTTTGCACAATTTAACATCCCTGATGAATTTTAAATTCAATTGAGTGTTATACTTTAATTATTCCTGCTATTCATATTATACATAATACAGTGTATACACTGTGATGTTGTGCTTAGTCACTCAGTCATGTATGACTCTTTGCGACCCCATGGACTGTAGCCCATCAGACTTCTCTGTCCATGGGGATTCTCCAGGCAAGAATACTACAGTGGGTTGCCATGCTCTCCTCCAGGGGATATTCCAACCCAGGGATCAAACCAGAGTCTCCTGTACTGCAGGCAGATTCTTCACCAACTGAGCAAGCAGGGGAGCCCATAATGTATACATTACTGCTTGTTATATATAGTATAATGATATGTTACCATGATATATTAGAATCTGTGAAAAAATAATTTTATGTTACCCTTAATAACATGTAAACATATGAAGAACTATCAGAAATTGTAAAAGACAAATGTTCCAGTAGAAAATTAGACAGCTGAAATTAAAAAACAACTCACAAAAGAAATAAAAAAGAAAATATTCTGTGCAAAAACTTCATCTATACTAGAAATCAGGGAAGCATACCTTAAAATAAGTCCAAATTTTCATCCATCAAATTGTCAAAACTTTCAGTAGATAATACCTATTGTTCATGAGACTAGAAGGTAATAAGTTGGAAACAATTTTGCAGGTCAGTTTTGCAATATGTATCATGACTTCAAAGTCTTTAAGAACATCAACTGTAGTTTTTTTCCATTGAGATATCCTAAAACTTGCATAAAGATTTATATATTTATTTGTTGTAAGAGATGGGCATACCAGACCACCTGACTTGCCTCTTGAGAAACCTGTATGCAGGTCAGGAAGCAACAGTTAGAACTGGACATGGAACAACAGACTGGTTCTAAATAGGAAAAGGAGTACATCAAGGCTGTATATTGTCACCCTGCTTATTTAACTTATATGCAGAGTACATCATGAGAAATGCTGGGTGGGAGGAAGCAAAAGCTGGAATCTAGATTGCTGGGAGAAATATCAATAACCTCAGCTATGCAGATGACACCACCCTTATGGCAGAAAGCAAAGAAGAACTAAAGAGCCGCTTGATGAAAGTGAAAGAGGAGAGTGAAAAAGTTGGCCTAAAGCTCAGCATTCAGAAAACTAAGATCATGGCATCTGGTCCCATCACTTCATGGCAGATAGATGGAGAAACAGTGGAAACAGTGTCAGACTTTATTTTTCTGGGCTCCGAAATCACTACAGATGGCAATTGCAGCCATGAAATTAAAAGACACTTACTCCTTGGAAGGAAAGTTATAACCAACCTAGACAGCATATTAAAAAGCAGAGACATTACTTTGCCAACAAAGGTCTGTCGAGTCAAGGTTTTTCCAGTAGTCATGTATGGATGTGAGAGTTGGGCTGTGAAGAAAGCTGAGCGCCTGAAGAATTGATGCTTTTGAACTGTGGTTTTGGAGAAGACTCTTGAGAGTCCCTTGGACTGCAAAACCAGTCCATCCTAAAGGAGATCAGTGCTGGGTGTCATTGGAAAGACTGATAATTGAGGCTGAAACTCCAATAATTTGACTACCTGATGTGAAGAACTGACTCACTGGAAAAGACCCTGATGCTGGGAAAGATTGAGGGTAGGAGAAGAAGGGGATGACAGAGGATGAGATGGTTGGATGGCATCATCGACTTGATGGACATGGGTTTAGGTGTACTCTGGGAGTTAGTGAGGGACAGGGAGTCCTGGCGTGCTGCGGTTCATAGGGTCGCAAAGAATTGGACATGACGGAGGGACTGAACTGACTGAATCTGATTTATAATAAACAACTGAAAACAAACTTTCTACTTTCAAGTAAAAGAAATATATCAGATAAATAAGTATAGTACATCCTCTTCATAAATAAAAAATTTCATACAGTCCTCTTCATAAGTAAAAATGAGAAGGAAAACATGCATTAATATCGAGTGCAAAGAATAGATTATACAATGGTAGGTATAGTAGTTTTTACAAAGAAAAAACCAATCACTCATATTCATTCTTCTTGCCAGTTTAAGTGGAAGAAGTTTCCATTTTCTATCAGTGTCTAATAATTTCATTCATACTCTGAATGTACCATCTCCAGTTCCTCATGAGCAGATGTCCTTTATTATTTCATTTTCTGCTTTATATGCTCTCTCAGCTTCCACTCCCATCAGTGTTTAAAAATCTAAAAACATTGCAATAAAATACATAATGCATACATGCATGTAAAAATAAATAATGTTTTTTCCCTCTGAGTACCTTATTATCTCTCCTTTTTGTTTTGGTCAAGATTTAGCATTAATTTTTTTAGCCTCAGAGTCTCCAATTCTTTTTCTCATGTTTACTCTTTAACTCATGAAGTTACTTCAAAATGCTATGCATTTATTCAACAATAATTGCTAATATCCACTAAGGTCCAGTTCCATGTCTGAGAGTTATGGAAGTGACATGTAACAGGGTAGTAATGCTCAAAATTCTCCAGCCAAGGCTTCAGCAATACATGAACTGTGAACTTCCAGATGTTCAAGCTGGTTTTAGAAAAGGCAGAGGAACCAGAGATCAAATTGCCAACATCTGCTGGATCATCAAAAAAGCAAAAGAGTTCCAGAAAAACATCTATTTCTGCTTTATTGACTATGCCAAAGCCTTTGACTGTGTGGATCACAATAAACTGTGGAAAATTCTGAAAGAGATGGGAATACCAGAGCACATGACCTGCCTCTTGAGAAATCTGTATGCAGGTCAGGAAGCAACAGCTAGAACTGGACATGGAACAACAGACTGGTTCCAAATAGGAAAAGGAGTACATCAAGGCTGTATATTGTCACCCTGCTTATTTAACTTATATGCAGAGTACATCATGAGAAATGCTGGGCTGGATGAAGCACAAGCTGGAATCAAGATTGCTGGGAAAAATAGCAATAACCTCAGCTATGCAGATGACACCACCCTTATGGCAGAAAGTGAAGAGGAACTCTTGATGAAAGTGAAAGAGGAGAGTGAAAAAGTTGGCTTAAAGCTCAGCATTCAGAAAACAAAGATCATGGCATCTGGTCCCATTACTTCATGGGAAATAGATGGGGAAACAGTGTCAGACTTTAATTTTGGGGGCTCCAAAATCACTGCAGATGGTGACTGCAGCCATGAAATGAAAAGACGCTTACTCCTTGGAAGGAAAGTTATGACCACCCTAAATAGCATTTTCAGAAGCAGAGACATTACTTTGCCAACAAAGGTCCATCTAGTCCAGGCTATGGTTTTTCCAGTGGTCATGTATGGATGTGAAAGTTGGACTGTGAAGAAAGCTGAGCACTGAAGAATTGATGCTTTTGGACTGCGGTGTTGGAGAAGACTCTTCAGAGTCCTTTGGACTGCAAGGAGATCCAACCAGTCTGTTCTAAAGGAGATCAGTCCTGAGTGTTTTTTGGAAGGACTAATGCTAAAGGTGAAACTCCAATACTTTGGTCACCTCATGTGAAGAGTTGACACTTTGGAAAAGACTCTGATGCTGGGAGGGATTAGAGGCAGGAGGAGAAGGGGACAACAGAGGATGAGATGGCCAGTTGGCATCACCAACTCGATGGACATGAGTTTGGGTGAATTCCAGGAGTTGGTGACGGACAGGGAAACGTGGCGTGCTGCAATTCATGGGGTCGCAAAGAGTCGGACACGACTGAGCGAGTGAACTGAACTGAACTGAATACATCTGCACAAATGTTTGGAGACAGAAAATAAATAACAATAGGAACAAAAAAAATTCAGATTCTGACAAGTACAGTGTTGAAAATGAGAGTAGGTTTTTGTGACAGAAAAAAACTATAAAGCAACTCATTTCAATGTTCAAAGAAAGCTTCATTTAAACTAAAACTTTAATTATTAGAAAGTAAGCAATATGAAATCAGTGAACAGAGAATGTCAAGTAAATGTTATCTCAGACTTCCAGAAGTTGGTTTTCTAGCAGAAGAGCCAACTATAGGACTAGGCAGAAGTTAGTTCAAAAATCCTAAAAAGGACAACTTTGAGGTCACTGAGATTTTTTTTAAAATTATTTTTAAATTATTCTTTTACTTTACAATATTGTATTGGTTTTGCCATACGTCAACATGCATCCACCGTGGGTGTACATGTGTTCCCAATCCTGAACCCCCCTCCCACCTCCCTCTCCATACCATTCCTCTGGGTCATCCCAGTGCACCAGCCTCAACCTTCCTGTATCCTGCATTGAACCTGGACTGGTGATTCATTTCTTATATGATATTATACATGTTTTAATGCCATTCTCCCAGATCATCCCCCCCTCCCTCTCCCATAGAGTCTAAAAGACTGTTCTATACATCTGTGTCTCTTTTACAGTCTCGCATACAGGGTTGTCATTACCATCTTTCTAAATTCCATATATATGCATTAGTATACCGTATTGGTGTTTTTCTTTCTGGCTTACTTCACTCTGTATAATAGGCTCCAGTTTCATCCACCTCATTAGGACTGATTCAAATGTATTCTTTTTAGTTCATTTCAGTTCAGTCGCTCAGTCGTGTCTGACTCTTTGCGACCCCATGAATTGCAGCATGCCAGGCCTCCCTGTCCATCACCAACTACTGGAATTCACTCAAACTCACGTCCATCGAGTCAGTGATGCCATCCAGCCATCTCATCCTCTGTCATCCCCTTCTCCTCCTGCCCCCAATCCCTCCCAGCATCAGAGTCTTTTCCAATGAGTCAACTCTTCGCATGAGGTGGCCAAAGTATTGGAGTTTCAGCTTTAGCATCATTCCTTTCAAAGAGATCCCAGGACTGATCTCCTTCAGAATGGACTGGTTGGATCTCCTTGCAGTCCAAGGGACTCTCAAGAGTCTTCTCCAACACCACGGTTCAAAAGCATCAATTCTTCGGCACTCAGCCTTCTTCACAGTCCAACTCTCACATCCATACATGACCACAGGAAAAACCATAGCCTTGACTAGACGGACCTTTGTTGGCAAAGTAATGTCCCTGCTTTTGAATATGCTATATAGGGTAGTCATAACTTTCCTTCCAAGGAGTAAGCGTCTTTTCATTTCATGGCTGCAGTCACCATCTGCAGTGATTTTGGAGCCCCCCAAAATAAAGTGTGACACTGTTTCCACTGTTTCCCCGTCTATTTCCCATGAAGTGATGGGACCCGATGCCATGATCTTTGTTTTCTGAATGCTGAGCTTTAAGCCAATTTTTTCACTCTCCACTTTCACTTTCATTCTTTTTAATGGCTGAGTAATACTCCATTGAGTATATGTTCCACAGCTTTCTTATCCATTCATCTGCTGATGGACATCTAGGTTTCTTCCATATCCTGGCTATTATAAACAGTGCTGCGATGAACACTGGAGTACATGTGTCTCTTTCAATTCTGGTTTCCTCTGTGTGTATGCCCAGCAGTGGGATTGCGTTGTATGGCCGTTCTATTTCCAGTTTCTTGAGGAATCTCCACACTGTTCTCCATAGTGGCTGTACTAGTTTGCATTCCCACCAACAGTGTAAGAGGGTTCCCTTTTCTCCACATCCTCTGCAGCATTTATTGCTTGTAGACTTTTGGATAGCAGCCATTCTGACTGGTGTGAAATGATACCTCATAGTGGTTTTGATTTGCATTTCTCTGATAATGAGTGATGTTGAGCATCTTTTCATGTGTTTGTTAGCCATCTGTATGTCTTCTTTGGAGAAATGTCTATTTAGTTCTTTGGCCCATTTTTTGATTGAGTTGTTTATTTTTCTGGAATTGAGCTGTAGGAGTTACTTGTATATTTTTGAGATTAGTTGTTTGTCAGTTGCTTCATTTGCTATTATTTTCTCCAATTCTGAAGGCTGTCTTTTCACCTTGCTTATAGTTTTTTTTTTGTTGTTGTTGTACAGAAGCTTTTAATTTTAATTAGATACCATTTGTTTATTTTTGCTTTTATTTCCAGTATTCTGGGAGGTGGGTCATAGAGGATCCTGCTGTGATGTATGTCGAAGAGTGTTTTGCCTATGTTCTCCTCTAAGAGTTTTATAGTTTCTGGTCTTATGTTTAGATCTTTAATCCATTTTGAGTTTATTTTTGTGTATGGTGTTAGAAAGTGTTCTAGTTTCATTCTTTTACAAGTGGTTGACCAGTTTTCCCAGCACCACTTGTTAAAGAGATTGTCTTTAATCCATTGTATATTCTTGCCTCCTTTGTCAAAGATAAGGTGTCCATATGTGCATGGATTTATCTCTGGGCTTTCTATTTTGTTCCATTGATCTATATTTCTGTCTTTGTGCCAGTACCATACTGTCCTGTCACTGAGATTTATAAAGGATAATTTGGGTGAAATACACTGACCTGGAGGGAGAGTAGTAGAAGAGATTGTCAGAGATCAAACTGTGTAGGACTTCCAGGGTATTAGGGGTAGGAGTGCTATTTTACATAGGGGAATGTATACTGTGATTGCCTTAATCTTATCACATCACAAATCTGTCTATTTGTGATGTGAAAATGAATAGCAATGTGGATAAGAGTGGAGGCAGGAGACTGCTAGGAATCTTTTGTAGGATGTGGTGGTTACTGTAGTGGTACAAAAGGAATAAATGCTGAGTTGAATCAACATAGGGCTTCCCTGGTAGCTCAGCTGGTAGATCAAGAATCCACCTGTAATGTAGGAAACTCTGGTTCGATTCCTGGGTCAGGAAGTTCCCCTGGAGAAAGGATAGGCTACCCATATAGGACATGTTCAAGAGGCAGAGTTGCCTTTGTATTGAAGGGAAACAGAAGTGATGGTAGGGTTGAGGAAAGGAGATAATGTGGAACACCGGGGAGGTAATAAGTAGTCTTTTTGAGATGAATCTGGGTTTCTATTTACGTTTTTGGAAATGGTTGTGATAAGGCTACTAATGCACTTTTTAATTTTAAATCCAATTAAGAATTCTCAATCCTTTTCTCCCTGGGCCCCTATGTAGCTTTTGGCACATAAAATCAATTTATTCTTTGGTTTTGTTTCTCTACTGTCTATCTCATTTTCCTTTATGGGTCTTCTGCTGCTACTTGTCCCTTAAATGTTGTGCTTCTTTACCCCAGAGTCTCTTCATTATTCACTCCACAATGTCTTCTAAATATTGGTGCTGACAACTCCCTGTTTGTGTTCCCAACACAGATATAATTCTCCCAGCAGCCATATATATGTGTGTGTGTATGTGTATATATATATATACACATACACACACACACACACACCAAACCGCCTGCTAAATATCAATGATTTGAAGTGCTAGAGGCATTGCAATATGTCCACACTCAAATTCCATTTTTTTTCTATGTTCAAATAATGTTCTTTCTCTTTAGCTTTTTATCATAGGAGTTACCCACCACCCACATGGGATTGGGTGGTAAATTGACTCACTGGCCTCAGTTCTTCATTTTCTTGGATTGGTGTCATATACACACACCCTTGCTGTGACTCCATGGTGGATACAGTTGTTTTACCACTTCTTGACTTCACACTCCACCACATGACTTTGTTTGGCCAATGCAATGTTGGTATATGTGACCTAAAGGCTTAAAAGGCCATTGGGCTGACTTTCTGCTTTTTGTGATAAGAAAATGATTTAGGTAGGTGTTAGTCTATGGAAGATGAGAGACATGTGAAGTACATTGGATGACTGGACCCAACCTAACATTTAGAGTCAAGTCCAGTTGTGCTCAAGCTACAGCTGCAGGTGTATAAGCAAGAAATAATTGTGTACTGTTATCCACCAGAGAGATTTAGTGGTTGTTACTTGTCAATTGTTGACTCACACAAGGCCCAAATGAGAGGCTGGCAGCCATCCTTGACTCTCCTTTCTCTGTTGACACTCATATGGAATAGTATCTACATCTTCCTGTTTTGTTTTCTCAGTATCTCTTATAATTCACTGCCTTCTATGATCTCATATCCCTTGACATCCCTTGATTGGGCTACTCCATATTTTATTACTGATTTCCTTGGCTTTAGTTCAGTCCTTTTCCAGTTTATCGTCCTCATGCTTGGTAGAATGATCTTTCTTGAAAGGCAAACTGATCAAGTCAGTCTGGTATTTATAATCCTTCAAAGACCTCCCATAAATAAGCCATTCATATAAAATCTGAATTATTTAGCACACACTGATCCTCATAATCCAGCCTTCCCCTAACTCTCCACCCTTATTTTTGGCATTTATCTTTCATCCTTACCTTGAACTCCAGCATTACCATGCTCATTTTCAGTTTAAAACTATTCCAGATCTCCCTCACATCTTTTTCACACCTACTCTCACTTCTATGCTTATTTTATCCCTACCATTCCTTCAATATTAAGTAATGCTCTCTCCACAAAGTTTTTCCTGAGTTCCTCCATGAGTCTCCCCTTGCCATTTGTTTAGGAACCCTGTGTTGTGTGTGCATCCATGGTAATCGGTGGTCACTTTTATTGGAGCACACAGAATAACTGATTAATTTCTCTTCTTAAAACTTCAAATGAACCTTTTCTGTACTTTGTTAATGTGTTTACTTGCTTACCTTCTATGCAGCAAATAATTTTAAGGCCATGACTGATTCTTTTATCTCTTGTATTTCCACATGTTACCTGAAACTTCATAAACATAACCATGAGAAAAAGAAAGAAAAGAGTGATATATTAATTAATTTTAGGAGAGAATTCTGAGGCCCAGAAAATTTAATTTATAGTCTCATTGTTGTTCAACCAATAACTGATGAGAAGAAAGATCATCTTCTCCTTTAGTAGTACTTTTTCTTCTCTACCATGTTGACTTCTCAATAAACATTTCTAAAAGGGTACTATGTAAATTATTAGGCCTCTGTTTTAAGAAAAAGTTATTTGAAAGAGCACATTTTTTATTAAAAAAAAATAGAACTTATCCTGAAAGTCTATCTATTGTCATCTCTATGGGAGACGAGTCAATAAACTTTGAAAAACATCAGTAAAAACAAGTCATGGTAAAATAAAGAGTAAGTTGGTACTAGGAGAATCCTCTTGTAATACAAAAAACACATCCTCATTGACTTTACATATTGATAAAATTAAGTGATCAATCCTAAGTAACTTCAAAACTCCAACTCTAATTTATCCCTTTTAAGTCCTCTTTCCATTAGATAAGCTTTTGACAGTACATTCTACTCATTCGTTCACTTGTATTAATATTTTGTTGGTGTAAAGCAGTTTTATGTTCATAGCAAAATTGAGAGGAAAGTACAGAGATTTCCCAGAAAGCCCTGGCCACCACACATGCATAGCCTCATGTGTTATCAACATCCCCTGCCCAAGTGGTACATTTATTGCAGCTGATGAACATTTGTTGACATATCATAATTACCCAAAGCCCATGATTTACATTATTCATTCTACTTTTTAAAATAAATTGAACTAAACTCTTTAAGTTCTGCATTCCTGATTCTCTGGCATTTGTATTATACTTTCATGGATGAAAAATGTCATCTGCCATCTTTAATCAAAGGATGTAATGACATTCAGAGCATCAGTCACTGCAGCCACACCCAACTGTATACCCTGAGGGGATTCAACATGGAAAAAAGAAAAAGACAGCATACTAGCCCTAGACAGCTAGGAAGCCCAGACTCTTGTATCTTCCTAAACATAGAAAAGTGCTAAATTTATTATCTTGAGGTGTTTGTTTTTTCTTTAATAATCTTTTGATGTTTTGACTACCTAGTTTGTCACAAAAACTGTATATCCAAGCTCCTCCCTTACTTCTTTGGAACAGTGCCTCAGAGCTATCTGAGAAACTGTCTTTTGGATTTAAGCCTTCAGTTGCTGCTGCTGCTGCTGCTAAGTCGCTTCAGTCGTGTCCGACTCTGTGCAACCCCGTAGACGGCAGCCCACCAGGCTCCTCCTTCCCTGGGATTCTCCAGGCAAGAATACTGGAGTGGGTTGCCATTTCCTTCTCTAATGCATGAAAGTGAAAAGTGAAAGTGAAGTCGTTCAGTCGTGCCCGACTCTTAGCGACCCCATGGACTGCAGCCTACCAGGCTCCTCCATCCATGGGATTTTCCAGGCAAGAGTACTGGAGTGGAGTGCCATTGCCTTCTCCAAAATAAAACAGAGTTCTCAACTTTTAGACTGTGCAATTTTTTCGGCCAATACCTTCCCTGAGATATCAGTCAATAATGTTCCTAAAGCATCTTATCTATGCTGGTCCTTAAGTTTGTTTGGAGGCATATGTTTATTTATGTGTATTTACATGTTTGTTGAATCTGTGTCCTCTTTATTCTCAGGTTCCTGGAAAGTAGAAATTATGTGTTCCTCTTTCTTTCCAGTGTTTCCACATCAGGCTTCATACATATAAATTCCTTTTCAATTAGCCATTAACTGAGAACCTTAGGCATGTTAAGCACTGAAAATGATGTAAAGAAGAATGAACTGAAGGACTGAGGGAGTAAAATCCAGAAACCTTGTACTGTATTAGTTAATAACCTGAAACTAAAATTTTGAACTGCTCTCTCATGGTTCAATTCTGATTTGACTGTAAAACAGTCTCCTCTATTAA
The DNA here is from genome assembly GCF_019923935.1 of Bubalus bubalis. Classification (NCBI taxonomy): domain Eukaryota; kingdom Metazoa; phylum Chordata; class Mammalia; order Artiodactyla; family Bovidae; genus Bubalus; species Bubalus bubalis. The sequence continues at coordinate 77,586,033 of NC_059165.1, forward strand.
TTAGTTTGAGAAATAGCTGCTATACTCTGTGAAACAGCCTAGAACTGTAAAATTGCATTAGTCTGAAACTATAAGCATTTTCCTTGAAGTTACTTTAAGGAAATCCCTCTACTGTACCTCATAATAGGAGATACATGTAGGAAATGATTAAATAGCAGTGTCTCTTGACAGACAAATGACATTTCAGTAATAATTCTTTACACTTCACTTGTCAGAGCAACTTGGTTTCTTCTGTAATATATTTGGGATTCTGACTCGGTGGTGTGGTGATGATGATGCTAATGCAACCACGATACTGTGTTCTTTAGACCCTTATGTACTTACCACTATCTTGGTCATTATCACCTTACCTCCTGATCTTTAACATGCTGTGAAAGACAGAGTATATATTATTAATTTGTCAAATCAGAGCTTTACTTTTTTCCAGAAGTTGGTTTGCTTCTACAAAATTCTATCTTTTTTTTTTTTTTTGGCAATTATTACATATTGGAGTGGCCACTGGGTAATAAAGATAAATTGACATTATCTTAGATTTTCAGAAATTGGTGATATAGCCAAAGAGATGGCCCAGAATAAGAAACCTAATTGTGATGAGGGATTATTTCAGAGTGAAGAGAGGAGGGAAAACTTCATAGAAAGGGCAGCTTTGGAACTGGACTCTGAAAGTCTAAATGTGGCCTAGATGTGGCCTGAAGATAGAAGGCTGACAACATGGAGTCCCGTTGTTGCCAACTCATCTTCTCTTGTTATTTTGCCTAGGGTCCAATAAATACAATTTCTATCCAGTTATCATCAAAAGTCTCATGTTGTCATTTTGCCTTATAAAAAACCGTTGGTGTTTTTTTCCTTGGGAAGATTATTTTACAATATTGATCATAGTTTCTTTAAAACAGAGAACTGACCTCAGAATCTAGAATCAAACTTATAAGATTTGAAAAATCAACATAAAATGGGGCTTATACTATTCCACGTTTATTTCTTTTCTGAAATATAGTGTTGGGATATGGAAAGGAAATAGATCAACATTTCCTCCTGTTTCCATTTTATAGTGACACTCAATTTACTGATACCTTGAAGCACCAGACTTGTATCAAAACCCCTTGTCATCTTCACCTGACCTTAAGTTACTAAACTGATCATTGCTTTTCAGAATAAGCAGGGAATTTTCAGCATCAATAACACTCTATACCTGAAGATATTTACTCACTAAATACACTGAGTAAAAAGATAGTGAGTGAAGCGTATGCTCACAATCATTACACTCACTTGACTGTAGCTTCAATGCATGTGAGTGTTGGTGAGCCCTTGGTGTGTTCACCTTTTTGGTTTGGTTAGTTGAGCTGTTTCTCCATAGATCTTTCCATGTAAGGATTCTGAAGTTTCAATAGGAAATACATTCAATATTATTCAATAAGCAGGGTAGCAATGAGCCAATAATTTGTATCTTTTATTCTTAAATTACTTTTTAATACTCTGCCAGCATGTAATGATACTATGAGTCAGGGAAAAATTTAGTTCCCCTATGGAAATGGTTTCTTTTTCATATTATATATCCAGAAAATAGTGAATAATCTGCTTATTTTTCTCAAAAGGATAGCATGGTAAACAAACAGAAAACAGAAAAACCAAACCTTGGCATTTCAACTGCAGAATTTCATTTAGAAAATGCAACTCCTAACTAGGCTAATCCAATCTTCACATTATCTGAAAAATGAGTATTTTAGACTGGGCTGTTTAAGGCAAATATTTCCATGGGGTCTATTTATTGCCCTTCATTGACTTTCTGTCTTGCCAAGTCAATTTGTAGTCTAACTATCCAGAAGATGATTCTCTTCACAAGAGAAAATATGTATATTATATCACATTCTTCCTTTCATAACAATTGGCTTGTTTATAATTAGCAAGAGCAAGCTGATGACCTAAATGGGCACTGAAGTTACAATATAAAGTTTTGTTTTTAATAAATGTAGAACATAAACAAAAATTAAACTATTATTTCAAATGTGGAGTTTCAGCATTCTTTAAAACAGTTAGTATAGGTTCTGAAATTCCATTTTGAAAAACAAATAAAATAAGATGAATCAGCTATGATTTGTTTCCATAGTCTGAAAGAATGATCTTAGCTAGAAAAATCATTATTTCTATTTAGGCAATTCAAAAGCTAATTTTTCAGTATGTTATTATAAAGGAAACCTATAATCTACTGATAATGAAAACTCATTTTAGAGTCATAGAATTTGGGCTCAACTCTTGGCTCTACTAATATAATCTCTGCAATCTTAGAGTATTTAAATCATTTGAGTCTTGGTTTCTTCCATCTTAAAAAAAGTAGTGCTTCCTAATTTACAAAGGTTTCTCCTATGGCTTCAAATTTAGAGCTCTGCAACATTTATTTTCTGATTTCCTAACTGTAATTAAAAGTGTAATATTTTGTATACTCCAGGGTAAATTCCCATTGGGATATTTTTATTCATGTATGTTGACTGAAAAACTAAGCACCGCTTTAAATTTGAGATATATTTTATTAGGCATAAATTTTTAGAACTTCAAACCTGGGAAACAGCATTTCAAGTAACCCCTAGAGAACTGCTCTGAGGAGATGAGGGAGGAGTCAGGTTATACAGAAGTTTTGCAACAAAGGGCAGGTAGTCTATACATTAAGAGATTATTGTTAATTAAAGAAAATCAGACAACCTGAGTTGAGGAATTTAGCGCTTTCTTATGTGTGGAAAGATGCATGAGTCTGGTCTCATGAAACCATCCCTTTAATATAGACCTCAGCTATCTGGGGCCAGTATCTTGGATTTTTCACATCCTGTTTGCTTGGGGGCTCACCTTAGGCAGTGGCTGTAGTCTGATGATTGCTAGATGGCAGGTATTCTTTTCCTTCCTGTGTTCCCTCAGGGGTCACCTTATCACGTTGGAGGACTGCAATCGCTGATGACTGTGACATCCTTGTTTACTAACATGGCAGGAAATATTCCATTTCTCATGTATCAGAAGGAAGATGTAAGATGAACTGATTTTTGTCAGCGATCTGTTTCCAACTATGACTTCTTGAGAGTCCATTATCTCTGCCCTGCTCAAATCCCTACAGTCAGTGAACCCATCCCCCAGGTGCTGTGGGTAAGTACACTGTGGGTACTACTAATTGCTCATTGTCCTTCCTCCCTCCAAAACCCACAGTTAAAGACCACTAACACAAGAATACAAATGTCAGTCCCCTTGCCTCAAGGTGGAACCAACTCTGACTTTGTTAAAGTGCTCCAAACCTGTCTAGGCTGCAGGTTGAGTTCAGTTGAGAATAGAGTTCAGTTTTTTCTCCTCTCCCTCAGCCCGCCCTATGTAAATTGGGCTAGCCAGGAAGGCTGTTTGCTTCACCTGAGGTTCTCACTCCGGTCCTCAGACCTTCCTTTGTTCTATTTTCATGGGCTTTTCCCTTTGTCTTTTAGCCACTGCCATTCTGGACTCCTTTTTTGCTATTCTGCTGCTGCTGCTGCTAAGTTGCTTCAGTCGTGTTCGATTCTGTGCGACCCCATAGACGAAAGCCCACCAGGCTCCCCTGTCCCTGGGATTCTCCAGGCAAGAACACTGGAGTGGGTTGCCACTTTACTATTCTAACTACCTAAAATTACCATGCTGGTCCTAGGGCAAGGAGCATGCTGAGGTCAGTAGTTTCTCTAAAGACTCTCAGAAGAATGCATGGTGGATTGGAAATAGCAACAGTTTTTAAAATTGTTTAATTTTATTTTGTTTTGTGTGACAAGTTCTAAAGACCCCAGTAACTTCTCCAAGTGGCCATGACTTTAGTTTTTTAATATTTTTCTCTCAAAACCCTAATAGATAACATTAATGAAAGTTGAGAGCAAACTCTCTGCCTCTCTGCTCATTTCGGCCCTTTGCCGCTTACCTGTCTCAGTGCTGTGAGTAGCACAGAAGGCACAGATACATACACAAAGGCACAAATGGAGTATATATTGAAAAATACAGTACATTTCCTTTTGTAGTCTGGGTACTGTGTTCAGAGATTGGTGTTCATTTTCTTAGCAAATGCTTATGTGAAATGAAATATTTCCTGCCATATTGGTGGGCAAGAAATGTCACAGCCATCAGCAGTTTCGGGCTCCAGATGTGAATGAAGGCTCCCCAAAGAGAACACAACTCCTGCGATCCGGCAGATGCTGCCACCAGATGATAGCTGAGGAGCTCAGGACACGGCAAGAAGCAGCCATTCACCAAATTTGCGTTAAGATGAACAAGGAATTAAGGATATAAACCATCAAGGAACAGGATTTGGCCCCAAAAAGCTGAGTTGCATATGAAAGGAATGAATTTAGTGAGCTCAGAGGCTTGCATTTTCCTATACATAGAAGAACACTAAATTCCTTAACTTGGTATCTGCTTTTCCTTACTAAATCATAATCTTTGATGTTCAGATTGCCTGCCCGCTTTGTTGCAGACTTGTATATAGTCTGACTCCCTCTCCTGCCTCCTCAGAGCAGTTTTCTCTGGGCTACTGAGATGCTGCCTCCCAAGGTTGGCGTCCTTAACATTTCCACCAAATAAAATTGTTCTCTATTTTCAGAGTGTGACTAGTTTCTTAGTCTAATTTTTTAGTCAACACTTACAATATATATATATATATATATATATATATATATATATATATATATTAGTTTAGATTTTTCTCTAGTATTACTTATGAAGCAGTTGTGACTCAAAGTTTTGTTTAATTTTTCCAATAATAAAAAATTAACAGTTGATCGCGTTTCACATCTTAATTAATGTAATTCCAAATTCTGTGTGATGGTGTGCCAAGTAAGTGGTTTGAGCATCTTTTTAACAACCGCAAAATATCTCCCTGTGCAAAGATAGGTGAATTGAGATTTTCTTAATCATTCTATCCAAAATATAAATAAAAGCAGCCTCATAAATGTTGCTATTTTTATGGATCTCTACCATACAATCTACTTAAAATATTAGCTTCCCTTCTAATCATGTGGGCTATCACCTCTAAGTTCTACTCATTCAAAAATATGACAGCTGCTGTTCAACCATGGTTTTTAGACAAACACATTTGGGGAAAACAAAGAGAATTCTATCCCTATGGAAAAACTTGAAAATTCATTATTATTGTCCTTCACTGGCTCACTTTATTTCAGAACGATATTCCTTAAGAGGAATGTTTCTTCTGGATTTGATGTAGTCACAGTGTCTTCTAGGCTGACCTCTGGATTTTCCTATTTTATACAAGAATGTCAATTTCAGTGTTCTAAGCGTCATGTATTTAAATTTTTGGTCTTTAAAAAAGGATTAGTGAATTTCCAGACTAGGTCAGTTTTAGAACCAGTTTGAAATAATTGGTAAAAAAAAAATAGTTACCGTTACAAACCAAATTAGAAAATTCTTAATTTATCTTCCACCCTAAGGGGTGGTAGTGCAGCTTATGAATATTTTAAGAGCCAGGGTCTGCAGTATCAGCTGCCTAGAGGGGCCAGAAGGTATAAATGAGTGAACTGGGATATGTGTAGAAACAAACAAACAAAAAATGTAGAATCCTAAGCTTGTCTAAAGGAAATATAAGTTGTTACTCAGCATCATTTGATTATTGCCTTGAAAAATCAAGGCTACACTGTCAGATTTAGTTATTTAGGACAAGCCAGAAATTCAGATTTCCTTTTGTAATGTTATGATTTGTAAACATTTCTAACTAATTTTAAAAAGTGTAAAATACAGTGTGGACTAAACAAAATAGTTCTTTCAGCCAAATTTGGCCTAAATGATACCAGTTTTCAACTTGTTTTATTAAAAGAGTAACTTCAGTAGTGGGCTCTGCTGCTGCTGCTGCTAAGTTGCTTCAGTCGTGTCCAACTCTCTGCGACCCCATAGACGACAGACCACCAGGCCCCACCATCCCTGGGATTCTCCAGGCAAGAACACCGGAGTGGGTTGCCATTTCCTTCTCCAATGCATGAAAGTGAAAAGTGAAAGTGAAGTCGCTCAGTCGTCTCCGACTCTTAGCGACCCCATGAATAGTGGGCTCTAGATTGGTGCTAATTATCTATTGCTTCTTGCTCTCACCTAATCTAATGTGTAACTATCATACATCTAGGATAAGACCATGGAAACTTTTCCTACCAAAGGCCACTAAGTGATCAGCTCACCTATTAAGGAAAAATAAGAAACTGAATTAAGTACCTGATAGATTTTTAAAGACTGTATAGTACAATATGGACCCACAAAATCACTTAATTTGGGGGCTAAAATGCATTTGTTTTATTGTTTAATTTGCTAAGTCCTGTTTGACTCTTTTGTGACCTCATGGACTGCCGCCTGCCAGTTTCCTCTGTCCATGGGATTTCCCAGGCAAGAATACTGGAGTGGGTTGCCATTTCTTTCTTCAGGGGATCTTCTGGACTCAGGGGTGATTGAACCCATGTCTTCTGCATTGCAGGCAAATTCTTTTTACTACTGAGCCACTGGAGAAGCCTAAAATGCATTTTAGTTCCTGGTAATCACTTATAAAAGATGGGGAAGAAAGCTGGAAAGTCATCAGGATAAAAGAGTTAGAGGGATAAAGGAAGGGGTAGAGGAGGAAATGGGTAGAATAAGAAAGGATGCCAAGACATTGGAAGAGTTAGATGTTCATAGACTGAGTGTAGAATGTCCTGGCTAAGAGTGTTAGTAGAAAACATTTTTGCTCCCTGGTGCATCAGAGAAAATTTTTGTAGTCCTGGTAGTGGTAATGAGGGAGGAAAGGAATAGGCTGAACTGACTCCATCTTGAAAAAGAAGGAAACTCCACTGAAACTCTTGCACTTTCAGTGAGCTTTGGACCATGTGCCTGGTAGCCATGGGGATAATATACCATTATATGATGATGGAATCTGATGAACACCAGATTCCATACCAAGGTTTTCCATCACCAAAAACAGTGTAATAATGCCCTACATAGTCAATCACCTTTGCAATCTTTATGGCACCCATTGGTATAGGCTGCAATGTATAACCAGCTGACCCATCTGATTATGAATCATGGCTGTAACCTCTTTGTATCTCCCTTTAACACTTTTCAGGCTAGGTTTAAGGAATTTGGGGATATGGGTTTGAGCAGTACACTTAAGGTGTATAAGGTTTTCACAAAAGTTGGTCGGAGTCCTTGGCTAAGAGGAGACTCAGCCTTGGGCCCGCCGGTGTAATAAACTGCACTCCACTATCTGCATTGTTCTTCTGAGTGAGTTTGTTTCCCTGAATGTGTGGCTACAACAGTAAAAGAGTAAGCTCTAGAACTCAGTCCCTGACTCTGACAGTTACCTACCCTGGGACCATGGGCATGTTAATTAACCTCTATACACCTCAGTTTCCTTATCTATAAAACTGACATACAAAGAATATCTACATTTGATGCTTTTTAAGGAATATTTCTTTGTAAAGTACCTAGAATAATGTCTGACATAAATGATCAATACATATCATTCATTAATATATTGTTTTAAAATTAAGCTGTAATTATCAAATGAAGTTTTTTCTTTTTAACCTTGGTAAGTTTTTACCATGCTTCAAATTTTATTTCAATTTTTTTCCCAAATTTTATTTATCTTTTTAAATGTAAGGCTTTAATATTATTACAATTCTTTTATTTATTCCAAATTTTATTTTTTAAATACAGCTCTCTCCCTCTCATGACTCTTTGAAGATTCCTAAAGTTGACAAAGGAGTAACATATGAATATATGAAAAAAATAAAACACATACCTGTGTTTTAAGTGTTTTTTTTTTTTTTTTTTGATCAGATATATACCAAATAAGATTTTCATTAGTTTGTGTCTGCTTTGGACTTTGTTCTTTCTGCAGAATTACTTTATGTATTTAATTCATAATAGGAACCAAAGCATTGTAATATTACATCTTTGTCTGATAGTGTTTACTTTTTCCTACCATCTCCTGTGTTGTGTAGTTTTTGCACAGCTTTCAATTTAGAATGATTAGTTCAATGTATAATTACAACTCAGTCTTGAGTGGACCATTTTATTTCTGATGTTAACTGATCCTTACAAAGTGTAGATCACTGTTGGATAGCAACAGAGATTGAGTCTCTAAGTGGGATATATTATTAAAGAGGATTACTTGACTGAATTTGTCCACTTGATGCATTAATTAAATTCCTTGATTAATTAATTTCTCTTTAGAGAATCTATGTAAACTCACTAGAAAAACATGACCCCTAACTAATTCCTGATGAAATAATTTAATTTCCTAGGGCAAGCATGTCTTTATTTGGAAGCACTCAATTTTATTATTCTTCCATTTTTTTTTTTTTTTAATTAAAAGTATTTTTAGAGACTTTTAAAGAGCAGTCTTAAGTTCACAGAAAAACTGAGTGGAAGGTTCCAGAGATTTCCTGTTATACCCTTTGCCCCCTCAAATAGCATTGCCTCCTTCATTATCAGCATCCCCCACCAGTATGGTACATTCGTTACAGTTTATGAATCTACATTGATACATCACAATCACCCAAAGTTCATAGTTTACATTATGATTCACTCCTGATGTCTTACATTCTATGAAAGTGAAAGTGAAGTCGGCCAGTCCTGTCCGACTCTTTGCGAGCCCATGGACTGTAGCCTATCAGGCTCCTCCGTCCATGGGATTTTCCAGGCAAGAGTGCTGGAGTGGATTGCCATTTCCTTCTCTAGGGGATCTTCCTGACCCAGGAAACAACCCCGGTGTCCTGCATTGCAGGCAGACGCTTTACCGTCTGAACCACCAGGGAAGCCCCAGGTTTAAACAAATATATAGTGATATACACATCATTATGGTATCATATGAAGTGTTTTACTATGTAAAAATCCTCTGTGCTTGGCCCATTTATACCTCTCCCCCAACCAACCTTGCTGCTGCTACTGCTGCTGCTAAGTCGCTTCAGTCGTGTCCGACTCTGTGCGACCCCATAGACGGCAGCCCACCAGGTTCCCCCGTCCCTGGGATTCTCCAGGCAAGAACACTGGAGTGGGTTGCCATTTCCTTCTCCAATGCAGGAAAGTGAAAAGTGAAAGTGAAGTTGCTAAGTCATGCTGGACTCTTAGCAACCCCATGGACTGCAGCCTACCAGGCTCCTCCATCCATGGGATTTTCCAGGCAAGAGTACTGGAGTAGGGTGCCATTGGGCAATCACCAATTTTTTTTTTTTGCTTTATTCATATTTTTGCCTTTTTCAGAATGTAATATAGTTGGAATCATACAATACATAGCCTTTCAGGTTGGCATCTTTCACCTAACAATATGCATTTAAATTTAAATTTCTTCTATGTCTTTGTGACTTGATAGTTAATTTCTTTTCAGCACTGAGTTATATTCCATCAGCAAGATGAACCACTGTTTGTTTATACACTCACCTACTGAAGGACATCTTGGTTGCTTCCTAATTTACTCAATTATGAGTAATTCCTATAAACATCCATGAAGATTTTTGTGTAGACATATGTTTTCAAATCCTTTGGGTAAATTGCAAGAAACATAATTGCAAGATTGGTAAGAGTATGTTTAGTTTTGTAAGAAATTGCCAAAGCTCATTCCAAAGATTGTTTTTTCATTTTTAATATGACTTCATAGTATCATTATATTTTTCCAAATAATTTTGAAGTTAATGTGCAATGGTGAAGTAAGTGATACCTCTCTTCTTTGCTTCCATACTTTTTCTCACTATACTGATAAGAGGATTCACTTCTACCACCCACGCAGATCAAAGACTAGGTCAAGCCTTTGTATTTCATCATTAAACCATCCCTTTTACTTCACCATCTACATTATGAACTGATTTGGGTTTTTTTTTTAAGTCCTTGCCTTATGATTTATTAAGACTCACAACTCTAGTCCAGCTTCTAAAATTACCATCTTGAGTTAGAAATATGTGTCATAACAATCTATCCAAAGTATTGAAAAAGGAGAAATTCAGTGGCATAAGAACTTAAAATTGACAAAGACTGACAATGGTTGGATAGGTTCTTGGCAGTGCTAGAGATAAAAATGTGTGTTATTATTATCATTTCCACTTATTTTCATTCCTGGAGGTAAAGAGAAATTTTGGAGGTAATTTTAATTTCATATGCTTTGCAGTTACAGTTTGTCCATTTCTCTTAAACCAGTTATATATGTAAGTAAATTGAAAGCAAGACTTATTTAATTCATCAATAACAGAATTTTAAAGGGAAAGTACTTTACTGCTGCTTATTTTATTTGTATGCCAACTTTCAAATACACCTTTTATTCCTTCTCTCTCAGAATTCAAAGACACACACACACAAGTTCAGTTGTATCCAACTCTTTTTGATCCTATGGACTGTAGCTGGCCAGGCTCCTCTATCCATGGGACTCTCCAAGCAAGAATCTGGGGGTGGGGTAGCCATTTCCTTCTCTAGGGGATCTTCCTGACCCAGAAGTGAAACTGCATAGCAGACAAACTCTTTACCATCTGAGCCACCAGGGAAGCCCCCTCCTTCAACCTCCACTGCCTCCACACATACATATCCTTATTATTTGTAGATTTTGTTTTGTGAAATCACCTACTCAGTAAAGGTTATTCGTAAGCCCCAATTCAATATTCATGATGCATTTATGATCATTCATAGACATCCATCTGCACAGGGTGGAGAAAAACTTGGCATTCCCAGCTGAGACCAAACAAGGCATAACTTTGCTTTTTTCTTTTGGTTCTCATGTTGTAAATGTATTCATGTCACAGATTACTTAATGACATCTTTTTCACCTTTTTTGTTTGTTTGTTTTGTTTTGTGATTTTGTTTTTTAAAATGAGTTCCAAATATAATGTTGTAGCTCTGTCTAGTGTTCCCAAGTATAAGAAAACTGTGATGAGCCTTATGAAGGAAATATGTGTATCAGATAAGATTCATTTAGGTATGAGTTACAGTGCTGCTGAACGTGAGTTCAAGGTTAAAGAACCAACAATACATATGAAATAAGATGTCTTTAAACAGAAACATGGTCTTCCCAAGTGACTCAGTGGGAAAGAATCTGACTGCAGATGCAGAAGATGCAAGAAACACAGTTAGATCCCTGGTTTGGGAAGATCCCCTGGAGGAGGAAATGGTAACCCACTCCAGTATTCTTGCCTGGAAAATCCCATGGACAGAGGAGCCTGGCAGGCCATCCATGGGGTCAAAAAGAGTTGTACATAAGTGAGTGACTGAGCATGCACAAACAGAAACTCACATAAAACAAGGTTATGTATTATCAGCTCAGGAAAACATGACTGGAAGCCCACAGGAGCCAAATTCTGCATTTCCTTAGGAGTAATAATTGTATATTCACTAATTTAGTGTTTGCTGTGCCTTTATAGAACGTGACTATCAGAAATAATGAGAATTGACTGTACATAACTTATTGTGATTTAAATTATCTATTTTACTATCTTAACTGTATAGTTACTCTGTATATACCTATTCATATGCATAAGCACACACATATTCACATACATGTGTATTAATTCTTCACAAGCTCCTTTTTATGCTACCAAAATTTAAAGACCACTGGTTCACTGGGACATGGAGTTTAAGGAAATGAGACTAAGCAGTTTAGATTCAGTTAGATAATAAAAGTTGTCTAGCATTGTATATGCTTCCCTTGTGGAATAGCAATTCTGGTATTGGTATCACTTTATTATTTTAGTAATAAATCCTTTTCTGGGAGCTAAACAGCCTCCAAAACCTTTCCCTTATGTACCCGGGATCCCTTATTCTCAGTTACTGTTGTCATCTTTGCCAGTTCACCTCCCATTGGTTTGCCTCAGCTGGACTTTATTTAACAATACCAGCTCATATTATGGCTTAAGCTAGGAAGTAATGATACCAGCAGGTAAAATGAAGAGTACCATGCCACAGCATGCCACATCTAGGGCTTTCTGCCATCCTAGAAAGTAGTTAGCACTGCAGTGCGTCATGTTTAGAGGCTATTTATCTTCCTTGATGCAGTAAATGCAGCCCTTCAGTCTACCTATACCTCATTACAGGACCATCTTTCATTCACCATGTCTAAGAGATTGCCTTCTCCATCATTTATTTTTATTATTTTCTATTTCCTAATTTGCCCCGAGTAGACTACATAAGCAGATATTCATTCAATTATTCATCCATCCAATAGCTAATGACTGCCACCTATATGTCAGATACTCCTAAGTGCAAGAATAGAATACATGGCAATATTTTCAAAGGGCTTTCAGTTTAGAGTGGAATAAAAAGAAATTAAATAAGGAAACAAATTAAATGATTTGGAGTGATAGGACTATGAGAGAAATAAGGTATGGGCATGGAATAGAAAGTAACCAGGATTGAGGTGGGAGGAGGATTGCTTTCTTAATTATGTTGGTCAGGGAAGAGGGAGAGAGATCCCCTAAGAGAGGCTTTGACCTTGTACTATACTTGAAATAGTATTGAAAAGACTGGTCAGCACACAAAAACTTAAACTGTGCTCTAATAATAACCCTGGATATTCTGATGATACATGGTAACTGGTGATGGCAGAAATTAACCTCTCTAAAGACTCTCACAGGCTACTAGAGGAAATAATGTAGTTTTAAAATTGTAATTACAGTAGAAGAGAAGATGTGCCATAAGAGAAAAAAAAAGATCTTCTGAGGAGATATTACTTTCCACTGTTGTTATTCATGCATTCATTCATGCAAACATTCATTGTGAGAAAGTTTCCTAGAAAAGGTAATATTAATTAAACAGATTTTGAACGAATGGCTGGGAGGTGACTCTCTAGACAGAGGAATTAACAGTGTTTAGAGACAGAACTCATACCTAGATTGTAAAAAGACATAGATATCAGGCAAACAGTCTGACTTTTATTCCTATTTTATGGGAGTTTTTAAGAGAGGAAGTGGCATGATTGGCATTGTGCAGTAAGGCATTTTTACACTGATATTGAAAGAATCATTGGAGGAGGCAAGGAGCTGAGGAAGACCTCCAAGTAGGCATTGGAAAAGTTTTGAGAAGGCTAAACATCACAGAAGAAATGAGAATGGGAAAAGGCAATGCAAGCAGTGACATTTGGAGATAGAAGAAAAAGACTGCTGACTTTAGGAAGACTGAGTGACTTTGTTAATGTGCTTCATGAGGTGTTGAAGCAGGAAAATGAGGGGAGATTTGAAGAGTGCTTGGTTTTGAGACTCTGAGACTAAGAAGATGGCGATGCTGTCCTCAGAATGAGTTAAGAAGAATTCCCTTTGCATCTATCTTCAGGTAGAGATTGTAGAGAATTTATATAATCTCTCTTCAAAATGTTAGCTAGAATTCATCAGAAATCCAAAACTTATCCAACATTCAAAAATGCATTAATTAAAAAATAATGTAACCCATCACCTCAGTAGACAAAAAAAGATAAGTTTTATGATAGCACTTAATAGGTACAGAAAAACATTGGCCCAAATTCAACATGATAAAGAGCATTTCAATTACAAAAACAGTACAAAGAAAAACTTCAGCTAACATTATACTTAATGATGAGAAACAAGGTGAATGTGCTTTTTCCCTAAGACTGGGACCAAGACAAGGATTTTTCCTCTCACCAAACCCATTCAGCATCATATTGAATGATCTAATTAATGCAGTAAGACAATAAAAGAAATAAAGGTTATAAAGATTGAATTACATGAAATAAAACTTTTCACAGGTGACATGATTGTCAATGTAGAAAATACAAAAGTTATTAACAAAAAAAACTCCTGAATAAGTGGATATAGCATGGTTGTAGTATGTAAGATTAATGTAAAAAAGACAATTGCTTTCCTATGTACCAGCAATGAAGTTAGAATTTGAAAATGGACAGTTAGAATTTGAAAATAAAGACACAATACCATTTACACTGGCATTAAATGTTTAGATATTTGTCTAACAAAATATGTTCAAGTTATATTTGTGAAAAGCTGCAAATCTCTGATGAAAGAAGTCAAAGAAAATCTAAATAAGTGGAAAGATATTCCAAGTTTATGTTTTGGAAGACTCAATAATGTATTGTTAAAACTTCATTTTTTTCCAGTTTGATAGACTGATACACTGCCATCCCAATTAAGCTCACAGCAGTTGATTTTGTGAACAGTGACCAATGGAGTCGAAAGATTTTATGGAAAGGCAAAAGTCAAAGGAGTGAGATGTTCTGTCTTCAAGACTTACTATTAACCTACTGTAATCAAGAGACTGTGATATAGGTTGAAAAGTAGATAGATCAATGGAAAACAATAGAGAGCCTAGAACAGTCAGCTGTTCTTTGACAAAGAAGTGGTGGCAATTTGATGGAGAATTAATAGTCTTAAACAAGAGATGCTAGAGTAACTGAACACCCACTATCTGCATTCAAAAACACTGCTAAACACAGATCTTACACCTTTGACCAACATGTAGCTCAAAATGTATCATACACCTAAATGTGAATGTGAAACTCTAAAATTATTAGAAGAAATCTTAAATGCATGTGAAAGTTAAGGAATTCAACGTGAAAAGTCTACATACTGTACAATTCCAACTATATAGCTATCTGGAAAGGCAAAATTATAGAGAGAGACTATGTAAGAGCATCAGGAATTCGTATAAGGGGAAGCATGAATATATAGGATTTATAGAGCAGTACTACTATTCTGTGTGATAGCATAATGGTGGATGCACAATACTATACATTTGTCAAAATCTGTAGTACTATGTGTATAACATAATACAAGAATCCTACTGTAACTCTGGACTTTATATATTAAAAATAATATATCAACATTAATAATAGTCATGCATATGAACATTATTAATATTAATATTATATTATTTTATGTGATATTATGTGATATATTATATATAATGTAATGTGTAACTATAATTATATAATATATAATATATACATTACATATATAATATATAAATATATAATATATATTATGTATATATTATAATATATAACATATTTATGTTTAATAATGTATTTATTAAATAAATATATAATAAATACAATGTATTATATTTAATAATATATATAATTATATAATATTACATATTTATATATTATATATTAACATATAATATATATTATAATTTATAATATATAATGTTATATATCATGTATAATGTAATTAATAACAATTAATATATTAATATAATATTATTAAAATAGATATAATAGTATTAACAATATATGTTGGTTCCTCATTTGCAACAATTGTACTTCACTAATGCAAGATATTAACAATAGGAAAAACTGAAAGGTGAAGAGGTGGTATATGAGAACTCTATGTACCATCTGCTTACTTTTCTGTAAACCTAAAATTACTCTAAGAAAGTAAATTCTATGACTTTTTAAAAACTTATATTGAGTACAGAATAAAAAATAATTTTTTTCCATCTTTTCCATTTGCTATTAGATAATTAAATCTAAGTGTTGAAAAAAATCACCTCCAGGCACTGTGTAGAAATACTGACATTGTGAATTTGTAGAAAATAATTGGGATAAAGGTTCCCTGCAGTGGTCTTTGAGCAGCTAGAAGGTACTTTTAGTAGTGCAGAGGAAAAGGGAGATTCATGATTCAAGAAGGGAAAATTGTGTATGCTGAATCGTCAAGATAGTAGTAACTGTTGTGAGACAATTCCACTGAATGCAGCGGCTAGAGGTAAAAAGCATGTAAAGTAATTTAAGTCAGGGTTATGGAGAACTTTCAGAGGAGCCCTTTACCCAATTGGGTGGGCTCAGCAGTTATCTAAAAAAAGTAGTGCTTAGGGATTAAATAATAGCTATGGGAATGCTCATAGTCCAGTGTCTGCAAAATCTAGGGACTCTATAAATATTTAATTTTCTTTCACATAACTATTATCATGGTTTAATTCACTCTCACTCAAGATTTGTTATCAACTCTGGGTTAAGTTAGTGAATAACTCATAAGGGCCAACCATTATGGATTAAAATATATTTAGTACTCTTAAGTAAAATTCGTTAAAAAACAATTTTCCCTCCTTAGTTATAGTGCTAATTTATCAATGCATATGACTTTTTTGTTTGAATTACAAGCTTCTAAGGGGCATACTATTGTAATTTTATCATTTAAGATAAGCCTGTTTATGTACCTAGAGGTTATTGGTTAAATAGTGATTATATATTGATTGAATCATTATATATTAATTGAACTGAGATGCAACTGAGAAGATATAATTAGAACCCAAACTCATAAACTAAAATGCTCTGTAAATTGGATGTTCTATGCTGTCTTTCACTTTTTGGTCACATAATAACTAAATTATTTTATTTTTCTTAGAGGGTGAGGGTATGGTTATTCTTTAGAAGCTATCTATCACTTGAAATAAATATTTAGCAGTCATATATATATATATATGTATATATATACACACACACACACACAGGATTTTCTTCTATAAAACAAAATCTACAGGGTCCTTTTAAAAAATACAATTTAATTTTCACATATCCTTGTGACATTCAAACATTATTTGAATGTTTAATGAATATTGGTAGAGATTCACCTAAAACACTAGCCTAAATGATTTACAATGATGCAGAGCCCCAGAGACAAGAAAATGAAGAGGTCTCATCTAATGTGGCAAGGCCACTACTATGCCTGTATAGTTGCAAGATCAGGAAAATGTAATTAATGGAAGAACAAAGCTTCTGTGGGTGCTAGATTGCTAATTAATCTAATCACAGTTAAATCAAGAAGAAACAAAACTTTGGGGGAAAAGAGGCTTTCCTGTATTCAAAGGAACCATTCAAAGATGGCCATTTCTATTTTTCCTTTCTGTGAGATTTCATTGCGTAGCATAATCTGAAATGAGTACTTTCAATGTCTAAAATTCAGTATTCAAACTTTGAATTTCTGAACTTTTTTAAGATTCTTCCAAGTTAATTTCAGCGTGGTATTTGTTTTTCAGTATATTAATGGCTTTTTTTTTGCCAAAACAATAATTTCAGAGTACACTACTCACCATCCCTCCAGAGCCTTGACTATTATGATGAGATTCAATTAACTACTTAGATTTAACTCATTAGATACTTAATATTTAATTCTGAAACTCAATGAAACTATAGCAAATCAGTTATCTATTAATATATTTGTTTTATGCAAGTTATAAATGTATGTTAAAAATTAGCCCAGATTCTGCACCTTCACTAAACTTTTGACTGTGCAATCTTGATTCTCTCTGTTCTTGATTCTCTCTCAATCACCAGCGTCATCAGTCTGGTGGTAGTCCTGCCATCATATCTATGACTCATCCTAGATTGTACAGGACAAAAGGGAAGAAAACTTCAAATAGTTCACTTGACTCAAAGCACTGAAATAGTTTTAACCCAATCTCCCTGACTCAGACTATAGAAGAATTGGGGAAAGCAAGAATACACTACAAAGTTCTGATTTTCCTCCATAAAATTACATACACATCATTAAAATCCAAAAAAAAGAAGCTAAAATTCCCACCTTGCCATTATTTCCCATCACATCGCATTGCCCAAGAGATGTGAAAGGAGTTATTATGTTAACAAATCCTCTCACAAAAAAATGCAATGTCTCATAAAATAAACGGAGAAAGAATTCCAATAAAGTATTGCCTGACTTGAACATTATATTTCACTGACACAGCATTGGGTTTCATTGTACGGAATAGGTAATTGGCAGAAATTGAAAAACAAGGTTGTGCAATACAATTCTAATATTGCAAAACTCAAACAGGTTGTGTCACATTCCCCCAAAATATATCCCTGTGTGTCTTACTAAATTTTTGTATCTCTTTAACCACTCCCTCCCCCATCAAATTTGGAGGGTGTGTGTGTTTAAGAGCTTAAAATTAGCAAGCCTACCTTTAAGGTCTTGATTATACTGTGGAAAATAGAACAAAAAGAGTGAGTAAAGCAATTTTCCAGGAAACCTGAATAGCAAGGTGAATATGTAGTTGATGGAATCATAAGACCTTATGGGGATTCAGAATTGGTCTGAGGTATTTTTTCAGATTGATGTGAATCAATTTAGAGATTTATGAGGAAGTTGTTTCTTCAAGAGATTTTTTGTGTGCCTAAAATTAGCTGCAGGCTTCCCTGGTGGCTCAGCAGTTAAAAAAAAATAAGGAGTCTCCTGCAATTCAGGAGACTCAGGTTTGTTCCCTGGGTTGGGAAGATCCCCTGGAGAAGGAAACAACAACTCACTCCGGTATTCTTGCCTGGCAAATCCCATGGACAGATGAGCCTGGCTGGCTACGGTCCATGGGGTTCAAAAGAGTTGGATAGGACTTAGTGACTAAACAAGAACAAAAATTAGTTTTAGTCCAAAGCCTGTTGTAGAGCAGTTCTCAAATTTAAGTATTCATTAGTTAGTGAAGTCCCTCAATCGTGTCTGTCTCTGTGACCCCGTGGACTGGGGGTCCATGGCTTCTCCATCCATGGAATCTTCCAGGCAAGAGTACTGGAGTGGGTTGTCATTTCCTTTTCCAGGGGATCTTCCCAACCCAGGGATAGAACCCAGGTCTCTAGCATTGCAGGCAGACGCTTTACCTTTTGAGCCACCAGGGAAGCCCACCAAATTTAAGTATGTATTTAAGTATATATCAGCATCAATTTCAGGGTTTGTGAAAACACAGATTGCTGGGCCTCAGTCTTTCAGAGTTGTAGATTCATTGGTTCTAGAATTGGGCCTAAGAATTTGTGGGTCTAACAAGTCCCCAGGTGATGCTAATATTGCTGGTCTGGGGCCCTCACCTGAGGAGCATTAACTGCTCTCAAGAAAGTTCAATCATTGCACAGACACAGAATTGATCAAATAATTTGGAAATCAACAGAGTTACAGCTCTTAAATGTCTTTTTTATCAATACCTTTCTGAGAATTTCTTGAATTTTAAATCAGCTATCTGGCTTCTGTCTATATCCCTTTGGAGTACAAACCCAAATAACAAGGTTGTTAAATTTCATTCCTTTATCATGTCCTGTTTCCCCATCTTCCTGTCTCCTCAGCCCTCAGTTGTTAAACTTTTGAAATTGTTCAGACATATTCACTGACTCAGTTTGGTGCTCTTAGGACCGACAGAAATAGAATATTATTAGGAATTACAGTTTTTAAAGTCAGAAACAAGGAGAATATTTTTCAGATTGAATTTTAGATAATTATTACTTCTGTACTTCAAATTAATACTTCATACTATTAAAATGTATTCCAAATATATTTGGAAAAAATGTTTATTCCAATATTTATTCCAAATATATTTGGAATAAAAATAAAAAATATATTCCAAATAAAAACCTCTTCTTGGTGTCTGTGCTCATTTCATATACAAAGTTTCTTTTAAAACTTAAGAATCAAGATATAGATTATGTTAACATTTTTTGAAAAATAACAGCAATTTACCTCCTCCAAAAAACTGATGAAATAGAGCAAAAATGCTGATGTTTCTCCTAATACTTACTCAAAACCTTTATAAAAGTTTACTTTATTCAAATGAAAGACAGTGATGCATGGACTGAACTGATTATTTAAGATATACCATACTGTTGTATACTTAGATTGGCTTTAGGATTTTATCTCTACTTGCATTACTATCCCTTTCCATTTCCCAAATGTGTTTACCAGGTACACACCCAACATTTTTCATCTACCTGTCCTCTTTTTCTTTTTTTTTTTTTAACCTGTCCTCTTTTTCATTATCCTACTTCTAGCCTTTTAATCTTTGCAAGCTAAGAAGATATTTGAGTATCTTTTTTATGAACCTATATATGCGTGTTTTGTTATCTTTCTTATGTAGTTTTGGAAAGTAAAAATTTCGGATAGTAATAGTACTGTCTTTCAATGCGACATGTACCACGTGACTCCTTGAACACTTTGGGCACTTAATAACCTTTGTAACACCATCAATGACATCATTATCATCAATCATGGGAGCTGTTCTCAGCTCTGATTCAATTAGTCCTAGCTTAAAAAGGATCTTCTCTTATGTCACTGGTTACTGTTCAAGCCTGATAGCTTCTCATTTTCAAATACATCTGCTCTCTTTCAAGAAATTTTTGAGTGCCTTCCATACCTTTAATGGCGAAACCTACAGATTAGTGACAAAGAAGTTGATTGAAATGAGGTATCATTTACTAATGAGAGGGTGTTGGGTTCAGCCTGCGAATACTAACCTGCTTCCACATGACTAACCAGGATTTCACAAAAGTAAATCATCACTGAAATATAGTAATTCTCCTAATCACCTAATGATACTATTTCTTATATATAGACAAATGCATGCAGGGTTCCCCATTATCTTTAAGAAGGTCACTCAACACTTATCAGAGTCAAGTAAATGAGATTTAAGCTGTCCTTCTCCAACACCATAAACTTACCTGCTTATATCCATCCTATAATTATGGAGCAGAAATGTACCATACAAAAAATGAGTTTTAGTGATAAATAATCTACAATGGTGTATAACCTGAAATAATCATTTATCCCTTTGAAAACCTAAAATGTGTCAGAACCAGAAAAATCTATTGAATCCATTTTCATCTATGGCATGCTTTGTTCAAATGAAAATTTATGTGGCAACATTTTATCTAAAAGAGATAAAAGTAAGTGATGTGAATGAAGCCAGGTTGGGGAGGTTGGCTCTTTGAACTGCCTTTCCCTCCGGTGGTTCCAAAAGGAGTCCCACAGTCAACCCAGAGGTTTCAAGCAGCATGAAAACTGCTGTATTTGAAGGTTAATCCATGGGCTATTTTTCCTCCAGAGCATGTGTCACCATACAACATACTATATATAATATCTTATTTTCTTACAATTAATCAAATGATTAATGTACATTGAGATTTAAGCTGTATAAAGGGAGAGACCTTTTTATCTGCTTGATTCATAGTGTGTACTCAGTGAATATTTTTGTTGAAT
The DNA here is from genome assembly GCF_019923935.1 of Bubalus bubalis. Taxonomy (NCBI): domain Eukaryota; kingdom Metazoa; phylum Chordata; class Mammalia; order Artiodactyla; family Bovidae; genus Bubalus; species Bubalus bubalis. Next base: position 77,606,936 of record NC_059165.1, read on the forward strand.
GAATGAATGAGTATATCCATGAATGAATATGTTTCCTAATTATTAGTTAATTAAAGTGATATGTCCCCAGGATTAAAAAAAAGGAAAGATGACAATCACTGATTCAAAAGAACAGATGAAGTAGTTGAAGCAGATAAAATGTCTATAAGAAAACATTTAATAAATGAAGCCATTACATAATGGATACCTTTCCAGTGGTACAGTAATGATGTAATCATGTGATAGGGCGGGGAAACTGGATCAAGTAGATCAGAAGATTCACTGGGGAAATGACTAGCTATGGGGCCTTAAATAATTGTCTTAACCTTTCTGGGCCTCAGTTTCCTCATATAAAATCATGTCTTATAGCTAAGTGACCACTGATATCCCTTGGAGTTGTAGGCAGCAAAGAGATTTTGGATAGATGGAAAAAAATGGAGAGTAGCATAGAAACATTTACAGTACCATATGTAAAATAAATAACCTGGGGGAATTTGCTGTATGAGTCAGGGAACTTAAACCAGGGCTCTGTAATTAGACGGGTAGGAAGGGGTGGGAGATGGGAAGGAGGTTAAGAGGGAGGGGACATATGTACACCTAAATGGCTGATTCATGATATGTCAGAAACCAATAAAATATGGTAAAGCAATTATCTTATATTAAAAAAATAAATATATGTATATAAAATTGAACTAGCTAGGAGGCAATCACTGTGCAAATATGCCTTGAGAACTCAATCAGAAGATAAGCTGTTTTGAGTTCTATGTTACACAACACAGTGACATGGCTGAAGTTTAAATTTGATCAAGTAAAACTGAAGTTTAAAGAAAATATAACAAGAAGAAATTAATGTTCTAAGTATTTTTTTCCAACCCCACGCACATAGAAATTCCTAAAAGGTGTATTGAAGCAATACCTCAAGTGGCATAACTTTGTCCTACACAGAGATACAGGTACGGGCAAGTTTCAGATCAGTTCATTTCAGTCACTCGTGTCTGACTGTGAGTCCATGGACTACAGCACGCCAGGCCTCCCTGTCCATCATCAACTCCCAGAGTTCACCTAAACTCATGTCCATTGAGTCCGTGATGCCTTCCAGCTATCTTATCCTCTGTTGTCCCATTCTCCTCCTGCCCTCAACTTTCCCAGTATCAGGGTCTTTTGAAATGAGTCAGCTCTTCGCATCATGTGGCCACAGTATTGGAGTTTTGGCTTCAACATCAGTCCTTCTCATGAACACTTAGGAATGATCTCTTTTAGGATGGACTGATTGGATCCCTTTGCAGTCAAAGGGACTCTCAAGGGTCTTCACCAACACCACAGTTCAAAAGCATTAATTCTTCGGTGCTCAGCTTTCTTTATAGTCAAATTCTTACATCCATACATGACTACTAGAAAAACCACAGCCTTGACTAGACCGACTTTTGTTGACAAAGAAATGTCTCTGCTTTTTAACATGTTATCTAGGTTGGTCATAACTTTCCTTCCAAGGAGTAAACGTCTTTTAATTTCATGCCTACAATCACCATCTGCAGTAACTTTGAGGCAAAAAAAATTAAATAAAGTCAACCACTCTTTCCCCATCTATTTGCCATAAAGTGATGAGACCAGATGCCATGATCTTAGTTTTCTGAATGTTGAGCTTTAAGCCAGCTTTTTCACTCTCCTCTTTCACTTTCATCGAGAGGTTCTTTAGTCCTTCTTCACTTTCTGCCATTAAGGTTGGTGTCATCTATATCTGAGGTTACTGATATTTCTTCTGGCAATCTTGATTCCATCTTGTGCTTCATCCAGCCCAGCTTTTCTCATGATGTACTTTGCATATAAATTAAATAAGCAGGATGACAATATACAGCTTTGACATACTCCTTTTCCTATTTGGAACCAGTCTGTTGTTCCATGTCCAGTTCTAACTGTTGCTTCCTGACCAGCATATAGGTTTCTCAAGAGGCAGGTCAGGTGGTCTGGTATTCCTATTTCTTTCAGAATTTTCCACAGTTTATTATGATCCACACAGTTAAAGGCTTTGGCATAATCAATAAAGCAGAAATATACATTTTTCTGGAATACTTTTGCTTTTTCAATGATCCAGCAGAGGTTGGCAATTTGATCGCTGATTCCTCTGCCTTTTCTAAAACCAGCTTGAACATCAGGAAGTTCACGGTTCACGTATTGCTGAAGCCTGGCTTGGAGAATTTTGAGCATTACTTTGCTAGCGTGTGAGATGAGTACAATTGTGCAGTATGAGCATTCTCTGGCATTGCCTTTCTTTGGGATTGGAATGAAACAGACCTTTTCCAGTCCCGTGGCCACTGCTGAATTTTCCAAATTTGCTGGCATATTGAGTGAGCACTTTTTCCAGCATCATCTTTTAGGATTTGGAATAGCTCAACTGGAATTCCATGACCTCCACTACCTTTGTTCGTAGTGATGCTTCTTAAGGCCTGCTTGACTTCACATTCTAGGATGTCTGGCTCTAGGTGAGTGATCACACCATCATGAGTATTTGGGTCATGAAGATCTTTTTTTGTACAGTTCTTCTGTGTATTCTTGCCACCTCTTCTTAATATCTTCTGCTTCTGGTAGGTCCTTACAATATCTTTCCTTTATTGAGCCCATCTTTGCATGAAATGTTCCCTTGGTATCTCTAATTTTCTTGAAGAGACCTCTAGTCTTTCCCATTCAATTATTTTCCTTTATATCTTTGCAGTGAAGAAGGCTTTCTTATCTCTCCTTGCTACTCTTTGGAACTCTGCATTCAAATGGGTATATTTTTTCCTTTTCTCCTTTGCTTTTTACTTCTCTTCCTTTCATAGCTATTTGTAAGTCCTTGTCAGACAGTCATTTTGCTTTTTTGCATTTCTTTTTCTTGGGGATGGTCTTGCTCCTGTACAATGTCATGAACCTCTGTCCTTAATTCATCAGGCACTCTATCAGATCTAGTCTCTTAAATCTTTTCTCACTTCCACTATATAATCATAAGGGATTTGATTTATGTCATACCTGAATGGTCTAGTTTTTTCCACTTTCTTCAATTTAAGTCTGAATTTGGCAATAAGGAGTTCATGATCTGAGCCACAGTCAGCTCCCAGTCTTGTTTTTGCTGACTGTATAGAGCTTCTCCATCTTTGACTGCAAAGAATATAATCAACCTGATTTTGGTACTGGCCATCTGGTGATGTCCATGTGTAGACTCTTCTCTTGTGTTGTTGGAAGAGGGCATTTGCTATGACCAGTGCATTCTCTTGGCAAAACTCTATTAGCTTTTGCCCTGCTTCATTCTGTACTCCAAGGCCAAATCTGCCTGTTACTCCAGGTGTTTGTTGATTTCCTACTTTTGCATTCCAGTCCCCTAAAATGAAAAGAACATCTTTTTTGGGTGTTAGTTCTAAAAGGTCTTGTAGGTCTTCATAGAACCGTTCAACTTCAGTTTCTTCAGCATTACTGGTTGGGGCATAGACTTGGATTACTGTGATATTGAATGGTTTGCCTTGGAAATTCATTCTGTCATTTTTGAGATTGCATCCAAGTACTGCATTTTGGACTCTTTTGTTGATTATGATGGCTACTCCATTTCTTCTGAGGGATTTCTGCCCACAGTAGTAGATATAATGGTCATCTGAGTTAAATTCACCCATTCCAGTCCATTTTAGTTCGCTGATTCCTAGAATGTCAATGTTCAGTCTTGCCATCTCCTGTTTGACCAACTTCCAATTTGACTTGATTTTTGGACCTACCATTCCAGGTTCCTATGCAATATTGCTCTTTATAGCATCGAACCTTACTTCTGTCAGCAGTCCCGTCCACAACTGGGTATTGTTTTTTCTTTGACTCCATCCCTTCTTTCTTTCTGAACTTATTTCTCCACTGGTCTCCAGTAGCATTTTGGGCACCTACTGTCTGGTGAGTTCACCTTTCAGTGTCCTATCTTTTTGCCTTTTCATACTGCTCATGGGGTTCTCAAGGCAAGAATACTGAAGTCATTTGCCATTCCCTTCTCTAGTGGACCACATTTTGTCAGTCTCCACCATGACCTGTCTGTCTTGGGTGACCCTACAAGGGCATGGCTTAGTTTTATTGAGTTAGACAAGGCTGTTGTCCATGTGATCAGATTGGCTAGTTGTCTGTGATTGTGGTTTCAGTCTGTCTGCCCTCTGATACCCTCTCACAGCTCCTACAGTTTTACTGGGGTTTCTCTTACCTTGGAGGTGGGATATCTCTTCATATCTGCTCCAGCAAAGTGCAGCCATTGCTCCTTACCTTGGACATGGGATATCTCCTCTTGGCTGTCACTCCTGACCTTGGATGTGGGATATCTCCTCTCTGCCATTCGCCAGTCCATTGCCGAGCAGCCACCAGTAAACCAAATAAGAATTACAGTCTATTTTCTTTAAATCAACTATTTTATGTACAAATAATAAAGATGCAGAAAAGTGTATAGAACAAAGTGTGTAGTTTATTGAAATTTTACACAGTGTACATAACTACATAAACCACCACTAGGAAAAACAAAAACCACCACTAGGAATAAGGAAATTGAATATCACCAGCACTGTAGATATTCAATACTGCTAATTATTACACACCTCAAAGGCAATAGTTATTCTAACTTCCACACAATAGATTCTTGGTTTTTTATTTCCATAAGTGGAATCATACTTTAGGTACTGCTTTTTTTCTTTCACTTAAGCATAAGTTTATGGGCTCTAAAACTTCTACTGTAATGACCAATATATTTAGGTTTAAAGAATCTTACTATTTTCTATAAAACATTTGTTCTTTTTTTCCTTATTTTTGCCTTCTCATTGAGTGATCAATATTTTTAAACTTATCGTTATTCCTTTTAATTACTGTTAATGATTTTTATTTTAGGTACATTTAGTGATTTAACCCTAAATCTTAGTCATAAATGTAATTCAGAATCCCTGTACATTCATAAAAATTATTTAGAATGCCAAATCTTTTGATAAGATGAGCTATATATTTTGATTTTTACCATATTACTAGTTAAAATTTAGACAGTTTTAAACAACAGAATACATAAACATATATACATTTATCCTCAGGCCAAGAATGCTGTCACGTGTCATGTCACCTTGGAAAAGTAATGCTCAAAATTCTCCAAGCCAGGCTTTAGCAATATGTGAACCGTGAACTTCCAGATGTTCAAGCTGGTTTTAGAAGAGGCAGAGGAACAAGAGGTCAAATTGCTAACATCCGCTGGATCATGGAAAAAGCAAGTGAGTTCCAGAAAAACATCTATTTCTGCTTTATTGACTATGCCAAAGCCTTTGACTGTGTGGATCACAATAAACTGTGGAAAATTCTCAAAGAGATGGGAATACTAGACAACCTGACCTGCCTCTTGAGAAACCTATATGTAGGTCAGGAAGCAACAGTTAGAACTGGACATGGAACAACAGACTGGTTCCAAATAGGAAAAGGAGTACGTCAAGGCTGTATATTGCCACCCTGCTTATTTAACTTATATGCAGAGTACATCTTAGAAACGCTGGGCTGGAAGAAGCACAAGCTGGAATCAAGATTGCCGGAAGAAATATCAATAACCTCAGATATGCAGATGACACCATCCTTATGGCAGAAAGTGAAGAGGAACTAAAGTACCTCTTGATGAAAGTGAAAGAGGAGAGTGAAAAAGCTGGCTTAAAGCTCAACATTCAGAAAACGAAGATCATGACATCTGGCCCCATCACTTCATGGGAAACAGATGGGGAAACAGCAGAAACAGTGTCAGACTTTATTTTTCTGGGCTCTAAAATCACTGCAGATGGTGACTGCAGCCATGAAATTAAAAGACGCTTACTCCTTGGAAGACAAGTTATGACCAACCTAGATAGCATAATCAAAAGCAGAGACATTACTTTGCCAACAAAGGTCCGTATAGTCAAGGGTATGGTTTTTCCAGTGGTCATGTATGGATGTGAGAGTTGGACTGTGAAGAAAGCTGAGTGCTGAAGAATTAATGCTTTTGAACTGTGGTGTTGGAGAAGACTCTTGAGAGTCCCTTGGACTGCAAGGAGATCCAATCAGTCCATCCTAAAGGAGATCAGTCCGGGGTGTTCATTGGAAGGACTGATGCTGAGGGTGAAACTCCAGTACTTTGGCCACCTCATGTGAAGAGTAGACTCATTGGAAAAGACCCTGATGCTAGGAGGGATTGGAGGCAGGAGGAGAAGGGGATGATAGAGAATGATATGGCTGAATGGCATCACCGACTCGATGGGCATGAGTTTGGGTGAACTCCGGGAGTTGGTGATGGACAGGGAGGCCTGGTGTGCTGTAATTCATGGAGTCGCAAAGAGTTGGACACGACTGAACTGAAAAATGAGAGCAAAAAATCAAATTACATGCTAAGTGTTTGAAAATAATTGTCACTCATGGACCTTGGAAAGGCTCTCCTTTGAGAACTGCTACTTAGAGATTCAGCATAATTACATATCTTCTACTTACAGTGGAGTTTCATCATGAAAAATCCTCCTACAATGAAAATATCATAAATGAAAATGCGTTTCACCTAGCTTACCAAACACTAGAGTTTAGCCTATATGATTTAAATGTGCTAAGAGCACTTACATTTAGCTTACAGTTGAGCAAAATCATCTAACAAAGCCTATATAGACAAAGCCTATATTTTAAAAAAAGTTTTAACTATCTCATGTAATTTTTGGAATGCTGTACTGAAAGTGGAAAGCAGAATGGTTCTTTGGGTATAGGATAGCTGTAAGTGGCTTTGTTGTTTATCTTCGTGATTGCATAGCCACTTGCCTCATCTCACAAGTCTAATTTCTTCAGTGTATTCTGGAAATTGTATATGAAAGAATGGTAGAAGTTTCAGATGATGAAATTTTCCATTGGAGAGAGATAATTTCTCCTCCACTAAAAATATAGAGGTGTGATGTTGTGATGTTCAGTGGAGTCTGAGAGGAGATCACTTCAATCTAGCAGGAACTGAATTAAATAAAGCTGGTTTCAGTTTTAATAAGACTCAATTTGTTTTTGATTCACACTAGATTGAATTCACCTAGATTGCTTTATACACAATCCCAGAAGGCTTTAGCAACCATTCTTGTCCTTCAGAAGATTTTGGATCATCTATCTAGCTTCTTGCTTTGTGAAATTTTGGAATTTGTCTCTGTGAAGAAAGGAAGTGTCCAGTGCACTGTGCAGCCAAAGGTGGAGAAGCTCTATACAGTCAGCAAAAACAAAACCAGGACCCGACTGTAGCTCAGATCATGAACTCCTTATTGCCAAATTCAGACTTAAATTGAAGAAAGTAGGGAAAACCACTAGACCTTTCAGGTATGACCTAAATCAAATCCCTTATGATTATACAGTGAAACTGAGAAATAGATTTAAGGCACTAGATCTGATAGGCAGAGTGCCTGAGGAACTATGGATGGAAGTTCATGACATTGCACAGGAGACAGGGATCAAGACCATCCCCAGGAAAAAGAAATACAAAAAGCAAAATGGCTGTCTGGGGAGGCCTTACAAATAGCTATGAAAAGAAGAGAAGGGAAAAGCAAAGGAGAAAAAGAAAGATATACCCATTTGAATGCAGAGTTCCAAAGAATAGCAAGAAAAGATAAGAAAGCCTTCTTCAGGGATCAGTGCAAAGAAATAGAGGAAAATAATCTAATGGGAAAGACTAGAGATCTCTTCAAGAAAATTAGAGATACCAAGGGAACATTTCATACAAAGATGGGCTCAATTAAGGAGAGAAATGGTATGGACCTAACAGAAGCAGGAGATATTAAGAAGAGGTGGCAAGAATACACAGAAGAACTATACAAAAAGATCTTCATGACTCAAATAATCATGATGGTTTGATCAGTCACCTAGAGCCAGACATCCTAGAATGTGAAGTCAAGTGGGCCTTAGAAAGCATCACTGCAAAGTTAGGGAAGGTGATGGAATTCAGTTGAGCTATTTCAAATCCTAAAAGATGATGCTGTGAAAGTGCTGCACTCAATATACCAGCATATTTGGAAAACTCAGCAGTGGCCACGGGACTGAAAAAGGTCCGTTTTCACTCCAATCCCCAAAAAAGGCAATGCCAGAGAATGCTCAAACTACCGCGCAATTGCACTCATCTCACATGCTAGTAAAGTAATGCTCAAAATTCTCCAAGCCAGGCTTCAACAGTACGTGAACTCTGAACCTCCAGATGTTCAAGCCAGTTTTAGAAAAGGCAGAGGAACCAGAGATCAAAATGCCAACATCCGCTGGATCATCAAAAAAGAGAGTTCCAGAAAAACATCTATTTCTACTTTCTTTGCCAAAGCCTTTGACTGTGTGGATCACAATAAACCATGGAAAATTCTGAAAGAGATAGGAATACCAGACCACCTGACCTACCTCTTCAGAAATCTGCATGCAGATCCAGAAGCAACAGTTAGAATTGTACATGGAACAACAGACTGTTTCCAAATAGGAAAAGGAGTACATCAAGGTTGTATATCGTCACCCTGCTTATTTAATTTATATGCAGAGTACATCATGAGAAATGCTGGGCTGGATGAAGCACAAGGTGGAATCAAGATTGCTGGGAGAAATACCAATAACCTCAGATATGCAGATGATACCACTCTTATGGCAGAGAGTGAAGAAGAACTGAAGAGCCTCTTGATGAAAGTGAATGAGGAAGCATGAAAAAGCTGGCTTAAAGCTCAACATTCAGAAAACTAAGATCATGGCATCTGGTCCCATCACTGCATGGCAAATAGACAGGGAAACAGTAGAACCAGTGGCAGACTTTATTTATTTATTTATTTAGGCTCCAAAGTCACTGCAGATGGTAACTGCAGCCATGAAATTAAATGACACTTACTCCTTGGAAGAAACTTTATGACCAACCTAGATAGCATTTTTAAAAGCAGAGACATTACTTTGCCAATAAAGGTCCGTCTAGTCAAGGCTATGGTTTTTCCAGTGGTCATGTATGGATGTGAGAGTTGGACTGTGAAGAAAGCTGAGCACCGAAGAATTGATGCTTTTGAACTGTGGTGTTGGAGAAGACTCTTGGGAGTCCCTTGTATTGCAGGGAGTTCCAAACTCTCCATCCTAAAGGAAATCAGTTCTGAATGTTCATTGGAAGGACTGATGCTGAAGGTGAAACTCCAATACTTTGCCCACCTGTTTCGACAAACTGACTGAATGGAAAAGACCCTGATGCTGGGAAAGATTGACGGCAGGAGGAGAAGGGGCCAACAGAAGATGAGATGGTTTGATGGCATCACCGACTTGATGGACATGAGTTTGAGTACACTCCCGGAGTTGGTGATGGACAGGAGATCTGGGTTGCTGCAGTCCATGGTGTCACAAAAAGTCAGACACGACTGAGCAACTGAACTGAAGTGAACTGAGAGAGGTAGGTAGGTTACATGTTTGAGGACCCTCTCACTTTCAATCTGGTCACTCCAGCCCCATGCAGCTATTAAAATCTCCTATTATTTGCCTTTTCCTTGTCTAGTATTCTGTCCTCAGACCTCTGCCTGTGACAACCATTAGTAAATGTCCCTAGTAGAAGAGAACACTTGTTCCACAGCCTACTTCTAAGTGTTCCTCAACTCTCTGAAATTTCAATCATTTTAGTCCTTATTGTTTCAAGTTTTTAAGATCTTGAGTTGTTTATAAGAATTACAGAGTTGTTTATAAGAATTACAGGTGTTGCATTGATTACATTCTACCAATAGAAGCCACCAATACCTCTTCAAAGTTTGATTCTGTGCATTCTCTATCTTTTCCTCTGTTTCCAAGACTCCAATAAAAGATATTTCTGAATTTCTCACTGTGCACCCTGCATGTACTGTACATTCTTCTCTTGTGTTTTCTTTCTCCTCTTCTCCCTGATTTTTAGTCTGGTTTATATGATATACTGATAAATTTTAATCCACCTCTCTTCTTTGTTTATTTAGTGTTAAATTTTAGCATGTATTGTTTTTATTTCAGTTGTTATTATTAGAAATTGAGAGGAAGGGGTAAAGCATCTGGCTTATGATTCTTTCCCTCCTTTTACTGGGATAATACCTCTGAAAAAGGAAAAAAAAAGCAGGTAAGGTAATATATTTTAACCTTGTAAACTAGGTCTGTAGGTAAAATGACTAATGGTATTTAGCAGATAGAAGTGACTTTCTCTCTAAAATGCCCTACCTAGCTCTCTTCAGCTAAGAATAATCTGTGCAAAATGGAATCCAAAAAATGAAAAATGGCACCCTGGAGGATGACACATAAGTTATATAACTCCCTGGGGGTACTAAATGAAAGTAGTCTGATTTGATATGCTCTCTATTGTGTGATGGCACCTATGAACAGTATTTAGAGGCACCATGAAATGGAGGCTCATGTCTGATAAAGGAATAAAGGATCTGTGAGAGTCATTATTGATGTTCCAGAATATTCTTTATCTTTTTTTTTTTTTTTTTTTTGGCTGTCTGGCAGAAGATCTTGCTTCCCAGGCCAGTAATTGAATCTGTGCCCCTGCAGTGGATATGAAGTCTTAACCACTGGACCACCAAGTCTCTCTTTTGCCTTTTGATGGTATCCTTGGCATCATTTAATAAAGCTTGATACTGGGTAAGATTGCTGATTCACATGATTCCTAATTAATAATCTGATTCTGTGTATTATAGTTCTAGGTTTCTATTTGGTAATTTTTGGTGAAATTACCTAATTGATCATATATTTCATGGTCATATTAATCATAATATTTTTAAAGCAATATTTACATCATCTAACAGGTGTTTTCTATTATTTGTACTCTTTGAATTTTGGTAAGCTTTTTATCCCTGGCATGTGTGGTACTTGAGGTTCTATGGTAGACGTTATTTATAAAAAGGTTTAAGAGGCTGTGGATGACATTATATTCTAAATTTGCTTCCAAAAAGAAGTTTTAGTAGGACCGATGACCTTGTTCCATTCAGAGATTGAGTTGACTTATGGCTAAGGCTAAGTTTTAGTGTTTGTGAATACTGAGGTTTGCCCTCATCCCATAGCATAGCCTTACATGAGTCTCAACAGAAAGTCTAGGGCTTTTCTGAGGTCATTTCTCCTTGAAATCATGCTATAGTTTTTAGCCCATAACAATGTGATACTGCCATAAGATTTGTTTTGTTTTTCAGCCTTGATCTTTTTATTCAGCTCATGTGGAAAATCAATAAATTCCTTGAGGGAAAAATCAATAGAAACAATGACCTTGTCTCAGTGCATTTCCCTCTTTCGAGGACCTTGCCCTCATGAGTTTTGAGTTGGTTGTTTCCTGATGTCCCTAAAGAATAGATATTAAAAGTATAGTTTGTATTAATAGTTGTTCCAAGATGGATAATTTTTCTGTTACTGGCCATTCAGTCATAGCTACAAATAGTAGTCTAGATGGTTTCTTTTGAATAAGGGTTGAGTCTCTGTGTGTTAAGACAGTTTACTTAACACAAGAAATGGAGGTTAAAAAGATTTGTCTTTCTACATATTAGAAAAAATATTAGTTGCAGTATTTTCATAATTTAGCATACTTTCCTTGTGGTTGAACAGTAAAATTGCCTTTGAAAACATTTTTACTACACTTTTTAACTTGGAGTATAATTGCTTTACAATGTTGTATTAGTTTCTGCTGTACAACAAAGTGAATCAGCTATATGTATACATATACCCCTTCCCTATTGCATCTCCCTCCCGCCCCACCCCCCTATCCCACCCTCTCAGTCATCAAGAGCACAGAGAGAAGCTCCCTGTGCTATACAGGGAGTTCCCACTAGCTATCTGTCTAGCTAGGTAGTGAATGTATGTCAGTGCTAGTTTTTCAAATTTGTTCTGCCCTCCACTTCCCCACCATGTCCACGTGTCCATTCTCTATGTCTGCATCTCTATTCCTGCCCTGCAAATAGGTTCATCTGTACCATTTTTCTAAATTTCATATACATTTGTTTTTTTCTTTCTGACTTCCTTCACTCTGTATGACAGACTTTCGGTCCATCCACATTCCTATAAAATGACACAATTTCATTCCTTTTTATGCTTAAGTAATATTCCACTGTGTATATGTTATATGTACCACATCTTCTTTTTCCATTCATCTGTCAATTTAGGTTTCTCCCTGGCTATTGTAAATAGGGCTGCAATGAGCATTGGGGTGCATGTATCTTTGTGAATTATGATTTTCTCAGGGTATATGCCCAGTAGTCAAAGATGTTTAAGGACTATCAGGGAGACCCCTTGTACTCTGGAGTTGCCATATAGAATATATCAAGCTGGAGTAGAATGTGAGGTAGAGTTGAGGCTAGGATGTTGATGTGAAGTTGATGTGAATTTGTATGGACTATTGACTATTCTTCCAAGTAGTTAGGATTTTATTCTACATGAAATGAAGAGTTATATGAGTCATACAGGGGCTTCCCTGGTAGCTCAGATGGTAAAGCATCTGCCTGCAATGCTGGAGACCTGGGTTCGATCCCTGGTTTGGGAAGATCCCCTGAAGAAGGAAACAGCACCCCACTCTAGTACTCTTGCCTGGAAATTTCCATGGATGGGAGGAGCCTAGTAGGCTACAGTCCATGGGATTGCAAAGAGTTGGACATGACTGAGCAACTTTACTTCTTCACTTCTATGAGTTATATAACTTATATTGAGATCACAAACCAAAATCATATTGTAGTTTAGAAGGATACAACTTCTATAAAATACAAATTAAGAAAGGGTGGTATTACAATTAAAAGAATTATTGAAGAAACCAATGAAAGAGTGGAGGTGAGTGAAATTTGACACAGACCTGAGCAAAAGCAGCATCATTAGGAACAGAAACGATGAAATGGGTTTACATGATATTTCAGGACAATAGGCATTTGCACTCGATTATGTATTGGATTTATGTAAAGGAAAGATGACTAAGACACTAACATTAAACTATTTAATAAGATCTTTTAATTTGTATGTTTTTAGAAATTTTTATTTTATTTTATTTTATTTTTAAACTTTACATAATTGTATTAGTTTTGCCAAATATCAAAATGAATCCGCCACAGGTATACATGTGTTCCTGAAGAAGGTTGTGGTCAATGCCATCATTGTGAGATCTCTTAGCCTCTCTGAAACTACAGAATCACTCTTAAAGAAGACTGAATTCCTTATATGAAGTTAGAGAAGGGGTGGTAGTTCTTTTGTAGAAGAAACATATTTGAATAAAAGACCAAGGGTCTTTGTACTGGTAGCACAGGAGACCCAGAGATGCACGACCAGTACAATGAAAACCTGAAGTACTTGGTGAGTGAACCCTGATGAAAGCTGTTCATCACCTCTCTCACTACTTAGTGATTCAGACCCAGATACAAAGCCAGCTAGCACTGGGGATTTATCAGCTTACAATTATGGCCAAAGAAAAAGACAGATAAAGACTAAGAAAAGAGAAGTGATAAAAGCTATGCACTTTCAGCTGAATTCACTATGAGTTCTATTTAATGTGCTAATCCTGACAAAGCAGTTGAGACATCAAACTTGACCTGAGGTATTAGAGTGGCACTGTTTAATTGCTTCATGTTTTATGAAGAAATATAATAATTGCTCAGGAGTTCTAAAAACTTACAGTTTATGGGCAAGTACTTAAAAATATTTTTGTTAGCATTAAAAGTAATATGCTGCTATTTGAGAAAATACCAAAATAAAGGAAAAGAAAGTAATTATACATGATCTTGATTACGTTATTAGAGATAATAACATAATATTTTGTATATAATTTTCCAAATATTTTCTAAAATTATCCAAAGAGGCTTAGATTTATTTAGCATTAAAACATAATCTCTGGTACAGTATTCAATTTTTTATAAATTGAGTGAATAGTTATTTAGTCATTAACATGAATGTGGCATAAATGTGTGTAATTAAAAATACCTTCTTTTTGCTACCTTAAGTAAAAAAAAAAATGCATCCTTCTAATTTAAAAACATAACAAAAGTGTTGCTCTTTGAAATTTGGAGGCATACATTCCTTACTCTAAGGGGAAAAATCTACTGAAACTCGTTAATATACTGTTAACTCTATACTGAAAATAAAGGAACTGTTTTCCTCATAAAAACTACACCAATCATTTCAACAATCTATAATCTCAATAGTCCAGGTATAAATTAGAAAAATTTATAAAACTAATGCGTAGATAGGGTTTAAAATGATAAACAGTCCAAGCTGCGCTTTGACATGAATTCATGGCAAACCACTAGACATTACAGAAATTTTTTTAAAAAAAATTTGTACCTCTATAGCTGCATTAAACACTAAGAGGAGATTCCTTGGGTGATTGGCAAAAGCTACACAATCAGAAGCCACAGTGCTTAGAAGAGGAGCACCCTTGCTGGAGTTATTTCCATACTGTCCCACAATCACAAGACACCTCTACAATTCACAGATCACTAATAGGTCATCTCATATGTAAAGGCAAATAGACAATCAAGATTCATGTAAAATTTGAATAATGCTATCAGCATAGCTCAGCAAGAAGGAGAACCCAAACCCAAAGACAGCAATTTAACAGACCAGGCAAAATATAATTAAAACAAATAAAGATTATCTTTTCAGGTATTAAGTGTTTCAGCATTCAGAATAAGGAATCAACAAAAATGTGATTTTTGAACTACAATCTCAGTCAGTTGACTGAATAATAAAATGATCACAGATAAAGACAGAATTGGTAAATTAAAAGATTAAGAGCATCTCAGACTATAACTGAAAAAACTAAAGGAAAGATAAAAAAGGAATTCTGATCTTTCAATTTTCACATAGCAATGATCAAGAAGGAAATAACTGATTGGCAAGTGAAAAGTGCATACAAAATAGTAGAAAATCCAGACCTAAACTAAATTTTATTCCCATACTGAAAAAATAATTTGTTGAACAGATAAGGACTACAACCAGATACATGTGGTGAAGTATTAGCATTTGTTGATTAAAAAAAATCATAAATGGTTCTAGACAAGGAAAAATAAACATAAAATAAACGAGAATTCATGTCATACTTTTGTTTGCTTAAAAAAGGTACACCATACTAAAATTTGTAAAGGTGAAAGGAAAATAATTTTTATCTTAGTATTATTTGTAGAATTATACACTCATATATAACAGTGAAATATTGGCATTCATTTACATTTGCAAAGTCTCAGAAATTTTATTACCCATAAGTTCAACTGAAATGAATTACAGAAGGATATAATTTAGCAAAATATAAGCAAACAAAACTGTGGAACCTAAGAAACAATGACAAGCTACAAAACCAGTAAATCTTTTGGTTGTAACTGTTTATACAATTCATTTAGATATTTAAAATGTATTTAATGTATTTAAATGTATTCTACAATGTATTTTAAAAGTGTGTGTGTGCATAATAAAACAACAGAATCAAAATAATACTGGTAATACTGGTTGAGATCAGTATGGGAGGAAATATAACTATAAAACTGTAGCTGGTAGGACATTGGTACTGGGCAGGACATAAACATTCCAACCATAATACTCATCCTAAGTAACAATAACTTGAAAATGTTTCCATCATCTTCATTGTGAAATGATTAAACCCATAACTTTGACCCTTTACCCTTTCTTTTCTCAGATTCAATATAGGTTTACCTGCTAAAATGTGAATATTTACTGAAGCTGTAGACACTAATAAATATTTTAGCCAATAAAATGAAAGAGAAATCCATAGAGTAAAATAAGTTTTTATTAGTAAATAAATTCTCCAAGATCACCATTTTACTAGAAACACAATGTCTATTTTAGGTATGTCACAACTCAAGATAAGCTATGGGTTGTCATAATATGACTTGATTTTTAAAAATCATTTATTTTTCCTTTGTTCTGCTATATTTTTGTTTTGGAAAATAAAACCAGATTTTATAGTTTAAAAGGAATATATTTTTAATGCATATTTTTAAAAATCTCTGCTTCTGATTTTAGCCAATTCTAACAAGTAAGGTTCCAATCACTAAAACCCAGTGAAGAGTTGAAGAAAGAATAGATCCGTGTAATTGTGGTTGTTGTTGTTGTTCAGTCACTAAATTGAGTCTGACTGTTTGTGACCCCATGGACTGCAGCATGCAAGACTTCCCTGTCTTTCACTATCTCCTACAATCTGCTCAAACTCATGTCCATTGAGTTGGTGCTGCCATCCAACCATCTCATCCTCTGTCGTCCCCTTCTATTCCTGCCTTCAATCTTTCCCAGCATCAGGGTCTTTTCCAGTGAGTTGGCTTTTCTCATCAGGTGGCCAAAATATTGGAGCTTCAGCTTCAGCATCAGTCCTTCCAATGAATATTCAGGGTTGATCTCCTTTAGGATTGACTGGTTTGATCTCCTTGCTGTCCAAAAAACTTTCAAGAGGCTTCTCTAGCACCATAATATGAAAGCATTAATTCTTTGGTGCTCAGCCTTCTTTATGGTCCAACTCTCACATCCATACATGACTACTGGAAAAAACATTGCTTTAACTGTACAGACCTTTGTTGGCAGTGATGTCTCTGCTTTTTAATATGATGTCGAGATGGATCATAGCTTTTCCTCCAAGGGGCAAGTGTCATTTAATTTTGTGGCTGCAGTTATTGTCCACAGTGATTTGGAGTCCAAGAAAATGCAATCACTGTTTCCGCATTGTTTCCGCATCTATTTGCCATGAAGTGATGGGACTGGATGCCACGATCTTAGTTTTTTGAATGTTGAGTTTTAAGCCAGTTTTTTCACTCTCCTCTTTCACCTTCATCAAAAGGCTGTTTAGTTCCTCTTCTCTTTCTGCCATTAGAGTGGTGTCATCTGCATGCCAGGTTGTTGATGTTTGTCCCAGCAATCTTGATTCCAGCTTGTGAGTCAAACAGCCTAACATATCGAATGATGTACTCTGCATATAAGTTAAATAAACAAGGTAACAATATACAGCCTTGATGTACTCCTTCCCAATTTTGAACCAGTCCATCATTCAATGTCCATTTCTAACTGTTGCTTCTTGACCTGCATACAAGTTTCTCAGGAGACAGGTAAGGTGGTCTTGTATTCCCATCTCTTTAAGAATTTTCCATAGTGTGTTGTGATCCACATAGTCAGAGCCTTTAGCATAGTCAATTAAGCAGAATTAGATGTTTTTCTGAATTCCCCTGCTTTTTCTGTGATCCAATGAATGTTGGCAATTAATGGTAGCTTTAATGTGATAACTAACACAAGTCAAGGTTCTGTTTATTTTCTAAGTCCTCATAATGTCTCATGTATTTAGGTGGTTTATTAAGGCATTATAGCAGTAAACAAACAGAACAACTATTATCCATCTCAAGGACATGGTGTACAGTTATGAGTCACCATGTAAATGGATTAGAAATTGTACCTATCCAAGCAGTTGTTGAATTGCTATTTTTCTTGCACACTCACCTGTAACCTCCATGAGAGCAGGAAACAAGTCTTACTTTGCTTTCTACTGTCTTTCTAGTGCCTGGCACTGATGGGCTAGGCTTTCAGTAAGTATTTGCTGAATTAATGAATAAAGTATATGCTGAATTAGTGAACTGAATTTTAGTTTAAAATTGTAAAATCAATTATTTGGTGATCATTAAGATGACAAATATTAATATTCTGGCCAAACCCAAGTATGCTATATCCCTCACATTTTCCTTTATTTCCATGAGTATTTAACACATCATATGTTTATCTGTTTATAGTCTTGTTTCCCCATTCAGAGTTATGATTGTTAGGGACAGCCTTATGAAGATAAATGTTATGAAACCAGAGACTTTTCCTTCCTACTCTCTACTGCATCCATGCTACTACATTCTGACATGAAAAAAATATTGTGGATGAATACATGAGGAGTTGGAGATAGCATCAGCCACAGTACGACAAGTATTAATACCTCTGACATGTATAAATGTTTCTTCATCTCTAGGTCATTTGTATATTAACCAAAAGCTTACAGCTAGATATAATTGAAAAGGATAATTAATTGTTCCATGTCAATAGGTAGATAGATAGACTGATTGCATATTCATTCATTTAACTGAGACCCTGGCAGTAAAATAACAAATATTTTGGACATGGCTCCTGATGTCCTACAAGTGGTTTGTTAAACATTTATGTTTCAGAATCAGGTTTTTTAGAAATTGGCACCATTGAATAAACCAAACTATTTAAGCTGCCAAATAAATTAACCAAGCGGATTCATAGTTTAATATTTTTCTCTCTGGAACAAAAGAACATTTTGACTACAGTTTGAATTTGGACCAACTAGATACTGAAGAGAAATATGATAAAAATAAATCATATTTAATTTCCCTTATTCATTTTACTGCATGTAAAGCTGCAACTGATCAGCTATGGTTTAGACCACTCAGTGATGGGTTTTGCTGTCAATGTGTTCCTGAGAAATGGTATATGTATACAAATATACAATTTCTTTAGGAAATAGATCCATCATGTAGGCTACTGTAAACTGGACTGTGTGGGTTTTTTCTTTTTGCATTTTTTTCCTAATATCAAAGAGACATATATAAATTTTTAGCTATTAATAAAATTGGAAGTATATAAAAACTTGATATTGTCTCCATTTTGAGCACGGATTTCTTTTGAACCAACTAAATACCTCTAACATGATAAGAATGAATGATACTTACTTTTTCTTCCATTTATGCAACCACATATAGAACCAACATTTTACCAAGAGCAGTGCCACTTAAGCAATATTATATGAAGATTTGAAAGTATAGTTTTAAAAGATTTTTTTAAATAGTTTTAAGAAATGGACCAAGGCACATGAAAGTAAAACATCTGCAAATCACTGTGAAAGAAATCTGAGATAACAGCAGAACAAAATAAACAAAATGAAAAAGGTATTTGAGGATTGGATGTTACAACTTAAGAGAATGCTGAGGAAGACATTTTTCCTTTTTTGCTAGAATTTGACTTGCACCCCAATTTGAGGACAAAGCATCAAGTAGCTTCTTCTCTAGAGAGAAATGAATGCAATTGGGTGCCGGGCTGGCTCTGCTGCCGTCCTGCCCAGCATCGCTCTTTACAGTCTATGGGCGCCATCTGTATAATAGATGAGGGAGTAGGAAAGGAGAGGCATATAGGTTATCAGTCATTAGAGTTGAATTTGGAGATTCTATAGCTTTGTGCTTTTTCATGTTCTCCAAGGTAAAATGGGTGTTCCCCACTCCAGGAAATTACACAGAGTTCAGTCACGACACTGGTTTCTTATTATGCATTTATACATTTGCTTCTGCATAGAATTTCTGAGCAGCTCTCCATGCCTACTGGAGAAGAATGGAAAGAGTCAGTCAAAATTGGCAGGTGAAGAGAAAATATCAGTGGAAATGCCTATATTCCTACATTCAACATGACATAACAAATCAGTTTCCTCCAAGTTACATGGTTACCAAAAAGGTGGCTGGGCTTGTGCCATACCTAAGTGAATGGAGCTTTAACAGGAACATCACAGCAGCAAAAGGTTGTAAGCTGTACCAACTAGCTTATGAGCTGAAAGGTACTGGAAGTGCCAAGCAGAAGCCGGAAGAAAATCTTGCACACCACCTAGGTAGGGACCCACAGAGTACACGTCTGCAAACTTTATCTCAAGGAGCAAAAGTTAAAGGGGGATGTTGAAAAGCTTGTAGGTCTCCTACATCAAAGATTTGTAGGGTGAAACATCCCCCGACCAGGCCCTTAAATGAATCACACATGTGCACAAATAGATAGTAAAATTTTGGATACTGGTCTCACAAAAGGCAACAGAACCACTCAGTTTAACCATGTGAGGAGCTACAGAAGCAGCTACTTAAATCAGAGACTTGCTCATTCCTCTTCCCTCCATGGTGACTGAAAGCACCAGAGGAGGGAGGAAAGAAAGAGGTTGAGAGCAGAAATCCTGCACTGCTTTTCCCAGCCAAGGTTTAAGCCTGATATGGGAGACATGAAATGATGCAGTTGGAGTTTTTCATTAGACTAGGTAAGACTTTTTAATAAGACTGATTTAATAAGACTAATAAGACTGATCTGATCTCCATAGAATCTTCCTGTTTTAAGGGATGAGAAAGAAAGGAGTTGGGGACAGTAATAGAAGAAAAATAAAATAAAGCCTTTCCACTGTTGTATTCCCACTGATCCAAAACTATCTCTGTGACTATCAATAAATCACCATAATATCTTTCTAAGTCTAGGCAGACCTGAGTTATTCATGCATTCAATCAGGAAACGCAATTACAAACTATGACCCCAAAACAAAAACCTACTTTATTTCAAATATATTCCCCTCACCCCCAATATGTACTTCTCATCTCTCTACTTCAAGATCAAGTTTTTTTTTTAATTTTATTTTCTTTTTAAACTTTACAAAATTGTATTAGTTTTGCCAAATATCAAAATGAATCTGCCACAGGCATACATGTGTTCCCCATCCTGAACCCTCCTCCCTCCTCCCTCCCCATACCATCCCTCTGGGTCGTCCCAGTGCACCAGCCCCAAGCATCCAGTATCGTGCATCGAACCTGGACTGGCAACTCGTCAAGATCAAGTTTTAATCCATTTATCTACCTCATGATGCTTTTTTTTTTTCCTGCTCCCTTCCACATTGGTCTGATTTTACTTGAAACTCTTACAGTTCTCAGCATTTATTTAAGTTATTCAAAACTAGAAGGTCAGTGTTACTCAGCTATTGCATAAATATGTGAACTGTCTCTTCACATGAGACAGTAAACTCTTGGACAGTTGAACTCTATCATGTATTTCTTCTCTATTTCCTTTTTATCAATAGCACCAAAAATGCAACAGACACTGATCTAATGCTTTATATTTTTAGCACTTTGGCGCCCATTTTAAGAAGACAGGAAGGCTCAGGAATTTTTTCTACTCATCTAAAAGTCTTTGTTCTTTACATTTCAGTGCTATGTTATCTACACATAAAAGTGTAGTTTTATTTTATTTTGTACCACCTTCTTTAAAAAATGCCTGTTTGCCATACAATGCTTTCTGCCACATATTTAGATATTTTTTAATATATTTATCATTATCTGTCTAACATACCATGGTTAATCTTATTAAAAAATTTCTGTATCACTTGGCATTAGTATTTCATAAAAGTATGTAGTCCAATATGATTTGTTTGTTAATCCAGTCCGAAAAACTCTTTACATGAAGGATTTAAATGTGTTATTATTATATGTTTTTCCCTCTTCCTTCTATAAATTAATTATTTTAATATTAGCTTTTATCCCTGTTTTATGTTTACATGCTCCATTTTCTTTTCTAGAAACTTGAAAACTTTATGACTTAGGTATATACTCAGGAAGAATAGGATATGGGTTTGATAATGAATTTTTATGCGTGGACAATGAAAGAATTCCCTGAAAAAGAAATGTATAACGGAACAATGATATATAAAAATTAGGTTGTGCTATGATTATACCCAATGAGTCTTATTTCTTCCATGTGTTGGATATATGCATGTGTATCCACATATAATGTTTATAATTGCTAACACTTATGTAATACACTTTCTGAGGTCACTTGCTAGTTATTTAGGAACTGATTTTAGACCATTTAGCTCCCAGGCATGTGCTTTAATCTAAGCTCTTTTTATAAATATTTCTGGAAGTCTAATACCTTATACAGAAAATGGCTTTCCTGAATTTCAAGGGAAAGTGTTATTTACTGGAGCATCAAATCAGACTGAAATAAACCTGGCAAGGATATTATTCCTCAAAAATGTCTGTCTATTTTACCTCATCTAGATGCCAAACACACTTGGTTCTGTTAATACATGGAGTCTACCCAGTCTTAGAAATAACATAGAAATTTCTAAAAAAAATTCTTTAATTCCAGACTTTTGTAAAAATATGGTTTTAATTATTTAATGTGCTCAATTCACACCCAGTACATAATAGCTTAAAACAATACATTACTATTTCTCAGAATTCTTACTGGTTCTTCTGCAGATTTTTCCTGGGCTCATTCATAGAACTGTATTTGGCTAAAGTGTGGGCTGTGCTGTGTTGGACGGTAAGATGGTATCACTCACATATCTGGCAGATGTACCTGGCAAGCTGTCAGAAAGGGCTCTTTCTTTTCTTTCACATGGTCTAATCTCCTAGTAGGCTAGCTTGGCTTCTTTTCATGGTAGTCTCAGCACATCATCGCAACACAGAAAAAGCAGAGCACTGCAAATCTTCTTAAGATCTAGCATTCAGTTCAGTTCAGTCATTCAGTCATGTCCGACTCTTTGTGACCCCATGTACTGCAGCACGCCAGGCTTCCCTGTCCTTCATCAAATCCCAGAGCTTGCTCAAACTCATGTCCATCAAGTCGGTGATGCCATCCGACCATCTCATTCTCTCTTGCCCCCTTCTCCTCCTGCCTTCAATCTTTCCCAGCATCAGGGTCCTTTCCAATGAGTCAGTACCTTGCATCAGGTGGCCAAAGTATTAGAGTTTCAGCTTCAGCATCAGTCCTTCCAATGAATATTCAGGACTGATTTCTTTCAGGATGGACTGGTTGGATCTCCTTGCAATCCAAGGGACTTTCAAGAGTCTTCTCCAACACCACAGTTCAAAAGCATGAATTCTTCACACTCAGCCTTCACAGTCCAACTCTCACATCCATACAAGACTACTAGAAAAACCATAGCTTTGGCTAGATGGACCTATGTTGGCAAAGTAATGTCTGCTTTTTAATACGCTGTCTAGGTTGGTCAGAGCTTTTCTAACAAGGAGCAAGCGTCTTTTAATTTCATGGGTGCAGTCACCATCTGCAGTGATTTTGGTGTCCAAAAAAATAGTGTCTCACTACTTCCATTGTTTCCCCATCTATTTGCCATGAAGCGTTGGGCCTGGATGCCATGAATTTAGTTTTCTGAATGTTGAGCTTTGAGCCAACTTTTTCACTCTCCTCTTCACTTTCATCAAGAGGCTTTTTAGTTCCTCTTCACTTTCTGCCATAAGGGTGGTGTCATCTGTATATCTGAGGTCATGGATATTTCTCCCAGAAATCTTGATTCCAGCTTGTGCTTCATTAAGCCTGGCATTTCACATGATGTACTCTGCATATAAGTTAAGTAAGCAGGGTGACAATATACAGCCTGATGTACTTTTTCTATTTGGAACCAGTCTGTTGTTCCATGGCCAGTTCTAACTGTTGCTTTCTGACCTGCATACAGATTTCTCAGGAGGCAGGTCAGGTGGTCTGGTATTCCCATCTCTTTCAGAATTTTCCATAGTTTATTGTGATCCACACAGTCAAAGGCTTTGGCATAGTCAATAAAGCAGAAACAGATGGTTTTCTGGAACAATCCTAACTGGTGCTTCTTGACCTGCAAACAGATTTCTCAGGAGGCAGGTCAGGTGGTGCTCAACTGTGAAGGCAAGCGGGCCATAAGAAGCATCACTATGAACAAAGCTAGTGGAGGTAATGGAATTCCAGTTGATCTATTTCAAATCCTGGAAGATGATGCTGTGAACATGTTGCACTCAATATGCCAGCAAATTTGGAAAACTCAGCAGTGGCCACAGGACTGGAAAAGTCAGTTTTCATTCCAATCCCAAAGAAATGCAATGCCAAAGTATGCTCAAACTACTGCATAATTGCACTCATCTCACATACTAATAAAGTAATGCTCAAAATTCTCCAAGCCAGGTTTCAGTAATATGTGAACCGTGAACTTCCAGATGTTCAAGCTGGATTTAGAAAAGGCAGAGGAACCAGCAATCAAATTGCCAAAATCTGCTGGATCATCGAAAAAGCAAGAGAGTTCCAAAAAACATCTATTTCTGCTTTATTGACTATGCCAAAGCTTTTGACTGTGTGGATCACAATAAACTGTGGAAAATTCTGAAAGAGATGGGAATACCAGACCACCTGACCTGCCTCCTGAGAAATCTGTATGCAGGTCAGAAAGCAACAGTTAGAACTGGCCATGGAACAACAGACTGGTTCCAAATAGAAAAAGTACATCAGGCTGTATATTGTCACCCTGCTTATTTAACTTATATTCAGAGTACATCATGAGAAATGCTGGGCTTGATGAAGCACAAGCTGGAATCAAGATTTCTGGGAGAGATATCAATGACCTTAGATATGCAGATGACACCACCCTTATGGCAGAAAGTGAAGAGGAACTAAAAAGCCTCTTGATGAAAATGAAGAGGAGAGTGAAAACGTTGGCTTAAAGCTCAACATTCAGAAAACTAAGATCATGGCATCCAGTCCCATCACTTCATAGCAAATAAATGGGGAAACAGTGGAAAGAGTGGCTGACTTTATTTTTGGGGGCTCCAAAAATCACTGCAGATGGTGACTGCAGCCATGAAATTAAAAGATGCTTGCTCCTTGGAAGAAAAGCTCTGACCAACCTAGACAGCATACTGAAAAGCAGAGATATTACTTTGCCAATAAAGATCTGTCTAGTCAAGGCTATGGTTTTTCCAGTAGTCATGTATGGATGTGAGAGTTGGACACTAAAGAACGCTGAGTGCCAAAGAATTGATGCTTTTGAACTGTGGTATTGGAGTCTCTTGAGAGCTCCTTGGGCTGCATAGAGATCCAACAATTTATCCTAAAGGAGATCAGTCCTGGGTGTTCACTGGAAGGACTGATGTTGGAGCTGATACTCCAGTACTTTGGCCACCTGATGCGCAGAGCTGACTCATTTGAAAAGACCCTGATGCTGGGAAAGATTGAGGGCAGAAGGAGAAGGGGCAACAGAGGATGGGATGATTGGAATGCATCACTGATTTAATGGACATGAGTTTGGTTAAACTCCAGGAGTTGGTGATGGACAGGGAGGCCTGGCGTGCTACACATCATGGCATAGCAAAGAGTCAGACACAACTGAACGACTGAACTGAACTGAACTGACTTCATATTCCAGGATGTCTGGCTCTAGTTGATTGATCACACCATCATGGTTATCTGCGTCATGAAGATCCTTTTAGTAAAGTTCTTCTGTGTATTTTGCCAGCTCTTCTTAGATCTAGCATTGTAAATATTATTCCTCACTTCTGCTTCAATCTGTCAGACAAATACCAACCTAGATTCCAATGGTGGTAAAATAGACAGCCTTTCTAATGGGATATGCAAAAATCACATAGCATAGTGATGTGTACTAAACTGGGAAATAAGTGTGACACATATTTTGGAATCACTTTAGATGACAAAAATTAGTTGAAACAGCAAACATGGACAAACTTTTAATCAAGACTGAAAGAGCTACAAAAGAGAATATTAATTTCCAGTTGTTTCTCTCTATCAGACGGATAAAAATCTCTTGACCCAGTATGATAAGGAAAACATCTTTCTGATAATGATGAGGGTTATATTTCTCTTCTTGCACTGTCTGGGTTCTGCTTATTATCTGATACAGAAATAAGTTCAGTAGGCAACCTTTATTCAATCCTGAGTAAATACCATATATATCAAATATAAATCTGTAAATGATTTACATTTAATCCTTATAATAACCCAAACAGATAGGTGTTATGACAATGGCACCCCACTCTAGTACTGTTGCCTGGAAAACCCCATGGATGGAGGAGCCTGGTGGGCTGCAGTCCACGGGGTCGGGAAGAGTCAGACATGACTGAGCGACTTCACTTTCACTTTCCACTTTCATGCATTGGAGAAGGAAATGGCAACCCGCTCCAGTGTTCTTGCCTGGAGAATCCCAGGGATGGAGAAGCCTGGTGGGCTGCAGTCCATGGGGTCACATAGAGTCGGACACGACTGAAGCGACTTAGTAGCAGTAGCAGCATGACCTCCCAATTATAGGTGAGAATCAAATAGTCAAGTCAAAGTAACTTGTGAACCTACAGCTAGTGGAATTTGAACCCAGGCAATCTGGCTCCAAGTCCATGCTCTCAACCTTCATGACTACTGCTTCTGTGATCGTTTCTGTGGTTTTGTTTTCACCCTTCTCAGTAACTGGATACAGCTTGCTTATATCAGGGCTCTTATTTTCAGCCTACGCTAATGCACTTGTTCAAAATACTTACTTGAAATAACATCTTAATCATTGTGAAGCAGGGAGCACCTAGGATAACTAGTCTGCTTGGACCTTGAGTGTTGTGAGTCTGGTCTGTGTTATGCAGACGGGTTATTGTGTTTCTAGACCAATCAGTCTTCCAGGGCCATCAGTGGGTTGAGGCTAGTCAGGCAATGAAGGCAGCATTGAAAGGTGGTTAAAAATACAGGTTAGAATTCTTACCCTGCCACTTAGAGTAGCTCAGAAACTTTGGGGGTGCTACTTAATAATGGGGATAACAGTTTCTCCTTGATAGGATGATTATGAAAATTAAAATAAATGAGTTTATTTTATAGAAGTCCTTGAGACTCTATCTGGAATGTATTTATTAAATCATTGAAAAATTGTGTTCACTTCAGACCACCCAGCCAGGGATAAATGACTTGTCTGAACACTCTACATCTGGAGTTTCTGATGTGATCAGGTGTTCTTCCAGGTATAGGTTTTATTTGTTCCACCTCTACTTCAGTGTATTGGAAATACTGGTCTTCAGGTTGAGAGTTGTCTCTGACACAGCTCAGCCAGAGATGGGGTCAGGAGTAGTTTTAGCCTCCATTTTACTACCCACAGAGCTGTTAATTGCCTTGTGGAGAAGGGACTCTTTGTGTTCATTCCCAACCAGTATTACCCACAAAAGGTTTCAGGAAAGAGGAGAGCTCTTTGACTTGGCCCCAGCCTCGGCTCTGAATGAATGACCTCGGTGGCTTTAACCCTTATTAAATCATCCCAGCTTCTCATTATCTACAGAGTTCTACCATGGATGACAGATCATCAACTCAATAGGCATAGTAGTTCAATCAGTCACTCTTTTCTACCCTACCTGGGTCTTTTCATAGCGAGCACCAGACTGGTGTAAATCTTGTAATCTGAACTCCAAAATTAGAAAATGTCATTCTCTGACATTTACTGACTTTTGAAATTCAAAGTTACTTAACCAAACTGAATTTCTCTCTCCTCAACTGTAAAATAGAAATGACAAGACAGTACCTATTTAGAATTTTTTTTATCTTATCATACTACCTAATACATAGTTAACTTTCTTTAAATGATAGCTATTGTGATCTGTTGGATATGGGAATTGATTCAGTATTTCTCTAAAATTCAGAGGGACCAGTTTTCACAGGATGTATGCCTATTTACTGGAAGGAATAACTTTATAGAAACCATATTGTGTTACACTTTAGGGAAAGTGTATGGGGAAAGAGAAATTTATGCCCATTTGAATTTTGGAAAAACACACTTCAGTATTTCATATGGAAAGAATTTCAGATCTTTGAAAGGGTGACTTAATTTTGAATTTCTTATTTCAAAGCTCAGATATTAACCAAGCATAAAATGTATACCATATTGTAAGTTAAATGGACTGTTCTAAAGCCTCTATTTTAATTCATAGAGTTGGTATTTTTATTGCCACTCTTTAACTTATTACAGGGGTGGTTGCTTTCTTTACCAGTAGTAGGTCTCAGATAACTTCCTAAGCTTCAGCCTCCAAATCTGTTTTTAAAAAAATTTTTCTCTCTGACTTACAGATTGTTAGCATAGTCCATTAAAAAAATAAAGAGCCTTAAATCTGAGTTACCTGAAAATAAATATTATAATGCTACAGTATTATCATCACATTGTGAATCCAATACAGAACTATCAGTTCCAAAGCATTTAAGTGGGCTCTTTAATGTCAAAGGCAGAATTCATGACACAGACAATTTATCTCACTCTCTCCCTGTTTCTTTTATTTCACATAGATCAAAATCAAGAGCAGGAGCCTGAGAGAAATGTGTTGTTTATAGACCCCAGAGTCTAATACAAGTAGAATTTAATTCTTAAAATATGAATTAAAAATTTTTTTTGGAAATGACAGTTCTAGAATCTGAGATAAACCTTCATAATAACTTTGAATTTGACTTTATAGTGAGGATATATACCCATTAGAATTCTGAATTGATTAGAGAAATTTCAAATATTTGAGGATAGGATTAGATAATCCATCATTTTTAAGTTGACTTAAGTACTTGTGAATATCATAGCAAAAATGTTCATGGCTTTAGATTGTATTAGTATTCTCTTAGTTAATATTACCTTCAGATATATAATTAGCATTGATTGTGCATATTTATTACAAGCAGAAGTTAGAAAAATGTAATTTATCCATGTCATCTACACTTCACCAGTTAAAAACAGAAAACAGAATATGAAATAAAGAATCTCACAATAGTCAAGCTAGTTTATAACACCATATTTAGCTTTGATTTTTTTCATGAAATGAATATTTCTTGAGAATCTACTTTGTGAAACTTGGGAAAATTTTTGAAATCTTCCCATTTTGTTTTTCTTGAGTTTTGTTAGGTAGAATACCACTACTGTCATGATAAAATGTGTTCAAAAAAAAAAACAAAAAAAAAACAAGATCAAGAATTAAAATGTTTGGTAAATCCTAGATTAAAGAAAGCAAAAAGATTTTTTTTTTAGCTGCAGAATTTTTGATTCTTTTATAGAACTCCCTAAGAAGGGATTCTGGATATTAAAATATTTTCCAAATATAAATGGACTTAGACTCTTAGCCTCTACTGCAGGAATATTTATTAACATATTAAAGAACCTTAGAAACTTTTTACAGCACTGTAAAAAACTGTTTCTGAACAGTTGTCTCTTCTTGTCTACACTTGTCATGGAATAGGTGACTGCACATCCACAAGTCTGAGTTTTTCTCAAAGACAATCTTGGATTTATTTTGGAATGTAATAGATTTTTTTCACTTCAAACATCTTTTTTTTTTTTTTTTTCCCTAAAATACAGTTTTTCCTCCCATGTATTTTTATCTAGGATCCTGTCTTCTAGGGAGTGGATACCTTGGTATTATGTAATTATATTGTTTGATGTTGCTTAAGATATGGTATATTATCTGTAACTATCAAAGGGCAAGAGATGCTCCTTCAATAAAACCTTAATAATTCCCTCGAGTGAAAATCCTTTAAGATATTTCATGAGTAATTAAAATAATATGTATATGTACTCTTTGCTCTTCCTCAAATGGTTAAGAAGTCTTTTGTATTTGTATGCTTGTAGTTTGTGGTTTCAAAAATTTACATGAAGGTATGCCAACCCTTGTTCTTGTTTTTGTTTTTATTGCTGTTTTACTGAGGCCATACCATAATGTGCTTAATGTTAAGTATTTTGTTATTAATTCATATACTCAATCATGGAACTAAAATTGACTGTTAAGTATAGGAAGTAGGGAAAAGAAATATTTTCTTCTTGGCTGTAGAGTGGCATTTCAGGATTACCTTATTAACAAATACCCCTGGATTCCTTCCTTTGTAAAGGATGAACAATGAGAAAGTCCAGAAAATGAAATACATAGGAAGAACTTCTTTCTTTGCAGTTCAACTCATTTGTATATAGTAAAAGTTTTGTTTGAATATGATTTAAAATATCACTAAATACGAGACAAACTGTTAGTCTTGAAATATAGGTTCATCATCTACCCGCTTTTACCCCACATTTTAAAATTGCTATTTTTATTTAAATCAGCAAATATGTGAATTCTGAAGGCACTTTGATATGAGATAGGGTTTTTCTTTTCATTAAAAAAAAGAAACTGGTGGTAAGAAATGTTTTCCTGTGAAACAGGAAGAAACTTGGATTGATAATATTTACCTTGAAATGGGCACTTTATAAAAGAGAAGTCCTTTCTGATCCTGCCTAGATTATTTAAATTGACTGGAACTTCACCACAAAAGTAGACTTCACTGTAGTCAAACCCAACAAAGACTTCATAAGTTAAAGCAAAATGAAACTCTGGTACTATCTCTGTATTAACAGGTGTTGGTGGTAGTGCTGGTTTAGTTGCTAAGTTGTGTCCAACTCTTGCGACCCCATGGACTGTAGCCTGCCAACAGGAGAGGATCCAAATTTTGTGTAAACTATACCTCTGTAATAAAATTTTGCAGATTCACTAATTTAAAATTGTTAGGGTTCTCTCAAGTTTTTTTGAGGGAGGTCTATTCCAGTGAGGTCCACCTAGTCAAAGCTATGGTTTTTCCAGTAGTCATGTATGGACGTGAGAGTTGTACTGTAAAGAAAGCTGAGTACCGAAGAATTGATGCTTTTGAACTGTGGTGTTGGAGGAGACTCTTGAGAGTCCCTTGGACTATGAGGAGACCCAACCAGTCCATCCTAAAGGAAATCAGTCCTGAATATTCCTTGGAAGGGCTGATGCTGAAGCTGAAATGCCAATGCTTTGCCCACCTGGTGTGAATAACTCACTTATTTGAAAAGACTCTGATGCTGGGAAAGATTGAAGGCAGGGGGAGAAGGGGACGACAGAGGATGAGATGGTTGGATGGCATCACCGACTCAATGGATATGAGTTTGAGTGAACTCTGGGAGTTGATGATGGAGAGGGAGGCCTGGGGTGGTGCAGTCTATAGGGTCTCAAAGATTCGGACATGACTTAGCGACAGAACTGAACTATTCCACTGAGAGAAATTGCGACTTGAGTGTCAGTATGTCTATGGTAAACATCCCTTCATATATTATAGTCAAATATCACGAATGATGTCTACTAGGAAAGCATCACAATAGAGGCCAGGAGAGCTTTGCCAGCTGAGATTAATCTGCCTGGATTTCAGTTTCCTCATTACAATGCAGGCAAGTGTGCACTGGATAAAATTATCTCTGAGGTTCCTTCCAGCTGAACAGTTTCTATTTTTTCACTGAAGAAGCCATCACTTCTGGAATGAGGAGAAATCCATGTTAATGTGGAAGGAGCAAATAAACTGGGTAAACTAATCTGGGTACCCTACTTTACATGATTAGTTCCTGGCATCCAGGTCTATATATTTTTTCACATGACTATAGAGTTGTTGATTATTTTCAGAGGTCTCAATTGGAAAAGGTCTGGTTTTGTCTTGTAGTAATGTTCTCAATATTCTTATAAATAGCTGTGAAAATAAGAGAAGTGAAAAGCAAAGGAGAAGAGGAAAGATATAAGCATATAAATGCAGAATTCCAAAGAATAGCAAGGAGAGATAAAAAAGCCATCCTCAGTGATCAATGCAAAGAAATAGAGGAAAACAAAAGAATGGGAAAGACTAGAGATCTCTTCAAGAAAATTAGAGATACCAAGGGGATATTTCATGCAAAGATGGGCACCATACAGGACCAGACCACCTGATCTGCCTCTTGAGAAATTTGTGTGCAGGTCAGGAAGCAACAGTTACAACTGGACATGGAACAACAGACTGGTTCCAAATAGGAAAAGGAGTTCGTCAAGGCAGTATATTGTCACCCTGTTTATTTAACTTATATGCAGAGTACATCATGAGAAATGCTGGACTGGAAGAAACACAAGCTGGAATCAAGATTGCTGGGAGAAATATCAATAGCCTCAGATATGCAGATGACACCACCCTTGTGGCAGAAAGTGAAGAGGAACTCAAAAGCCTCTTGATGAAAGTGAAAGTGGAGAGTGAAAAAGCTGGCTTAAAGCTCAACATTCAGAAAATGAAGATCATGGCATCCGGTCCCACCACTTCATGGGAAATAGATGGGGAAACAGTGGAAACAGTGTCAGACTTTATTTTTCTGGGCTCCAAAATCTCTACAGATGGTGACTGCAGCCATGAAATTAAAAGACACTTACTCCTTGGAAGGAAAGTTATGACCAACCTGGACAGCATATTCAAAAGCAGAGACATTACTTTGCCAACAAAAGTTCGTCTAGTCAAGGCCTTGGTTTTTCCTGTGGTCATGTATGGATGTGAGAGTTGGACTGTGAAGAAGGCTGAGCGCCAAAGAATTGATGCTTTTGAACTGTGGTGTTGGAGAAGACTCTTGAGAGTCCTTTGGATTGCAAGGAGATCCAACCAGTCCATTCTGAAGGAGATCAGCCCTGGGATTTCTTTGGAAGGAATGATGCTGAAGCTGAAACTCCAGTACTTTGGCCACCTCATGTGAAGAGTTGACATATTTGGAAAAGACTCTGATGCTGGGAGGGATTGGGGGCAGGAGGAGAAGGGGATGACAGAGGATGAGATGGCTGGATGGCATCACTGACTCGATGGACGTGAGTCTGAGTGAACTCCAGGAGTTGGTGATGGACAGGGAGGCCTGGCGTGCTGTGATTCACGGGGTCACAAAGAGTCGGACATGACTGAGCGACTCATCTGATCTGATCTGAACAGAAGCAGAAGATATTAAGAACAGGTGGCAAGAATACACAGAAGAACTGTACAAAAAAGATCTTCACAACCCAGATAATCACGATGGTCTGATCACTCACCTAGAGCCAGATATCCTGGTATGTGAAGTCAAGTGGGCTTTAGAAAGCATCACTATGAATAAAGCTAGTGGAGGTGATGGAATTCCAGTTGAGCTATTTCAAAACCTGAAAGATGATGCTGTGAAAGTGCTGGACTCAATATGCCAGAAAATTTGAAAAAGTCAGCAGTGGCCATAGGACTGGAAAAGGTCAGTTTTCATTCCAATCCCAAAGAAAGGCAATGCCAAAGAATGCTCAAACTACTGCACAATTGCACTCATCTCACATGCTACTAAAGTAATGCTCAAAATTCTCCAAGCCAGGCTTCAACAATACGTGAACCGTGAACTTCCAGATGTTCAAGCTGGTTTTAGAAAAGGCAGAAGAACCAGAGATCAAATTGCCAACATCTGCTGGATCATCAAAAAGCAAGAGAGTTCCAGAAAAACATCTATTTCTGCTTTCTTGACTTTGCCAAAGCCTTTGACTGTGTGGATCACAATAAACTGTGGAAAATTCTGAAAGAGATGGGAATACCAGAGCACATGACCTGCCTCTTGAGAAATCTGTATGCAGGTCAGGAAGCAACAGCTAGAACTGGACATGGAACAACAGACTGGTTCCAAATAGGACAAGGAGTTCGTCAAGGCTGTATATTGTCACCCTGCTTATTTAACTTATATACAGAGTACATCATGAGAAATGCTGGACTGGAAGAAACACAAGCTGGAATCAAGATTGCTGGGAGAAATATCAATAACCTCAGATATGCAGATGACACCACCCTTATGGCAGAAAGTGAAGAGGAACTAAAAAGCCTCTTGATGAAAGTGAAAGAGGAGAGTGAAAAAGTTGGCTTAAAGCTCAACATTCAGAAAACGAAGATCATGGCATCTGGTCCCATCACTTCATGGCAAATAGATGGGGGAAACAGTGGAAACAGTGTCAGACTTTATTTTTTGGGGCTCCAAAATCACTGCAGATGGTGACTGCAGCCATGAAATTAAAAGATACTTACTCCTTGGAAGGAAAGTTATGTCCAACCTAGATAGCATATTGAAAAGCAGAGACATTACTTTGCCAACAAAGATCCGTCTAGTCAAGGCTATGGTTTTTCCTGAGGTCATGTAAGGATGTGAGAATTGGACTGTTAAGAAGGGTGAGTGCCGAAGAATCGATGCTTTTGACCTGTGGTGTTGGAGAAGACTCTTGAGAGTCCATTGGACTGCAAGGAGATCCAACCAGTCCATTCTGAAGGAGATGAGCCCTGGGATTTCTTTGGAAGGAATGATGCTGAAGCTGAAACTCCAGTACTTTGGCCACCTCATGCGAAGAGTTGACTCATTGGAAAAGACTCTGATGCTGGGAGGGATTGGGAGCAGGAGGAGAAGAGGACGACAGAGGATGAGATGGCTGGATGGCATCACTGACTCGATGGACGTGAGTCTCAGTGAACTCCGGGAGTTGGTGATGGACAGGGAGGCCTGGCGTGCTGTGATTCATGGGGTCACAAAGAGTCAGACATGACTGAGCGACTGAACTGAACTGAACTGAATATTCTCAAATAATTTCTAAGACAAGAATATGACTACTAGTGCCAGATCATGGTTGAAGTGGTAGGAGTCTTATAAAAGATCTTGGAGAAGAAACATAAGGAAGAACAGGAAACCATCCCATTATTTGCTTCCTCTTTTATAATTCCTGGAATTGAAAACTTGACCTACTCACTGAGTCTTATGAACATGGTGTCTTTGAAAGTAGAATAAGTAAATTGTCTACCCATAGCAGGGGTTTTCCCTTTTAATGCCTGATCAGTAGGTCTAAAAGTTATATGAATATTGTTGGTATGTTATGAAGCTCTTTTGGGGATATTTTCCCCCCACAATCGGTATAAAGATCAAGTTCTTTGTATCATCTGTGAATATATGTAAAAAAAAAAATTCTTCAGAGGTATGCTAAAGTCTTTACCTTTGTTTGGTACCAAGTTCTAATTTTTTTTAATGACTTTTAAAACCTGTAAGACAGCCTTTATATATAGTTTTCCTCAAAAAAAAAAATTATGCTAATCCTACTACATTAAGAGTTTAATGGAGGTAGAAAGTACGTCTTATTTCTCACCCTGCTCTCAAAACCCATTTAAGCAGCTGATATCAAGGAGCCAGATTAATTAAACTTTGATTGAAAAAATAATTTCTAATAAATAATTTCAAACTGTAGAGCATTTCCCTTGTTCAAAATGTACTTTGGTGGCTAGAAATCTTATCTTCTTCAATAACATAAAAATAAAGTAAATGGGATACTGAATATGATTCATAAGTAGAGAAGTGGAAATATTATTTATAATTCTGCCTCCTGTCAAAATAATAACTTCTAACATGTGTGTGCATGCTAAGTTGCTTCAGTTGTGTCTGACTCTTTGCAATCCTATGAACTGTAGCTCTCAGGCTTCTCTGTCATGGGATTCTCCAGGCAAGACTACTGGAGTGGGTTTCCATGCCCTCCTCCAGGGGAATCTTTCCAACCCAGGGATTGAACCCACGTATCTTATGTCTCCTGCATTGGCAGGAGGGTTCTTTACTACTAGTGCCACCTGGGAAGCCATTTAACAATTGAGGTTTTATGAATTTTTCAAAAGTAGTTCACTCCATAAACTGTGTCTTTGTGTTTCAATTTTATATAATATATATGAATGCATCTTTTTACAATCATTGAAAAAAATTAAAGTATCTTTAATCTTCAATAGCTTTCCATTTTGTGAAGAGAAGAGTTAATTTACAAGATTAGCAATAACAAAACATTAAAAACTGTCTCTTGTAGTTTTCAATAAAGCAAATATATAGTGCAGAATAGTCTCAAAGGAAGGAAAAACAAGTATTTGATTGAAATAGCTTTTCAATATCAGTACGATGCATTTTTGTTGGATAGATTGGACTGTTGCACATAGATTAAATTTGACAGGATACCAGACTGTTGCCATATTTTTAGTTTTTAATTAAGTACTTGTTTTTGATAAATGTGGAGCAGAAAAATTTATTTTTTTATTTTTCCTTATGGAGAAAACCAATTGAATAATATTTCAAAACTCTGCCATGACTATGTACCTGGATTACATTATTTTATAGATAGCTGGGGGGTATTTTAGCCTTGACATTTCACTTGTCCTGAAAATAGTGATGATACATGGACTAGTACTGCACAGAGCTCCCATTTTTCTTTCTAAAAGTGCAACTTGATTAGCCTTTTTATCCACCCAAGACTACTGCCCAGGAAGCCTTCTGTGTCAAGGCCAATGCAGCTTTGATGAAACAGCATCTCAGGGTATTATGGTTTAAATTCTGGGCACCAGTGGGAGGCAGATGGTTTCTTGGTCTTGCCATTCATC
This sequence comes from Bubalus bubalis, assembly GCF_019923935.1. Classification (NCBI taxonomy): domain Eukaryota; kingdom Metazoa; phylum Chordata; class Mammalia; order Artiodactyla; family Bovidae; genus Bubalus; species Bubalus bubalis. Next base: position 77,642,591 of record NC_059165.1, read on the forward strand.
CATATTTGTCCTTTCCTTAGATAGGGATGGAGAAGGATGTTTTAACTGGGTTCTATGTACGTTGTGTGCCCTTTGGGGACAGAAGAAATCCAAAGAAGATACATGCACATATGGTTGAGCAGGGACAATAAGAAGAACTGGAAGTGACACAAAGCTTTATTTCTACCCTGGCATCACCAGAACTCCAGGGCACATATGCTACTGTGTCAAGTAACAAATATAACTTCTAACAAAAATCAAGAAAGGTTTTTAGAATAAAACTTCAAGTTATGCAAAACTCTGAGAGGACAGAGCCAACAAAATAGGTCTAAGAATAAGCGGAATGTTAGTTAAGCACAATTTTTCTGTGAATAACAGCTGAAGTAGTTGATGGAAAAGTCGAGGGATCAGTGATCCTTAGTGTTTACATCTGAATATACTTATTCGTTTATAACTTAGTCCGTCTGAGTCCTAACACCTGACTTGACTTTGGTAACCTGGGCTTTATTATTTTTCCCAATTTTTATTAGAGTATAGTTTGCTTTATAATGTGTTATTTTCTGCTGTTCAACAAAGTAAATCAATTACACATCTACTTATACCCCCTGTTTTGGGGGGTTTCCTTCCTATTTACATCACTACAGAGTGCTGAGTAGAGTCCCCTGTGCTCTACAGTAGGTTCTCATTAGTTGTCTATTTTGTACACAGTAATGTATGTATGTCAACCCCCATCCCCCAGTTTATCCCACCTCCCACCCCCTCTTGTCCCTTGGTGTCCATATGTTTACTCTTTACATCTGTGTCTCTACTTCTGCTTTGTAAACAGGTTCATCTGTACCATTTTTCTATATTCCACATATATGTTAACATACAATATTTATTTTTCTCTTTCTGAATTACTTTAGTCTGTATGATAGTGTCTAGGTCCATCCATGTCTCTGCAAATGGCACACTTTTGTTCCTTTTCATAACTAAGTAATATTGCATTGTACATATGTGTCACATCTTCTTTATTATTAAGCACTGTGTGGGGTGGAGCAGCTCACCCTAACTCCTGGCAGGATGGCACATTCACCTTTGCAGAGCAATCTCCCAAATCAACACTTAGGGTAACAGAAGAGATCACCCACTTTACATGTTGGAAGACTCTATCAGGAGTAGGATTCTGGGACAGGCAGGTAACAAATAACCATGCAAGTCAATCTGAAGTATGCAAAAAGCTCTACCAGTCCCAATAATAATACAGAAAACTGTTTTGTTATATAAACAAGAGATTAATTTAACTCATCTCTTTTTTTCATTTGTATTATATCTCAGGAAATTTAAATGGTTCACACTTAATTTTAAAATATCAGATCAAAATGGATCTGAGCCACCTTATGGAATCAACAAAGAATCAGTCAAAGAATCAGGAATGGCTTGAATGATTTTAGCTTTTTCATAATACCTGTTAACACTCCTCTTCCCCTTACCCCAACTCCAAAAAAGAACAAGTGAATTTATCATCTAGGTAAAGCAGTGTTCGCCATGTATGGTTCTGAAACATGTATTGTAGCCTCTTCTGTTGATACTAGATTGACACCAAAAAGCCTCTCCTCTCAATAAAAATGAAGACATCAGGGGGGATAACAGGAGACTTGGGAAAAGACATAGGACTCCACTTGCCCTAGTGGCCACTGGGTCCAATCCCTTTGACTCCTTCTTTCTCCTCTTTTTTTTTGAAGACATTTATAGACTTGAGCTTTCCTGGTAGCTCAGACTGTAAAGCGTCTGCTTCCAATGCAGGAGAACCGGGTTTGATCCCTGGGTTGTGAAGATCCCCTGGAGAAGGAAATGGCAACCCACTCCAGTACTCTTGCCTGGAAAATTCCATGGACAGAGGCGCCTGGTAAGCTATAGTCCATGGGGTCACAAAGAGCTGGACATGACTGAGTGACTTCACTTACATCTTTTATAGACTAGGACATGTATAAGACATTGGCTATGAATACCTCAGGATTTTGTATATCATCATGAAATCACCTTTCAGATATCCAAGAACTGATCTAGCTAGCCTATTTATCATTGTTATACAACTATACAATACATAGTAAAATAATTTTTTAAAATTTTTAAAAATAAAATAAAATTGAAGAACAAAAAAAAAAAAAAAAAGAATCTGCCTGCCAATGCAGGGAAAAAAAAAAATTGCTTAGAACAAAAATATCACTTATTCTATAGGTAACACATCTTTTCATTGACATTACAGAACACATATTTTAATAGGGAAATACATTTTACCACCATACTCATGCAAGCTTTCCCCTCCAATCAATGGCCAGTTGCAAACTGAAGGCTAGAAGTTCTGCAAGCAGCTATGATTCTTAATACTATGAAATCAATTATGGGATCGAGTGGCAAATATGGAAAAGCACAAAGAAGGAGGGAGGGCTTCTCCGCCTGACTGAGACTTGTCATGTATTTAAGGGAGGAAAATCCACAAACAGAACATATCTATACACTGGATGTAGTTTTATTGGCTGAGTTTAGGTTAAGACAATCTATGGCGCATATTGATTATTATGTTCCTTTCCTTTTCTCTCTTTAATTGAAAAATCATTACTGTGGTAGATAATTCCTTTCTTTATAGAATTTTGAAAACTGCAGCATGAATAGTTTATATTGTGTATATCTATGGAGGAATGTTTAAATTGTCAGTGGGTTGTGTCACATTTCAGGAAAAAAGCAAATCACACCTCTGGGGAAAAAAAAACTTGTCATTATCAAGGATGTTGTTCCCATGGTACCATTGATTTTGTCCAATGGTAGCAGCCTAAAATTTCCATAGAAACTGGATCTGACAATGACTGTTAAAAGTGCAGTTCCCCATAGCAATAACATTTGAATTAAAAAGGAAGTGTAAATTGCCTTGTTATAATATTTTCCCAAAGAGTCCATATTCTCACAATAATTGCATTTCCTTGTCATAAGCAATTTTATTACACTGTGACCTGCTGCTCAAGAGAGTAACTTTACAAGAACGCTTGAGATCACCATCAGCATCATCCAGGGGATTCATCCATAAAAATAAAAAATTATAATGCTTACTTCATTTGATTGTTAGGGATGAATGTCTGTAAATATTCCAACAGAAACATTTCAAAAACATTTAGTTTTTCCTTTCTTCCTTTTCTGCTTCATTTCTTCCTGCTTCTATCCTTCCCCTCATTCCTTAATTCTTTTTTCTTCCTTCTCTCTTTCCTTCACTTACTTTTTTCCTTGCTTCCTTCTTTTACATCCTTCTTTGCCCTCTTTCATCCTCAGGCACCTGTTTTCCCACTTATATATGAAGAACATCCAGAATTGGATCTTGTAGTCAAAGAGGAATCAGAGTATCTCTCCTTTCCTCTCACTTTCTGATAGAGTCTAACATATCTAGTCATTGGTAGTCTGTGGCTACAAGAAAAATAACTGAACCAAATTCCTTCTAAGGTAACTAAGAATTTACTGTATGCAACCTATGAAGCTACAGCCCTTCTGCAGTGCACTCCAGCCTTACTCCACTGGCCAGAGCAACTACCAGGAAGAGCAGAAGAGCAGGAAGAAAGCCAAGCTCTTTCCTTCCCCTTATAGTAAAATAGGTTGGTTATCTCTTTCCTTTAATGGTGTCAGGCAGGGATAACAGAATCTGGTGAAAAAAACTCTGTGCAGACTTGACTAGTAACTTGAGCCAGGAATAAGAAGAAAAATTAGTTTGTTGCTTCCATTTGTCTGACTTCATTCATTCATTTTATCATTCACTCACACAGCAGATGCTTCCTGATTCCTTATTATTTGCTTATACCTCCAAGCAGTACCATTTACCTATTCCCTTCCATTCTCCATGTAATAACTCTCACTGGACTTCTCCAAAAGTTTCTTGTTTGTTCTTTTTTTTTTTTTTTTCTTATTGTCCTTTTTTCTGTATGATCAACTCTTTCCTCCAGCCCATCCTACAAGCCTGTTGCCAGGTCAGACTTGCTAAGGAACTGTTTGTGCATACTGTCATTCCCATTCTCCTGAACTTGCACAACCCTCCCAGCTCATAATATAAAAGCTCTTTAAGCCTTGAATTTGGGGTCCTATAATCTGGGTTTAATGATTCTACCTTTCAAATACCATATTCTTACAGGTGGTGATAGTGGTAAAGAACCCACCTGCCAGTGCAGGAGACATAAGAGACAAGGGTTCAATCCCTGGACTGGGAAGATCCCCTGGAGGAGGGAATGGCAACCCATTCCAGTATTCTTGCCTGGAGAATCTCATGGACAGGGGAGCCTGGTGGGCTACAGTCGACAGGGTCGCAAAGAGTCGGACATGAATGAGGCGATTTAGCACTCACAAAGACAGCAACACACAGAAACCAGATTGAACCATTTGTTCTTCTCACTCCCCGTCCTTCTGGCCCATTTTGTCCTCTCCACCTGGAGTGCCCTTTGGCACACAGATCCACTGAAAGGTCTTCCTAGTTCACCTCATTGCCAGATCGCCCTTGATCTTCCCCTTCTCGTTCTCCAGCTGCAGGTCATCTCTGTCTCTTCTAAATCCTACCACACTTTATTTCTCTCATAACCTTTTACCCTTTCTATCTAACTTTGTAGTTTTATATATGTATATACATGACTTATCTGCCCATGTAGAATATAAATTCCTTGAAAGCAGAGGGCATCACTGAGTTGCCTTTATAATCCCAACAATGTGCTTTATACATAGTCTTCAGGTGAGAAAATGGATGCCTGCACTGCAATTTCATTGGTCATTTTAAGAAGACATGTTAAATAATGAGCCTGTTGTTAATTTCAGCAATAATGAGTAATACTGTGGTCCAGTAAGAGCCTTGCTTTTCAAGCCTTTGACGTCTTTTCTTGACAGTACACATTGACAGGTCCATCAATTCTAGCAAGATTAGATCCTCTGCAGAATCATAACCTTTCCTTGGTACACAAACTATTGTGCATCAGCAACTTTAGTGACTGTAATGACTATTACCAATCAGAATAAAGAATGCTTTCATCACCCAGAGCAAGGACATCTTTTTCTCTTCATTATATAACAGTCTTCTTGAAATGCTTTATGTTTCAAATAAAATTCACAAGTTTAAAACATCAGAGGATAAAAAAAAAAGTAATACAAAATGTCCTTCCAACCCTATTTCTCTTAGCCCGGCTGCTGCTGCTGCTGCTGCTGCTAAATCGCTTCAGTCGTGTCCGACTCTGTGCGACCCCATAGACGGCAGCCCACCAGGCTCCCCTGTCCCTGGGATTCTCCAGGCAAGAACATTGGAGTGGGTTGCCATTTCCTCCTCCAATGCATGAAAGTGAAAAGTGAAAGTGAAGTCGCTCAGTCGTGTCCGATTCTAGTACACCCATAAACAGATATTTCTATGTTAGATTCTTGTGTGTCTTTCCAGACAGGTTTTTATGTATATAAAAGCAAATGTGATTATATTATTTTCCTGTTTTACACCAATGATGCCATACTATACATACTCTGGGAGAAGGCAATGGCACCCCACTCCAGTACTCTTGCCTGGAAAATCCCGTGGATGGAGGAGCCTGGTAGGCTGCAGTCCATGGGGTCGCTAAGAGTCAGACACGACTGAGCGACTTCACTTTCACTTTTCACTTTCCTGCATTGGAGAAGGAAATGGCAACCCACTCCAGTGTTCTTGCCTGGAGAATCCCAGGGGCAGGGTAGCCTGGTGGGCTGCTGTCTATGGGGTTACACAGAGTCGGACACGACTGAAGCGACTTAGCATGCATGCATGCATACATACTCTTGTACAGTTGTCCTTTTTACTTAAAAAATTTGTCTTGAATGTTTTCCTAGATGAATATGTACAGTGTATCCTATTACATTGTGTGATTAACTATAATATATTTGTGTCAACAATTGATAAATAATTAGCTTCTTTATAAACTTTGCTACTATAATCTGTGCCACAATTAATAACTTTGTGTATACATTAGTTTATGTGTATGTGAAAATATGTGTAAGAAACAATCTTAAAAGTGGAATTGGTTGCTGATAAGGTGACTGCCTAAATAATTTTTGATAGATACTTCAAAATTGTACTCCATAAAAATCTGTACCAATTTGTACTTTCATGAACAATAAATGAGTGTTTTAAACATTTTAAAACAAGTTTGTTTTAAAAATCTTGCAGTTTTGTTAAGCTGATATTTACAGATGACATCTCTGTTTTTACTACAGAAAGATTCTTCATGAATTGGCATGTCATTCTTGTGCAGAAACTATGAGAATTTTCCTGTATCACTTTAATTCTTGGTATATGTGCCACAAAAGTGAGCACTCTGATGGCTTGTATTTTCCTTTCTGTTTTTGAGTGAAATCAATGTGCTTCCTTATGTTTAAGACCCATTTGTGGATTTTAACTTTTCTCATTAAAAACTGTCTCCTTTGCCTATATTTCTCTTTTTCTCCTTCTTTTTTCCATTGTTTGAAATTCTTTATAGCTTAAGGATATGTGACTTATTGGCCTTTTTTGTTGGTGATAATTTCTTTTATGGATTCTGAATTTTGAGTCACAGAAAGATTTTTTTCTGTACTGAGATTGTAAAGTAATTCTCCCTCTTTCTCCTTTTATTTATTTTTTTTTCCTCCTGGTAGCTTTTATAGAATCATTTCTTTACATTTCAATGTTTTCACTATTTGAAATTGACCCTGGTGTGTATCTATTGAAATTATTTTTATATCAAAACCATTTGTACCTAGTTCTAGGTATATATCATTCTTTTGATTTTTAATAGACCAATACAATTAAATATTATCTAAAACTTGATTTTCTTCCATCACAATCAACGTCACTAGCATTTACACTTTTTTTTTCCACACCCCAGAGTCCCAAAAGGCATCCCAAGAGCAAAGCATCTCTTACTCTTTATACTTATTAAAACAATGCATCTTTTTTAATACTCCTTCATAAGTATCTCCTTTATCTCTCTTCTCTCCTTGCTGTCACGACCCTGTTCTGAGTTACCATTGTTTCTTGCCTAACCACAGCAATAATCTCTTAACTAGTCCCACTATATTCATTTTTGTTCCTTCTTGATTCTTTCTTCATACTGAAGCTGGACTTATTCTGTAACATTTCGCTCTTGAATCTGCTCAATATCTTGCCATTGTTCAGAAAAAAATTTAGAATTCTTCACATGGTCTTTAAGATTCTGAAAGATATGGTTGCTTAAATCTATCTTAAGTAAGCTTTTTCAGAGTCACAATTTATAGATCCTTTTGGTAGCTCTCTTTGCTCCATATAATAGTTGAGTTTATAATTCAATAATTAATTGGGCAATTAATTTGATGATTGTTTTTCATATTAAAATGTAGCCTCAGTGTGGATATCTGGCTCACTACTTAATCCTCAGTACCTAATGAGCTGACTGTCCATGCAACAGTTCAAAATACTGAAAGCAAAACATATTTTCAAGAAAAATATAATAATTGTTGGATCATACCAGATGCCTCATCACTGCTATTAGACATTAACCCAATAGGGTGTGAGATGACAACGCTTTCGATACATTTTTCAAAGTAAAATACTTAAAGTGGCTGTGACATGCCAATCTGAAACGTTATGCAAAAAGCATGTTTGACTTGATTTATAAAAATTATAATTTATGGGATGAATTAACAAATATTAGTTTACAAAGGTAAAAAAAATACTCCACAAACAAAATTTAATATAAAATTAATGTTGTGCAAATTGTATGCAAAACATTGTATGTAGTGTTTTAGTTTTGCCCTAGGTTAGGTTTTAAATAGATATGATGTTTCATTATTTTGCTTTGAAAAGTGATTTACTACTTTATCTATAAAACATATAGTTTGGTAATTGAGCACACATTTTTCAGAAGGAAAATATTGTAGATACATGTAATTGAAAATTAAAACCAAAGCTATTACTGCTGCATAGTTCCAGAAAGGTTTGTTCACTAGAACAAACCTGGGGATTTTTCTGTAAATGAAAAAAATATTCTAATGTCCTGCATCCAAATCACCAATAGGTGACAAAAATTTCAAGTTAAAGGATATTTTTACATCCTCTTGAGATTTTTCATACCTTAATTTGAGTATTTTTTAGAATAATTTTAAAAAGATTATTGGTTGTGAATTTCTTGGTCAAAATTTGACAATTTTAAATTCAATCTAAAATTTGACAAACTAATTCTAAAATTCACATATTATATTACAGGACTAAGAACAGCTAACTAAGGCAATTGTAAAGAAGAATAAAAAATGGGAACTTTATTATGAAACTTTAATAACTAAAAGTTTATTACTAGTTCTGGAAAAGACCATAGTTAAACCAATAAATAGGCAGAAGGGAGCACAGAGAGTCCCAATCAAAATGGAATATATGTCAGTTGCAAGACAAGGAGGGGAATACTCAGTGTCAATGAGGAAAGTGATAATATTCACAAGCAGGGGACCTGGGGGTGGGGGTGGAGAGATACTAGATTTCTCTTGCACTCTACAAAAAAGAAGTCCCCAATAGAGAAGATCTAAATGTACAAAGTAAAAAAAAAAAAAAAAAAAAGCCCTTAGAAAAAAGGACCATATATTTAGAACCTTAGGATTTGTAAGGATTTCTTGTGCAAGACAAATTTATAGATTTTATAACAAGAAAATTAATACATTAAACAACTTTTACACACCAAAAATACCATAAAGAAAAGTTAAATGAAAAAACTAACACCAAATTAGAAATTATTATTAACCAAAGACCTGGATGAATCTAGAATCTACAAGAAATGTTAAGAATTACTAAATAAGACTAACAATCTAACAGGTAAAATTATGGAAGAATGTGAACAGATAAAGGCTAACAAACATATAGAAATATCCTCACTTGCAAATAAAGAGTTGCAAAGTAAAAAATTCATAGAAATAAAAGTAATGAGATGTTCTCATAATTGTCATATTTTCATTGTATTGTATGGTCACACATTTTAAAGCATGGCAATTCTAAGTCCTTTTTAAGGGTGTAGTACTCCTCATATATTTCTGGTGGTAAAGAAAATGAGTACTACTTTATATAGCAAAAATGGGGATGTTTAGTAACATCAAAAATACACGCACACACACACACACAGACACTCACACACAAACATTCTACAACCCATGATTTCTACTTCTAGATAGATTCTTCTCTATAGACTAGAGGAATTATAACACATATTTGTAAGAGAATGTAAACAATGAAGTTTACTGAAGCTTTCTGTATGACAGTAGAATATTGAAAATTAACTTTATTGCCCATAAACAGCAGATTGATTGCAAATTTAAAGTAGACTCATGCCATGGAAAGCTAATTAGTAGTTAAAATTAATTATAAATAGAGCCACATGAATATATGTAGATAAATCTTTCTATTTTTAAAATGTTTGTTGAAGTATAGTTGATTTATAATGATTCAAATATATAGCAAGGTGAGTCAGTTAAAGAGAGAGGGGCTTTCCCTGGTGGCTCTCTGGTAAAGAATCTACTTGCCAGTGCCGGAGACATGGGTTCAATCTCTGGGTGGGGAAGATCCCCTGGAGAAGGAAATGGCAACCCATTCCAGTATTCTTGCCTGGGAAATCCCATGGACAGAGGAGCATGAAGGGCTACAGTCTATGGAGTTTCAGAGTTGAGTATGCCTTAGCGACTAAGCAACAGAGAGAAATGGAGAGAAAGCAGGCTGCCTTGCTTCTTTATGTTTTGTTATGGTAAGCGTAGTTTGCCTAGTCATGGTAAACACTGCAAACATCCAAATCAATACTACAAATTGATAGAAACACAGAGGTGTAGTGAATGTGTAAAAACATGGGTAGAAGAAGAATCTAAACACCTTAAGTACAGTTGTTAACTCTTGAAAGGGAAGTAGGGAATTAAATCATTAAAGGTGCAAATATTGTTAAAACTATATAATTAGTTTTAAAATTAAAAGATCTGAAAAAAATATGTCAAAACATGGGCACTTTTTAAATCTGACATAAATCTTTAAGTGTGTTTAAAACATTTCACAAGTAAAATGGATTTAAATAGAAAGATGTTTTATCTTTAAAAACTGCAAATGTTTAGTAAATGATAAATTATAATATAATTTTTGTCAAGGCAACATTTCTGATAAAGGTACTCAAAATACAATTTTAAAGTTTTTTTAATTAGACAGAATTTCTTTTAACAAATTTTGATAGTTACACTTGACTTATGTTTACTCTCTTCTTTTTATCAAAAATCTGCTTTTGGAAAGGAGCTGATTACATAATTCACTGATTTTAAAAATGTAGTTTAAAAAGATTAAATATAATCTGTTATCTCTCCCACAATTATTTGCATCTCACAACAGAAATCACAAATTTTTATTTCCACCAAAGGAATGGCAAGCATAAGTACAGACCAGTAAAATTTTTCTGTAGTATCATTAGTGTTGTTAAACCATTTCACATTTGAAATGTTCCACTGTAGCTACAAATTAGCTACAATTAACTTCAGTATTTTACTGTCATACAGAGAGCTACAAAGCTTTCTCCCTACAATGCAGGGAGAAAAAGGCAGTACCTGAAATATCTTAGCAATGCAACCAAAATGCATGAATCGTTTTACTTCGTTAAGAATTCCAGGTACATGTTCGAAAAAATATATTGATATTTGATGGTTGCAGTTCACAGACAAATCAGTTTACATTCAAACAAAGTAACTCGCTACTGAACATATTGGCACATGGTTGGGTAGGCTTAGAAGAGATCTGCTCAGAATAGAATCTATAGGATTAAACCCATTTGATTAACAATATAAGTAGCTGTTCTTTCTATGGTGAGTCATCAAATTAGTTTCTTTCAAGCATGTTCTTAAGCTGTTTAGGACCGCAATGTCAACTTTAGAACTATATGCGAAAGAGTGTTAATCGCTCAGTCATGTCCGACTCTTTGCGACCCTATGGAGTGTAGATCGCCAGGCTCCTCTGTCCATGGGATTTCCCAGGCAAGAATACTGGAGGGGGTAGCCAGGAATGCACTCATAAGTAAATTAAATCTTGAATTGTACACTTTTATAAGAATATATATATATGTATATGCGTTGCTCTTCATCCTGTTCCTGACGCCAGTTGTCTCACTGTATCTCACTGTGGGCACTGGTCATCGAACCCATGGTAGACAAAGTGCAAGCTAATAGGCTGGAAGAAGACTCGAGGAGCCATAGGAACTGCAGACACATTTCTCATCTCAGGGCAACAGTCATACCATAACCTAACACAACACAACCTCTCTCCTGGCTGACACAGCAGTCATAGCATTAGACACACTGTATCATCTCCACTCATGGCTGACCCAACCCACACAGCTGTGATGCAGCAGTAATGCCAATGCTTTTTTTTTTTTAGGTGGAGTTCACATACCCCTACAGCACAAAGTAGCCCGTGACCAAGCAAGTACCTCGTGATGTCCATGTGCAGTGCTATAAATGATCTCAACTGTAACATAGTCATTATTTACAAAACATTGGGCCAGAGAACCTAAAAGGGCCATCATGGCTAATTTCCTGTCTTCCCACAGTGTATGTGTGTATATACATATACATTTTTTTCATTAAGTTCAAGACTTAATTTTCTTATTTTGAGGGCATTCTTAATTTTCATTCCTGCCTTTGTGATTAAGTTTATGATTTTCCTTTTTTTCTAAGTTTAAATTTGCATCTTTTTAAATGTAAGAAAAAAAATTGAAGAAAGGAATTCATACTTGATAATATTTTCACTAAATATTTGCTTTTTTTCTCTCACTTTTTTGTTTTCTCTCCACTCCTGCCATTTCATATTTTGTTTAACCATTTGATGTGACACTAACCTGAAAAATGTTCACATTCACCTCATGAGAATAAGTATATAATCACACCTAGAAATATTTTATATTCAGACTTTGGGGTTATAAACCTAAAGTTTTCTTATTGTGTAATTTAATACACACAATATATTCCCAAATATTACTTAGAATATGAATTTAATATTTTTTATGTTTTCTGCTCTTTGTTAAAGTAAATCTAGTTTCCAGAGGCACATTTGCTCAAATTCCTTGGAATAATCTCCTTTCTAACTACAGAATGCTGTCCTTATTCAAGTGATTTTTACTGTGACTGGCTCCTAGTTTAGAAAGTTCTCAGTTGTCTAATATTGAGGATTCAGATTTCTTCTGTCAAAAAGTATGTGGTCTCTGATCAAAACGCTTTCAGTCCAAAAGAGAAAGATTTTCTCCAGCTTTCTCTCTGCTTCTTTGTCTCACACTGGTCCTCTTTCTCTCTCTCTATTTCCCTCTCTGTATTTTGGTATTAATTCTGATTCTAGTTAGCCAGGAGAAGTAGAAGGCAGGTCACTTGAAAGGCAGTCTCTCAGTGGAAATGTTCACAGCTTAGTCAAGCACTTTCTTTTAGTTACTTTGTGTGAGACAGTTTCCTGCCTATACTTTGCTAAAGCAGCTGGTAGAGGCCTTCTTCAGAACAGAGCTTAAAAGTATTTTTCATCAGTAAGAAAGACAGTCCTATGGGCCCTAGGTCAATTAGAGGGCTATCATATGGACAGGGAATTTTGCCATTGTGGAAAACTTTATGTCTTTCCTAGGCTTTACCTCTAGCAGAAATCTGAAATCAATGAGGGCATTGCATTCCTGCCCTAAATCTGTTTCCATACTAGCAACTTCTTGTAGCAATGGTCCCACTTTTACTTAAAGAAGTATTGATATTCAGGCAGGATGACCTAGGATATCTTTATCAGTTACTAAAATATTTAAATACTTTCACATTGATCGCTCCACCACTTACCTTCACACAAACCATCAAATAAAAGGGTGAGGCACAGTAACAGTCTTCTAGAGGAAAATGTTTTGATTGGCATCTGAGTTTTCAAATTCTTAAACATTTTATTAATGCCTCAGTTGACCCCACAGGAAGCTCTGGAAATCAAACGATCCATCATGTTTCTCACTGGAACAAGATGGCCTGACATATATATAACTCTCGCTGTCAATCACTAGAGTGTGCTGAATCAGGAAGGGCATGATCTTGAAGTCTGCTTTCTGCCGCTGAGGCAGCTTCCAAGCTAGCTTGTAGCTGAAGGGTTTCTGCTAGTGAGACTCCCACTCACAGTGGCAAGAAGTCCTTCTCTGAAGGGAGATATGGATAGCACGTTCCATGTCCATCACAGATCAATACAATCATTTATTACACGACTGAGTAAAGATTAATGGGCTTTAGAATGGTCCTGTTTTTAAAAGATAATCTCAAATCAAATTTTTAGTAGATGCATGATGTGTTTAACTTGGGCTTCCAAAGAAATTAGACCTAAAGGTATGTGGGATTAATATCTTCCTCTCGTTTAATAATTGTAGTTGTTTTTCCATTTCTCAAATGACTTCTTTTTTTGCCTATTTCTTTTTCATTTTCTCTACTCTCCTTGTAAAATACCCCTCTGCTAAATAAATAGCAAATAATAAAATCTAGAAAGAGTAATAATATTAGGGTAAGATTAATGTAGAATATAATAAAAGTGTGACTTTTGAGTCACAGATTTTGGAAACCATTTGGAGATTCCTTGATTGCTATCCGAGTCTTTGCTACCCATGGACCATACCCTGTCAGGCTCCTCTGTCCATGGAATTCTCCAGGCAAGAATACTGGAGTGGATTGCCATGCCTTCCTCCGGGATCTTCTCAACCCAGGGATCAAACCTGCATCCCTTGCATTGGCAGGCTAGTTCTATACCACTAGCACTACCTGGGAAGTTCAGTTTCATAGTTGGAATTAAGCCTTGTTGCTCAGGTTTCTCTGCTTGCTCTGCTCGCTATCATTTTTCTCAGGCATCCCTGTAGACTAGAAGCAAATACCTAGGAAGATCTTAGGCATTACCATCTCTATGAACCTCTCCTCAATTAGAATACAGACCCTGAAGTAAAGTTTACTTTCTATACTTTACTGGATGTTGCAGCTCCAGGACAGCCAGAGGGAAGAGAAAAGGGCCATGAGCACAGAGAAGGGAGTATGGATAAAAGGTGACAACTGAGGCTACTTAACAAGAAAATAAAACTGATTTCTGTCACTTCGAATATTGCCTGAGGAGCTGTCTGAGGTGAGGAAGGACAAGAAATTTATCTTCTGCCTTCTGGTCCCCTGTTGCTTGCTGCTCACCATTTGTCCCAGGTCACTAGTCTCCATATTTGCAAGGTACTGTTTTATGTAGCCCCAGCTGGATGTCACGGAAAAAGCCAAGCCCCTTTCACCACAGCAGGATGGCTCATTCAAATTTGGAAATTGTAAGTAGAACCAGACTCCCCACAGCACCAGTGGCATTGTAATGGAAGCTGTGTGCAGTGCTTACCTTCATCTCTGGAAAGGCTGAGGCAACCATAGTTGTCAGGAGGCAGGGCCAAAAGCCTAACTTGGGGCTGCGTGCCTGGGCAAGCCATTCTGGCCTAGGTTGAACCTGGTTGAGGGGTTGCTGCTGGTGATCCAAAAGAGCAGCTCACTCAGCTAAACAAACCTGGGAATTCACACAAATTGGGTTCACTGTAAACTACTTGATAAAATTCCAAATGGTATCATATTCACATAAATGAAAACCAAGGGTCTTATGAGTCCTGGGTTATTAACTCCTTATAAAAATTCAGGGGAGGAAATCAGCTTAGAAATAATGGAGGCGAGTTTCATCATATTATTGTGAAAAGAACTATAAAGTTACTTACTCAAAGTTACAGAGAACTCTTGAAATCACAAAGCAGAACTCAGGTCTATGGATTCATAAGTAAACAATTTTTATTCACTGAACTGTACTGCCTCTCATTTCATATACTCAAATCTTTAGAAAGATATACTTAGCACAGAATATTTGTCAAAATGATATACATCTGACCAGCTTTATGAAAAAAATATACATTCAAGGAAATAGGCATAGGAAAATGTAAATTATTAACATTGTGGAAACATTTTCTGATAGCACAAATTGAAATACTTCTAGTTACTTTAGAATAATACGTTAAATATCTGACAATGACCTTAAATTATCCAGTTCATGGAATTGTTAATTTGGTGTTGATGTGCTTTTCCCTTTCCCAATTTGGAACCAGTCTGTTGTTCCATGTCCAGTTCTGTTGCTTCTTGGCCTGCATACAGATTTCTCAGGAGGCAGGTCAGGTGGTCTGGTATTCCAATCTCTTTTAAGAATTTTCCACAGTGGGTTGTGATCCACAAAGTCAAAGACCTTGGCATAGTCAATAATGCAGAAGTAGATGTTTTTCTAGAACTCTCTTGCTTTTTCGATGATCAAACAGAAGTTGGCAATTTGATCTCTGGTTCTGCTGCCTTTTCTAAATCCAGCTTGAACATCTGGAAGCTCACAGTTCACATACAGTTGAAACCTGGCTTGGAGAATTTTGAGCATTACTTTGCTAGCGTGTGAGATGAGTGCAATTGTGTGGTAGTTTGAGCATTCTTTGGCATTGCCTTTCTTTGGGATTGGAATGAAAACTGACCTTTCGCAGTCCTGTGGCCACTGCTGAGTTTATCAGATTTGCTGGCATATTGAGTACAGCACTTTCACAGCATCATCTTTTAGGATTTGAAATAGCTCAACTGGAATTCCATCACCTCCACTAGCTTTGTTTGCAGTGATGCTTCTATGGCCCACTTTACTTCACATTTCCAGGATGTCTGGCTCTAGGTGAGTGATCACACCATCGTGGTCATCTGGGTCATGAAGATCTTTTTGGTATAGTTCTTCTGTGTATTCTTGCCACCTCTTCTTAATATCTTCTGCTTCTGTTAGGTCCATACAATTTCTGTCCTTTATTGTTCCCATCTTTGCATGAAATGTTCCTTTGGTATCTCTAATTTTCTTGAGATCTCTAGTTTTTCCCATTCTGTTGTTTTCCTCTATTTCTTTGCACTGATCACTGAGAAAGGCTTTCTTATCTCTCCTTGCTATTCTTTGAAACTCTGCATTCAAATGGGTATATCTTTCCTTTTCTCATTTGCCTTTAGCTTCCCTCCTTTTCTAAGCTATTTGTAAGGCCTCCTCAAACAACTATTTTGCCTTTTTCATTTCTTTTTCTTGAGGATGGTCTTGATCACTGCCTCCTGTACAATGTCACCAACTTCCATCCATAGTTCTTCAGGCAGTCTGTCTATCAAATCTAAACCCTTGAATATATTTGTCACTTCTACTGTATAGTTGCAAGATTTGATTTAGATCATATCTGGATGGTCTAGTGGTTTTCCCTACTTTCTTCAATTTAAGTCCAGATTTTGCAATAAGGAGCTCTTGATGGAAGTGAGAGAGTGAAAAAGTTGGCTTAAAACTCATCATTCAGAAAACTAAGATCATGGCATCTGGTCCCATCACTTCATGGCAAATAGATGAGGAAACAGTGAGAGACTTCACTTTTTTGGGCTCCAAAATCACTGCAGATGGTGACTGCAGCCATGACATTAAAAGATGCTTGCTTCTCGGAAGAAAAGCTATGACCAACCTAGACAGCATATTAAAAAGCAGAGACATTACTTTGCTAAGAAAGGTCCATCTAGTCAAAGCTATAGTTTTTCCAGTAGTCATGTATGGATGGGAGAGTTGGACTATAAAGAAAGCTGAGAGCCAAAGAATTGATGCTTTTGAACTGTGGTGTTGGAGAAGACTCTTGAGAGTCCCTTGGACTGCAAGGAGATCCATCCAGCCCACCCTAAAAGAAATCAGCCCTGAGTATTCACAGGAAGGTGAGTATTCAAGAAGCTGAAACTCCAATACTTTGGCCACCTGATGTAAAGAACTGACTCATTGGAAAAGACCCTGATGCTGGGAAAGATTGAAGGCAGGAGGAGAAGGGTATGAGAGAGCTTGAGATGATTGGATGGTATCACCAACTGGATGGACATGAGTTTGAGCAAGCTCTGAGAGTTGGTGATGGACAGGGAAACCTGCTGTGCTCCATCCATAGGGTCACAGAGTCACACACTACTGAGTGAGTGAACTGACTAACTGGGCTTTTTCCTAAAGAGACCCACTGAAAGTATGTGCAAAACATTGTACATGTGTGCATTTTTAAGAACCTCAATGTCTGCTAAAGGTTAAAAGGTTAAATAAGAAGAAGAGGAGGAGGAGCAAGAGGGGAAAAAAAAGAAAGCCTTTATTTTACTGCCTTCTTTTATCTAGGAAGTCTTAGAAGCCCAGAGAAGTGACAACATTGTCAACATCATAAGATGAGGGTGGGGTAAAACTGGAACTAAATTACTGGTTCTGTGACTCTAAAACCAGGGTGATTCCCACTAATGAAGACCTTCCTTAGAGCATTTTGGACCATTAACTACCCCCTGCCCCCAGCATATCTAAGAGTAAGAGACTTGGGTTCCACTCCTGGGTCTGGAAGATCTCCTGGAGAAGGAAATGGCAACCTACTCCAGTATTCTTGCCCAGAGAAATCCCATGGACAGAAGAGCCTGGCAGGCTAGAGTTCACGGGGTTGCAAAGAGTCTTACACAACTAAAGCAACTCAGCATGCATGTAAGTGTTAGAAGAACTAAGAAAAGAGATGGAATTTTTATTATCTTCTTTAAGACAGCTTACAGGTCAAAGGTCTGTAATTTTGTAAGAGAAAAGTGAAAACCTAGGAGCCTTTCTCAAGATGGCAATCTATTAATGACAACTCTGAACCAGACTCTATGATTCTAACTTCCTTCTGCTCATGTTATCATGTATTATTATTGCATCTAGAAGGAAGAATAAGCAGAAATTATTGGAAAGCATTTATATGTCAGTTGTATATTCACAAAATCAACATTTATGAACTCGTTTTAGTTGTAAATCGCCCTTTGTGAGACAAGACAAAGTAAGAAGAGTAATTTTTATATAATTGAAACTGATTTTTTACCTTTTTAAATTAATGCATTTTTTAATTGAAGGATAATTGCTTCACAGAATTTTGTTGTTTTCTGTCAAACCTCAATATAAATCAACCATAGGTACACATAATGTCCCCTCCCTCTTGAACCTCTTTCCCATCTCCCTCCTGATTCTACCCCTCTAGGGTAATACAGAGCTCCTGTTTGAATTCCCTGAGACATATAGCAAATTTCTGTTGGCTATCTATTTTGCATATGGTAATGTTAAGTTTCCATATTTTATCTCATCCTCTCCTCCCCTTTCCCCATGTCCATAGGTCTGTTTTCTATGTCTGTTTCTCCACTGCTGCCATACAAATAAATTCTTTGGTACCATCTTTCTAGATTCTATACATATGTGTTCATATATGATATTTCTCCTTCTCTTTCTGACTTGCTTTACTCTGTATAACTGGCTCTAGGTTCATCCACCTCATTATAACTGATTCAAATGTGTTCCTTTTCACGACTGAGTAATATTCCATTGTGTATATGTACCACAACTTCTTCATCCATTCATCTGTCAATGGACATCTAGGTTGCTTCCAGGTCCTAGCTTTTGTAAATAGTGCTGCAATAAACAATGGGATAATGTGTCTTTTTTCAGTTTTGGTTTCCTCAGGGTATATGCCTATGGGTGGGATTGCTGGGGCATATGGTGGTTTTATTCCTAGTTTTTCAAGGAATCTCCATACCGTCTTCCATGGTGGCTGTATCAATTTACATTCCCACCAACAGTGCAAGAGGGTTCCCTATTCTCTACACCCTCTCCAGGTTTATTTATTGTTTATAGATGTTTTGATGATGGAAAGATGCTTACTCCTTGGAAGGAAAGTTATGACCAACCTAGATAGCATATTCAAACATGTAAAATATCATGTATGTAACGAGTTGCCAGTCCAGGTTCGATGCATGATACTGGATGCTTGGAGCTAGTGCACTGGGATGACCCAGAGGGATGGTATGGGGAGGGAGGAGGGAGGAGGGTTCAGGGTGGGGCACACATGTATACCTATGGCAGATTCATTTTGATATTTGGCAAAACTAATACAATTATGTAAAGTTTAAAAATAAAATAAAATTTATAAAGTACAAAAAACAAAACAAAAGCAGAGACATTGCCAACAAAGGTCCGTCTAGTCCAGGCTATGCTTTTTCCTGTGGTCATGTCTGGATGTGAGAGTTGGACTGTGAAGAAGGCTGAGCACCGAAGAATTGATGCTTTTGAAGTGTGGTGTTGGAGAAGACTCTTGAGAGTCCCTTGGTCTGCAAGGAGATCCAACCAGTCCATTCTGAAGGAGATCAGCCCTGGGATTTCTTTGGAAGGAATGATGCTAAAGCTGAAACTCCAGTACTTTGGCCACCTCATGCGAAGAGTTGGCTCATTGGAAAAGACTGTGATGCTGGGAGGGAATGGGGGCAGGAGGAGAAGGGGAAGACAGAGGATGAGATGGCTGGATGGCATCACTAACTAGATGGACGTGAGTCTGAGTGAACTCCGGGAGTTGGTGATGGACAGGGAGGCCTGGCGTGCTGCAATTCATGGGATCACAAAGAGTCAGACACAACTGAGCGACTGAACTGAACTGAACTGAAGTGATTCTGACCTGTGTGAGGTGATATTTCATTTTAGTTTTGATTTGAATTTCTCTAATAGCGATATTGAATATCTTTTCATGTGTTTGTTAGCCATCTGTATGTCTTCTTAGGAGAAATGTCTGTTTAGATCTTTTTCTCAGTTTTTGATTGGGTTATTTATTTTTCTGGTATTGAGTTGTATGAACTTCTTGTATATTTTGGAAATCAACCTTTGTCAGTTGTTTCATTTGCTATTATTTTCTCCCACTCTCAGGGTTTTCCTTTCACCTTGCTTATAGTTTTCTTTGCTGTGAAAAAGCTTTTAAGTTTAATTAGGTCCCACTTGCTTACTGTCAGGAAGCATTTAACAGGAGACTTCCTGTGTACTGTTTTGGATCTGTCATGAATCCTCTGTTCCTTATTAATTCCTGAATATTCAGGAAATAAGAGGAGCGGCAAACTGCTCCAGGGGCTGAGGAATGCATGCATTTCCTTCGTTAGTTTTTCCATATGGTGATAAGTAACTATTTACGACCCTCTGCCTTTTTATGAACCATACAGTAAAAATGATTATTTACAACTCTCTATCTTTGATATGGATTGCCTTATGTTTCCTTGATAATTTGTAAGTCTGGACTTTTGATCTTTATCTTTGCTGAACAAAGCTACCTTTTAAGACAGTATATATACCCACACTATGTTGAATGAAACACCCTTGTTCCATCAGAGCCTGGGTCCCCGTGTCTCTCTCTCTCTCTCTCTCTCTCTGGCTAATTCTCTGGAGCGTAGAAACCCGTCATGCTCACTCTCTTGCCCGGGCTTCTGAGATCTTCTCAAGAAGGCGCACTGTGCCTTCACCCCCTCGAGAGGGCGCCCGGTGCTGTCGTGAGCGACACAAGCCCTTGTTAAGGGCTTTTTTGGTTTTCTGCATAAACCAAGGAATATCAGCTTCTTTCTCTCTCTCTTTTACTTTCTTATTGTCGACTCTGGACCACCAGGTTCTGGTCCATTAAAGGACCTCAAAAGCTTATTTTTGTTTTTATTTCCATGACTCTAGGAGATAGGTCATAGAGGATCTTTCTTTGTTTTATGTCATCAAGTGTTCTGCCTGTATTTTCTTCTAAGAATTTTATAGTTTCTGGTATTACATTTAGGTCTTTAATCCATTTTGAGTTTATCTTTGTGTATGGTGTTTGGAAGTGTTCTAATTTCATCATTTTGCATGTAGCTGTCCAGTTTCCCCACCACTTATTGAAGAGGCTATCTTTGTCCCATTGCATATTCTTGCCTCCTTTGTCAAAAATAAAGGTACCCATAGGTACATGGGTTTATTTCTGGGCTTCTTATCTTGTTCCATTGGTCTATATTTCTGTTTTTGTGCCAGTACCATACTGTCTTGATTACTGTAGCTTTGCAGTATAATCTGAAGCCAGGAAGGTTGATTGCTTCAGCTCCATTCTTCTTTCTCAAGACTGCTTTGGATATTCAGGATCTTTTGTGTTTCCATAGGAATTGTGAAATTTTTTGTTCTAGTTCTGTGAAAAATGTCATTGGTAATTTGATAGGCATTACACTGAATATGTAGCTTGCATTTGGTAGTATAGTTATTTTCATGATATTGATTCTCCTACCCAGGAAGATGGAATATCTCTCCATCTGTTTATGTTGTCTTTGATTTCTTTCATCAGCATCTTATAATTTTCTGTATACAGTTCTTTTGTCTCCTTAGATAGGTTTATTCCTAGATATTTAATTCTTTTTGTGCAATAGTGAATGGGATTGATTCCTTAATTTCTTTTTCTGATTTTTCATTGTTAGTGTATAGAAATGCAAGTGATTTCTGTGTATTGATTTTGTGTCCTACAACTTTGCTAAATTCACTGATTAGCTCTAGTAATTTTCTGATAGTAACTTTAGGGTTTTCCATGTAAAGTATCATGTCATCTGCAAACAGTGAGAGCTTTAATTCTTATTTTTCCATATGAATTCCTTTCATTTCTTTTTCTTCTCTGATTGCTATAGCTTGGGCTTCCAAAATTATATTGAATAATAGTGGTGAGAGTGGACATGCTTGTCTTGTTCCTGATCTTAGGGGAAATGCTTTCAGTTTCTCAGTATTGAGAATAATGTTTGCTGTGGGCTTATCATATATGGCCTTTAGTATGTTGAGACAGCTTCCTTCTATGCCTATTTTTTGAAAAGTTTTAATCATAAATGGGTGCTGACTTTTGTCAAAGGCTTTTTCTGCATCTATTGATATTATATATGGTTTTTATCTCTCAATTTATTAATATTGTATATCACATTGATTGATTTGTGTATATTGAAGAACCCTTGCATCCCTGGAATAAACTCAACTTGATCATGGTTTATGAGCTTTTTGATATGTTGCTGAATTCTGTTTGCTAAAATTTTGGTTGAGGATTTTTGCATCTATGTTCATCAGTGATATTGGCCTGTAGTTTTCTTTTTTTGTGTGTTGTCTTTTTCTGGTTTTGATATCAGGGTGATGGTGGCCTTGTAAAATGCATTTCTAAGTGTTTCTTCCTCTGCAATTTTTTGAAAGAGTTTTAGAAGGATAGACATTAGCTCTTCTCTAAATGTTTGAAGAATTCTCCTGTGAAGCTATCTGGTCATGGCTTTTGTTTTTTGGGAGATTTTTTATCACAGCTTCAATTTCAGTGCTTGTAATTGGGTTGTTCATAATTTCTATTCCTTCCTAGTTCAGTCTTGGAAGATTGAAGTTTTCTAATAACCTGTCCATTTTTCCAGGTTATCCATTTTATTACCATATAGTATTTCATAATAGTCTCTTATAATTTTTTGCATTTCTGCACTGTCTGTTGTAACCACTCCTTTTTCATTTCTAATTTTGTTAATTTGATTCTTCTTTCTTTTTTTCTTGATGAGTTGCCTAAAGTTTTGTCAGTTTTGTTATCTTCTCAAAGAACCAGCTTTTAGTTTTATTAATTTTAAATTATTTTTAATTTTAATAACTAATTATTAATACTTATTTTATTAATTGTTTCTTTCATTTCTCTTTTTGTTTATTTCCTCTCTGATCTTTATGATTTCTTTCTTCTGCTAATTTTGGGATTTTTTAGTTCTTCTTTTTCCAGGTGTTTCAGATGTAAAGTTAGGTTGTCTATTTGATGTTTTTCTTGTTTCTTCAGGTAGGATTGTACTCCTATAAAATTCCCGCTTAGGACTGCTTTTGCTGCACCCCAAAGTTTTGAGTTGTGTTTTCATTGTCATTTGTTTCTAGGAATTTTTTTATTTCCCTTTTGACTTCAGTAACCTGTTCATTATTTAGAAACGTATTGTTTAATCTCCATATGTTTGTGTTTTTTCATTTTTTCTTGTAATTGATGCCTAGTCTCATAGTGTTGTGGTCATAAAAGATGGTTGATATGATTTCAGTTTTCTTAAATTTACTGATGTTTCATTTGTGACCCAAGATGTGGTCTATCGTAGAGAATTTTCCATGTGCACTTTGAAGAAGGTGTATTCTTCTGCATTTGTATGGAATGTTCTGAAGGTATCAATGAGATCCATTTCACCTAATGTATCATTTAAGACTTGTGTTTCCTTATTAGTTTTCTGTTTTAATGATCTATCCATTGGTATAAGTGGGGTATTAAGGTCTCCTACTATTTGTTACTGTCAATTTCTCCTTTATGTCTGTTAATGTTTGTCTTATGTATTGGGGTGTTCCTATGTTGGGTGCATAGATATTTACAATTGTTATGTCTTTCTCTTGGATTGATCCCCTGATCATTATATAGTGTCCTTTCTTATCTCTTATAATATTCTTTATTTTAAGGTCTGTTTTGTCTGATATGATGATTGCTATTCCAGCTTTCTTTTGATTTCTATTTGCATGGAATATATTTTTCCATCCTCTCACTTTCAGTCTATATGTGTCTTTAGATAGACTACCAGAGAACTCCTATCTCTAGGGAGCATCAAATAGTGAGAACTCCCACAAAGGGAACACTTGAATACAAGACCCAGCATCACCCAACTACTAGTAGAATCCTCTGTGGGACACCTCATCCAAACCACAAACAGCACAAAAATGCAAACCTAATCATCAGCATGCAGGATTATCACCTCACTCAGCCCTGTCCATCAGAGGAAAAAAATGCTCAGCACAAATCTTACCATATATGCAGCTTACACAAACCACTGGACCAACCTTAGGAGGGCAGAAATCAAAAAGAAGAAATAATTCAACCATGAAGCCTGGGAAAAGGAGACCTCAAATACAATAAGTTTAAAAATAAATGATGAAAGACAGGGATATACTATGCAAATGTATGAACAAACTAGAAACACAGAAGTCCAAAAAATAAAGAGGAAATAGGCAAACTACCTGAAAAGAATTCAGAATAATGATAGTAAAGTTGACCAAAACCTTGAAAATAGAATGGAGAAAATGCAAGAGTCAATTAACAAAGACATGGAAAAATAAAAGAACAAACATACAAACAAACAGCACAGTTACTGAAGTTAAAAATATTCTAGATGGACTCAATAGCAAAATATCTGAAGCAGATCAATGAGCTGGAAAATCAAATGGTGGAAATAACTGCTGAAGAGCAAAATAAAGTAAAAAGAATTTTAAAAACAGGATAGTCTCAGAGACCTCTGCTGCTGCTGCTGCTAAGTCAGTTCAGTCATGTCCAACTCTGTGCGACCCCATAGACGGCAGCCCACCAGGCTCCCCCATCCCTGGGATTCTCCAGGCAAGAACACTGGAGTGGGTTGCCATTTCCTTCTCCAGAGAGACCTCTGGGACAATATTAAACACACCAACATTCAAATTATAGGGGTCCCAGAGGAAAAAGAGAAAAAGAAAGGGATGAGAAAATTTTTGAAGAGATTATAGTTGAAAATTTCCCCAACATGGAATCGGAAATAGTCAATCAAGCCCAAGAGGCACAAAGAGTCCCATACAGGACAAATCCAAGGAGAAACATTTCAAGACACATACTAACGAAACTAACAAAGATTAAGCACAAAGAAAGAATACTGAAAGCAGCAAAGGAAAAGCAACAAGTAACTTACAAGGGAAACCCCATACATTTAACAACTGATCTTTCAGCAGAAACTCTGCAGGGCAGAAGGGAATGCCAGGATATATTTAAAGTACTGAAAGGGAAAAATCTACAGCCAAGATGACTGTACCCAGCAAGGATCTCATTCAAAATTGATGAAGAAATCAAAAGCTTTTCAGACAAGCAAAAGCTAAGAGAATTCAGTACCACAAAACCAGCTTTACAACAAATGTTTACAACAATCCAAGGGACTTATATAGTCAGGAAATAAAAGAGAAGAAAATGATCTACAAAAACAAACCCCAAACAATTTAAAAAATGGCAAAAGGAACATGTATATCAATAATTACTTTAAATGTAAATGGATTAAATGCTCCAACCAAAAGACACAGACTGGATGAATGCTGTCTACAAGAAACTGATTTTTTAAACTGAAAAATATTAGTTAGCTATGGTGACTCTATTTTTTCAAAGATGTAGTGAGAAACAGGCTATTAATCCTAAGTTCAGTCACTCAGTCGTGTCTGACTCTTTGTGACTGCATGGACTGCAACACACATGCTTCCCTGTCCATTAACTCCTGGAGCTTGCTCAAGCTCATGTCCATCAAATCTTATCCTTTGTCATCCCCTTCTTCTCCTGCCTTCAATCTTTCCCAGCCTCAAGGTCTTTTCCAAGGAGTCAGTTCTTCACATTAGGTGGCCAAAGTATTGTTCCTAGACTACATATAAATAAGTTTATTTGGTATAAATTATCTGATTATCTAACAAAGCTTAATTAATTTTGCTTCTACATCTGTCACTTACAAAAAAAATTTTTTTTGAAGTAGTTTACTTTTATCCTTTAATATAGATTTAATTTTTTACCCCTAATAACAATTCTGATTTCAAACTGTATTTCAGTATTCTCTCTTAAGGTACAAACCTAGTATTTTAAGAGTTGGTGTCTTATTAGGGACTGTTTGTGGACCA
Organism: Bubalus bubalis; assembly: GCF_019923935.1. NCBI lineage: Eukaryota > Metazoa > Chordata > Mammalia > Artiodactyla > Bovidae > Bubalus > Bubalus bubalis. The sequence continues at coordinate 77,668,113 of NC_059165.1, forward strand.
ATAAGGTTTTTGAGTTTTTCTAAATTCTTGGGCTCTGTTTTCTTTCAAGACAAATTCACTTCTAGTCATTACATTCCATGTTCCTTGTATTTCCTTTCTGTTTTTGCTGCAGTAATGTTACCTAAATGCTGCCTTTTTTTCTTCATCTTCTTACCTAACTTGGTGATGTGACAATTACCCTTTATTTGTACTAAAACTGCAGAGTAAGTTCTACTTGATTCATCCCTTATCTGAAATCTGTCTTCCCTTTGAGATCCATGTTGATAATTGAATTTCTGTAGCACATGGACTGGGGGTAGAGAAGGCTGCAGAGCCCCAGATGGGTTCAGCAGGAATCTGTGGTCTCTGCATTTGATTGCATCCAAGCTTTGTTACATGTCCCGGACCTGTACTCATTTCACAGTGCCTGGGAGGCATCCATGTCCAGTTTGGGAATGGCCCCTGACTTCAGATAATTTCCCTAACTCAACTCAAAGAAGTTGACCCATTCACCCTGGCCAGTTGTTCTCTCAATACAGTCATTTCTATTTGCCAACAATAAAGGAGAGAAATACATGCATTACATGTGTTTTGCCAATTGAATTAAAAGTCTGGGGGTGGGTTTGAGGAGATAGGAGGGAAGGATCTCTGTCAGCAATGCCTGTTTCCAATTTGCTCTCCCATTCTTGCTTATGTATTTCATCTTACAACTTCTGTTTGATTAAATTGTGGTTAATTAGCTCTGAGTATTTTGTGGGCATGTTTAGATTTCCCCTAACAGTTTGATATCTGTTAGGGAATCATCAAAATGGTAAAGTACAGTGGTTTTCCTTGTCCTTTACTGGGACTCAGGAGAGGGCAAGTGGAAATATCCACCTCCTCCCTCTTCCAGAATCCCTAATCTCATGCTGTGTTTTCTATTAGTCTTCTGAGTGAAATGATTAGTGATATTGGGGGAGGGGGAAGCACTGTTTTCTTATCTAATCCCCATCACACTTCCCAACACAAACTGAGCAGAATTCAGAGCTGCTTAGACTGCCCCAGATCAAGGCATAGCAACATTTTGAAACTTCTATTAAGTTCTTTTCTTGCCTTCTAATCATTGTGCTGGTATAATTTTACTATGCTTGGTTTTCTGTAAATATTTGTTTTTCCCATCTTTTTTGGGCAGAGATACTTTGTCATCTTGACATCAGTTTACTATCTTCAAGTTAAAGTCCAGAAAAGATAACTTTTAAATGACTAAAATATGAAAATATTCACAGAGACACTTATATTCAGTGCTAATGGACAAAGTCTACTAAAAGAGTAAAAGCAATATTAATATTCTCTTAATGTTTTCACCCCATGCATTTTTGTCCTCATATCTCTGGTCTATTTTTCTCACCTGGAATTGAAATAACGAGAAAGAACAAGTTTCCTGGTCTCAAGAGATATCCCTCAATATGTCATATTGTTCTGATCATGTGAAGGGAAGAGAAAGCAGAGACCATGTAACTGAGAAGGTCCCATCAAATAAGATTCTGTTTTCTCTTTCACTGTGTCCCCCGGGTAGTCACAGCATATACTATGAAGGTTCTTAGAATGTTCTGGAATCCTAGTGTCTTGTTTTCCATCAATGAAAGGACTTGTTAATCACTAAGAAAGGAATGGTTAGCATGATCAGCATTCTGACAAAAGACTTGCTTTTGCTTCCACTCTTCACTCCAGCATACACACATTTGGTCATCATGGACTATAGTTACCCTCCAGATGCGTAACTGGAGAAATAGTGTTTAGAGTTTCCTTTTATAGTTTGGCTTCCCTCACTGAGATCACTTCTGTGCCTATATTAAAATCTTTCTCTGGAAAAGACAATGGGCACAGTCAAGGAAGATGATCTGTTTCACTGAAGGCAATACCTACTGTTACTAAAGAGTAGAACTGGAAGGCAGCTGGCTTTCTAGTTCAGGAAATCAATCAAGTCTCCTAGGCTGGCTTTGCTGCCAAGACTCTCCAATATTCTTCACAGCATAGAGTTACATCAATTTAATAGTTGCCTCACACAAGAGCCAGTTAGGAATGTAATTTTTTTTTTTCCCCATCAATGAGTTCCCCTGATTTCATCAAAGTGCCAAGCAGATAGTTGAATTAAACTGCTGCAATAACATCACATTGTCAGAACTGCAAGATGCAACTTCACAGAGGAATTGGTACCTTTAAAATACTTAACAAGGCTGTACACACACACACCTGTAGGTGTGTGCATGTGAAATTCCCTCCATTCTACTAAATAAAGAAGTTGTGTAATAATTGTAAGGGTGACATTCAATTCCTAAGAAAGTGGTCATTATTAAGATTTATCCCATGTTTGGTGAAGGCAGTAAAAGATAATGCGATCTAGAAATTATTGGAACAAAATAAAATATATTAAATATTATATTTAAATATATATATTAAAAATAATTTCTATAACAGAACTGGGCCAGAGTCACTGTTTAATAAATGGCAGTTATTGTTATAATAAGAATTCTAAAGGCTTTTCTTTTTTAGCTGTTGTCTTTATATAATGCTAATTTTCAAAAAGGTACTTAAAGGCAGTATTCAATAGAAAATATTTTATAAACCATATAGCCATTTAATAAAAGCTGAAAAAGAGAGGGAGAAAGTTATATTATAAGGTATTTAGGGGTAAATAGGCTACAGAATCATCCAGAAAATACTGAACTAAGGAACTCGATGGCTATTGAGCATAAAACTTACCTCTGAGTTTCCTGGAAGTCAAGGAAAGAAGAAAAACATAATGAGTTATAGCTTTGATGGATAAATAACAATGACTCATACCAGTTTCTCAGAATAGACCAGTGTTCCCATATCTACACAATCCATCAGAAATTTTTCCTGTGGATATTTATTTAAGTAGTATGACCCACTTCTGTTTTTTGGGAGGTCTTTTGCATTGTTTATGTAAAATTTCCATTCTCAAGTATCTTTGTTGGGAAAATAATTACATAGTCATCCTCTTTAGCAACAGAAAAGGCTACTGAAACACAGGAACTCAAAAAGGTTTTTTTGATGCCTGAAACATATTATCTCCAATTGAATAAAACAGGATATGCAATTACAAGTACATAATTAGGAAGAAAAGAAAACATTTCTTTAGAGTTAAAAATAAATCACACAGAAATGAAAACTTTTAAAGGTACAACAGACATTAGCTACTTGCTAAATTTTTTTCCTATATTTGTTGTCCGTGTACTCTAGAAACAAGCATCTAGAACATTTTTATTGAGGTATAATTTTACACATTATATGAGTTTCAGTTGTACATAATAGTTTTATTATATCATTATCTGTAGAGAAAATAACATGATTGGACATTTTCATTATTAGTGGTAGTTTTAAGAAATTTATTTGAACTTTACAACTTGTTTGTAACATCATTCATTTTTAGAATTGTTGTCAAATTTGGGAAATCCCTATCAAGGTTCTTTCATATATGAGCTGTAAAATTTCAGGAAATTTATATTTCACATTTTCTTGGCAAACTAATCTTAAATATTTCTTAAACTGACAGCATACATTGGTTGGGTCTTCGGAGTGGCGCTAGTGGTAAATAACCTGCCTGCCAGTGCAGGAGGCATGAGACGCTGGTTCAATACCTGGCTAGGGAGAACGGCATGGCAACCCACTCCAGTATTCTTGTCTGGAGAACCCCATGGACAGAGGAACCCACCAGGCTACAGTCCGGGGGGTCACAAAGAGTCAGACGTGACTGAAGCAGCTTAGCACTAACAAATACAGTGGCCAGCATGTCAGCAATGCTTTGGTAACAGTGTCAGGTAGATTTTACTATCTTTGTTAATGTCACTTATTGATGTTAAATCATTGGGGGTATCAGGATGTTAAATCATTTAAGAAGTCTAAATATTTTCCCAGTGTATTTGGGAATACGTTCATTAACTGGATTATTGAATGATCCAAGAATCCATTATTTCTCTGAAAGGTTTATCTCTCCCACATCAGGACTTATTGCTTTGGATATAATCTACATGCTATTTGTCTAAAATTTCCAGAGTTAGCAAAAGAAGAGGTGTTAGATATACAAAATAATATCTGAAACATTGAGACATGAAACATGCAACTTCACATGCCAACTCAGTAACCATTTATAGTAGTATTGTGAGTCTGTCTCCTGCAGAGATGGAAATTCTCACAAATCTATTTCCCTCCATTCTCATGAAACAGAAAAACATAAAGTATGGTGGTTGCTTACATTATTTATGCTGTTTGGTTGAATCTTTTCTTGGCAGGTAGAAATACTATATGCACTCGGCGCCCATGAGAACAAAATTCTCTGGTAACAATTTTACCTGTCTTATGTTTGGAAGAATTTCTGAAAAATTAGCTATGACTCTATATGTTTCAAACTGCGATTCCTCTCCATGACTCTTGTTCTTTGAATGCTGGTCCTTTAATGACCTCAGGCCCTGCAGATTTGTATCTTGACACCAGAAGGGTTGGCAGAATGTATGCCACAATGGCTGGGAATAGCATGATTTCCCACCAAAGTCACTTCAGTTCAGTTCAGTTGCTCAGTCGTGTCTGACTCTTTGTGACCCCATGAACCACAGCACACCAGGCCTCCCTGTCCATCACCAACTCCTGGAGTCCACCCAAACCCATGTCCATTGCCATCCAATCATCTCATCATATGTCATCACCTTCTCCTCCTGCCCTCAATCTTTCCCAGCATCAGGGTCTTTTCAAATGAGTCAGCTCTTTTCATCAGGTGGCCAAAGTATTGGAGTTTCTGCTTCAACATCAGTCCTTCCAAAGAACACCCAGGACTGATCTCCTTCAGGATGGACTGGTTGGATCTCCTTGCAGTCCAAGGGACTCTCAAGAGTCTTCTCCAACACCACAGTTCAAAAGCATCAATTCTTTGGTGCTCAGCTTTCTTTATAGTCCAACTCTCACATCCATACATGACTACTGGAAAAACCATAGCCTTGACTAGACAGACCTTTGTCAGAAAAATAATGTCTCTGCTTTTGAATATGCTATCTAGGTTGGTCATAACTTTCCTTCCAAGGAGTAAGCGTCTTTTAATTTCATGACTGCAGTCACCATCTGCAGTAATTTTGGAGCCCCCAAAATAAAGTCAGCCACTTTTTCCACAAAGTCACTACCACTACCTAATGCAACCCACTAAATCCCTTCATTTTGGTGACCAGTAATACTATTGTAAATGTAGTTGATTTTTTGAAGCTAACGGAGTATTAATATACTTGTCAACCCACATTACTCTTCATTATGAGTGTTTTGGGTGCCACACTAATACCACCAGATAAGAGGTGAAGTATGTCAGAGGAGAAGATAGAATGGCCCCAGGAAGTGGTTTTAACAGGTTGTTGATAAAATATTTTACTTTTGCAAATTTTGCCAAAATTTTCAACTTTATGAATCCAGTGTTAGTGCCCCTCCCAGGTCCTTGGAAGTTGCCAAGTAAGTGAGAGGCCCTGGAGTTTGAACTTCTTCATGTTCACGATAAATCTGCCTCTGCAGACATAATACACAGGGACTTCTCTTATGGAAGACCTCACCAAAGACTAAGACCAAGACTTAAGTAAGAGTTCAATAGGAGAACTCAACAGAGGCTTGGAATATAGCTTTCTGGTCATTACTTAGGTGTAAAACTCAGAGTCTAGAGGAATAAGTGTTTAGCATATAAATCTTCAATATCAGTTGTCTAAGCAGAACATTTCTTCATGAGGCAATTCAAAATTGAGATAGCTAGGGAAGAAATTCTGTGTTGCTGATCTGGAAAGGCATTTGTATGGACTTGAAATATGTGAAACACCCAGACTTTAACTTTGTTAATACTGAAGTCTGTAAGGGTGGTCCTGATATTTTCCAAGCTAGTCTTCAGAATAATGACTTCACTAGGTAGGGATTAACACATTAATTTATTTATACAAATGACTACAAATGATTTTCACATTTCTTAATCAAAGTCCCTAACCATGTCCATTGTAAAAATTTTGTCTCTTAGTCACTGAGGAAGAAACTAAAGAAAATGCCTTGTTTGATGAATTTCTTTCTCTCACTACAGACAGCAAAATTAAAAAGTTGAGAGGAAAAAGGGCATGGCTTCAATAATCTCTTATTTCCTGTATGTAATAGAATCCTCCATGGATAAGAGGACAGTAAGGCCAAGAGGTTCTTAGGGGCTTGTGGACAGAGAAAGGGACCAGTGGGCTGCTTCTTGAGGAAGCTAGGGGAAGCTATCCTTTTGTTTCTTTGGGGCAAGGTAAGGAAGTAGTGCTCAAGGTTTTTATCGTCTAGTCTAATTCAGCTTTATCCATGAATTCATATGAATTCATCAGTCTGCTATTCAGAGTTTGGACTAGAAATCTAAGGTTTTGTTTCCTTCTGTCTTTTTGAATATCCTCTTGATTCTTCTTTTGCTTATTCTCTGTTTTCAGCCCTGTAATATTATCCTACACTAAATTATTTTTAACTTTTCCAGCATCCTTCATTATTAATATCTTAGGGAGTTAGTAAATGTGTGTATTCATGTGATATGTTTTATAGGTAAACATACATCTATATCTAAGAAATACAAGAATTTTCACTTATATTTTTCATGTACACCCTTGTCCTAGCTCTCACAAAGGAGATACACTACAAATTATTGTAGGACATTAAAATGTTTTAGTTGAGAATTCCCTCCCAAACCATCTCCACTATACTTTTTTTTTTTTGGTCATTTTAAGATAGATCTAAAATACTTGTCCACTTGTATAGTCAGAAATGTAACTAATATGTTTTCAGGATTAGTGTCATTTTCATTTCTTATCATAAAGGCATATCTTTTTTTCTCTAAATCTAATTGAATCTTAAAGAAAGACTGCAAAATGAATTTTCACATTTTGAGCCTATATTCAATTATTTAAATTTGGAAAAGTCATAATAAATTCCTTCAGTTCAGTTAGGTTCAGTTCAGTCACTCTGTCATGTCCGCCTCTTTGCGACCCCATGAATTGCATCACTCCAGACCTCCCTGTCCATCAACAACTCCTGGAGTTCACTCAAAATCATGTCCATCAGGTCAGTGATGCCATCCAGCCATTTCATTCTCTGTCATCCCCTTCTCCTCCTGCCCCCATTCCCTCCCAGCATCACAGTCTTTTCCAATGAGTCAACTCTTCGCATGAGGTGGCCAAAGTACTGGAGTTTCAGCTTTAGCATCATTCCTTCCAAAGAAATCCCAGGGCTGATCTCCTTCAGAATGGACTGGTTGGATCTCCTTGCAGTCCAAGGGACTCTCAACAGTCTTCTCCAACACGACACTTTAAAAGCATCAATTCTTCGGTGCTCAGCTTTCTTTACAGTCTAACTCTCACATCCATACATGACCACTGGAAAAACCATAGCCTTGACTAGATGGACCTTTGTTGGCAAAGTAATGTCTCTGCTTTTCAATATGCTATCTAGGTTGGTCATAACTTTCCTTCCAAGGAGTAAGCGTCTTTTAATTTCATGGCTGCCCTCACCATCTTCAGTGATTTTGGAGCCCCAAAAAATAAAGTCTGACACTGTTTCCACTATTTCCCCATCTATTTCCCATGAAGAGATGGGACCAGATGCCATGTTCTTCACTTTCTGAATGTTGAGCTTTAAGCCAACTTTTTCACTCTCCTCTTTCACTTTCATCAACAGGCTTTTTAGTTCCCCTTCACTTTCTGCCATAAGGGTGGTGTCATCTGTATATCTGAGGTTATTGATATTTCTCCCAGCAATCTTGATTCCAGCTTGTGCTTCTTCCAGCCCAGCATTTCTCATGATGTACTCTGTATATAAGTTAAATAAGCAGGGTGATGATATACAGCCTTGACATACCCCTTTTCCTATTTGGAACCAGTCTGTTGTTCCATGTCCAGTTCTAACTGTTGCTTCTTGACCTGCATATAGGTTTCTCAAAAGGCAGGTCAGGTGGTCTGTTATTCCCATCTCTTTCAGAATTTTCCACAGTTTATTGTGATCCACACAGTCAAAGGTTTTGGCATAGTCAATAAAGCAGAAGTAGATGTTTTTCTGGAACTCTCTTGCTTTTTCCATGATCCAGCAGATGTTGACAATTTGATCTCTGCTTTCTCTGCCTTTTCTAAAACCAGCTTGAACAGTTGGAAGTTCATGGTTCACGTATTGCTGAAGCCTGGCTTGGAGAATTTTGAGCATTACTTTAGTAGCATGTGAGATGAGTGCAATTGTGCAGTAGTTTGAGCATTCTTTGGCATTGCCTTTCTTTGGGATTGGAATGAAAACTGACCTTTTCCAGTCCTGTGGCCACTGCTGAGTTTTCCTAATTTAAATTTCTTACCTACTCCCAAATTCCAATTTCTACAAATATTGCTATAATTCTCTCAAACATCTAAATAGCACACAATATAAAGAGTTTAAAATATCAATTGAGTAATTACTCAATATTTAGCCAGCTAGTGAGTGGTATGTGTTCTAATAAGTACAATTACAACATATAGAATAAGACACAAATTATATTTTACTTCCATTTTAATAATTTTACTTCCATGTATTATCATATAAATAAAATTGAAAAATGTGATTATATATGTAATACAAATATTATTTATCAAATTAAAATATGAAAAGAAAGTCATTATATGACTAGTTTATGAACTAAAATATAATTTTACATAGCATTTTTGTATTTAAGTTATACAAATAGCAAATATTTTAACAATGAGAGTTTAGAATGCAGGAGGTAGGTCCTTACACATTTATAACAAAAAGAGAAGGATAATTTCATTTCCAGAATTTTTTCAACATAATGTCACTCCAAGTATTTCTGAATATATTATGAATGACTGAGTACAGCCTGTTAAGTAACTTTAGTCGAGGAATAAAATTGTATTTTATATTCTTTATTTTTAATAGGCTAACAAAGGTGAAACCATTGACAATAATTTTTCTTTTCCACTAAATAGTAATCAGAGTGTCTTTTCAATACATTATTTTTTCTGTCTAGAAAACAATCCCCAAAACTGTAGCAATTATATTTTTAGAACATTTTTAAAATAAGTTTTTTAAAAAAGCATTTCAAGTGATTATTAAAAAGGAAATATGGGAGAAAGTCATCAGTACTATAAACTCATATATACATATTATGTACATGTTGTTGCTGCTGCTGCTAAGTCACTTCAGTCGTGTCCAACTCTGTGCAACCCCATAGATGACAGCCCACCAGGCTCCCCCGACCCTGGGAGTGGGTTGCCATTTCCTTCTCCAATGCATGAAAGTGAAAAGTGAAAGTGAAGTTGCTCAGTCGTGTCCAACTCTTTGCAATCCCATGGACTGCAGCCTTAAATGTGTGTGTATATCTATTTCTACACACAAAGAAAGCTTAAAAATTGGGTCATATTATTTATTTTTATAATTGTAAGTTTTATTAAGATATGAATATATTCTTTTCTAAAGGAAATTTAGAATGGAAATAATCTTTTTAAACTATCTTATAAAAATTTGGAACATATTGAGTTGGCCAAAATGTTCATTCAATTTTTTCCATAAGACCTTACAGAAAAACACAAATCAACATTTTGGCCAGCCCAATATTTGCATTCTATTATTTTCCCAAACATTAAAAGAGAATTGATGCTTATGTATGCTTTAAAACATCATTAGTTCAGACTCTGTTAATTTTAAATTTATTATCATTTCCACTAGTATTGACAACACTGAATCATGCCTCTTTATTGGAATTTGACTTACATAAGGAAAGTGCAAAAATAATATGCTGCAATAGAATTAATTTTTTAAAAAACTGAATGCACTCACATAATGAGCACCCAGATCAAGTAAAAAAATCTCATCAGCCTCAGAGCAGTTAAGAACCATCCTGGCTTTTAACACCGTCAATTGGATTGGCCTGTCTTTCAACTTTACATAAATAGAAACGTACCATATGCATGCTAGTAAATGTATTACCCTGCTAAGGATTATTTTTATGAGATTGATTCATACTTTTGAGAGTAGTGGTGGTTTCTTCATTCTCACTGGTATATTTCATTGTGTGAATATATCAACATTTATTTTTATCTGTTGTTTAGTCTCCTACTGATGGGCATTTGAGCAGTTTCTTGTTTGCAGCTGCTATGAAAAATTCTTCTATAAACATTTTGTCTGTCTTTTGGTAAATATATGTACTCATTTTTGTTAGCATACAAATGGATGGACCAAAAGATAAGCATATGTATTCAGCTTTAGTAAATAATGCCAAATGATTTTCCTAATGAGTTTTGCAAGATGATGACATCACTTTGCATACTCACCAAGAGTGTATGTGACTTTTGGTTTCTCTACACATTCACTCACAGCTGGTACTGCCTTTCTCATTTTAGTCATTCCGGTGAGAGAAACTTGCCTTCTTTATCCATAAAATATTTTTTCTAGGCAGAGTAATACTGCAAGTAATGATTAATCATAGTATTGTTGATACAGTTTCGTCCGCAGTTGTGACTGTTTCATCATTTGAAAATGATACAGTTTCAGTGCCAAGTGTAGCAGTTAATAAATACTGGTTGTGCATAATTATGCATAGCTTTTTCCTTCTCTTTGATTCAGAACCCTCGGTGTGTAGATGCAACCTAATTTCTTCTACCTCTGCACTACAGTAAACTAAAGACTGAAGAACAAATACATTAAATTCTTAATACATTATCCTTGTCATAATCCTTCATCTTTCATACCATGATACTTATTATTTTAAAAATTGAATTTAGGAGCAAGTGAGGATCAGGTTGAGGTCCTTCTAGTAGATGCCATGTCATACCTCATAAATAAGGTAACTGTAACGTCTAGGTTGCTTGGGATGATCCTCCTGGTTTATAGCTGTTGCCCTGAAAAAGTGCTACATGCGAAATATTCTAGTTTGAATGTCTTCAGTTTGCTACTGTGCATTATCATAGAGCATTAAATCTGTGCTGTCACTTCTTTTAAAAGAACATTTGAATGGTGAATTCCTTACTCATAACCAAAGTCAGCTTGGTTCCAAGTACTAACTCCAATTTGAATTAAAATCTGGTCCTGCCTTTTGTTAACTTACAACTTAAACTAAATTTCTGCTTCAGGTTTATCTGATTCAGTTCATATTTTATGGACTATTCCATAATGAATGCACATATTAGTATTTTCCTGTTTATATAATGATATTTGATTCAAAGTTTATCCCATAAAATAAATTTGGACTTTCATATTTGTCCTTTTTACTGCTTTGAGATCTTTAGCAAAACTTTCAGAGGTTCACTATGGATTCATGATTACTTTACCATTATTCCACTTCAGTATTCTTGCATTGAGAACCCCATGAACAGTATGAAAAGGCAAAATGATGGGATATTGAAAGAGGAACTCCCCAGGTCAGTAGGTGCCCAATATGCCACTGGAGATCAGTGGAGGAATAACTCCAGAAAGAATGAAGGGATGGAGCCAAAGCAAAAAAAAATACCCAGTTGTGGATGTGACTGGTGATAGAAGCAAGGTCCGATTGCATTGTTCCTATGCAATATTACATAGGAACCTGGAATGTCAGGTCCATGAATCAAGACAAATTGGAAGTGGTCAAACCAGAGATGGCAAGAGTGAACGTCAACATTCTAGGAATCAGTGAACTAAAATGGACGGGAATGGGTGAATTTAACTCAGATGACCATTATATCTACTATTGCGGGCAGGAATCCCTCAGAAGAAATGGAGTAGCCATCATGGTCAACAAAAGAGTTCAAAATGCAGTACTTGAATGCAATCTCAAAAACGACAGAATGATCTCTGTTCGTTTCCAAGGCAAACCATTCAATATCACAGTAATCCAGGTCTATGCCCCAACCAGTAACGCTGAAGAAGCTGAAGTTGAATGGTTCTATGAAGACCTACAAGACATTTTAGAACTAACACCCAGAAAAAGATGTCCTTTTCATTATAGGGGACTGGAATGCAAAAGTAGGAAGTCAAGAAACACCTGGAGTAACAGGCAAATTTGACCTTGGAATAAGGAATGAAGCAGGACAAAGACTAATAGAGTTTTGCCAAGAAAATGCACTGGTCATAGCAAACGCCCTCTTCCAATAACACAAAAGAAGACTCTACACATGGGCATCACCAGATGGTCAACACTGAAATCACATTGATTATATTTTTTGCAGCCAAAGATGGAGAAGCTCTTTACAGTCAACAAAAACAAGACCAGGAGATGACTGTGGCTCAGATCATGAACTCCTTATTGCCAAATTCAGACTTAAATTGAAGAAAGTAGGGAAAACCACTAGACCATTCAGGTAGGACCTAAATCAAATCCCTTATGATTATACAGTGGAAGTGAGAAATAGATTTAAGGGACTAGATCTGATAGAGTGCCAGGTGAACTATTTAATGAGGTTCGTGACATTGTACAGGAGACAGCGATCAAGACAATCCCTTTGGAAGAGAAATTCAAAAAAGCAAAATGGCTGTCTGGGGAGGCCTTACCAATAGCTGTGAAAAGAAGAGAAATGAAAACCAAAGGAGAAAAGGAAAGATATAAGCATCTGAATACAGAGTTCCAAAGAACAGCAAGGAGAGATAAGAAAGCCTTCCTCAGCAATCAATGCAAAGAAATAGAGGAAAACAACATAATGGGAAAGACTAGAGATTTCTTCAAGAAAATTAGAGATACCAAGGGATCATTTCAAGCAAAGATGGGCTCGATAAAGGACAGAAATGGTATGGACCTAATTGAAGCAGAATATATTAAGAATACATGGCAAGAATACACAGAAGAACTGTACAAAAAAAGATCTTCATGACCCAGAAAATCACGATGGTGTGATCACTGACCTAGAGCCAGACATCCTGGAATGTGAAGTCAAGTGGGCCTTAGAAAGCTTCACTACGAACAAAGCTAGTGGAGGTGATGGAATTCCAATTGAGCTCTTTCAAATCCTTAAAGATGATGCTGTGAAAGTGCTGTGCTCAATATGCCAGCAAATTTGGAAACCTCAGCAGTGGCCACAGGACTGGAAAAGGTCAGTTTTCATTCCAATCCCAAAGAAAGGCAATGCCAAAGAATGCTCAAACTACCGCACAATTGCGCTCATCTCACACGCTAGTAAAGTAATGCTCAAAATTCTCCAAGCCAGGCTTCAGCAGTATGTGGACCGTGAACTTCCTGATGTTCAAGCTGGTTTTAGAAAAGGCAGAGGAACCAGAGACCAAATTGCCAACATCCTCTGGATCATCGAAAAAGCAAGAGAGTTCCAGAAAAAACATCTATTTCTGCTTTATTGACTATGTCAAAGCCTTTCACTGTGTGGATCACAATAAACTGTGGAAAATTCTGAAAGGAATGGGAATACCAGACCACCTGACCTGCCTCTTGAGAAATCTGTATGCAGGTCAGGAAGCAACAGTTAGAACTGGACATGGAACAACAGACTGGTTCCAAATAGGAAAAGCAGTATGTCAAGGTTGTATATTGCCACCCTGCTTATTCAACTTATATGCAGAGTACATCATGAGAAACGCTGGGCTGGAAGAAGCACAAGCTGGAATCAAGATTGCCGGGATAAACATCAATAACCTCACATATGCAGATGACACCACCCTATGGCAGAAAGTGAAGAGGAACTAAAAAGCCTGTTGATGAAACTGAAAGAGGAGAGTGAAAAAGTTGGCTTAAAGCTCAACATTCAGAAAGTGAAGATCATGGCATCTGGTCCCATCTCTTCATGGGAAATAGATGGGGAAACAGTGGAAACAGTGTCAGACTTTATTTTTGGGGGCTCCAAAATCACTGCAGATGGTGATTGCAGCCATGAAATTAAAAGACGCTTACTCCTTGGAAGGAAAGTTATGACCAACCTAGATAGCATATTCAAAAGCAGAGACATTACTTTGCCAACAAAGGTTCATCTAGTCAAGGCCATGGTTTTTCCAGTGGTCATGTATGGATGTGAGAGTTGGACTGTAAAGAAGGCTGAGCACCAAATAATTGATGCTTTTGAACTGTGGTGTTGGAGAAGACTCTTGAGAGTCCCTTGGACTGCAAGGAGATCCAACCAGTCCATTCTGAAGGAGATTAGCCCTGGGATTTCTTTGGAAGGAATGATGCTAAAGCTGAAACTCCAGTACTTTGGCCACCTCATGCGAAGAGTTGACTCACTGGAAAAGACTGTGATGCTGGGAGGGAATGGGGGCAGGAGGAGAAGGGGACGACAGAGGATGAGATGGCTGAATGGCATCACTGACTCGATGGACGTGAGTCTGAGTGAACTGAGGGAGTTGGTGATGGACAGGGATGCCTGGCGTGCTGCTATTCATGGGGTCGCAAAGAGGCGGACATGACTGAGCTAATGAACTGAACTGAATTGAACTTATCATTATTCCTATTTACAAACATTAATTCATGTATATGTATGATGTTCTTTCAGTAGTATCTTTAACAGTTTTTCTTTCATCATTTTATTTCCTTTCATCATTAAATGTTCTCTTATAGCAACAAAGTATAACATGTTTTTTTAAATGATACTTTAATCACCATTCACATGTTCTTTTAAAATAAGTGACAGCACAGATTTAATGCTCTATGATAATGCACACTAGCATAAACTGGAGACAAATAGAGTAAATGAGTGCATATAAATATCAAAATCATATCAAAATTCATTTGGCAACCCTGAAATCACTATAGGATCCTGTTTCATGAAGTGAATCTTTGTATTTATGTGGGTTATATTATGATATATAGATGTTTGTGCTAAATATTTCTGGCTGTTTTATCAAAATAAAATAGGCATATGGAGCTTATGGTGCTGACCAGGAATAAAATATTTCTCAAAGTCTCAGAATTAACTTCCTCATAAGAAAAAAGAATCTAATATTTAATGCGCCAGTTTCCTTTGCTTTGCTGTGCTATGCTATGCTAAGTCACTTTAGTCGTGTCCAACTCTGTGCCACCCCAGAGACGGCAGCCCACCAGGCTCCCCCATCCCTGGGATTCTCCAGGCAAGAGTACTGGAGTGGGTTGCCATTTCCTTCTCCAGTGCATGAAAGTGAAAAGTGAAAGTGAGGTCGCTCAGTGGTGTCTGACTCTTAGCAACCCCATGGACTGCAGCCTACCAGGCTCCTCCGTCCATGGGATTTTCCAGCCAAGAGTACTGGAGTAGGGTGCCATTGCCTTCTCCGCAGTTTTCTTTGGTTTACTATAATTAAAATGGTGATACAATACAGTCTTGTGAACGATCTTACATGCATGGCCAGTGGATCTGTTATAGTCTTTAGGAGTCTTCCAGTCACAGAGTATCAATAAGCATGTGCTGTGTGCTTAGTCACTCAGTTGTGTACGACTCTTTGTGACCGCATGGACTGTAACCTCCCGAGCTCCTCTGTCCATGGGGATTCTCCATGCCAGAATACTGGAGTGGGTTGCCATGCCTTCCTCCAGGGGATTTTCCTGACCTGGGAATAAAACCAGGATCTCCTGCAATTGCTGGAGGATTCTTTACCAGCTGAGCTACCAGGAAAGACCATCAATAAGCATTTTGTATCTCAATATCCTTAAGCAAGTAGATCTCAAGATCCTCCCTCTTAAAATACCTCCACCTAGCTGAACTTTTATCAGCTATAAATATGCACTCTCAGGTTCAGATTCCAAATCCATTTGGTCGTATTCATAGCTGTATTCGACTTGTGCTCACCCATAGCCAATATCTCATTCAATGACGTGACTAAGAGAGTTTGATTTAAACTGTGAACCAATAATCCAGGGGGTTCTCAGACAGGGTAGAACTAAAGACTTGAGCAATGGACCATACAAGGAAAGCAATGGTAGATAATCATTAACACAAAAACTGATGTCAACTTGGTTTTGATAAAAAGCTATAGAGACAGATGGTGCTTTAATAAGATTGCTTGAAACCATCTTTTTTCAACATGGTATAAATTGACTATACTGGTTTATTTTTCTTTGCATAGTCTATTTTCTTTATGCAGCCTGTCATGTTGGTGAATGGTGAGTACTTTGAAGCTAGCCAGAACTAATTTTGAATCTATATGTCTTTGAATAAGTTAGACTATCACTCTACATCTCAGCATTTTCATACTTATATGAAATATTGGAATAAAAATGATAACTGTTGTTATGCATATTTATGAATGTGATGTGTGTAAAACACTTGTCACAGTGCCTGACCCTTAGTAAGTGTTCCATAATACTAGTTTTAAATTAGTATTTTTAGTCTTGTTTTCATACTAAAGACAACTCAAAGTTGCTTAAAAAAAACCTCTAGGAAATATAGAAAATTCTCTAGAAAAACTACTTACAAAATTTTGATTCTTTTACTCAGGCTGTTAGGAGTAACACAGAACTATTAATTGTAAATAATTAAATCCCAACTTGGGGATATACTGAACAAGAGTGTATGTATATATATGTACACATATGACAACCACACAAAAATATGTGTGTGTGTGTGTGTATATATATATATATATACATATATATATATATATGTATGTATATATGTGTATTTATTGATATGCTTAGCCTGGCAAGGCTAGGTCAGATCTTGGTTTTCCCTGTTCATCCCTTTGGCAGCTCTTCTGTATGCTCTAGCATTAATTTCTAGGTTCAAATTCTGAACTCACAATTTCCTAGCTTGTAATTTTGAGCAAGAAACCCAATTTTCTCAAGTAATCTTCTTCTTTTTTGCAAAATAGTACCAGACTGCATGAAGTTGTGAGGGATAAATGAGATAATATTTAATATGTGGCCAAGAGCAGGTAGAAGTTAGCTAACCACCTGCACTTCAGTAGTCACTTCCTCTGGAATAGGTTTACACTAACTACAGACCATTCTTGGAGCCTTTGTAACTGCTGAAGGTTCACACTTGAAGCAATTGTTTTTATTCATCATTCCATGAATCCGTGGAGTGCTAGAAATTGCAGGAGGCTTGCTTATTTTTCCAGTGCTGCCTGCAGCGACTCATTAAGAAGAATGTCCTCTGTATTTGGTGTGCTCTTGCTATCTCTTTCTGTTCTCCATGCCCTCTGATCTTTGCTATATTTCTCTCTGAACTATGCTGCCAAAGTGGGAGATTATTTTTTTTTTTTCAGCTCTTGCTTTACAAAGGAAGAGGGTTGCATCCAGGCCAGGTGTGATCTGAAAATAATGCCTTGGCTGTACACAGAGATCCAGGATTATTTGTTACTTCCTATGGCTGCAATTCTGAATAATTCTCCTAGTCACAGCCACTTAGGAATTTTCTCTCTCTTTTAATCCCACCATTATAAGGACTTTAGAAACAGGCTACTTATCTATGTTGAAATAACAAAGGAGTTACAGTGAAAAAGCATCATAGCTTTGTGACTACAAAGAGTATTCTTGATTTCCTGGTTTGTAGGCATATTTATTTTATTCAACAAATATTTATTGAACACCTTCGATATATGCCCATACGTGTTAGGTATTAGGGACTTAGCAGAGAACGACTGAGCAACTTCACTTTCACTTTTCACTTTCATATATTGGAGGAAATGGTAACCCACTCCAGTGTTCTTGCCTGGAGAATCCCAGGGACGGGGAAGCCTGGTGGGCTGCCCTCTATGGGGTCGCACAGAGTCGGACACGACTGAAGTGACTTAGCAGCAGCAGAGAACATGGATAGCTGGGAAATAACCTGTGAGAAAAAGTTAGGGAACAACCTAGTAGATTTTTGGGGAAAGAGCATTCCTGGTGTGGGGGAAGAACATGTGTAAGTCCTGGAGCAGAAGTCTGTCTTCATGTGGCTTCATATGGGAGAAAGGAGGAAGGTGCAAGAGGAGAGGTTGGGAAAATTATCCAGGGACAAACAAGGACAGAATGAGTAGATTCTCATGGGTCATTGTATCAATTTCAGCTTTTACTTTGGGTTATTTACAAACTCAGCTTATCTCTGCAACATAGAAGGAAAGGAGTACACATGTGGTGAGGTTGTGCAGACATGCAGATATTTAGCTACACTGCTGAGTGCAATTGTTAAAGAAATTGGGAGTGGCCACTATCATTAGAGAGGGCTTCCCTGTTTGCTCAGACAATAGAGAATCTGCCTGCAATGCAGGAGACCAGGGTTCGATCCCTGAGTCAGGAAGATCCCCTGTAGAAGGGAATGGCTACTCACTCTGGTATTCTTGCCTGGAGAATGCCATGGACAGATGAGCCCGACAGGCTACAGTCCACGGGGTTGCAAAAAGACATGACTGAGCAACTAATGCTAACACTATCAATAGAAGTGAAGGTGTCTATGCAGGTATGTGGATCAAATTCCAGCCTTTTGGGTATTTACCACAGAGAATTGAAATCAGGATCTCAGAAAGTTATCTGCACTCTCATGTTTATTACAGCATTGTTTACAATAACCAAAGTATAGAAACAACCTAAATATTCTTCAACAGATGAATTGATAAAGATGGTGTGGTATATACATAGAACACACATACAATAATACAAGAATATTATTTAACCTTAAAGAAGGAAATCCTGCCAGTGCAACAAAAGGGATAAACCTAAAGGACTTTATGTTAAGTGAAATGAGCCAATCATGGAAGGACAAATGCTACATAATTCTATTTATAGAAAGTATGTAAAATAGTCCAACTCAGAAACGGAAAGGAGGATCATGGTTGCCAGAGGCTAAGGGTAGAGAAAAAGGTGAAGTTGATTTTCAACAGTATAATGTTTCAGTATGTAAGATGAATAAGTTCTAGAAATCTGTTCAACATTGTGCCTACCATTATGGATACGGTATTGTGCACTCAAAAATTTATTGAGTACATCTCATGTTGAGTTCTTACCACAAAAAAAAGAAAAAAGAAAAACAGCTCTTCAAGGTATATACTCCCAAGCCTTATGCTATTTATCACAATGTTTAAAATTCAATCCTTTTTGATTATCGTTCAAGCCTCAAAAATTATTTGTATCTTCAAAAGCACTTTCATAAGATCTGAATATTGGATGAAGAGAATGGTATATTTAACAAGGAACATATCACTGAGATAAAGGATCTTTGGCAATGAGAAAACAAGTTCGATGATCACTTAAAATTTGGTAAATGCTTAACTGTTAGACATCTATGTGTACAGTGGTCAGTTAGGACAAAGTTGAAAGTAACAACCGAGACTGGATCACTTATTATGACAGGACAAGAAAGAGACGAAAGTGGTGCCAATGCCCTAGTATTTCATTTTTCCCCAGGGAATGCTACCAGGTGGACGCAGGGCTCAGCAAAAGGATTCTGTCTCTTAAAGGACTCATGAGATGGTTAGGTGGCATCACAGACTCAATGAACATGAGTTTGAACAAACTCTGGGAGATAGTGAAGGACAGGGAAGCCTGGCGTGCTGCAGTCTATGGGTCACAAAGAGTCAAAGATGACTTAGTGACTAAACAACAGTGGACTAATGGGCTGAAGGGATGCGGTGAAGGGGAAGGGCTAGGAATGACTGAATCAAAGTGGCAAAATTACATCAGCCAAAGTTCAGGATAAAGGAGTTTATGGTGGAAGCACCTGAGAAGTGCATCTCCAGGACCCCCGAGAAGGAGGCCTCCAAATAGAATTTCACAGCCAGGAATGGAGATATACATATGATCATGGCTGGCCCAGAGGGACTGGAGTCCTTCACTGCAACTGCCTCCAAAAACTTCAGTGCGTTGCCTATGCACTGAGTTTAGTGTGTGAGAAGGACAGCTGCCCCAGTGAAGCCTGCCATGCAAAGCCTTGTCACTGCCAAATGGGAAGGCCTGAAAGACTACATAGAATTCTGGCCTGAAGCTGGATTCCACTTACTAATGACCATTAAGAAAAACAGAAAAGGAAATCTATAAACAGGGAAATTGGTTTATAACATGAACAAACTTCATTCATTTCCCTACAAATGATCCTGAGTGAGTTTTATTTGAGCCACTTTAGGCGTTTTCATTAGCTGAAAGAAAATTAGGTCAGCGAAAAATAGAAATAATATTACGTAAAAGACTGTCAATCTATATTCTGATGTTTTCTTCCATATTACTGGAAAAAAGTGAAGATGAATCATCTAAATCAATGTTGCCCTAAGGGAAGAACTCCAGCAAGAATAATGTATCTTTAGAGGCATAATTTCTTTTAAATAAAACTATTAGAAGTGGATTCAATTTTGTCCATCATTATTGGTGAGATTTTAACCATTATATCTATAATGTATGCTTACTTGATAGACCTGGCAGATAAACACATGATGATTGCTTTAAAATAAAAGGAACACTTTCCTTGATTTCATCATCTTACTATTAGTAAGCATGAGATATTGACACAGATAAAATTTAAAATAAAATATAAAAATAATATTGAAATTGTTTGGTTAAAAGTGCTACTGCAGATATCCAACTGTCCCCCAAATAGGAATACATTAACATAATCAAATATACCCCAAAATATTTGTTTGAGATTTCAAATAGTGAAAAATGTGTTAAAAATTTGTATTTTACAAGTTTAAACATTTTAGCAAACGAGTGAAATATGATATACCCTACCCCCAAAATTGGGTTTGGTTCTAATTTTCTTTACTAACAACAACAACAACAACAAAAATCTAGATTGTTTCAGAAGTAAATATAGCACAGTAATCGGAAAAATTAAGCATTACAAGTAGCAATTACATATTCATTTCTGAGCCTATATCTATATTGGGTTGCATTGCCTTCTCCAATTATAAAATTAGGAACTAAGTAAAATAATTTCAAATTTTTCACATTTTGTGTTGATCAGATGAAGCATTAAGGTTAAACTGACAGCCACAACCTAGCTGGAAAAGCCCAGGGCCCTCATAGAGAAGAAAGGAACTGTGTTGCAAAGGACTTAAAGGAGCTAAAGCACCTAGAGCACTGAGAAGGTAGGATCCTCCTAAGGGTTCTTGATCCAAAGGTTCCAAGCATAAAGGTTAATAAAACAGAGTTTATCATTGTGGGAGCCACTCCTTGCAAATACAAACTACTCAAAGTTTACAATGACATGTTAGTATATTTGTAAAGAGATTTACCATTTGAATGGAGATTTCCAAAGAAGAGCAAGGAGAGATAAGAAAACCTTCCTCAGATATCAATGCAAAGAAATAGAGGAAAACAACAGAATGGAAAAGACTAGAGATCTCTTCAAGAAAATTAGAGATGCCAAGGGAACATTTCATGCAAAGATGAGCACCATAAAGGACAGAAATGGTATGGACCTAACAAAAGCAGAAGATATTAAGAGGTGGGCAAGGATACACAGAAGAACTGTAAAAAAGATCTTTGTGATCCAGATAACCACGATGGTGTGATCACTCACCTAGAGCCAGACATCCTGGAATGTGAAGTCAATTGGGCCTTAGGAAGCATCACTACAAACAAAACTAGTGGAGGTGATGGAATTCCAGTTGAATTATTTCAAATCCTGGAAGATGATGGTGTGAAGGTGCTGCACTCAATATGCCAGCAAATCTGGAAAACTCAGCAGTGGCCACAGGACTGGAAAGGTCAGTTTTCATTCCAACCCCAAAGAAAGGCAATGCCAAAGAATGCTCAAACTACCGCACAGTTGCACTTATCTCACACAATAGTAAAGTAATGCTCAAAATTCTCCAAGCCAGGCTTCAACAATACTTGAACGTGAGCTTCCAAATGTTCAATCTGAATTTAGAAAAGGCAGAGGAACCAGAGATCAAATTGCCAACATCCTCTGGATCATCGAAAAAGCAAGAGAGTTCCAGAAAAATATCTACTTTTGCTTTATTGACTATCCCAAAGCCTTTGACTGTGTGGATGACAACAAACTGTGGAAAATTCTTAAAGAGATGGGGATACCAGACCACGTGACCTGCCTGCTGCTAAATCTTTATGCAAGTCAAGAAGCAACAGTTAGAACTGGACATGGAACAACAGACTGGTTCCAAATCAGGAAAGAAGTACATCAAGGCTGCATATTGTCACCCTGCTTATTTAACGTCTATGCAGAGTACATCATGCAAAATGCCAGGCTGGATGAAGCGCAAGCTGGAATCAAGATTGCTGGAAGAAATATCAACAACCTCAGATATGCAGATGACACCACCCTTATGGCAGAAAGTGAAGAAGAACCAAAGAGCCTCTTGATGAAAGTGAAAGAGGAGAGTGAAAAAGTTAGCTTAAAGCTCAACATTCAGAAAGCAAAGATCATGGCATCTGGTCCCATCACTTCATGGCAAATAGATGGGGAAAAAATGGAAACAATGAAAGACTTTATTTTGGGAGGCCCCAAAATCACTGCAGATGGTGACTGCAGCCATGAAATTAAAAGATGCCTGCTTCTTGGAAGAAAAGTTATGACCAACCTAGACAACTTTATCAACAAAAGTCCATCTAGTGAAAGCTACAGTTTTTCCAGTAGTCATGTATGAATGTGAGATTTGGACTATAAAGAAAGCTGAGCACTGAAGAATTGATGGTTTTGAACTGTGGTGTTGGAGAAGACTCTCCAACTGTGGTGTTGAGAGTCCCTTGGACTGCAAGGAGATCCAACCAGTCCATCCTAAAAGAAGTCAGTCCTGAATATTTATTGGAAGGACTGATGCTGAAGCTGAAACTCCAATGCTTTGGCCACCTGATGCGAAGAACTGACTCACTGGAAAAGACCCTGATGCTGGGAAAGATTGAAGGCAGGAGGAGAAGGGGATGACAGAGGATGAGATGGTTGGATGGCATCACCGATGTGATGGACATGAGTTTGAGTAGGTTCTGGGAGTTGGTGATGAACAGGTAAGCCTGGCGTGCTGCATTTCATGGGGATGCGAAGAGTCAGACGCAACTGTTCACCTGAACTGAACTGAATTACCATTATTAACTCAAAAATATTGTCACATTTGAAAGTCAAGAGAAAGTAGTGATCCCAGGACTGTACACAGTCTCCTTAGTCCATGGAATTCTCCAGGCAAGGATACTGGAGTGGGTTGCCATTCTTTTCTCCAGGGGATTTTTTTGATGCAGGGATTGAATATGGGTCTTCTGCACTGCAGGTGGGTACTCACGGTATCAGTCATCCATGAATATCCTGGTTTTTTTTTTTGTCTTAACTTTAAAAGACTTGCTTACAATGATTAAATGGTTAAATTGTCCTTTTCTTCATGAGATAATATAAATCATGTAATTTGTACACATTTAATCAAATAAAGTGATGTCTTCATTTCACTTGACATTTTTGTATCCTTTAAGCATGGTCCTGTCCTAATGTGACTAATAAGAGAGAGAGATGATGAAAACAATGGTGTAAGAAGGCAACTTGATAACTGGTACTCTGACCCAAATCACTGAAATGAGCTGTGTCCAGGCCCGGAAATGTTGCATGCAAATTAAAAAAAAAAAACAAAAAACAATCTCATGGCAGGTTTTTAGCTGATCTAGTATTCTTGAGGAAACAGAAATAATATTTTTCATCTGGCCAAATGTGCTGTTAATAATTCTGGTCTCTGATCATTTGAAATCTTTTTTCATTTCATTATTTTTTTTTTATGTTCTATGATCTCTCTTCCACACTTGTAACTTTTTCCATCTACATCTAATTCTAATCACATGATTTTTAGATGTGCTTGATCATTGTACTGTATGGTTTCAATTAAATAGTCTACATTAAAAAAGTGCCTCAATAAAGTACAAATTTAATTTGCTACAAATGTCTGTAGGAATATAGTATAATGTAGTGGGGTATGCACACAATAGCAAATTTATATTATAAAACTTTTAATGGTAAAAAATTATTCAATAATAAGAGAAAAGTATATAATTAAAAGTAATTCTCTCTCTCACCTCTAAGATTGGCAAATTTTTGTCTCTCCAGAAGCACTATTTTTAAATTTATTTTTGTTTTCCAAATACTTCCTATGCATGTATAATCATTTCAATTTCATTTTCATATTCATATTTTGTTTTGTTTGAGCATTATCAAAATAACTGACTTCTTTTTCAGTAATATCTATTCTCTTTAATACTGCAGCTATTTTTCAATTTTCTATATAATTTTACTTTTTCTTGGATTCCTGAGCTGTGCCAGTTCTGTCCTTATATGGCCTCATCATATCTTCTTTGAAGCCAATTAACTGTCATTAGAGCTTCTTTTTATTATGTAAGTATGTAGTCTATAATTGATTTTAAAGAGATATTATTCTATCTCAATAATTTCTCTTGTTTGATAGTCTTTGCAATGTTTTGTAACTAATCTTTATTAGAGTATAGTTGCTTTGTTATGTTAGTTTCTGGTGTGCATCACAGTGAATCAGTTAAATGTACATATATATCCACTTTTTCTTAGATTTTCTTCCCATTTAGGTTACCACAGAGCATTGAGTACAGTTCCCACTGCTATATTTGAGTGTTTTTAAATTTTTATATTTCTTTGCTTAAGTATTTTTTGTAATTATGTTACATACCTCACATACTTTATCTTTCTGATGATTACTAATCTTGGAATGACAGATGTTTCTGATCCTGCTTGCTGCTTAATGATAAATAGTGCTTGAGTCTGAGTCAGGGTATTGCACTGGAAAAGCATACATATGGAATTTGGGTCAGTTACACAAATTCAGTAACATTCTTGTCTTGGGTATGTTTCTACTCAGTGACAGCAGAAGATATTTTTGACTCCCAGCAGAACCCTATATGTCACATGTCCTTTACTAGTTTTTTACTTCTTAGTTGCCAGAGAGTTGAAGTTTTAGAAATGATATGTACTCACTGTGCTTTTCCATCCTCTTTGCGCAGTGACAAGAGCCTCAGGCAAAGACAATGTGTTCCTGATATTCTTCATCTTACCCCACTTCCTTTGTCAATCCATGGTGTTACATGGGCACAGAGAGTATCCTGTAGCCTTTATTTATCAAGTGGCCTTATTTTTCCAAAGAAAGTACCACTGGTTTCCCCCTCTCTCCCACCAAGGGCATGCCTCCTAATTTGGGAGTTCTCTGTGTCCTGTTTGAGATCTAAAATGGTTTACATCCTGAGTATTAGACCTCAGTTTGGCCCATATTTCAATATATTTGGCAGTAGTTCTTAACAGTTCCATTAAAAATAAAACTTATTTTTCTCTTACGTTTTCATTCCACTAATTTCAGAGCAGAAAACAGAGGTCACAATGACTTGAAACATTAACTGTTAACCAGCAAATGTCACACTGAGTTTATTAAAGAAAGTTTCCATCCATTGCTTTGCCATTATAAAGGAAATAGTAGGCAATGTTTTCTGAATTTTTACTTATTTTAAAAATTCTTTAGAAATAACTTTTGTCACATAGAAGAAAGTTCTCATTTGAAAGGTTTCTAAAATAATGTTAATTAATGAACATGTTAAATATTTTTTAAACATGGACATTTATGTTCATAATAATACAGTTTGGGATGAAACCAATGATGGAGAATTAGACTCAATTTACTGTTTTTTTAACCAGAGTGGGAAACAAGAAATGAATAATACTATTAGGGAAGAAAAATAACAGGACAAGTTTTATATAAGCTGTCCTTATTCTGAAATAATAATCATTATACACACACACAAATATATATAATTAGCTAGTAATGGAAAATTTGGGGTGCCACAAATGGTAAAGCGTCTGTCTACAATGTGGGAGACCTGGGTTTGATCCCTGGGTCGGGAAGATCCGCTGGAGAAGGAAATGGCAATCCACTCCAGTACTATTGCCTGGAAAATCCCATGGACAGAGGAGCCTGGTAGGCTACAGTTCATGGGGTCGCAAAGTGTTGGACATGACTGAGCGCTTCACTTTCCTTTTCCTTTCCTTTCCATGTGTTCTCAGAATAAATATAGTAAGTTTTGGCTGTAACTGTCTAATTTGTTGAGTTAGTTTTGGTTTTAGTTTAGTCGCTCAGTGTCTGACTCTTTGAGACCCCATAGACTGTAGCCTACCAGGCTCCTCTGTCCATGGGATTTTCCAGGCAAGAGTACTGGAGCGGGGGTTGCCATTTCCTTCTCCAGGGGATCTTCCCGACCCAGGGATGGAACCTGAGTCTCCCATATTGTAGGCAGATAGTTTACTGTCTGTGCTATAAGGAAAGTCCTAGTTTTGGTTTAAGTGACAATATAATGACTCAAATAAATATTGGATTGAGGGAAATTTACACAAAAAGGAAAGACATTTGATCTTTCTTGCAGTATAATTATAAGGGTGATCTGATGGTCAGAATTTTTTTAATGCTATCATGGACTCAGTCAGGAGTTGCTTCCCAAGAAGTCGTGTTTTGTATGCTGGGCAAGTCCATGTCTAGTCTATTTTAGAGATGAAAAGGAGATTTCAGGGATGTTACAGTCAGCTGGATTTGTTTCCTAGAATACCATGGTTTTTTATCCAATCAGCAATTGACTCCTAGCTTAAAAGACAGGTTGGCCTCATCTTTATATAGAAAGGTTATATTTCAACATATGTTCATGAGTATTTTCATTTACTTCAAAATAAAAGGAAGGAGCGTATGTATCTATTTTATAAGATTTAATTAACTGATCATGTCAGAGTCCATTAAATTTGTTCATATTCTTAAATAAATTCTAAATTTGGTAGGTAACTTATACTGGAATTTTTTTTTCCAATTTAGAGTTATTTTTGATAGAAATTAGTTCTGTTTCTGTCTTGTTATTTTATCTTCTTAGTAAATTAAGTAGCTATCCACTGAATGTGATTCTCCCTTCCACTTAGAAATCTTGTTCTTTCTTCTTCCCATACCTGGGTCCTTTCTAATATCACTTAACCATCTGAGCATTCCAAGTACTCTTTTATCACATCTGAAATTCCATGTCAGAATTTGCGTGTATAAAAATGCACATGCAGTCCAATCTCTGTGGTGTGGTAGATACAGTTTATGTTGCAGGCATATTTTAAACATAGAAAAATGTTAATCCCAAGAATATTACATTTAGAAAGCTCAAGGCAACTACAGGGGAATTTTCTTGAAGCTGTTCATTATAAGCCTAAGCATGCTCAGGGTTCCCCTGTCATTCAGATGTCATCTGGAGTATTTTACATTAGCAGTAGGCAGATGTTTTACTCACTTTCAAATGGTAATTGTTTTGAATAACCATTTTTTATAATTGCTTATAAAACCCAACAATTATACACAAATTTTAAGACTGATTAAAATTTGAGTTCTGAAATATGATTTATCATGTAAGTACTAAAATTAACCTATGAGCCAAAAGTTTTGTTAGTCATAAAATATTCTATTAGACCAGTAAGATACTTAGCAAGTTGAATAACACTATATATATATATACACACACACACACACACACATGCACACGTGCACACAACATCCACAAATAAAAATGTAGAGAGAGAAATACAACAGTCTTAAGTCAAATTCAATTCACAATCAGGTGGTTAAGTTTGTGGATTTTATCTTTAAATAATTCGGTTTAACAACCATATGCTACCTATGGAAAAACCAATGTCTGGAAGCCAATTAAAATTAATTGTGAAAAATCCTTTGCCAAAATATCAGATTTGAAAGATGTATTTTGGAAGTTTGTAAAATAAAGTTGTTTGGAGTGTGTGAAATATCTTAATTTTTTAAAGCAAGTATTATGATATAAACAATATGTTTTCTTTGTATGTGGATGGGCAGAGAGAAAGGACTCTTATAAAAAGTTTGTATATTTATATAAGCTCATTTGTGGAAGAAAAATCGTAGACGAGATGAAACAGATGATGGTGATACATAACACATGTCAGCTGGGTATTACTGTTCACTTGCAGCTAGGTTGGGATGATTCAGCATCTGGAGCAAGGGGCAGTAGAGAGTCATCCCAACAGTGGTCACAGATGAGAAATCAACTTGAACTGCAGGGCACTAATGTCCAAATAAGCTGGCAACATCTGGTAAATATTTGGGTGAATAACTAAATGCTAGGGTTGGAGAGGAAGAGAAAGTAACACATATAAAACCTTTACTAACTTCCAAAATCTACTTAAATGATTTGATAGTGGATATACATATACAATATTGTAAAGTTTAAAAATAAAATTAAATTAAAAAATAAATAAATAAATTTTAAAAAATTTTAAAAAAATAAATAAAATGATTATGTTAACACTGGAGTTTGGGAGATACAGGAAAAGAATAGTATGTAATTCACTGAAGCAATATATTAATGAAATTTAAAATTGGAAATTGAATAAATAACATTAACATGAACTTGGCAAAGTATGACATTATTTTCAGATAAAAGTATCACTAATTTTAACTCTAAAACTATACATTTCAAGGAGCACTTGATTTTTCAAGCGTTAAATTCTCATGTTTTTCTAAATCTGAGTCCATATCTGTGAAGCTTTAGTGGGAGTGGACCCCCAGTCTGCCTGAGAATGCAGTAATATTGATACCATAAACACAGTTCTCCTTGAACCACATGGAGATGTGAAGGACGGGGAAGCCTGGCATGCTGCAGTCCATGGGGTCACAAAGAGTCGGATACAACCGAGAGGCTGAACAACAATGAACCACATACAGAATATACAAGATAATGAATGTCAAGTTCAGCTCCTCATTCAATTCAGTAGAAAGACCTACACTTAGATGGCATCCTTGTCCACTGAAATTATTCCTAAGCTAATCCTCATAACAGTTGTATGAATCATTTTTCTATCTAATAACTGACTAGGGGAAAAAGATTTTTCACTCTTCTATTTTGCCTTTTTACCAAAAAATGAGTTCCAAATGATATGATAAGTGTTTTCATTCTGTATTCTTAGTAGGTTTTTAATAACACTATAAAATGTTTATAAAACACATATAAGTTGTCAGCTCAACTTGGTTGCAATTTTCCTTTCTTTTCAGCTCAGGAAAACTACAAAATTCACATTTGAGAGTTCATTTGCACATCTGTGAATTATCGTATCTTTGTAGTAGACACAACATGGGGTATTAAACTTCTTTGACTGCTCCACTCCATCTTTAAGAAGCAGAAGGAAAAATATCACATAAATGAAATAAAAGGAAACACCCACTCTAGAGTGACTTTGCTTGAAGTACATCTTTGGTCTTTAGTTTAACTTGTCCTTTCAAAATAAAACCTTTTAGAATATACACTTTATGGAGGAAAATAACTCATGAATAAATTTTAAGAATATGCATGATAATAAAGTAAAATAGGAAAATACAATTAAAATAAAAATGTTTAAATCACCACTTTCAGGTATTGAATAAATTCATTTCCTAAAATTAATATAATAGCAATAGGTTTTCACAGATCTCGAAATATAAAGTATTTGTTCCTATCTGCACTTTATGGTTTTTGTTTGGGCTTTCTTTGCTCATTTGCTTGTTTGTTTTGATGGGGACACCAACCATTCATTCATTAATTAGTTCATGTATTCATTAAAAAGATGTGTTGAGTGTTCTTCCAGCGAGCAGGGTCTGTGCTGAGAATGTTTATCAAGTATTAAACCCTAAATACAGCTAAACTTTGTCTTGTGTTGAATTTGACATTTAGAGCTCAAATTTAAGTAAATGCCAGGGATTTACTCTGAAGATGTAGCAATTTCCTCTTCT
This sequence comes from Bubalus bubalis, assembly GCF_019923935.1. Taxonomy (NCBI): domain Eukaryota; kingdom Metazoa; phylum Chordata; class Mammalia; order Artiodactyla; family Bovidae; genus Bubalus; species Bubalus bubalis. Next base: position 77,697,696 of record NC_059165.1, read on the forward strand.
TGAGACTGTTTGTCCTTTTTGGTTCTGCACAGTTCAGTCGAAAAACATTTATACAGACTTCTAGTGGCCGATTCCCATAACTAAATTGTGTAATTCAAATGTAGCCATAAAATTCTATGAGGACAGGATATGATTCATCCTTTGCTTAGTGTCTTAGACTCTACCTCTTCTTCTTCTTCTTTTTTTTTTTTTTTGTTTAATTTTTTTCTTTTACTAGTGTGGGATACATGAGTTCTAATGTCAGCAGCAACATCTTATATTTATTATGCTACTCTTTGGAAAAACACCAGACAATATGTTTTCTTCACCACATCATTGAAACAAGGTTCAACAAAGTCATACAAAAATTAAAATTATTTTTTTAAAATGGCTTCTGTATACATTTTGACAGTGTAGCCTCACCCTAAATGTCATTCCCCAAATATGAGATCACCCTTCATTTCGCTACTAAGTAAATGTCTTAAATATCAGTGGCTATATATCAAATTTCTCATCATTTTACATGCTTTTTGCTTCAAAGGGATAAATATTTCTCTTCAACTGTTTTCATGGCTAGTAGCTTGACACTCGGAGAAGGCAATGGCACCCCACTCCAGTACTCTTGCCTGGAAAATCCCATGGGCAAAGGAGCCTGGTAGGCTGCAGTCCATGGAGTCGCTAAGAGTTGGACACGACTGAGCGACTTCCCTTTCACTTTTCACTTTCATGCATTGGAGAAAGAAATGACAACCCACTCCAGTGTTCTTGCCTGGAGAATCCCAGAGACGGGGGAGCCTGGTGGGCTGCCGTCTATGGGGTCGCACAGAGTCAGACACGACTGAAGCGACTTAGCAGCAGCAGCAGCAGCTTGACACTTAGGTATAATCCTATGGGTCTTTCTTGAGAACTTGTTTGTATGCTTTGTCTCTCAGTCATGTCCTACTCTTCCCGACCCCCTGAACTATATAGCCTGCCAGGCTCCTCCGTCCATGGGATTCTCCAGGCAAGAATACTGGAGTGAGTTACCATTCCCTTCTCCAGGGGATCTTCCTGACTTAGGGATTGAACCCAGGTCTCCTGCATTGCAGGCGGGTTCTTAACTGTCTGAGCCACCAGGGAAACTCATACCAAAACCTTCTGATTCTTACCTCCACTCAAAACCCAGCCCCACTCCTTCTTCCTACCTTCACTCCCATGCCTGCTTTTTCATAGAATTCTACTGCATGGCAGTAACAGTGTGCCCATGGGAACCCTGGCACCTGTTTGTTTTGTCTACCCAAGTCTTTTGTATAATCCTTCGGTGGATTTTTCAACAGAGTTCTTTTAATAAAGTCATGTTGCCACTTGAGTAAGGAAAGAAATTCAAGTATTAGAATGGAATAAGGAATGGAATAATTCCCTAATACCTTTACGTAAGTTAAAAACAATCCTATAATGGATCTTGAAATAATAATTCATATGTATTACATCTCCTGTGCCAGAAACACTATTGACAAAAGACAGACTTTATTTCCTAAATGGGAAGGGTGAGTTGGAAAAGAAAACTCTCTTTTTAGGAGAGTTTTACTCTTTCACTTGAAATGCTTTTTAAGTGGAGGGCTCTGAGGGCACATAAAGAGAGACCTTAAGTGTGTGTAAGGATATGATTAAGGAAATTGATTTCCAGAGCCTCAAATTCTATGTATTCTCTTTCCGGGGAAAATGCTCGCTATGAAGGGGACATATCTGTTCTCCTTTCCCAGCTACTCTTAGGTAATCACCTTTTCCTTTCTTTCTTTCTTTTTTTTTTTTTTCACTCCTTTCCCCTTCCCCAGTATTGCACATTACATTTTCCAGAAATGCAGTCATGCTCCCAGATCTTACAGAAAAACCTCTTTAATCAACGTACCACAACCCTTCTTCCCATCTGTCTCATTAGTAGATTCATTTCCAGTAGCATTTCTATTTTTTTATGTTTTACAATTGTTGTGCTAAGTCGCTTCAGTCATGTCTGACTCTGTGCGACCCTATGGACTGCAGCCTGCCAGGATCCTCTGTCCATGGGATTCTTCACGCAAGAATACTGGAGTGGCTTGCCATTTTCTCCTCCTTACAATTGTTACTTACAATGATTTATAATATTGTCCTGAAAAATTGTTAATGATAATTATTGTGACATAATTAATTCCAGCAGAAATTTTAGACACTTACAATTGATGTTCAAAGAAAATTTTGAATAAATGTCTTTTTGATGATGCCTTTTTACTGCAGAGAAATATGATATAGTGTTTAATAAACACATTCAAGCATAAAAATATATGAGAATGTAAATCTGTAGGTAAAATTGAATGAAAATATAATTTAACTGAGGAAAAAGCAATCAGATTTTTTGAATATTAAAAAAGTATGTTTGTATATCTTTAACTGAATTATGGGATAATGGTATCATTGTGATTATATTTATACTCCTTTTGGATTTTATTTTTTAATTTTTATTGAAGTATAGCTGCTGTACAATATTATATGTTTTGTTTCTTTATTTCAGTCACTAAGTTGTGTCCAACTCTTTTGTGACTCCATGGACTGTAGCCCACCAAGTTCCTCTGTCCATGCAATTTACCAGGCAAGAATACTGGAGTGGATTGCCATTTCCTTCTCCAGAGGATCTTCCCAACCCAGAGATCAAACGTATGTCTCCTGCATTAGTAGATGGATTCTTTACCACTAAACCACTGGGGAAGACCCATTATATAAGTTACAGGTATATAATATACTGATTCATAATTTTTAAAGGTTATTCTTCATTTATAGTTATTATAAAATACTGGCTAAATTCCCCATGTTATACCATATATTCTAGTAACTTATTATACCTAGTAGTTTGTATGTCTTACTCCCCTCCCACATGTTGCCCCTCCTCCCTTTCCTCTCTCCACTGCTAACCACTAGTTTGTTCTCTGTATCAGTGAGCCTGCTTCTTATTTTTCTTTTATTCATTAGTTCATTGTACTTTTTAGATTCCACATATAAGTGATATCATACAGTATTTTCCATTCTCTGTCTGACTTATTTCATTTAGCATAATGGCCTCCAAGTCCTTCCATGTTGCTGCAAATGACAATGTTTTATTCTGCTTATGGCTGAGTAACATTCCCTTATATGCTACATCTTTATTCATTTGTCTGTTGGTGGACACTTAGGTTGCTTCCATATCCTGTAAATAATGCTGCTATGAAAACTGAAGTGCATGCGTCTTTTCAAATTAGTGTTTTTGTTTTTTTCGTTTACTTACTCAAGAGTGCAATTGCTGGGTCATATGGTAGTTTTATTTTTAGTTTTTTGAGATACTGTACTATTTGACAGCAAAAAAAAAAAAAAAACCTGTCAAAAACAGTTTTTTGTACTGTTTTTGGATACATTTTAAAAAATGACATAGCAATTGTATTTAAAATAGAAATTATATACCTTTGAAAGCCATTGAGTTGTATGATGAAATTTTTAGATTCTAACTTGAAAAACAGGATATCTAACTTAAAGTTATCTTAGGGAGTAGAAGCCTAAACCACAGCTCTCAAACTTACAGCTTAACAATGCTCATGAGTATCATACTTGCCCTATATATTTGCCTATTTTTCTGAAAGAGTTCCCCCCAACCAAGAAAGTAATTTCTTTCTGCCTTGGATCCTTATAACCATTTTGAGGGGAATATTTTTCCTTGGAGACAGACCTGTCAATGCCTGATAGAGCTCATGCCAAGATCCTTGCCCTTGGGCCTTTAAAAATTGCTCCACATGCTGGTTTCCTCATATTAGGATCATTCCTGAAAATCTTCTCCCTACTTTTTGCTGTCAAATAGTCAACTTGAGCAGGTATATATTGGGTTGGCCAAAAAATTTTGTTCAGGTTTTCCTGTAATATGTTAAAGATCACCATAACAACAGATTACCAGGGTGGTTGAGAAAGCACTTTTAATGACACTTTTAGGGCACCAGAGAGTATCTCCTAAGAGAAAGTTCAGTCAACACATGAGCTACTTTCAGGAGATAAGAAAAGAACACTAATCATGCTTCCTAACTCACCATTTTCCTGAAATTACTCTGTCAAACATTGCTAATCACTAAAATTAAAGGTAAAAGAAGAAGGGGGAAACAGGATGAGATGGCTGGATGGCATCACTGACTCAATGGACGTCAGTCTGAGTGAACTCTGGAAGATAGGGAAGGACAGGGGAACCTGGCGTGCTGCAGTTCATGGGGTTGCCAAGAGTCAGACACAACTTAGCAAATGAACAACAACAAAGAATTAAATATAAAAGATACCTTTTAGTCTGTATTTCATTTGAACTCTACATTATTTGATAGTGGTAACAATTCCTTCTTTAAAATTACAGCCCCCACAACACTTCTCTCTTAGATCACCCCACACTTCTACAAATTACTCTCAAGCGCTTTTATATGCAGTTCTTGTTCTGTCTGTCCCCAGACTCTGGCTGTCTTACTCTAAACAATTTGTTTGATGATTTCACATGCAGTCTGGTCTTTAGCTACCATTAGGATGTTGTTGTTCAATTGCCCAGTCATGTCCAACTCTGTGACCCCATCGACTATAGCACACCAGGCCTCCCTATCCTTCAGCATCTCCTGAAGTTTGCCCAAGTTCATGCATCAGTGATGCCATCCAGCCAGCTCATCCTCTGATGCCCTCTTCTCCTTCTGCCCTCAATCTTTCCCAGCATCAGGGACTTTTCCAATGAGTCATATGTTCTCATCAGATGACCAAAAATACTGGAGCTTCAGCATCAGTCCTTCCAGTGAATATTCAGGGTTGATCTCCCTTAAGATTGACTGGATTGATCTCCTTGCTGTCCACAGGACTTTCAGGAGTCTTCTCCAGCACCACAGTTCGAAGGCATCTATTCTTTAGTATTCTGTCCTCTTTATGGTCAACACAGCTCAAATCTCTGTTTGCAGCTTAGGTCTTTCTGCTGAGTTACATTTGAATCTTCCAACATCTTCTTGATCTAGTTTTTGGTTTTGATGTTATTTATCTTTCCCTTAGATATGAGTAAAAGTTTTGATCCAGAAATATATACAATGTATGTCCAGTGACTTCCTGTATACCTTAACACAAAATATCATAACCCGTAGGCACACATACCTCTCTAAACAAGCAAAATCTGGCCACACTCAGGTGTTTTATTTCTCAACATTGGAACTCTGCTTCATTCAGATGGGTCACTCCACTCTCCAGTATAGGTACCCTCAGTCTCTAAGTTACTGCTCCAAGGATTCTCCCAACCTAGGCTGCCCATCTCCTTTCTCATTGCATATCCAAATATCCTCCTTGTATTCAAGCGTTGCCCCAGTTTTCACACACTCAGTATAGTTTGTTCTTAACTGTCCTAAAATACACTTATATTAACATTCTGGAACTATATTAGGATGTTTTGGGCATAAAAAAATTATTTGGAAATTAAGTCATGTATAAGCTTCAACTTATAACAATGTCATATTTCTATTCTTTAATTTCAAAAGTAATACCTATGCTCTTAGAGTATGGGAATCTTTATTCTCTGACTTTTACTGTCTGGGAAAATGTTGTCAACACAACAGTGTTTTGAAGTGTTTGTCATATAGATCATTAATAAGAAGATTCTCATTTTTAAAGTCAAGGTGTAAAATGACAGAAAGACTGTTGATAATTGCTAAAACGTCAAGAGAATGGGATATATGTTATTATCCAGGAGTCTTAGACCTTATATTATATTCTGCTGGAATAATAGTCAACTATGGGATAGGAGTTTAAAATGTGAAAAATAGCTTCATGTTCAAATTTAGCTCCCTTGAGAAACGCTTGGCTGGAAGAAGCACAAGCTGGAATCAAGATTGCCGGGAGAAATAGCAATAACCTCAGATATGCAGGTGACACCACCCTTATGGCAGAAAGTGAAGAGGAACTAAAAAGCCTCTTGATGAAAGTGAAAGTGGAGAGTGAAAACGTTGGCTTAAAGCTAAACATTCAGAAAGTGAAGATCATGGCATCTGGTCCCGTCACTTCCTGGCAAATAGATGGGGAAACAGTGGAAACAGTGTCAGATTTTATTTTGGGGGGCTCCAAAATCACTACAGATGGTGACTGCAGCCATGAAATTAAAAGACGCTTACTCCTTGAAAGGAAAGTTATGGCCAACCTAGATAGCATATTGAAAAGCAGAGACATTACTTTGCCAACAAAGGTCCATCTAGTCAAGGCTATGGTTTTTCCAGTGGTCATGTATGGATGTGAGAGTTGGACTGTGAAGAAAGTTGAGCACCAAAGAATTGATGCTTTTGAACTGTGGTGTTGGAGAAGACTCTTGAGAGTCCCTTGGACTGCAAGGAGATCCAACCAGTCCATTCTGAAGGAGATTAGCCCTGGGATTTCTTTGGAAGGACTGATGCTAAAGCTGAAACTCCAGTACTTTGGCCACCTCATGCGAAGAGTTGACTCATTGGAAAAGACTCTGATGCTGGGAGGGATTGGGGGCAGGAGGAGAAGGGGACAACAGAGGATGAGATGGCTGGATGGCATCACTGACTCAATGGACGTGAGTCTGAGTGAACTGAGGGAGTTGGTGATGGACAGGGAGGCCTGGCGTGCTGCTATTCATGGGGTCGCAAAGAGTTGGAAACTACTGAGCGACTGAACTGAACTGAACTGAACTGAAAGAGTCTCTTCTATGCTTAAAACTCTCATAGTTCCTCAGAGTTAATAAAACCCAAATAAAGACATGAATGTTATTTGAAAGAGTATTTTGTCTTAAACTCGTTTATCAGATTAGTCAAGTTAATTGTCCAGACTTCAAGGAGGTGTTAGAATAGACCAAGATGAGGGAGAGGAGTGCAGGGAAAAGTCTAGAACATGGTGCTTCAAGGAAGGAAATTCTTCGGGGGAAATACTTTCTGTGCTAAGGGTGTGTGGTAACTGTGCTGAGTATGTGAGATGGAGTGAAGTGCGAGCTGCCAAAAAGTAGTGGGTATAAAAAGCAGCTGTTGAATGAGCTATATCTATACTAGATGGATGTGCTTTTGTGTAAGGCAACTGTTGTTGAATGAGTTTCAGGTAGAGACTTATATTTAGTGAGAACATCAACAAATATAAAATCAGAATTGCCAGTTTGCGGGACATGTACTGTCAACATTTTCTAAGTTTCCTGAGTGGTTAGTTGCCTCACCAACACTGTATTTCATTGAGTATTTTGACTTTTGTTCAATTAATATTTAAATAAGAAAAACAAAGGTTGATCAAGGAAAGGAGGAAAAGGTAGACCAAAGTAAGAAGAGGAGGAAAGGAAAGTACATATGATTGGCATTAGTGTGAATGGTACAGTGTAGACATCTGAAATATTTATTTTATATACTTTCACTGTGAGAGAGTTATAAGTACCATCATTTCTTTGAAAACAAAATGAGATTCAGAAGAATGAAGTAAATAATCCAGTGACACTTAATAAAAGCTAAATCTGTTATTTGACCTTAACTCCAAAGTCCACACTTTTTTAAATAATTAAAATTAAAATAACAAAGACATAAAAAGACAAAGAAAGAAACATTATGAGAGCTTTGATTATTACTTAGCATATGACATATAAAAATGACTTAGACATTTTTATAAGATGTCAAATTCACTAATAAAGGAAGGAAGTCAGTGTTTGGAGTTTAAACAATGTAAACCAATTTTTGATTATTTAAGTGTCTTAGTTTAGGTTCTAGGAGCAGACTTGAAATAAGAGTCATATGCAGATAGTTTATTTGAGAAGTGATCCCAGTAACCATGAACAGAGGAGTGAGGAAATGACAGAGAAAAGGTAAGGAAGCCAAAAAAGTATCACATTATTAATTAGGCTACCATAGTAACTTAATCCCATGTGATTGTCAGCTCTGAGAGGAGAGAGCTGGGTGTTAAGAACTAGCTCCTAGCAGTTGATGGCTGAAGATTATTCCTGTGGACCATTGATTCACCAGCATTTCTAACCTTCTTTGTATACAAACAGAGAGGGCTCAGGCAGCCATAGCAAACCCTCAAGCAAAGAGCAGGTGTTGCTATTTGGAAGTCAGTTGGCAGCTACTGTTAAGGGAGATATGGACAGAAAAGTCATCTGCTGCATTATGGAAAACAGCATGCTCAAAGAATATTAGGTTGTGAATAGAATCATTAAGTCATCTAGAAAAGTTACCCGAACTCCTTCATCGAATACATTTGGTGAAGACATAAGGCTACCTCCCACAAAGCCATGGAAGATGCTCCTTGCACTTCGGCACAGTTAGCCCTGAACACTTAACACCCACATTAGCACCCCTGCTCTGGTTGCTTCTGGCATTTTGATCTTGCTGGAATTTTCCTCTCAGCCAGATTCTTTAGTTGGTCCTCTCCAAAAACCTGTTTGGCAACGTCTAGGTCATTTGGAGGAACTCTGAGTACAAGAGTGGATATCTGGAACTTAAGCACATTCTTTTAATCCCATCAAAACTCACAAGGTTGTGGGAGGTGATTTCACAAGTGTAGTAAAGAAGCGAAGACACTGATTTTCCAGAAAAGAATAACAGATAGCCACGATATATACTTAATACTTTTAATTCAGATTTTAAAGTTACTTTGTTGGGCTAGTTTCCAAAAATAAGCTATGCATCAAAGATTTCCATTGGAAACGGTGAAAGAGATGTTTGGTGGAAAGTCTCAGCTTTAATTGAGGAGATGCACTGATTATTTCATTCTTAGTCTTATCTCAGTTCTGTTTTAGTGGCATTGCTGTTTTTCTGGGTCAAAATTCTTAACTCCCTTGGTTTTTTCCTTTACTTCCTTTTTTTTTTCTTTTGACAAGTAAGAAACTGCTATAAGAGGAAGTCTTTCTCCAAATGCATCTCTAGGGCACTATTAAAAGCTGGGAGCAGCAGGTTTTTCTCCTTCTGTTGGCTCTATGAGTCACTCACTCACTCATTATATGCATCATGAGCTTGAGCCTACCAGTAACTCTGTAAAGGCAATTCATTTTGACAGTCCTATGCACCAAGAACTGTTTGAGACAAAGAGGTAAAATATGAAAATCAGAAAGAATTGGCCACAAAGGAGTTTATAATCTCATAGAGTACATCAGTTAGTCAAGTATATAAATAGCTATAATAGAAGATCATAGTGAAGAAACAGAATTATTATGGAAATATGAAGAGAGACAAAATTATCTCCATTAGGGTTTGGGTTATGGGAAGTTTAGCATGTTTGGAAAGCTACTACTTGAAGTTTGGAAAGACTCTGGACAAGTGGGGTTGTTGAGATATGGCAGTGGTATCCTCCACTGAAAACAAATAAGAAAAATTTGGGTTGTTTTGCAGAAAGATGAAATAGCCTAATTTTCTCCGAGTATGTAGTATAGGAGGACACACTGAGAGAAAAGCAGGATGTGAATAGTTACCTCGAAGCAATCAAGTTGCTGGTGAAAAGCCCCCTAGGAACCACGGATAATGTGACTCGATGAAAACTACGGTGTGTTTCTTCTCATACTGGACAAAGTGCCCACTCTTTTGGCCATCTGTGGGCATTTAGCTCAAAACATGGAATAAGAAATTCAACATTAGAAATCAAACTCTCTTCAGAGAAATTTCTAATTTATAGATAAAGAGAGCTTGTACATGCTAAACATTTAATAGACATTATTTTACTCAACTGAGGAGCTGATCTTTATCTATGTCCTAATATAACATCTTTCTGAATATCTCAGTTTTATAGTGACAAGTACCTTGAAGATAATAACACAGATAAAACTGCCCAGAAAGACACAGAAGAATAAAGGTTCAAAAGAGTGTTTCTCACATTCTGTTTTGTGTGTGAATGAGTTGGGTGGTTAAAGCAATGCCATTGTACCAGTTTCCAGTAAGTATGACGAACTGTTCTAATTAAACCATTTAAAACAACAATTTTATTCCAAACATATGTGCAACCAAATGTATTTTTAAATAAAATTTTCATTGCTCTTTTGTAAAAATTAGTTTTCATCATTGAAAATGTGATTTTGTAAAATCAAAATATTATAAACTAGAATTTGTGATAAAATAAATTCCTTGCTTATTGAAATTTGCCCTGGCAACACGTATTATTCAAAACAACAAAAACCAGGAATAATTCACTTCTAAAATAATAGTATTAGCTAATTTATAAGCATGAAAACAACTAAAACCATATTGTAAAAGCAGAAGTATGAAAAATCAATCTCAATGACACACATGTTCTTTAGAAAACATTAGATTACTCTGGAAGTATTTTTCCTTAAATGGAGTTCTTCCATTCACCTCATTACACAGTTTGAACATTGATACGCAAGCTTGGTTTAGTTTTGGTACTATACAATGGTGCTATACAATTCCTTGTATAAATGTTTACATATTTCTTATTTATCATTATATTATCTCCATATGACATAAAGCTCTAAAATCTGAATAATCTGGGTGCAAGTATTTTGTGAATGTTGTCAATTCTGCAAATTATACATTTTAATACATTGCAGTAATTGTTTAAAAAGCCAGTGGTATAATTTCATCTTTATTTCATAGTTCCTTTTTTTGCAAATCCTAGCTCTGTTGCCTCCTAACAATATGAAATTGGAAAAGTTCTTTACTTCTGTGAATTGAAGTTTCCTCTCCTCTAACACAGTGAGTGGTGACACCACCCTTTTCACACAGCTGTGATGGGGATTAAAACGATAAGTAGTTCTTGACACGTATTAGCCACTTAGTATGTGACAGACAGCTTTGGCCATAAAATTAACTAAAGAACTCTTACAGTTCCTTATACCCGAATCGCCTCTGCCACTAGCCTGTGATAATATCAGGCAGCACCTTTTACCTGTACTACTACCATCAGCCTCCAGAATAACTTCCTGATTATCATTAAATCCTTCTTTCAGTCCATTTTCTTCAAGGCAGGATGTGTTATCCTTTAAAAATGAAAATCTGATCATATTATTTCACTTGCTTAAAACTTATCAATAGCTTCTTACTGCTCTTGGGGTAAGATTGAAAATTAAAAACATGGCTCAGAAGAACCTGGATAATGTGGCTTTTGTCTAGGTTTCAAGCATTTTTCCATATCTCTCTAAAAATGATCATATTTGTGTAGTCTTCTCAAATATGCTATTGTCCTTCCCAGAATGCTTCTAGAATTTCTAGAATGCTCTTTCATTTCCTAGTTAGAAACTAAATATCCTTTATATTATAGGAAAAGAAAATATTTCAACTTGGATCTCTCTCTTTGTTATAAACTCACATATAGCCTCCTGAGAGTCCCTTGAACTGCAAGGAGATCCAACCAGTCCATCCTAAAGGAAATCAGTCCTGAATATTCATTGGAAGGACTGATGCTGAAGCTGAAACTCCAATACTTTGGCCACCTGATGTGAAGAACTGACTCATTTGAAAAGACCCTGATGCTGGGAAAGATTGAAGGCAGGAGGAGAAGGGGATGACAAAAGATGAGATGATTGGATGGCATCACCAACTCAATGGACATGTGTTTGAGTAAACTCCAGGAGTTGGTGCTGGACAGGGAGGCCTGGCATGTGCAGCCCATGGGGTCGCTAAGAGTCGGTCACGACTGAGCAACTGAACTGAACTGATAGCCATGTTATTTCCCTTTATAATATTTCTTTTCATTAGTAACTATTAATAATTTGTGTGACTATTTGAATGATATCTGTCTCCCCAGCTGAACAAGGAACTCATGAACAAAAGGATTATGTATGAGTTTCATCATAATTTTACCCTTTATATATAGTAGAATACTTTTAATTTATTGCTTGATTCAATGACTTTAAAAAATACTAGCAAACCAAATCCAACAATTCATAAGTAGGTTTATATATCATGAGCAAGTGGAACTTACTGCAAAAGTTGAAGCTGTTTTAATAGCTTAAAACAAAAGAATAAAATATGCCATGTCAATAGATAAGGTATAAAAAACAAATGACTACCTCAAATAGTTCAGCAAATATCCTCATGAGAAAAATGCCCAACAAAGTAGGACTAGATGACAACTTCTTCAATCTGATAAAGGATATCTACAAAAACCCACAGCCACAAAATATTGACAAACTGAATGTTTTTCACTTAAAATTGGGAGCAAGTCAAGAAGATCCACTCTTGCCACTTAAGTTTAAAATTGTATTAGTTCAGTTCAGTTCAGTTCAGTCGCTCAGTCGTGTCTGACTCTTTGCGAACCCATGAATCACAGCACGCCAGGCCTCCCTGTCCATCACCAACTCCCGGAGTTCACTCAGACTTAAAGTCCATCAAGTCAATGATGCCATCCAGCCATCTTATCCTCTGTCGTCCCCTTCTCCTCCTGCCCCCAATCCCTCCCAGCATCAGAGTCTTTTCCAGTGAGTCAACTAAATTGTATTAGAGGTCTTTGCAATTAGGCAAGATAAAGAAAAACAAATCCATATTAGAAAGAAGTAAAATTTGTTCTATATACATATGGCATGAACTTGTGTATAACCATTCTAATTACTCTATTGGAATTATTAGGAATAATAAGCAAGCTTAACAGGATTTACTTCAGGATAAAAGATAAATATACAGAAAATAAATATTTCTATATAGTAGATTAATATTCAAAAAATTAAAATAATTTCACTTATAATAGCATGAAAAAACAAAATACAAATAAAGTTAACAAAAGAAATTCAACATTTGAACACTGACAGTGACAAAACATTGTTGAAAGAAGATCTAAAGAAAGAAAGGCATTTCATGTTCATGGATCAGAAAATTTAATATTGTTAAGATGACAGAACTTCTCAAAGTGATCTAAAGGTTCAGTGCAATTTGCATCAAAATCCTAGATTCTTTTTTGTAGTAACTGACAATCTAAAGATAATATTTATATTAAAAAAAACAATGAATCCAGAACAGCCAAAGCAATTTGAAAAAGAACAAAGTTGGAAGACTTATACTTTCCTATTTCAAAATTTACTACAAAGCTACAGTAATCAAGAGAGTATGGTACTGACATTAGATATATAGAACAGTGGAACAGAAGTGAGAGTCCAGAAATAAACTCTTACATTTCTGGTCAGTTGACAAGGGTGTCAAGACAGTTAAATGGGGAATGATATTTTTTTTAGTAAATAGTACTAAGACAGCTGGATAACCATATGCAAAAGAATGAAATTGAACCTCAATCCCATACCATACAAAAATATTAACTCAACCTAGATCACAAAATTAAATATAAAAGTATTCCATCCTTAGGAAAAAATATGGGGATAAACCGTATTAACTTTAAAATAGACAGTGGTTTCTTTGACACAAGACTAAAAGCATCAGCAAAAAAAGAAAATAAACACATACATTGAATCACATCAAAATTTTAAAAAATTGTTTTGTGCTACAAATGTTATCATCCAGAAAATAAAAGACCATGCACAAAATGGAAGAGAATATTTCTAAATCATATATCTGATAAAATGCTTATATCTAGTATGTGCAAATAACTCTTGTTGCTGTTGCTGCGCCGCTTGAGTCATGTCCAACTCTGTGCGACCCCATGGACTGCAGCCTACCAGGCTTCTCCGTCCATGGGATTCTCCAGGCAAGAACACTGGAGTGGGTTGCCATTTCCTTCTCCAATGCAGGAAAGTGGAAAGTGAAAGTGAAGTCGCTCAGTCGTGTCTGACTCTTAGCGACCCCACGGACTGCAGCCTACCAGGCTCCTCCATCCATGGGATTTTCCAGGCAACAGTACTGGAGTGGGGTGCCATTGCCTTCTCCAAAACAACTCAATAATAAATGTACAAATAGCTCAATTAAAAATAGAAAAGAAACTGAACCGATATTTTCCAAAGATATCGAATTACCAAAAAGCATGTGAAGATACACTAAATATCATTAGTCATTAATAAGATGCAAATCAAGACCACAATGGGATGCCATTTCACTCCCACAATTATGGGAGCTATCATTAAGAAGACAGACAGTAACAAGTGATGTTGAGGATATGGAGAAATTGGAATCCTCAGACATTGCTCTTAGTAGAACAAAATGTTGCAGTCACTTTGGAAAGCAATGTGAAAATTCCTCAAAAATGTAAATATAGAGTACGGTATGAGTCAACACTTTCACCCAAGATAGTAAAAACAGTTATTTACACAAAAATGTGTACACAAATGTTCATAACAGTATAACTCATAATAGTCCAAAGTGGAAACAACCAAAATGTCTATCAACCAAAGAACAGATAAATAGTATGTTGCATATCCATACAATGGAATATTATTTGCCAATAAAAGGAAATGAAATACTGATAAACACTACAAAAAGATGATTGAAAACATTATACTAAGGGAAAAAACACAGTGACATGTAACCACATCTTGTCTGATTGAATGTATTTGAAATATCCAGAACAGACAAATATACAAAGACATAATGAAATTAGTTATTGCTGACAGATAGAGGTGTCATGGGGAGGCAAAAGATTTGTGGTTTCTTTCAGAAAGGTCAAAGATGTTCTAAATTTTGTTGTGATGGTTGCACAAATCTATGAAATACTTTAAGGCATTAAATTACACACATTAAATGGGTAAATTGTATAGTATATGAATTATGTCTCCATCAGTTCAGTTCAGTTCAGTTGCTCAGTTATGTCCGACTCTCTGTGACCCCAAGGACTGCAGCACACCAGGCTTCCCTGTCCATCATCAACTCCCAGAGTTTACTCAAACTCATGTCCATAGTCAGTGATGCCATTCAACCATCTCATCCTTTGTCATCCCCTTCTCCTCCTGCCTTCAATCTTTCCCAGGATCAGGGTCTTTTCAAATGAGTCAGTTCTTCACATCAGGTGGCCAAAGTATTGGAGTTTCAGCTTCAGCATCAATCTTTCCAATGAATATTCAGGACTGATTTCCTTTAGGATGGACTGGTTGACTCTCCTTAAAGTCCAAGGGACTCTCAAGAGTCTTCACCAACATCACAGTTCAAAAGCATCAACTCTTTGGCACTTAGCTTTCTTATAGTCCAGCTCTCATATCCATACATGACTACTGGAAAAACCATAGCTTTGACTAGATGGACCTTTGTTCGTAGAGTAATATCTCTGCTTTTTAATATGCTATCTAGGCTAGTCATATCTTTTCTTCCAAGGAGCAAGTGTCTTTTAATTTCAGGCTGTAGTCATCATCTGCAGTGATTTTGGAGGCCAAGAAAATAAAGTCTCACTTTTTCCATTATTTCAGATACTTTAAAATGGATTGAGTAAACAAATTAATTTTATTAATTTTATTAATTTTTATTTATTAATTAAATTAAACTAAAAACAATGTTATACATTGAAGATATTTTATAATAAACATACTAAGTACACTAATTTTTTATGTTTAATGGCTATAAAATATAAACTCCCCCAATTGCTCTATTAATTAGAAATCTGCATGCATTTATGAAGGTGTTCTGGAGGCCATCCATAAACAACAGTTTAAATGTGTATCCTATATGTGAGTGTCATATCTTAAACAGCTTCTTGCTTCCCCAAACTGTGAAACTGGATTTGGTGTTTCATCATGGCCTCTGAAATTAAATCCACTACCAAATCATTAGTGAGCTATGTAGATTTTATTTGTCAGATTCAAGAAAAGAGAAGACAAGATTTATACCAAACTTTACATGGAAAAGGCCTTAATAAATATCCCATTTTACATTTCCGTCATCCCATAAATTCTTTATTCAGTTGTCACTGTTTTATCTCAACTTTCCCTCCACTAGTCTAAACCTGTTTGTCTTTGCTTCCTTTCTTACACAGATTTCATGGTGATCTCACAGATTTACTCAACTGCCAGCTGACATATAGTCCTGGACATACAACTTCCTAGTAAGTTTCTTATGCCTTAACTCAGTAAAACTGATGGCATTTTGTTGCCTGTATGCAAGAAACATTTTCTCTTTATCTCCTGCTGCTGCTGCTGCTGCAAAGTCACTTCAGTCGTGTCCAACTCTGTGCAACCCCATAGACGGCAGCCCACCAAGCTCCGCCATCCCTGGGATTCTCCAAGCAAGAACACTCGACTGGGTGGCCATTTCCTTCTCCAGTGCATGAAAGTGAAAAGTGAAAGTGAAGTCGCTCAGTCGTGTCCAACTCTTAGCGACCCCATGGACTGCAGCCCACCAGGCTCCCCCATCCATGGGATTTTCCAGGCAAGAGTACTGGAGTGGGGTGCCATTGCCTTCTCCATCTCTTTATCTAGATCCTTATAATTAAATAAAGGGTATTATTAAGGTAATTTGTTAAATGAATCATTAGCATGTTCATGATGCCTAAACTTTACAATTCAACTGGACAACCATTTATTGACACAGTGTGTCAGATAACATGGTAGACGTTGGATACATATAAGTTACACGGTCCTTGTGCTTAAGTCAAGTCCTTTCACAAACATAACCTAGATTAACATTCTTCCAATACTGTAAAGAAACTCAGGCTCAAGTAAAGAAAGTAAGGAAATAAAGGCTCAAGAAGATCCTGTTGAGTCACGTACCCAGTGCCCAGATTTGCGCTCACAGTTTCTAATAATAAATGTTTTCTTTTTTAATTTGACCAGTGAGTCACACTAACTATAAAACTGTATGCATACATTATCTTATTTAGGTTTCATAAAATTCCATTCACATATTCCAAAAACATTTAATCAGTATACTTTGTGTATGTATTTTTAGGCCCTATATCTGTCAGGGCACTTATTTACATAAGACAGGATCTGCTATGGCTAATTTGAGCAGAGAGGAATTTATTGCAGGGCAATCAATGCTGTGAGTGGGTCTTTGTTGTGATAGTGAGAGGTGCAGTCTCGTATTGATAACTTACAAAGTTTCCAGACCCACGTATTCTGGTTTGGGGAGTGAAGTATACAGAACCATGTACTGCTATCTGAGGAACATTTTAATGTGTATTTCCAAGCAAGTACTGTAGCTGTCTTCAGTATTCCTGTCCACTAGTCTATAGTTTAGGTGATTTCTAGGTGATAAGACACGTGGTAAAGCTAATGAATCCTATGAACAAGAGCTTCTTTCATTCTGAACATGAGTTTCTTGATCAGAAGAGATAATAAGATAATATGGTGGTAAATATTTCATAGAATACAGATATTGCTACTTTTAGAAGTGTGATGGGCAATAAAGTAAAAACTATATACAATATAACTCTCCATTAAGACAGGAAAAATTTTAGGAAGTAATTTATTTGCCATCAGGTGATTTGTTACTCAGATATGTGGCCATGTGGAAGGCTTAAGGTTAGACATAGCTGATATTATATCAGGTGAAATTGGTAGAAAATGTCAACTTAGATGATGGTTATCCTGTGTTTTTACCTCTGTCCATTACCTCCATTCCTTCTACCATAACTACTTTGTCAATAAATTCATTAGGTGAGTTATGGAGATGCTTGGGTAAAAAAGCTGACTGATACCTGTACAGTAGTTTATTTTGTCAGCATAAGATTCATTCCGAGAGGAAAGTTTTCCAAATTTTTACCAATTCTCCATTCCTAACCTTTCCAAATCCTTGACCATCCTGGCAAACCATTCTTTAGCTCATTCTCTGATGCTTAAGTGTCTATGAGACTTTGGAATATATTTCCTTTCTGGGAAAAAAAAATATTTCCTACCTACAAGCAAGTTTTCTCTATTATCCTTCAGGGTCAAGCCTAGGTTGGGCTGTACTACTCCACTAGTCTACTTCTAGCAAGCGCAGCCTTTCTGTATAAAGAGATTTGTAAGTTAAGCCTGTTATTGTTCCTCCTTATTAAACTAGAGAACTCCATATGAGGCTAAAACTGTGGTCTGAGGCTCTTGGGCAATACAGCAGGAGTGAACACACTGAGAATGTGAGCCATCTGTCTTGGCCTTGTTCACTTATAGCACCACCTTATATCACATCAAATACTTCAAGTACTGTGGCATAATCCCAGCAATGTCAGAATATATGGCTTGCTGCATCAGAAGACATCCAATTCATGACAGACAACTGAGGTTGAATGTTCACCTGTGTCCCATGGCCCAAGAGCAGACGTTCCAGGTAGCGGTGGTGGTAAAGAATCTGCCTGCTATTGCAGGAGATGCAAGAGACTTGGATTTGATCCCTGGGTAGAGAAGATCCCCTGGAGTAGGAAATGGCAACCCACTCTAGTATTCTTGCTTGAAAAAACTCCATGAACAGAAGAGCTTAGTGGGCTACAGTCCATGGGGTCCCAAAGAGTTGGACAGGACTGAGCCTGCACGCGCGCGCGCGCGCGCGCACACACACACACACACACACACACACACACGGCCCAAGAGTAAATTGAGAGCTCAATAGGGCTCCACTGTGATTGAGTTAGTGCAGTCTGCCTATCATCCTTATCAAGCACTGACATTTTAAACCAATGTGCTTGACCAAAATGGCCAAATGGCAAGACTGATGCCACAGATTCTGTCTATAATGAGAACTAAGAGCACTTTGGTTCCTGCAAATAAGTACTGTAATTTAGAGTTTTCAGACAAATATAAACTGAAATAGCTTACCAACAACAGGCATTATTACATAAAATGCTAGGGGTTTACTTTACAAATGAGAAAACATTTTTTAAATAAGGAAGATCTGAGATGTACAAACAATAATGAACAAAGAAATTGGTAAATATCTGGGACAATATGAATTATCAATCCTATTATCTAATTTTAGAAGTTAAAAACCAATAGAAACATATTGGACAATAACATATAAGCCAAAAAGAGAGATATGAGAAGATTTAAAGTGTTCCAAGATCCTAGTTTGTAGGCTAGGATTAACCTTTGAATGATTATGTATCTATGGTAAAAATACAATGGCAACCACTGAAATATTTGAAGTGTGTGTAACTTCCAAAAGAAGATTTAAAGTTTTAAAAAATCAATCCTAAAAAATAGTATAGTAAGGAAAATCAAACAATATAGACAAAATAGAACAAAACAAGAGAGATATCAAGTCATACATATTTATGATTGAAATACATATAAAGGAAATAGAACCACCAGTAATAAATAAATGAACAAACAAAAATGAAGGCACTGATGCTAGGTAAAATTTACATATATGTTGTTTATAAAAAATAAAGTTAAAATAGGTGTACAGGCAGTAAAGTCAGAATCACCGTGGCATAAGATGTCTTTTGTTAGTGTTCCATTCATCAACAATGAAATCTGGCATCCACAAACAAAAGTGCCTTTGAAGAAACTGTGGGGTTAGTCACCATATGTGAAGGGATGTAAGAGGAGTCTTGTCCATCTTTGGGTCAAGTAATACGCAGAGGGCCCCTGGTTCTGGCTGTGGATTCTGCAGTGTCCTGTAAACCAGCTCCAATTCCTCTCAGTTATGGTCCAGGAGGCCCTGGGGAATGCTAATGTAGATGATCACTCATGAACAAGAGAGCCTCTATGGAAGTCCAGGTTTCCAAAAAAGAAATTTCAACATTTTGTTGGAGGAAAAATTACACATCTTCCATGACTTACAATGGAGTTATATCTTGGTAAACCCTCATGAGCTGAAAGAACCATAATTTGAAAATGCGTTTAATACACCTAACCTACCAAACATCATAACTTAGCCTAACCTCCCTTAAACATACTCAGAGCACTTACACTAGCCTAGAGTTGGCAAAATCATCTAACACAAAACCTATTATTTAATAAAGGTGTTGACTATCTCATGTATGTAATTAATTGAATACTGTACTAAAGGTGAAAACCAGAATGGTTGTATGGGCACAGAACGCCCATAAATACATCGGTTGTTTACTGTTGTGATCATGCAACTGACTAGGAGCTGTAGTTCATTGTCACTACGCAGCATCACAAGAGAGTATCAATTGTCATCAGCCTAGCCCTTTAATTCAGAGTTTGAAGCCAAGTTTTTACTGAATACTTGTTGCTTTTGCACCATCGTAAAACTGAAAAATTTTAAGCAGGGATTCCACTTACAAATGAAACCATCTTAAGTTAGGATTCATCTGTATATGTTTGGATCCACTGCAGTGGGCAGGAGAAACACTTTTACTTTACCTACATCCCTTCCCTCAAGGAAGTACAGCATAGGATCAAGAAACATCTTTTTTGGGGCCTATGATTTATTCAATCAAGGAAAGAGAAAGTGTATGAGTGAAAACCTGGCTTCCTCAGCTCTGCAGGACGCTGCCAAAATGACTAATTTCTGTCTCATATCATCTAGAGCACTGAACCATGACTGAGGGATGGAAAGAGGCAGGGAGAATGGTAGATAGAACTCCTGAGGATATTAAAGGCATGTCTCAGAGATACTGAGGGTGTGGTTCCAAACCACCATAATAAAGTAAATATTGCAGTAAAACAAGTCACATGTATGTTTTACTTTACCAGTGCATAAAAAGCTGTATTTATACTACTCTGTAGTCTATTAAGTGTGCAATAGCATTATGCTTAAGAAACACTACACATACCTTAATTCAGAAATGCTTTATTATCAAAAAATGCTAACCATCATCTGCCAATGTAAGGTTGCCATAAAGCTTTCATTTTTAAAAAAATGTATTGTCTATGAAGTGCAATAAAGTAAAATAGAATAATATGAGGGATGCCTGTAAGGGGCTGTGGTTCTTAACTGCACTGGGGATTCCATCAAGAAGGCAATCCACAAGTGACTGGACCTACCTCACTTGAGGATGCCCCACCTGCCCTATGGCCACCTTCTGCATTCTATATGCTTCACCACATGTACACACCTGCCCTGTGGTCAGCTTTATACATAGAGTCTCTACAGCATCAAGAGAGAGTTTTGACAGGCAGCTAGGGAATAGCCACAGAAAGTCAGTCGAATCTGTGGACCATGGTGAGACCACAAACTTCAGCTTTAGTACCATGTTTGAGAAAACAAGAAAGACTGTCAGCACTTGGCCTGGTATATTGCATCATCCAGAGAAAGTCCACAATATTAAACATTCTGCCACAAGACAGAAAGCAAGACTGAGGCAAGTATCCTACAGGAAGTCTGAGATAGCCTCAACATCTCTAGCAGGGGCAATGGAAGGTATTTCTCTTCTGAAGGCACTCTGTAAAGACTGGATGAAGTGACTGCTCCTTCAAATATGAAGACAACAACATAAAACTACAAAGAATATGAAAAATCAAAGTAACATGATACCACAAAGGGATCATAGTAATCTTCTGGTAAATGAACCCAGAGTCATGAAGATCTGCTTTTATCAAATAAAGAATTCAAATAGCTATTTTAAGAAAATTCAATGAAATACATGAAAATATAGAAAGAGAGTTCAACAAAATTGGGAAAATAATATAAGAACAAAATGAGAATTTCAGCAAAGAAATAGAAATCATAATAAAAAGAACTGTATAGAAATTATGGAGGTGTCATAGAAATTCAAAACTGTAAGTATTGAAATGAATAGTGCAATAGAGAGAATTAAAAACAGAATATATCGAACAGAAGACAGAATCTGTGAGATCAAATACAGGAAATTTAAAATAATCCAATTGGAGGATAACAAGAAAAAAGGATAAAAAAGAATAAAGTAGAAGTGATATTTGGGTACCATCAAAAGTATCAATTTAAGAATTATTGGAGACTCAGAAGGAAAAGAGAGAGAGAAGAAGGCAGAAAGCTTATTTAAAGAAATAATAGCTGGGAAATTCCCAAATCTAGGGGAAAATTTGATATGAAAATTCTTGAAAGTCATAGATCACCAAACAAAATAAATATAAAAATACCCTCCTTGATATTTTTATCAAAGACAAAGAGATACACTTAAGGAAGAGAAAAACTTGTAAATTGTAATGGAACCCCAGTACAACTACTAGTTAATTACTCAGTAGAAACTTTACAGCCAAGGAGAGAATAAAATGACATAGTCAAAGTACTGGAAGAAAATATTCTATCTAGCATATTATAGCCCACCAGGAATACTCTTTTAGCAAAGCTATTCCTCAGAAATAAAAAAGAAATAAAGACTTTCCCAGACACACAAAAGCTGAGGTTATTCATCACCTTCACTGACTGACAGAAAAAAACTGAAAGGAGTTCTACAAGCTGAAATGAAAGGATGCTAATTGGTAATATAAAAACATATAAAAATATACAACATACCATTAAACATAAATGAATAATCAAATTCAGAATATTCTATTAGTATAATGTGGTTGTTCAGTTGCTCAACGTTTCTGATTATGTGACCCTGTGGACTGCAGCGTGCAAGGCTTCCCTGTCCTTTACCATCTCCCAGAGTTTGCTCAAACTCATGTCCATTGAGTTGGCCATCCTATCCAACCATCTCATCCTCTGTTGTCCCCTTCTCCTCCTGCTCTCAATCATTCCAAGCATCAGGGTCTTTTCCAATGAGCTGGGTCTTTGTATCAGGTGGCCAAAGTATTGGAGCTTCAGTTTCTCAGCATCAGTACTTCCAAAGAATATTCAGGGTTGGTTACCTTTTGGATTGACTGGTTTGATCTCCTTGCTGTCCACAAGAGTCTCAGTAGTCTTCTCCAGTACCACAGGTTGAAAGCATCAGTTCTTTGGTGATCAGTCTTCTTTTTGGTCTAACTCTCACATCCATACATGGCTACTGGAAAAAACCATAGTTTTGACTACACAGACCTTTGTCAGCAAAGTGATGTCTCTGCTTTTTACTATGCTGTCTAGGTTTGTCATAGCTTTTCTTCCAAGGAGCAAATGTCTTTTAATTTCATGACTATAGTCATTGTCCACAGTGATTTTGAGCCCAAGAAAATAAAATCTGCTACAGTTTCCACTTTTTCCTCATCTATTTACCATGAAGTGATGGGACCAGATGCCATGATCTTAGCTTTTTGAATGTCGAGTTTTAAGCCAGCTTTTTCAGTTTCCTCTTTCACCTTCATCAAGAGGCTCTTTAGTTCCTCTTTACTTTCTGCCATTAGAGTGCTATCATCTGCATATCTGAGGTTATTGATATTTCATCAAGCAATCTTGATTCCAGCTTGTGATTCATCCAGCCTGGCATTTCGCATGATGTACTCTGCATAGAAATTGAATGAGCGGGGTGACAACGTACAGCCTTGGTGTACACTTTTCCCAATTTTGAACCAGTCCATTATTCCATGTCCAGTTCTAACTGTTGCTTCTTATCTCGCATACAGGTTTCTCAAGAGACATGTAAGGTAGTCTGGTATTCCCATTTCTTTAAGAATTTTTATAGTAGCCAATGAAACTCATGTCAAAATTCTAGCTTATAGAATTATAAGATAATAAGTTTATATTGTTTTCAGTCACTAAGCTTGTAGTAATTTGTTAAAGTAACAAAAGAAAAACAGTACATTCTTTGGATAATTTTATGAAGCTCATATATTCTTGTTAAAAATTCCATATAAATTAAGAAAAAGAAAGGTAAATTAATCTTATTTTTGAGCCAAAGAAAAGAAGAATACCAGCATACTAAATCCACCAATGTATAAAAATAATACATTTTAAATGAGTATGGTTTGACAGAGATGCAAGGATGGTTTAAGAGAGTAAAGGAAAAAAAACTGTTATGATCACCTCAGTAGATTAAAAATCTTCCCAATAAAAATTCACCATGCATTCATGATTAGAACCAGAAATAAAAAGCAATTTTTTAACTGTATATATTTTAGCTTATGAAAATCTTCATGAAATAAACTTATTGGTGAAATGCTAAAGTAATTACCTTTGAAAGCAGAAATAGGAGAAGAATACTCACTACCACTTTCCCAAGGATATTCTCTAGACTCTAATTCAGGATAGTTTAATAATAATAAATAAATGAATTAAGAAAAGGAAAAAAGAAGAAAACTGTCATCTATTTACATATAAGAGGAATTTTTTTTTACAGGTTTGTAGGAAGGGATTTACTTACGACTTCATTCAGTTCAGTTCAGTCGCTCAGTCATGTCCGACTCTTTGTGACCCCATGAATCCCAGCACACCAGGCCTCCCTGTCCATCACCAACTCCCCGAGTTCACTCAAACTCACATCCATCGAGTCGGTGATGCCATCCAGCCATCTCATCCTCTGTTGTCCCCTTCTCCTCCTGCCCCCAATCCCTCCCAGCATCAGGGTCTTTTCCAATGAGTCAACTCTTCGCATGAGATGGCCAGAGTACTGGAGTTTCAGCTTTAGCATCAGTCCTTCCAAAGAAATCCCAGGGCTGATCTCCTACAAAATGGACTGGTTGGATCTCCTTGCAGTCCAAGGGACTCTCAAGAGTCTTCTCCAACACCACAGTTCAGAAGCATCAATTTTTCAGCGCTCAGCCTTCTTCACAGTCCAACTCTCACATCCATAGATGGCCACAGGAAAAACCATAGCCTTGACTAGACGAACCTTTGTTGCCAAAGTAACATCTCTGCTTTTGAATATGCTATCTAGGTTGGTCATAACTTTCCTTCCAAGGAGTAAGCATCTTTTAATTTCATGGCTGCAGTCACCATCTGTAGTGATTTTGGAGCCCCAAAAAATAAAGTCTGACACTATTTCCCCATCTATTTCCCATGAAGTGATGGGACTGGATGCCATGATCTTTGTCATTTGAATGTTGAATTTTAAGCCAAGTTTTTCACTCTCCTCTTTCACTTTCATCAAGAGGCTCTCTAGATCCTCTTTGCTTCCTGCCATAAGAGTGGTGTCATCTGCATATCTGAGGTTATTGATATTTCTCCCAGCAATCTTGATTCCAGCTTGTGCTTCTTCCAGCCCAGCATTTCTCATGATGTACTCTGCATATAAGTTAAATAAGCAGGGTGACAATATACAGCCTTGATGTTCTCCTTTTCCTATTTGGAACCAGTCTGTTGTTCCATGTCCACTTCTAACTGTTGCTTCCTGACCTGCATACACATTTCTCAAGAGGCAGGTCAGGTGGTCTGTTCCACAGTTTATTGAGATCTACACAGTCAAAGACTTTGGCATAGTCAATAAAGCAGAAATAGATGTTTTTCTGGAACTCTCTTGCTTTTTCCATGATCCAGCGGATGTTGGCAATTTGATCTCTGGTTCCTCTGTACTGCTAATATATTGTTTCTTAAGCTATGTGATATATACGTTGAGGTACATAATATATTGAATATTCAATTCATATTCTTACAAATGTACTATGACAAAATATTTTATTTTAATCACACAAAGAGATTTCTTTTGTTTGCTTTTGTTCTATTTTATATCTATAGTTCCCTATCATATATTGTATGTAATTTGATATTTTGCCTTCATTTTTTAATATACTTTGTTATTTAAATCTGAAATATGTAAACATATATTTTTGTATGATTCCACAGATCAGAACAACCATTGATTATTTCCTTAAAGGTAGATATTGTATGTTCTTTATTGACACAAACTTAGTCTTAAATATTATTGACTATTTAAAAGCCATATCACTACTAATTTGTACTAATTTTTCATTTAACTAAAATTTAAGCTACATAATTAAATAATTAAATGAACCTGTACTTCATTCACAATTTATACATTCATTAAGTATGAATTGAGTGGTATATATTAAAAATTCTGTTTGACACTGGGGCTTATGTAGCTCATAGTCTAATAGGAAAGACTGACAATGAATCAATTAAACATACCATGTAAATTTTATGTCAGATTGTGATGTAAGGAAGTCAAGAGGACTTGACTTCTTCAGACAGGCCCCAGTATTGGCCTTTGGCACAGATATATCATGGCACATTCATTCAAGCAGTTTGAAATCTGAAACTCTGTGTGCATGGCAAGAAAAAAATGAAGCAGAAATTAGAAAGTTTGTTTCTGCTATTGTTACCATATTAAAGAGCTAGATTCTATCCTAAAAGTGTTAGATACTAACCTCCTTGCAACTTATGCAAGGAAAGGAAAACATGTCTTACACTTCCAAAATATTATTCTCATCACCAAGACAGAGTAGATTAAAGAAGTTACATTATACATTATCACCAATATATAAACTACATTATCACAAATTATAGATTGAGTTAAAGGTAGGATAATTGACTGTTAAGGGCATAGGCTTTTGAATGAGAATACCCAAAGTAAATCTATTACTGTCTGAGCCTCTGAAAGCTCCCTTAATCTTTCTTAAATTGCATGATTCAATCCTGCAATCTAAGGTGTGGCATGAGTGAAAATATAGTTTTTAGAAAAACTACTATATGAAGAGTTACTGCCATACACGATTATATCAGTAAAGAATGATATCAGCAAATAATGCATGCCTTTTTTTCAGTGACCACACAAACTTTTCACTCATGGAAAGTTTATTTCTACAACTAACCTGCATTAGCTTATAATACATTGCAGCCTTTTAGCACTTCTTCAAAATCTGTTACATGAAATACTTGTAATTCAAATAATTACGAATGGCAATAGGGTCAATTAAATTCCAGCCTTAAAAAGATGTTAAATAGGCTCCTTTAAAAAACCCACTTTCTAATTACTCTCGGAAATAGTAACTAGGCATCAACTCTATAAATACTAAGATTGTTGTTTTAGGAGACAAGCTTCAAGACAGAAATAGAGTTTTAAATAACCCCCTCCCATCCTTCATTTCAGCCACTTCAAAGTGTGTGTTTGCAGCCAGGCAGCCCTTGACAGGCCCCTGAGGGTGCTATATGACTCTAAGTCAAATGCTCCACAGGAGTTAAGACGAAGTTATTCTATGGTTGAAGTTATTTGCATCTGAGTTCAAACGTTTTAAGTCAAAATAAGTTTTCCCTATCGTGAGCTATAGAGCCAACAGTCATGATGAATCAATTACCTAAATGTTTAAGTAAGCTTCAAAGGAACTTTTAAAATCAGCAGCTGGAGCAGTGTGCAGATATTCTATGCCCTACACGCACTCTAATAAGTATTGATATGATGGTGTCTCGGGCCAGTTTGCCCAACTGCCCACAGCATTCAACTGCAGATGACAACTGTGTTTACTGAGTATCTTGTACCTAAAATCTGTGGATTATTCTTTGTTCAACCTTCTACTCAGAGGGAACAGAGTGGTCTTCTGAAAATTTAATTAAATTAAGTAGCACCACCCTCCCTAAAAACCCTCTCTTGGACTTGGGATGAACTCCAATGCACCAAGTATCTAAATTAACAGTAGCCTCTTTAACAGTTTCAAGATTACTTGTATAAAGAGTTGCCATTCTTAGTTGCAGTGTTACCCATGTCAGAAAATTAAGTATAACAGAAGATAAAGCTTTTAGCTTTTAAAAGATCAGGCTTTTCTTTGGCCTTTTAACTCTAGAAACTGGGTTTTCTCTCAACCCCCTTTGACACTTTCAATAAAAACCGGGTTTTCTCTCAAACCCCTTTAACACTTCCCACCACTACTCGCCCTGTCTGTCTTACAGGGGGGTCCGCGGCACCCTGGGTGGGGGCCTATCTGTCCCATAATTTCAACACTTTCTCAACACTTTTTCAATTCAACACTTTCTCAACACTTTTTCTGAGGTACCTACCTTCAAATTAGCCTGTTCCGGGCGCCACTTGCCGGGGTCCAGCCCCGGTGGATCCACGGAATTCGAAGCAGGGACGGCGTTGGTGAGGATCAGGAAACAACTGCTTAATTAAACTTTAATTAAGGATATAAAGAGTAATAGAATAAGGATAGCTCAGTGAGGAAATTCAGTGGAGAAAAGAGGCTGAAATAAGGATAGCTCAGTGAGGAAATTCAGTGGAGAAAAGAGGCTGAATAATTCAGCCAGAAGATGAGAGAAAGAATGACATGGGGAGACCAAGTTTTGGTGAACAAGGCCCTCACTTTATTTTCCAAAGTAGTTTTTATACCTTAAGTTATGCATAGAGGATAATGGGGGAAGGGGTAGAGTTATGCAGCAAGCCAGGCTTTCTTCCTGCAAACTTATCATATGCAAAAGCTTAGGTGATTTGCATCATCTTCTGGCCCAGAGGCCTGTTAACATTTTAAGACCCTTTCTTCAGAAAACTTATTTTTCTCTAAAGGTGATTGGTCAGGAGCCACCCTCCAAAAGCATTAGATAAAGTTGCATTCCTACAGAGCAAAGGTGTGGTGGGCTATAACAAAAAAAAGAATTAACTCAAGGGTCCCAGGTTACAAACATTAAAGCTACTACTTACACCAATTATATTAATCAATACACTGCCAGGGACACAGCAGGTAAGGGATATGGAAACTTAGCAGCAAACATTGGCCCAACAAGTGAAAATCCCTTCACCAATACAATTTTTAGACAGTTTAGAACATATCATGCCTCTCACAGTTGGGAGGCTCTGAGCAATCACATGTGGCCAGAAAAACCTATTCAGGCAGGCTAGAGGACTTCCAAAGGAATTTGTAGGTTGAAACACTATCACACCCAGGAACTTTATTAACTGGAGCTGTAAGTTAACTCTTTTTTCAGAGAGAGGTAGTGGGGGACAGCCCCCATAAAGTCAGAGGTGTAGGTGAAAGCACAAAGCAGAAAGTAGGCAGACTCTGGTTTTGGGGGGTAGATGCTCGAGAATTTCCAGGGGGACTCCTGAGGCTCGATCCCGCCTTTGCGTATGCCGAACCTCCTTCCTTATGACCTTTGTCATGGGTGGAGCTCCTCACGCTGGCTCCAGCAGTGATAGAATTCCAGTTCAGCTATTCCAGATCCTGAAAGATGATGCTGTGGAAAGTGCTGCACTCAATATGCAATATGCCGGCTCCCGGCACTCCAAATTCTGTAATATGGCCCCAGGGCTCTGCAAAATCTGGCCAGAGCCTTCCCTCACTAAACCTCCATTAGACCAACCAGATAGTTCCTCAAGCACACAAAGCTCTTATCTATTTTGGGATCAATTTAGTCACTTCAGTCACTCAGTTGTGTCTGACTCTTCACAACCCCATGGACTGTAGCATGCCAGGCTTCCCTGTCCATCACCAACTCCCAGAACCTACTTAAAGTCATGTCCATCGCATCAGTGATGCTATCCAACCATTTCATCCTCTGTCGTCCCCTTCTCCTCCCACCTTCAATCTTTCCCAGCATCAGGGTCTTTTCAAATGAGTCTGTTCTTCACATCAGGTGGCCAAAGTATTGGAGTTTCAGCTTCAGCATCAGTCCTTCCAATGAATGCTCAGGACTGATTTCCTTTACAATGGGCTGGTTGGATCTCCTTGCAGTCCAAGGGACTCTCAAGAGTCTTCTCCAGCACCAGAGTTCAAAAGCATCAATTCTTCAGCACTCAGCTTTCTTTATAGTGCAACTCTCACATCCATACATGACCACTGTAAAAACCATAGCTTTGACTAGATGGACCTTTGTTGGCAAAGTAATGTCTCTGCTTTTTAATATGCTGTCTAAGTTGGTTATAGCTTTTCTTCCAAGGAGCAAGCATCTTTTAATTTCATGGATGCAGTCACCAGCTGCAGTGATTTTGGAGCCCCAAAAAATAAAGTCTCTCACTGTTCCCATTGTTTCCCCATCTATTTGCCATGAAGTAATGGGACCAGATGCCATGTTCTTAGTTTTCTGAATTTGGGGATATTTTTACTTATTTCTAAAATATGAAACTCTTTTCCTCTATTCAGGACTTGACTTAACTCCTGTGCTGTGCTGTGCTTAGTCACTCAGTCGTGTCCAACTCTTTGTGACCCCATGGACTGTAGCCCACCAGGTTCCCATGTCCATGGGATTCTCCAGTCAAGAATACTGGAGTGGGTAGCCTATCCCTTCTCCAGGTGTTCTTCCTGACCCAGGAATTGAACCAGGGTCTCTTGCATTGCAGGTGGATTCTTTACCAGCTGAGCTACCAGGTAACCCCCTGACTTAATTCCTACTAACCTTCAAGTCTCAGCCAAAACATGACTTTCTGACTTCTCAGAAAAGCTGATTATCACTACTGCTAAGACTTCAATAAGGCACTCTTATTGAAAATATATATATTTATTTTGCCTCCACTGGGTCTTAGTTGTGGCACACAGAATCTTTGTTGCAGCATGTAGGACCTTAAGCTGTGGCCTGAGGAATCTTTTTAATTGTGACATTTGGGCTCTTAGCTGCAGCATGTGGGATCTAGTTCTCCAACCAGGGATTGAACCTGGGCCCTCTGCATTGGAAGCAAGGGCATAGACCACCGCAGAAGCCCCAATATGGCATTCTTATTCTTCCAATGCTTCTAGATAGTGGAATGCATGAAAATACCAGTAAATCTCAAATATGTGCAGCCATTAGTTTGTTTATGTCCCTCTTAAGTGTTACACTCATGTACAGTTGTATGGAATATCATCATTATATATAGGGAAGTTGGTAAGTCCACAAAGATGATGCTGTCAGAGGTAAATTCAAATTAGTATGTAAACTTATTTTGGCAAGAAAAAAATATACTATGCACTTCATAATGGATGGGATCTAGTAGAATCTATCTGCCACCAGGTAACTTGCAGCTTACCTTGACACACGTTACTACAAAGGAGTATCAAGACTAGTTGAGTTGCTAAAAACTTGTATATCCTGCTGCCAAACAGGGTTTCAACAATAACAATATAATCTGTAGTAGTGGTAGGATTGACTTTGTTGAAGAAAGTCTATGTCATCATGCCCATGCATAGTCTACTTCCCTGTCCCCATGGCCATTTTTTTAGGATCAAGCTGTGACCTGGATGACAAGGAAAGATAAATGATACCCACAAAATAGGACCTCTTGTTCCTTTTGGTTGTTAAGAATTTCTTCTTGAAAGGTTCTTTTGACAAGCATTTGCAAAGATATATTCAAGTTCAGGGACCATCCCAAAAGGTTAATTTACAACCTTTCTTTCCAGTCACATTGCTGTTAATCCTCCATCTTTCATCTGAAGCCCTGACTGCTTGATTACACTGTTAACCACTGGCTAGTTCATCTCTTCTTCTAGTTAAAGTAGATCAGGGAAATGTACTTCTCGGAGTTCTGCCATTGCCCTTCCAGGACACAGTGACAGAAGCCAACTACCACAAGTTTCTACTTGTAGATGGACTAGACCTATTCTTACCACCCTTAGAATTTTGAATCGATTCCATGAAGTCTGTCCAGAATTTAAAATCTGTCTTTGAAGCTTTTGTTTTCTGTTATTTAATACTATTGGGAATATTTGCTTTAAATTTTCCACAGTGTCATTTGTTCAAATCTTCAGAGTTTTAGCCTCAATGAACTCATGGTCAGTGGATCACAGAACAGAAACTGATTGGCTTATTTTGACCTTTTGTACTATAGAATACTTGCCATCTTAAAATAAGAACTCAATATATTTCAGTTTTCCTTGGCCTGATATTCCATTGCTAATATTCTACCATGTCCCTAAAGATCTTTTGTCTACAATTCACTCTCTGGTAACAGTATCTGTATAACTTAAAGTTCCATTTTATCAGTAGGCAACAGAAACCAACTCTGGACAAAGTAACAGCCATAACAGCAACATGTTTTGTTTGTAAAATAGCGGGGCTAGAAATTAGGAATCAAAGAGCTGGAAAACACAGGTCAAGAGAAAAATTAAATGAGGAACTTTGGGGGGACTTCAACAAGAGAAATTCATGGACCTTGTCTTTAGGAAGTGTGGCTCAGACAGTAAAAGCATCTTCCTACAATGTGGGAGACTGGGGTTCGATCCCTGGGTTGGGAAGATCCCCTGGAGAAGGAAATGGCAATCCACTCCAGTGTTCTTGCCTGAAAAATCCCATGGACGGAGGAGCCTGACAGGCTACAGTCCATGGGGTCACAAAGAGTTGGACACGACTGAGCAACTTCACCAACTTAACTAGCAAGTTAATTCTACTCCAACAAGTATCTTTAGTTACATTATGAATTTTCAAATTTCTTAAATAATTTCTCTGGTTGACTCAGGCTGAAACAGTTTTTAAGGGAATGAGCTTGAGAGAGTAGAAGCCAGGTTACGTGACCTTTAAGGGTCAATGTGTTTCCTGTGGTCACAAAGAGTTGGACACGACTGAAGCTTGTGAGCATGCATGCACACACATGTCTCCTGTGCATAGGGCCATTTATAGAAAGAGGGGACTCTTGAAGAGAGGCACCAATCTGAGTGTACTGCATTCTTTCTTTAAGACTTATCAGGATAGAAGGTCAGTAAAGGGCACAAGTCGTCCTAAACATTTCTAAGACTCATTCTTAGAATGAAAGCATTTCCTCTTTACTTCTCCCTCAAAGTTATTATTTATATAAAATTGTTATTTTTGTCTAATAAACTCACTGACACACTAGTCTCTTCTTAAGAGATTACCAATTGTTTTCTTTATTAGGATATGTGCTAAAATCATGATTCAGTAAGTCATTATCAAGTTTTTCCCCTTGCAAGTTTAGACTACTTGTTTCAGTTAATTTAGAAAGTGAAATATTTCAACACATGTAAAATCTTTGAGGTGTATTTTCATAAATTTTAATTCAATTTCACTTGCCCGCAGGTAACTTTTATTTGCATTTAAAAAATTGATCATAAGTATGCTGAGACAGGAAATGACACTTCAGTTTCTGAGATAACTATTTAGGCATAGGGTTATTAAATTTATTTTGGAAAGAGTTCCATGAAAGTCAAATAAAAGGGAAATTACTTGACAAAAAATGTTAATGATTTTAAACAAGACTCAAGAAAGACGAGAATTGCAAGGCTATGGCACCACTTGTAACTTTTGTCTCCTGGCTCTGATGCACTTTTATTTGTTGTTGTTGATGTTGTTTGGTTGCCCAGTCACGTAACCCCATGAACTGCAGCATACCAAGCCTCTCTGTCCCACACCATCTTTCGGAGTTAGCCCAAGTTCATGTTCATTGCATCGGTGATGCCGTCCAGCCATCTCTGGACGCCCTCTTCTCCTTCTGCCCTCAATCGTTCCCAGCGTCATGGACATTCCCAATTAGTCGTTTGTTCACCAAAATACATCAGATGACCAAAATACAGGAGCTTCAGCTTCAGCATCAGTCCTACCAGTGAATATTCATGGTTATCTCTCTTACGATTGACTGGTTTGATCTCCTTGCTGTCCAGTGGACTTTTAGGAGTCTTCTCCTTCACCACAGTTCAAAGGCATCAATTCTTTGGCATTCTACCTTCTTTACTGTACATCTCCCACAACCATACACGACCACTGGGAAAACCATAGCCATGACTATATAGACCTTTATTAGCAGAGTAATATCTCTGCTTACCAACACACTAGGTTTGTCATTGCTTTCCTGCCAAGAAGCAATTGTCTTCTGATTTCATGGCTGTAGTCACAATCAGCAGTGATTTTGGAGCCCAAGAAGAGGAAATCTATCACTACCTCCACCTTTTCCCCTTCTGTTTGCCATGCAGTAATGGGGCTAGATGCCATGATCTTAGTTTTTTTTTGTTTGTTTGTTAATATTTGGTCTTAAGCCAGCTCTTTCACTTCCCTCCTTCACCCTTATCAAGAGGCTCTTTAGTTCCTCTTCACTTTCTGCCATTAGAGTGGTATCATCTGCATATCTGAGGTTGTTGAAGTTTCTGCCTCCTGTGTTGATTCCGGCTTATAACTCACGCAGCCCAGCATTTCTCATGATGTGCTCAACTTATAGGTGAAATAAACAGGGTGATAGCAGACAGCCCTGTTGTACTCCTTTCTCGATCTTGAATCAATCAGTTGTTCCATAATGGGTTCAATCTGTTGCTTCTTGACCCCCATACAGGTTTCTCAGGAGACAGGTAAGATAGTCTGGCTTTCCCATATTTTTAACAGTTTTCTCTTTAACATAACATTTTGTTATGATCCACACAGTCAAAGGCTTTAGCATAGTCAATGAAACAGAAGTAAGGTTTTTTTTTTTTTTTTCCTCCTGGAATTCTCTTGCTTTCTCTATGATCCAGCAAATGTAGGCAATTTGACCTCTGGTATCTCTGCATTTCTAAACTCAGCTTGAACATCTAAAAGTTCTCCATTCACATAATGCTGAAGCTTAGCTCAGAGGATTTTGAGCATAACCTTACTAACATGGGAGATGAGTGCAATTGTTTGGTGGTTTGAATATTCTTTAGTACTACCCTTGGAGATTGGGATGAGGATTGACCTTTTTCAGTCCTATGGGCACTGCTGGATATTCCAGATTTGCTGACATAATGAATCAAAACCTTGATGGCATCCTCCTTTAGGGATCTTAATATTTCTGCTGGAATTTCATCACATCCAGTACCTGTATTAACTGCAGTGCTTCTTAAGGCCCACTTGACTTTGCATTCCAGAATGTCTGGCTCTGGGTGACTAACCACACCATCATAGTAATTGATTCATTAAGATCTTTTTTATACAGTTCTTCCATGTAGTCTTTCCATCTTTTCTTGATCTCTTCGGCATCTACTAGGACTCTACCATTTTAATCCTTTATTGTGCCCATCTATGGGCAGACTGCTCCCTTCATGTTTCCAATTTTCCTAAAGAGATCTCTAGTCTTTCCCCTTTTGTTGTTTTCTTCTATTATTAAACACTGTTCATTGAAGACAGCTTTTTTGTCTTTTCTAGCTATTCTTTGAAGCTCTGCATTTAATTGGATATACTGTTCCCACTTCTCTTTGTTCTTCCAATATTCATAAAGTCTCCACAGATAACTACTTTGACTTCTTGCTTTTCTTTTTCTTTGGGATGGTTTTGTTTGCCACCTCCTGTACAATATTACAGACCTCTGTCCATAATTCTTCAGGTACACTGTTAACTAGATCTGGTTTCTTGAATCTATTTGTTACCTCTATTGCAAATTCTCACTAGACCATTCAAATATGACCTAAATCAAATCCCTTACAATTATACAGTGGAAGTGACAAACAAATTCAAGAGATTAGATCTGATAGATGGAGTGCCTGAAGAACTATGGATGGAGGTTCATGACATTGTACAGGAGGCAGTGATCAAGACCATCCCCAAGAAAAAGAAATACAAAACGGCAAAATGGTTGTCTGAGGAGGCCTTACAAGTAGCTATGAAAAGATGAGAACCAAAGAAAAAGAGAAAAGGAAAGATATACCCATTTGAATACAGAGTTCCAAAGAATAGCAAGGAGAGATAAGAAAGCCTTCTTCAGATAACAATGCAAAGAAATAGAGGAAAACAATAAAATGGGAAAGACTAGAGATCTCTTCAAGAGAATTAGAGATACCAAATGAACATTTCATGCAAAGATGGGCTCAATAAAGGATAGAAATGGTATGGACCTAACAGAAGCAGAAGATATTAAGAAGAAGTGGCAAGTATACACAGAAGAACTATACAAAAGAGATCTTCATGACCCAGATAATCACAATGGTGTGAACACTCACCTAGTGTCAGACATCCTGGAATGTGAAGTCAATTGGGCCTTAGGAGGCATCACTACAAACAAAGCTAGTGAAGGTGATGGAATTCCAGTTGAGCTTCCAATCCTAAAAGATGATGTTGTGAAAGTGCTGCATTCAATATGCCAGCAAATTTGGAAAACTCATCAGTGGCCACAGGACTGGAAATAGTCAGTTTTCATTCCAATCCCAAAGAAAGGCAATGCCAAAGAATGTTCAAATTACTACACAATTGCACTCATCTCACATGCTAGTAAAGTAATGCTCAAAATTCTCCAAGCCAGGCTTCAACAGTATGTGAACCGTGAACTTCCTGATGTTCAAGCTGGTTTTAGAAAAGGCAGAGGAACCAGAGATCAAATTGCCAACATCCATTGGATCATCGAAAAAGCAAGAGAGTTCCAGAAAAACATCTACTTCTGCTTTATTGACTATGTCAAAGCCTTTGACTGTTTGGATGAAAACAAACTGTGGAAAATACTTCAAGAGATGGGAATACCAGACCACCTGACCTGCCTCCTGAGAAATCTGTATTTAGGTCAAGAAGCAACAGTTAGAACTGGACATGGAACAACAAACTGGTTCTATATTGGGAAAGGAGCACATCAGGCTGTGTTTTGTCACCCTGCATATTTAACCAATATACAGAGTACATCATGAGAAGTGCTGGACTGGATGAAGCACAAGCTGAAATCAAGATTGCTAAGAGAAATATCAGTAACTTCAGATATGCAGATGGCACCACCCTTATGGCAGAAAGTGAAGAAGAACTAAAGAGCCTCTTGATGAAGGTGAAACAGGAAAGTGAAAATGTTGGCTTAAAGTTCAACATTCAGAAAACTAAGATCATGGTATCTGGTCCCATCATTTCATGGCAAATAGATGGAGGAACAGTGGAAACAGTGACAGACTTTATTTTATTTATTTATTTTTTTGGCTCCAAAATCAATGAAGATGTTGACTGCAGCCATGAAATTAAAAGACACTTGTTCCTTGGAAGAAAAACTGTGACCAACCTAGACAACATATTAAAAAGCAGAGGCATTACTTAGCCAACAAAGGTCCATCTAGTCAAAGCTATGGTTTTTCCAGTGGTCATGTATGGATGTGAGAGTTGGACTATAAAGAAAGCTGAGCGCTGAAGAATTGATGCTTTTGAACTGTGGTGTTGGAGAAGACACTTGAGAGTCCCTTGGACAGCAAGGAGATCCAGCCAGTCCATCCTAAAGGACATCAGTCCTGAGCATTCATTGGAAGGACTGATGCTGAAGCTGAAACTCCAATACTTTGGCCACCTGATGCAAAGAACTGACTCATTGGAAAAGACCTTGATGCTCCGGACAGATAGAAGGTGGGAGGAGAAGGGGACAACAGAGGATGAGATGGTTGGACGGACATGAGTTTGAGTAAACTCCAGGAGTTGGTGGTAGACAGGAAGGCCTGGCTACTGTAGTCCATGGGGACACAAAAAGTCAGACACGACTGAGCAAATGAACTGAAGTGAATTGCAAATTCATGATAGCTTGTAGTGAACTATGTTAGATTCATGATATCCAAAGAAGAAGATTTAGCTTTGGAACCAGGGACCAGGCTTGATCACTCAAGAGCTTTTGTGTAGCAGAGTTTTATTAAAGTAAGAAAAGGGACAGAGAAAGCTTCTAACATAGACATTGAAAGTGGAATGGAGAGTGCCCCCCATCCCTAGTCTTAGCAAGGTATAATTGGTTATTACAATAAATCAAAAGTATGTCTCAAGGTTGTAAAGATCCTACTAGAACTATTCCCATAATATACATTTTAAGATAACAGGATTAGCCAGAGGTTTTTCAGGAAGGAGAAACATGTCCTCAAGCAGGATACATTATTGTTATATAATCCTTACTAAGGAATGTAGAAAAAAACATTTGTCCTTTTCTCCTCCTTGAGAATTCCAGATCCCTATCTCCTCCTTGAGAGCCCAGACCCCTTTCTTCTCCTTGGAGAACCTAGACTTCTTAATAACCTGCCTAGGAATTGACTGTCTCATTCATATGGGATTTGATTTAAGTTGTACTTGGCTGGCCTAGTGTTTTTCCCGATTTTCTTTAGTTTAAGCCTGAATTTTTCTATAAGAAGCTGATGATCTGAGCCACAGTCAGCTCCAGGTCATGTTTTTTTTGACTCTATGCAGCTTCACCATCTTTGGCTACAAAGAATGTAATCAATTTGATTTTGGTATTAACAATTTGGTGATGTCCATGTGTAAAGTTGTTTCATGTTGTTGAAAAAAGAGTATTTTCTATGACCAGTGCATTTTCTTG
The DNA here is from genome assembly GCF_019923935.1 of Bubalus bubalis. Taxonomy (NCBI): domain Eukaryota; kingdom Metazoa; phylum Chordata; class Mammalia; order Artiodactyla; family Bovidae; genus Bubalus; species Bubalus bubalis. The sequence continues at coordinate 77,735,286 of NC_059165.1, forward strand.
GCAGAATTCAGTTAGCCTTTCCCCTGCTTCATTTTGTTCTCCAAGGCCAAACTTGCCTGTTATTCCAGGTATATCTTGACTTCCTACTTTTGCATTACCATCCCCAGTGATGAATAGAACATCTTTTTTAGGTGTTACTTCTAGGTGGTCTTCTAGTTCTTCATAGAACTGATTAATTTCAGCATCTTCAGCATTGGTGGTAGGGGCATAGAGTTGGATTACTATGATGTTGAATGGCTTGCTTTGGAAATGAACCAAGATCATTCTATCATTTTAGGGATTGTACCCAAGAACTATATTTTGGACTCTTTTGATTATGAGTGCTCCTCCATTTCTTCTGTGGGGTTCTTGTCCACATTAGTAGAAATAAAGGTCATCTTTATTAAATTCCCATTCCTGTCCATTTAAGTTCACTGATTCCTAGGATGTTGATGTTTATTCTTACCATCTCCTGCCTGACCACATCCAGTTTTCCTTAATTCATGGACCTAACATTCCAGTTCCTATATAGTACTGTTCTTTGCAGCATCAGATTTTACTTTCCTCACCAGACACATCCACAGCTGAGCATTGTTTCCACTTTGGCATCTCTTCATTCATTCTGGGGCTATTGGTAATTCTCTTCCACTCTTCCCCAATAGCATACTGGATACCTTCTGACCTGGGGGACTCATCTTTTGGTATCATATCTTTTTGGCCTTTTATACAGTTCATGAGGTTTTCACAGAAAGTATACTGTGGTGATTTGCCATTCCCTCCTTCAGAGGATCACATTTTGTCAGAACTCTCTGCCATGACCTGTCTATCTTGGGTGACCCTGCATGGCATGGCTCCTAGCTTCATTGTGTTATACAAGCCCCTTCTCCATGACAAGACAGTGATCCATGAAAGGGCTTATATTTGTGCCATGGTCATTTTATCATCATTTGAGTTTGATGTCACATTTGCACAAAACCCTTGTTTGGTGTAAATGTGAAAAATACTGAAACCATGAATGTCAAAAAAAAAAATTAATCTCTGATCCCTAACTGAAGACAGTCTGGATAATTGGTATGTTCATCACATGAGATGAAATATGTGATTATACTCTCAGTGTTAATAATCTCAGTGAGAAATAGTGAGTGTTGTTACCTCTTTCTCTGTTACCCTTTTATGCTATTCGACTATAGAATCCTGTTGCTTGGGCTTTGAGGCATTTTTGAAATAGAATTGAAGTGTTTTCTTCTCTCTTCCAGATGTCTGCAATAATGTGTGACTGACATAAATTCTAACAATAAAAAGATACTTTCTCATAGGAAATAATTTGTAAATCATAGTAACTCATAGTAAAAAGAGATGAGGTTAAAAGCCTTGTTGTAAATGCAAAGAGCTGGCTGCTGATCCACACAGAGCTATACCCATGATCAGCATATCAGGAGATCAAAATGAGAAAAGGAAGCTTGAAAAGATATCCTGTAAGAGGGATGAGACTTTGAAGCATATGTATATACTAAGACAAGTTGCAAAACAAGATATTGTATGAACAAAAATTAATATTATATTGCCCAGATATTGTATTGGGCAGTCAAATATAAGACATATAATTAGTTTTTAGACTTTTAGGAAATATATTTTTTCCTCATTCTTTCTATTTTAATTAAATCCATTTACCTCCAAATTAAAAATGGTCTATTAAATATATATTATAATATGCTAATCATAGAAAAATAGCCTTTAGTATTAATAATTTTCCTGGCAAGACAGAGAATATTTGTATAGATAGACATTAATTATACATTTATATAAATGATTACATAATGGATACTTTTATAATATATTATCTATTATACATAAATATAAAATTATCTACTATATAAAATGTTACATAAATACCTGCATTGGACACAAAAGAAATTAAGGCACGCTTTTAACATTTTCCAAAAAAATGTATGGTTGACAAGGATAAAATTAATTGGCATAAATAAATGTATAAAAAGTATTTTATATGTGTGACTGACTAACATCTCTTGCTATAAATCCACCCCCCTAGGAATATATAATGGATGCCAGGACAAATGATATACAGATATCAATAGATGTGAAATAGAATTTATTACTAAGATAGTAAACCATGAAAGGATTTCCCAAGGTGAAGGGTTCAAGTTCCTTAAGGAGTGAAGCAAAAGCAAAGCAGAGAGAGTGCCTTGGATACTTGTAGTGACTTGGATATGGAGCAGGGGGAGAGCCCACATGCTGCCTGGGGTTTGCCAGGGAGGTCACCACTGAGTTCACAGGATGAATGGCTCACAGACACTCTCTTATCTTGGTTGCCCTTGTAGGGCAACAGCAAATAGACTTGAGCAACTAAAATGATGACAGGTCAAACATAAAAAAATGGAGTCAAATTCTATTTTATAAGAATAAATATAGAAGAAATCATGCACTGTTTTGGAAATTGTAGTTGAGTGAGAATGGCTTCTTTGGTGGCTCAGTAGTAAAGAATCTGCCGCCAATGCAAGAGATGTGGGTTTGATCCTTGGGTTGGGGATAGCCCCTGGAGAAGGAAATGGCAACCCACTCTAGTATTTATGCCTGGAGAATCCCATGGACAGAGGAGCCTGGTGGGCTACAGCCCAAGGGGTGGCAAGGAGTCAGACACAACTTAGAGGTTAAACAACAACAACAACAACAAAGTCAAGTGAGAAGAGAGGATAAGCAAATAAAACAGAGCTTTGAATTAGAGAGTGAGATACTTGTATAGGTCTGTCAGATGACAGAATATTCTCTACAAGGCTAAGAACTTTGGCAGGGCCTGAGCATTGTCAAGGGAGAGATTTTGGGGTGGTCTTGGGAGTGACCATTAGCAGGTTGTGCTAAATCAAGAAGTAATTGTGGCAGAGAGAGTTTAAGGATGGTTTAGACAAGATCCATTAAACTGATGATACTTAGAATGATAAGAAAAGAAAGAGCGAAGGTGACAGATGAAGGTTTCTTTTTCTCACTCTGAGAAATGTCTAAAGGAGTTAGAAACATGATACACATTTTCTCTACTGACTTACTCAGTTTAGCATTCCAGTGGATGTTTGGATAGAGAATGTAAAAATAATCACCTTTAGTAGACAGTATATTTAAAATCATGTAAATAAAAATTTTACTTTTCTGAAAAATAATGTTGTCTATTAATATTTGTGGTATATACCTTGTATCATGAATTGTGTTAGATTTTATACTGTGTATAGGATTGATATTTTCAAAAATATGAGTATTATCTAAATACATAATTTTTTTTCCAGAAATAAAGATATTTTTTGTGGGATAGATTACATAAGACTTGACTTTTTTTCCTATATACAATATTCAGTCAATGTTTTTGTCTATAGTAAGGGATAAAACTTTATGATTTCTGTCCAGAAATGGTCTATAGATGGTTTAATTAATACTTGATAGGTTTAATGAAATGTTTCATAATATTGCATATTATTTATATAAAAATTCAGATTTACATTCTATCTATCCCAATTTGAGGATTCTTTTTATTTATGCTAGAACTTAATAAAAGAAATGTTAATTAACACAAGATACTTTCCTATCTTTAGTCCATTCCAATGAAATAGTCCAGCAACCTCTGAGGGCTGAGTGCTCAATGGTGTGTGCTTACAAGGAAGAAATTTTCTAGGCAGTGTTTTAAGATATTTTTTGTTTGCAAAATTAAGAAAAACAATGGAGAGTCTCTCCTGCTTCACAAAATAGAGGATGAAACATATACTGATGGCATTAAATAGTTTTTATTCCTAAAATTTTGGATATACAAAGAATTTACCTACAACTTGATTAAAAAGTGGACCAAAGGATTCCCTAATGATCTAGTGGCTAATACTCCATTCTCCCAGTGTAGGGACCCTGATTCTAACCCTGATCAGGAAACTAGATCTCACAACAACGACTGAAGATCCTACATGTGACAACTAAAACCTAGTGCAGCCAGATAATAAATATTCCTTTTTTATAAAGTGGACTAAACATCTTAACAGACACCTCACCAAAGAAGATAGGTGCCAAATAAGCATATGAAAAGCTGTTTCACATCATATGTCATCAAAAAATTGCAAAGCAAGTGTATTTTTTTTTTTTAATAAATTAGCCTCAGATTTTGGGTTGGCAAGATCCCCTGGAGGAGGGTTTAGCAACCCACTCTAGCATTCTTGCATGAAAAATCCCATGGACAGAGGAGCCTGGAAGGCTACAGTCAATACGGTCACAAAGAGTCAAACATGACTGAAGGGATTGAGCATGCACACAAATACTTAATAGCAACTAGTTATTATTCATTTAAAAACATATAAGCACTGATAAGGCCTTCTTTTGATGATGAGATACACAGTGAGTTTAGATTTTTTCATGTCCATTTAGCTCTGATGATCAAGACAGAAGAAGAGATACTAAGAATTATACCATGTACATTGTGAAAACATATATTTTCGTTTATTGACTCAGCTGGGCAAAGCTCTATGTTAAGGAACCGTATTATAGTTCTCACCTGGGCAGGTTGGCTGTGTTTTTTCCAAGGTCATAGATTGTACTCTGAATCTTAGCCATCTCTTTTTATTTCATGCCATTGGTAGCAAGGAAAAATGGAACAAGAGCAATGAGTCAACACATATCTATAAATTATACTAGAAAAATATCTCAAAATATATCTCCAGCAGAGTTAGCCAGCGCTATCACCTCCCAGTTCACCATTATTACCATGTGATTAGTACATAATATGGATCTTCCCTAGAGGCTCAGATGGTGCAGGAGACCTGGGTTTGATCCCTCGATCAGGAAGATCCCCTGGAGAAAGGCATGGCAACCCATTCCAGTATTCTTGCCTGGAAAATCCCATGGATGGAGGAGCCTGGTGGGCTAAAGTCCATGGGGTCACAAAGAGCTGGACACAGCTAATCGACTAACACACATACGTAATACAGTTGAATTCATCTTCCAAGATGGCATTACTCTAGGAGATCACTGTATTTATTATGTTTATCAGAGAAAATGTTTATGTATAGCATATGGTTATACTTTGCAAAGGCCTTGTAGTACTGCATATAAAATTTCTAAACCAAGAGAACTGATTTTTGCTTATCTTTCAATTTACACCTAATTCACATGTACTTACTCTTCATCTGATCAATACCAGATTGTTAGAATCTCAAATCCCTTGAGTGATTTATCATCTATTGAGGCACATAACACTTTTCAAGAACACAAGTCAAAACTTTAGAGAATCACAAATCACATTACACATACACAACTTCTGTCAATTTTATCACACTCAAAACATAGCCAGCTGCTTCTGAGATGATATCAAGTGACAATTAAAATAGCGCCACTGATGTTATCCTGCAGTTAGGTGCAGAAAATATTTTATCTGGAAAAAAAAGCAAGTATATTTAGACGGTTAGGATTTATGTTCCATGTTAAGAGAACAGATGTCATAAAAGATTAATCTTTGGTGCCATCATGTCTATTTGTGCAGAATGTTGGATACGATGGGACTTGTGAGGGCCTGATGCCTGCCTTGTCCAACTTCAGTCCTCTAAGCAGTGATATCCAAATATCTTCTGCAGACCATTAGTTCAATAGAATACTAATACGTATACTGTCAAAAATGGGTTCTAAGGTCAAATACGATTTGGAAACACTGTGTTAAGTTTGCACATTTTCCTCTCGAGTGAGCTGTCAGACTCATTAATATACTCACATGCATTATGGATCTTCTAGAGAAAATGCCTCACTTCCCCAAATTATTTAGCTGTCGAACCTGTGCCAGAACAACCATTAACCATTAGGCAAATAAAATACATGTTTAGGACACCAGCAAAACTGGGAAGGAAAATTATGTCAGAATTTAATATCTTTTTAAAGCATCAGGAGTTAACACCAGGGGAAAATCAGAATTTTGTTGGACCTGTTACTTTTATTCCATAATCTAATGCGCTTATTTTACATGATGGGTATAAACTTTTTTTTTTTTCAGTAATTTAAGGTCTTTGATGGAATAGATCCAAAACTCCCCCCGCCCCCCCACCTAAGGAGCATCTACTGGGATAATGATGTATGGAACACACTTAGGGAATTGCTGTTCTAAATCCCACTTGCCATATTTGTCATTCTGCTCATCTAAGAATATGATAATACTGTTCATGCTTGGAACCTTCTGGCACTACCAGTTCTCTTGAGATGACTGTGGGTCTGATGTGGTTGCCTCAGGGTTTTCTGGTTAAGGAAGGACCTAGCTATCTCCTGAGAATATATAAGGACCGATGATTGATTCAGGAGATGTGGTAAGATTGTACGGGTTTCTTGCTTTGAGCAGTTGCAGACAGTGGGGCAAGGTCACCTGCATTAACCTATATCTCCTCTCTCTGAGCTGAAAAGGACTCTGCTTAACCCAAGAGCTCAACACCAACATTTGGACTAAACCACGACAAAAAAACAAAGCAGACAATTTATTTTTAGCATTCTCTTTTTCTCTCCTCTCATATCCCAGGCAGCCATGCTCTCTGGAACCCCTCACACAGCCTTTTCTCTCAATCAGAGATTTCCTACTGCAACAATTCATTTCTCCACGTCATTGAAGTTACTACCTCCCTGATCTACTGCTGGTGTTTATATGCTCTCTCTTCAAATACTTAGCTAAATAACAGTCAATGAATTTTTTATGACAGCTTCATCACGTGAAAAGAAAAATAGCTTCTATTTTTAACTATGAGACTTTGAAAGTTTTTTTTACCACTATATACATTTACTACTGTGATGATAATGTAATTCATTTTAAAAATGAGCATACAAACAAGGCAAGGGCAATGAGAGCCTTAGCGTTTTCAGCTGTGGTGAAGACTGCAGAAGAAGTGACCCCGCCCCCCATTTCTTAGTCACACTTGCCCAGACTTAGTCTCAACAACATAGAGCTGGGGGTAGGATAAAACATGCTGATGATCTCGGCTCCTGAGACCATAGCCCTCTGAGTGGGAGACACAGGAGAGGGACCCTGTTCTGGGCTGCACCATGAATGGGTGGAATCTCAGTCTCTGAGCCCCAAGGAGGAAGCAAGAAATGGGTCTTCGTTCAAGTATCACAGACTCTTCTTTTTGAGTTTTAGTATGTATTTTTAAAAGAAATGTTTCTTCTTTTGCTGTATGTTCTTAAAAAGGTTTCTAGAAACTTAAAGTGATTTTTCTTAGAAAATGATTTTCCCCAGTTTCATGCAGGAGCAGGTTCATGGAGAATCTCTAGCCGTTAAACTAGAAGTATGTCTCTAATTTTATATCAGATTCTGATTTTATATCAGTAACTCAGCTTTTCTTAGATTCAGTTACCTTTTCTTTAAAATGAAACAAATATGGCCTAATATTTAATGTTTTTCTTAGCATTAAATAACTGTACATATAAAATACTTATAGCTTATGGTGAATGATGTCAGATTTGTGACCTCCGAAGAAGATTTAGCTTCCGAACAAACACCAGGCTTGACCACTCAGGGATCTGGTGTAGCAGAAGTTTTATTACAGAGCAAAGGGACAGAGAAAGCTTCTGACATAGACATTAAAAGGGGTGGAGAGTGGCCCGCTCGTTAGTCTTTAGCAAGGGAGCTATATACTTTTTAAATAGATAGTTCATTAGTTCAGTCGCTTAGCCTGTCTGACTCTTTGCAACCCCATGGACTGCAGCACGCCAGGCCTCCCTGTGATCACCAACCCGTGGAGTTTATTCAAACTCATGCCCATTGAGTCGGTGATGCCATCCAACCATCTCATCCTTTGTTGTCCCCTTCTCCCACCCTCAATCTTTCCCAGCATCAGGGTCTTTTCTAATGAGTCGGCTCTTCACATCAGGTAGCCAAAGCATTGGAGTTTCAGCTTCAGCATCAATCCTTCCAATGAATGTTCAGGACTGAATTCCTTTAGGATGGAATTGCTGGATCTCCTTGCAGCCCAAGGGACTCTCAAGAGTCTTCTTCAAAACCACAGTTCAAAAGCATCAATTCTTTGGTGCTCAGCTTTCTTGATAGTCCAAATCTCACATCCATACATGGAGAAGGAAACATGACTACTAGAAAAACCATAGCCTTGACTAGAAGGACCTTTGTTGGTAAAGTAATGTTTCTGCTTTGTAATATGCTGTCTAGGTTGGTCATACTTTCCTTCCAAGGAGAAAACATCTTTTAATTTCATGGTTGCAGTCACCATCTGCAGTGATTTTGGAGCCAAAAATAAATAAATAAAGTCTTCCACTGTTTCCCCATCTATTTGCCATGAAGTGATGGGACCAGATGCCATGATCTTAGTTTTATGAATGTTGAGTTTGAAGCCAACTTTTTCACTCTTCTCTTTCACCTTCATCAAGAGGCTCTTTAGTTCTTCACTTTCTGCCATAAAGTGGTGTCATCTCCATATCTGAGGTTATTGATATTTCTCCCGGCAAACTTGATGCCAGCTTGTGCTTCTTCCAGCCCAGAGTTTCTAATGAGGTACTCTGAATATAAGTTAAATAAGCAGGGTGACAATGTACAGCCTTGACAGACTCCTTTTCCTAATTGGAACCAGTTTGTTGTTCCATGTCCAGTTGCTTCCTGACCTGGATACAGGTTTCTCAAGAGGCAGGTCAAGTGGTTTGGTATTCCCATTGCTTACATAATATTCCACAGTTTGTTGTGATCCACACAGTCAAAGGCTTTGGCTTAGTCAATAAAGCAGAAGTAGATGTTTTTCTGGAACTCTCTTGCTTTTTTGATGATCCAGCAGATGTTGGCAATTTGACCTCTTGTTCCTCTGCATTTTCTAAAGCCAGCTTGAACATCTGGAAGTTGAATGTTCACATACTGTTGAAGCCTGGCTTGGAAATTTTGACAATTAATTTACTATCATGTGAGATGAGTGGAATTGTAGGGTAGTATGAGCGTTCTTTGGCTTTGCCTTTCTTGGGGTTGGAATGAAAACTGACCTTTTCCAGTCCCATGGCCACTTCTGAGTTTTCCAGATTTGCTGGCATATTGAGTGCAGCACTTTCACAGCACCATCTTTTAGGATTTGAAATAGCTCAACTGGAATTCCATCACCACTACCTTTGTTTGCAGTGATGCTTCCTAAGGCCCACTTGACTTCACATTCCAGGAAATATGGCTCTATGTGATTGATGATCACATAGATAGATCACCATCGTGATTATCTGGGTCATGAAGATATTTTTTATATAGTTCTTCTGTGTATTCTTTACACCTCTTCTAATATCTTTTGCTTCTGTTAGGTCCATACCATTTCTGCCCTTTATAGACCTCATTTTTTCATGAAAAGTTCCCTTGGTATCTCTAATTTTCTGAAAGATCTCTAGTCTTTTCCATTCTGTTGTTTTCCTCTATTGCTTTGTATTGATCACTGAGAAAGGCTTTCTTATCTCTCCTTGCTATTCTTTCAAACTCTGCACTCAAATAGGTATATCTTTCCTTTTCTCCTTTGTTTTTCACTTCTCTTCCTTTCACAACTATTTGTAAGGCGTCCTCAGTCAGTCATTTTGCTTTTTTGCATTTCTTATTCTTGGGGATGGTCTTGATCCCTGTCTCCTGTACAGTGTCACAGACTTCCATCCATAGTTCATCAGGCATTCTGTCTATCAGATCTAGTTCCTTAAATCTATTTCTCACTTCCACTGTATAATTGTAAGGGATTTGATTTAGGTCATATCGGAATGGTCTAGAGGTTTTCCCGACTTTCTTCAAGTCTGAATTTGGCAATAAAGAGTTCAATAAATCAAAAGAATGTCTCAAAGTTGTAAAAATTTTACTAGACCCACTCCCACAATTTACATTTTAAGATAACAGGATTAGAACTTAACAAAAGAAAAATTTTTACCAGACCCAGTCACATAATATACATTTAAAGATAAATGTAATTATTACATTATTAACAGTATTTAAGATAACATTCAATATCACAGTATTCCAAGTCTATGCCCCAACCAGTAACGCTGAAAAAGCTGAAGTTGAGTGGTTCTATGAAGACCTACATGACCTTCTAGAACTAACACCCAAAAAAGATGTCTTTTTCATTATAGGGGACTGGAATGCAGAAGTAGGAAGTCAAGAAATACCTGGAGTATCAGGCAACTTTGGCCTTGGAGTACACATGCTAGTAAAATAAGGCACAAAATTCTCCAAGACAGGTTTCAACAGCATGTGAACCATGAATTTCTAGATGTTCAAGCTGGATTTAGAAAAGGCAGAGGAACCAGAGATCAAATTGCCAACATCAGGTGGATCATCGAAAAACCAAGAGAGTTCCAGAAAAACATCTACTTCTGCTTTATTGACTAAGCCAAAGCCTTTGACTGTGTGGATCACCACAAACTGGAAAATTCTTCAAGAGATGGGAATACCAGACCACCTGACCTGCCTCCTGAGAAATCTGTATGCAGGTCAGGAAGCAACAGTTAGAACTGGACATGGAACAGCAGACTGGTTCCAAATCAGGATAGAAGTACATCAAGGCAGCATACTGTCACTCTACTTATTTAACTTATATGCAGCGTACATCATGAGAATAGCTGGGCCGGATGAAGCACAAGCTGGAATCAAGATTGCCAGGAGAAATATCAATAACCTCAGATATGCAGATAACACCACCATTATGGCAGAAAGTGAAGAAGAACTAAAGAGCCTCTTGATGAAAGTGAAAAAGGAGAGTGAAAAAGTTGGCTTAAAGCTCAACATCCAGAAAACTAAGATCATGGCATCTGGTCCCATCACTTCATGGAAAATAGATGGGGAAACAGTGGAAACAGTGGCAGACTTTATTATTTATTTATTTATTTTCTAGGCTCTAAAATCACTGCAGATGGTGACTGCAACCATGAAATTAAAAGACGCTTACTCCTTGGAAGAAAAATTATGACCAACCTAGACAGAATATTAAAAAGCAGAGAGGTTACTTTGTCAACAAATGTCCATGTAGTGAAAGCAATGTTTTTTCCAATGCTGAGCACTGAAGAATTGATGCTTTTGAACTGTGGTTTTGGAGAAGACTCTTGGGAGTCCCTTGGACTGCAAGGAGATCCAACCAGTCCATCCTAAAGGAAGTCAGTTGTGACTGTTCATTGGAAGGACTGATGTTGATGCTGAAACTCCAATACTTTGGCCACCTGATGTGAAGAACTGACTCATTGGAAAAGACCCTGATGCTGGAAAAGATTGAATGTGGGTGGAGATGACAAAGGATGAGATGGTTGGATGGCATCACCGACTCAATGGACATGAGTTTGAGTACACTCCGGGGTTGGTGATGGACAGGACGGCCTGGCATGCTGCGGTCCATGGTGTCTCACAGAGTCAGACATGACTGAGAGACTGAACCGAACTTAACTGAAGGAAACAGGATTAGTCAGGTTTTCAGGAAGGAGAAACTGTCCTCAAACAGGATAGATTGTTGTTATAAAATCCTTAATACAGAGTTTAAACTGAGTTGTCTGTTATGTAATCGTCAGTTCCAGGCTTAAAGAAAAACATGTGTTATGTGACTAAGACTAAGGAATGTAGAAAAAAAAAAAAGATGTTTGTCTATTCCTCCTCCTTGAGAATTCCATACGCCTATCTCCTCCTCAAGAACCACAGACCCCCTGTCTCCTCCTCAGGGACCCCAGACTTCTTATCAACCTGCCTAGGAATTGAGTCTCTCAGTATTTAATGTACTATTTCTCATATGGAAGAGTTTAATTTTTTTTTTTTTTTGGAAGAGTTTAATTTTATTGTGTGTGTGTGTGTGTGTGTGGTTTTTTTGTAAAGAGCAACAGTATGTTCTTTTGTAAAGAGCAACTATGTTCTGTATTTGGTCATTCACTCAAATATTTCTTGAGCAGAAAAGCTGTTATATTATTCTAGATGGTAGGAATTTTGAGCAAATCAAAGGGGATGCCTTCAGAGAGTTAATATTCTAATGGAGGAGACAGACAACATATGCATACATAAAGTCATGACAGGAAGCACTAATTATGATAGGGAAAAATAAAAAAGATTATGTGGCTGAAAAGTAATGGGGGGTGGCTATCAAAGATAGGCAGATCCCAAGTATTTATTCCACTTTTTCTGTTTGAACATCAAGTTAGTTTAAATTTTCCCAAAGTTTGGTATTATATGCCTTTTGTCTTCAGAAATGGAGCAAAAATCCTAGGTCAATTCCTGGCTCCCAGATCCTAGTTTTGGACCTGGAGAGTGTGTGTGTGTGTGTGTGTGTGTGTGTGTATGTGTGTGTATTTCTGCCATGATAAAGGCTAGACTTCCATACCATTGCTTACATGTAATAACCTTTTGACATTGCTTTTAAGTTCAAGCTTGCCTAAAACTGGTGTCAACTGGCTAACAGACTGTTTGGGTCACTTTTAATTCTGTTCTTCTATGATATGAACATGTGCTGCATATATGAAGGATGGTTTAGAGAAAGTGAAGGAGAGAGATTAAACTAAAAGTCCTATTAGTTTAACTACTGGAATTAAAAATATTTTATATGTCAGAATTTATTATACTGATGCTGCTGCTGCTGCTGCTGCTAAGTTGCGTCAGTCATGTCCGGCTCTGTGCGACTCCATAGATGGAAGCCCACCAGGCTCCCCCGTCCCTGGGATTCTCCAGGCAAGAACACTGGAGTGGGTTGCCATTTCCTTCTCCAATGCGTGAAAGTGAAAAGTGAAAGTGAAGTCGCTCAGTCATGTCCGACTCTTAGCGACCCCATGAACTGCAGCCTACCAGGCTCCTCCGTCCATGGGATTTCCCAGGCAAGAGTACTGGAGTAGGGTGCCATTGCCTTCTCCTATTATACTGATAGTAACTTTAAAAAAGAGAGGGAAATATAAACTATAACAACCATCTCATCCTCTGTTGCTCCCTTCTCCTCCTTCCTTCAATATTTCCCAGCATCAGGGTCTTTTCCAATGAATTGGCTCTTCATATCAGGTGGTCAAAGTATTGGAGCTTCAGCTTTCTCATCAGTCCTTCCAATGAATGTTCAGGCTTGATTTTCTTTAGGACTGACTGGTTTGATCTCCTTACTGTCCAAGAGACTCTCAAGAGTCTTCTCCATTAACTTGAATGTTAATGAGTTCAAATAGAAGGGAGATGGAAATTAGTAAGTAGGAGCTAGAAGATAGGAATATGTGATCTGAGAAATGAGAAAGTAGATTTTAAGATTTTAGAAATGGAGCAGTTTTGGGTTGCTTAAGAAGTGACCTGTAAGTGAAGGACATTGGAAATATAGGACATCAAAGAATGAGTCTAGTGTATTGGGTCAGGTGTTCTCATGGAGTTTGATGTTAAACAAAAGATGAAAACAGAACAAAGACCTGTTTATAAAGCTGGTGATACAGAATTCCTCCTATGATGGTCACTAGGATAACGGGAAAGCAGTAAATTATGGTGAGGATAAAAAGAGTAAGATAGTCCACCCTAATCCTACCTAAGAGAACTTTCCGCAATAATGGAAAGGCTCTCTATCTGTACTAATCAATATAATATCCACCAACCACATGTAATACTGAGCATTTGAAATATGACAATTCAACTGAGCAACTGAATTTTTAATGTTATTTAATTTAATATTAATTAAGTTTAATTGGAATAACCACATTAGGCTAATGACCATCATATTAGACATTGCAGTTCCAGAGATTTGGAAGAGCAGTGTACTGAAACCAGTAACAGTGAAGTAGTATGTTACTGATTCTACCACCAGACTGGACCTCAGAGACAAGTGAATGTCACAGTGCCCCCATGACTTGTGTTTCCAGGTGTTTCATTATTTACCTTACTTGTCTAAGGGTTCAGTGGTGAGGAGACTAAAAGAAGAAGTTATGTTTAGGGAGCAGAGAGTACATAATTAGGTGTTGTTGATAAACATGTGATGTTCTAATCTTTATATGTATTTTTTTAATACCAGATTATCTTTTAAGCTTCTAGAGCTACAGTAGTGATTCCCAAAATTTGTTCCAGGGATCCGTGGAGATTCTTAGGACTCTTTCAGAGAGAGTCCAGAGATCAAAACTATTTTCAAAACATACTCTGACATAACTTACCTTTTTTCACTATGCTGACATTTGCATTGATTTTACACAAGTAATAGTAGATAAACTTAGCACCAATCAAGGCATTGGCACCAAACTATATAAATAATTACTGAATTTTTCACAGCCAGGCAATTGCATTTAAAAGAGAGAGCAAGAAAGATAGGGAGGGACAAAGGGGGAGAGAGAGAGAATATCTTGTTTAATAGTGTCTTTAACAGAACAATGAAGTTATTAATTTTGTTAAATTGTGACTTTTGCTTACTCAAACTTTAAATATTCTTTGTGGCAAAAAAGAAATATATATTAAAGCACTTATGCTGGACGCTGATATACAATGGCCATTTCAAAATATTGTGCAATTATTTGAGTTGTAAGCTGAACTAGCTTCATTTTCCAATTAACACCATTTTCATTTGAAAGAATAACAATGATTATTCGGAGTTGGGTGTTTGGCATATATTCTCTGGAAAACGAACAAAGTGAGCCTATTACTTCAAGAAAGAAAAATAATAAAATTTGAGATTTACATGAAAAATTGGAATTTTGGATAACTTTCATTTGCCACTGTAGTCTGGACCACTTTATAAAGCTTGAAAATTTTTCTGATGATATTGGTGAGGATATTAATGAATGATATATATATATATTTTACATTTTATAATGGAAGGTATCTAAATTTGAAAGATCTGCATAGTTTTGTAAGCAAATATCTTCCAAATAAACAATGTAAAATTTACAATTCATGAGGAAAACATCAAAGTGCAAGGCAGGCCAGTGGATTTTAATGAAACAGGGCAAGAATAAGTTATTGACGTGTGCAGGTTGCATATAACAACTAACCTTTAGGAGTTTACTACTTACTGAGTTTTAGCATAATATCAAAAACAATAGTCTCAATTATATGAAAAGTATGTTAGAATCATCTTTCCTTGTTCAATTATATATCTGAGTGAGGCAGGGTTTTCTTTGCATACATCAATCAAAACAACACTCTACAACAGATTAAATGCAGAGCAGGTATGAGAAACCAGTAATGTTCTACAGACATTAGAGAAACTGGAAAAACAGTAAAAAGTGTAGTGTTACATATTATTGTAAAACAGTAATACTTTGCTTTCTTTTTAATGTGGCTATTTTTTGTAAAAATATTTTTATATTAACATGCAGTTGATTTTTATTGATCAATCTAACATACATAAACAAAAGCTGTTTGGGGTCCTCATTTGCTTTTAAGACCATAAAGGGTTCTTGAAATCAAAAATGTTTGAGAACCTCTGATCAAGTAAAAGTTCTTGATTCTTCAGTGCTTAGGTTAAGTCTCAGTCTTAAAAACACTTTTTCCTAGCTTCCCAACCACTCACTTCCTATTCTTTGTTTATAAGGCATTTGTATAAACATTCTTCACATGTCTATATATTGTATGTGAGAGAGAGACAAGCAGAGAAAAAGGAGCCAACAGATAAAGGAAATAAAAAGTAGAAGAAAAATATAGAACAATTACACAAGAGCATTTGCTGGATTTCAAGAAAGCTGGTTATGAGGAAGAGTCAAGGAAAAATAATTAATCTTAGAAAGAAGGAACTGCATTTTTCTCTATATATGGAGAAAGGTTAAAATTTAATGTTGGTGAAATGAAAACTAAGAATGATGACAGACATCATGTTGAATGACGTATTTTGTCAAAAGAAAAGAGAAAATGCTATCATCAACTGAAAGCTTTAAAAGGAGAGGAGAATTTGGCATCATGATGATTGCAGCCATCATGGCCACAAGACAGTGCAAGGAAACAAAGGATCCGAATAAAAAGTTGCACCACACAGAGGAGGGGATGTGGCCATGAGTAGACAGCTCAGATGCTTATTGGTGGTGGTGGCAGTTTAGTCGCTAAGTCATGTCATACTCTTGCAACCCCATGGACTGCAGCCTGCCAGGCTCCTCTGTCCATGGGATTCTCCAGGCAATTAGAGCCTCTCCAAACTTTCCCTGACTTCCTCTTATACAGCAGGACAGGGAGAGCTATTTAGAGTCAAAGTTCAGAGAAAAGGGAGCTAGTGAGCAGTTTGTCAGACATGGAACTCTGTAATCAGGGAGCTCCAGAGAGGCTTTGTTTGTTTGCTTTATTTGGCACATTTAATTGTATGTTAAGTGTGGGGCCAATTACATGAATAACTTACTCTGGCACGTAATTGGAGTATATTATAATTTTTGATGTCGGGATAATGTCTAATTTAATTAAGAATAATGAGAAGTTGACTAATTATGGCTCTAATTGTAACTCTTTTAAGGGAATAAGGAGACCTTAGGGTAAAGCATCCCCTATGCCTTAACTCTCAGAAAACACTAATTGAGCCTAGAGTATTTTGAAATCTCTTTCATCAGCAATCACCCTTAAGTGTCACTGATGGGGGTATACAGCAGTAAATGTATTAATATATAGGTTGTGGGTGTGTGTGTTTAGTCACTCAGTTGTGTCCAACTCTGCAACCCCATGAACTGTAGCTTGCCAGGCTTCTTGTCCATGGGATTCTTTAGGCAAGAATACTGGAGTGGGTAGCCATTCCCTACTCCAGGGGATGTTCCTGACACAGGGATGGAACCCAGGTCTCCTGCCTTGCAGGTGAATTCTTTACCACCCGAGCCACCAGGGTAGCCCATATAAGTTATAGTCTTTTATAATAATTATAAATTGAATCTCTTAAATAAATTGCCATTTTGTCTGGCTTACTTTGAAGATTAACTACTGTTTGGTTTCAATCTTGTTATCAAAACTGTTTATTTATAGCTTGTATATTTCCACCAAAAGCCTTTGATTCCTCTTCTAATTAACTATTACATCATTAAGGAGCTACCTTAATTTCCCAAGTCTAGCTGGATCCCTTTCTGTTGGGTTTCCTTAACACATTGTACCAATAAGATACCATAAGCACTCATTCACTTGCCTGCCATCTCTCAGACAGAAATTTCCTTAGGGCAAGATATGTATTTTATATCATCCTCATAGCCACAAATAGTACCCTATAATTAACAAGTGTTTTACACCAAATTGTACACACACCAAAAAATAAGGAAAATGAAGTACTAGAGCAAGTCACAATTGATTTAACATAAGTCGGTATTTTCAGGCTAAGTAAAGGGACAAGGTGACATGGGGACATATTTCATCACTTATGTTTGCAATTGCAAACCTTGTGCTTCTTTCTTGTGGGCTGCAGGAGATTTTTTAATTAAAGATTACACAGACAGCCAATATATTTATGTTCCATTATTATTTAAGCACCTGGGGTTATATGTTATCTAAGATGCACATTTTTACATAAATATTTGAAATATGTGTGTTGCCTTCATTCTACTTGGGCACTTAGAATCTCTCTACTATCCAGAGAGTCTAAAAACCTCAGTGAACTGCCATGTACTTCTCTTTGGATATTACTTTAAATTAGAAAAATTATTTATCAGTTCTGTCTGAGAGGCTTTCAGATATTTAAAGATAATTTTAAATGATCTTTTTGAACATGAGATACTTGCAGTTAGCATTATTCAAAGGTTATAGGAGAATGTACATAATAGAGCCTCCTCCTTTTCTCCACTCCACAGATACATAGCTCCAAATGGGAAGGTAACTTAGGTGAGATGTTTTTTACAGTAAGTTCTTTTCTTCTCACATATTATTCTTATCATATACACCTTGTCAAGACTCTCCTGCATTTTAGATCTCATTTGAAAAGGCACAAACATAAGAATTTTCCTGTGGCATGTAGGATCTTAGTTCCCCCCATGAGGGATCAAACCCACACTCCCTGAAGCAGAAGCACAGAGTCTTAACCGCTGGACTGACAGGGAAGTCCCATGACTCATTTAGGTTTAACGTTCTCTTGTTTTGACCCCATAATATAATATAATTTATCTTTTATAATATGCATCACACACATAATTTATTATACAATATCTATCTTCCCCACTGGACTATAATTTTTATAAAGGGTAGGGAAAGTATTTTATCTTGTTTACAGATATGCTCTTACCCTTAAAAAGTGCCTTGCCCAAGTTTGATATATAATGAAGTCTTGGTGGATGAATACGAAAGGAGTAAGCGTAGGTTAATCTATGAGTCCAGTCCAAAAACACAGAAACCATACTAGGTCTTTTAAACAGAGGGAATAAAATTCATGGAATTGTTTGCATGGGCAGTCAGTTCAGTTCAGTTGCTCAGTCGTGTCTGACTCTTTGCAACCCCATGAATTGCAGCACGCCAGGCCTCCCTGTCCATCACCAATTCCAGGAGTTCACTCAAACTCACGTCCATTGAGTTGGTGATGCCATCCAGCCATCTCATCCTTTGTTGTCCCCTTTTCATCCTGCCCCCAATCCCTCCCAGCATCAGGGTCTTTTCTAATGAATTAATTCTTTGCATGAGGTGGCCAAAGTACTGGAGTTTCAGCTTTAGCATCATTCCTTCCAAAGAACACCCAGGGCTGATCTCCTTTAGAATGGACTGGTTGGATCTCCTTGCAGTCCAAGGGACTCTCAAGAGTCTTCTCCAACACCACAGTTCAAAAGCATCAATTCTTTGGTGCTCAGCTTTCTTCATGTTCCAACTCTCACATCCATACATGACCACAGGAAAAACCATAGCCTTGACTAGATGGACCTTTGTTGGCAAAGTAATGTCTCTGCTTTTCAATATGCTATCTAGGTTGGTCATAACTTTCCTTCCAAGAAGTAAGCGTCTTTTAATTTCATGGCTGCAATCACCATCTGCAGTGATTTTGGAGCCCCCAAAAATACAGTCTGACACTGTTTCCACTATTTCCCCATCTATTTGCCATGAAGTGATGGGACCAGATGCCATGATCTTCGTTTTCTGAATGTTGAGCTTGAAGCCAACATTTTCACGCTCCTTTTTCACTTTCATCAAGAGGCCTTTTAGTTCCTCTTCACTTTCTGCCATAAGGGTGGTGTCATCTGCATATCTGAGGTTATTGATATTTCTCCTGGCAATCTTGATTCCAGCTTGTGCTTCTTCCAGCCCAGCATTTCTCATGATGTACTCTGCATATAAGTTAAATAAGCAGGGTGACAATATACAGCCTTGACGTACTCCTTTTCCTATTTGGAACCAGTAGAAGAGGTGGTAAATCAATTAGGGATAATGAGGCAAACCAGTGATTAATAACATTTGGGAGTATCACTAACATAGAGAAGAAGGGACAGAAGGAAGAAGCAATGATGAAGCTATAGAAGACATTTCAAAACTCAGTAGAGCACAGATCCTTATGTCTGGGTACAGAAAGAATTCAGCAAATGGCAGGGTGACTGGTAAGGAAAGAGTTTATTAGTACAGAGATACAAACAGGCAGACAAGGGATTGCCACCATAAGAACTTAGTGGGCTACATTTTTACAGTCAAAGGAAAAGTAGGGAGGGGAAGAAGACCATCTTCTTACTCATTCTTGAGTAGATGTCACACTTCCATCTTCACCTCTGCCTCCATGTCAGATGAGAGAATTTTCTGGTCCCTACATGGCGAAACCCAGACTATCATGGCACTATGGAAATGAACAAAAAGGTGATAACATATGCTAAAATGTGGTAAATCATCTCTACTTTCAGTATGATGTCACCTTTCCCCTATATTTCTGTTCTTATTACAGGCAGAAAAATCCCTTGGCAAGGATCCTTAACTTATTGACTTCAGTGGGTAGTATGTGGATCTCATTCCACAATTTTTATTGTTTGGGGGCATGACTCACACTTCTCTTGCACAATTTTGTTGCTAGGCAAGTGTACTTTCTTGAGTAATCATTATGGCATCTCCCATACTTTCCTCTCCACTTATGATCTGTTGGTGGGATTGACTATGTAATCACCTACTTTGTCTCTTTACTCTGTTCCTATCAGTGATACCAGCTATAGAAGGCAGAGTACTCAAAGGGCAAGAACTGTGGCCATCAGCAGTTGGGTCTCTAGGGGAGAGGTTTTTGTTCTGCATGAGCTGAGAGGATGCAGCTGCAGACAAAGTTGTTGCTGCAGAGTCTAAGAGAGAAAGAAATACTCTGGTTTCTCTATTGCTCTCACCTTCCCCTTTTTAACCATTGCTTAAAGCTACCCAGAATCCAGTTGGCAAGAGAAACTAGCTGGCAAGAAAATGGTGTTCCCTTTGATGTAGAACAGAGTGGGAGAAAGGACAGGAAAGGGATTATTAGGATAACAAATATCCAGTACAATGGACCCTATAAACCACCTGGCAGACGGTTTTCTGGGGGAGCCAGCCTGTGATCAGTGGAACACAATATGATAATTCAGTGTAGATGAATTCAGTATAGATGCCTTTTCTGGCATTATTATTTCAAGACAATAAACAGCAGCATATATTGTTTACAAAATGAAAGTATTATACAGGTTTTAAATCAGTGCATAATCATAAGATGTCACTGGGTTGGTGTATAGGAAAACATATTGAATAATTAGTAAAATGAATTAAGTCCCTGGACAAAATGAAAATCATGGTCAAAATAGTTGTTTCTGACATGTAGACTATGTAGGGCTTCTAGAAACACAAAAAATAAAACCACAAAATTATTTTACATACTTTTGTGGCAAACATTTATAGGTCCAGGGACATAAAAATGTGTGATCATAAAAGATCTTGTGTTTTTCTGACATCAAATTTATGGTCCAAGTAATAGTTTTCAACCATCAGAGAAAGTATTCTTAAGTATTCTTTTTTTTTTTTCATTGCTTTATTATTGTAGAGCTGAAAGGAAAATGAGAAAAGCAGTTAGTTAGTCAATTATAAAACTATAAAGGGTTTTCAATAAGTATACTCTGTCTCTAGAATAAAGAAAATATTATTAGGGTAAAGAGGATGTGACCCAGCAGTTAGTGAAGAAAATTATGTGTGTGTCTGTAATATTGGTGCTGGAAGGAATCTAGGGAAAGAAGCAAAAAATGCAGATGATGAGTTATTTCTGTCTCCTGGAGGAATCTCATGAGAAAAATAATGCAAATAAGTGAATTATTTTAATTTAAACTCTCCAGGTAATCTAGTGACGTACTTTAAAATTTCTGTGCACTTGATGCAAACTCTTTAAGTAAGTGATTGATTGAATATATTGAATAATACAGGTAGAAAATTTATTAGAGATCATAAAGTATTTTCATTATACAGATGAAAAATTGAGATCAATAAGGGACAACAACTTTCAAGTTTGCAAATATATGGCAGATAATAAATAAGAGTTCCTATTTCTTGATTCAAAACTAGTACTTAAGGATACCGATTTTGCAGTCAGTCACACTTGGGATTGATTTAGAACTTTGTTACTTCTTGCCTGACTTTATGCAATTAAGTTCTTTTTACCTCAGTGTTCTCATCTGTACTGTTGGTCCTCCACATCCATGATTCCATAACTGAAGATCCAAAATATTTGAAAAAAAATTCCATAAAGTTCTAAAAAGCAAAGCTTTAATTTGACACATGCCAGCAACTACTTCCGTAGCATTTACATTGTATTTACAGCTAGTTATATAGCATTTCAGAGAAGGCAATGGCACCCCACTCCAGTACTCTTGCCTGGAAAATCCTATGGATGGAGGAGCCTGGTAGGCTGCAGTTCATGGGGTGGCTAAGAGTCAGACACGACTGAGTGACTTCACTTTCATTTTTCACTTTGCTGCATTGGAGAAGGAAATGGCAACCCACTCCTGTGTTCTTGCCTGGAGAATCCCAGGGAAAGGGGAGCCTGGTGGCCTGCCATCTATGGGGTCGCACAGAGTCGGACACGACTGAAGTGACTTAGCAGCAGCAGCACATAGCATTTACATTGTATTAGGTATTAAAAATAATCTAAAGATGATTTAAAGTATACAAGAAGATACATATAGATTACATGCCAATACTATGCAATTTTCCATGAGGGAGTTGAGTATCTTTGCATTTTGGTATCCATAGTAGGTACCAAATCCCCTGGAACTAATCCCCTGCAGATTCTGAGGGACGACTGTAGTGTTAACTTTAGCTACATTTTCCCAAAGGACAGACACTTTTATGTTCACCAGATGCACTGGGAGAATTCTTTAAAGATATGATCAGTAACACTCCACCCTTTCAGTGAGAATCAGTCCAACATGTCTTCTCAAGACTTCTATTTTATAGAATTATCACGAAGGCTGGAGGGCTCCAATAATATGTAACTCTGTACAAAAACATGCTGAAGATTTGTCTAAAAGCTAGAATACTCTGAGACACTATATATATATATAGAGAGAGAGAGAGAGAGGGAGAGACAGAGACAGAGAGACAGAGACAGACAGGCATACAGACAGAGACAGAGACACTATACATATATATATATATATATATATACACAAATATATATGGAGAGAGAGAGGGCATATATGTATAGAGATGCAGTCTCTCTCCATATATGTGTCTGTGTATGTATATATATACATAGTGTCTCCATCTCTCTCTCTCTCTCTCCCCAAATGAGAAAAAAATAAGCAGAATAAGCCAGAACATCATGAAAAGAAACTTGAGCTTCTAATAGAATTTCTAAAATAATTAACATGCAAAGCAATTTAGATATGTTCTTTCAAGTTAATCAGCACTGCCGCTGCCTAAGCTATGAAACCTGTAAGCACAGGAGTTAAAAGTAATTCCAGTACATTGAAAATATATTTATTGCCACCTAGGATTGTGTTGCTGAATCTCTTTGATTTGCCTGCTACTGCTTATGGAAGAAACACATACTAACTGTTTCTGAATATATCTCATTGCTTAGAAAAATAATCTGAACAAGGTGTATATAATGGTAAAGTTATTTTCCTAGCTTAAATGTGAGAGCTAAACAAAGAATAACACCAGAAAAATATAAAATTTTGTGTGTACCTGTAAAAACATTTGACCATATAAACTTGCCAAAATTCTACTGTTTTTAACCTATGTGTAAGTAGAACACATTAGGGAGAATGAGACAACAGATACACACTTGATTGTAAAACACCCACACGTTATTTTCCTACAGTGGATCTAGGATTAATGTGTGGGACCCTAGGTCTCTCTTTTCCTAGACTGAAGCACTTCCTATATTTTTTATACTTTTACAAAGGGGATCCTAACTCCTTGGCCACCCATATGTGTGCAGGCATGTGTGACTTCTGGTGTATATAAGGCAGAGTCAGCCAAAACATAGTGCTTTCCCACTGGGTAATTTGAAAAGAGTTTAACATAAGGACAGTCAGCAGAAATTGGCTTAGAGTATAGTGAAACCAAGCAGTGGTGCAGAACCTGAGAAGGAGCTGAGGCCTGAAGGGAAGAAGAAAATAGAATAATATAAATAGAACCCAGGAAGACCTTTGTCAAGGGCTATGACTAAGGGGCATGGTCAGTCCTACAGGAAATATGCCAGACAAGGAAATAGCTTTCCTCTAGTCCTGACTACCTGAACCAATCTGGAAAGGCAGAGGGCGACGGAGCTCAAGATTCACTATACAAGTGTATCTCCTGTGCAGAGATCACTGCAAACAACAGTGGTCAGTGTGTCTGGTTTCATTAATTCAAACTCTTACTCTGATGATTCCTCCATCGGCTTCCATTCATTCACCCTCTTAGCCCCCACCTGCCATCCAGTACACATTTGTTAGCACAGAATCACTTCAGTAGAAAATACTATGGAGTGGAAAATACTATGGAACCTCATCTTAACTTTATAACTTTAACAGGGTTATCCTTACAAAATTGACTTTAAAAGAGATCTGAATGTATATAGTATAGCAAAATCAAAAGAATATTAAATTAGCTTTATAATAGGTCATGTATTGCTGGATTTAGTGAAACATGATCTATTACATCGATGTTTAAGGTTAAAAACATATATGTTGCAGATAAATAAGAAACAGCTTACATTCCTACTACAATCAATGTTGCATAAGTTGTTGGTTTTTTTGCTATTTTTGTATTGGAATGTAATTGTTTTACAATGTTCTGTTAGTTTCTGCTGTACAACATTGTGAATCAGCTATATATATACATATATCCTCTCCCTATTGATTTTTATGCTGTGACTCCCAAAACAATAAAAATCCTGGGGAAGGAGCAAATTAAATCCAATGGTTACATTATTGAGAATTTGGTACATAGTGTAGATTTCCAGTCATCAAGTCATGTGACTATAGATTACTTGGCATTCAGCCTAACCAGGAAAGGTGTCTGAAACTCCTCCTATACTGCAGCATGGTTCTGTTCTGAAGTAGCCTCAGTCACACTTTCTCTTCATGGGCTGCTCTCCTGAAAGCTCAGAAATGTCAGGAATGTTACTGAGCTGCCAGTGTGTCAAATGCATGGTGGAAAGTCCATAGGAAAGCTTTCCCTATTGTTTTCTTGGTTGCATTAGTGTATTCTGAGCTCTTTTATGGCCCCAGATGGGCACCACTTGAATATGGCTTTCTTTTTGTAAAAGCATTGCCATGCCCTTATGGCAAGAAAAGTCCCATTGTTATATAGTACATATTGTTCTACTTCAGAATTATTAACCCAAACCTTTGAGGATGCAGTCTTATGCTAAAAAACAATCTGAAAGAGCTACAGTCTTTGACATTTCTTGAATAAATCTTTGTCTGAATTTGAGAGCAAGAGATGTTCCTTCAGTATTTCAAACCAAATATAAACTTCTCTGCCTTTCCCTCCTGTTCCCAAATAGCCTGTAGCAAATAAAGATAGGGGTTCAGTTATAGGCAGCTAAAAATAAGTGAGCAAATTCTACCCTTCACATTCCTGACCTGGAGAAGAAAATGTGTGTGTGAGTTAGTTGTTCAGTCGTGTCTGACTCTTTCCAACTCTGTGATCCCATGGACTGTAACCCACCAGGCTGCTCTGTTCATGGAATTCTCTAGGCAAGAGTACTGGAGTGGGGTGCCATTCCCTTCTCCAGGGGATCTTCCTGACCCATGGATCGAACCCAGGTCTCCTGCATTACATGCAAATTCTTTACCATCTGAGCCACCAGGGAAGCCCCACTGTTTTTTGTTTGTTTGTTTGTTTGTTTTTTGGTGGATGTGGAGGGGAGAGGGGCATGCAAAGATAGCAAAGAGATCTGGAAGTTGACAGTCTGAAAGGCAAAAATTTTAAGTTGTGTTACCTTGTAGAGGAAAGCTCAGAGGGCAAGGATGAGGACTTCCAGGTTCTGTTGCTAGTTTTGCCCCATATAGCTATGTGTGATCTTGAATAACTCTCTTAGCCTTGTAAGCCTCATGTGTAAATTGAGGATAACAGTACTTCCCTGCTTTAGTTTTGTTGGATTATCCTGAGAGTAAAGGAAGACGATGATGTGACACTGGGACATGCTTGGAAAACAGTAAAGTTCTGTATGAATACAGCATCAATCACTTCATGGCAGATAGAAGGGGGAGAAAGTGGAAGCAGTGGCAATTTTTATTTTCTTGGACTTCAAAATCACTTTGGACAGTGACTGCAGCTGTGAAATTAAAAGTCACTTGCCCTTGGAAGGAAGGGTATGACAAACCTAGATAGCGTATTAAAAAACAGAGACATCACTCTGCTGACAATGGTTCATATAGTCAGAGCTATGCTTTTTCTTTTAGTTATGTACAGATATGAAAGTTGGATCATAAAGAAGGCTGAGTGCTGAAGAATTGGTGCTTTTGAACTGTGGTACTGGAGAAGACCCTTAAGAGTCCCTTGGGCTGCAAGATCAAACCAGTCAATCCTAAAGGAAATCAACCCTGAATATTCACTGGAAGGACTGATGCTGAAGCTAAAGCTTCAATACTTTGGGCACCTGATGCAAACAGCAAACTCACTGGAAAAGACCCTGATGCTGAGAAAGATTAAAGGCAAAAGATGAAGGGGGAAGCAGAAGATGAGATGGTTGAGTGGCAACACTGACTCAATTGACAAGAATCTGAGCAAACTCCAGGAGATAGTGAAGGGCTGGGGACTCTGGCGTGCTGCAGTCCATGAGGTCTCAAAGAGTCAGACGTGACTTAGTGACTGAGCAACAACAGCATAAACAAAAATACAGAACAAAAGTTGTCATATGGAAAAATACATCAGCATAAAAATATTATTGAAACACACACACTATGATTCCTGGTAAAGTCCTCCTATACAGAATAATACAGAAGACCTCCTATTCAGCTGCCAGTCCATTCTTAGGAAAAGCAAAATATGATCAAAAGTAGTCACTAGAACGGAGAAGGCAATGGCACCCCACTCCAGTACTCTTGCCTGGAAAATCCCATGGATGGAGGACCCTGGTGGGCTGTAGTCCATGGGGTCGCTGAGGGTCAGACACGACTGAGCGACTTCATGTTCACTTTTTACTTTCACGCATTGGAGAAGGAAATGGCAACCCACTCCAGTGTTCTTGCCTGGAGAATCCCAGGGACAGGGGAGCCTGGTGGGCTGCCATCTATGGGGTCACACAGAGTTGGACACGACTAAAGTGACTTAGCAGCAGCAGCAGTAGCAGTCACTAGAAACATTTTAAGTAGATCTTAAGAAGTTGTGTTTCATGAAATTTTTTAAGCAGAATACTTATTAGTGTTATGTTAAAAGAAGAAGGAAGGAAGGGCAAGAGTGGCTGGAAGAGTAGAAGGAAAAAAGACAGGAAAGGAAGAGACACAGAAAGAAGGGGATTTGGGAATTTCATGGTCAAAAGAAACAAGTTTGGATATTAAAATTAATTGGATATATTTTTTGTTTTTTTTTTACCTACTGATATTTGACTTTAACTTGTGTAAGAGGGGTGCATATTATGCAGTTTCCTTTTTTTTTTTAATTGAAACTGCTGAAACATATTTTTTAAAAATGCTGTTGTAGAAAGACTTACTTAATCAAGCAATTCTGAAAAGCAGCCAAATTCTGGAACAGCGAAGGTAGCATTTTCCTTGATGCACAGTGAACATCAGTCAAAACAAACACAAAAAAGGATAACAATGACTAACATTTGCTCAGTACTTTACAGATTAGGAAACATTTCCACCT
Source organism: Bubalus bubalis (assembly GCF_019923935.1). Taxonomy (NCBI): domain Eukaryota; kingdom Metazoa; phylum Chordata; class Mammalia; order Artiodactyla; family Bovidae; genus Bubalus; species Bubalus bubalis. The sequence goes on from NC_059165.1 coordinate 77,762,359, forward strand.
GCATCCTCCCTCTTGACTTTCAATCAACCTTTGTAAAATAGGTACTGTATCCATATTTGCAGATAAAGAAGCAAATGGTGGAGCACTTTCTCTGCTGTGATCACATAGCTGGTGGCAGAACATGATTTTCAAACTGAAGGTGTCTTGCTGCGAATCCATTAGCTTTCCACCAGAGCCCACTGCTCTACTACTGAAAAAGAGACACAGTGAGGCATTTGTACTGTTCTTTGAAAGTTCAAAATAAAGGATAGAGACTTTTCCTCCTACTAGATCCTGCATACTTTTGGCATAGGGGTTTTTATTGAATATCAACTTTTATTGGAGTACAGTTGCTTTACAATGTTGCATTGCCATACAGCAATCAGTTACAACGTATACATCTATCCACTCTTTCTTAGATTTTCTTCCCATTTCATTTACCACAGGTCATTGAGTAGAGTTCCCTGTACTATATAGTCATTCTGTTCAGTTGAGTCCCTCAGTCGTGTCTGACTCTCTGTGGTCCCATGGACTGCAGCACACCAGGCCTCACTGTCCATCACCAACTCCTGGAGTTTACTCAAACTCATATCCATTGAGTCGGTGATGCCATCCAAACATCTCATTCTCTGTCATCCTCTTCTCCTCCCACTTTCAATCTTTCCCAGCATCAGGGTCTTTTCAAATGAGTCAGTTCTTCACATGAGGTGGCCAAAGTATTGGAGTTTCAGCATCAGAACTTCCAATGAACATTCAGGACTGATTTCCTTTAGGAGGGACTGGTTGGATCTCTTTGCTGTCCAAGGGACTCTCAAAAGTTTCTCCAACACCACAGTTCAAAAGCATCAATTTTTTGGCGCTCAGCTTTCTTTATAGTCCAACTCTCACATCCATACATGACTACTGGAAAAGCTATAGCTTTGACTAGACGGACCTTTGTTGACAATGTAATCTCTCTGTTTTTAATAAGCTGTCTAGGTTGCTCATACTTTTCTTCCAAGAAGCAAGCATCTTTTAATTTTATGGCTGTGGTCACTATCCTCAGTGATTTTGGAGCCCCCCAAAATAAAGCCTGTCACTGTTTCCCCATCTATTTGCCATGAAATGATGGGACCAGATGCCATGATCTTAGTTTTCTGAATGTTAAGCTTAAAGCCAACTTTTTCACTCTCCTCTTTTACCTTCCTCAAAAGGCTCTTTAGTTCTTCACTTTCTTCCATAAGGGTGGTGTCATCTGTATATATGAGGTTATTGATATTTTGCCTGGCAAACTTGATTCCAGATTGTGCTTCATCCAGCCCAGCATTTCTCATGATGTACTCTGCATATAAGTTAAATAGCAGAGTGACAATATGTAGCCTTGACATACTCCTTTCCTGGTTTGGAACCAGTCTGTTGTTCCTTGTCCAGTTCTAACTGAACTGTTGCTTCTTGACCTGTATACAGATTTCTCAGGAGGCAGGTCAGGTTGTCTGGTATTCCCATCTATTGAAGAATTTTCCAGCTTGTGGTGATCCACACAAAGGCTTTGGCATAGTCAATAAAGCTGAAATAGATTTTTTTTCTGGAACTCTTGCTTTTTTGATGATCCAATAGATGTTGGCAATCTGATTTTGGGTTCCTCTACCTTTTCTAAATACAGCTTTAACGTTCGGAAGTTCACAGTTCACGTACTGTTGAAGCCTGGCTTGGGAATTTTGATGATTACTTTGCTAGCATGTGAAATGAGTGCAATTGTGCAGTAATTTGAGCATTCTTTCACATTGCCTTTCTTTGGGACTAGGATGAAAATGACCTTTTCCAGTCCGGTGGCCACTGCTGAGTTTTCCAAATTTGCTGGCATATTGAGTGCAGCTCTTTCACAGCATCATCTTTTAGGATTTGAAATAGCTCAACTGGAATTTCATCACCTCCACTAGCTTTGTTCGTAGTGATGCTTCCTAAGGCCCACTTGACTTCACATTCCAGGATGTCTGGCTCTAAGTGAGTGATCACACCATTGTGGTTATCTGGGTCATGAACATCTTTTTTGTATAGTTCTTTGGTGCATTCTTGCCACCTCTTCTTAATATCTTCTGCTTCTGTTAGATCTGTACCGTTTCTGTCCTTTATTATGCCCATCTTTGCATCAAAATTTCCTTTGATATCTCTAATTTTCTTGAAGAGATCTCTAATCTTTGCCATTCTATTGTTTTCCTCTATTCTTTTGCATTGATCACTGAGGAAGGCTTTCTTATTTCTCCTTGCTGTTCTTTAGAACTCTGCATTCAAATGCAGGGTATATCTTTCCTTTTCTCCTTTGCCTTTCACTTCTCTTCTTTTCATAGCTGTTGTAAGTCCTCCTCAGACAACCATTTTGCCTTTTTGCATTTCTTTTTCTTGGGGATGGTCCTGATCCCTGCCTCCTGTACAATGTCATGAACCTCCGTCCATAGTTCATCAGGCACTCTGTCTATCAGATCTAATCCCTTGAATTTATTTGTCACTTTAACTGTATAGGGATTTTATTTAGGTCATACCTGAATGGTTTAGTGGTTTTCCCTACTTTCTTCAATTTAAGTATGAATTTGGCAATGAAGAGTTCATGGTCTGAGCCATAGTCAGTTCCCAGTCTTATTTTTGCTGACTGTATAAAGCTTCTCCATCTTTGGCTGCAAAGAATTTAATCACTCTGAATTCGATATTGACCATCTGGTGATGTCCATGTGGAGAGTCTTCTCTTGTGTTTTTGGAAGAGGGTGTTTTCTATGACCAGTGCATTCTCTCGGCAAAAGTCTTTGTCCTGCTTCATTCTGCACTCCAAGGCCAAATCTGCCTGTTACTTCAGGTATTTCTTGAGTTCCTAGTTTTGCATTCCAGTCTACTGTAATGAAAAGGGCATATTTTGGGGGGTGTTAGTTCTAGAAGGTCTTGTAGGTCTTCATAGAACCGTTCAACTTCAGCTTCTTCATCATTACTGGTTGGGTCATAGACTTGGATTACTATGATATTAAATGGTTGCCTTGCAAATGGACAGAGATCATTCTGTCATTTTTGAGATTGCATCCAAGTACTGCATTTCGGACTCTTTTGTTGACTATGATGGCTACTCCGTTTCCTCTGAGGGATTCTTGCCCACAGTAGTAGATATTGTGGTCATCTTAGTTAAATTCACCCATTCTAGTCCATTTTATTTCGCTGATTCCTAAAATGTCGATGTTTATTCTTGCCATCTCCTGTTTGACCACTTCCAATTTGCCTTGTTTCATGGACTTAACATTCCAGGTTCCTATGCAATATTGTTCTTTACAGCATCAGACTTTAATTCCATCACCAGTCACATCCACAACTGGATGTTATTTTTGCTTTGGCTCTGTTTCTTCATTCTTTTTAGAGTTAGTTCTCCACTGATCTCCAGTAGCATATTGGACAGCTACCAACCTGGGGAGTTCATCTTTCAATTTCCTATTTTTTGCCTTTTTATACTGTTCATGGTGTTCTCAAGGCAAGAATACTGAAGTGGTTTGCTATTCCCTTCTCCAGTGTACCACATTTTGTCAGAACTCTCCACTGTGACCTGTCCATCTTGGGTGGCCCTACCTAGCATGGCTCATAGTTTCATTGAGTTAGACAAGGCTGTGGTCCATGTGATCAGATTGGTTAAATTTCTGTGATTATGATTTTCAGTCTGTTTGCCCTTTGATGGAGAAGGATAAGAGGCTTGTGGAAGCTTCCTTATGGGAGAGACTGACTGAGGGGGAAACTGGGTCTTGTTCTGATGGGCGGGGCCACGCTCAGTAAATCTTTAATCCAATTTTCTGTGTTCCTTCCCTGTTTTTTGACCTGAGGCCCAACTATGGTGCCTGTAATGAAGATAATGGTGACCTTCTTCAAAAGGTCCCACGCACACTGCTACACTCAATGCCCCCAACCCTGCAGCAGGCCAACGGCAACCCATGCCTCTGCCAGAGACTCCTAGACACTCATGGGCAAGTCTTGATTAGTCTCTTGTGGGGTTATTGCTCCTTTCTCCTAGGTCCTGGTATGCACAAGTTTCTGTTTGTGCCTTCCTAGAGTCTGTTTCCCAAGTCCTGTGTAAGTTCTGGTGGCTCTATGGTGGGTTAATGGCTATCTCCTCCAAGAGGGCTTATGCTATACCCAGGTCTACTGCACCCAGAGCCCCTGCCCCCTCAGCAGTCCATTGCTGACACATACCTCCTCAGGAGACACCCAAACACAGTTCTGCCTCAGTCTTTATGGGGTCTCTGGGTCCTGGTACACACAAGGTATGTTTGAACCCTCTGAGCATCTCTGGCGGGTATGGGGTCTGATGCTAAATGCAATTTCGCCCCTCCTACCATCATACTGAGGCTTCTCCTTTGCCCTTGTGCTATACAATAGGTTCTCATTATTTTATACGTAGGTAGTGTACATATGTCAATCTCAGTCTCCCAGTTCATCCCACCCCCCTGCTTCCTCTTCAGTAACTGTAAGTCCATTCTCTATGTCTGTGTCTCTATTTCTGCTTTGCTAATTATTTCATGTGCACCATTTCTCTAGCTTCCACATACAAACAATATTATATGATGTTTGTTTTTCTCTTTCTGACTTACTTTACTCTGTATAACAGTCTCTAGGTCCATCCACATCTCTCCAAATGATACTATTTCATTCCTTTTTATGGCTGAGTAATATTTCATTGTATATATAGATCACATCTTCTTTCCTCCATCAGTGAACATTTAGGTCTCTTCCATGTCCTGGCTATTGTGAATAGCAGTGAACACTGGGATGCCTGCATCCTTTCAAGTTTTGATTTTCTCCAAATATATGCCTAGGAATGGGATTGCTGGTTCATATGGGAGCTCTATTTTTAGTTTTTTAAGGAACTTCCATACGGTTCTTCAGTGGCTGTACCAATTTACATTCTCACCATCAGTGCAGGGGAATGTGCTCTTCCTTTTCTCCACACCCTCTCAAGCATTTATTATTTGTAGATTTTTTGATGATGGCCATTTTGACTGGTATGAGGTGATACATCATTGTAGTTTTGATTTGCATTTCCCTAATAATTAGTGATGTTGAGCATGTTTTCATGTGCTTGTTGGCCCTCTGTATATCTTCTTTGGTGAAATATGTATTTAGGTCTTCCACCCAGTTTTTGATTGGGTTATTCATCTTTTTGGTATTGAGCTGCATGAGCTGTTTGTATATTTTGGAGATTAATTCCTTGTCAGTTGCTTTCTTTGCAAATAAAACTCTTAGAGGAAAATATAGGCAGAACAATCTTTGACATAAATCACAGTGAGATCTTTTTGGATCCATTGTTTAGGGTAATGAACATAAAACCAAAAATAAACAAATGGGACCTAATTAAACTTAAAACTTTTGCATAGCAAAGGAAAGCATGAACAAAACAAAAAGGCATAGTATGTTTAAAAGAGAACAGTACCACCACGTAGGGGGCATTTTAGATGTCTGGATAGCTGGTATGACTGGCATTTACTGGAATGAGGGATATTAAATGTCTGTGCTATGTGGGAAACAGCCGAACCATTTTCAAATGTCCAGCTAAACTATTAGTTTAGCTAGTGCTAAGCTTTCTGAAAATACAAACTAGTAGTAATTTACACATGATAATCCTAAAATGTTTTTACAAAAATTATATGAAAAGCTAAAGGTAAATAGGACATGGTCATTATGATGGAATATTATTATAGAATAAAGACTTTGTCTTTAAATTTATTGACATTAAGCATTTTTTCCTCTCAATTATAGCATTTACAAATACATGGTGAGTTGAAAAAAATTTCAGTGGATTAGAACAATTACTAAAAAAGGAAAACAGCTTGTACATATGTAAAAAGAAATTTGAAAAAAAATGACAGAACATATATTATTAAAATAGCAGAGATATCAAGGCTTTGGTCAAATTTTATTAGGAAGAGATGGTTAAAATATTTCCTATGTGGCCATCCTAAATTTTGAAACAAAATAAGGAATCTGTGTTGTGAAAAGTTACATACTAATTTTTTGTTGTATTGCCTAGTTGACAGCTTTCTTTCTAATTTTGATACTGTCTTTGGAGGTCTCCTATTTTACTTTCCTAGAATCTCCAGCATTTTCTAATTATTGCTCTCTTCCAAAGGATATTATTGGCAAAATATTTTCAAGTACTAGTTGTTGTTCAGTCACTCAGTTGTGTCCGGCTCTTTGCAACCCCATGGACTACAGTATGCCTGGCTTCCCTGTCCTTCACTATCTCCCAGAATTTGCTCAAACTCATTTCTGTTGAGTCAATGATGCCATCCAACCATCTCATCCTCTGTTGTTCCCTTCTCTTCCTGCCCTCAATCTTTCCCAGCAATAGGGTCTTTTCCAATGAGTCAGCTCTTCCCATCAGGTGGCCAAAATATTGGAGCTTCAGCATCAGTCTTTCCAATGAATATTCAGGGTTGATTTCCTTTAGGATTGACTAGTTTGACCTCCTTGCTATCCAAGAGTCTTCTCCAGCACCACAGTTCAAAAGCTTCTATTCTTTGGTGCTCAGCCTCCTTTTTGGTCCAACTTTCACATTCATACATGACAACTGAAAAAATCTTAGCTTTGAATATATGGACCTTTGTCAGCAAAGAGATGTCTCTGCTTTTTAATACACTGTCTAGGTTTGTCACAGCCTTTCTTCCAAGAAGCAAACATCTTTTAATTTCATGGCTGCAGTCACCATCTGCAGTGCTTTTGGAGCCCAGGAAAATAAAGTCTGTCACTGTTTCCATTTTTTCCCCATCTATTTGCCAAGAAGTGATGGAACTGGATGTCATGATCTTAGTTTTTTGAATGTTGAGTTTTAAGCCAGCTTCTAAAGTACAAGAGATCTTAGTAATTATGTCTTAAGATGTAGGAATCTCTTAAGATAGGAAAAATAACTTCTACTACCTCATTATTATACAGTGCTTTCAAAAAGAGTTAGTTTAAGGATAGGTAATATTATCTTAATCTGTTTGTATCATTCAAGGGTCCATGTATGAAAGTCTGATTCTGATCATTTGTTGACTCTGTTGACTTTGTTGATTCTCCAGCTAGTCCTACAATTTCTCTAAACACAGTATCTCTATCAGTAAGACTAAAATATTTGGATTGTATAGCTTCTAAATAATTTCCATTCCTGAAATACTGAGATTTTTTAAACTCTTGCTACAATCAGTGTTTTCTGTTAGAGTGCAAACATCTGCTTCTTTTGTGATGTTGACTATTTTTATACATGAACTTTTAGAAAATACTGCTTGGTCTTTGAATGGTATATTATTTATATACATACTTCAGTTCTCATTAGGAGAACAATGTATAGACATTTGACTTCATGCTATATGGTATATTTATTTTGCTTATTTTTCCTTCATTCCATCAAAATGCACCTTTACCAGATTAGGCATGACTTTTAGCTATATTTCAAAACATTAGAATGGGCATTTGAGAATAACTTAGATTCAAACTTAAAATCAAGCTTAACTTCTTTCTTACTGATGTATTAAATTAGTTACCAGATCATGTGGCTGATAAGTCCTTCTCAATCCTAAAAACCTATGGATTATCTCCAATTTAGGTTCACTATTTCTATGTAGTTTATGCCCTTAGGCTATATGCACATCCAAAGCAACCATCATCCTACCTGGGCAGACTTCTGCTCTCTCTCTCTAATCCTTTCTCTCCATCACAGGAGACTTTAACATTCAAATTTATACCTTGTGAATTGCAAAGTCCCAGAGGGCCTCGCACATATCTATGCTCTGTGTACTAGCCAAACTCCAAAGCTTATCTCACATACTGCCTAAGAGAGATGCCACCACTTTCATGTAATTGTAGAACTCCTCTGGGGTGGACAATACCTTTTTCAGGGAGCTCTGCTTACTGTAACAAAGCACCATAGACTGTGTGGCTTAAAGAACAGGAATTTATCTTCTTACAATCTGGAAGCTGAGATGTCCAAGTTCAAGGTGTCAGCACATTTGGTTCCTGGTGAGAGGTTCCCTCCTGGCTTATTCTTCCTCTTCCTGCTATGTCCTCACATGGCCTTTCCTTGGTGCATGTAGATGGAGAGAAAGACAGAGAGAGAAAGGTGACAGTGGAGAGTTGGGGAAAAGAGAGAATCGTCCTCTTCTTTGAAGGTCACTAATCCTATCTTGAAGGCTCAACCTTATGACCTCATCTTAACTGCCTCCCAAAGGCCCCATCTCCAAATATTATAACATAGGGTTAGGGCATAAACATAGGAATTTTGAGGGGAAGTAAGCATTCACTCCATACCATTCTATCCCTGGCCTTTCAAATTCAAGTCCTTCTGAAATGCAAAATACATTCATTTCATCCCAACAGTCCCCAAAGTCTTAAATTATTCCAGCATCATTTAAAATCTGAAGTCTAAAGCCTCATATAAATATTATATTAATCAGGTATATGTGAGACATCAGGTATAATTTTGTTACCAAAAGTGGGGTCTGGCTGCTTCCCACTCTAAAGCCAATATTCAAGAGGCAAGGTTGGTGGAAAGGAAAGTTTGATTTATTTCAGGAGAAAAAGCAGACTTGTGTCCAAAGGCCGACTCTCTGCACTGACAAATGGGCAAGAGCTTCTATAGGCGAAGGGAGGGGGCTACAATCAGACAGAGCATAGTCAACTCTGACAATCGTCTTGAAATTGGCCATGCAGTGGTCTGATCAATGTCATTTTGATTGATTTATGTACGGTTAGTCTTCAGTTTCAGGGTTATTTATTTATTTTTCCCACTTCTTTGAGGCGTATTCCCAGAATCGTAGCAGTTTATGTTATGGCTACAGTCTTGTCATCATACAATTAACTTCTTCCACCTGGTGGAGGTTTCAGTATCTACAAAATGGCTCAAAGGATATGGCTCAGAATATTATCTGTAGCCCTTGAGGAGGAACTAAGTTCCTTGACTTTGCTTAATGACTGAACTATTACTATTTTGACTGCTTTCCTTAGCTTCCACATCTTCTCACTTCTCTGATTAAGCTTATTCTTTGGCTAAAGTTTTTCAACAGACAAAAGGCAGGTAGAGGACATGGTGGCCTCTGCGGGGTGGGGTGAGGATGGACCAGAGGAGGGTCCTGCTCTGTTTCAGTTCTTCCTGGGGCAAAAGTACTCTCTATCAGTGAATCTGTGAACAGATAAGTCAGTGTACTTCCAAATTACAGTGGTGGCATAGAGAGGCATTCCCATTCCAAAAGGGAGAAACATGGAAGAAGGAAAGAATGATGGGTTCCGAGCAAGTCCAAAATCCAGCAAGGTAAATCCCATCTCATCTTGGTGCTGTAGGACCATATTTCGGTTCAGTGCTGTACACTACAGGCCTGCCGTGGCAGCAGCTCTGCCTTCAGTACCCACTGAAGTTGTCACAGAGATTATCCGTGAATCTGATGGGAGGGGTTCATACCCCAAGACTCTGGGTTGCCCCATCCCACTGCTTTGCAGGACTGTCTCATACCCGTCTTTGGATGAAAGCCATCTGGCCTATTAAATCCGCAGTGGTGACCCTGATGATCTCGACATGATTTCTGGGATCTTTCCATTTCCTTGAAAGAGAGTACATATTTCCATCCTTATTGAAATATGATCGAACCCAATAGAATCTAAGTCTGACACCCTTCTTTCATTTTGTTCCATCTCTGTCCCCTTCAATTCAGTGGCTGTATTTCAGTTTTTATAATTCCATAATATCTTTGATTGATTGTCCAGCCTTTCCCTGGGTATTCTCTTCAGAATATGCTTTTGTGTTTGTTTGTTGTTTTTTTTTTTTTTTGCAAAATAGTCAGACTGAGAATTTTCCAAATCATTAGGTCTGATTCCTTTTTTGCTTAAAAATCCCTCCAATTCATTTCTTTTTTTTTGCTTTATACTGTAAACAGTCAAGAGGAACCAGACTGCTCCTTCAACATTTGCTTGAAAATCTCTTTAATTAAATATCCAACTTCATTACTCATGAGTTCTGTCTTCTGTAAAATACTTGAACTGACATACTTTAACCAAGTACTTTGTCACTTTATAATAATGATAGCCTTTCTTCCAGTTCACGATAACATATCCTTAGGTCTGCAGGAGACATCACCAGAATGGCCCTTCATGTCCATATTTCTACAAACATCATATTCATGAGTATTTATGTAATCTCTTAGAAGATGGAGGTTTTTTATTCTGATCTCCTTTTTTATTTCTCAGCCCCCTCCAGAATGGCCTAAATGTCCATAGTTCGAGCATGCACCTCAAAACCTTTTCAGCCTTTACCCATTACCCCATTCAAAAGCTGCTTCCACGTTTTTAGGTATTTGTCACAGCAATGCCCCATTTCTCAATATCAAAATCCTATTTTAGAATTACCGGGTAATCTAGCAATCGCACTTCTAGATATATGTCTAAAGGAAGTAAAATCAGGGTCTCAAAGAATTATGTATACTGTCATGTTCATGGAAGCATTATTCATGATGGGGAAGATATGGAAATAACCTATGTCAGTCAATGGATGAATAGATAAAGAAGATGTGGTGTACATAAGCAATGAAATATTATTCAACCGTGATAAAACAAGACATCTTGGCATTTGTAACAGCATGGATGGATCTTGGGGGTATCATGCTAAGTGAAATACATCAGACAGAGGAAGCAGTGTATAATATCATTTATATATTGACTCTAAAAAATGTTGAACTCTAGAAACAGTACAATGGTGTTTACTAGGGGTTAGAGGGTAGGGGCTAGGGGAGAAGTTGGTCATAGGGTACAAATTTTAGTTATAAGCTGAATACCTTCCGGGGATCTCGCATACAGAGTGGTATGTGTGTATACTTAGTTGCTTAGTTGTGTGCGACTCTTTCTAACCCCATGGACTGTAGCCCACCAGTTTCCTCTGTTAATGGGAATTCTTCAGGCAAGAATACTGCAGTGAGTTGCCATGCCCTTCTTCAAGGGATCTTCCCAACCTGTGGATCAAACTCAGGTCTCCCACATTGCAGGCACATTTTTTTTACCATCTGAGCTACCGGGGAAACCCAGTGATTTTAGCTAATAATACTGCATGTTATAATTAAAAGGTACTAAGAGAACGGATCTTAATGTTCTTATAACAAAAAAAGAAATTGTAATTATGTAATGGAATAGAGGTGTCAGCTAATTCTGTGGTGGTAATCATTCAGCAACATGTAAATGTATTGAATTAACACATCTACATCTAAAGATTACACAATATTATATGTTAATTATATTTAAATGAAGCTAGAAGAACAAAAAAAATGCTAAATCTTAGTCATCTTGGACTTCCACACCACACTACTGTAAGTTGGGTACATTCAACACTGAGATTCATTTTTCTCACAGTTTTGGAAGTTAATCATTACACAGGATGTTCTAGATTGTATGCAGATTTGGGTCATTCTATCCCAGATGAGAGACTAAACTGCACACTCTATCTAGCCATACAGAGTGGATAATATTGGTGCCACTTTACAACCTGGCAGGATATGGCTTTATATTCCTTGAGGTCAAGGCTGTCTATAAGCAGAGGGAGGGGTACAGCCTCTGCCAACTTCTCTGTCCTCTTTGTTAGAAACAGTAGTGCTTCTTGGCCCCCTTTTACTAATTTCCATGGGGCAAAACAATCCTGAAACTTAATAAGGATAAGGATCTTCAGGTATATATAAAATTAACTGGGTGCACTATGCCAAAGCCTTTGACTGTATGGATCACAATAAACTGTGGAAAACTCTTCAAGAGATGGGAATACCAGACCACCTGACCTGCCTCTTGAGAAACCTGCATGCAGGTCAGGAAGCAACAGTTAGAACTGGACATGGAACAACAGACTGGTTCCAAATAGGAAAAGGAGTATGTCACGGCTGTATATTGTCACTCTGCTTATTTAACGTATATGCAGAGTACATCATGAGAAACGCTGGGCTGGAAGAAGCACAAGCTAGAATCAAGATTGCCAGGAAAAATATCAGTAACTTCAGATATGCAGATGACACCACACTTATGGCAGAAAGTTAGGAAGAACTAAAGAGCCTCTTGATGAAAGTGAAGAAGAACTAAAGAGCCTCTTGATGACAGTGAAAGAGGAGAGTTAAAAAGTCGGCTTAAAGCTCAACATTCAGAAAACTAAGATCATGGCATGCAGTCCCATCACTTCATGGAAAATAGATGGGGAAACAGTGGCTGACTTTATTTTTTGGGGCTCCAAAATCACTGCAGATGGTGATTGAAGCCATGAAATTAAAAGATGCTTACTCCTTGGAAGGAAAGTTATGACCAACCTAGACAGCATATGAAAAAGCAGAGACATTACTTTGCTAACAAAGGTCCATCTAGTCAAGGCTATGGTTTTTCCAGTGGTCATGTATGGATGTGAGAGTTGGACTATAAAGAAAGCTGAGTGCTGAAGAGTTGATACTTTTGAACTGTAGTGTTGGAGAAGGCTCTTGAGAGTCTCTTGGACTGCAAGGAGATCCAACCAGTCCATCCTACAGGAGATCAGTCCTGGGTGTTCATTGGAAGGACTGATGTTGAAGCTCTAACTCTAATACTTTGGCCACTTGATGTGAAGAGCTGACTCATTTGAAAAGACCCTGATGCTGGGAAAGATTGAGGGCAGGAGGAGAAGGGAACAACGAGGATGAGATGGTTGGATGGCATCACCGACTCAATGGACATGGGTTTGGGTGGACTCTGGGAGTTGGTGATGGACAGGGAGGCCTGGCATGCTGCAGTTCATGCAGTTGCAAAGAGTCGGACATGACTGAGTGACTGAACTGATGAATGGTTGACTAGAACTTTCAGTCATTTTAGTGCTTGCAGGGTGTATTGGGCTCTACAGAATGATCAGATATTGTCTAGTTGTAGCTGAATCTCTTTCCATGGAAAAGCTGTTAATCTGTGCAGGGTGGCAACTGGCCAAGTTTTTAGAACACCTCTTTGGCCAAGTCTATAAGAGTCCTGGAGTATTGAAAATCTCAGGTTCTTTTTTCACTTGGTCCAGCAGTTTGTAGTTGAGAGGTAGAATGAGATTGGGTGGAATGAGATGACAGGCATGGGTCCCAAGGTTTCAGGATGAATAGAAATTCTTAAAACTTAGGTGAAAGGGTATAGTAGTTTCAGTATTTGCTTGCACACATGGTGGGGCAATTTAACAACTACGGTTTTAGTGAGTCCTTGAAATGAGTTCATGGGCTCAATTCCAATGCATGCACGTGTGCATGTGTGTGTTTGTGTGTGTGTGTATGTGTGTAGGTTTCCCCACACCAACAAGCAATTCTGGATACCAGCAGCATGTCTGAAAATTCAACTCAGTGCTCACACTATTTACTGGAAGGTAGAATTAGATTCTACAAGTAAAGTGTTTAGTTCCAGAACCCCTCCCTTTACTTCAAACCCCAATCACAAGTCCTGGTTGTTGTCCGTACTTCTGACCAACTGGCAAAAATTCAGAGGTACCCACAATCCCCTCCTCAGGTTCAAAGAATTTGCTAGAACTGCTCACAGAACTCAAGAAAACCCATTACTCACTAGAATTACTGATTTATTATTAAAGGATGTTAAAGGGTACAAATCAACAGTGGGATGAAGAGATACATTGGGTGAGGTTCAGAACAGAAGAACTTCTGTCCACCTGGAGGCTGGGGCCAGCACTTGGAAACAGTCTTGTTCCCCATCTTGAAAGCTGTCCAAAAAGGGGTGCATAAAGCTATCCTTCTGGGTTTTTGTGGAGGTTTCATTACATAGTCATGACTGACTAAATCATTGGCCAATGGTGATTGATTTAACCCCAAGCCCCTCATCTCTTTCTGGGAATCAGGGAGTGAGATTTAAAGTCCCAACTTTCTAATCATATGGTTGATTCTCTTGGCAACCAGCACTCTCCCTTGGGTGAGATCCAAAAGCCAGTTTCCTTGTAGCATTTTCAAGAACTAAAGGACAAGAGACCAAACATTATCACAGTTACTATTGCCCAGGAAATTCCAAGGGTTTTAGGGGCTGTGTTCATCTGAATAACCACCTACAGACACACACACACACACACACACACACGTATATATATCACAATATTAATATTGCAGGTCTTTAGAGCTGGGACCGTAAAATGAGAATGGATGAAGGGGTTCTTGAGTGCAGCTGGCTTTGCGAAACTAAGCAATTTAGAAATGTCAATCTGCTGCTGCTGCTGCTAAGTTGCTTCAGTCGTGTCCTACTCTGTGCGACCCCATAGATGGCAGCCTGCCAGGCTCCCTCATCCCTGGGATTCTCCAGGCAAGAACACTGGAGTGGGTTGCCATTTCCTTCTCCAATGCATGAAAGTGAAAAGTGAAAGTGAAGTCACTGAGTCTTGTCCGACTCTTAGCGACCCCATGCAAACTAAGCAATTTAGAAATGTCAATCTACAAGTGTGCAAAAAAATCTGTAGGCTGTATGGTAGATAACTTTTCTCCACCTTTGAGGGAGAAATAGGCCGGAGGTGTAGGAAACTTGACCCAAGTTTGGCCAGTCATTGAACTGCCTCATTACCAGTTACTGACCCAAGTGGTACATATGTGCATATTAAGTTGCTTCAGTTGTGTCTGCCTGTTTATGACCCTATGGACTGTAGCTGGCCAGACTTCTCTGTCCATGGGATTCTACAGGCAAGAATACTAGAGTGGGTTGCCATGCCGTCCTTCAGGGGACCTTCCCAATCCAGGGATCAAACCAGGATCTCTTACATCTCCCTCATCGGCAGGCTGGATCTTTACCACTAACACTACCTCGGAAGCTCTGACCCAGGTAGAACCATTGCTGATTCATATGATGTCTTTCTTTGTATGAATCTGAAAATAATTTTGCTTCCTAAAGATACTTTACTTCTATATATTAGAAAATTATCATAATACACCCTTTTTTGTAGACTGACTCATCTTACTGCCACCTGCTGGAGAGTCATGGTAATAAATATACAAATATATTTATTTATATCAGACTTTTCTCTAAGAATGGCACACTGTAATAGTAGCTTTGCACCTGAGCCTATCATAGTGATTGGCCACTGTGTATGTCCATGACCGAAGCTGGACCTATCAAAGTCCTCTCCTAGGAGCTTGCTGTAATTAGCTCTTTTTTTTTTCTACTTGCAGAGTTATAACATGTGAATATAGATTTATCATTGACCAAAGTTCAACTTTAGGGAGAAACTGAAGCCAATCCACTAAAAGGGGATGGGATACAAGGACAGAAATAAGTAGTCCCAATGGACTCTGGCTCCATTTCTGGCTCCAGTTCTACTAGAAAATATTTCTCTTCTTGCCTTTCTATGGTTAAGCTATGAGATAATTTCCTTTGTTCAGTTAAGCAAAGTTCAGTTTCTGTCTCATGAATAAAAAGTAAGGGAAACGATGTTAAATCTACATTAACTTTGTAAGTAAGTAAACTGACTGTAGTTGAGAAAGAGGGCAAAAAGAGATACTCTGAGGTAAAAGCATTTTATATTAGAGTCATGTGTGGGATTATCTAATTGTTCTTGCTGGGGCTGTGTCTTGCTAATCCTAGCGGCACATCTACCCCATAGCATAGATTCTTACCTAAACTAACCGTTTGCTAAATATTTGTCAAATTAAATTCGTTTCAAAACACACAAGATAGACAATACTTCATTCATTCATCTCCTTATTAAGTATTTATTGATCAGCTACATTGGAATAGACACAGCTCTAATTACTCAGGATACTACAATGGGTATTTGTATTTTAACTGCCAGATCAGATTTGTTTTTCACCAATATGCTTCTATAATAGACAGCCATCATGCCAAAAGCAATGGATACATTAAAAGGGAGACCTTCTCCAGACAAATAGAGACAAAACCACAAGATGTCTGAGGCATCTAGAACCACAAGATGATGAGGTTCTAGCTTCCAATTTGTATTCCCTAGATATGATGTATATGAGGTACCATTTAACCTCCCCAGACCATGTTTCCTCATCTATCAAATGAAGATTTGTAACTGGATGATCTTTACGGTTTATTTTGGCTAAAAGGAGCCTAAAGTTTTCTTTCAGTCTTTCTAGGTAATGGCTTTCAGAGTTTGACCCTTTCCATCGGCCTAGAAACTTAGTAGAACCCAAATTTCAGACCCTTGCCCTTGATCTACTGGGTCAGACACCCTGGTAGTGGGGTCCGTTAACAAGCTCTGATATATGATTTTCCAGTAGTCATGTATGGACGTGAGAGTTAGACTATAAAGAAAGCTGGGTGCTGAAGAATTGATGTTTTTGAACTGTGGTGTTGGAGAAGACTCTTAAGAGTCCCTTGGACTACAAGGAGATCCAACCAGTCCATCCTAAAGGAGATCAGTCCTGGGTGTTCATTGGAAGGACTGATGCTGAAGCTGAAACTCCAATATTTTTGCCACCTGATGTGAAGAACTGACTCATTTGAAAAGACCCTGATGCTGGGAAAGATTGAAGGCAGGAGGAGAAGGGGACAACGGAGAATTAGATGGTTGGGTGGCATCAACGGACAAGAGTTTGAGTAAACTCCAGGAGTTAGTGATGGACAGGGAGGCCTGCCCTGCTGTAGTCCATGAGGTCGCAGAGTCGGACACGACTGAGTGACTGAACTGAACTGAACTGTAACAGTAGATTAGTGAGTAAAACTATTTTGGATCAAAACTGAATCATAATTATTACTATAAAACATGCTATGCACATCCATATCACAAATTACTTTTAAGTAAAGGCTATCCTCCATCTATATATCTATCATCTGCTACTGTTGCTGCTAAGTCACTTCAGTCATGTCCGACTCTGTGCGACCCCATAGACGGCAGCCCACCAGGCTCCGCTATCCCTGGGATTCTCCAGGCAAGAATACTGGAGTGGGGTGCCATTGCCTTCTCCGATATCTATCATCTATCAATCTGTAAATATGATATGGAGTTAACTCAAAGGAGAAAAGTTAAAATTGGCTTCCAAATCCAAACTATAAAAGTTAGTCAGCCTCCAGCAGTGATGAATTACTTCTTCTTAACAGTAAGAAGCTCTAGTGCCTTTGAGAATCGCTGCCTAGGCATATCGTGTACAGTATTTTTCTTAGTGTGCATGTGCAGAACTTAACTCATTTTCCTCTGTTGCATTTCACGAGCAGTATTTTCTCTCATAGATATCCATATTGTTCTCCATTATTTTTCACTACATTATTTTGGTGGGAACAAAGTTGTCACTCCTCCATTTTTTTTTCTTTTTTCTTAATGTTTTCAAAAATCTCTAATGACTTCACTGGATTTTACAAACAAAGTTTATGCAAAAGAAAAAAAAAATGAAAACAGTGTTGCCATTATTATGCGTATTATCCTCTTTTTAAAGACGCAATGAACATTATTATGATAGTATAGTAATAAAAGTGCTGCCAACAAAATATTTTGGGAATATTTTTGAGTTCTTCATGAATTAAAAAGTATGGCAGTGTTGTAGCATTCCTCATGTAGGTTAATTATTACAGCTTGAATTCAGTAGATTAAACACACACACAGGAGAATATTGATAAGTGCCCGGAACTGAACAAACCACCATTAGATGATCTCCTATAATTATCCAATCCTTCCTGCTGCAACACTCAGAAAATACTGACTAAAGAGACAGAAAGAATAAAACGCTGGCTGCAAAGTCATTTGTAAAAAAATAAGACACTTTTCTATTAGCAGTCTGTTATTCTACGTTTATCAGAGAAGGCGATGGCATGCCACTCCAGTACTCTTGCCTGGCAAATCCCATGGATGGAGGAGCCTCGTGGGCTGCAGTCCTTGGGGTCTCGAAGAGTCGGACACAACTGAGCGACTTCACTTTCACTTTTCACTTTCATGCATTGGAGAAGGAAATGGCAACCCACTCCAGTGTTCTTGCCTGCAGAATCCCAGGGATGGGGGAGCCTGGTGGGCTGCTGTCTCTGTGGTCGCACAGAGTCGGACACGACTGAAGCGACTTAGCAGCAGCAGCATTCTATGTTTATAAGTGATGTGGTTTGCGTATGTACTCATTTGCCTCTACCACTAGTACATAAACGTATTTATGAACACATTCATAAGAAATTTTATTAGGTGTCATTTTTGCTGTGTGATCACCATAAGTTAGCTTTAAAACATCATATATACTAATCTCTGAGAAAGAACAGGATGCATTAAAGGGATGTGTCTGACTCTTTGCAACTATACAGTCCATGGCATTCTCCAAGCCAGAATCCTGGAGTGGGTAGCCTTTCCCTTCTCCAGGGGATCTTCCCAACCCAGGGATCAAACCCAGGTCTCCTGCATTGCAGGCAGATTCTTTTCCAGCTGAGCCACAAAGGAAGCCCAATTTTTCCCAAGTTTGATTAAAAAATAGAGTGAATAGACTTGACTATATCCTGTTCTTCTCATTCTGTCTCCTTCCCCTCAATATCTTTAACTCTCTTTGTAAAACTTTCTTCTTTAGGAATATTTTATGCATACCTGATTAATGACTGATAGATAGTGGTAGTCATCACTGCTGGGGGCTGTCTAGCTGTTATAGTTTGGATTTGGAAGCCAATTTTAACTTTTCTCCTTTCAGTTAACTCCATATCATATTTACAGATTGATAGATGATAGATATATAGATGGAGGATAGCCTTTACTTAAAAGTAATTTGGATATGGATATGCATGGCATGTTTTATAGTAATAATTATGATTCAATTTTGATCCAAAATAGTTGGACTCACTACTCTACTGTTGTTCAGTCGCTAATTGGTGTCCAACTCTGCGACCCCATGGACTGCAGCACACTAGGCTTCCCTGTCCTTCACTTTCTCCTGGGGTTTGCTCAAACTCATGTCCATTGAGCTAGTGATGCCATCCAACCATCTTATCCTCTGTTGTCCCCTTCTCCTCCTGCCTTCAACCTCTCCCAGCATCAAGGTCGTTTCCAATGAGTAGGCTCTTGGCATCAGGTGGTCAAAGTATTGGAGCTTCAACTTCATGAAGTAACAGTCCTTCCAGTGAATATTCAGGATTGATTTCATAGATATTATAGGAGAAAAGAAATTTTTTAATTGTCAGTGAAGGAGATTTAGCATAGCATGAAAATATTCTTATATTAATGAGACTTACTTTGTGGGAGAAAACCACCAAAACACCATCTTCTTTCCTGTTTTCCAGTATTCTTGCCTAACTTTGTTATTTCTGAGTTTTAAGGACTTTAAGGACTTTTCTATTCACTTGTCTACTATTGAGAGTCAAAAATTCAGATATAAAGGAGTAGCACCTTCCCTCTTTCTCACCTTCTTTCCTGCCATTTCTGATCACTTATCCTTCTTCCGACATTAAGTAAGAGTATAATTAAAGATTATCTTTTAATATAAAGAAGAACCTGCAGACACATGGTCATTTAAAACTATACATTCTCTTTACCTTAGAGAACTCAAGCATATTATTTATTTAACACTTCTAATTATTTCTTCCCTCTTCTCTCCAGTTTACTTAGTGCACACTGGTTTAGTTATTCTTACCTTATTTTAATTTTCTTCCAGCAGCCTCTGCTTTCTACTTTTCTTCTTTTCCCTCTGATTTTTCAATGAATTTTAAATTTTTAAATTTTAAATTAATTTTTTTTATTATCTTGACACTACTTCTAAATTCCCATTTTTCTTCTGTGGTCTCTTTTTTCCTTCCATATTGCAAATAAGACTTACAAGGATTTATCAAGATGAATTATTCAGAATGAAGAGACTGAATATGAGGGGCCTAAGGGACTAGGAAGAGGGGAGCTGCCAAGATTTTCTTCTTGTATGGAAGCATGTTGGAACAACCTGGGGTATGAGAAGTAAGAGAGATGCCTGCTAAGGCATGACCAAATGGGAAGCCTATTAAAATAGTAATTTGGAGTAAAGTGCACTGAAGAAAACAAAGTAAATCCAGCCCTCTAGGTCAATAGCTAATAACCCGTGAGTTTGCCACTCAGGAAATTAGAACTTTTAACTAATGAGAATCCTAGCCACCTACTGAGAATGAAACCCAAGGCTTCCTATTAACTCCCTTCCCTAGATCTTTTTAATAGAGCAGTCAAAAAGTTATTTCCTCTTTATTTAGTTGCAAAAGATTTGAAATAGATACAAAAACAAAAAAGAAAAAAGTTGGAAGCAAACTCTTCTTATTCTCTCTCACAACAGGAGGTCCAGTGTATTTCCCCCTCTACCCAAAACATACATCAGCATAGGTCATGAAAAGAGGAAGGACAGTATAAAAAACAAAAAACTGTCCCAGATAAGTAGTGCCAAGATGAGTCAGACAGTCTCCCAGGGGATTTTTTGGTGAGAGGACTTGCAATTAATAAATCCTCTATTAGGTTTGTGGAATCAGCAGGATTAAGCTACCTCTTTCAAGAACACTGTTTAAATATCATGATTCCAGGGGGTGAGGGGTCAATTTTATCGACATCTCTTTCTCTCTTTTTTTTTTTTAAACCTGTACGTCTGTGTTAACTCTTAGCTGAGTAGGAGAGTGACTGGAGGCCTTCTGGACATACTCTCGCCCTGGATAAACATTTAGGTTCGCTTTTACTAACCCTAAATCCAACTTCTGACCCTCCTGTGGTTCTTATTAATTGATCAGAAAAAGTGTGGTGGGGATCCTGGTCCCTGCTGGTGGGGAAACAGAAGGAGTCCAAGCTGGATGTGAAAAGACACAGAGCATGATCAAATGAGGGAGGGCATTTCAGGATCTAGACGAGAGGGTGGGCAGGACCTTGCTCCCAGACGCTCAGGTATTCCGGAGAGATCCCGGAGGAGGCAAGTGCCTGGGGACTGCAGCTGACAGCCGGGCCGGCGGCCGGGCGCCCCTCTCGGCGCGCGGGCGGGGAACAGCTAGCGCGTGTGTGCGCGAGAGCGGCGGGCGGAGGCGCAGGCGCGCTGTTCGCCCGTCTGCAGCCCGGCGCCGAGCGCCGTGTCTCCGGGAGCCGATGGCAGCACCACCACTGTGCGGCCACCCGGCCGAGCGCCGAGCGCAGCCACCACCCGCCGCTGCCCGGGGAGCGTCCAGGATGTGGGGGGACCGGGGCGCGCAGCAGCCTCCGCTGGCCCGCCTGTGCTGACCTGCCTCGCTTGCCCCCAAAGAATGTCAGCCAAGTCCAAGGGGACCCCCTCCTCGTCCTCTCCAGCCGAGGGACCGCCGGCAGCCTCCAAAACCAAGGTGAAGGAACAGATCAAGATCATCGTGGAGGATCTGGAATTAGTCCTGGGCGACCTGAAGGACGTGGCCAAGGAACTTAAGGAGGTGAGAGGTGGCGGGGGTTGGGGGGTGGAGGGCTGGGGAAGGAGTTCGTTGTCTTTTACCCACTAGGGGTCCGTTTTCACTGGGGACCGCCAGATTTCTTAACTCCTAGGAAACTAAAGAAAGAGGACGCCTGCAGATAGACTTGCTCTGCTCCTGCGACTCCAGAGAAGTTGTTGCACTTTCTTGTTTTTAATCAGGAAGAAATCAACTAGTGTTTTTTTTAATCGATGGACCTGGGCTGGTGGGAGGGGTAAACATGCGAGCCTCCGTATCTAAGTGTATGTGTGAGTGTGTGTGTGTGTGTGTGAGAAAGAGAGCGAGAGTAGGGGATTAACTGGGGGTGTGTCGACAGAGGAAGAGACCAGCCACCGGCCTGAGAGTGCAAGATGTTTCTCTCCTGCCCTCTTGCTCTCCCAGGCTTGTCTCTCCTTGCCTGGCAGCCTTCCTGGACCAAGGCTGATGGGGCGGGTTTCGGCCCTGAGCCAGACCCGGGAGGGCAGCCTGGGAGAATCTAGACTCCAGCTCTGCTCCCCGCTTCCCGATCCCCTAACTCTGCTGGAAGGAAAGCGACCCGGGGTTGCTTGCAGGAGATCTCAGACGTGGGGATGTAGAAGGGTCTGGGACTTCCTCACTTTCGCAGTTCAGGAGGCAGCCGCTGCACTCCTTAGTAACTCCGGGCCTGCCCGGTACCCCACCTCCTTTCTTCTTCCCGTCCTATAGCCAGTTGGCATAGAAGCTGGGGCACAGAGAGCTTCGGGGTGTGTGTGTGCGCATGTATGTGTGCGTGTGTGTGATGCGGGTGCACCAGCTTCTGGCCACTTGAGTTCTAGCTTTTGTGGACCCGGACTGTTTTAGTTCTCCCTCGCTCCCACGAACCCCCATTCTTCTACCCCTTCACCCCCACCAGCCTTGATCCGGATAGAAAGAAGCGCAGTGTCAAGGCTGAGGATGCGTAACTCCCGCTGCAGCTCCAGGCGGGGGCGAGGGCAGGGCTGGGGCGGTGGGGGTCTCTCGCGAGCCCGAAGGTGGCTTCTAGGAGGAGCCGGTGGCTGTCCCAACCCACTAGTTCCCCGCTACTGAATTGGTGCCCGGTGCTGTTTTGCGTCAGAGAATCCGCACCCCTAGCTAGTCGCAGGAGAGCTACCGCGGTAACTTCTAAGGTGGTAGCCACGGTGGGAAGGGAAGGGGTGGGGCATAGTCTAGATCCAAAATTGTAATCCTGTTTTAGAGGCCAAGTGGGAGGAGACTGAGGGTCCTTTGGATGTCTGGACTCTAGAAACTGACCTCTTTTGTCCAATTTCCAATCCAAATGTAAAGATAGAGCCCCCCTTTTTTCTTCCCATCTCCTCGTTGTCTCTGTGAACTGAACTCCGCAGATGTTACCAAATGCAAGTCTGTTTAAATGGCCCATTTATCAACAGGGTTGGGTTTGCCAATGGCAAGTGTCATTTTTGGAGGCTGCTCCATCGACAATATAATTACTAACCTGGAAGCGGAGAGTGATACAGGTGATCAATCCGAGGAGGAAACTTACTAGTTCATGTTTCAGGGCTTCTCTAGGATCACTGCTTCACAACTGGTTGGCAGATGGCAAGGTTATGCATTGAAATTCAATTCTAAAGATGCTGTTTGTTTCTTTGTTACCCTTTTATTTGACATCTTTGGCAGGTTGTGTTTTCATTTGAAACATTATTATGTTTTTTAAAAAATGAACAAATTTTTGCAAGTTCCTTTTGGCAGAATTGTGCTTTTCAGTTGTTGAGGTTTCTAAGATGGGGGATGTGGGAAACTTAAATCAGCACAGAAACGTTTTTACTGTTTCATCCAGGAGCCTGAGATTAGGAGAAAGGTAGTCAATGAAAATGGCATCTTTGGGCAAATACTTCTTATATTACCATGTGTCACTCCACTCTCTATTTTAGGCAGAATGAATAACAAGAAACTGCATATGGTCCCAGTTCTGCTTTGCATCCTTATTTTGTAGATGTTTGCAGACCAGGTTGATGTATTGTGAAACTTTTAACCTCATCATAGATCTTGGTTGAAATCACAAAGAAGTAAATCAGGGAATCTGTGGGTCTCTCTCCCTTTCACTCTTTCTGTGTTTTCATTTGCTTGAGGATTTTTCTTTTTTAGGGAAAACACCACCAAGCAAACCGGTATGTAAAAGAAATAGAAAAGCATAGAAATGTACAGCCAATTAAATTAAAGGATCTGTCTTCTAGGCATATCTAAAGATGAAATGTTGACTTGATGCTTTGTAAGTTTTGATTGGGTGCTGGGGCCTGATTGATTAAGGATTTCACTCTCAGGAGTAAACTTTATGAATGATAAATGATTTGATGTGATTGTTAATTACTTTTGTGAGGAGGATATCATCATCCTAAGTTTGCACATGGAGTTGTATATATTGTGTCTGAATCTCAAAACGCTGGCCATTTATATTGTAGGAGAAAGAGTTATTTCAAGAACAAAATATTTATAGGGCATGTTTAACCTATGACATCTTGCAGTTGTCCAGCATTTATCTTTTTAAGATAATGTTGCACACATGACTGAACATGTCTATGATGTAATTTTGAATGGGGAAGTAACTGAAAAACCTGTTATTGTCTATACTTATGATTTGTAAATATAAATATCACTATTCATCAGTTGTTACATTTGCTATTCTGGCAGGTTATCATAGGAATATATTAAATACAAACTGTTGCATTTAGAATTCTAATTCTTTTATTGGCAATGGTATAATTTTAGGCCATGATGTATTTTGATATAAATTAGCACAGACCTCTTATTAGCTTGGAACAGAAGTTGGAAATAAGAAGGTGATTATGACTTGATTACTATATCATTCACCATATGGTATTTGTTTCTTCCCCTGTTCATTCTATCTAAAATGCAGTATTCTTTTTTTGAATATTTTGTCCTTTATTTTTGTATAAATTCTGCACCAACAATATTGGACTTTTGTTTGATGTTGTTTTGAAATTTATTTTCTTTTTAGAAGTTTTCTGGACTTCAGTCATCTGAAAATTCAGGTAGTGGGATGGATTCCAATAGAATAGGAGGTGCTTGGAACTCTTTAATAGTAACAAAATTTCATTACTATTGGTATCTCTTATCATTAGCTATTGTTACTTAACCATTTATAATTAGATTGAATATTAGGAGAAGAGGATTGGGATTTCTACAGAGGATTGGGATGTCTAAGGGTCTGAATTTAGTAAAACCTCAAATAGCTTGACTGTTCAGAAGTAATATGAGTTTCTGGGTCTTCTCTACTCTAATGGAAAAGCCTTAAGTATAATCCAACATATTTATTCAGTAGTTACTGTGTGCCAAATACTATGTTATCTTTTTATTGCTACCAGTATGAGTAGTTTGAAGCTTCTGATCTCAGTGAACTCAGAGAGTTGTTTGGAAAATGTTTATCCTGTCTTTCAGCATCAATACTGTGAAAAGACATTGCTGCTTTTAGTGGGTACTCTTACTGTGATCTAAGAAAAGAGACTTGAGAATAAGAATATGTAGATTTATAAACCAATACTTACTATGCACTTAGTAGTACGGTAAACCTTTGGTGAAAAGAGTGGTAGAAGCTTAAAAAAGATGGTAAGATATGAATTTGAAGAAGCTTATGGTTTATTCAGATTGTCATGATTAACAAACATGGATCAGTGCCATATACAGGAACTCACATATCCAACTGTTACAATTAAACAGTGGAGATTTTATGAAGCAACTATACCCCAGTAAAGAAAATACAAATAAACAGTGGAGATTTTCATGATGATTAAGCTCTTAGGGGGAATGAAGAGTTGAAAATGAAAATTTGGGGTCTTTGAGATGTGAATAAGATTTGAAAAGGTAGAAAGGAGGACTTGAAGGGAAATAGCATTGGAGTGCAAGATAATTCCATGTTGCTTTTTTATACACATTGAAAAACAGAGTAAAAATTAGTATTGAAACACTAAAGTTGTAGGGGTAAAATTAGCAATTTCTGGCTTATTAGGTATGGAATGATCCTTTTTTCTTAATGAAGTAATGCAGAAGAAAGAGTGCTTTTAAAAAATCATTCTCATATAATCTGACAGCTCTTCATATCATTTTTCCTGTTCTTTATGAAGAGGCTTGCATGCTCAGTCACTCAGTAGAAGTCAACTCTTTGTGACCCCTGGACTGTAGCCCACCTAGTTCCTTTGTCCATGGAATTGTCCAAGCAAGAAGACTGGAGTGGGTTGCCATTTCCTCCTCCAGAGGATCTTCCAGACTCAGGGATCGAACCCACATCTCTAGCCTCCCATGTTTCCTACATTGCAAGCAGATTCTTTACCACTACACCACCTGGGAAGCTCTGTTATGAAGTCACTGGTAAACTTGGTTTGCATCAAGTGTTGCTGTTAGTATGGGATCACAGATCTTGTTGATTAGGGCGATATTGGAATATGTAATAAGTAGCTTTTTACTTGGAAACAAAATTCATTGCTGCTTTAGCTGGATTCTCATTTAGACTGTTTATAGCCTTGGTAATTTTTCATACTATTTCATTTTATGATTTTAAGTAACAAGACTATCATATGAGTTAAATATATGTGCACATACCTCTATCTGTATATATACATATACATAGACATACACATATGTATATAACATATAGCTAAGCCATGGGAGTAGACATGACTGTTATGGAGAAACTGGCTACGATGAGTTGTTTTGTCTGCCCCACGGTGACTGACTGATGGGACTCCATGAGTGGGAAGGTTTTGTCAGCTTTGTGACTATCAATTGGAAAGCATTCATCTTTTTTCTTATAATGTCATAAAAGGAAATAAAATTAAGTTTAATTTTAAAAAGTTTGAAAACCTTAGGAAATGATCCATTTGCGGGGGGGCATTGAAAACAGAATTAATACAATTAACAACAATAACAAAATAGAATTAACAATTATCTATAAAATATTTTTGTTTTAAAGTGTTTTTACCCTTATCCACATGAAGTGCTGTAGTTTATTGGTCTGGGAAATCCTACCAAATATTTTCTGGTTAATGAATCCATGCATATAAAATTCATTACTTGAACAAATTACAGAGAATAATCTCTGCAGTATTTTCTAAGTTCTAAAATTGTGAATGAGTAAAATTTCATAGTTAATTCAATTGCAGCTATAGCTGTAGTTCTACTACTTTATTCAATAGTCTGCCTTCTCAAACAAGTATATTTACCTGCTAAAATGCTTTTTAGTTTTTCTTTTCTTAAGCATGATGGCTTAGTATGTTACTAAAAGAGCAGCATGGTTCTGAGAAAATAAAAATAACCAGTAACCATCCTTTACTCTCTATTGCCAATGCATTAAACTATTTAAGACTCAGAGAATTACCTGATAAGAAATTCAAGCAGACTGAAAGTAATAAATAGTGTACTTCAGGCAATAGTGAAGTAATAGATAATAAAACCAATGCAGTAATTTGTTACCTGCATTTTTTTTTTTTTCTACCTTTACTGCTCTGAGGATCTCAGGTAATTAAAACAAAGTGTAAGAAAAAGATAGAATGTAAGTTTGAGTAAAACATATTTTCCCGAATAAATTAAACTACAGAAGCTTCTATAGAACTAGTTCATGAAAAATAGCATGGGCATTTTTTTAAAATTAAAAGGGAAAATTTCCAATAATATGCTAACTAATTTCTGATTAATATGTACATAACTGACATAAAGCTGAAAATCAAAGTTTGGTAACAATGAAGGGTACTTTTTTCTTTAAAAGATTAATTTGTGCATTTTATTAAGATTTTTTTTTTGGGGGGGGAGCAGTTTTAGGTTCCCAGCAAAATCGAGGAGGAGGTACAGAGATTCCTATATCCCCATGTCCCCGTACGTATGTATCATCCTGCATTATCAACCTCCCCCACCAGATTGGCACATTGGTATAATTGATGGATATACAGAGATTAAGGGCAAGAGGAGAAGGGGTTGACAGAGGATGAGATGGCTGGATGGCATCACCGACTCAATGGACATGAGTTTAAGCAAACTCCAGTAGATAGTGAAGGACAGGGAAGCCTGGTGTGTTGCAGTCCATGGAGTTGCAAAGAGTTGGATGTGGTTTAGTGTCTAAACCACATTGACACTTCATTATCATCCAAAGTCCGTAGTTTATGTTAGGGTTTACTCTTAATTTCGGACATTTTGTTACTTTGGACAAATGTGTAATGATATATATCTATCATTTTGGTGTTCTATAGAGTATTTTCACTGCCCTAAAATTCCTGTTCCACCTATTTTTCTTTCTTTCAAATCCTGAGAGTATTAGTTTTTTTAAAGAAAATATTTCAATTTTTTGGTGATTTCTTAAGTAATACAGTGTATGAATAATATAGAAAGTTTGGGAAAAGTCTAAAAAACTAAAAAGGAGAAAACAAAAATTGCCTTTAATGCCACACATAAATAAATATATTAAGAATCTTGCTACATTTTCTTTCCATCTTTTTTTTTTTCTAATATCTGTTTATATAATTTGTCTGCATTGGGTCTTTATTGCAGCTCACAGACTCTTTAGTTGTGGCACTCAGGCTTAGTTGCTCCATAGCATGTGGAGTCTTAGTTCCCTGACCAGGGTTTGAACATGCATCCCCTGCACTGCAAGGCGGATTCTTAACCACTGGACCACCAGACAAGCCCTTCTGTCTTTTTAACATAGACAAAGTCAAGTAAAATTATGAAGTTATGTGCAATGATGTTTTCTGCTTTCTGGAGTACTATTAGATAATAACCATTATATAAATCTCTTATAAGTTACTTTATAGGTCCTCTAATGTGGAAATCAGAGAAGGCCAGGCACCCCACTCCAGTACTCTTGCCTTGAAAATCCCATGGACGGAGGAGCCTGGAAGGCTGCAGTCCAGGGGGTCGCAAAGAGTCAGACATGACTGAGCGACTTCACTTTCACTTTTCAGTTTCACGCATTGGAGAAGGAAATGGCAACCCACTCCAGTGTTCTTGCTTGGAGAATCCCAGGGATGGGGGAGCCTGGTGGGCTGCTGTCTCTGGGGTGGCACAGAGTTGGACACAACTGAAGCGACTTAGCAGCAGCAGCGGTAATGTGGAAAAGGATGGGGAAACAGTGGAAACAGTGTCAGACTATATTTTTTGGGGCTGCAAAATCACTGCAGATGGTGACTGCAGCCATGAAATTAAAAGACGCTTACTCCTTGGAAGGAAAGTTATGACCAACCTAGATAGCATATTCAAAAGCAGAGACATTACTTTGCCAACAAAGGTCCGTCTAGTCAAGGCTATGGTTTTTCCAGTGGTCATGTATGGATGTGAGAGTTGGAACATGAAGAAAGCTGAGCGCCAAAGAATTGATGCTTTTGAACTGTGGTATTGGAGAAGACTCTTGAGAGTCCCTTGGACTGCAAGGAGATCCAACCAGTCCATTCTGAAGGAGATCAGCCCTGGGATTTCTTTGGAAGGAATGATGCTAAAGCTGAAACTCCAGTACTTTGGCCACCTCATGCAAAGAGTTGACTCACTGGAAAAGACTCTGATGCTGGGAGGGATTGGGGGCAAGAGGAGAAGGGGACGACAGAGGATGAGATGGCTGGATGGCATCACCAACTCGATGGAAGTGAGTCTTAGTGAACTCCGGGAGTTGGTGATGGACAGGGAGGCCTGGCGCGCTGCGATTCATGGGGTCGCAAAGCGTTGGACACGACTGAGCAACTGAACTGAACTGAATGTTCAACAGCCTATTTATTAACAAGTTTTTGTGGTTGTTAAGGATCTCTAAAAGAACAACTTTGACAATAAAAGCAGCAAAGAAATTTTTACTCTCTGCCTGGTACTGTTCTAAGTATATTTCTTAATATTAGGACTTCTAATTCTCAAAACAGACATGTGAGGAAGGTAGAGTTGTTACTGTTTTACAGATAAGAAAACAGAGGTCAGAGATATAGCCCCTTGCCAAGGTCCCTTACTTGTAAGTGAGGCTTCATTGCTAGGCATTTTAGTGCTGCAGCCCAGGCATTTCCCAGGGGGCACCAGTGGTGAAGAACTCGCCTGCCAATGCATGAGACTCAAGAGACACTGATTGGAATCTTGGGTTGGGAAGATCCTCTGGAGTAGGGAATGGCACCCTGCTTCAGTATTCTTGCCTGGAAAATTCCATGGGCAGAGGAGCCTGGTGGGCTACAGTGCATGGGGCCCCAATGAGTTGAACATGACTGGACACAGAGCACAACTCAGGCATTTAACCACTAAGCTCTGGATTTTCCTACTTTCCCCCCATTTGTTTAGAAATCAAGGGTGTGAAAGTTTTAAAGTCTTCAATCCACTTTGCCGAGCTATCTTCCAGGGAGTTTTTCACAAGTTTTTTACCCCTGGTATCTGTATTTGTGTGGACTCTTCTTCTTCAATTTCTAGTGAAAATGATAAAACTTTTGATCTTGTTGTGAGTGGATTGCTTCTTTGTGATAACATTGTTTTTGTTGGGTTGTACTCAGTTTTGGGCACCAGTATTGAGGCTGAACTAACAGTGGCTTGATCAGACATTGTAGTTTTCATCCTTCAAATAAGTAGGTACTGCAGTGAATTACTTTTGACCTATTTACTCTTCAGCAAAAACATTAACAATAATATGACATCTCTTTTTTTATATTATGACTTAGAAAATAAAGTAGCAACTAATATGGGTACTTCCTGATCTTGAGCATTGTATTCAGAAGTTTCAAATGAATTTAAAAGGATTTGTTGTTCAGTCATTCAGTATGTCTGACTCTTTGTACCCCATGGACTGTAGCATGCCAGGCTTCCCTGTCCTTCACTGTCTCCCAGAGTTTACTCATACTCATGTCCAATGAGTTGATGATGCCATCCAACCATCTCATCCTCTGTCTCTCCCTTCTCCTGCCCTCAGTCTTTCCCAGCATCATGGTCTTTTCCAATGAGTCAACTCTTCACATCAGGTGGCCAAAGCATTGCAGCTTCAGCTTTAGCATCAGTCCTTCCAGTGACTATTCAGGGTTGATTTCCTTTAGGATTGACTGGTTTGATCTCCTTGCTGTCCAAGGGACTCTCAAGAGTCTTCTCCAGCACCACAGTTTGAAAGCATCAATTCTTTGGTGCTCAGCCTTCTTTATGGTCCAACTCTCATATCTGTCCATGACTTCTGGAAAAACCATAGTTTTCACCATACAGACCTTTGTTGGCAAAGTGATGTCTCTGCTTTTTAATATGCTGTCTAGGTTTGTCATAACTTTTCTTCAAAGGAGCAAATGTCTTTTAATTTCATGGCTGCAGTCACCATCCACAGTTATTTTGGAGCCCAAGGTAATAAAGTCTGTCACTATTTCAATAACTTATTCTCTTTTGTTGTTTTCAAATTGTATTTGAAGGGGACTACTGTCCTTAAGTTTTCTGAAATGTCTGGGGTTTTTACAGTTGTTTCACTTTCTGCTGTGACAGATGAATAGAGAAGCTTGTGGAGTTATTTTCAAGGCTCCAAATTATTGAGCTGCCTAACAATATCATGGGCTTCCCTGGTGGCTCAGTGGTAAAGAATCCTCCTGCAGTTGCAGAAGGTGTGGGTTTGATCCTGGATCAGGAAGATCCCCTGAAGAAGGAAATGGCAACCCACTCCAGTATTATTGCCTGGGAAATCCCATGGAGAGAGGAGCCTGGTGGGCTACAGTCCATGGGGTCACAAAAGAGTTGGATAGGACTTCACAACTTAACAACAACAGTGTCATATGTATTTGTACGTAGAGATATAGGGGAGGTTTGAATGGTGCCACTGCTCTGTGGAATGATACAAGTTATAGAAGAAATGCAGTGATGGTCATGATGATAACAATGGTGGTGATGATGAAGAAGAGGAACATGAAGGCGACTGTGGCTCAGACCATGAGCTCCTTATGCCAAATTCAGACTTAAATTGAAGAAAGTAGGGAAAACCACTAGACCATTCAGGTATGACCTAAATCAAATCCCTTATGATTATACAGTGGAAGTGAGAAATGGATTTAAGGGCCTAGATCTGATAGATAGAGTGCCTGATGAACTATGGAATGAGGTTCATGACATTGTACAGGAGACAGGGATCAAGACCATCCCCATGGAAAAGAAATACCAAAAAGCAAAATGGCTGTCTGGGGAGGCCTTATAAATAGCTGTGAAAAGAAGAGAAGCAAAAAGCAAAGGAGAAAAGGAAAGATATAAACATCTGAATGCAGAGTTCCAAAGAATAGCAAGAAGAGATAAGAAAGCCTTCTTCAGAGATCAATGCAAAGAAATAGAGGAAAACAACAGAATGGGAAAGACTAGGGATCTCTTCAAGAAAATCAGAGATACCAAAGGAACATTTCATGCAAAGATGGGCTCGATAAAGGCCAGAAATGCTATGGACCTAACAGAAGCAGAAGATATTAAGAAGGGATGGCAAGAAAACACAGAAGAACTGTACAAAAAAGATCTTCATGACCCAGATAATCACGATGGTGTGAGCCAGACATCCTGGAATGTGAAGTCAAGTGAGCCTTAGAAAGCATCACTACGAACAAAGCTAGTGGAGGTGATGGAATTCCAGTTGAGCTATTACAAATCCTGAAAGATGATGCTGTGAAAGTGCTGCACTCAATATGCCAGCAAATCTGGAAAACTCACCAGTGGCCACAGGACTGGAAAAGGTCAGTTTTCATTCCAATCCCAAAGAAAGGCAATTCCACAGAATGCTCAAACTACCGCACAATTGCACTCATCTCACACGCTAGTAAAGTAATGCTCAAAATCCTCCAAGCCAGGCTTCAGCAATATGTGAACTGTGAAATTCCTGATGTTCAAGCTGGTTTTAGAAAAGGCAGAGGAACCTGAGATCAAATTGCCAACATCCACTGGATCATGGAAAAAGCAAGAGAGTTCCAGAAAAACATCTATTTCTGCTTTATTGACTATGCCAAAGCCTTTGACTGTGTGGATCACAATAAACTGTGGAAAATTCTGAAAGAGATGGGAATACCAGACCACCTGACCTGCCTCTTGAGAAATTTGTATGCAGGTCAGGAAGCAACAGTTAGACCTGGACATGGAACAACAGACTGGTTCCAAATAGGAAAAGGAGTAAGTCAAGGCTGTATATTGTCACCCTGCTTATTTAACTTCTATGCAGAGTACATCATGAGAAACGCTGGACTGGAAGAAACACAAGCTGGAATCAAGATTGATTCCGGGAGAAATATCAATAACCTCAGATATGCAGATGACACCACCCTTATGGCAGAAAGTGAAGACGAACTAAAAAGCCTCTTGATGAAAGTGAAAGTGGAGAGTGAAAAAGTTGGCTTAAAGTTCAACATTCAGAAAATGAAGATCATGGCATCTGGTTCCATCACTTCATGGGAAATAGATGGGGAAACAGTGTCAGACTTTATTTTTCTGGGCTCCAAAATCACTGCAGATGGTGACTGCAGCCATGAAATTAAAAGACGCTTACTCCTTGGAAGGAAAGTTATGACCAACCTAGATAGCATATTCCAAAGCAGAGACATTACTTTGCCAACAAAGGTCCGTCTAGTCAAGGCTATGGTTTTTCCTGTGGTCATGTATGGATGTGAGAGTTGGATTGTGAAGAAGGCTGAGCACCGAAGAATTGATGCTTTTGAACTGTGGTGTTGGAGAAGACTCTTGAGAGTCCCTTGGGCTGCAAGGAGATCCAACCAGTCCATTCTGAAGGAGATCAGCCCTGGGATTTCTTTGGAAGGAATGATGCTAAAGCTGAAACTCCAGTACTTTGGCCACCTCATGCGAAGAGTTGACTCATTGGAAAAGACTCTGATGCTGGGAGGGATTGGGGGCAAGAGGAGAAGGGAATGACAGAGGATGAGATGGCTGGATGGCATCACTGACTCGATGGAAATGAGTCTGAGTGAACTCCGGGAGTTGGTGATGGACAGGGAGGCCTGACGTGCTTGGATTCATGGGGTGGAAAAGAGTCAGACACAACTGAGCGACTGATCTGATGTGATCTGATCTGTACCAGGAGCTGTTCTGAGTTAGCACACTTAATCCTCTCTGTCATCCCTTTAGGTCATTATAATTGTCCTATGTGTGAGGAAGCTGAAATGGAGAGATAACTTGAGCTGGCCAAAATGTTTGTTTTGAGTTTCCCCTGCAAGATGTTATGGGAAAGCCCGAATGATCTTTTTGGCTGATCCACCAATATAGAGAGCAGAGATGCAGTTGGTCTCTTGATACTTCTCCCTTTAGATCGTTGTCCAGAAGTACAGCTTCCCAGTTGTCAGCAGAGACAGTGTTTCTCTATAATTTTACATGCTTTTAACTTCAGTATAATCTCTTTGTCTCTCCTTCCTCCTCTACCTCATCTGTCACACTTTCCTTTCTTGTTCTTCCCTTCTTCTCTGTCTTCTTCATTTTTTTGTTCTTGAAACTTCTCTTTTCCTTCTTCTCCTTCCACATAAGCTTCTTTGATATGCTGCATAAGCTTCTTTGATTATGCCTCAATATATTATACACTTATGCAAAAATTTTGTTTAAATTTCTACATTCTTTAAATAGCTACTATATGCAAGGCAGTGTACTAGGGAATAAAAGCACAATATTGAGCAACACACAACACCCCTGACATCTGGAACTTACATACTAATAGGAAGACATTATTCAAATAATAAATAACAGAGAGAATATTTTTTAAGGCAAGTTAAAGGCTGTGAAAGAAAAGCTCCTGGTACAGCAGGAGCATGAAATCATTGGGAAGTCTTGTAAATTCTTCTAAATAGGGGGTTTCAGATTGACCGCCTTCCTTCCTATTGCCACCTCTCCTATCCTTGTGCTGTGAATTTCATGGATGATGTTTTAATAGCCCTAGAGCTATCTATTTTCTTGTTCGCCTCTCCTCTGCCAGTTCATTCTTTAAACACTACCAGATTAATCTTCTTAATACACTGCTTTCTTCAGGCCACTCCCCTGCTTAAAAGATCACACACTATTCTCCTGATACTTGATACTTAAAATGTCAAATGAACAAACCCAGACTTCCAGGCTGATATCTAGCAGTTCCATTTTTATAGCTTGGCCTTATCTCCTCTTCTTTGGGGAGTAAAGCAGAGACCATCCCAGACAATCTTGACATCACAGTTTTTACCCAGCTTGAATTCCGGATTCCACATGTTTATGGTCACTATGCCACTCAATTGTGTTTTCTTAGGTTCCCTAACAATGGTTCCATGATTGTGCCTTAAAAAAAATTAGTAACCTTTTTCTTTTAGTTAGTAACCATGTAATATTCATTGCAACATTTTTAAAGTCTTACTCTTGTTATCTGATGAGGAACTTAAATTTGAGGATCCAATTCTGAGTAATACTTATTAAAGATGTTAAGGACTAAAACTCAGTAATTCTACTTGTGCATGACAGCCTGTTCTTTCTCATCTACTTAAGAAAGTCACTAACAATTCTCACCTATTTCTCCTATATTATCTTTTGTTCATTCTCCCCAAATGATTCCCATGAATGTAAAAGTGAAAATAATGATAATAGTAAAGCCCTCTCTTGACTCCACTTGCCTTGAAAAATAACCATCCCACTTCTTAGCTCTCTTTTATCGAATATCCGGAGTTTTATATTTGCCATCACCTATTTCCTCTTACTCTTTCCTAAACCCCCTTTGATCAGACCTGTACTCTACCTGGGGCTTCCCTGGTGGCTCAGATGGTAAAGATGCTACATGCCATGTGGGAGACCTAGATTCAATCCCTGGATTGGGAAGATCCCCTGGAGGAGGGCATAGCAACCCACTCCAGTATTCGTGCCTGGAGAATCCCCATGGCAGAGAACCCTGGTTTCTCCAGACCTTTCTTCTAATTTTATAAGATCAGTGGTCTTCTCTGTATCTCTACCTGAATGTCTTAAGAGACATCTTCACCTTTTTGTGTGCAAATTGGAATACTGTTTTTTCTCTTTCCCTCAAAACTTAGCTTTTGTAGTCTCTTCCAAGTCAACGGAGTGTGTTAGAGTCAAATTCATCACAGTCTGGTCGGCTGTACCTTCAAAATATTTGTAAAATTTGACCAGTTCCTCCGCTGCTACCCCACTAGTCCATGGCAGCAACATCCTCTCTCACTTCAGTTGCTTCAGTAACATCCTGATTTTTCTTCTCTTTTGCTTCCTTGAGCCCTCATTTTTAGCTCAGCAGTCTGGGTAAACCACGATCATATTGTTGTTCTCAAATCTGTGTAATGATTGGCCGTTCTCAAAGTGCTTACAGTGGTTACAAGGCCCCAGATTTCCTTTTACCCCTGTTTTCATGCCGACTTCCACTTTCTTGCTCATTTACTAGTTTTTTGGCTCTCTCTGCTTCAGCTTCATTAACCTTGGCTATTTCAGGCATGAATGTGTCATCCACATTTCCATGGCTAACTCTGCCCTACTGCTCTGTTATTTTATTAAAGTTTCCCTCATGTGTTATCCCACCACAGCTGATTCTGGTGGCTCCGTATGTTACTATATACTCTGGCATCCTCTATCTTTCTTTTCTTATTTCAACTTTTCTCTCTTTCTTGATAGTTTCTGATATACTAAACAGCTTAGTTCTACTATTCATTGTTTGTTTGTTTCCCACATCTAGAATATTGACTCCTAGAGGTCAGTGACCTTTGTTTTATATATCTCAGAGAACTAGAGCAGTGGCTATCATATAATAGGTGCTCATTAAATGAATTTATGAATAACCGAAGCTCTTCCAAGTCTTGTTTCATTAAAGTTCTCAAAGATCAAACGATTACCTTTCACTTTCCAATGCATATGTATCAGTTAGAGAGAAAGAACATGTAGTAGATGCTTTCTAAACACTTTTTACCTGGATGCTTTATCTTCCTGCCTTTTCATGTGGTGGTAGGTTGTAGGTTGGCTGGAGGCAGCTCTTGGTCCCCTGCTTTGATTTTTGTAATCTACTCACCTCACTAAACCCACTACACTAAACCCAGTTCATATTCTTGAAATGGACCAAGGATCTCTCAGGAATGTTTACTATGTGTCATGTAAGGTTCAAAATGTTGAAAAAACATTAACTCATTAAGTCCTCACCTTTCTTGAACCCAACCACTGGCTCCCTTATTACCCCTCCCATATGGAAATTCTAGAGACATCCTGTCTATTTCAACCCCGAATGTGGTGTAACTTTAGGCCCTCACCTTCAGACAAGTCTGGCTTTGATTTCAGAGCTCATTATTCCCTAAAGATCAGAGTTGTCATTTTAAGCTCTTTGAAGCACATTAGATGCAGTTCTACTTTCTTCTAATTGTGTGTAAACTAAAATGTAGAGAAAGTATATATATATATATATATATATTTTTTTTTTTTTACAGCATTTACTATGTTTTTCTGCTTTTTGAACATCGTGTACCTGTCTTACCATTAGTCATTATAAATTTTAAATTAACTGGAAAATGACATGCAAAAGAGGTTTTGGATATTGTTTAAATATGTTTTAATCATTCCACTATGTCCATAAGAAATAAGAAAGCAGTTTGTTGAGAAGACCTGATTTTATGCAAAATATTCAGAAGCTAGATAATATTTGTATTTGGCCTCTTTTTCTTTTGTGTACTCCCTCTAGTGTTCAAAAATATGAGTACTTATAATTAGTTTATTCAGATACTAAAGAACACACATTAATGTAGAAATAAGGCCTGCTTTACCTGATATATGTGTGTGTATATATACATATATATATATTTTTTTTTTTCACTCTGGAGATTATATTATCCAGTTAGTGAATTTCCAATGTTTGTATGAACAGCATTCTTTCTCCCCTTTCCTGTAGGGATTTGATTGTGTCTGTCTTTTCATATGTGTAATTTTAACCTGTCCACTTTAGTCAGGGAAAATAGTGGGTGTCTTGAACATCTGTCTTTAAAGATCAGAATTTTCCTCAGTTTTAAAAACTAAATTCGAGATATTAGTTGGGCAATTTGGATGTGAACAGGAATCCTCCCACATGCTAAAATTAAAAAAAAAAACCAAAAGCTATATTAACTAGAGCTGTGTCTTTGAACACAGAATTTAAAGTATTTAAATAATTAACATAATTTTATTTTAATATACTGAAACATTATCTAAATATATTGGCTTCAAGATACCTTAAGAAATAATGAAGGTATCTCTAGGAATAACAAATATGAAAATTTAGAAATCTTCCTAACCCAGGGATTGAACCCAAGTCTCATGCATTGCAGGCAGCTTCTTTACCATCTGAGCCACCAGGGAAGCCTTTAAATAATGTATATATTACTTTATATATTATAAATATATTATATTATTCTCATTTAATATAGAATATTAAAACTTCTAGCATATATAGAAGAGAAAATAATTTTAAATTGTAAAGTTAACTAAATTATTACTATTCAGAAATTTTTAAAAATTCGAAGCTGCTGTTTGAAGTGAATTTTTCTAAACTGATATATAAGATAGTGTTCAAAAATATGAGTACTTATAATTAGTTTATTCAGATACTAAAGAACACGCATTAATGTAGAAATAAGGCCTGCTTTACCTGATATATGTGTGTGTATATATACATATATATATATATATTTTTCACTCTGGAGATTATATTATCCAGTTAGTGAATTTCCAATGTTTGTATGAACAGCATTCTTTCTCCCCTTTCCTGTAGGGATTTGATTATATTTACTTTACATATTTTTTTTTATATATTATATTTACTTTTTACTTTTTATATATTATATTTACTTATATTTGATTAATGCCCTATAGTTTTTAAACTACTTTGATGCCTACTCTTTTGAACTACTTTGATGCCTACTATTGCTCATAGTCAGACAAATCATGGATAATAAAGAATAGAAATAATAAATTAATTTAAGTGACTTTCAGAGACATTCTTTTCTAAGCTCTATCTGCTCCCTGGAAATCCTTCGATATTATAATGATTAGTGCATTTTAAATGAATCTAATACTCAACATTCATAGTATATATTTTAAGGGGAGAATTATTCAATACTTTAACCTTATTCATAACAGACTGCATTGTATGCCCTTGGGGAAACATATTTTTAAAATATGCAGAATAATAATATGGCACCAATGCCTATTTGGGGTTGTTTCATTATAGACAGTATGTACCAAAATGCTTGAGAACTTAACATCTGCTTTCTGAAGTTGTTATTACTAATAAATATAATGTCTAATGAAGTCCATTACTCATTGACAACCCTAGGTCCTGATATACTCTGTATTTAATACTAGGTTGGCCAGTAACACTTCTTGAATTTTTTTTTTTTTTTGGCTAAATGGGGATAGTTACTGAACCACTATCTGAATTCCTGTTCATAATGCTTTTTTGGTCACTCTACTGATTTAGTAGTATTTATTGGAGATAACGCTTATATTGCTACACTTAGCTCTTAGATTTGAAATATTTCTAACCATATTAAAATTTTATTGGCTCCTGGTCATGTGACTTCTTTCTTCAGAAAATTGATGGAAAAAGGGATGTAATTTTTAAAAAGCACTGATACCTGAACAGAGTTGCAGAGAAAAAAAAAAAAGAGCAGGGGCTATCATTTAATTTAAAAATATAGTAATAAGCTTGCTTTGTATAGAGTTAGAATACCATTATAACATTTACTGAAGATGGGAGATGATTTACTAAGTTTGGCTTCCCTGATGACTCAATTGGTAAAGACTCTGCCTGCAATGTCAGACACCTGGGTTCAATCCCTGAGTTGGGAAGATCCACTGGAGAAGGAAAAGGCCACCCACTCCAGTATTCTGGCCTGGAGAATTCCATGAACTGTATAGTCCATGGGTTTGCAAAGAGTTGGACATGGCTGAGCGACTTTCATGTTCATGTCTGAGTTTACACAAAAGGATGATAGCTTTAAATTGTGAGGAAATCTAAACCAATTAAGAACTCTTCAGTAAGAAACTTTGATCTCCTACTCAGTTATATAAAATTGTCTTGTTTTACTGTAGATGGAAGTGTTAGTTGCTAAGTCGTGTCCAACTCTTTGAGACCCCATGGACTATAGACTGACAGGCTTCTTTGTCTTTGGAATTCTCCAGGCAAGGATACTGGAGTGGGTTGCCATTCCCTTCTCCAGGGGATCTTTCTGACCCAGGGATTGAACCCAGGTTTTCTGCATTGCAGGCAGATTCTTAAACCAACAGAAAATGTATGAGAACTGATTGAATTAATGTTTTCATACATCCTCTTCAAAGTCACCCTGTATAGTACTCCTGAACTTGGCAATGACCTGAAGTACTTTTTGACAAAGAAGTACCTAGCAGACAGCACTTTGGCTAACTTATTTCCTTTGAATATTTGATAATTTTCAAAAATAACACAGACACTTAACCAGCACTCTACACCTAAAGCAACTAGAAAAGGAAGAAATGAAGAACCCCAGGGTTAGCAGAAGGAAAGAAATCTTAAAAATTAGAGCAGAAATAAATGCAAAAGAAACAAAAGAGACCATAGCAAAAATCAACAAAACCAAAAGCTGGTTCTTTGAAAGGATAAATAAAATTGACAAACCATTAGCCAGACTCATCAAGAAACAAAGGGAGAAAAATCAAATCAATAAAATTAGAAATGAAAATGGAGAGATCACAACAGACAACACAGAAATACAAAGGATCATAAGAGACTACTATCAACAATTATATGCCAATAAAATGGACAACGAGGAAGAAATGGACAAATTCTTAGAAAAGTACAACTTTCCAAAACTCGATCAGGAAGAAATAGAAAATCTTAACAGACCCATCACAAGCACGGAAATTGAAACTGTAATCAAAAATCTTCCAGCAAACAAAAGCCCAGGTCCAGACGGCTTCACAGCTGAATTCTACCAAAAATTTAGAGAAGAGCTAACACCTATCCTGCTCAAACTCTTCCAGAAAATTGCAGAGGATGGTAAACTTCCAAACTCATTCTATGAGGCCACCATCACCCTAATACCAAAACCTGACAAAGATCCCACAAAAAAAGAAAACTACAGGCCAATATCACTGATGAACATAGATGCAAAAATCCTTAACAAAATTCTAGCAATCAGAATCCAACAACACATTAAAAAGATCATACACCATGACCAAGTGGGCTTTATCCCAGGGATGCAAGGATTCTTCAATATCCGCAAATCAATCAATGTAATACACCACATTAACAAATTGAAAAATAAAAACCATATGATTATCTCAATAGATGCAGAGAAAGCCTTTGACAAAATTCAACATCCATTTATGATCAAAACTCTCCAGAAAGCAGGAATAGAAGGAACCTACCTCAACATAATCAAAGCTATATATGACAAACCCACAGCAAACATTATCCTCAATGGTGAAAAATTGAAAGCATTTCCTCTAAAGTCAGGAACAAGACAAGGGTGCCCGCTTTCACCATTACTATTCAACATAGTTTTGGAAGTTTTGGCCACAGCAATCAGAGCAGAAAAAGAAATAAAAGGAATCCAAATTGGAAAAGAAGAAGTAAAGCTCTCACTGTTTGCAGATGACATGATCCTCTACATAGAAAACCCTAAA
This sequence comes from Bubalus bubalis, assembly GCF_019923935.1. NCBI lineage: Eukaryota > Metazoa > Chordata > Mammalia > Artiodactyla > Bovidae > Bubalus > Bubalus bubalis. The sequence continues at coordinate 77,803,213 of NC_059165.1, forward strand.
GACACCACCAGAAAATTACTAGAACTAATCAATGACTATAGTAAAGTTGCAGGATATAAAATCAACACACAGAAATCCCTTGCATTCCTATACACTAATAATGAGAAAACAGAAAGAGAAATTAAGGAAACAATTCCATTCACCATTGCAACGGAAAGAATAAAATACTTAGGAATATATCTACCTAAAGAATCTAAAGACCTATATATAGAAAACTATAAAACACTGGTGAAAGAAATCAAAGAGGACACTAACAGATGGAGAAATATACCATGTTCATGGATTGGAAGAATCAATGTAGTGAAAATGAGTATACTACCCAAAGCAATCTATAGATTCAATGCAATCCCTATCAAGCTACCAACAGCATTCTTCACAGAGCTAGAACAAATAATTTCACAATTTGTATGGAAAAACAAAAAACCTCGAATAGCCAAAGCGATCTTGAGAAAGAAGAATGGAACGGGAGGAATCAACCTACCTGACTTCAGGCTCTACTACAAAGCCACAGTTATCAAGACAGTATGGTACTGGCACAAAGACAGAAATATAGATCAATGGAACAAAATAGAAAGCCCAGAGATAAATCCACGCACATATGGACACCTTATCTTCGACAAAGGAGGCAAGAATATACAATGGATTAAAGACAATCTCTTTAACAAGTGGTGCTGGGAACTCTGGTCAACCACTTGTAAAAGAATGAAACTAGAACACTTTCTAACACCATACACAAAAATAAACTCAAAATGGATTAAAGATCTAAACGTAAGACCAGAAACTATAAAACTCCTAGAGGAGAACATAGGCAAAACACTCTCTGACATACATCACAGCAGGATCCTCTATGACCCACCTCCCAGAATATTGGAAATAAAAGCAAAAATAAACAAATGGGACCTAATTAACCTTAAAAGCTTCTGCACATCAAAGGAAACTATTAGCAAGGTGAAAAGACAGCCTTCAGAATGGGAGAAGATAATAGCAAATGAAGCAACTGACAAACAACTAATCTCGAGAATATACAAGCAACTCCTACAGCTCAACTCCAGAAAAATAAATGACCCAATCAAAAAATGGGCCAAAGAACTAAATAGACATTTCTCCAAAGAAGACATAAAGATGGCTAACAAACACATGAAAAGATGCTCAACATCACTCATTATCAGAGAAATGCAAATCAAAACCACTATGAGGTACCATTTCACACCAGTCAGAATGGCTGCGATCCAAAAGTCTACAAGTAATAAATGCTGGAGAGGGTGTGGAGAAAAGGGAACCCTCTTACACTGTTGGTGGGAATGCAAACTAGTGCAGCCACTATGGAGAACAGTGTGGAGATTCCTTAAAAAACTGGAAATAGACCTGCCTTATGATCCAGCAATCCCACTGCTGGGCATACACACTGAGAAAACCAGAAGGGAAAGAGACACGAGTACCCCAATGTTCATCGCAGCACTGTTTATAATAGCCAGGACATGGAAGCAACCTAGATGTCCATCAGCAGATGAATGGATAAGAAAGCTGTGGTACATATACACAATGGAGTATTATTCAGCCATTAAAAAGAATACATTTGAATCAGTTCTAATGAGGTGGATGAAACTGGAGCCTATTATACAGAGTGAAGTAAGCCAGAAAGAAAAACACCAATACAGTATACTAACGCATATATATGGAATTTAGAAAGATGGTAACAATAACCCTGTGTACGAGACAGCAAAAGAGACACTGATGTATAGAACAGTCTTATGGACTCTGTGGGAGAGGGAGAGGGTGGGAAGATTTGGGAGAATGGCATTGAAACATGTAAATATCATGTATGAAATGAGTTGCCAGTCCAGGTTCGATGCACGATACTGGATGCTTGGGGCTGGTGCACTGGGACGACCCAGAGGGATGGAATGGGGAGGGAGGAGGGAGGAGGGTTCAGGATGGGGAACACATGTATACCTGTGGCGGATTCATTTTGATATTTGGCAAATCTAATACAGTTATGTAAAGTTTAAAAATAAAATAAAATTAAAAAAAAAAAACAGAAATACAAAATTAAAAAAAAAAAAAAAAAAAAGATATCATTACAGATATTGGTTCCATTTTTAATATAGAAGTACATGTGTTATTATAGAATTCTGAAAGTCTGTGGGAGATCTTGTGTTTTTCGAAAATAGAGATCTAAATAATACTACATTATATTAATATATTTCCTATAAATTATTGAAAGCATATTACTTTTCTCAGTGCAGGTGGAAACCAATACATGGCTAGGAGTATAACTTTAAAAAATCCTTTTGTGCATGTACGAAAATCTTCTTAATACAAGTTCCATTAATACACAGAATTTGGTAAGTGATAAAGAAAATTTTAGATTGTAGTATTTTTATAGAATTAGGTAAAATATGTTGCAATTTGCCTAGAATATTTCTTTTCCAAAATAAATTTTGAAATCGTTTGCTGATTATATTCAAATAGGATTCCATTACTAAAGAGAACCAATAAATCCCAAAATTTGATTTAGTATCTGATCTGTTATTATACAGAAAATAAAGATTAATGGCTCATTTTTTGTTTCTTTAATCACCATAATTTCCATGTTTTTAAATGACATTTAGCAGGGAAACAGAATTACAAATATAATTATCTAATAAGAAAAGTGCCATCTTTTTTTTCTTTAATGAGCATATTACCCACTGGGCATCTTCTTCCTTATAGTCAGAGTATATGTTCCATGAGAGTAAACACCTCATATGTCTTATATTACTGTGTTCTCTTAGTTTAGAGCAGTTCCCAGCATGCATTGGGGCTTCTCAGGTGGCACAGTGGTAAAGAATCTGCCTGCCAAGCAGGAGTTGGGTTCGATCCCTGGGTTGGGAAGATCCCATGGAGGGAAATGGCACCCACTCCAATATTCTTGCCTAGAAAATTCCAGGGACCAGAGGAGCCTGGGTGGGCTACGGTCCATGGGGTTGCAAAGAGTCGGACAGGACTAAGCATGCACCACATGAAAAGCAGATTCCCTCTCAAAAAATGTATACTTTCTGTCAATCTCATTAAATTCAAATAGAGAATTTCACTGACGGACATACCTTAATGTTATGTTTTGTTATTTAAAAGAATGGATCTTGTAGCATGCTGATTAAAGTCAGTCCATGAGAAGAGAATCATAATTATTTGAGTTCATGCTAAACTGCATACATTTTATACTCTTTTCTTTGTTTGTCTTGTAGGTTGAATAGAATTCAGTGCTAGGATGAGAATTTCTTGCTTTCATTTTATGATATTTTCTTACATAACAACTAAGAAAGCTTAAAAAACAAAGTGAGTAACTATGATATGAACTATATTAGAAATGAAAGATGAGAAGATTGAGCAGTTGCCCCCAGAGAATTCAGGAGAGAGGCTTTTAAATTTATTCATAGAAGCATTAAAGTTGTTATCTTGAAATAATACAGAATATTTTTCCTGAATATATATAGTAAATGTGAAAGGACTGAGGAAGGTAGAAATGTGTAGAATAAATTAATTCTAATTAACTTAATTAGAATAAATTAATTTAATTAACATAAATTAAGTGAATAAATATTCAGAATTGGGTTTAGCCTTTGTGAATGACATACTTAACTTAATCACATAAAGTAAATTAATTGAACCTTACATCTGAATCCTATCATCAGTAACTTTTAAGTGAAAATAGATTTAAACATTTACTCTGATGAAACTGAAAAGAGGATAGTATGTCCATCAAAAGTTTAACTATGTGCCAGATGTTTCTTTTGTCTAGAAAAAAGGAGGGCTTGGAGATACTAAAATACACACATATAAACATACATATATAATGTGGAATCTTGATAAGTAAAGATTAACTTCTAAAAATGTCTAATTTATGATGGTATGATGAAAAACAAGTTATTTGCCACATTTTTAAACCCTATTTTAAGGGGATATATTTAATAAACTATTCTTCTCTATAGTTTAAAGGACATTAATTTAAGCTGACATTTCTATACGTTGGTTAGAACATATAGAACACATATGTTGGTTAGACATTTCTATATGTTGCGTTTATTTCTATGAATAAAAAATATCAGAGAATGTGATCTAGTGGTTCACAAAAGAAGAAAAAAGAAATGAAAGACTGGTGTGCATTTAAAAAGTCACTGTGCAAGGGAGGAGAGAATCAAGCATTTTCAAAATAAAGCTAATAAGAGTGTAAATTGGAACAATATTTCCGAAGGACATTTCTGTCAATATTCATCAGAAGTCATGCAAACTCTTTTTTCCCAGCAAACAATAGATTCCATTTAAAAGGAAATAATTAGAGAAGCAGAGAAAATTTTAAATAACAGAGTATGCATCAAAATGTCTATATCAATTTTCTTTTATGTGTTCTCTTTATTTTTATTTTTCTTCATATTTCTGCTCTTATTTATTTTTACATTGTACAACTGAAAGTGTCACTTTCCTAATTCTTAAAGAAATCCAAAAAATACTGTTTTCAAAAGCAGATACTAAAATTGTAACAGTTAACCCATTTAAACCGCATACAGTATCTAGTCAAGTCTTATATTCTTTGTATTGTCTTTGTTACTCCTCAGGCAGAAAATCTTTTTAATTCTGCCTTGTATGTGTGACAGGAGTGTTTTAAGTGGTAGAAAACAAAAACTGTAATAAAAAGAAAACTGGTATGTTAAGAGGCTCTGTGTGCTTAAAATTCAAGGCCACCTGGTGTGGGAAACCAGAGGTCTTGCTTTGGATTCCAGCTTTGTTGCTGCTGCTAAGTCGCTTCAGTCGTGTCTGACTCTGTGCAACCCCATGGACGGCAGCCCACCAGGCTCCCCATCCCTGGGATTCTCCAGGCAAGAACGCTGGAGTGGGTTGCCATTTCCTTCTCCAATGCGTGAAAGTGAAAAGTGAAAATGAAGTTGCTCAGTCGTGTCCGACTCTTAGCAATCCCACGGATGGCAGCTCACCAGGCTCCTCCATCCATGGGATTTTCCAGTCAAGAGTACTGGAGTGGGGTGCCATTGCCTTCTCCAGCTTTGTTACTAACCTTGGACAAGTCCGTTAACCCCTCTGGGAGGCAATTTTCTTTTTATTAGTTGAAGCATATGATATTGTCATTTTTTTTGGTCAAACACTTCCATACTGGCAGTCTGGTTCACCCTAATAAAATGAGTAATCGATTTTTTCCTAGCACCAATGATCTATGAGTTTATTATAGAGTTAATGAAATTTTGTCTAAAAAAAGTGATTTCTTCTTAGGCAAAAAGTCTCCTTTTAGCAGGCAGAGGAGCCTTTCTGTCCATTTAAAAGCCTTCTCATATTAACTAGTGAAATGTTTAGCTAAAGTAACCTGCAACTTATCTTTTTATGTGAAAAATATTTTGCTGGTTCACATTTCCATGTTATGTTGAAGCACATAAATACTAGGGGGCCACTAGGTTAAAAAAAGTTAATCGTTGCACATTCAGTTAATCTTAAAAACATCAAATTCCACCAGCAATTCTAAGAAAGTTTAAGAATAAATTAGAAAATTAAATTTTGAAAATTTTTGTAAATGTCATAAAAAATCTGAGATAACATTTCAGACTCTAGAGACTAAAGTATTTCATGTTTAATGAAAGGAGGGAAAAGGAGAGAAAATGCAAATTTAGAAAAACATGTACTTAAAATGATACACATTATAAGAATTTAAAGTGTTTTTTAAAAAAATACATAATTTCATTCATTTATGATTTCTACCAAGTGGCATAATTTTATGTGATCTCATTTTAGGTGTAGGAGAAATGTGTTTATTGATAGTGTGAGTGCTCTAATAGAGTTAATAACAGACACAGAGCCAATGCAGGGGAAATCTGGAGTCCATTGGCACTGTTCCTAAAGTATGGTGAGAGGACTCAAGACAGAGTATTCAGATAATCTCCTGAACTGAGAACGTTTATTGTCATGCAAGTAAGATTCCCACTTCCTTGAAAAGACTGTAAAGTAGTCCAGCCATTGGCCACACAATGGTTTTTAGAGGATGCTGAGGCCCCCTGCCCACACCCTTCTTCTGTCTGCCCTGGCCTTGGTGCTGATTCCGCTGGACGTTAACAACCAGCCACGTTCCATCATCTCAAGTTGGAAAAGTCATTGGCGACACATCCGAAGCAGCAGGAATTTGGGGTCTCATGGCATATCATATCTTAGTGGAGACAAATCAAGAGAGATGGATTTCTTTAATTTTTTTTTTAACCAGGTGTTTTTTATCCATGAAGCTAAGTTCCTTAAGACACTGTGGAGATATTCCTAAAATCTTTTTCTCCTATTACCTAGTGACTGCCTGCCATGAACTACTGTGTTCACATGTTGAAAAGAAACTCTCTTACTCGTTTTTGAGAAGCGCTTCCAAGTGAACAAGGAGAACAGTGAGTCACCCTTCAGAGGGTTGATGTGGCAGTGAACATTTGGTCCAAGAATAGCAGGGTCTCTGGAGGAAGATGATGATGTGGTCATTAAAGAGGAGCTCAGGCAGGAATTCAGAAAAATGCAGCAGCAAGTTTCTTGCTGCACAGCCATGCAGTCCCCCAAAGCCTAGACTCTCAAGGTGGATGACAGCACCTCTGGCCTTTTCTTACTGCTTCTTAGGCTTATTAAATGTCAGTGTCAGAGACTCACATACTCTGGGATTACCTGCACATTAATTACCTGTCACATTAAATCTTACAGGGCCCACAGTTATAGATCTGTAGGCAAAGAAACACTCTGCATTCTCAAGGATCTGATCCCACTGACTCATGAGTACAAAAGGAAGTGGTTGATTTTAGAAGGCAGGAACACTTGTGCCTGATGTTGGCATCTATTATTGTAGCACCTCTCTGGGTTTTTAGGAATTCTCTCAATTTAGTATTATTTTTTTCTAAACATTTGCAATGTAATCTGGAGAATCAAGCTGTGTTGGAGTGGTTTCAAGAATAATGTTAAAAAGAATTCCACCTGATTAATCCTCTCTGCCTTCTCTTCTCCTCTTCTCTTTCTTCTCCCCTTCCAAACACTTTTCTGACTCCTAGAAATGAGTTTCAGGATAATATAAGTTTAATGAGGCTCATCAGAAGTATATGAATTGGAAACTCTTATGTCTAAAGAAACACTGATGGAGTGCTTAATAAAGAAACAATTTCTAATCTATTTGATTATTAAAGTGTTCCTGAACAAATGCAATAAAAACAATCCAAGTCTTGGGCAAGACATTTTAACAGGAAATGGGTTACTTTAAACATGTTTGAATGTGGTTTTTGCTTCCTGCTTGGGCAGGTATTCAATCATAAATGAATTTCCCAAATGGACTCCTTTGCACCTCACTTACCAGATGGAGAGTGCTTGAGTAGCTGAAGCTGGAATTCCAAAACCTGCCTCTCAAAATTTAGTTTAAGACTGTTCATCATAAGAATTATCAGGCTATCCATCACTGGAGGACAAAGGTTACAAATGTTTGGCAGTTATACATTTGGCGTTTATTTTAATGGAAAAAGTGGCAGGGAATTTTCCATTTTTCTCTGATAACAGATCACTACAGAGTAAAATTTTAAACAGGTTGAAACCATTTGTAGTCTTTTCTCTATGAGTAACCTCAAAAACTGTATAACATAAAACTTATTCATGAATTATTTGCTCTATCTGCTTGAAACTGATACATAATACCTACTTTGAAAACTTACTACTCTTTTTCTGAAATATGTATGTGTATTTCTATAATATGCATATGTATTTTCACCTTCTCGGGCACAAAATGTATCTTGTTTTGTCACATTTACTTGTAAACTCATATCATGTAATAAAGTTCATGAGAACTGAAAAATATTGATGTCTGGGACTTCTCTGGTGGTTCAGTGGTTAAGAATCCACCTTGGAACGCAGGGGATGTGGGTTTGATCCTTGGTCAGGAAACTAAGATCCCACATGACACAGAGCAACTAAGCCTGTGCACCCAGCTGGAGAGTCCACAAGGAAAGAGCCTGCATGATGTAACCAGGACCTGAGGCAGCCAAAGGGGGGAAAAAATACTGATTTCTCAGCAATGATACTTTAAAAACAAATGAAGAAGCAGATAGACATGCATACTATCCAGAAACTGTGGGCTGTTTTCATATGAATTACCTTCTAGTTACTGCCTGTGTCCTTGTTTTAACTTGGAATTTTGACAATAATTAGTTTTTAGGCTTTATGTTTAACTCTTTCCATCTTTATCCTATCTTAGAAGGGAAGAACAAAAGTAATAGTATTTTGGAAGAAATTCCTGCAAACCAAAATTTAAACATATTAGACTGTATTTGGATTAGCTATTTCCAAAAAAGCGTTTAAAAATTTCATTAAGAGATATGGTCTGATGTTCTACAAATACAGTATGAGGATAAGTCCAGTTCTTTCATGACCTTTCTTTCAAACTGGCAAAATGAGGGTTGGAGAAAGGAAAAAGCACGTGTGTTGACTATTAGTGTTTCAAAGTCATTCTCTTGTGTTAAATATGGCAGTTTGAGCTTGGGCGTCATTGGGGCAGCAATCACTGCCTGATAAAAATAATCAGCATAAACTGAATCTCCTATTCTGAGACTTTCAGAACTATATTCTGTTGGGTTATACACAGAAATACCTGGACAACAAAGCAGTATATTTGTAACAGCAAGCTACTGCTTGTTGCCTACCCACTGCCTGTGCCTCTTTCTCCCTTCATGTCAGAATCTTACTTTTGATTCGAGACACATTTGATTTAATGTGCCCATTGTAAATAACTACAGTTTTCTGCTTCTCTTACTAAAAAGTGACATACTCAGTTCAGTCATTTCAAAATATAAGTCATTGGTAACACTTTTGGGGACACTTTTAAAAGAGGGAAGATGCTGTACGTTCGTTTTCTCCTTTTCCTTCCTTCCCTCCCCTTCCTGTTGCCTGGAATAGAGATGTGATGCCCAAAGAAAAAGTTGTCCTTTTGAGACCATGAGGATGCATGCCAGACACTAAGATGGATGGTGTCTGGAGTATTCATTCAAGACTTCTTATAGTTGTTGCATCATCCTGGACTACTTAAAATTGGGCTTTCTATTATGTAAACCCCTACGTGCTGAAAGCAGTTTTTTTTTTTTTTAATGTGCAATTGAATGCAGTTTTCAATTGTTATAGCAACATAAAGGAGCAAATGTGGAGACTAATGACAATTTGCCCCCTTCAGTAGCAGTCTGCTGCAATATGATAAAATCAGCTTCCTTTGGATAGATGGTAATCCAGGCTGTTTCAACTGCTTTAGAAATTACAGTAGAAAGGAAAGGCTTTAAAAGGATGGTATTATCCCTCTTTATATCATTAAATTCCTGTTTTTAGAGGCTCAGGCTTTCCCAGTATATAAGGAATATGCTTATAAAATCTGTCTTTACTTAACAGTGCCTTATGTGAATAATATCTCTCTGCAAACACTTTACTTTTATGTTTTGAAGGTTTTCCCCATATGCAGGGATCATCATCATGGGTTTTAAGTAAGACATTTGTTTGGGGAGAAAGCTATTTTATGCTTGTGGTTTGCTGTATCAAACAGTGAATATGGTAAATGTATAAATGCTGCCCGTGGATTAGTTAAACTAAAATGTCATGAGACTTACTACACTTAGTATCATCTGAATTTCAATATTCATTATTATGTGCTTCTTTCTCCCGGTATAACTGGTAACTTCTGTTGTATGAAATTGGATGGTGATCATTTGTTTTTCTCAGTCAAATAAAACTTGTAAAATTGAACATATATACTGGTGAAACTAGCTCTCACTCTAAAATAGGCTGTTGTTTATTTAGATTTTGTAACCCTTATCTTATATCATGGGATTCCATTGTGGCTCATCTGGTAAAGAATCCGCCTGCAATGAGGGAGACCTGGGTTAGGAAGATCCCCTGGAGAAGGGAAAGGCTACCCACTCCAGTATTCTGGCCTGGAGAATTCCATGAACTGTATAGTCCATGGGATCGCAAAGACTCGGACATGACTGAGTGACTTTCACCTTCGTCTTATATCGTATACCCATGAATCTAGATAACAAATTTCTAATTGGTGGGCAAAATTCAGTAGTGCAATAAATCCTTATCTCTTACATTCATGTGTACTCTGTGTTTCTTGTATTCATTTTGTATTCATTTTGTAAATACTTTAACTGCATGGTTCATGAGTAACACAGGCCCACTGGTATAATCATACATCTGTAGGCCAGATTAACCCCTGGGCTTCTTTTGAGTTCTCTGTATACATCTGTAGGACTGTTTACAACCATATGCTCTAGGATCCTCTGAGAGCAGAAGGCCTGGCTGAGACCACCAGAAGATTGATGGCAAGTCACTTGGGCTACTGGACTTTTTCAATTAGATGCAGTCACATGCTGGAGAATGTGCTAGGTGGCTGAGGCATTTTATTCTCTGTGGGAGATGCAGGAAACAATAGCTTAGAAGGGCTTCCCCACTGAGGATTTCTTTATCTATGCAGTTTCTTCTGTCATTCTTTGGAGTTAAATGTACTAGCATCTGGATGTTACTGGGAGTAAGGGATTTTAAATTTTAAAATTAAAATTTCATCAATTTTATGCTACTGGAGGCCGTTGAGTTTATGTTTTCTTTCAATGTTAAAGAAAATGAAAGTGTTAGTGGCTCAATTATGTTCAATACTTTGCAACCCCGTGGAGTGTAGCCCACCAGACTCCTCTGTCCATGGAATTCTCCAGGCAAGAATACTGGAGGAAGTTGCCATTTTCATCTCCAGGGGATCTTCCTGACTCAGGGATTGAACCAGGGTCTCCCACGTTGTAGGCAGATTCTTCACCTTCTGAGCCACCAGGGCAGCCCCTCAGTGTTAAAGGCATCAGGATTTTACTTTATAGTATTTGAGTTAGAGCAGGAAGAAATTGGGCTTCCCTTGTGGCTTAGCTGGTAAAGAATCCGCCTGCAATGCAGGAGACCTGGCTTTGATCCCTGGGTTGGGAAGATCCCATGGAGAAGGGAAAGGCTACCCACTCCAGTATTCTGGCTTGGAGAATTCCATGGACGAGTCCATGGGGTCACAAAGAGTCGGACATAACTAAGCGCCTTTCACTTTCACTTAGGAAGAAATTAATATGAACTAGTCAGGTGAATATCAAGACAGTTCAGTTTTTATTTATCTATTCAATCAGAAATGTTCAGTAATAGTGAATAATCTCCTAAATTGGAATTTTGTACCGTCACTGAGTAATAGTTAATCTATTAACAGCTTATCAGGACTTCAGGTCCTTTCATCAGGGTTTTTTTTTCCAGCTTGACCTTCTGAGTTTCTGACATGACAAGGCTCCCGGTTTTCTGTTCCTTAAACTGCCTTCTCCATGTATATATTTGAGCTAGTTTATCAGTGAGGTTTCTATTAGCCCCAAAGAAAGTTTCAAAAAGAGCTAGTCCATGAAGGGTTAAAAGAGTCTCACAAGAGAATGGCCCAAACTGGGTAAATACATCTTTGATTCTACCTGGGCTTATTAATTAAACAGTTTTGTTATTAACTTACTCCAACTTAGTTTCTCGGCTGTTAAAGTGAGAATGATTTATGCCTGCCTCCAAAGAGATGGTATTAGTAGCAAAGTACCCATGATTGGCAGGACACTTTGTGTTCTCAGAAAGCTACTTAAATACTAAATAGTAACATTCAGGACTTTCCGTGGGAGCTTGTTAATGTATGTGAGAATACAGTTCATAAGGGAAACATGAGAAATGGATAAGTCTTGACAGTTGAAACGGGCTCCTAAGTTGAAATTGCTAAGATGAAAAATTACTCTCTGGCATGTTATCGTTGTGCAGAAGAGCCTGCTATCTTTGAGGGTTTACTTTTCACTTTCTGTCATTTATAGAAAAGGATCATGTCCTATGAAATGCCATCTGTACCCACATATTGGGTGTTAGACATGGTATGATGCTACTGTTTTTTTAAACTTTCAGAGACAGTCTCATACATGGCCAGTGAAGAAGGAGATAGGATGCACTGGGTGATGGTGAGGGGAAGTTTGAAAAATAACTTAATTATGAATTCAGCTTAGCAGTGTTGAATTGGAATGCCTAGGGAATTCTTACTTATCCCACACTCTGGAATTTAGACAGAGAGTCAATAGATAATTAGTGTGTTACATACATTTCTGATACAAGGTGGACAAGGAATCAGAGCCAGATTCCAGTTCTGGTTGTGCCACACAGAAGCCGTGTGCCTTTAATTATCTCATCTGCCGATGTATCGGTTGTGTTTTCCCTACTTGTTTGGAAACTTTAATATCATGTTTGCAAGATGATATTACATGATATGGTCTGGTTTTCAGCTTTACAGTCTCAGAAACCTGATTTATTGGCATTCTGGATGTGAGTCTGTCTCTCAGCATCCAGCATGCAAGCTCCCAGAAATTAATGGAAACAAGCAGAATGCTGGCATATTAATGTGTAATGAAAATAGCACTACTAAAGGGACCATTATTTTTTGGCTAGCTGATTTCTCCCCAAAGGCAATCTAGTTGACAGACCAGAATCTATTTTAAAAACCTTTACTGGTTGCACAAAATCAGTTTAGGTTGAATGGCATCAATGTAAGGTAACTTAATTCATGCAAGTAAGATTTATTTGTCCATGGAACCAGAGAGAACTCATCCTTGGGCAAAATCATTCTCTTCCTTGCACCAGAACTCTAAGAATGTTTGTCTTCTAGATTTTTCTCAAATCTCATTGCTGATTTCCCTTTGACTGATGCATTATTTTTGGCTTTAGTTTCATTATAATCAGGTTTCCCTATCAGGGAGCCATTTGTGACTCTTCAAAATGAGTCAGCTTGTTTCTCTTTCACCTATTATATGATAATTTTATAATTTAATTTTCAGAGTGAAACCTTATCTCTCTTATTTCTCAGTTCTTGGTGGGATTTCTTGTTATAGCCCCTCCCCTACCATCTCTGCCTATGTCAGGTTAATTCAATATTTAGAGAACTCAGACTTCGAGCAACTTCCCACTCACTTGGTGTATTTATATGGGTAGTTTTGGTGTTGAAGAGGCAATTTGATTTTTTTCAGATTTTCCTCTCATCCTGTAGAAAACACTTAGATTCCTTTCAAACATTGACTAGGTGTACGTGCTCAGTAGCTTCAGTCATGTCCAACTCTTTGCGACCCCATGGACAGCCTGCCAGGCTCCTCTGTTCATGGAATTCTCCAGGCAAGAATACTAGACTGGGTTGCCATTAACTAGGCAACAGAGGAGAAATAGCATTATCTTTTTGACATAGTTCAATGTCAGCAGACATAGACAGAAACCAAGGAAACTGCTCTAGGTTGTGTCATCCCATCATTTTGGATTATTTTAGAAAAGTAAGGAAACTCATTCCTTCTGGAGGCCCTCCAAGGAAATGAACAACTGATGTTTTGAAAAGCTTTGGTGAAAGAAGTATCTGTGAAGCTTTGCGCCCCACAATTAAATTAGTTTTTATCATTGCAGATATTTGGTGACGCTTTATTATTGTGGTTTGGGCTTCCCTGGTGGCTCAGACAGTAAAAAATCTGCCTGCAATACAGGAGACCTGGTTTGATCCCTGGGTTGGGAAGATCCCCTGGAGAAGAGGATGGCTACACACTCTAGTATTCTTGCTTGGAGAATCCCATGGACAGGGGAGCCTGGTGGGCTTCAGTCCATGGAGTCACAAAGAGTTAGACACGACTGAGCAGCTAGCACTTTGACTTACTTTTCATAGCACTGCCCTAGATCCAGGCATCTGCTGATCAGCTCTGCAGGCTTCCAGCACTACCCAGAATATATTCCTGGAATCCACTTCCATCGACCTGTTCCCTTCACCCCCACTCCATGTAGAAATAGTGTTCAGGATACACATCCCTTTTCTTCCCATATCCATTTCCCTAACTTTTTGATTTGACACAACTGCATTTCTCTGCAGCTTTGTGAGCATCAGGGGTATAAAAGTTCTAGAGGATCAAATCCATAGAAGATCAAAATTGTATGGCTATGGTTCTGCAATTAGCTAAAAAAAGGTCTGCCATCATGAGAATGAAGTGGAAAACTTCCCATAAGCCTGGGGAATCTCTGGCAGAACTTGGTATATGAAAATCCTTTCCTCCTAGGATGCTTGCTTTTGACCATTCTTCCCAGATGTATGGGATGGATGGATGAATTTCATCTTGCAGGAGGTTGGTTTCTGGCAGTAGAAAAAAGATCTTAGGAAGATATTGAGGTTGTATTTTCTACAAGCACTCTCTAAACAGTCTACTTAAGGCTTAGATCCAGGCCATGCTGCTTGTATCCTTTGAATGACTTCATGATGACCATGAAGTACAGACCTCTCACAATGGTGATCTCTTGTTGCCTACCTTTCAGGCTTTGCTCAGATCTCACTCTTCTTTGCTTCTTATGCTGTCACCATGCTGACCCCTTCTAGTTCTTAAATACTTATGACTCTTGGGGCTCAAACCCTTCATGCATGTTTCCTTTGTCTGGAGTTCTATCTCTCTTCTTTAAGTCTCACAGTGAGACTTAAAAGGTTAAATAACATCTGTTTCATTCATCATTATATGTCCAGTGTTTAGCATCATGTCTGATATATGCCAGATACTCAATAGGTCTTTTATAAATGAATGATGAATGGATGAACCTAAGATGCCATTTGCAGCCTAATGATGTATCAGTTCTCTATGCCTCTATGTCAAGTGGGGTTTAGAATGCTTGGGCAGTCAGTAAACCCAAGAGTTCATTCTGTTTTACTTGAAATTGAAGGCTTTTTGCAAATTTGTGATAAAGAAATGTTAATGCATTTTCTTTAACTGTCAAAGATATACATATGGGAGTATATCTACTGTTCTAAATTATCTTCTAGGGATTCCTTAATATTCATAGGTTAGCTTCTTTTTTTAAGTAAGAAGAATATGCTGAATGCCTTATCCCATTTTCAGTTGGAGTGTCTTTCTAAAATAATGTTTTTTTTAAATCCATGAAAAAGTAATATATGATTGATAATGCTGATTATATAATACAGATGATGGCATGGATGACAGGAATTTTTTATAATGTAGCTGAACATGGCACTTTTCTATGGAAATTGCTTGGGGTGAACAACATCAGGAATTCACTCACCTACTGATATCTTTTTCCTTTTAAAAATATTTTATCCACTGACTCCAAAAAACTGTTAATAGTATACTGTACCAGTCTTTGACATAAGCTGCATCCATGTGCATGTTAATTTACACAGTAAATACCATGAATTTTCACAACCAGTGTTAAGTAATATATAAAAAGTTTACCCATGGAAACAAAGGATGCCATGTGTTTATGCAAAGATCTCAGATTTATTGCCTTTATGGCATTTATATTTCTCAGATTATTTCAGTTTTATTCAGTTGGGAGGTATTTCTGTACATTTTATATTGGTATTATTTCTTTCTTCAAGGATTTCTTGTTCAAGAGAGCCTGACCTTAAACATCTTTTAAACTTCAGTTGTTGCGTTTTTCTCCTTATTGTGGATTTTCTGGTAGGTGATTTTCATTCCTCTAAGTCCATCTTGTTAGTGCAATTGCTTCCCTGTATTATCCCCACATTACAGTTCAAGTCTGAGCATTTTTATGTTAGAACAAAAGATCCCTTGATATTATCTCTCAGGGAGGAAGTACAGACATACATTAGCAGTTATAAGGAATTTACATTGCATCTTCAAACCATCCTATCACAACATTAGTGTCTATAGAATGTTAATTCTGCTGAGCAAAATATGGCCTGTATGGATATTTTTCTGGGTACATTTTCTTATTTCAAAATGTAGCTATTTCAGACACCAAAGAGGTGAAAAGGTAATCAGAATATGTTGAAATACTATTTGGTGTAGCACCGTGCATTGGTGATATTCCATGGATATTGGGCATTTCAAAGGCAGAAATATTTTGCATCATAGACTAATGCTAATTCTACCATGGCAGGGTAAGCTGGTGGCTTGAGAACCTGCTGCTTTATTTCCTATTTTAGCAATTTCCATATGGCTCATATGGTACCTACCAGCAGGCTTGGCCAGGTAGGACTACAGAATGGCCGGTGGCATTTTGAACATCCTGCTGGTACTGTATCATAACCAAGAAATGATTTCTATTGTTAGCAAATTCTGTGAGAAATCCTCCTGAGGTGAATACAACCCAAAGAGAAGGCTTCTTGGGGATTTCCCTGAGTTGGAGTGAAAAATTGGTGCAGAGTTATCTTTGGCAATGGATACTTTTACATGGATGATTTTAAAATGGATACTCTCCTTAGGCTCCAGAATCACTGCAGATGGTAACTGCAGCCATGAAATTAAAAGACACTTGCTCCTTGGAAGAAAAGCTATGGCCAACCTAGACAGCATGTTAAAAACCAGAGACATTATTTTGCCAACAAAGGTCTGTCTAGTCAAAGGTCCAGTTTTTTCAGTAGTCATGTATGGATGTGAGTGTTGCACTATAAAGAAAGCTGAGCACTGAAGAATTGATGCTTTTGAATTGTGGTGTTGGAGAAGACTCTTGAGAGTCTCTTGGACAACAAGAAGAGGAAACCAGTCAGTCCTAAAGGAAATCAGTCCTGAATATTCACTGGGAGGACTGATGCTGAAGCTGAAGCTCCAATACTTTGGCCACATGATGCAAAGAACTGACTCACTGGAAAAGACCCCGATGCTGGCAAAGATTGAAGTCAGGAGGAGAAGGGGACAACAGAGGACAAGATGGTTGGATGGCATCACCACATTGATGGACATGAGTTTGAGCAAGTTCCAGGAGCTGGTGATGGACAGGGAAGCCTGGTGTGCTGCAGTCCATGGGGTTGCAAAGAGTTGGACATGACTTAGTGACTGCACTGAACTCTTACATGGTTGTGCTGGAATAGTCTGTAGGAAAACAGGACAGAGAACAAACCAAGGTTGATTTTCTTGACTTGAATCCTTTTGAGTAGCCTACTTTTGCTCTTTTGAAAACATTAATTTTAATGTTGTATTGATTTTATTTTAGTTATACAAGCAATGCCCTGAATTCATTTCATTCCCCTATAAGAGAAATTAGAACATTACAGTTGAAGCAGAAGTCTGCCCAGACAGCTACAATTGTGTTTCTCTCTTTTCCTGCTCTCTCTGCCTACTCCTCACTCATGCAGGCCCTCAAAAACTCAAGACTGAAGACTGTTAAGCCTTTCATGTGTATTCTTTCACTTAGGAAAAAAAGCTTTTCACAGGCACATGTGGGTTCCCTTTTAAAATATATGATTTTCATTTTTTTTATATTTAAAATGTAAATGGAGAGGGGAAAAAACTCTTCTATGGTGAAAAAAATATCCTAGGAAGTGTCCAAATAGCAATTTAATATTTTGGCTTTATTCACTTTTTATTTCAAATTCTTTAGTGAAGTATACTTGATTTACAGTGTTGTGCCAGTCTCTACTGTCCAGAAAAGTGACTCAGTTGTACACATATATACATTCTTTTTTTTAATTAAAGTTTTTGTATTGAAATCAGTTCAGTGCAGTTACTCAGTCATGTCCAACTCTGTGACTCCATGGACTGCAGCATACCAGGCCTCCCTGTCCATCACCGACTTCCGGAGTTTACTCAAATTTATGTCCATTGAGTTGGTGATACCATCCATCTGTCTCATCCTCTCACTTTTAATCTATCCAAGCATCACTGTCTTTTCAAATGAGTCAGATTTTTTTCCATCAGGTGGTTCAAGTATTGGAGTTTCAGCTTCAGCATCAGTTCTTCCATTGAATATTCAGGACTGACTTCCTTTAGAATGTTCTGGTTGGATCTTCTTGCAGTCCAAGGGACACTCAAGAGTCTTCTCCAACACCATAGTTCAAAAGCATCAATTCTTCCCTGTTCAGCTTTCTTTATAGTCCAATTCTCACATCCATACATGACCACTGGTAAAACCATAGCTTTGACTAGACTCAAAGTAATGTCTCTGGTTTTTAATATGCTGTCTAGGTTGGTCATAGCTTTTCTTCCAAGGAGCAAGTGTCTTTTAATTTCATTGCTGCAAAAACCATCTGCAGTGATTTTGGAGCCCGAAAAATAAAGTCTGTCACTGTTTCCACTGTTTCCCCATCTATATGCCATGAAGTGATGGGACCGGATGCCATGATCTTAGTTTTCTGAATGTTGAGTTTTAAGCCAACTTTTTTACTCTCTTCTTTCACTTTCATCAAGAGGCTGTCTTTGCTTTCTACAATTAGTAAGTTATCATCTGCATATCTGAGGTTATTGATATTTCTCCCTGCAATCTTGATTCCAGCTTGTGCTTCATCCAGTCCAGCATTTCTCATGATTTACTGTGCATATATGTTAAATAAGCAATATATGTGACAATATGCAGCCATGACGTACTTCTTTCTCAATTTGGAACCAGTCTGTTGTTCCATGTCCAGTTCTAACTGTTGCTTCTTGACCTGCATACAGATTTCTCAGGAGATAAGTCAGGTGGTATTTCAGAATATTCCACAGTTTGTTGTGATCCACACAGTCAAAGGCATTGGCGTAGTCAATAAAGCAGAAGTAGATGTTCTTCTGAAACTCTCCTGCTTTTTTGATGATCCAACAGATGTTGGCAATTTGACCTCTGGTTTCTCTGCCTTTTCTAAATCTAGCTTGAAGATCTGGAAGTTCACGGTTCACATACTGTTTAAGCCTGACTTGTAGAATTTTGAGCATTACTTTACTATTGTGTGAGATAAGTGCACTTGTGTGGTAGTTTGAGCATTCTTTGGCATTGCCTTTCTTTGGGATTGGAATGAAAACTGACCTTTTCCAGTCCTGTGGCCACTGCTGAGTTTTCCAAATTTGCTGGCATATTGAGTGCAGCACTTTCACAGCGTCATCTTTTAGGATTGGAAATAGCTCAACTGGAATTCTATCACTTCCACTAGCTTTGCTCATAGTGATGCTTCCTAAAGCTCACTTGACTTTGCATTCCAGTATGTCTGGCTCTAGGGGAGTGTTCACATCATGGTGATTATCTGGATCATGAAGATCTTTTTTGTATAGTTCTCCTGTGTATTCTTGCCACCTCTTCTTAATATTTTCTGCTTTTGTTATATCCATACCATTTTTGTCCTTTATTGTGCCCATCTTTGCATGAAAAGTTCCCTTGATATCTCTAATTTTCTTTAAGGGATCTCTAGTCTTTGCCATTCTACTGTTTTCCTCTATTTCTTTGCATTGATCCCCGAGGAAGGCTTTCTTATCTCTCCTTGCTATTCTTTGGAACTCTGCATTCAAATGGGTATATGTTTCCTTTTCTTGTCTTTCGCTTCTTTTCTATTCATAGATTTTTGTAAGGCCTCCTCAGACAACCATTTTGCCTTTTTGCATTACTTTTTCTTGGGGATGGTCTTGATCACTGCCTCCTGTACAGTGTCTGGAACCTCTGTCCATAGTTCTTCAGGCACTCTATCTATCAGATCTAATCCCTTGAATCTATTTGTCACTTCCACTGTATAATCGTAAGGGATTTGATTCAGGTCATACCTGAATGATCTAGTGGTTTTCCCTACTTTCTTCAATTAAGTCTGAATTTGGCAATAAGGATTAGCTTTCTTTATAAAAGTAGCTGAATTTTTGAGAGATTGCTCTCTTTTTAGAGAAATACTCCAGAATATTAATGGCTCATGCTTTGTAGGTAATAGGAGAGTGTTCCTAGGTGGAACATGGCTCTGTGCCTGCCTCAGTAATTCTCTACTTGATTTCTGTAGAGAAGGTCCAGCGTGAGGTATCGACTGAGCTCTCTTCTGAGAACCAGAAGACTGGATACAAGTGTCTTATCTGTCTCTGCTCTATGTGTGACCTTCCTCCGCATTACTTCTATGAGATCTACAAAGACTTACTGAACTCCAAAAGTTTGAGACTCTCTGTGGTGCTTGCAAGGAGAATAGAGTAACTTGGCTAAAGGAAAAGTTGTGTGTCCATAGAACAAAGGATGCATCACCCTATTGAATCATAGAATCTGCAGTCAACTTGCCTGGATTTGAATCTTTCTTGTTTGTTCTTGGGTGTGTATGACCCTGTATTATTAAAAAGCTCAGTTGTCTTTCCTTTTTTTTTTTTATTTATTGATTGATTTTATTTTATTTTTTTTAAATTTTATTTTATTCTTAAACTTTACATAATTGTATTAGTTTTGCCAAAAATCAAATGAACTTAAATCTCTTAGGAACCTATTTGTATTTCTCACCTAAACCATCTTTTGTACCAGAAGTGAAATAACAGCTGTTTTTTTTTTTTTTTTTTTTTTTTTTTTGCTGTTGTTGAGTCATTATTTTAAATGCTGTGCCAGCTATTTCTATTACTACAGGGGGAAAAAAAAGTTGTGTACAATAAAATAAGAGAATATGCTGATTGAGAGAGGGATACCGGGGCAAATTTCTCTGAGGAATTAACATGGAATCCGTTTTTAGGGATGGGCTGGCTGGGGCAAAACTTTCTAAGAAGAGGACAGGATGCATGTAGAAGCTTTGAGATAGGAAGAGCTCTGCATAGTTGAAGACCTAGATGAAAGCTACGTGTAGCACTGTGGTGATACTGCGGAACGACTTGTACAGAGTAAAGCTGTAGAGGGTGTATAGGACCCTGTGATAGCAGGAACCACATCTAGTATTGCTCACTCTTGTGTCTCCAGACTCCATTCTACTAAGTAAATGAATGAATGAACAAATACATGTATGAGGTGACCAAAGACAGAAGGAGCTGCCAGCAAGTTAAAAAGAAAACCATGAGAGCCTGGTGTCACAGAAGAATAAAGCAGAACCCTTTAAAAGATGGAAGGGATGTCCAATGACTGCTGAGAAGTGGAGTAAAGTGAGGATGAAAGTTACCCAACGGTTTTGGTAGCATTGTGGTCACTAGGACACATAGTCAGAACAATTCCGTTGGGCAGTAGAGTTGGCAGCCAGACTGGAGTAGGTAGGTGGTTAGGAATAGTAGTGATGAACATAAATACAAGATATAAATACAACTCTTTCAGAAGTTGAGGGAGTCTTTTAAGATGGAAGATATGAGATTCAAGAGGCTTTGAATATTTAAGGGATAATCCAGTGAAAGAAAAAACACAGATGTAAGAAGGAGGTGACATATTAGGAGATTTGGTATGCTGAAGAATTACTGAAAATAATACATTTTATGTTTTTATTCTTATTTTTTTCACACTTGGTTATCTCCTTTTCAGCTTTCCCTTTCTATACTGAAAATACCTAATCTTTTTGCTTTGCTCTTCTATAGATAAGTCCCTAAACTAATCCCTTTTGTTCTCTGCATCTTTTCTAGATACTGTTAATCCTGAACATTATTATTAAAAAGCATCACATGTATGGAAGCACCATAAGTTTATTAAAGAGTAGAATTACATTTTTTTACTGTCATATGATAATATACAGTATTTTAGTAGAATTTTGCCAGCAAAGTTTGAGTCTCATCCTGAAATTGCAGTAAAAGCCAGAAGAAAGGAAACAAAGCAAAGAGTCCTTGTCAATAAATGACATCTTCTTCCCTTTAAAAGAACCCAGGCTGAGAGAATCCTTTCCCCCAGATTTCGGTTCATGGCAGTTCAGTGTTTTAACAATTGAAACATGGTATTTGACTACTTGTAGTGCATTAACATTGGATATCTTTTGATGTGGGTTGAAATTTCATCATTGCATTTTATTGTTCTCCTCAATTGGGCATCTTATGTGAGTTGTCATGTACATTTGAAAATTAATCATACTCTATACAATGCCGAGAATGGTAATCCCAAATAAATAAATTTATATTTAAAAAAAATAATAAAACCTTTAGGTTCTTATTTCTCCATTTGGAGTTTGTCTCTTCCTTCTAAAAAAAGAAAATTCATAAAGGTTGTACTGATTACCATTTTGGTTAATTTCTTTTAAAATGAATTATAGCACATAATACTTTTCCTTCACAGTATCATAGGTCATGTTTCTCAGGAGATGGAGATTTATCTGTAGGAGGTTGATGAGGAAATGCCTTTGGAAACAGCTATGAGGGAATCTGAGGACAAAGGGCAGGCAGAAGGAGAAGCAGAACTGTGCCGTGGTCCTAAGAATGGGTTCAGCCAATTGTAGCTAAGGCTCTGAAGTTAGTATGGCTCTTCAGAAATATTAGATTCGAGGCAAGAGTCTTTGTACCTCCGTACTGGCTAGACTTTGGGTAGGTGATGATTCCAGGAGGGAGGGTAGCTTTGGCTAAGACAACTTCCTTGGGCTGAGGAGGAGTCCTAGATGGGACTCAGCTGTAAGCTGTCCACAGACATCAATCCTGGCATCTGGGGGTATTAGACCTCTGTTCCGAAGAGAGAATGAGGGCATCATACAAAGTTAAATTGACAACATTTAGTGAGGGGAATAAGGGGAAAATGCAATAAATGCAAAATGAGTTTAAGGAAACAGGAAATAGAAATAATAGGCTCTCAAAATAAGTGTCCATTTTCTATTGTTAAAGTATGTTAGTGTGTTAAATATGTGATATGGTGATACTGGGCAGGTTACATAAACATCTGTGTCTCCAATATGTTAGTGTTAAAGTATGTTAGTCACTCAGTCGTGTCCAACTCTTTGTGACCCCATGGACTATAATGTCTCAACTGAGATAATTCACTTTTATTAGAATAATCATAAAGAACACACCTTTAGTACTACAGGTTTTTTATTCTGTAAATTTCTAGATTTATTATTGCTATTATCATTGCCATTTATCTCTGATGGAATCTATGTACTTTCTTTCTAATATGTATACAGCAACCCAGAATCACAGGTAGCTTGCCTGTCTTTACGGGACTCATTTTTGTGGTAATATTTTGAGACTCTTATCTACCTTTTGGCTTCATTCAGAGTCATAGAACTTGAATCCCAGGCTGTCTTATTCTAAATTACCTTCAAAAGGGTCACTAAAATGATTTTAAGTTTCCTATTTGTTACTATCTTATTTGAGGTAGAATTCATAGTTTGAGCATTTCAAGAAAATAACACATCATTACATTTATGTATCATTTCGACCTAATTATTTGTTCTAAGTTGGTATCTGGAAAATATATGGAACTTTTTTAGGTGTAATTGCCTCTAAAAACAGTATATTTCAATGGAATCTCTTAGTTACAACATATAGGATTAGTGTGTTATTTAATAATCAATGTTATTATTAATGTGCTTTTACTAATGGGGTAAATGCTGTTTCGAATTGCATTTATGAACTTGGCCGTAGGACAAACAAGTACAAAAATCCATTTCTATTTTCACATATTAAACACCATTTAGTACTGATGTCAATGAAAATGTTTTTTTCTCTTTATACTGTTTAATATCATTTAACTTTATAATAACATTTATTAAACATAAAGCTCATTAATTAATTTTTTATTATTTAATATTTATTTTGAATTGAATCTGATTTTTTTCTGAGGGCTTCATAATTTACTGCCGTTATTACTCCCTATAGTCAGTAGAGGTAAAAAGCTTTATCATGCTTGAATTTATATACATTCTTAATTATGATGTATATTTTCTAGCAGAAATCACCTTTAGCCAGCATTTCAGAGTGAGTGTATATTATTTATGAATTAATTTATTGATTTCTTAAAATCTAACTTGTACCATAAAAATTTGAGTTAATATTAAAAAATACTTTATCTCACAAAATTAGAATAAAGAAGAAATATATAGGTATAAGCAAAGGAAAATTTTAAAAAGTTATTACTGAAAACCAGGGGAAAGAATATTAATATGTAGACCATACGGTCTTCAGTTCCTGAAGCTGAATTTCCAAACTGGCTCTGAGTTTTCCAGCCACAATAGAAAGTGATAAAGGCTCAGTTATGTATCATTCATTGTTAGAGAAATTGATAGAGTCATTTTCAATTTACAGATGACAAAAGTGAGACACAGATGTTTATGTAACCTGCCCAGTATCACCAAACCAGCTTGAATGGGGATATCAGCACAGTTAAGCTGACTTGTGTGGAAGCCCTATCCTTCTCTATGACATAGTTTTCAACATATGCCCCATAAAATCCCTGCAGAAAACACAGTACCAGAATCCAGAGATTGTTGTTACTGAGTTCCTGTTCTGAAAAAGGATCTCAGTGCATTTAAGGATAATTGTGTGTCTTTGCTAGTACATTTTGCTTAATAAAGTAAGAACATGTCTAATGTACAATCTAGAAAGTTAAATGAGGGTGAACACAAGATCCTTGTCACATTTTGTTTTCACTGATATCTAAATCAGGAGGGTGAATATGGCTGATATGTAACCATTTTTGACCTCCAGAATGATAGTTCCATGTGGTTCAGCCTAGTATTGAAAGTGATATTTTAAAAATACAATAATAAAGGAATGTCCCATTTGTTCACAAGGTCATGTAGAGATTCCCTGTAATAGGTCCTCTAATTCTACTTCTCATGTCTATATAAATCTTCTTAAAAACATTTGGTGTCATAGTCTACAGAAAGCAGCTTTCCATGATAAATCACTTTTTCCAAAGAGACTTAGCTTCCTTATCACTAATGCAGAGTTACTGAGATAAGAAAATGAATATAGTTGGTGTTTTTATATATACTTAAAAGTGATATGTAAATGTGAGCTTTCTCACTGTATGTTTAAATATACTAAATCAGGTTGACTTCAAATTTACCACACTGTCCTCTTTGCAAGCTAAATGACTCAAGCTACACTACACGGCTTATTATAGCTCCTTATTTCTGTCAGTTCTTCCATACCCAGACTTAAACAAAATAATGTAAATTTTACCACTACCATTGATTTTCTCTTTTATTCCCCCCTCCCTTTAATTTATGTTCTCTTTCTCCATTTAAAAAATCTTTATAAGACATCTTATATTTTTTTCTGGCACATGGCTCATTATTAATAAACACATTTACTAAGAGGATGTTCCACTTCAAACTCTTCAGTTCCATGGGCCACTGTGAATATGCAACCATGACCTAATTCAATAACATACGATTTTCCCTTAGCATTGACATTTAAAATGTTGCATTTTAAAAGTTAACCACTGGGTAGAAAATTCTGCTGTGTATCGTGAGGGCCTTGTCTTGCCAAATCTGTACCCATAAGTAACTAATGTGGACAAATGGACATACGTGAAGCAGTTAGGAATTGGTGTTTATAAGTCATTAGTGCACTTTGAAAGATAAGCCTTGACGAGGACTCACTGTGCCGTTCAGATGGTCACGTTGGTGCAATAGATGTTGAGCATAACGTTTATTTATTTTTTTAATGAGGCAATGAATGGATTGTTATGTAATGATAAGCTTTACTCCCTGTTGAAAGAATTTCATGTGTTCAAAAAGAAGTGATAGCATTTTGGGACAAGCATTTCCCCATGCAAAGCAGCAGATTAAGCTAGGTCTAAAGAGCAATCTGATATAATTTATTCTTGGCAGGAGAAGGGACTGGATGACAATCAGGTCCACAATTCCAGATCTAGTCTTTCTGTTCTGAGGGAGAAGATCAGCTGTGGTATGAGCTGTGAAGAAAATATAGTGTACTCCCAGAGACTTTCTGTGCCTGGGTAAGAGAGGTCTCGTCCTCTTCTCATCAGTGTAAGCCTGGCAAACTGTTCCCTTTTCACACACCAGGTCCCACCCAGACCCACCTTTCCCAGTGGGAACACAGATCAGGCTACCTCAATCCCTTGTTATTCCTAAATCCATGTATACACGTACTTTCACATCTATATATCTCCCAAAAGCTTAGTTGGTAAAGAATCCACCTGCAGTGCAGGAGACCCCAGTTCAATTCCTGGGCCAGGAAGATCTGCTGGAAAAGGGATAGGCTACCTTCTCCAGTATTCTTGGGCTTCCCCTGTGACTCAGCTGGTAAAGCATCTGCCTGCAATGCAGGAAACTTGGGTTTGATCCCTGGGTTGGGAAGATTCCCCTGGAGAAGGGAAAGGCTACCTACTCCAGTATTCTGGCCTGGAGAATTCCATGGACCGTATAGTTTGTGGGGTTGCAAAGAGTCAGACACGACTGAGCGACTTTCACTCACTCATTTAATTATAATCATGTAATACTTACTTCCCTTTTTGACTTTCTGAATACATTTCTGTACCTTATGTATTTGCTACTCAGGCAACAAATCCAGGAAATAACATGAATTACTGTAGCCCTCCTTCACTTACTCATCTTACAGTGCTTTCACTGAGCTCCACTGAGCTCCACTCCCCTCCCTGGGCTGGGCCCATCTTTGGGAATAGAGCCACTGCATCCTCTATCACCTCTGCTGTGTTTCAGGGATTGGTAATCAGAAAATATTAAAGCCTGTAAATGCATCAATTGGTTAAATCACATTCTTAAAAATTTGGAATGCTCTGATTTTAGAAACCTCAAAATAAAGTAATAGATGAAATAATATATAGTAGCTATTTTCCAAAAGTTTATAGACTATATATCTTAAGTTTCCAATGACATCATTATAGCAGAATCATCCTAACTATTCCAGATAAGCCTTTGAAGAGAATCAGTAATGTGTGATCTGTAGACAGTATCAGAATAATTTTCTCATACCCAGCCACTACTCAGATAGCATTCTTCTCTAGATTATGTCACTGTGTAGGTGGACTTTAGAGCCCAAGGGTCATGGGAAGTAAAGCTTGGTGACATCGTAATCCTCAAAGTGCAAATAGTAAGGGAATCAAAACCCCCTGGTAGTATGAAGTGAAGACAGTGTCACAGAGGGAGTCAGTGGTTGAAGTAGATTTACCTACTGCTAAAGCATTGACTTTCCTGATCAATTTATTTGTGTTTCCTGTAACTATATAGGTTTTCACCCTGATCAATGATATGTCCCTAAAGTCTATTCAGGTTAGTGTCTAAGTGGCAGATACAGTAAATCAGTTCCCTTGCCCAAAGCTCCTAATTTCAGGGCAGTGAATCAAACCTCTTGGATCTGGCAGCCATAGCTTGTTCTCAGTTGGATCTTGGGTCTTGGCCTTTGTTCAAAATTCCATGCCGGACTTTGTGATTTAAACAAGGTCAGAGTACCAGAAGTTCAAATTAGCATTGAGACATAGCTATTGATGTGCTTCTAAATCTCCATGCCAGTGTGACTGCTTCTCAATGAGTGTTGGAGGGCAGAGTGAACAGCAG
Source organism: Bubalus bubalis (assembly GCF_019923935.1). Lineage (NCBI taxonomy): Eukaryota > Metazoa > Chordata > Mammalia > Artiodactyla > Bovidae > Bubalus > Bubalus bubalis. The sequence continues at coordinate 77,830,388 of NC_059165.1, forward strand.
TGAAGAATTGCTGTCTTTAGGACAAATAGAAGCTGGTGATAGTTAAAGGACATTGCTAGAAAGAAAGAGTAAACCACAGTGGAGACAATGCATTAGTGTGGTTAGGAATGGGAGCTCAGTAGTCAAAATGTAGTATGCTGCATACTAGCTCTGTGCCTTAGGTAAGCTGGATAGCTTTTCTGAGTTTGCATTTCATTATTATCTTTAAACAGAAACAATGCCAACCTAAAGGGTTTGAAGTTCATAGAGCCCAATACTTAGTAAGCAGTCAATCAATTCTAGTAATGAATACCAATTTGAAAAGAGTGATGTGTGTTTTAGTAAGAAAATCATAGTTGCCACTTATTATATTTAGTCAATAAGCATTATAACCAGCAGAAAAAACTGTATAGAGATAAATGTATATGTATATATTTAGACCTATCTGTCTATCTGTCTGTCTATAGTTTAATCTGTTACAAAAAATGTATATAAGGTGAAGCTCCTAGAAGTCTTGCATTAAACTGCTGTGGAAGTTTTTCTTTGCAATTCATGGACTGTTTCCAGCTGTGTTTCAATAAAGCAGGGATCAGCAAACCTGTTTTATAAAGGGCCAGATAACTGTTTCAGGCTTTGTAGGCTGAGAGATAAAATCAAGGACATAATGTAAATAGTTATATAACGAACACTTTTCCATAAATTTTGATTCATGAAATTCAAAATATAATAATGAGTACAAATATTTGTAACACAAGTCTAATTGAATTATTAGACTTTGAGGGGGAATAGTATTTTCCTTAATAGTGGTTCAAAGTTATTGTTCCCTGTCATCAAATTGACTGCTGATATTCATCTGTAAAATCCGTTCTTAGCTTATGTGCTGTGTAGAGACAGGTGGCAGACTGGATTTGGCTCATGGGCTGTACTTCGCTAACCTTGGTCTTAAAGGATTAAGGAAGCAAAGAGCCTTGAGAGACTCTGATCAAATTAACATGCTAGCAAATAACAGTTTGAGTAGCCTCTGGCTAATTTTGAGTCATGAAGTGAGAAATACAGCTAAAATAGTGTCTGAACAACTTTAGATGTAGAATGCAAATGGAAACAAAGCTTGGGACTATGTCATGGGTCCCTGATCTCTGGAAGAACGTTCTGGAATCTGAAATTGAGTTTCCTTTCTCCCTTTTCATTTGCCTGAACTTTCTGCTAAGAGGGCAGACGGGGTCGACAGATACCTTATTATTTGCAGGTTTCTAGATGCTGGGGACATTTTAGCAGAAGAGAGAAAAGGCACATTAACTGAGGTGCTAAGGGATTCTCATTTCACTTCCTCTCTTCAATGATCATACATGCTTAGTTGCCTCAGCCATGTCCAACTCTTTGCAACTCTAAGCACTGTAGCCCTCCAGGCTCCTCTGTAGATGTAGTAGGAGTAGTAGTACTAGTTCAGTCACTCAGTCATGTCTTTGCCACCCCATGAATTGCAGCACGCCAGGCCTCCCTGTCCATCACCAAAGATGCAGGAGCTTGGAAATGGAAACAGACAAGAATGGAAATTACCTTTCCCCTCTCTATATGCCCAATCAGAAACAGCATGAAGAAGTGAAAGAAAATCAGCAGATAGTCCACAGACCCTTTTGTAAATAATAAAAAAAAAATGTGGATTAAGTTAATATTATTTTAAAGACAAGTCAGATAGGAAAAACGTGCAGAAACCATGATAGTGGTGGGGTGTCCAGCCCCTCTTGCCTGGCAAGACTGAGCTTCTCGTACACCTGGGGCTGCTAGACTGCTGCTGCTGCTGTTGGCATAATGGAGAGATGAGGTCAGAACAGGGAATCTAAATGTGACACTAAGAGAAACAAAAATATGTTGAGCTTTTGGCACCGTCAGCACTGTGGAGAACCAAAAAGATGAGAAGAGAGAGCCCTGGTTGAGGAGACCCACTGATACAGTTGCTGTTGACCTACAATGGCCTTTAGGGCTTCCCAGGTGGCTCAGTGGTCAAGAATCCCCCTGCCAATGCAGGAGACACAGGTTCAATCCCTGGATTGGGAAGATCCCCTGGAGATGGAAATGGCAGCCCACTCCAGTATTCTTGCCTGGGAAACCCTATGGACAGAAGGAGCCTGGTAGGCTACAGTCCATGGGGTCGCAAAGAGTCAGACACCACTGAGGGACTGAGCATGCACGCACACAAAATGAGCATGAACGCACCCCTTCAGTTGAGTGCAGCTGAGTGGTGGCAATTGCTGTACCCCGCAGTATTTTACAGGAATCATGACAGTAATTTTCTGTGGCAACTTTGCCATAATCTGAGGGTAGGGTAGATGAAAGAGCAGTGAGTGGCAGGGAGCCCATGAAAAGAAGAAAATGGGAAAACTGGTACCTCAGGGAAAGTACGAAGAGTCCCTCAATCTGATGGAAATTCGGGCTCTGTGAAGGCATCTGAGTTTCCAGCTGAGATTTAGGAATCCAGTACAGAACAGAGAGGACAAGGGCCTCAGTTTTATTTTTGCCTTATTATTATTTTTTTTAATACCTGCCTCTAAGACAAAAATCTAATTTTTTTCTCTGTAGAACAGCAATCACAGTAAATAACCTTTGGAATATATAACACACCCTGCAACATTTATCCATTTCAATTAAGTGCAAAAATTCCTGCTGGGAGTTCACTGTCACCAAGTGCATCAGCTTTCATGGTTTGAGAACTGCTTGCTTGCAAATCAGGTTGATGAGGAGTGAAATAGGACAGAGAAAAATCCTTAAACATTCTCTGCAAAATGACAGGGGAGGAAAGGATAAACTTTAAGAGTGGAAAAGAATCTCAGGGTTCAAGAACAGGATATTTTTTAACCCCTTTGTATTGGTTTACACTAAAATAGAATAATTGTCAAAGGATCTAGTTACCATGGTGATACATCTTTTAAGAGTATATAAGTAGATAAAGTCACTTAGCTATAATACCAGAAAATATTGAACACAATGTTACAGGTTTCCTTTCTTTTTAATATTAGCCTTTTTAAATTAAATAAAACTAATACAAAATTGAGTTTTGTATGCTGGAATAAAATGAGAAGAAAGGAATATATTATTATACAATATTTCATTTTTAGGAAGCATACATTTCTTAAAATATGTACATATTATATATATATATATTTTTTTTTTTCCTGGTATATATCAAGCTAACATAAATTGACCATTTGGGAACCAAGTACATTCAATTCACAACAGAGAATTTTATCCCTATAAATATGCTACTCACATTTTTTTTAACTTAAATGCTGCATATAAAGCAGTTAGCACAAAACCTGCCCCTAAGTAAGCCCTCACTACTTACGAATAATGATGAATCACTTTGCTACCTTTCCAGCTTTCCTTTTTCCAACTTCTAATCTCTTTTTGTCCTTCTTTCATCATGTCTCCCTGAACTTTCTGTTTGTAGTTCCCTCGATTGTCTTAGTTCCCTTCTCTTTTGCTCCCTTGTTTTCCTTTTCCTTCCATTTTTCTTAACTATCTTTTAAAAATTCATCCATTTTTAATTGGAGGATTAAAAAAAAAAAGATAAAGTAGAAGGGAAATAGTGTAACACTAATGCTTGGGTAACCCCACAACAGTGAAACCGTGTACTTTAGCAAGGTTGTGTAACATTTGATTTTAGATGAAGTGAGGTGCAGGGAATCCGGGGAAGTAAGCATAATAAAGGGGTGGCAGGGTGGAATTTGATAGGAGGAAAAAGAAACAGCCTTAAGTGAAAGAGAGATTTGAATAATGAGGATTAGTTTCCCTGGCAGCATCAAGACAGAAGTTTCTGTTTTCCTATGTATGCCAAGGAGCTTCATGCAATCTTTACTACCAAAATAGTAGATGACTTTAGCAGACATTCTGCAGGAGGCTTTAGTAGAGCACATTGCAATCTTAGAATTTTACCTCCATCATTGCATACAGTGCATAGCTTAGTGAAGCAGAAGATAGAAATAGAAATACAGTTGGTGAAGAATAATTGAAGTATAAAAGAAATACACTGACAGTCTCCTTCTTCCAGATCAAACATTCTCTTTGCTTAGCTCCATTTTTCTATGTTTTCCAATTACACTGGCTGGAATAAGAAAGATGTATGAAAACCCAGAGTTCACTTTTTTTTTTTTTTTCCTGTTTAAAGGAAATAAAACTATCAAGTAAGAACCATTCTTGAATGTAAGAATCTTCTTTCTGTCTTTAGTGATGGTAGTTTGATGGTGACCTATAGGTTGCTATGTTTGATTGTAGTTTAACCATGGGGAATCATTGTTTTGTGGGAGCAGTTCAGATCTTTAAGAGAACATTGCTCCTTGGTTTCTTCTCTGTGATGCCCTACTGACTTTGGTATTATTATGACCAGAATAAGCAGGTGAGGTAGCGGTCTAAGAGAGCTGGTAGAGGTCTAGAAGAATATGCCTGGTGTCCACCCTTCCATCCATAGCACGTCATTCCTAAATACAGTAAACGGGTCAGTGGACATAGGCACCCTCTAACAGGTCATTCTCATAAAAGCTTCATTTTTGGGTGAAGTAATTTGGATCTTTTGATTTCTGCCTTATTTGTATTTTCAATTATTTAGGCAGTTTGTCTTGCAACATGCTGTCACTATCTAAATGGTGCTTCAGAACCCTCTAAATTGGCACACATTTTGTGTAGAAGAACCCAAGAGAAAACAGAAGAAAAAGGAGTAGTATCTCCTACTCATAATGCTAGCTTATATTTAATTTCTGCATACATCTTTAAATATGTAAATATCCTACAAAGCATCATTAATTTATTGATGTGACTCTGCTAAGCCATTATATGGTGAGTTGACAAGACAGTGATAAAAGAGTTGTTAACTGACATCTAATGAATTGAAAACATCCACGGTCACCTTATTATAGTGAGTTAATTGAAAGGGTACTTATTAAAAAAAAAAAAACTCCATTAGAAATTTCCTTTTTTAATATGCTAGGGTTTTCTTTTCTGGTATTCTGAAAAAGAAAGTGTGGATTGAGTTTTATATTATCAGAGAACATGAGAATGGAATTTAAATGATGATTATATAATATGATGTCAAAGTCAATGAGATCTTATTGATCAGGACCCAGAGACACCATCTTACCAAATCCCCTCACTCTGGACTAACCTCCACATCAGTCTCACTATGATTATCCAGCCGTGCCATTATTGGTTAGGATAATACACTGTAGTTTGGAAATATTTTCCTTATTTCTTTCTTATACATAAGTTCTTCAGCAAATCTGTCTAGAGTTCCTTTGGAACACTTTTCTTCCTTCTTTAAAACAGTCAATTAGTTATTTGTTAGGTTTCATATGACATCACCTAATCAGAATGTTGACATTTCTAGTTTTTTATTTTGACAGTTTTTATACCTTCATCGTCCAAGTCATACCTCGGGATAGAATGCTTGAAACCTTATAACATATAATATTACATTCAGGGAAATTAGAAGTAATTTTAATTATTCAATTTTCTCCTATAAGAATATTATTTTTGTAAGGAAATGTGCATAGGCTTTTAGAAGAAATTTTATGTAAGAATTCACCTTCAGTGTTGTAGAATTATTTGGAAAGAAATCCACATACTAGAATAATGACAAAAAAGCAAAACCTCACTCCAAAGGGCATTCTCCAGAAAGAAAAGTCATTATTAACATTTGGCAGATGTCATTCTAGTAACTTTTCTGTATAAACTAGAATGAGTGGGTTGAGATTGTGTCTACCTTCTGTTTTCAGTGTCCCCAGGTCATTCTGACTTAGAGCAGGGTCCCTTAAGTCACAGGAAGGTTGTTACTCTCCCTGCGCTTTCTTTTCCTTTTCATCTCTGGTTGTCGTCCTCAGGGATCTGCTGCAAATGGAATGAAGAAGCTTAACTAGAAAGCACCTCTTCTCCTCTCCTGCCCTTATGGAGTAATCTTCTGGATTTCTGGGCAGAAATCTTTACATTTATTCATCAGATTCAGTAGTTCCTAAAAACCTAAACATATATATCTCTTAAGGTTTTTTCTTTGTTTTAATTTCAGTTTAACTCAACAAATATTTATTGAGTGCCTATTATGTGCTAGGCTGTCAGGGTTTGGGTATGTATAAGTAAATGGAGACAATGTTGGAACCAAAATTTTAAAGGGGAGATGGATAGTAAACAGTAGACATAATAAATTGGTAAGTTATATAGCATTTCCCTGGTAGCTCAGAGGGTAAAGCATCTGCAATGCGGCAGACCCAGGTTTGATCCTTGGGTTGGGAAGATCCCCTGGAGAAGGAAATGGCAACCCACCCCAGTATTCTTACCTGGAGAATCCAATGGACGGAGGAGCCTGGTAGGCTATGGTCCATGGAGTCGCAAAGAGTTGGATATGACTGAGCTACTTCACTTTCACAGCATTTTAGAGTGGCTTATCTGGTGGTTCAGCTGGTAAAGAATCTGCCTGCAATGCAGGAGACCTGGGTTAGGAAGATCCCCTGGAGTAGGAAATGGCTACCCACTCCAGCATTCTTGCCTGGAGAATTCCATGGACCAGGGGGCCTGGTGGGCTACAGTCCATGGGTTGCAAAGAGTCAGACATGACTGAGAAGTTAATTAGTAAATTAGTATAGTATTTTAGAAAAGGATAAGTTATGTGGAAAAAGAAAATGTAGACTGGTGTAAGCAGATCTGGAGTTCCAGGATGGATGGAGACAGGCGTAAGTTCCTATCTTGAGTACGATGGTTATTTCAAAAGTGTCCTTTGAGCAGAGAATTCAAAGGGTGAAGGAGTTGGCTATGTGAGTATCTATGGAAAAAGATTTATACTGATATGTAGACAGTCAGGGAAAACTTTCCAAGGCAGGATTGTGCCAAGTGTATTCAAGAAGCATTTGTGACTGGAATAGAGGAAGCGAGAGAAGGGGACTAGGATCAGATCAGATCAGTCGCTCATTCGTGTCCGACTCTTTGCAACCCCATGAATCGCAGCACTCCAGGCCTCCCTGTCCATCACCAACTCCCGGAGTTCACTCAGACTCACGTCCAGCGAGTCAGTGATGCCATCCAGCCATCTCATCCTCTGTTGTCCCCTTCTCCTCCTGCCCCCAATCCCTCCCAGCATCAGAGTCTTTCCCAGTGAGTCAACTCTTCGCATGAGGTGGCCAAAGTACTGGTGTTTCAGCTTTAGCATCATTCCTTCCAAAGAAATCCCAGGACTGATCTCCTTCAGAATGGACTGGTTGGATCTCCTTGCAGTCCAAGGGACTCTCAAGAGTCTTCTCCAACACCACAGTTCAAAAGCATCAGTTCTTCGGCACTCAGCCTTCTTCACAGTCCAACTCTCACATCCATACATGACCACAGGAAAAACCATAGCCTTGACTAGACGAACCTTTGTTGGCAAAGTAATGTCTCTGCTTTTGAATATGCTATCTAGGTTGGTCATAACTTTCCTTCCAAGGAGTAAGCATCTTTTAATTTCATGGCTGCAGTCACCATCTGCAGTGATTTTGGAGCCCAGAAAAATAAAGTCTGACACTGTTTCCACTCTTTCCCCATCTATTTCCCATGAAGTGATGGGACTGGATGCCATGATCTTTGTTTTCTGAATGTTGAGCTTTAAGCCAACTTTTTCACTCTCCACTTTCACTTTCTTCAAGAGGCTTTTTAGTTCCTCTTCACTTTCTGCCATAAGGGTGGTGTCATCTGCATATCTGAGATTTTTATATTTCTCCCGGCAATCTTGATTCCAGCTTGTGTTTCTTCCAGCCCAGCGTTTCTCATGATGTACTCTGCATATAAGTTAAATAAACAGGGTGACAGTATACAGCCTTGACGAACTCCTTTTCCTATTTGGAACCAGTCTGTTGTTCCATGTCCAGTTCTAACTGACCTGCATACAAATTTCTCAAGAGGCAGATCAGGTGGTCTGGTATTCCCATCTCTTTCAGAATTTTCCACAGTTTATTGTGATCCACACAGTCAAAGGCTTTGGCATAGTCAATAAAGCAGAAATAGATGTTTTTCTGGAACTCCCTTGCTTTTTCTATGATCCAGTGGATGTTGGCAATTTGATCTCTGGTTCCTCTGCCTTTTCTAAAACCAGCTTGAACATCAGGAAGTTCACGGTTCACATATTGCTGAAGCCTGGCTTGGAGAATTTTGAGCATTACTTTACTAGCATGTGAGATGAGTGCAATTGTGCGGTAGTTTGAGCATTCTTTGGAATTGCCTTTCTTTGGGATTGGAATGAAAACTGACCTTTTCCAGTCCTGTGGCCACTGCTGAGTTTTCCAAATTTGCTGACATATTGAGTGCAGCACTTTCACAGCATCATCTTTCAGGATTTGGAATAGTTCAACTGGAATTCCATCACCTCCACTAGCTTTGTTCGTAGTGATGCTTTCTAAGGCCCACTTGACTTCACATTCCAGGATGTCTGACTCTAGGTGAGTGATCACACTATTGTGATTATCTGGAGCTAAAGTCAAAAAGACATTAGAGCCTTGCCAGTGTAGCCCTTGTAACAACTTCAGCTTTAATCTGAGTAAAATAAGGGACCAATGTGAACTGTTGAACAGAGAAGCAAATTACCTAAACTATGTTTCTGTTTTTTTTTTTTTTCTTTTTCTGGCTCACTCATTTTTTAAAAATTTATTTAATTGGAGGACAATTGCTTTATGATATTGTGTTGATTTCTGTCATACATCAGCATGAATCAGCCATAGGTATATATATGTCCCCTCCCTCTTTAGGATAATTCTATTTTGTGTGTGTGTGTTGAGAATAGCCTGTAGGACATCACAGTCAGAAAAGAGAAAACTAGGACTGTTACAATAGCCTGGGTGACAGATAATGATCAGATGACTTGGATCAGAAAGGTTGCAGTAGAGATGGTAAGCAGTGACTGGATTCTGGTATGTTTTGCAAGTAATACTAACAAGGTTTCCTGACAGATTGGATGTGGGTTATAATAGCAAGAGAGGAGTAAGGTGAATTCATTGTTTTTGGCTCGATAATTTGGAGTTGCCTCCACTAAGATGAAGAAGGTTTCAGTGGGACAGGTGGGGGAAATATTAGAAGCTCTGTTTTTGACAGATGGAGCTCGAGGTGCTTTTTGGAAATACAGACAGAAATGCTTAATAAGCAATTGTATAAATCACTTAAAATTTCATGCTAGAGGTCTGAACTAGAGATTTAAATTTGTTAGCTATTGGCAAAGGGGTGCTATTTAAAGCCATGAAACTGATGAAATCACTAAGTAAGTGAGAGAGGAGACAGGAGCCAAGGACTGAGTTTGGAGGTTTTCAACATTAGGTCTGTTGATCTTGTGTTTTTGAATATCTTTTTAAAAATACTATGTTTTTACTCTTACCTGTTAAATTCAAATAATCCTCCTTTGAGAATATATACATGCTAGACATAAATGTGCTATTCATAGCAATGAATGGAGATGGTTAGGGTAGACTCCAGTCCAACTGTCCTTTACTAGACTGCACTTAAGCTATTCTATTGTATCTTTTTTTTTTTTTAATGTGTATCATTTTATAGTAGAGTTATGTGTCTGACTCTCTGTACTTGAAAATATATTTCACCTCTTCCTATTTTTCACTTTTTGTCTTCTCCCTACTCAATACAAGTGGGTCTATCATTCCATTTTCTGTGTATTTCCAAAGTTTATCTCAAAAATAGACATTTTTTTAGGTGTACGTTTTTGTCACCTTTAAGTATGAACCCTAACCAGTAAAATTAAAAAGAAGACAAATGCAATTTTTAAACAAGGCACATCAGTATGTATAGTGTGAAAAATTCTTGCATGAAAAATTTTGATTTTATTGGTAGTTGAACTTTTGTATAGTTTTAGAGATAATATTGTAAATGAACCAAAAACTGTATCAGAATATTGTAGGGTAGGGCATAATTATTTTAAATTTATATATAATATGGTTTACTTAATAATTAGTAAGAGATGTGGATCTAAATAATGAATCAGATTGTAATGACTTTTGAATTCAAAGTGATTTTCTGTATTTACTTTACATTGTATCAATTTTATTTGTACATGTTTGCATATATAGGTATAATGAACATATGTACGAGTTCCATTAGGGTACCATGTCTGTTTCTTTTTCTCCTCAAAATTAAAAATAGTGTTGCAGATCTCAGCAATAAGTTATTGTCTATTGATTAACATCATAAAGAAAAAAATATGCTCTTAAGATAATTTCTAAAACTTTTGTTTTGAAAGAATTTCAGTCACACACTGTGACCTTTCTGTGATCATGAGAGAGTTCTGTTTGAATCTCCTTAGGAGTCTATTGGTTTAAATGTCAGTGTTTACTCATTCCCATAATACTGATTGTTCTTACCCCTTTTCCAGTGCTGTAATACTGCATATATTTTACATTATATAACATACTTTACAAAGTTACTTTGCTTTTCCAGTTTAATATCTAACATATCTCATTCAAATGGTTCTGCAAATAAGGCGTTCTCTCGTTTTACCAAAAAAAAAAAAAAAAAAAAAAGCCTGGAAATAAATATATATACACACACAAATAATGGAAAGAATAATGTTAAGTGTGAAAAAAATGGCAATTTTGATGTATGAGAAATGACATTGTAATATTTACATTTTAATGGATCTCTCTCTGCTTTGGGCTTCCCTGGTAGCTCAGATGGTAACGAATCTGCCTGCAATGTGGGAGACCTGGGTTTTATCCCTGGGTTGGGAAGATCTCCTAGAGGAGGGAATGACAACCCACTCCAGTATTCTTGCCTGGAGAATCCCCATGGACAGAAGAGCCTGGTGGGCTACAGTCCATGGGGTTGCAGAGTCGGACACAACTGAATAACTAAGTACATCTCTGCTTTATTAGTCACTGATGAATTAAATCATAGCACTAGAATTATCTGCTATCTGCCTCCTATTAACCAAGATATTTTCCTATCTTTTAAAGTTTTAGATTATTGGTTTTCAGTGTTGTTTAGCATGATAGCGTGCTTCAGTGGGAATCATTATTTGATTCAACTTTAATTTTAAGAAAGTAATCATTTAAAAACCCTAAAAGGACACACATTTACTAATTGCTAAATTTGAAAGTAAATGAAATACAATAATTAGTGTATTAATTTGTTTTACCAAACTGATTCTTGAAATAAAAGTTTTTCCTGCAATTTCTGGGCATGTATTTGGCAACTGTGGAGAATGTGTTATTGAATAACAGGGTATAGTGTTATATTTGCTTCATTTGTAATGGTACATGATTTCTCATTTCCCAAAGGATACCTTCTACATACAAGGTAAAGCTTAGTGGATGCTCTAGCAAATATTATACACAAATTACCCATCTCATCATAAATGTATCATTTTATCCATGGTACAAGTAATTATTGTTAAATTGGAAGGTCCTCCCACCCACCACTGTTATTAGTAAGAAGGAGCTGAATTTGGCCAAGTAGGATCACCTTTCAGTTCCGATACTGGTTCTTTAACCCCAGTCATTTGCAGGTAACCGCAGTTAGCCTGGTAATGGAACTGAAGTAAAATGTGGAGTCAGACTGAAATAAGTCTTTCTTGAACTTTTGAATGATATTGATTTTTTTTTAACCATAAATAGTTATTCTGATATATTGAATGTTTTTTAAATGACATTTTTAAACACATATAATGTTAAAAGGTACTTTGAATAATACTTTCTGCTGAACAGTTCAGTTCAGTTCAGTTGCTCAGTTGTGTCTGACTCTTTGCAACTCCATGCACTGCAGCATGCCACGCCTCCCTGTCCATCACCAACTCCTGGAGTCCATCCAAACCCATGTCCATTGAGTCTGTGATGCCATCCAAAAATCTCATCCTCTGTCTTCCCCTTCTCCTCTTGCCCTCTATATTTCCCAGCATCAGGGTCTTTTCAAATGAGTCAGCTCTTCACATCAGGTGGCCAAAGTATTAGAGTTTCAATCAGTCCTTCCAATGAACAACCAGGGCTGATCTCCTTCAGAATGGACTGGTTGGATCTCCTTGCAGTCCAAGGGACTCTCAAGAGTCTTCTCCAACACCACAGTTCAAAAGCATCAATTCTTCGGTGCTCAGCTTTCTTCACAGTCCAACTCTCACATCCATATATGACCACTGGAAAAACCATAACCTTGACTAGATGGACCTTTGTTGGCAAAGTAATGTCTCTGCTTTTTAATATGCTGTCTAAGGATGGTCATAGCTTTCCTTCCAAGGAGTAAGCGTGTTTTAATTTCATGGCTGTAGTCACCATCTGCAGTGATCTTGGAGCCCCCCAAAATAAAGCCTGACACTGTTTCCACTGTTTCCCCATCTATTTCCCATGAAATGATGGGACCAGATGCCATGATCTTAGTTATCTGAATGTTGAGCTTTAAGCCAACTTTTTCACTCTCCACTTTCATTTTCATCAAGAGGCTTTTGAGTTCCTCTTCACTTTCTGCCATAAGGGTGGTGTCATCTGCATACCTGAGGTTACTGATATTTCTCCCAGAAATCTTGATTCCAGATTGTGCTTCCTCCAGCCCAGCGTTTCTCATGATGTACTCTGTATATAAGTTAAATAAGCAGGGTGACAATATACAACCTTGACGTACTCCTTTTCCTATTTGGAACCAGTCTGTTGTTCCATGTCCATTTCTAACTGTTGCCTCCTGACCTGCATACAGGTTTCCCAAGAGGCAGGTCAGGTGGTCTGGTATTCCCATCTCTGAACAAGGGACACTGAATTGTCTATTCATTGATTTCAGCCACATTAAATATTTACTATTTAGAAAATATAAGTAAACTGTTATTAATGTTTGCATTTCTAATTCCAACAAGATTTCTAGTACCCCTCTTTCAAGCAACTGAATTAGTTTAATTGAGGGATATTCTGATTTTGGAAGTCACCCAAAACGGCGATTTCAGCTGTATTTCTCTGTGATGTAGAATTTTGTCAGTATTCTGTAACCACAATGAAATCCATGAGTAATCCATTTGTGAAAGCACTTCAAAATTTTATGTTGTTAAGTCGCTCAGTCATGTCCAACTCTTTGTGACCCCAAAGACTAGCCCACCAGGCTTCTCCGTCCATGGAATTTTCCAAGCAAGAATACTGGAGTGGGTTGCCATTTTCTTCTCCAGGGGATATTCCTGACCCAGGGATCAAACCCGTCTCCTGCATTGCAGGCAGATGCTTTACTGTCTGAGCCACCAGGGGAGCCCCTGGTGTAGTATGTTGCTGAAATATACATCAATTGATGTATGTTGTTAAAATATATATCAATTCAATTTACTGCGTATACTAATTGCAATTTTGAATTTGTAAACATTAATATCTACTATTAAAATGCCACTTTGGATATTTAATGGACTGAACAAAGGTTTCCACTGCTAACAGTTTGGTCACTTCTTGGTGATAATCATGATGGTGTGACCACCAACCTAGAGCCTGGAATGCAGTCAAGTGGGCCTTAGGAAGCATCACTATGAACAAAGCTAGTGGAGGTGATGAAATTCCAGTTGAGCTATTTCAAATCCTAAAAGATGATGTGTGAAAGTGCTTCACTCAATATGCCAGCAAATTTGGAAAACTCAGCAGTGGCCACAGGACTGGAAAAGGTCAGTTTTCATTCTAGTCCCAAAGAAAGGCAATGCCAAAGAATGTTCAAGCTACTGCATAACTGCACTCATCTCACACTCTAGTAAAGTAATGCTCAAAATTCTCTAAGCCAGGCTTCAACAGTATGTGAACCATGAACTTCCAGATGTTCAAGCTAGATTTAGAAAAGGCAGAGGAACCAGAGATCAAATTGCCAACATCCACTGGATCATTGAAAAGGCAAGTGAGTTCCAGAAAAACATCTACTTCTGCTTTATTGACTATGCGAAAGCCTTTGTGTGGACCATAACAAACTGTGGACAATTCTGAAAGAGATGGGAATACCAGACCACCTGACCTGCCTCTTGAGAAATCTGTATGCAGGTTAGGAAGCAGCAGTTAGAACTGGACATGGAACAACAGACTGGTTCCAAATCAGAAAAGGAGTAAGTCAAGGTTGTATATTGTCACCTTTCTTATTCAACTTATATGCAGAGTACTTCATGAGAAACTGGATGAAGCACAAGCTGAAATCAAGATCACAAAGAGTCAGACAGGACTGAGCAACTGAACTGAACTGAATTGAACTGGTGGTTTAAATTTCCTCGGGCCCGGAGTAGGGGAGTGGTGGTGGAAAGGTATAGATCCACAGTGTGTTTTTGCAAACTGAAAGGATCTTCAGCATTTACACTAATGTGTTGCAATTATAGCTAAAAAAAGAATGTTGCTCTTGTTTCCCAGACTTTTCTAAGTGCTCCCAAATAATCTGGTTCCTTGGAGATATCAATCTTCTGTAATACCTCACAGATTCCTTTTTTCTAGGGGTTTCAGCCAGGTTTGGTGGAGAAGGCAATGGCACCCCACTCCAGTACTCTTGCCTGGGAAATCTCATGGATGGAGGAGCCTGGTGGGCTGTAGTCCACGGGGTCGGGAAGAGTCGGACTCGGCTGAGCGACTTCACTTTCACTTTTCACTTTCATGCATTGGAGAAGGAAATGGCAACCCACTCCAGTGTTCTTGCCTGGAGAATCCCAGGGATGGGGGAGCCTGGTGGGCTGCCGTCCCTGGGGTCGCACAGAGTCGGACACGACTGAAGCGACTTAGTAGCAGCAGCAGCAGCAGCCAGGTTTGGAGTGGTGGAGTTTAGCGCCGCTGCTGGAACAAAGTGTTGGCTGCTGACTAGCAATTGTATTGTGAATTTGTTCCCTGGAGGAAGATAGTGAAAAAGTAGGAGAAGTGAAATAGAGAGAAAGAAAATTGGTATGGAGGAAAATTGCTAAATCATGACCCTAAGGGCAGAAAAGGTTTTTTTTTTTTTTTTTTTTTTAATACCTGGACTCCGGAGAAAGCAGGAAAGAGCAGCTAAGAATGATTTTTAGCATTTTGTGAAATTTCTGACAGGCAGCTTTGAGGCTATTTCTATAGCATGAAGAGAACAGATGCAGGCTCTCATACATATTTCCTATTGAAGTAAGCAAGATTTTTAAAAAATTCTGATATTGATAACACACAGCAGCTTTATTTGTTTGAACATGGTACTTTTTTCCCCTGAAAGACTGAAACTATTTCAAATCAGGACCAGATACTTAAAATAAAAAAGACACCAAGGAATAATAAACAATAACCACATGTTATTCAAAAAGATTTTAAAGTGGCATTTATTCGAAAATTTAAGAGATTGATAATCATTAATTTTGTGAACAACCATCTTAGACTACGATTGATTTCAGTCTTTTTATCTAGCAAAAAATTAGCTGTATTTGTTGGCAGAAGGTGTGGAGAGAAACGTTATGAGGCATGAGGTGCTTGTATTATTCATTCATTAGTCTTTTGAATTATCAGTTTGGTATAATTGAATGTTTATCTTTTTAACAATGATTATTATATCAGCCTAATGCAATTGAAGTGTCTCTGTGTGTGTTCTGTGTGTTAAGTAGTGCAGTTGTCTCCGAATCTTTGCGACCCTACGTAACGTAACCAGACAGGCTTCTCTGTCCATGGGATTTCCTAGGCAACAATACCGCAGCGGCCATTTCCTCCTCCAGGAGATTTTCCCAGCCCAAGGATCAAACCGATGTTTCTTGTGTCTCCTGCTTTTGCAGATGGGTTCTTTACCACTAGTGCCACCTGGGAAGCCCCAAAGTGTGTAGTGTTTTATTTTTGCTTTTTTTTTTTTTTTCAGAAATGATTGTGGAAAATTGCAAGCATATTAAGTTTTCTTTATTTTGGGTTTTTTTTGATGAGTGGTTTATGCTTAGTGGGAGAGATGACTGAGACATGTTTAGAGTTTATTGTCTTTTACATTTGGGGATCTTTGTTATTTCAAAATGTCTGGTTGAAATTCATGCACATCACTCCTAAAACTGAGAACACAGCTGCTTCTGCAGAGACCCATGCCCTTGTTATTTTACTTGGAAACCAGTTTCTATTTTGTTGAACCTAGCCGTGTTCCATATTGTGGTGGATCATTAGACAGAAAATGGTGATGGAAGTGTTGTTTTCTTGAATGAGCCAAGCACATTCATACAGTGAATGTGTTCATACTTTTTGTCAAGCCGGGACCTGAATTGTTATCAGGGCCACAGCTGAGGACCCTCTGGAGCATCTCTCACCATCTTGTGCAAAGCAGTAAATTGATCTGTCTTGAATATAAGTGTGAAAATGCCTCTTTCCTCCTTGACCTGTCTTACAGACTTGGGCTTACTTTTACCTGAAAATTACGGGCTCTGAGGATAAAGGCGAGATTCTTTCTCAGTCCTCTAAGATCTTCTGTAGCCTCTCTCACCAGGTGCCCTGTGCACCATACCTCCCTGAGCAGCCAGAGTTCTGGTCCTATGGGCCTGTTTTCTACCCATGTCTTACTCCTTCCTGCCTTGGATCTTAGATATCCTGCACCCCACCCTCCCCCCCAAACAACTCTTTTCCATCCTTCAGAACTCAGACTAAAAAGCTTAGCCTTCTCTTGACCCCAGAAAAGGTTAATACCTACTTTGTGCTATCCTCCAATATCTTGTGCTATATTCCTTTGTAGCATTTATCATATTACAACTGTAATTAATTTTATTATTGATGCTTCAGTATCTACCAGCCCCAATCAAATGTATGTTCTGCGTAGGCATGTGGAACTGTGCCATGAACACAGAAGATACGCAGTAAATACTGTTCAAACAAATGAATTCAGATCCATAAATATGGATAATATATATAATATATAACGTGTCATATAAATAATTTTTAAAACAATTCTTTTGAGGCCTTATACAGGATTGCTTTAGAGTTTGATGTAAGGCAGAAGTAGCGCAGTCTAGAAATATAGCAATAAATTACTGTTTTTTGAAAGTCTGAACATTTTTCAATACTTCCCAACTCTGTCTCATTTCTAGTCACAAGCACAGGGTTTTGATGAGCAGTGTAGAGCAAAATGCCCACTAAAGTATGCATTATACTCCTAAAAACTGCTGATGATCAATTAAATATGGTCTTCTGCCATATTTCTGCCAAAAAAAAAAAAAAATGTGGTCTTCTGCCACAGTAGATATAGGGCTTTAAAATATAGGGCTTAAGGACATTTTGAAAAAGTACCTGTTTCCTAGGATTCAGGTGCTGAGATACCCTCATATACAAAATCATTTTTTATAACAAACATTAGTTTTTAGTAATAACTGTGGATCCAAACATAGGAGCATTCCTGCTGGGATAAATGGGGTCATACAACTTTCAGGGCCGAGGTGGGCTACTTTGGGAATAGACATATTCCTCAACTGAAAAGGCATTTCTGCCAGGATATCTTGGCCTCTTCATATGCTTCTGATCTCTTTCTGAATCAATATGTATATTGATTGGTATCTATCAATATACATATTAAATATGTATATAGACTTCCCCTCACCCTTCGTTCTTTTTTTTCATACTCGTAAGTATTCAATGAAACCATAGATTAAAGATAAGTAAGTAATCTTATCTTGAGAATAAGTAATCTTATCTTGAAACTCAAGTAGTCTTCCTGAGACTAAAATCATTGGCATTTCTTCCAAAAATGCTAAAACTCTGTGTGTCTCTGTGTGTGTGTGTGTGTATTATATCTTACAGGAGGCTTTGTGTTTCAGAGTTGGAGCAACCTCTGGGCTTTGTTTTAGCCATGACCTTGGTATAAGCCTTCAGCCATCTTGTTGCAAGGTTTTGAGTGTGGACACAGTTATGATGATGTAGCTTTTTGATAAAGGGATATTTTCCTCAGGATACATTTATCCTTTTCTGTTTTTACTGCTAACTAACATGGCACTCTCATAACATCTTAATTAATGGTTTCTCATGATTTGTAATAAACCTTTTAATTTTAGGTTTTTAGAGAACAATTAATTGCAAAGATAGTCCAGAGAGTTCTTATATACCTCTCACCTAGTTTCCCCTAATGTTAACATCTTTCATTACCAAGATATATTTGTCAGAATTAGGAAATTAATGTGGATTCTTCATATTTTAGAAGGTACACTATATAGTAATTGATTTACACCAGTCTTCATGACCCAGATAACCATGATGGTGTGATCGCTGACCTACAGCCAGACATCCTGGAATGTGAAGTCAAGTGGGCCTTAGAAAGCATCACTACGAAAAAAGCTAGTGGAGGTGATGGAATTCCAGTTGAGCTATTTCCAGTCCTGAAAGATGATGCTGTGAAAGTGCTGCACTCAGTATGCCAGCAAATCTGGAAAACTCACCAGTGGCCACAGGACTGGAAAAGGTCAGTTTTCATCCCAATCCCAAAGAAAGGCAATGCCAAAGAATGCTCAAACTACTGCACAATTGCACTCATCTCACATGCTAGTAAAGTAATGCTCAAAATTCTCCAAGCCAGGCTTCAGCAATACATGAACCGTGAAATTCCAGATGTTCAAGCTGGTTTTAGAAAAGGCAGAGGAACCAGAGATCAAATTGCCAACATCCGCTGGATCATGGAAAAAGCAAGAGAGTTCTAGAAAAGCATCTATTTCTGCTTTATTGACTATGCCAAAGCGTTTGACTGTGTGGATCACAATAAACTGTGGAAAATTCTGAAAGAGATGGGAACACCAGACCACCTGACCTGCCTCTTGAGAAACCTGTATGCAGGTCAGGAAGCAACAGTTAGAACTGGACATGGAACAACAGACTGGTTCCAAATAGGAAAAGGAGTACGTCAAGGCTGTGGATTGTCACCCTGCTTATTTAACTTATATGCAGAGTACATCATGAGAAACACTGGGCTGGAAGAAGCACAAGCTGGAATCAAGACTGTCAGGAGAAATATCAATAACTCAGATATGCAGATGACACTACCCTTATGGCAGAAAGTGAAGAGGAACTCAAAAGTCTCTTGATGAAAGTGAAAGTGGAGAGTGAAAAAGTTGGCTTAAAGCTCAACATTCAGAAAATGAAGATCATGGCATCTGGTCCCATCACTTCATGGGAAATAGATGGGGGAAACAGTGGAAACAGTGTCAGACTTTATTTTTTTGGGCTCCAAAATCACTGCCGATGGTGACTATAGCCATGAAATTAAAAGACGCTTACTCCTGGGAAGGAAAGTTACGATCAACCTAGATAACATATTCTAAAGCAGAGACATTACTTTGCCAACAAGATCCATCTAGTCAAGGCTATGGTTTTTCCAGTGGTCATGTATGGATGTGAGAGTTGGACTGTGAAGAAAGCTGAGTGCTGAAGAATTGATGTTTTTGAACTGTGGTGTTGGATAAGACTCTTGAAAGTCCCTTGGACTGCAAGGAGATCCAACCAGTCCATTTTAAAGGAGATCAGCCCTGGGATTTCTTTGGAAGGAATGATGCTAAAGATGAAACTCCAGTACTTTGGCCACCTCATGCGAAGAGTTGACTCATTGGAAAAGACTCTGATGCTTGGAGGGATTTGGGGCAGGAGGAGAAGGGGACGACAGCTCATGAGATGGCTGGATGGTATCACCAACTCTATGGACGTGAGTTTGAGTGAAGTCCAGGAGTTTGTCATGGACAGGGAGGCCTGGCGTGCTGCAATTCATGGGGTCACAAAGAGTCAGACACGACTGAGCGACTGAACTGAACTGAACTGACACTTGGATAATGGAGATAAGGAGGAAAATTATTGTGAACAAAAGATGAGATTAGTGAGAATAGAGTTGTTGTTATTTAATTTCCAGGTCATGTACAATTCTTGTGACCCCATGGACTGTTGCCCATCAGAATCTTTTGTCCATGGGGTTTCCCAGGCAAGAATACTGGAGTGGGTTACCATTTGCTTCTCTAGGGGATCTTCCTGATGGAAACATCAAACCTGCATCTCCTGTTTTGACAGGCGGATTCTTTACCATTGAGCCACCTGGGAAGCGCTATCCATATTACTCATAGATCATTTACACATAGTGCATCACATTGGCTTCAGTTTATACTGCTTTTCACTTCTGAAAATCATTTAACTAAAGGCAGTCATGTGTTATTGAAAGGGCATCAAGATAGGAGTGAGAACTTATTTCTAATCATGGAATTACTAACTCGTTGGCCTTCAACATTTTACTTGTTCTCTTTGTATCTCAGTCTCCTCATCTGTGAAATGGAAAGTTTAAACTGAGGACCTCTAAAGCATATGTTGGCTTTATAGACGGAGGATTTGGTAATCATTTCTTTGATGATCAGGTACAGTCACTATTCAGTGTCCTGTCAGGCTGTGGAATAATTCAGGCCAAATCATGAGTTTCTGTAACAATCCTTAGACCTCTATGATCATTGTGGGAGCAAAAGTCTAGACCAGAGCGCACAAATTCAAATGGATGATATTATCTAGCAGATACAGAACTAAGTGAAAAGGTAGGAGTTAAGGACGCTGATGACTTGAAGAGCCCAGCCTTTTCCTAATGGTGCAGCTGTTACTCAGCTTCCAAGGCCTATGCCCCAGAAGAACATCTTTTGACCTTTCAAAGGAAGCCACATCAATAGCTTTTCATCTTTATTAGCAACTAATTCAGTTTAAAGAAACCAACCCTTAAATATTCAGTAGTCTGGAACTTATCCAGTGGATGCCAGTTTGTGATTTCTGTTCCTATTTCTGCAGCTTTCCAACATTTTTGCCCATTTCAACATAATAAATGCCTGTTTCTTCACAACCCAGTACACACTTGTGTGTGTGTGTGTGTTACATGTGTATGTGTGTATGTGAAACTAAAATTAAAAAATAGAATGACAATCATAATACAATTATATTTTCAATTTTATTCAATATGACATGTTTTGTATAGTTTTATATTTCACTTCTTGAAAAAAAGTAGTCACACACAGACTCATTGAGTACAAGACCCACCAAGTGGTTGATTTCCTAGTCATTGCTCCTTTTCAGAAATCTAGCAGGTACTACTCATGATGGCTGTATGTGATTTTCCCACCGAGATATCTGATATCTGAAGTATCTCAGAGGGGTTTCCTCAGCTTGATGTCTTGAGGACAGTATGAATATATTGCTTGCTGGGAATTTGATGTTTCCAAGCAAACTTTTCCAGTATACTGGGAAATAATGTCCCCAACAAGAAGGCAATGCTGAGCAGAGAGGATGGGAGAGAGGGGACAGAGAGAGGTTTATTTAGGAACATTAAATGGAACATTGCATGTCTTTTTGGTTGACGAGATAATTTTCTTCCTTTTAACTGCTTACATGTGGCATGTCTAAATGTTTGTTCATATGCACATAGATGTATCCATAAAAATCTTTGTCTCTTCCAAATGTTTTAGTTATTTTTCTAGCAAAAAAAATTAATTTCATTACATAATCAGTATATATGGCATTATATATTGTATTCTGTCCATGAGGTTTATTTTGATTATACTTGTTATTTGGAGTGGATCAGTGTTTTCCACCTAATATGAAACTCATTGGTAGGGTTTCTTTCAACCCTAACACCTTATAATTATATAGTTGACAACTTATATATGGCATGGCTTTCATAATGTCATAAAGTGGGGTGAAAAATCTTACCTTACACTTCTTATACTATAAGTCAATGAAACTTGATTTTAGGAGAAAATATTGGCCAAAAAATTGTTAAATATAAAAATAAGATGTCATATCATTCTTTCTAAATTACATTCTTTTAAAAATTGCTGCATGATATATAGTTTATAGTGGAGAAATGTCCTAAAAGCATATATTTTGTCAAAGAATCATTAAATATCAAGACCATGTTAGACTACTTGTAATGAATAATTTGCCTTATTAAAAAGAAAATAAAAAGACATTGGGTACCACAGAGTTGATTTTTGTAGATCTTACACATCCATTTTTTCCTCAATTTCCAAATATACGTGGAAGGAAAATATCATTCTCAAACAGTTTGAAAAATAAGATGTGTTCTTATCAATTTCCTTTTGAGTACTTTAATATACACTCGAGGTTCTGTTTTCTGTTGATCTCAACAATGTAGTTCAATGAAGATATTATCTTCTTCAACTGAGGTAGATCGGTACCAGCTTTGCTATGCAAGTGCTTTCCATATATTACTCTCAGAGCACTACAAGGAGTATTTTTATCATTTCCATTTTATAAGTGCAAAAGCTGAAATTTAAAATGTAACACAGTTCTAGAGTCTATGTTCTTAACACTTTATCCATATTTGGTAAAAAAAAAAATTTATTTGCAAGGCTGTCAATATTTGTCATCATACTCCCTAAAATATAGAGATGTTTGGTGGCTCAGACTGTAAAGAATTGGCCTGCAAAACAGGAAACCCTGGGTTTGGAGTATCCCTTGGAGAAGAGAATGGCAACCCACTCCAATATTCTTGCTCACAGACAGAAGCCTGGTGGGCTATAGTCCATGGGGTCACAAAGAGTCAGACACAACTAAGTAACTAACACCATCACTTTCAATCATATAGCCATGGCTAATATTCAGTCAGTACATAGTGATAAAGATTACCTGTTGGATTGTGAAATTACTGAAATGTTTTCCTTTGAAAGATAATTGTTAATCTGACCTTGTCTCCCTGCCCTCTTCCCTACAGCCAGAGCTTCCCTCAGTGTACCAACAGGTCCAGCCCCATTCAGAAGTGAAAAGATTATTGCCTGGCACAGCAGGAGCTGGCAGAAGCCTGTTCCAGTACACAAGCCAGGCTCTTATCTACAAGCCCTGTCTACTTATCAGTGTTTGTAACTTGCAGCAACAGTTGCTGTTATTGATCAACTGTGTGCCTGATCTGCTGAATCAAAAGCACACCATGGGAGGTGACCAAGGATTTGACCAGAGATGTCATCTCTACTCTTGGGAGTCTTGGGGGTGAGCATTGAAATCCAATCATGTCAATGAAGGAGCCTTAGATGTTTCTAAAGAATTAAACTATTATCATTTTCCAAGACTGCCAAAAAACTCCCAGATCACTGAGTCCTTATTAATTCCTGGGAAAATACACCTCATCCCCCCCCCCCCCCAGAAAAGACAGGGAAACAATATGGAAATTCTTGGGATATAATTTTAGTTGCCAAGTGAGGCAGAAAACAGAAGAAAAGAAAGTGTTAGTCATTCAGTCCTGTTCAACTCTTTGTCACCCCATAAACTATAGCCCACCAGACTCCTCTGTCCTTGGAATTCTACAGGTGAGAATACTGGAGTGAGTAGCCATTCCCTTCTCCAGGGGATTTTTCCCACCCAGGCATCAAACCCCAGGTCTCTTGCATTGTATGCAGATTCTCTACTGTCTGAGCCACCAAGGAAGTTCTGAATATTTCACCAAATCCCATCCATCCATCATGGTCTGCCTAAGCAGGGTGACAGAGCCTCTGGCAGCCTGTCCTGAGAAGAAAAATGTAAGATCTGGTGACTCTCCTATCTGTGATCTTTCTTTATAAAACCTTGACTAGTATTTGTAGATGTGGCTCTTTGGGAAGGTAGATCATCCTCATTATGATACAATTTTCATTTTTTTTACAATACTGATTATCTTTTGGCATTATCTATAAGAACATACAGTCAGGAAGCAACAGTTAGAACTGGACATGGAACAACAGACTGCTTCCAAATTGGGAAAGGAGTATGTCAAGGCTGTATATTGTCACCCTGCTTATTTAATTCATATGCAGAGTACATCATGAAAAATGCTGGACTGGATGAAGCACAAGCTGGAATCAAGATTGCCAGGAGAAATATCAATAACCTCAGATATGCAGATGACACCACTCTTATGGCAGAAAATGAAGAGGAACTAAAAAGCCTCTTGATGAAAGTGAAAGAGGAGAGTGAAAAAGTAGCCTTAAAACTCAATATTCAGAAAACTAAGATCATGGCATCCAGTCCCATCACTCCATGGCAAATAGATGGGAAACAATGGAAACAGTGAGAGACTTTATTTTTTGGGGTTCCAAAATCACTGCAGATGGTGACTGCAGCCATGAAATGAAAAAACGCTTGCTCCTTAGAAGAAAAGTTATGACCAACCTAGATAGCATATTAAAAAGCAGAGACATTACTTTGTGAACAAGGTATGTCTATTCAAAGCTTTGGTTTTTCTAGTAGTCATGTATGGATGTTAGAGTTGAACTGTAAAGAAAGCTGAGTGCCAAAGAATTGATGCTTTTGAACTGTGGTGTTGGAGAAGACTCTTGAGAGTCCCTTGGACTGCACGAAGATCCTTCCAGTCCATCCTAAAGGAAATCAGTCTGAATATTCATTGGAAGGACTGATGTTGAAGCTGAAACTCCAATACTTTGGCCATCTGATGCAAAGAGCTAACTCATTTGAAAAGACCCTGACACTGGAAAAGATGGAAGGCAGGAGGAGAAGTGGCTGACAGGATGAGATGGTTCGATGGCATCACTGACTCGATGGACATGAGTTTGAGTAAACTCCAGGAATTGGTGATGGACAGGGAGGCCTGGCATACTGCAGTCCATGAGGTTGCAGAGTTGGACATGACTGAGTGACTGATCTGAACTGGTAAGAACATAATTGATAAAAAAAAAAAAAAAAAAAGGTTCTTGCTTTCTGTCCCAGGCTGTTTGAAAAGCAGAATGTCAGTCACTGAAATGAGCAAAGTAGTCACTTATTTGAAATGTTTAAAAATTTCTGCAACAATTATGAATTATCCTCGTGCTGTGAGACTTACACTCAAAAAAGGGTAAAGATATGAACGTCTATGGGGATAGAATTTTTGTTGTTATTCAGTCGCTCAGTCCTGTCCAACTGTTTCCAACCCCATGGACTGCAGCATGCCAGGTTTCCCTGTCCTTCACTGTCTCCTGGAACCTGCTCAAACTCATGTCCATTGAGTCAGTGATGCCATCCAACCATCTGGTCCTCTGTAGATATAATAATTTATTTGATCTCTTCAAAAATTGATTAAAATGCACAATAAATGAGTCTATCAGTTTTTTACCAAAGCAGGCAACCACATAGGCAGTGGGTGAGAAGTCATTTATTTACATTTTCTTGGGACCTTAGTTCAGTGATATGAAAAACAAGCAAACAAGAAAGCAAAGCAAAAAATCCTGGACAATGACAATGAAAACCCCAAGTTTTTTGATAAATGAATATGATAAATTATAGATTCAGGATGTGTCTCCTCTGCATCTGTGAGCTGATCATAAAAGTGCTATGTCTAAAGAGATACTGAGGAAGGTAGGGGTTTTTTTCAAGTTGAGAATCTTGTTTTCAAAAACGCAACCAGGATGGTATGACTCTATCAACAAATACTGCAGACAGACATGCATGATTGATATTATCTGTAGCTACTTCTAAGTAACGAGCTGCAAATATATCAAATTTCTTAATATTTAGCAACTTACCTGAACCATATATAGTTGTGAGTTTTTAGCTATAGACACATCAATGTTTTCTAGTCACTTGTTTACATTATGTTACTATTCTTTCATAATCTTCTCCTTAACATTTACCCAGCTGTCAATTACAGTTTTTTAAGTAAATCGTCTCAATGAAGGCTTGAAAATTTAAGAAATTTATAAAGATATTGTCTTTAAAAAGTAGTCAACAAGAAAGAAAATATTTAAAAGTATTGTGTATTTTTCATTGCTGGTCAAAGGAAAATGCTTTATGTTAGTCAAATCAGAGTTGTTTTAATAGAAACATTGAGAAGTTTATTAAAAAAAAAAAGAAAGAAACAGGTCAATTGAGGCTATTTATGCTCTGCACGGTTGACAGAGTAGCATCAATTTAAAGGGTCAAATATTATAATTAACCCTCAAATCTTATTCTTTCCTTTGGTAATTGTCCTAGAATTGTCTCTTATCAGTGAAGTTGGAAATAAACTAGGCCTTGGCACATGAACAGTTCTATGAAGACCTACAAGACCTTTTAGAACTAACACCCAAAAAAGAAGTTATTTTCATTATAGGGGACTGGAACGCAAAAGTAGGAAGTCAAGAAACACCTTGAGTAACAGGCAAATTTTGCTTTGAAGTACAGAATGAAGCAGGGCAAAGGCTAATAGAGTTTTGCCAAGATAATACACTGATCATAGCAAACACCCTCTTCCAACAACACAAGAGAAGACTCTACACATGGACATCACCAGATGGCCAACACCGATTCAGATTGATTATATTTTTTGCAGCCAAAGATGGAGAAGATATATACAGTCAGCAAAAAGAAGATGACTGTGGTTCAGAGAATGGCATTGAAACATGTAAAATATCATGTATGAAACGAGTTGCCAGTCCAGGTTCGATGAACGATACTGGATGCTTGGGGCTGGTGCACTGGGATGAACCAGAGGGATGGTATGGGGAGGGAGGAGGGAGGAGGGTTCAGGATGGGGAACACATGTATACCTGTGGCAGATTCATTTTGATATTTGGCAAAACTAATACAATTATGTAAAGTTTAAAAATAAAATAAAATTAAAAAAAAATGAACTCCTTATTGCTAAATTCAGACTTAAATTGAAGAAAGTAGGGAAAACCACTAGACCATTCAGGTATGACCTAAATCAAATCCCCTATGATTATACAGTGGAAGTGAGAAATAGATTTTAAAGGACTAGATCTGATAGAGTGTCATGATAGACAGAGGTTCATGACATTATACAGGAGACAGGGATCAAGACCATCCCCAAGAAAAAGAAATGCAAAAAAAATCAAAATGCCTGTCTGAGGAGGCCTTACAAATAGCTGTGAAAAGAAGAGAAGGGAAAAGCAAAGGAGAAAAGGAAAGATATACCCATTTGAATGCAGAGTTCCAAAGAATAGCGAGGAGAGACAAGAAAGTCTTCTTCAGCAATCAATGCAAAGAAATAGAGGAAAACAATAGAATGGCAAAGACTAGAGATCTCTTCAAGAAAATTAGAGACACAAAGGGAACATTTTATGCAAAGATGGGCTCAATAAAGTACAGAAATAGTATGGACCTAACAGAAGCAGAAGATATTAAGAAGAGGTGGCAAGAATACACAGAAGAACTAATCAAAAAGATCTTCATGACCCAGATAATCACGATGGTGTGATCACTCACCTATGGCCAGACATCTAGGAATGTGAAGTCAAGTGGGCCTTAGGAAACATCGCTATGAAGAAAGCTAGTGGAGGTGATGAAACTCCAGTTGAGCTATTTCAAATCCTGAAAGATGATGCTGTGAAAGTGCTGCACTCAATATGCCAGCAAATTTGGAAAATTCAGCAGTGGCTGTGGGACTGGAAAAGGTCAGTTTTCATTCCAAACCCAAAGAAAGGCAATGCCAAAGAATGCTCAAACTAAGGCACAATTGCACTCATCTCACACGCTAGTAAAGTAATGCTTAAAATTCTCCAAGCCAGGCTTCAGCAGTACGTGAACTGTGAACTTCCAGATGTTCAAGCTAGATTTAGAAAAGGCAGAGGAACCAGAGATCAATTGCCAACATCCGCTGGATCATCAAAAAAGCAAGAGAATCCCATAAAAACATCTATTTCTGCTTTATTGCCTATGCCAAAGCCTTTGACTTTGTGGATCACAATAAACTGGAAAATTCTGAAAGAGATGGGAATACCAGACCACCTGACCTGCCTCTTGAGAAACCTGTATGCAGGTCAGGAAACAACAGTTAGAACTGGACATGGAACAACAGACTGGTTCCAAATCAGGAAAGGAGTACATCAAGGCTGTATATTGTCACCCTGCTTATTTAACTTATATGCAGTGTACATCAATAGAAATTCTGGGGTGGATGAAGTACAAGCTGGAATCAACATTGCCAGGAGAAATATCAATAACCTCAGATATGCAGATGACACCACCCTTATGGCAGAAAGTGAAGAAGGACTAAAAAGCCTCTTGATGAAAGTGAAAGAGGAGAGTGAAAAAGTTGGCTTAAAGCTCAGCATTCAGAAAACTAAGATCATGGCATCTGGTCCCATCACTTCATGGCAAATAGATGGGGAAACAGTGGAAGACTTTATTTTTTGGGGCTCCAAAATCACTGCAGATGGTGATTGCAGCCATGAAATTAAAATATGCTTACTCCTTGGAAGGAAAGTTATGACCAACCTAGACAGCATATCAAAAAACAGAGACATTACTTTGCTGACAAAGGTCCATCTAGTCAAGGCTATGGTTTTTCCTGTGGTCATGTATGGATGTGAGAGTTGGACTATAAAGAAAGCTGAGTGCCGAAGAATTGATGCTTTTGAACTGTGGTGTTGGAGAAGACTTTTGAGACTCCCTTGGGCAGCAAGGAGATGCAACCAGTCCATCCTAAAGGAAATCAGCCCTTAATTTTCATTGGAAGGACTGATATTGAAGCTGAAACTCCAATACTTTGGCCACCTGATGCGAAGAGCTGACTCATTTCAAAAGACCCTACTGCTGGGAAAGATTGAGGGCAGGAGGAGAAGGGGACGATAGAGTTTGAAATGGTTGGATGGCATTACTGACTCAATGGACATGATTTTGTGTAAACTCCTGGAGTTGGTGATGGACAGGGAGGCCTGGAGTGGTGCAGTCCATGGGGTCGCGAAGAGTTGGACACGACTGAGCAATTGATCTGAACTGAACTGACACATGTTATCTTTTCATGGATTGATTTTAACATTCTGATGTGATCTGACTTGGCCAAGAAGTGACTTAAAAAGTAAGCAACAGACAGTGATATAAACAGGTGCGTGACTGCTATGCTTTTTGCTTTCAGTTAACTTACACAAATTAGCTTCTGATATACTGAACCAATTTTAAATGCACTGATA
Source organism: Bubalus bubalis (assembly GCF_019923935.1). Classification (NCBI taxonomy): domain Eukaryota; kingdom Metazoa; phylum Chordata; class Mammalia; order Artiodactyla; family Bovidae; genus Bubalus; species Bubalus bubalis. Next base: position 77,859,141 of record NC_059165.1, read on the forward strand.
TCTGAGTGATAAAAAGGTAGAGAGTTGGTGTTAAAAAAAAAAGAACCAAAAAAAGTAGGTTCTCTCTCTGTCTCTTCACACACACACACACACACACACATACACATCCATGTACACACCAATACACATTTGTTTCTTAAAAAGAAATAACAAATAAATAATAAAGCTAAATTACCATTCTAGAAGAGTGTATTGACCTATTTTCCTCATATTTCCAGGTTGCCTAAACTTGTATTTTTTTCCACTTTTATTCTTTAAAAGATAAATTTGTTAGAATAATCTTCCTAGAACATAAATTCCAACATGTCCTCCCAATATTAAAAATTGAAAGTGACTCTCTGTGGTCTACCCCATAGAATGAAATTGCAGTCTGAGTTTTAACACACTTCTTAATATCTGATCTTTCTCCTTAACGTCCCCACTATTTCTTCTTCTTCTGTAAGAGTCAAGCAAGCTTCTTCTCCTTCCTTCATAATAGCTAGTGTTTTCTCTGTTTCTGTGGTATGAAACCACCTTTTTTAAGCCACATCCATTACATATTTCGCTGATCACTGGATCCTGTACCCCTAGTCCACCCTGAGACCTTTTCTGGCTATGTCACCTTCAGTGAACTGTCTTCCTGATATCCCTGTGTTACTGCTGCCATTTTTCACTTCCTCAAGTTTCTCTCCACTTATTAGTTATTCAGCTAGACTGTGAACTTTTTGAGAGGAGTAATCACAATCTGTATGTCTTTGTACTTCTGTAGCATCTCATATGTATAAAGATTCTGAATACACACTTGGTGAGTCTGACATTTATCAGTAATGAATTAGGGGCCAAGGCAGTTCATGGCTAAAGTGGCTAGGATGCAACATTGGTCCAATTAATTAAGTTTCAAAACCAGTAAATGTTATTGTGTTCCATGGCTACAGATTTGTGTTGCCCTAACTTTTGGTTCATCTGCAAATTAATTATTTCAGCAAATGCTTATGAAGCATCTACTATGCATAGGAATGCTGTTAGGCACTTAGGGATACAATGTTGAATTAAAAGAGAGGAGTTCCTGCTGGAGTTTATATTCTACCCTGAGGGACTAAAATTATATAACACCTCATAGAAATGGACAGTTGCAACACTCTTCAGCCCTGGAAAGGATACCTATGGGGATTTGGCAAAAATTACAACAAAGTTTCTTGGGAGAGGAAAGTAAAGAATGAATGCACATTAACAAGTGATGATAAGGAGGTCTGACTGTGCTTGATAGAGAGAATGCAATGCCATTCGTAAAAGCGTCCTCATGAATGTGAGATATTATATGGCATTTTCTGTGCTATTTTATTTGTCCCCATCACTGGAAAAGCACCTTCAAACCTACAGTCCTCTGTCACTGCTTACTCAAGACATTATACAATTTGTTGGGAAATTACAGATTTAGTAATTAGGTTTGAATATTTTGTATCTCAATTTTTCTAAGAGGTTCTGTAAAACAAAAAGTTATTTGACTGAACTGAAAATGGAAAGGAACAGAAAAAGTGTTAAATTATGGGTTTATTTTACAGGCACAAAATATAGGAAGTTTCTGGGTTTGGTGAGTAGCTAAAGGGTTTAGGTGAGTTACCAAAGGAGTAAATAAAGAGGTTTTAGAGCACAGCTCTGCTTCTCTTCCAGTCTTATGAGAGCAAGAATTGTTCTAGTACCCTCTGTGTTGTTTAGGATTGATAGGAGTGAGTGAACCTCAATATATGTAGTAAACATAGGTGTTTGCAAGTGTATCATCTTTGAGTCAAACAGGCCTGGTTTTAAATCCTGGTGCTGCTGTTCAGAGGGTGATTTCTCTATCAGTGAAAATAGAAACACTATTAAGAGGATTAACTGGGTTAATACTTGTGCAAGTGCCCAGCATGATAGATAAACACAGATGCTTCTTTTATTTTATCCCTCTTTCTGTTCTTATCCTCACTCCTTTTTTTTTTTTTTTCTTCATCATTAACATATTTTTTAAAACACAATACAGCCTAAAGGAGGGAAAGGCTGAACTTGGCAGATGCCTTGATTGTTTCAAATCTTCATTGCTTTTCATTAGCCCTCAATATTGTGTTTATTCCGGGAGGCTGCATTAAGATTTGACTTTTCGAATCAGATGAACTTGGGTTAAATTGCTGGCTCTCAGGCTTACTAGCTGTGTGACTTTTGTCCCGTTATTTAACTTCACTTTAGATTCAAATTCATCCTTTATTAAATGTGGATAATAAGTGCTCCTTCATCAAGTTATTCTCTTAGCAATCATGAGTGCATGCCAGTGCATGTTAGCTTCTTCTGTTGAACTGAAAGTGAAGCCATATCAAATGTCACTGTGTGGTAAACCAAGAATGCTCTACCCACAGCCAGTGCTTCCTTTGGTGAAACGTAAGACCTGTGCATTCTTCTGAGGGTAGTGTAGCATACTGTTATTTGCTTATCGTGTCCGACTCTTTGCGACCCCACGTACCGTAGCCCGCCAGGCTCCTCTGTCCATGGGATTCTCCAGGCAAGAATACTGGAGTGGATTGCCATTCCATTCTCCATCTTGTGAGGGTAGGATATGATAAATATGTAACAGAAATTGCTGTTGGATGTGGACCCAGTGTTGGTGCAGGAGTATGGAGAGAACCATTAGCCACACTGGAAAAGGTGCCTGAATCACCAGAGGGAAGACACTAGTGAATTCTCTGACTTGGTAGAACAGGTTCTCATCTGCTAGCATTGTGCCTTATTAACAAGTATTGAGGTCACAAAGAGTTGGACACGACTTAGCAACTGAATAGCAACACCATTTGATTGGATGGATGGATGAAAATGTCCACCAAGAGCTCAGTGCAGGATGTCCAGAGCATTTCATGGATTTATCCCCCTTTTGTAGAACCAGAGGAAAACTTTTCTGCTGATGGAGTCACAAACAAAAATGAGTCTCAGACATCCCATCAGATCTCAATCCCCTGTGACATTCGTAGACTAAAAGTGGCAATGGCCTTCGCAGTAGTGGCCTTCTATACAATATGTATACTGTTTTGATAAGAGCACGTGAATTATGCTGATTTGAAATTCAGTTTCTGTCTCCCAGAAACCTCTGGTGGTTCCCTTCATTACCATGGCTGCAGATATTGTCAGTGGGAAGTAGTGGTAAACACTTCTTTCTAGTCTCATTATATTGCTTCAGGTGACTGCTGTGGGAACTAGAGGCTTTATTCTTTTTATTGATAGTCATTGATTATGACATTAAAATGATCTACAAAATACAGAAGAATTATAACCAAATGATAGGTATATATGTTCTTTGGGGAAATCACATTGATATCTGGAATATAGCCGAATCAAATGGAAAAAGGAGGCACAGAGTGAAACACGATATTTATAATTTTACCATTCAGAATCCATGTCATTTATATCACTTAAAATAAACTTGAAAGTCCAAAATGTATTTTCTGGTCACATGTGAATTATTCCTATCTTGTCCTACAAAACTGTTCCAGTTTCTTTTTTATGTTAGAAAGAGTTTTAGGAAATTCTTGTCATTCAGAAGCTATTATATTTTATATATAAAACAAAGCCTTTTTTCTTGACCTTGGACTAAACTTGTGGAAATAAATCATGTGCAAATTTGTTCTGCAACTTTCTAAGCTTAGACAAAATGTATCTTACAGTAATGAAAATTTTGCAGAAGAATCTTTAATAAATTATCAGGATTATAGTTTTATTTCCATAGCATGTCATGCCTTAGGAAGTTCTTTAGCACTCATTTCCTATTGATTTTTAGAGCCATCCACTGCATATTGATATTGAAAGGAAGATCAGAATTCAAATGAGGAGACTGAAGTACTGAGCTTGCCTTCTTAACTAGCCAGACTCATGATATTAACTAAATATTTTCAGTGCTCTGAGGTCACACATTTCAGAGAATGGACCAGATAACTATGAACTCATCTATTTCTCTCATTTTATAGGTAGTCCAGAGATTTTAACTGGTATGTCCATGACAAATTTGACTAAGTAATTTATGTAAAAATATAATACAAAACTTTTCTGCCTCAGTTTTACTTCTATTTCCACAACACTTAGACAACATGGAGAATGAAGGTTAACAGGTTTTCATAAGTGGTAAATAATTTTCTTCCCTTTTGGTGTTGTTGTTTAGTTGCTAAGTCATGCCCAACTCTTTTGTGACCCCATGGACTGTAGCCTGCCAGGCTCCTCTGTCCATGGGATTTCCCAGGCAAGAGTACTGGAGTGGGTTGCCATTTCCTTCTCCAGGGGATCTTCCCAACCCAGGGACTGAACCTGCGTCTCCTGCATTGGCAGGAAGATTCTTTACCATTGAGCCAGAAGGGAAGTCCTTTCTTACCTTAGTGAAAAATGAAACATCATGCAAGGTACATACACAAGTCATAATTCTGGCAAAATTTTATAGACTTGTTATTAAACCATGGTTTCGGGATGTTAAAAAGATCGCAATGACCAGAAAGTGAAAGTATTAGTCGCTGAGTCGTGTCTGACTCTCTCCAACCCCATGGGCTATAGCCTACCAGGCTCCTCTGTCCATGGAATTGTCCAGGCAAGAATACCAGCGTGGATAGCCATTCCTTTCTCCACAGGATCTTTCTGACCGAGGAGTCAAATCCAGTCTCTGCATTGCAGGCAGATTCTTTACTGTCTGAGCCACCAGGGAATTCCACCCATGATGACCAGAGTATTGTGTATATTCCTTATGAACAGTATCATGACATTCATTTAACGTTTCCATAGTACTACTAAATAGTAAATTACATACTACTTTCTGTGTATCATAACTTGATTTTAGTAAGGTATTTTGCAAGGGTCTCATTATGTCTTTGCTTTGTGGAGAGACCCTCCCCCAAATCAAGAAGAAAAGATGCTTCAAATTATGACTTACAGTTTTTCAAAGAGAGAAAGATTATGAATAATAACTCATGCGGGCCTGCATTTCAGCAGTTTTTTGGTTTTCTTGTGCAGATGCTTTATCTTTTCTGCTTTTTATTTAAATCACTTGGTCTCTTGATTTTTAAGATGACTATCACACTGCACTGTCTTCATAAGGTATCTGCAAAATCATGAAATCATCACCATCTTCTTTGTTCACATTACTTTAGAGAATTTATTTTTAATGCCACACCCACAACAACTGGTGAATGTTTTCAAGAATTAGAAGGCTCCTTGCTATTCTTTGAAACTCTGCATTCAAATGGGTATATGTTTCCTTTTCTCCATTGCCTGTCACTTCTTTTCTTTTCACAGCTATTTTTAAGGCCTCCTCAGACTGCCATTTTGCCTTTTTGCATTTCCTTTCTTGGAGATGGTCTTGATCCCTGCCTCCTGTACAATGTCACGAACCTCTGTCCATGTTTCTTGAGCTACTCTGTCTATCAGATCTAATCCGTTGAATCTATTTGTCACTTCCACGGTATAATTGTAAGGGTTTTGATTTAGGTCATACCTGGATGATCTAATGGATTTCCCTACTTTCTTCAATTTAAGTCTGGATTTGGCAATAAGAAGTTCATGATCTGAGCCACAGTCAGCTCCCAGTCTTGTTTTTGCTGATCATGTAGAGCTTCTCCATCTTTTGCTGCAAAGAATACAGTCAGTCTGATTTCATTATTGACCATCTTGTTATGTACATGTGTAGTCTTCTCTTGTGTTGTTGGAAGAGGGTGTTTGCTATGAACAGTACATTCTCTTCACAAAACTCTGTTAGCCTTTGACCTGCTTTGTTTTGTACTCCAAGGCCATATTTGCCTGTTACTCCAGGTACCTCTTGACTTCCTACTTTTGCATTCCAGTCCACTATAATGAAAAGGTTATCTTATTTGGGGTGTTAGTTCTAGAAAGTCTTGTAGGTGTTCATGGAACTGTTACACATCTTCAGATTTTTCAGCATTACTGGTTGGGGCAAGGACTTGGATTGCTGTGATATTGAATGGTTTGCCTTGGAAACGAATAGAGAGCATTCTGTCATTTTTGAGATTGCATCCAAGTATTGCATTTTGGACTCTTTTGTTGACTATGAGGGCTACTCCATTTCTTCTAAGGGATTCTTGTCCACAGTAGTAGATATAATGGTCATCTGAATTATATTCACCCATTCCAGTCCATTTTAGTTCACTGATTCCTAAAATCTCGATGTTCAATCTTGTCATCTCCTGTTTGACCTCTTTCAATTTGCCTTGCTTCATGGACCTAACATTCCAGGTTCCTATGCTATATGACTCTTTACAGCATCAGACTTTATTTCTATCAGCAGTTACATCCATAACTGGGTGTTGTTTTTGCTTTGGCTCTGTCTCTTCATTCTTTCTGGAGTTATTTCTCCACTGATCTCCAGTAGCATATTGGGCACCTACTGACCTGGGGAGTTCATCTTTCAGTGTCTATCTTTTTGCCTTTTCATACAGTTCATGGGGTTCTCAAGGCAAGAATACTGAAGTGGTTTGCCTTTCCCTTCTCCAGTGGACCATCTTTTGTCAGAACTCTCCACCATGACCCATCCATCTTGGGTTGCCCTACAAAGCATGGCTCATAGTTTCATTGAGTTAGACAAGGCTGTGGTCCATGTGATCAGACTGGTTAATTTTCTGTAATTAAAATCACTTCTCTGGCAACATTCTAATAAATTCTGTTTTGCTTTGTCCCTTTCAATATCTTCTCCTTGGATTAGTTGAATCCATAGGAGAAATACTAACTAAATTTGCAAATGACACACAGTTGAGAGAGGATAGAAAACATACTGAAGTTTAAAATCAAATTTTTAAAATCAAGTTTCTGTAATGCTGTTTTTGAAAGGGACCAGGTGTGTAGGCACAACTGCCAGATATGATTTTGTAGGTTTTCTTTGCAGATTCCCACTTTGGGAGGCTTCATGTCAATAATGTGTGTGCATTCTTTTGAGAGAATATGTTTTAATGTACAGTGTTTGTTTATTCATTCTTTCATTTGTTTGAGCCAAATTTGGCATTCATGAGATCTTGATTAGCTGGCACTATAGGGAGAAATTATTACCAAATTTAACATAGAGGGATTTCAAATACTCAATTAATATTTTAAAAATTCAGTTGTATGCAAGTAGGATGGTCAGGGTTTTTTTTTTTTTTTTTTTTTTTTTTTTTTAACAAAACTGAGTATTATAGAACTGGGTGGCTTCATTAAAATTAGCTCAATGAACACATGATCCCATGGAATAGTAATATAGGAATTCAGGTGTAAGGGGAAAAATGATAATGCGATTCAGATTGTAGCTTGGCTCTAATCTGAGAGGTAATTCTATTTCCTGAATGGGGACAAAATTGGATGAGCATAAATAGTAGAACTAGCATTGAGTAAGGACTATGCTGCAGATCATCTGTTAGTTGTTTTCACAAACACTATTTCACATAAGCCTCACAACAGCTAGACTTCCGTCTTCCCGCATCACCTCAACCAGAGCAACTTTACTGTTGCTCTGTAACTTGAAACTCTGTAACTTGAAAGACTGTGTTAGGTTGGGATTAGAAGGAAGGATGTTTTTGAACTGTGGTGTTGGAGAAGACTCTTACGAGTCCCTTGGACTGCAGTGAGATCAAATCAGTCAATCCTAAAGGAAATCAGTACTGAATATTCATTGAAAGGACTGATGTTGAAGCTGAAGCTCCAGTTCTTTGGCCACCTGATGTGAAGAACTGACTCAGTGAAAAAGACCCTAATGCTGGGAAAGATTGAAGGCAAGAGAAGAAGGGGATGATAGAAGATGAGATGGTTGGATGGCATCACTGACTCAATGCACATGAGTTTGAGCAAGCTCCGGGAGTTGGTGATGGACAAGGAAGCCTGGTAGGCTGCAGTCCATGGGGTTGCAAAGAGTTGGACATGACTGAGAGACTGAATTGAACTGAGAAGGAAGGAACGTAATAGAAGTATGTGACATAATTGTCTCATGAATTTAGTGAAGATTGCAATATTAACACAAAAAAGTTAACCAAAAACAGCAGAAGCAGTTGCAGCATGTCTTACATCACGGAAACTCATGCTGGCGACACTCGATATAGGGAGGGCTATGTCAGCAGAGAGGATGAAGCCCCATTCTTGCTAAGTCAATTATGCTTTTCTTAGGCAAGTTTGGAATCTTCATAAATATGTAGCATTTATTCATTCATTCTTTCAGTTTTAGGAAACTCAGCACTCACAGTATGATATCTTCATTCATGGTAAAGGAGCATTGGCCCCCTCATTCCAAATAATATTTAATATCACTCTGCTCCAGATTTTCCATATTTTGGCAAGCCCTTTTATCTCAGAGGCACCATATAAGATTTGCTTGAAAAGAGTTGTCCGCTGCTACAAGTCAGTCAGTTTGGGGAAACACAGTGTTTTACCTGTGTTAGTCAGCTCCAGTTGCAGTTAGCAGAACACCACAGACTGGATATATTAAAGCTACAGGAATTTAGTTTTCATAGTTCTGGAGCCTGGGAAGTCTAGGATCAAGGGGTTGGCAGATTTTGTTCTTTGTGGGGACTTTCTTCTTGGCTTGCTGCACCTTCACATGGAGAAGATAGAGAGCTCTGTCTCTTTTTCTTTTCATCTAAGGACTCTAATTCCATCCTGGAGCACCTACCCTCATCATCTCATCTAAGCCTAACTCTTTCTCAAAGGCTTCACTTCTAGATACCATCATGCTAGAGAGTTAAGGCATCAAAATACAAATTTTGGAGGGACACAGCCCTTCAGCTGGAAAATATTCATAACAGGGCCTATTTATTAAAATAGATTTTAATCTGTTTGGGTAAACTTGTAAGATTTTATTCGTTTGAGTTTCCTCTGTCACTTTCTTTTCCCTATATGGTACAACAAGATTTTAGTTTACAAAATATTATTCTGGCCATTTTCACAGTTGTTTCCCCATTTAGAAAAAAATTATTTTTATAAATGGTGAGCTCTTGTTTTCCTTTGTCAGTAATTCTACATCAGCCAAGTCATATTCTCTGAATGTAATCTCCAAGCACCCAGAAATATTGTTGCAAGCCTCAGAGTGTGATGAAATAGAAAATTAACAGTTTAAGTGATGTAAAATAGAACTATGTTTTAACTCACATTTTTTCTGTCTCCTCCCATAGCATACTGAAAAGCCTATGTTCTGGTGGCCAAAAAGAAACTTCAGTAAACAGCTCTGGAGTCTCTTGTAGTTCTGGGTCTAGATATATAATACTTTTATCTGTATAATCGGAGAAGGCAATGGCACCCCACTCCAGTACTCTTGCCTGGACAATTCCATGGACAGAGGAACCTGGTAGGCTGCGGTCCATGGGGTCGCTAAGAGTCGAACACAACTAAGCGACTTCACTTTCACTTTTCACTTTCATGCACTGGAGAAGGAAATGGCAACCCACTCCAGTGTTCTTGCCTGGAGAATCCCAGGGACGGGGGAGCCTGGTGGGCTGCCGTCTCTGGGGCCGCACAGGGTCGGACATGACTGAGTGACTTAGACTAGACTATCTGTATAATAAATAAATACTTTCTGCTTCCTCTTTATATTTTTGTTCAGCTTACATGCTGTTTGATTTTATCTGCACTCTTTTTTTATAAATTGCTTCAGATTGTAATTGCTAATGCAATTAATTGAACATATATTGATATGATAAAAAGAGATATGGACTTCAGGAAATCTGAGTTCAAAGAATTGACCCAGTTATTTCTTAGCTTTTTTACCCCCTAACTCTATTAAATTATTATTGACAAACAAAAGTTATATACATTTAAGGTAGAGAATGTGATGTTTTGGTATATGTATATATTATGAATTGTTTACCACCATTAAGCTAAAACAAATCCATCACCTCACATAGTTACTCCTTTCTGTGTTTGGAGAGAGCACTTGAAATGTATTCTCTTAGCAGATTTCAAGGACACAGTGCATTATTGCAAACTGTGCTGCACTTTAGGTCTCCAGAACTTATTTATTTTATTAATTTAACTAGAATTTCATACCCTCTGACCAACATCTTCCCTTTTGCTCAACCCCTGGGCCTTGTTAACCATTCTGCTCTCTTACTATAATTTGGCTATATTTTAATTTTATTTTACATATACATAAGATCATGCAGTGTTTGTCTGTGTCTGATTTGCTTCACTTAGGGTGATGTCCTCCAGGTTTATCCATGTTATTGTAAGTGACAAAGAGAATTTCTCTATTTTGTAGGCTAAATAATATACATCAGATCAGTCGCTCAGTCGTGTCCAACTCTTTGCTACCCCATGAATCGCAGCACACCAGGCCTCCCTGTCCATCACCAACTCCCGGAGTTCACCCAGACTCACGTCCATCAAGTCAGCGATGCCATCCAGCCATCTCATCCTCTGTCATCCCCTTCTTCTCCTGCCCCCAATCCCTCCCAGCATCAGGGTCTTTTCCAATGAGTCAACTCTTCACATGAGGTGGCCAAAGTACTGGAGTTTCAGCTTTAGCATCATTCCTTCTAAAGAAATCCCAGGGCTGATCTCCTACAGAATGGACTAGTTGGATCTCCTTTCAGTCCAAGGGACTCTCAAGAGTCTTCTCCAACACCACAGTTCAAAAGCATCAATTCTTCGGTGCTCAGCCTTCTTTACAGTCCAACTCTCACATCCATACATGACCACAGGAAAAGCCATAGCCTTGACTAGACGAACCTTTGTTGGCAAAGTAATGTCTCTGCTTTTGAATATGCTATCTAGGTTGGTCATAACTTTCCTTCCAAGGAGTAAGCGTCTTTTAATTTCATGGCTGCAGTCACCATCTGCAGTGATTTTGGAGCCCAGAAAAATAAAGTCTGACACTGTTTCCACTGTTTCCCCATCTATTTCCCATGAAGTGGTGGGACCGGATGCCATGATCTTCGTTTTCTGAATGTTGAGCTTTAAGCCAACTTTTTCACTCTTCACTTTCACTTTCATCAAGAGGCTTTTTAGTTCCTCTTCACTTTCTGCTTTTTTTCTTAATCATTTGTTAGTAGTCACTGAACATTCCATATCTTGGCTACAATAAATAATGCTGTGATTAACATGGGTGTACAAATTTCTATTGAAGAGGGTGGTTTTATTTCCTTTAGATATATACCCAAGAAGGTGATGGATCAAGTGATAGTTCTATTTTTATTTTTCTGAGGGACCTCTACACTGTTTTCCATAATGGCTGTACCAACTTACATTCTTACCAGTGTGTGCAAAGACACCCTTTTGTCCACATCATCATCGATACTTGTTATTTTTTTACTTTTTGATAATAACCATTGGGGTGTCCCCAGTGGCTCAGTGGGTAAAGAATCCTCTTGCAGTGCAGGAGATATAAGATGCACGTTCAATCCCTGGGTCGGGAAGATACCCCAGAGGAGGAAATGGCAACCTACTCTAGTATTCTCACCCAAAATCCCAGGGACAGAGGATCCCGGTGGGCTACAGTTTATGGAGTCGCAAAGAGTTAAACACAAATGAGCACATACACACACATCCTAACATGTGTGAGGTGATTTGTTATTGTTTTTTGATTTTCTTTTCCCTGACTATTAGTGATGTTGAACATCTTTCCATATTGGAGAAGGCAATGGCACCCCACTCCAGTACTCTTGCCTGGAAAACCCCATGGACAGAGGAGCCTGGTAGGCTGCAGTCCATGGTGTACCTTTTGGCTATTCATGTGACTTCTTTGGAGACACGTCCATCTAGGTCCTTTGCCCATTTTTAAAATCAAGTTATCTAGTTAATTTTTTTCTTGCTGTTGAGTTGTATGAGTTCCTTATATATTTTTGATATTAATCCCTTGTCAGATATATGGTTTGCAAATATTTTCTCATGTTCTGTATTGCCTCTACATTGTACTGATTATTTTCTTTGCTATGAGAAACTTTTTAGTCTGATATAGACAAATTTGATTATTTTTTTATTTTATTGCCTGTGTTTTTGATCGAAAAGTCAGATCCAGAAAAAATCAATGCCAAGACCAATACTTTGGGAAAATCTCTGGCAGTTCTAGATATGCATTTTCTCATGCAAATGAGTTTGGATATATATAGTTATAGTTCCTGTGGTTTCTTTTTCATTCTTAAATAGGGATTGTGATATATAATTACATTTAAATTCATGAAACACTTAGAAAAATACAAACTATATCTGATAACTAAGTTATTGATAATTAGAAATTATTTACCATTCCATGGAAATAACATGTTTTTCAAAGTTAGAATTCTTGTACATGGTATTTCTGAAGGATCATTTTAGAACTCATTCTACTTGAAACCTATTACTATGAAAGGCCATTTCAAATTCAGTAGTGGCAGTATATTGTCTTTGGTTAGAGGTTTTGAAGTTCTATCATAAAATACAGGAACTTCTCATTAGAAATGAGGTATTTTACCATATTCAGGTAGCATTTTTAAAATTTTAAGGTTATTTAAGCATTTCCATGGTTTTCATTTTTTTTGCAATTTAAAAACCAGAAGTCTAAAGAAATATTGTTTAAAATAATGCATTTTCTGTACAAACTAACTTGATTGTTGGAATCTTTTTATAGTGTATACATTTATCAAATCATCATGTTGTACACTCTTAAAAGCGTTCCAATCTTATGTGTTAATTCTACCTCAGTAGAGCTTCAACTATGATAAGATAAAAATCCATTCTTCTACAAAACAAAATAAAGACACTGAAATCTTCTCCACCTAAGGATTAAAGAATTAAATTAAGAAGTAAATTGGTATAATGACTTGGAGGTGAATTCTTTGTTTATATAGACAGTATGTAATTGTGGAAGGACAAAAACATTTGGAAGGATTAGATAAAGGATAAATCTACTTTTTTTTTTTTTTTTTTTATTGAGCTGGTTCTTTATCACTGCACATAGACTTTCTCTGGAAGCAATGAGCAGGGGCTAGTCAATTGCAGTGCATGAGCTTCTCCTCGCAGTGGCTTTTCTTGTTGCGGAGCACAGACTCTAGAGCACAGGCTTCAGAAGTGGTGGTGCAGGGCCTTAGCATGTGGGGTCTTCCAGGACCAGGGATCAAACCTATGTCCTCTGCATTGGCAGGTGGATTCTTAACCACTGCACCACCAAGGACATGCCTACTTCTGTGTTTTTAATGTAGGAAATATGGAAACCAAATTGGTATCTTGTCACTAGACTCTAATGTTAGTTCCATATGTAAATTTGAATATGATTTTGCATATCTATCATTTTAAGTAAAGATTAGCTCATATTATTCTGGGAGATAATGGAGTAATCATTTTTGAAACCCATATCTAAATTCCTTTATCAAATGATAGTCAATATATTCCAATTTTTCTTACATAATTTTTATAAGGAACTAGACTTCTTGCTTAATATTAATTAAATAACTTCAGTTACAACATCAACAAAAATATGCAGGCTTAATTTGGTCATTTGTTTGTTTTTGATTAATAGCACTCTTTATACCCTAAGTATAAATTAACATAAAAAGCTTTAGTGACTTGTGTTCAGTTCAGTTCAGTCGCTCAGTCGTGTTCACCTCTTTGCAACCCCATGAACTGCAGCACGCCAGGCTTCCCTGTCCATCACCAACTCCCAGAACTTACTCAAACTCATGTCCATTGAGTCAGTGATGACATCCAAGTATCTCATCCTTTGTCATTCCCTTCTCCTCCCATCTTCAATCATTTCCAGCATCAGGGTCTTTTCCAATGAGTCAGTTCTTTGCATGAGATGGCCAAAGTATTGAAGTTTCAACTTCAGCATCCATCCTTCCAATGAATATTCAAAACTGGTTTCCTTTAGGATAGATTGGTTGGAGACTTGTGTTAGTTGCCTATAATTGAAAGTTAGGTCCGGATGGATGCAGTGGCATATAGCATTGTAGTAGTTTTGGGGCAAGCTAGGAGAAGGCAATGGCAACCCACTCCAGTGTTCTTGCCTGGAGAATCCCAGGGACGGGGGAGCCTAGTGGGCTGCCGTCTATGGGGTTGCACAGAGTCGGACATGACTGAGGCGACTTAGCAGCAGCAGCAGTGTATTTATGATACATTTATATGCTTATGTTTATATTTATGCTAAAATCCTTGCTGAGCTTGAGCTTTTCAGTTTATGTGTGATATAACAGATATTGACTGGGGGGAAAAAAAGCATTTAAAAATATATTAACACCAGGTATAACCTTGAAAAAGTAGTAAACTGGTGTAATTACACATGTCATTGAGATGAAATGACATCTTGAGGTTCTATACTCTTTATATGTTTCATATGTTGAAACTAGCCCATTTAGACTGATATGATTAACTTGGGCTAAATGTGGAGAGTCATTTCAAAACTAGTAGCTTCAATAAGAACTTGTTCTGCTTTATTTGACTAGATTTCCAGTTCATCAAAATGTGATCTGGTAAGATCATAGGTGTTTGAAATAAAGCAGAACTCTGATTCATTTCTCTACTAATTCCTATGAGTGAGACTGCTAGCAAATCTCTAGACTTACACATGCAATAAAGCTAAAATAATACTCTACTTAAGGATTTGTGGGATGGAGAAAGGAAGAGTGTTTCCTGTGAAAAAGCCTTGTTAATTCTAAAGTGCATTACATTCCTTAATAGCTTCTTAAAACCCAACACCTCTAAAATATCATGATAGTTCTTTTTTTTTTTTTTTTTTTTTAATACCGGGCTTATTATAAGTACAATTAACTGTACAATTGCACCACATATCGGCTTCTTTCAGAGTATTTTGACATTTCAATTTATTCCGAATAGTTCTCCCCCCCCTGAATCTTGACAGGACTGTTTTAGCATATTCACACATGGATTGTGGCATATTCTGTGTTAAATACGTGGCGTGGTTGACTGGGGTGTATGACTTTTTATCCCATTCCAGTGGAAGTTACCAGAACAATAGCTTGACTGACGTGAACTTTTGTAGCCTTTTGAGTTTTAGTTTTCTTCTGGCGTTTATTTTCACCAACAATTTAGAATTTCTTGACCCTCATGACTATTTAGAACAATATCTTTTGCTGAGATATGCTATTGACTGATGGAAGTATTTTTGATTACTGATTTCACAACATAGTTATATCCATCTGTAAAAAACAAAGTGAGAAATTCAAGCACTCATCTCTTGTTTTGAAACTGACTAATTTCTAAGTAGTTTATAGGTATAAATTCTATAAAACATAAGTTTTAAAAGGGCATTCACTTTATAGTAAGACTCCTCTTCTGTCTTTCTCTCTCTGCTCTCATTCCTTCTCCTGGGAAGCAATACTTTTAACAGTTTGTTGAATTACTTTCCATACATATTCCAGAAGCAATTCTCTGTGAATTCAATCAGTAAAGAGTTCATACCCTACCTTAGTCAGTATCGTGCTTTGATATATTACTCTTAAATTGGTAAAAATGTGATTGTCTTATATAGTTCACAAAGTTCTTTCAGTTTTTTTTTGTTGTTGTTGTTCCTCAGGCATGCTTAACTCCTGCATAATTTCTAAGTAAACAGCTTTTCAGTAGTTTGTGTTTGGTCTTTCAAGCTTATCAGATCAGTGAGTGTTATGCTTTCATGCTCACCATATCTTGTGAATTGATGTAGAGGAATACATCTGTTATCCTAAGTTGGAGACTTCATGCCTGCTTTGTAAGCTTGTAATGGCACTCTCGTGGCTACACGTTGGCAGCATTGGCTCTTAACTTACAAATGTATGGTCAGTCTGTGTTGCTGGATTACTGGTCTTATTCATTTCATCTGAAGTGCAATCTACTTGCCTGGGGCCCTATTAATGGCTAAATACTTGTGTACTATCCCCGGTTGTTATGCTGAAGCCCTAACCTCCTATGCTAGGGTATTAGGAGGTGGGGCCTTAGAGAGAGAGTGAGGTTTAGATGAGGTCATGTGAGTTGTTCTCATGATGAGATTAGTGCCCTTAGAAGCAGGGACCAGAGAACTTCTTCTTTTCTTCATGTGAGACTGCAGTAAGAAGGTAGCTGGCCATCTGCAAAGCAGGAGGAAAGGTCTCATAAGACATCAGACCTACTGGCACCTTGATCTTGGACCTCTCAGCCTCAAGAGCTATCAGAAATAGATGTGTGTGTGTGTTTTGTTGTTGTTGTTTGTTTGTTTAAGTCAAGGGGTTTATGGTATTTTATTAGCCCAGACTGTCTAGCCCTTGACATGTCTGGCCCTCCTAGAGCCTTTTACCTGAGGGACTGGAACTTGCTGTGGTGTTTCAGTTGACCTTCCCACCACTGTGATTTTCCCATCACATTTGCCTGGCACAGGGTTCACAGAGCCTGGTGTGATGTTATCGGTAGGACAGCTCACAAAATTCTAGGAGCAAGCCCTGTGTGAGCCCTCGAGACCAGAACCTATCTTGTGCAGGCTCATTCTTCTTTCCACCCATTTCCACTCAGCTTCGTATGTCTGTTGGATGAGACTGCAGCATATGTGACAGCCATGACTTCATATAGTTGCACGATATATTTCTAATACAGTGTGATACAAACTCTAGTTTAAATGAATATATTGGGACTCGCCACTGTTTCTGTGGTTGTTCATGCATCACCAGCACCAGTGGGACAAGTGATTAGAAGCTTTGTGCTTTGAGGTAATTGCTTCTCTGGATTGCAGTCATCTTTTAGGAGACCTCGGGAATCCAGAAAAACAGAAGCTGATGGAACCAGGCACTGTGCAGCAAGAGCATAGACTGCAATGCAAATACCTGGGCCTAATAAGCTGGCTTTCAAAAAATATATGTCTCCAAGAACCGCCCAGGGAGAGTCTAGATCAATAGGGCTGGGATGGAACCCAAACGATCAGTACTTTTAAAGCCTCCCTATGTGATAAAGTTGTGCTTCTAGTGGGGAATTACTGTTCCAAAGAGCAGTCATCATAGATGTACTCTGTCATTGGTTACAGTTAGGGAAATGAGATGTTTATGGGAAAGATCATTCTTGAAAGAAACCAAAATAAAGTCATTCAAGGGAAAAATGACTTCTAATATTCTGTATCGGAGAAGGCAATGGCACCCCACTCCAGTACTCTTGCCTGGAAAATCCCATGGGTGGAGGAGCCTGGTGGGCTGCAGTCCATGGGATCACTGAGGGTCGGACATGACTGAGCGACTTCACTTTCACTTTTCACTTTCACACATTGGAGAAGGAAATGGCAACCCACTCTAGTGTTCTTGCCTGGAGAATCCCAGGGATGGGGAAGCCTGGTGGGCTGCCGTCTATGGGGTCACACAGAGTCGGACATGACTGAAGTGACTTAGCAATAGCAATAGCAATATTCTATATATATATATAAAAGCAGTGTAAAAGATCAACCCCTGTCCCTCATCTCCCCACTTCCTTTGCCACCTAATGAAGGGACCAGTTTAAATAGAAAATATTGTTCAATATTTGTTGATTTATTGTCTGTGTTGTATAACATAGCATATAGGCTATAGCGCTTTTTACTTTTGGATTGAACAGTGTACTATGAAAGTGAGAATTACACATTCTTTTGTAATAATAGACTACAAACGCTACAAGCATTTTTTTAAGTGATTGCATGCTTTTTTTGGCACACAAGATTTATACTTTAACTGTCTGATCTACTAGGTTAACTTCTCAGAACCATCTACATAGAAGTTACCTGCAGTGAATTTAGCTAATTTTAGGCAAATCATAAAAGTTTTTGGAATGCTCTTATCACTGGTTCTTGGCAAACTTGACGATAGGATCACCAGGCACTTCTCAGACCTCTGATATTAGGTCCCCTTTCTGATGCCTCCATCTATGAATGTTTGTTTCTCTTTCTGGGTCATATGGAATTCATTCATTTCTCTCTTATTTTAACAGCCTCATTCTATTTATTTCTTTCATCACTATCCTGCTTTTGTGGTCATTTGTTTTCTTGCTGCTTTTAAATGTACATAAATAGTTTAAATGTGTTAAATTGTCCTGTTTTATACTCATAAAACATTATTTTCAATCATTTGTTTACTTTATCTTTCATAAGCATTAAGGTACTTTTTAAAAATGATCTCTCTTATAAATTTGCAAATCTAATACTTGTAAAAACTCACAAGAGTGGTGCACAGATTTTCAGAGCACTAAGAGTAATATGCTGAAAAGAGACCAATGCTATGCAAATGTTAAGACAAGTTCATTGTTTTAGTCATAATAATAATGGGGTTACACAGAATCTTACATTTTGGGAACTGAGATACTAGAGTGAAAATTTGACTACCAGATAATGGAGAAAACATGGACCTGCTTTGCCTAATGTGTTCATTCAATAAGAATTTATTGTCTTGGGAAAGGTAATGAAATAAAACTCATGGTCCATGTACTTAGTGGGACAAGGGGACGTGCATACTACAGCACAGCAGAAAATGTCCATGGGAACATAAGACTCTAAAATAGAGAAGACAAGAACAGAACACTATCCCCCAAAACGCACAGCAGGAAAATTACTATGGTGTCATATGATGCCCCAGCATGGTCAGGAAAGGGTTCATAAAAGAAAAGGGAACAAATGGGGCTTTAAAATGTGGGTGAGAGTTTGCTAGAAAGAAGATAGAAAATAATAAATGTCAGGAGAGTGTTTGAAAATAAGGAACCTGGTTGACACAGCTGGGTAGAGTGTTCATGTGAAGGAACAATTGGAGATGAAATTAAGGGTATCTTATTACTCGTATGAGACAGGTAACAAAAGCTGGTTAAATAAATAAATAAATGATAGGGATTTTCATATCATGATGGCTTAAAATTCCAGAAATAGAATTCAGTTTAGATATGGCTTATGAGCCACTTGATGTGACAAAGAAGATGTGAAGATGTGACCAAGATGGGTTTTCTGTTATTGTTTCTTGACTCTATATCCCCAGGATTTGCTCCAGTCCCAAGTTTACAAGCTTTCAATCTTTATCAAGATGAAAACTTCTCTTTGGGAAGTTCTATAAAAGACAATTAAAATACTTTTTCCAAGAATCTCCAGCAAACATCTCTAAATGCTATATCTGCTATTCTTGAATTGATCACGGTAGATCAAGAGGATGGGATGTACTGAATGGTTCTTCCCTATCGGTTTCATTTCTAGAGCTGGCTTTGTGACACAGCCACCTGAACTTCCAAAAATGGGAAAGAAATGAACTTACCAAAGGAAAATTAGGGTACTATTGGTGTAAAAATGGAGCATAGTTGGTGAAAAGACAACCACCAGAAGTCCTGCATAGGAAAATAATTTGGGCCAAATGTATAATGTAGGGACTAAGGAAGTGCAGCTGGTTTTCAGTAGAAACATGGACTCATACAAAGCGCAATCAAAAATTACCCTTGGAATTGCACCGTTAGGTATTTTACCAAGGAGAATTCTTAAACAGAGGCAGTGAAAGACACATAAAATAGTATTCATAGTAGAAAATCTGAAAACCATCTAAGTGTCAATCAAGACAAGAGTAGATGAGTAATTTGTTGTATATTCACAAAACCATACCACAGGCAAAATGAATACACACACACACATATACACACACATATATATATGTATATATATATATATATATATATATATATATATACACATAGCAATATGCAGCAACATGGATAAGTGTTAGTAAAAGTGAAAGCGAAGTCGCTCAGTTGTGTCCGACTCTTTGCGACCCCATGGACTGTAACCCACCAGGTTCCTCAGTCCATGGGATTTTCCAGGCAAGAGTACTGGAGTGGGTTGCCATTTCCTTCTCCAAAATGTTAGTAATAAATTACTAAATATTAAATGAAAAGTGAATTCCCAAAGATTATAAACATGATGGTATTTTTGTAAACTTAAATGATTTTAAAATGTATAGCTTTTTAAGTACATATTGCTTTTAAGAATGCAATGCTGCTGCTGCTAAGTCGCTTCAGTCGTGTCCGACCCTGTGTGACCCCATAGATGGCAGCCCACCAGGCTCCCCCGTCCCTGGGATTCTCCAGGCAAGAACACTAGAGTGGGTTGCCATTTCCTTCTCCAATGAATGAAAGTGAAAAGTGAAAGTGAAGTCGCTCAGTCGTGTCCGACTCTTCGCGACCTCATGGACTGCAGCCTACCAGGCTCCTCCATCCATGGGATTTCCCAGGCAAGAGTACTGGAGTGGGTTGCCATTGCCGTCTCCAAAGAATGCAATAAGATTATACAAAAAGTGTTGAGACAGAAGAAAAACAAGTGAATAGGTAATGTAGAAGACTGTGTTATGTGGCTTATGAAAAAGAATAAAACAATAATAAATGACAGAATATGCAGTAGTAGGATTTTTTTTTTAATATATCATGGTCATTGACATCTTCTCTTAAAAGATGCTGTTTAAGCAGAGAATTGATGGGGAAAAGGGGTGAACTACGTAGAATTGCTGGAAATGAAAGTGTGAGCTTAGTGGGTACAAGGAGGGAATCTGTTTTGGCAGAGAAATAGTAAATGCAAATGCAGTAGGAAATGCCAGGGGAGTGTGCTTGCTGTGTTGTAGAGAATTTCAGTGAAGCCAGTACAGCTGAGGGACTGGGTACCAGGAAGAATGGTGAGACGTCAAGTCAGAGCAGTAGAGGAGGTTCATATCATGTAGGGCTGTCAGAACCAAGTAAGGACCTGGCTGTTAGTCTTCATGAGATAGGAATTAACCACTACAAGATAGCAGTCCATTGGAGGGCATTGAGGAGAAGAATGATGTATTGTTTAAAAGATTACTGTGACTGCTTTGTGGAGAGAAGGATGGAAAGGTCAAGCTGGGAATCAGGGAAAGCAGAGATCAGTTAGAAGAGTTTAAATTAATTCAAGAGAGGGGTGATGGTACTTTGGGAGAGTATGAGTGTTCTGAGCATTTACAACTTTGGAGCAAATTACCCCTGATTTAGTGGCTTGTACATCAACCATCTTATTATACATCACGTTTTTGTGGGCCAAGATTATAGGCAGGGTTCTCTGCCGGGCAGTTCTGCTTCATGAGGAGCAAACAAGGGTAATTTGGAGATATTCAGCTGGTATCTTATTTGTTGATCCAAGACAGCTTCCTCTACCTACTCAGGGTCTTACTACATGATCTATTCAGTATTCAGACTACCTACATAGTAGTTTAGAACTCCAGCAGCAGGTATCCCAAGAAGGCGAAAGTGATAGTTACCAGTGTCTAGATCTACAAAGTGCCACACCATCACTTCTGTCACATTGTAGTTGTCAAAGCGGTCATAAAGTGCCCCCAAATTCCAGGGTTGGGGATTTCGACTTATCTCTCTTTTTTGAAAATTATTTATTTGGTGACACCGAGTCTCAGTTGCAGCATATGGGATCTAGATCCCCAATCAGAAGTCGAACCTGGACCCATGCATTGAAATCACAGAGTCTTAGCTACTGGACAGTCAGAGAAGTCTCTAAACTTTATCTCTTGATAGGAGGACTCTCAAAGAATTTGTGGCCATATATAAACTGTCATAACACAAGAGGTACAGGGTATGAGAAGTGACTAATTCTGAATAGCTTTAAATGTTTAGGTTTGGCCAATGGATTAAATATGCATTTGAGAGAAAAAGAAGGATCAGGGATGGCCCCATGATTTTTGATCTAGACAACTAGAGAAACAGAGTAGTTTACTGAGATAGGGAAAACTATGGGAAGGAAAATCAGAGTGCATGGTAAGTTTTCATTTTGTGCATGGCAAGTTTGAGTTGCTTGTTTGAGAACCCAGTGGACATATCAAATAGGCTGTCAGGTATATGGTTCTGGAGTTCACGAAAAAGGTTTGGGCAGAAGCTATCTGTGTATAGATGGTATTTAAATTAATGGGACTGCATGAGTTTCATTTAGAGAGGAAGAGTAGGTGGAGGAGAGGAGAAATCTAATTACTGAGCCTAAGGGAAGTGCAAATATTTGTAATTATTAGGAAATGATGAGAAACCAGCAAAGAAATCAAGAGTAGGTCATGATGTAGACGTACCAAGGGAAAATGATGTCTAAGAAGCCTAGAGAAATCATTAGATGGAGTAGGGAATAATCAAATTTGTTACACATTGCTTATTACACAAATGAGGACTGAAACTTGAATATTTTCTTGGAGCCTAGACTGCTGATGGCCCTTATAGGAGCTATTTTGTTTGAGCCATAGAAACAAAAGCCCATATGAGTGGCTGCAAGAAAAAAAAAAAAATCTGGGAACAAGAAGAGAAAGCTTGCATGGACAAAACCTTAATACACTTTTTAGAATTCCTCTTGTCTGCCAAAAAGAAACACCCTGTTCTCTTTCTGGTGTCAATATCTGAACAGGGGCAAATGGATGGCCCTGGGCATTTGTATCAACTTAAGGGTATTTGCCAAAGCTGATGTCTATGATTTAAAGAATGTCAACTAGAGTTGTTTCTGGTCATTGAATATGCTTCTATTTGTCTCCTTCTGACACTGTTAAATATACAGAAGGTTTCATCACTTCGAATTTAAATGCTTGTTTAAAAATGCTTTCTTACTATTACGTCAAATGGCAAGAGGACTAAATTCCAGTTTCAGTTGCATGAAGAAAAAAATTGAATTTGAAAGCCTTTGGGCTTCTACTTCCCAGCTGGTCATAGTTCACAGCATTATCTGCTATCTTACTAATATTTCCTGCCTTGTCTATGAATATATTTGTGTTTGAGCTGTTGATATCATTGTGGCAAGGCATCAGCCTTCTCTTGCACTAACTTAGTAAAACTTTTGAAGGAGCACAGTGAAAAGTTTCAGACTTAGAACTGTCTGGAGTAACAAACTACTGCTGCTGCTGCTGCTGCTAAGTCGCTTCGGTCGTGTCCGACTCTGTGCAACCCCATAGATGGCAGCCCACCAGGCTCCCCCGTCCCTGGGATTCTCCAGGCAAGAACACTGGAGCAGGTTGCCATTTCCTTCTCCAATGCAGGAAAGTAAAAAGTGAAAGTGAAGTCGCTGAGTCATGTCCAACTCTTAGCGACACCATGGACTGCAGCCTACCAGGCTCCTCCGTCCACGGGATTTTCCAGGCAAGAGTACTGGAGTGGGGTGCCATTACTCACTAGCTAATACTGATGACAATGATGTTAATGGTAGTAATATCACCTCTACATCATGATGGCAAAGAAAAAGAAGGTGCCATGCTAATTATATTACACATATTCTCTGAAAGAATCTTTCCTGTAAACTGAGATAGGAATTACTCTTGTCATTTTACAGATGAAGAATAGAGATTTAATGAGGTTAAATAACTTGGCCAGTGTCATATATCTAATCTGTGCAGTCAACTTGGAAAGGCAGGCAGAATCTAGAGTTTATAAGGCTTGAATGCTGTCTTCCCTTTACTAACTTTAATTTATTTAATGAAATTAAGATAACAATTGATGTACTTATTCCTCATTGTGAGTAATGTATATAGGTGTGTGTGTATGTATAACTTTTTATAAAATACATATGTAATTTTGAGATAATTTCTAAAATGAAGATTGGAACATAATTATTTTAACCCTCTGATTGACCCATTTTTTAAGATCTCTTTCCGAGAACTTTTTTAAAATTTATTTTTTACTGAAGTGAAGTGAAGTCGCTCAGTCGTATCCGACTCTTTGCGACCCCATGGACTATAGCCTATGAGGTTCCTCCGTTCATGGGATTTTCCAGGCAAGAGTGCTGGAGTGGATTGCCATTTCCTTCTCCAGGGGATTTTTCCCTACCCAGGAACAGAACCCGGGTCTCCAGCATTGCAGGCAGACGCTTTACCGTCTGAGCCACCAGGGAAGCCCTGCCTGCCAGACTTTTACTGAAGTATAGTTAAATTACAGTGTTGTGTTATTTCTGATGTACAGCAAAATTATTAAGTCATGCATATATATGTTTATATAGATTTATATATTCTTACCCATTATGGTTTATTATATGATATTGAATATAGCTCTCTGTGCTATACAATAGGACTTTGTTATTTATACATTCTATGTGTAATAATTTTTACCTCCTAATCTCAGACTCCCAGTCTAGACTTCCCCTATCTACTTCTCCCTTGGCAAAGGGGGAACATGTCTGTTCTCTATGTCTGTGAGTCTATTTCTGTTTCATAAATGAGTTCCTTTGTGTCATATTTTAGATTCTACCTATAAGTGCTACTATGTGGCAATTTGTCTTTCTCTTTCTGACTTATCTTACCTAGTTGATCTCTGGGTCCATTCATGTTGCTGCAAATTTCATTTTTTATGGCTGAATAGTATTCCATTGTGTGTGTGTGTGCGCACGCGCATGTGTGTGTGTGTGTGTGCTCATCTTTATCCATTCATCTGTCGATGGACATTTAGGTTGCTTCTGTATTTCAGCTATTGTAAATAGTGCTACTCTGAACATTGGGGTGAATGTATCATTTCAAATTAAAGTTTTCTTTGATAAATGCCTAGGAGTGGAATTGCTGGATCATATGGCAACTGTTTTTAGCTTTTTGAGGAATGCCATACTGTTTTCCATAGTGACTGCACCAATTTTCATTCCCACCAACAGTATAGGAGAGTTCTCTTTTCTCCACACCCTCTCCAGCATTTGTTATTTATAAACTTTTTAACGATGACCAGTCTGACCTGTATAAGGTGGTACCTCATTATAGTTTTACTTTGCAAGTCTCTAATAATAAGTGATGTTGAGCATCTTTTTATGTGCCTACTGGCCATCTATATATTTTCTTTGCAAAAATGTCTATTTAGGTCGTCTGCCTAATTGGGGAAGTTTTTGTTGTTGTTGCTGTTGTCTGAGCTGTTTGTATATTTTGGAAATTAAACTCTTGTCGGTCACATCATTTGCTACTATTTCTTCCCAGTCCATAGGTTGTCTTTTTGCTTTATGGTTTCATTGTTGTGCAAAAGCTGGTAAGTTTGATTAGGTCCTATTTGTTTACTTTTGCTATTATTTCTATTGTCTTGAGAGACTGACCTAAAAAAGCATTGCTATGAATTATATCAGAGAATGTTTCGCCTCTGTTCTCTTCTAGTAGTTTTAGAGGTCATGTCATATCTAAGTCTTTAAATTTTGATAATCTTGTGATTTTATCTTTTCTTTTGTGGATGTGGTGTATCACATTGATTGATTTGCAAATTGTTGAACCATTTCTGTGACCCTGGGATGAATCCAACTTGGTTGTGATGCATGATCTTTTTTATGTGTTGTTGGATTCAATTTGCTAATTCTTTGTTACAGCTAATGTAATGCCCAGAATTGACTCCTTTGAGAGAAAAAGCTTAGCATTTTTTACAAAAAGTCTTTCTGATAGTAAGAAAAATGCCTACTTCTATACACTATCCTTTTCCCATTATTATCCTAAATTGAACTATTACTTAATCATGCTGTTACTTGTTCTTGTATTCTTGCCTGGAGAAATCAGAAAAATATTAAATTTTAATATCAGTGACTGTTTAAGCTGGGGTGCTGCTCTTTTCCTGCTTTTGAACTTGAACTGAGCAATTGGTTTTACTTGGGTCTCCAGTCTGTTGGCTTTTGGAATGAAGCCTACAGTATTGGCTCTCCTGGTTCCCATGCCTTTGGACTGGAGTTAGAACTACAATATTAACTTTCCAGCATCTTCAGCTTACTGACTGCAGATTGCAGGACTTCCTGGCTTCCATAATCATCTAAGCCAGTTCCTTATAATCCTTCTCTCTATTCCTCTCTCTGTATGCATTCAGTTTCTTATGTTTCTCCAATACAGACACTGTTTTTTAAAAAGTTGGTTTACTTATGCTGGAAGATTCTTTTTTTTTTTTTTTATAAGCATGGGTGAATTCCAGGAAATGGTTCAAAATGGGTGAATAATGGGATATTCTTGTGCTTTCACGCTAATATGATTCACACATAACTATTTATAGCTATGTGTACAGACAGAAGCAGTGTGTGTTCCAAGGATGTGCTTTGAAATATTTAACAAAGAAATCCAAGCCAAAAGGTATTGTATTTTCATCTCAAATGTCCTTGTTTAAACTCCTGCAGTTTTCATATTGAGAAGTCACTAGCATATGTAATCTCTGTCAGCAAAGACTGCAAACTGAAAAATGTCAAAGCTTGAGAAACTGTATTGTTGAGGTTTAGAGGATGACCTTGGCCCATCCATGTTCACAATGGACAGTAACTTGATTAGCACATTAGTTCAGGTTTGAGAAAATCATTTAGGAACAAAGAAATAGTACCACTGTTTTCTTCCAGATAAGTTTTCATTTTGTGGGTTTCTTCTGTTCTGAAACACTGACCTCTCCATGATGTTTTTAGGAAACACTGTTCCCTGGAACTGCTCTCAAATCTTTTTACACATGTCAGAGCAACATTAAAGAACACACAAATGTTTGCTTTAGTTAGATAATATTTGAAGTTCCTTCTGCTTTTGTTAATATTGAACTTCTTAAAGAGAACCAAAAGTGAAGTCGCTCAGTCATGTCCGACTCTTTGCGACCCCATGGACTGTAGCCTACCAGGCTCCTCTGTCCATGGGATTTTCCAAGCAAGAATACTGGAATGGGTTGCCATTTCCTGCTCCAGGAGATCTTCCCGACCCAGGGATCCAACCCAGGTCTCCTGAATTGTGGGCAGACGCTTTACCATCTGAGCCACCAGGGAACTTCTCAAAAGGGAGGTAAATAAGGACACAGAAGGAGGAATGACAGGCCGGAAACTGCAGAGTAACAGGTCTCATCTGTTAAGTAATGGCCATGTAATAGTAGGCACCATGCCAAGACTTTTATTATTGTTGTCTCACTTAATTTTCCAGCAATCAGAAATGGAAATGCTATTGTTATGCTAATTTGTACAGATTTAGAAAACTAGGACATTACCAACTTACATAAACTCACACTGGTAGAAAGTGTATGTGCATGCTAAGTCACTTCAGTCGTCCCAGACTCTGCGACCCTATGGATGTGTCACCCGCCAGGCTTCTCTGTCCATGGGAATTCTCCAGGCAAGAATACTAGAATAGGTTGCCATTTCCTCCTCCAGGGGTTCTTCCAAGCCAGGGATTGAACCCGAGTCTCTTAAGTCTCCTGCATTGGCAGGTGAATTCTTTACCACTAGTGCCATGTGGAAAGCCCAGTAGAAAGTGACTTGAGGTATAATTTAAATGCAATTTTTGAGGAATTCAGAAACCAAACTCTTAATTGGTACGCCAACCTATGAATGAAGAAAAGAGATAAAATAAAGAGAAAGAGGGAAGTGAGGATAAGAAAAAAAAGAAAATTAATTTTAAAATATTTCATTGTAAAACATATTTTTTATTATAAAATATTTGGTAAAATAACAGAAAATATGGAAAAAGTCAGTCAGACAGCCACAAACCATAGGACCTCTTTTATATTTTCCCATAGTTATTATGCTATATGTAAATTGGCTTGATTGTGTTCCTATTATACATGTGCTTTAGTTATTTTATTTCCTCACTTGGGATTTCCCTGGTGGTCCAGTGATTAAGACTCTGTGCTACCAATGCAGGGGGCCGGGGTTCAGTCCCTGGTCAGGGAACTAAAATCCCACATGCCAGACTGCATGTCACAAAAACAAAAACAAAGTTTTCTCACTGAACATTTACCTTCAGTATTTTCCGACTTATTATAAATCTTTGTAAACACGTTTATGTGGTATAATATGTTAAGAAAATGAACCCATAACATAATTATGTTTGTTGAAAGCATTTAGTTGTTCTCTGTGATACACACTACAAATATGAACACCAGTATCCACACAAATTTTTCCCAGTTTTGGATTAGTCTTATATATCTGAATAATTATTTTATGCAAACTTCTAAAATAGTAGACTCTTGACAATTTTTTTTAATTTAATTTTATTTTTTAACTTTACAATATTGTAATGGTTTTGCCATATATCGAAATGAATCCTCCACAGGTATATATGTGTTCCCCATCCTGAACCCTCCTCCCTCCTCCCTCCTCCCTCCCCAAGGATGTTATTAACAACTACCCTTGTATATAGAATTGCTCCCCTGAAAATAAATTTTAAAAACCCTTAACATCCAAGCCTTTTCACTCTTCCACAGTAAATTTCCTTGTGATAAATTGTACATCATTTATTTTTAAGATAGAGCACCTCAGTGTTAACTTTCCAAAAATCTTAGAATACCGATAAGATTCTTTCCTACAACTGTGATACCTATTTTTTTTTTAATTCTTCTTTAGACATTGCAAGTAAGTCTTTTATCAATACGTATTAGGAATATTCAAATGAAGATTAACTCTTTCACAAAAGTAAGCACCGTGTTCATAAACTTTTTATTTTATGTCACTTCTTATCACCTTTAGTTACTTAGACTTTCATCATCATATTACTGAAGTGTAAATCACAAACCTGACTTGGTTTTCAAAATCATCTATGGAGTTTTGAGTCCAGAGAGATTATCAAAGCATACTTTTTTTTTTTGGCCTGCCTTTCACCTCTTCACCCCTTTAAATTTGAGAGAAAGGGCTACAGTATTCCTGGGGAAAAGACTGTCCACTGAACTTAGAGCAGAGGAAGTTCTAGTTTTTAAAATTTTGTTTTTTGTTCTAATTATACCCTCAATTGTATCTTGGTTTCCTAATTTTCATGTAGTCTGTCAAAATTAAAATCTATATGGAATGTCGGAAGAGGCTGATTTTTCTAGTTTTATGGCTGCATTTTAAACAGTAGGCATCCTTTGAATTTGAATATGTTTAATGTCAATAAATAATTTAATGGTTTAACATCCTGACCTTCTCCAACTGTGGATAATCACATATAATGAATATTAAGTAATTGAACACAATGGTACAGTGAGGAAGAAACCTACTCGCTAAAAGCCTGAATACAAATATGAATATAAGATGTAAATATAAGAATTATAGGTATATACTGACCTATAAAATGCTTATATTTTCAATTAATACAGCAACTCTGGAGCAAGGTACAATTATCATCCCTATTTTATAGATGGGAAAACTGAATCATATAAGAAAAGGCAAACAATTAAAAAGGTTCTATGTTTAGTAGCATAGTCAGTCATGTCTGACTTTTTGCAACCCTATGGACTGTAGCCAGCCAGGCTCCTCTGTCCACGGGGATTCTCCAGGCAAGAATACTGGAGTAGGTTGCCATTCTCTTCTCCAGGGGATCTTCCCAGCCCAGGGATCAAACCCAGGTCTCCTGCATTGGAGGCAGATTCTTTACCATCTGAGCCACCAGGGAAGCCCATATTAAAAAAGTAAATTGACTTATTTTGACTTCAGGAGTGTGCTATTTAGCAGATAAGAAGGAGATCCTCTGATTGGCACATTCTAGGACAAGTTTGTAGACTATTTGATGTATTTGTTGGTGGGTGACTGGGCAAAGAACCATAGGTTTGAGTTGGCCGTAGGTTAAAGGTGGGATGAGGAGTGAAATCTAAGAATGAAAACTGAGTGAACAAAAATGTGTTTCAGAGAAACTTTTGAATGGATTTGATATTTGGCAAAACTAATACAATTTTGTAAAGTTTAAAAATAAAATACAATTTAAAAAAAGTTGATTTAAAGCTCAACATTCAGAAAACTAAAAAAAAATAAAAAATCAAATCAAATAAATGGGAAAGATTTCACTGTGAGAGAATAAAGTGTACCTGGGTTTACAGTGTTGTGCATTTTCTGCCAAAAATATTCATGTGTCATTAAAAATGGAAAGAACTACATTTTAAAAAATAACCAGTGAGAACAAACTCTGTTGGAGAAATACCTGTGACAAAATGGATGAGGACACTGTGGAGGCCTTTAAACAATAATCTGGAGTTTTGTTCAAACAGTTAAGATATTTAGGACAGTACATTCTGATTCATTTTCTTATTTCTTCCATAATTGGTGATATTTAGTATGGGAATATAAAATTCAGAATGGTTATTTCCAGATCGTCTCTCAATTAAAAAATGCCCATAGAATGTGAGAGATCTAAGATGGTCTTAAATCTAATTGTAAATGGACATTCCAAAAGTTAGGCATCCTGCCAAATCAATTTTCATTATCTGTTGCTGAATAACAAATATTTCCAAAACTTGATGACTTAAAACAGCCATATTCATCCATTACCTCTGGTGGTTTCCATGGGTCTCAGCTGGAAGAGTCACACATTGGAGGCTGGGACTACTTAAGTCTCATCCACGCACAGAGCTGGCCCTGGGAGCCTGCTATAGCTATTGTTGGTATGCCTACCTAGGACCACTTCATTTAGCCTGGGATTCCTTACAACATGGTGGCTGGGTTCCAAGAGCAAGTGTCTTAAGTCAGAAGGTGATCTAGTCTGAGGTCCTTTTGCTTTTTTATTACCTAGCCTCAGAAATCATTGAGCACCACATCCCCTACATATTATTGATTAAGGTAGTTACTAAAGTCCACCCAGTTTGAAGACAGAGAGACCCTAGACCTCACATTTCACTGGGGGATTGCCATCACGTTTTTATTGAAGTGTGCAGGAAGGGATATGTGTTCGTGTACGTGTATGTATCACCATGCTTAGAAAATACAATCTGCCATTCCATCTGAGGGTTCTAAAACTTGCCAGGGCCTGGCAAGCCAGGTAGGAAGCAATGAGTCACACTTGTCTCCAGAAGATACTTTATTAAGCATGACAGGGACTAGGCCAACTCACAAGAGGAGACTTTATTTTTGTTTTTCTTTAGCCTGTACATTTTGGTGAGTATTTGTTCTGAGAAAATAGGAATTTACTTCGTGGCATATGACTGGAAACAGATTTCAAAAATAAAGTAATTGTGTCAAAGATGAAATAACTGTCAAGAATGGCATTGCAGTTGTTTGTAAATCTCATGACATTTGGACATGTTGAACTATCAAGGCTAAAGATTAGTTGCCTGGCACAAAGACAACTCTGGAGATTGGTGGATTATATCAGAATGATGTTATTTGTTGTTCAAATGGAAACTACCTCTGAAGTACTGGGCACTCTGTCTGGAGGCCATCCACGAGTTGCCTAATATTAGGGAGGATACTCAGACCCATTGGCCTAGCTGCTGTAATCAATTTAGGCATTTAACCCAGGCATTCCAGGAATTTGTTGCAAGTTTCAAAGGTTATCCTGACTGGGTTATGGATCTAACTTGACATTAAGTATCTGTTATGGACCAACCATTGTATGCTGCAAGTATAAAAATGAACAAAGTCCCCTCTGTCCTGTACTGTATCTACCAAAAGAAAGAGACATGAGAATAGGTGATTTCACTACAGGATGGAAGTGCCCTGGTAAAGAGGGAGATCTGTGAAGCAGAGGTCATTTCCATCACGATGTGGGCAGAGTGGGATTGAAACGCTCCCTGGTGGAATCCAAGCTCCTGGCCTTTCCACCCCACCATATTGGCCTACTGCTATCCTCAGTCTCTTAAAAGTATTCTCTAAAATAAAACAACAATGTGTTTACCTTTCCCCCATGGAAAAATGAAAGATTCAATTGTTGAAACAGCTTAACAATCAATGGACTCTGCAATGCTAAATAAAAACAAGACAGATAAGTCAATTCCACTCCTGTGCTTGATGGTTTATTGAAGGAGGTCTAATTTTTAACTATTTAAATTTTAAGTCAGTAGACCGCAGCACACATCAGTACATAACAGTCTTAAGAACATTTTGCTAGTTTCAGAAAATGAAGAACTGACCGGGTGTTTCTCTTTGGTTGAAAATAAAGCTTAATTTTTGTTTGTCTTTCCAATTATTTACATTTCATTGAGAATTTCAGCTACAGTTCAGATTACTATTTCAAGATGTACATATATGTTTCAGGTACATGTTAACACATTACCTTCAGTTCTGGTATCCTGTTATCTTGAAGTTTGCTCTCCAAGATGAAATGAAATACAAAAATACATTTTAAATTGATATGTGCAAAATTATCTTGAATGTAATATGTCAAGCAACTCTCAGCCTAAATATTAGGATATTTATCTTTTGCTCTCCTTTATTTTGCTCTTTTAGAAAATATTTGGACAATCTAGTCCTTCCCTCTATGTCTAACATAGGATCCATATGTTATTTATACTAAAACCCAGTTCTAATAATGTTATTTTACTAAAGAGAGAAGTTCCAGTAAACATCCTGGATTAGACTCTTGGCTCTACCATTTCCTAGCAGTGTGGCCTTAAATTGTTTAGCCTTTCTTGGCTTCAGTTTTATCCTCTATAAAATATGGATAATAGCAAAACCCACTTCATAGGGTTATTATAGAATAAATAACTAAGCTTTGTATTTTAATAAAGAATAAAAAGTAAGCTCATTTGCCTAATTTTGCAAGACTCTTTACTAAAGACACTTTCTGAAATGTATCTTATGCTTTAAAAAATGTATGCTCCAACTGACCAGGAACATGCCTAATTTTCTGAATGTTGGTTATTAGTTCCAACTTTCTCACCTTTGCAGATGCTACTCTCTTTCCCATCTCTATCTACTTCCCCTTACCAGTTGAATGTAATGTAGCCTATTCTAAGGAAAATATCTGTAAGTTTTCAAAATATAGGAATGTCCAGCACAATACAAATTTTATTGCCATTTACACTGGTTTAGTCTGAGGCTATGGAATTAGGGTGGTGATCCTTAGACTAACTGGCCAAATGGCAACAAGTGAAACGGGATTGGGTTCTTAATTTGCCTACCAAAAGATAACTTTAAGCTAATAATAATTTTCCCTTATCCATATGATAGTAATCATGTCCTCCTTCTCTACTCAAAACCGTTTCTGTGATTCATAGTTGATTTATTTGATTTCTTATCTAGGATCATCAGCTAGTAGTTTGTAAACAATTTATTGAAACATGATTGACTTAGAAAAAGATACATATATATATATTTAATGTATACAACTTAATGATTTTGGAGATAAGTATATGTTTGTATCATATACTTGAAATTAGTATCACAATCAATGCCATAAACATATCGATCACCTCCAAAAGTTTCCTCTTGCCCTCTTTACTTACCATTTTCATTTGTGATTAGAAAACATTATCTACCCTTTTAGTACATTTTTAAGAGATACCTTCTCTCTCATGGTCCTTTCAGCTATTATTTTTGCTCCATATTCTAAGTCATGATTTTGAGAAAACACGACCGTTAGAATGTTTTCCTCTCAATAGAATATAAACAAACAATAAATCTCATTGTCAAATATTCTGTTACCTGAGCAAGCCCTCATGTCCCAGCCTCTCCCCGCCTGCATCCTTTGAGATCAGACAGTTTCTTGATTTTGCCCCTTTGCGCTCTTCTCTTGCTTCTAAATGCCTATGGCAGTTTGTGCCTATGTTACTCTATCCGTCTGCTCTTTTTCTGTCCTGAACTAATTGGGACACAACTTTTTTTACTAGGAAATAGTGAATGGCTGGAGAGGGGTTTGCCTCATCTTCCCATTTACCTCAAGAATCTTGTCAGTGAAAGTGAAAGTGAAGTCGCTCAGTCTTGCCTGACTCTTTGCGATCCCATGGACTGTAGCCCACCAGGCTCCTCCGTCCATGGGATTCTCCAGGCAAGAGTACTGGAGTAGGTTGCCATTGCCTTCTCCAGGGCATCTTCCCGACCCAGGGATCGAACCTAGGTCTCCCGCATTGCAGGCAGATGCTTTAACCTCTGAGCCACCAGGGAAGCCCAATGTTTTCTTTTATCCTAAGTCTGTAATTATTGATAATACTTTTATGCTTATTTTGTAGTGATTCAGTGTTAAAGTTTTAGAAAATTTTACTTTTTTCAGAGATCTTCAAACTTTTGAGAGGTAACTAATATACCTAGAATTCTCAACAGCTGAAATTGATGCTTGAACTGTTTGGGGGCGAGTTTGAGGTCAAATGTGTCTGAGTTCATATCAGTATGTAGCTGCTTCTAGATCTGCCACCTCCCAGGTTCCAGTTTATGTAACTGTAAAATGGAGAAGGAGAAATTGTGAATTGTTTGGTGAAGGTAGAACAAGATCTTGACTATAAGTTCAAGTCCATGTCTCATAATGACCATTCAGTTAAGATTAGGTATTATTATTACTATGAATAAAAATGAGTATATATGTATATATAGTCATAATTATTCATCAAAGTTCTGATACATAGTAGTAGACCATGAAGAAAGCTTCTCTGATCCTCACTGGTTATATGTATTTTGTATTCTTTAGATTTAATCTAATAGTGTTCCAAACTATTTCAATACCAGTCTAATAATAGTATTTTTATTTTAAAATAGTAAACTCATAGGGATTAATACTGTTGCAAATTGTATAAAAAGTGTTTTGAATGAATTATCTTGATTCTTTAAAAAAAACAAGATAAAATAAAAGTTTTAGAATGGTGTCTTCTTTAAGAGACATGCTAAAACAGTTTTGCAAGAGTAGCTTATGTTTCCATTTGATGTGTTTAAGAGAAAAAGGAATCCTAAGATTGCTATCAGAGTTTTTTTCCTTATGCAGTACGACAGCTTAAAACTTTATATGGTATTTTGGACATCTATCACTTTCATCATCAAAATGTCTGGGAAGATAAACTAGCATAACCAAGGCATTATATTATGTTATAGTTTTAGCATACATACTAATGAAGATATCATTCCCCTCTACTATAAATTTGGGTAACACACTTACCTCACTTGACATCTGTATGCTACTTCTAAAACACTCTCTTTCAAATATAAATTTCACATCAAAATACTCTACTTATTAAAATGAAAAAATACTTGTATACCTGGGGAGTGAAACGCAAAATAACTTTTAGAATGCAGTGGATGCTTAGTAAATGTTCTTGACTAAATTGACAATCGACATGACCAAATTATAAAATGCTATGTTCAGGACCAGCCAGTTTGTTATATTTTGTTTTATTTTATTTTGTTTTGACATATATTATATCA
Source organism: Bubalus bubalis (assembly GCF_019923935.1). Lineage (NCBI taxonomy): Eukaryota > Metazoa > Chordata > Mammalia > Artiodactyla > Bovidae > Bubalus > Bubalus bubalis. The sequence continues at coordinate 77,893,969 of NC_059165.1, forward strand.
ACCAATATATTATATGAAGTGTTTGAATCATAGTAAGTAATAATTTTTTATATTGTGGCTTTAGGGAAACAGGCTTTTAGCAAATGATGGAACCATAATCTTTTGCAATGATTGCTTCAAAAGTAATTTGAAACTCAACTAGTTTACACATTATATATCTTTCCTTTTTCTTTGTTGCCCACTCTTTTAGTGATTCACCCTTGGTAGACCATAAATTATTATTTAAATGAGACAGTATATATCTTAGCTAATAATTAACTTTGGATTTTCATGATTATTATTATTTTATAGGGCATGTGGCCATATTGTGTTATATTATTGATATTTTATTAATATGCTTTCTGTGTAATATTCCATAGTCTCAGTGATAAATGCTAACTTCTAAAGATGTCTTACTCTGTTTTCTGGAATAGCATGAGATAACTAAATAAATTAAATTAATAATTTAAAAAATTAAACTCTTGAATAGTTACAAAAACCTAAGATAGCTACTATATTTGTGATTTCCTTTTTAAATTAGTAATGTGAGAAATCACTTTATTCTCAAAGTGTCGTAATGTGAATTTGATATTTCCCTTTAAGAATCTTTTTCTTTCACCAATTAGTGTTTATCTTTCATATAAATACTTTAAAGTGTTCTAGATCTCTAATATTGCTTTAGGGCTCCCCTGGTGGCTCAGGCAGTAAAGAATTTGCCTGCAATGTGAGAGACCTGGGTTCAATCCCTGGGTTGGGAAGATCCCCTGGAGGAGGGCATGGCAACCCACTCCAGCATTCTTGTCTGGAAAATCCCCAACGACAGAGGAGCCTGGTGGGCTCCAGTCTGTGGGGTTACAAAGAGTCGGACACGACTGAGTGACTAAGCATAACACAGTATTGTTTTATTTCAACAGTAGTCCTAATTCAAAGAATTTACCTTTGCAACTTAACTCAGTGTTTCCATCATTAAATATATATTTTTTATCAACATGTAATATTTTATGAGTACCCTTTTTAAGTTGAGATACTCATAGCAAGGTCAAAGATGGGTAGCTATTGTGAAAATTTAAGAAGTTTCTTCTGTGTTAAGGATGACTTTGTTCTGAAGTGTCAGCAATTACTTGGCTTTGCTTTGAATTAGCCATTGAAATACAGAAAAGTCTCATGACTTGTACTTTTATCTATTTCTTTACCTGTCACATAATAGATTTACCTGATACCCCCTTTTTGATGTCTTGTAATTTTTTTTTTAATCCATTGACCACTGTGACTGATTAAAGCTGTAGTCTTGATTTATGTTCATGAGATGTGAGAAGGCATCTGCTGGAACTTTTTGGGAAAGTTTCTTGTCTCTTACTAGATACAGTAAACTCCACTTTATCTGAATACTGCGGTAAGAGTGTGAGCTCTGTATACCTGCCTGAGGGTGCAGTTAAAACACTTGAAGTGAAGATGCATGGTTTTCATTAAACTAGAGCCTGATTATGCTGAAAAGCCTAGACATTTAGTGTATCTAATTTAAAATTTTATAGAAGTGTAATAAAATATCACAAATATGGTTTAAAACCCTTGAATAAACCTTCCTAATCCCCCTTTCCTTTCCTTTCTCATTTTCTCTGTACCTAGATATAGACAAAATCCTGAATTTGGTATCAATTATTATTATATATTTTATATGTTTTCTCCTTATGTACAAATTTACACATAATATGCATCATTCTTTGAATTCTGTATGATTTGTGTCATATACACTTGTGCAAATAATTTTTCATATGTTTCTTAAAATTTCTGCTTAGAGTTTATACATTTTTACTGATGGATATTATTCCATTATAGACTATATAGGGCATTCCATTATAAAGACATACCATTATATATATATGCACTCACCCATTGATTGGCAGTTATAGATTTTCAAGTTTCATTATTAAGGATATTAAAATGTATTTAATTAATATTTTAAATCATTGTTTCCTTGATTACAAATATTCATTGGCCATTTGGATTTTCACATTTATTAAAAATTTTTTTACATAATTTATATTTTTCTACTGGATTATTCATCTTTTTAGTATTGATTTTTAGAAGGATTTCTTTGCTATCCTTGAGTACTTCATATGATATAGCTTTGAAAATATCTGTTTATAATTTTTTCATTATTTGGAACATCGTTTATAGTATCTCTTTTGACACTTTTTAGTCAAATTTATCACCATTTTGCGTCATACTTTGTGCTTTTTGAGTCTTGTTTAAGAATCTATTTATATTTCAAGGTTATAATTATATAATTTTTTTCTAAAATTGCTGAAGTTTTGCCTTTTGTATTTTAGAAATAAACATAGATAGACAGATATAGATATAGTATGGCTCAAAGCGATGTATATCTTACGAAATCATTTTCTTTTCTCTAGGTGAAATCTGAAATACTCAAAGTGATTTAAAAATGTTTATTTGCAATTAGATAGGTATTGGATATATATGCTACATTACTCATATGACTAAAAAGCAGAGTAGTAAAAAATTCCTCATTTTTATTATCTGGAAATCTTTATTTTATTTCCTATTTCCCTGGGCTATTCCTAGAATAATGGTTTAAACTGGGAGAAACTTCCACAGTTTCAGTTCTGTTATTAAAGTCTCAGAATTACATTTTCTTTTTCTTTTTTTTTTTAATTTTATTTTATTTTTAAACTTTACATAACTGTATTAGTTTTGCCAAATATCAAAATGAATCCGCCACAGGTATACATGTGTTCCCCATCCTGAACCCTCCTCCCTCCTCCCTCCCCATTCCATCCCTCTGGGTCGTCCCAGTGCACCAGCCCCAAGCATCCAGTATCGTGCATCGAACCTGGACTGGCAACTCATTTCATACATGATATTTTACATGTTTCAATGCCATTCTCCCAAATCTTCCCACCCTCTCCCTCTCCCACAGATTCCATAAGACTGTTCTATACATCAGTGTCTCTTTTGCTGTCTCGTACACAGGGTTATTGTTACCATCTTTCTAAATTCCATATATATGCGTTAGTATACTGTATTGGTGAGCCTATTATACAGAGTGAAGTAAGTCAGAATTACATTTTCACATTGTACTTAGCTTTCCAAATCTCAGGCCCCATGAAGACCTAGTGTCTTTGGGTATTGAAGCCTGGCCTCTGCTTTGCTCAAATTCCATAAATAAGGACGTTTACCCTCAGGTGTATTTGTACAATCTAATCCCAGATGTGTGTGGGCATGTGTTACAGGCCCATTTTAGCACCTTGAACAGCTAAGCTGCAAAGACAGTTGGTAAAGCAGTTTCTTCCCATTTAATGTGTAGATTTGTGGTGGAGTTTGGTTTCCTCCATCACTGTCCATCTGTTTGCTAGGGCCAAATGAATAAATTCCCTTCACTACAAAGGTAACTGGTTCAAAATTAAACTGCCTTGAAATATTATTTTTCAAAGCTGTACTCTCCCTTTATTTAAACCTGAATGTTTGAAGTGGCAACATGAGATTTTAGTTTTGAGATGATATTAACTACAGTTCATATATATACTTTAAAGCAAACAAAAACATTTCAATACATACATATTATTCTAAAAATATGTAATTTTGTGCTCTAAAATGCTTATAATAAATGCAATTTTCTATTGCATTATTCAGTAAAATATGCATATACTATTACTTCCACACAATCCAATTCTTTTTTAGTGTGAGTATGAATGCATGTATGTATTTAATTGAATACTGAGGTGACATGATCATATTTGATCCTGAAAAGTTACAGAACTTACATTTTCATTTTATTTAAGTTATAGATTAAAGTTTGCTCTGCCGGCATTCAGAAGTTGTTTTGTGGAATTTACTCGGTGGCACTGGGATGACCCAGAGGGATGGTATGGGGAAGGAGGAGGGAGGAGGGTTCAGGATGGGGAACACATGTATACCTGTGGCAGATTCATTTTGATATATGGCAAAACCAATACAATATTGTAAAGTTAAATAAAATTAAATTTAAAAAATAATAAAAAAAAATAAAGTTTGCTTTGTACTATTTTCTGAAACTTAAACTAAATTCTTATAGAAGGAAAATATATGAGCATTGTACATATTTTATGAAGATTATGAGAAAAGCATCCAGTGAGCATGTTGGCAGAGACTGAAAGACATATAATGCTATTATTTACCCATGAAGTTACACACGGAGCATGGGTATAATACATTCTGCCCATGTTTGAATAGTGCTGACCTACAGCTCCGCTGGAGACTCCTGGACACTCACAGGCAAGTCTGGGTCAGCATATTAAACCTAGACAGCATATTAAAAAGCAGAGACATTACTTTGCTGACAAAGGTCCATCTAGTCAAAGCTATGGTTTTTCCAGTAGTCATGTGTGGATATGAGAGTTGGACTATAAAGAAAGCTGAATGTCGAAGAATTGATGCTTTTGAACTGTGGTATTGGAGAAGACTCTTGAGAGTCCCTTGGACTACAAGGACATCAAATCAGTCAACTCTAAAGGAAATCAGTCCTGAATATTCACTGGAAGGACTGATGCTGAAGCTGAAACTCTAATACATTGGCCACCCGATGTGAAGAACTGACTCATTGGAAAAGACCCTGATGCTGGGAAAGATTGAAGGCAGGAGAAGGGGACGACAGAGGATGAGATGGTTGGATGGCATCACCAACTTGATGGACATGAGTTTGAGCAAGTTTTGGGAGTTGGTGATGGACAGGAAAGCCTGGTGTGCTGCAGTCCATGAGGTCTCAAAGAGTCAGACACGACTCAGCAACTGAACTGAACTGATGTCTGAATACAGTGAAGGAAATCTACTAATTAAGCATGAAATTTAAAACAAGGATCATATTTTGTTGTTTATTTGCTGATTTACTGAATAATCATAAAATGCACAATTAAAGTTAGTGTTGGTATTTTGTAAATGAGAAATATTAGATTGTATGGTTGGATTTTATATTTCTGATAGCACTTAGGCTGAAAATGATTTAAATTTTAAATTTTACAAAATTTTTTTTCTATTTTATTTTTTCTTAAATCTTGGAATATTTATCTTAAATTGTCCTGTGAAAGGTCATGCTTTAGTTTTATTTTCCCCCATAATGCTATAAGTATAATACCAAATTTCATGATTTAAATCTCCCTGTGATATTCCCAACTTATTTACATGAACGTTACTTAGACCATGCATTTTACCTTTCATTTAGGACAAAATAAATAAGCGTAATCCAAAATGTGAACATTTTATTTAATTCATACGATCAATTTATATGTATGATCTATTATTGAATTAAATTCAGCTTTAAAAACATTTATATTGTGGGCTTTTCTGGAGTTCTTGGTGCAATTCCAACACCATAGTTATATGCTGTATTTAATAAATACCTTTTTCTTTAAGGCAGTAATGCATCATCTAAGTGATGGTTGTTAAAAATGAAACAGAACCCTGCATTTTAAGTCTTTATATCCAGACATATGATTTAATTTAAGAAATCTGGACTAAGAATCAATAGCCCTCTGCTACTTAGCCTAAGAGGTGAGATTTAATTAAGTTTGTTCAGCCAATAAACAAATCTCCCTTGATTCTTAGATTCTGGTGCTATGAAAATGAGTAAGTTTATTGCTTCCCTAGAGGAGCTTTGAGTGCAGCCAGTTGCATACTGACTAGAATTTGAATGATGCTTTCCTTCGCAGAGTACTCATCCACAGGGATTCAGTTGATGGATATTTGTAGATTGTGGGTTATAGGTGTATGTTCAATTCCTAGATAAATCTGATGGTTTCATACAGAGACATCTTTTCTTCTGTAACCAGACTGTGACCCTGTGCACGTGACACATTGTACAAATGCATATGATAGTGATTATAAAGGAGACACGATAATGTGACACATTCAGTGTAAAACCCATGATTCAGGAGTAACCTGTTCAACATTCAGTTCTCATCCTGTGGGCATTTCTCCATCTTGTTGGAAGGATAAGCAAATACTCAAGACAGAGTTATCAAAACAGACTGTGGACACTGATTAATTCTGGGAATGTGAAAAAAGTAAATGCACATTGGTCAAGAATTCAAGTTTGGTACTCTTTCCTCTAACAAATTCACATCATCTTCTGTTGTTTCCTGATAGTGATTCCAAGTATAAAGTTTAGACATTTTCCTTCTAGATTGGGTAATGATACTCTGGGTAATTGAAATATAGCTTAATGATTTACTCCAGTATTTAACAGATAATTTTCAAACCTTTTTCATTTTGCTGTTAGCCTAGTCTGAGACTGTGTCTAAAATACATGAGGGAAATGAAGGAAGGACTCGTTTAGTTTGTGTTTGATAAAAGGGCTCTGTTGTTGAATTAGACCACAAGTTATGGCTGGAGTGGTTTAGTAATAGGTTTTTCCACTATGCAAAGCCAAACAGTCTTTGCCAAATAGCAAGACAGAATCTATACTGTCAAAATGGAAAAAGTGGTGTCAATTATGAAGCTGGGGAATTCTGGCAGCACACTTAGATTTTGGCATTTCACTGTGAGAAAGAATATATCAGTTCAGTTCAGTTCAGTTCAGTCGCTCAGTCCTGTCCAATTCTTTGTGACCCCATGAGCTGCAGCACGCCAGGCCTCCCTGTCCATCACCAACTCCTGGAGTTCACCCAAACTCATGTCCATTGAGTTGGTGATGCCATCCAGCCATCTCATCCTCTGTCATACCCTTCTCCTCCTGGCCACAGTCCCTCACAGCACCAGAGTCTTTTCCAATGAGTCAACTCTTCGCATGAGGTGGCCGAAGTATTGGACTTTCAGCTTTAGCATCATTCCTTCCAAAGAATAGCCAGGACTGATCTCCTTTAGAATGGACTGGTTGGATCTCCTTGCAGTCCAAGGGACTCTCAAGAGTCTTCTCCAACACCACAGTTCAAAAGCATCAATTCTTCAGCACTCAGCTTTCTTCACAGTCCAACTCTCACATCCATACATGACCACTGGAAAGACCATAGCCTTGACTAAATGGACCTTTGTTGGCAAAGTAATGTCTCTGCTTTTCAATATGCTATCTAGGTTGGTCAAAACTTTCCTTCCAAGGAGTAAGCATCTTTCAATTTCATGGCTGCAATCACCATCTGCAGTGATTTTGGAGCCCAATTAAATAAAGTCTGACACTGTTTCCACTGTTTCCCCATCTATTTCCCATGAAATGATGGGACCAGATGCATTGATCTTCATTTTCTGAATGTTGAGTTTTAAGCCAACTTTTTCACTCTCTTCTTTCACTTTCATCAAGAGGCTTTTTAGATCCCCTTCACTTTCGGCCATAAGGGTTGTGTCATCTACATATCTGAGGTTATTGATATTTCTCCCAGAAATCTTGATTCCAGCTTGTGTTTCTTCCAGTCCAGTGTTTCTCATGAAGTACTCTGCATAGAAGTTAAATAAGCAGGGTGACAATATACAGCCTTGATGTTCTCCTTTTCCTATTTGGAACCAGTCTGTTGTTCCATGTCCAGTTCTAACTGTTGCTTCCTGACCTGCATACAGGTTTCTCAAGAGGCAGGTCAGGTGGTCTGGTATTCCCATCTCTTTCAGAATTTTCCACAGTTTATTGTGATCCACACAGTCAAATGCTTTGGCATAGTCAATAAAGCAGAAATAGATGTTTTTCTGGAACTCTCTTGCTTTTTCGATGATCCAGAGGATGTTGGCAATTTGATCTCTGGTTCCTCTGCCTTTTCTAAAACCAGCTTGAACATCTGGAAGTTCACGGTTCACGTATTGCTGAAGCCTGGCTTGGAGAATTCTGAGCATTACTTTACTAGCATGTGAGACGAGTGCAATTGTGCAGTAGTTTGAGCATTCTTTGGCATTGCCTTTCTTTGGGACTGGAATGAAAACTGACCTTTTCCAGTCCTGTGGCCACTGCTGAGTTTTCCAAATTTGCTGGCTTATTGAGTGCAGCACTTTCACAGCATCATCTTTCAGGATTTGAAATAGCTTAACTGGAATTCCATCACCTCCACTAGCTTTGTTCATAGTGATACTTTCTAAGGCCCACTTGACTTCACATTCCAGGGTGTCTGGCTCTAGGTGAGTGATCACATTGTGATTATCTTGGTCGTGAAGGAAGCAGCGAACTGAAATGGACTGGAATGGGTGAATTAACTCAGATGACCATTATATCTACTACTGTGGGCAGGAATCCCTTAGAAGAAATGGAGGAACCATCATGGTCTACAAAAGAGATGGAAATGCAGTACTTGAATGCAATCTCAAAAACGACAGAATGATCTCTGTTCATTTCCAAGGCAAACCATTCAATATCACAGTAATCCAAGTCTATGCCCCAACCAGTAATGCTGAAGAAGCTGAAGTTGAATGGTTCTATGAAGACCTACAAGACCTTTTAGAACTAACACCCAAAAAAGATGTCCTTTTCGTTATAGGGGACTGGAATGCAAAAGTAGGAAGTCAAGAAACACCTGAGGTAACAGGCAAATTTGGCCTTGGAATACAGAATGAAGCAGGGCAAAGGCTAATAGAGTTTTTCCAAGAGAACACACTGGTCATAGCAAACACCCTCTTCCAACAACACAAGAGAAGACTCTACACATGGACATCACCAGATGGTCAACACCGAAATCAGATTGATTATATTCTTTGCATCCAAAGATGGAGACACTGTATACAGTCAGCAAAAACAAGACCATGAGCTGACTGTGGCTCAGATCATGAACTCCTTATTGCCAAATTCAGACTTAAACTTAAGAAAGTAGGGAAAACCACTCGACCATTCAGGTATGACCTAAATCAAATTCCTTATGATTATACAGTGGAAGTGAGAAATAGACTTAAGGGCCTAGATCTGATAGATAGAGTGCCTGATGAACTATGGACGGAGGTTCATGACATTGTACAGGAGACAGGGATCAAGACCATCCCCATGGAAAAGAAATGCAAAAAAGATGGCTGTCTGGGGAGGCCTTACAAATAGCTATGAAAAGAAGAGAAGCGAAAAGCAAAGGAGAAAAGGAAAGCTATAAGCATCTGAATGCGGAGTTCCAAAGAATAGCAAGAAGAGATGAGAAAGCCTTCCTCAGTGATCAATGCAAAGAAATAGAGGGAAAAAATAGAATGGGAAAGACTAGAGATCTCTTCCTGGAAATTAGAGATACCAAGGGAACATTTCATGCAAAGATGGGCTCGATAAAGGACAGAAATGGTATGGACCTAACAGAAGCAGAAGATATTAAGCAGAGGTGGCAAGAATACACAGAAAAACAGTACAAAAAAAAAAAAAAAAAGAATATATAGGTACCAAGTATTGCAGCTTTGCTGTTGTATTGCCTGGGGGAATATTTGATCCAGCTTAATGAATGACAGGAGCTTCCCTAGTGGTTCAGACGGTAAAGAATCTGCCTGCAATGCACGAGGTCCATGTTCCATCCCTGTGTCAGGGAAGATCCCCTGAAGAATACTAGGGCTACCCACCCTAGTATTCTTGCCTAGAGAATTCGAAGGACAGAGGAACCTGGTGAGCTACAGTCCACAGGGTTGATGAATGCCAAAGCTTAGGTGCTTGGTTCAGAATTATTTTTTGAAAATTTTTATTGGAGTATAGGTGATTTGCATTACTGTGTTAGTTTTAGGAGTACAACAAAGTGAATCAGTTATACATGTACATATATCCACTCTTTTTTAGATTTTTTCCCATATAAGCCAATACAGAGTACTGAGTAGAGTTCCCTGTGCTATACAGTAGTTTCTTATTAGGTATCTGTTTTATATATAGGAGTGTGTGTATGTCAATTGCAATCTCCCAATTTATCTTCCCCCCCCAGTCCCTTATCCCCTGATAACCATAAGTTTGTTTTCTACATCTGTGACTCCTGTTTTGTAAATAAGTTCATTTGCACCTTTTTTCCCCCTTCATTTAGAGTGTTCTGAGAACCTCTGTCAGTAAAGATTTCAACATGCATAGTTGCTGCAGTGCTCTTCCAATTTAATACACGTAAACACCTATTATGTGCTTTAAAAAGTCTTAAATCCTTTTCATGTGTTAGTTCATGTAATTTTCACACTAACCTTATGAATCTAGTTGTTTCATAAACAACGTTGGTGTGAACTGTGTGGATCCACTAACATGAATATCTTTTTCAATAGAAATGTACTATAGTAACATGTGATCTGTGGTTGGTTGAATCCATAGATTCAGAACTGAGCAAAGAGTGAAGATTGTAAGGTTATATGGGTTTTTGACTACAAGAGGGTAGATACCCCTAACCTCCCAGTTGTTCAAGGATCAACTATTTTTTTTACCTCCCCTGCAAGGAAGAGATGGAGAAGGCAATGGCACCCCACTCCAGTACTTTACCTAGAAAATCCCATGGACGGAGGAGCCTGGTAGGCTGTATTCCATGGGGTCACTAGAGTCAGACATGACTGAGCGACTTCACTTTCACTTTTCACTTTCATGCATTGGAGAAGGAAATGGCAACCCACTCCAGTGTTCTTGCCTGGAGAATCCCAGGGACGGGGGAGCCTGGTGGGCTGCTGTCTATGGGGTTGCACAGAGTGGGACACAACTAAAGCGACTTAGCAGCAGTAGCAGCAGCAGCAGGGAAGAGAAAAAAGAGAAAGCAGAGAAGTAAGTACTTTGCCTCAGACCACACAGCTAGTAAGTGTAACTGTGGCCACCATACTTCTACCACCAGTCCCCAGTGTCTTGGAATGACGAATGAAACAGTAGTGTTCAATGGAAAAGTCTCTATTCCTTTTGTAGGTCCTTAAGGATTTTTTTTTTTAATGGTTTTTGGGGGTAAACATTCTTTGGGTAGAAGGGGAGAACAGAGATGCATAATTTTCATCAGAAGTGTTAACATAGGGTGATTTTTATCTTTTCTTTGCTTTTCCACTGCAGCATTATAACTTTATGAATCTGATTTTTGACAACATTGTTAAGGGTATTCATGTAGCTTTAATGTGAAATGTGGTTGGAACATTTGATTGCTCTCCTTATTTTTTGACTGTTAACTTTGTTAAATGTTTGAATCATATAATTTTTCAATACTAAGTAACAAATAGTGCTTGCATAATACTATTCATTAGGTTTTTAAATTAATTTTAAGTGTTTTGCTTCCAAACTTTATAATTCATTGTTAACAAAATGTTTCTTCTAATCTGTGTATATGTAATAAAAATGTGGTCTGGTGTTTTTGTTTTTCTTTCTTTCTTTTTTTATTTTAACCAGCAACTAGAAGTACTCCTGGCATATAATTGGTGCTCAGTGAGTATGTCATGAATTGACATTCCTTATAAATGGATGACTGATAATGTTAAATGCCTTGAGCTTATTCATGTGTATACTTTTGCTTTTCCTCTACTAAATTTTCAAAGATCTTATTGATGAAGAAAACTGGTAATAGCATAGGAAGCAGAAGGAAGTTGAGAAATGTGTGCCTTTCCTTAACATGGCCCCAAGCTGGTTCTTTTGAGCTACTTGAGGGAGGGGTCTTTCTCATTCATCTCAGCATTCCTAGTACTGACCAAGCATAGTGCTCTTTAAGCAGTGAGAGAATGCATGAATGATTTTGCAAAGTGGATGACTGAAACCCATGTCCTTAAGTATAGCAACTGCAGTGTTTGGGGAACATGTTACCAAAGGCTTAAGGCAGGAATGAGGGACTGCACACTTGGGGACTGACTGTAACTCATGCACATGGGCTTAGTACTTAGACCTCTCAGGCCATGGACTCTGTCCTCACTGCCCTCTAATACTTGGAGTCCTGACAGTGTCATGGCCAAGAGACCACTCTGCCTCTGTTGTAACCAGATTGATCACTCAGGTGTAGCATCATCTTTGGTTCCCATGACCTGGAGTATGTTTCTCAGAGGTTGGTTCAGTCCATTGGCACCTCATACAACAAGCCTAGGTTTTGTGAGACAAGTCGTCCTTTCAGATATTTCAGGATAGCTCTCTCATTTCCAAAGGCTGCTCTGTACCACCATACTACTTGGGAGTATTTATATCGGCTTTTGTGACGTGGTTGACTGCCCCATCTCTCTGATAGGGGTTTCCTCAATGGCTCAGTAGGTAAAGAATCCAACTGCAGTGCAGGAGGTACAAAAGACTCAGGTTCAATCCCTGGGTCAGGAAGATCCTCTGGAAGAGGACGTGGCAGCCCGTTCCAGTATTCTTGCCTGGAAAATCCCGTGGACAGAGGACCTGGTGGAATACAGTCCATGGGGTTGCAAAGAGTTGGACATAACTGAGCAACTAAGCACATGTCTCTTCTGATTACTGTTTCCAGAGGTGGTCCTCATTTGTCTATGTTAATAATATGTTGGGCAGCAATACTAAAACAGTATTGATTAATGAATGTGTTAATCTAAAGAAAGTTTCTAGTGACTTGCTCTAGTATTCTATAATCAGGAAGAATAGATTCTCAGGGAATGTTCTTGAAGTCTTGATTGATTGACTGATCTGTCCCATTGTTGAATGTTTTCATTCACATTATTTAGTCCTTCATGTGCATTTCCTCCATATACATACTTCATATGTTAACTCTTCTCTTCCATTCATGTGTTCATCAGTACAGCCTATGCTTTCATATTGACTGATCAATCCCCCACTCCCCACTTCATCATCTCCTGTACCTGTTCAGTTCAGTGTGTTTTGGAAAGTCTAAAGTAAATACATTATTTTTAAAAGTTCTCTAATTCTTTTAACAGAAGCTCCATTAGCTACTCCCACCTCCCCACATGATGAAACAGGGAAACAGTGCTGCAGGCAGACAGTGAGAACAGGACACCAGGAAAGGCCTGAGAAGGTCAGCACTGCTTTGCCATGATGTTTACAGGAATTTAGACAACACATAATTGCATTTCTAAGAAACACACAAGTCCATGGTATCATTTGTTATTTGGAATATACATACAAGATACAATTACCAGTTAGATCTCTTCGAATATTAAAGTTATTAAATAATGACCATAGTAACACAATTAACAATCACACACTAATTATCACCATAGAAATTGTCATATTTTTAGTCTATGTTTTATATTGAAATTCCATAGAGGAAAATATGTATAATAGTATCATGAAATTCAGCAATGTTTTCTTTGTAACATTTTTAAAATATTCGGAGGAACATTTTTGATGTTTTTCAAATTGCAAAATTTAAATTTTAAGGTGTCATGTTAAAACATCCATGTTTTCTATGAACAAAACTAGCTTAAATTTTGATAATTATATTTATTAACTATAGGAACGGAGAAGGCGATGGCACCTCACTCCAGTACTTTGCCTGGAAAATCCCATGGATGGAGGAGCCTGGTAGGCTGCAGTCCATGGGGTCACAAAGAGTCAGACAGGACTGAGAGACTTCACTTTCGCTTTTCACTTTCATGCATTGGAGAAGGAAATGGCAACCCACTCCAGTGTTCTTGCCTGGAGAGTCCCAGGGACGGGGGAGCCTGGTGAGCTGCCGTCCATGGGGTCGCACAGAGTCGGACACGACTAAAGCGACTTAACAACAACAACAACAACAACTATAGGAAAGTAGTAAGTTTCACCATGAAAATAAAAACAAGATTATATAAATGATATTATTTATAATCAAATATTGAATTAATGCTCATTTTTTTTAAAGAAAGTTGATTTTTGGGGTACATAAGACTCATTAACAATTTAGGGATAGTCCTGCCTTCACCATATGTGACCATAGAAGGACTGTTACCTTTACTAGCTTTGTATTCCTAAAGTGAAAACATGTAAAGTCAGAAATGTTCTTCTGTTGCAGTTTTCTGTTTCCTACCATAAAAGGCTGACAATAAAGGTTTCATTGGTGTCTGTTTTTCTATATATGAAAGATTATGGGTGTATTAACCCATATTAAGCATCATTAACCACTGATGCTTCTGGAGCAATAATTTAATTTCATAATTTCTATCTATATAGGACTCTACTTATCATTTAAATATGAAACTAAATTTTTCCACATCTAGATAAATCTGAGAGATGGTTGTGATCAGTCAGTTATTTAATTTGAAGACTGAATTTATTCTATCTAAAACCAAAAATAAAAGATGGTTGGATAATATCAAATACTGAGTATATATTGACATGTTTACAATTACTGTTTTTCTTTAAACACTTACATGCATTTATCATTTGGGAATACTCTAAAATTAATTCCTCTGAGTGATATTGGTTTTGTACTTGAAAGCCTATTAAATAACCTTGCTACATTCCTATACAATGACTTCAAGAACTTAGTAAACTATTTTCATTTGTGAGATTGTAGCAATCGTACTGTTTTTCACAGTTAGGATCTGTGTCATGCATTAAGTCTTTTTCTTTATGTGCCCTAATTAGAAAACAAGAGACAATGCTATTTGGAATTTAGCTATATTTAACTTCTTAATCAAATTCTACTTTAGAGGTAACTAAATTAGAAAGTATACAGCATTATATAAATGTAAAAATATACTGAAGGAAAGTAAGAAGTTGTTGACTAAGCTAGGATAAAGAGATTTTAAAAATCTGTCTATGTCTATACTGATAGATAAGACCTATGAAGAAATATTTATAATTTCTGCTTTTATTTTCCCTTCATTCTTTATATATCTTGTGAATTCACCATTTTGCTATGTGACAAATTGAAGAACAAATTACGTGGTGAAGATATGAGAACAGGAATGGAGATTTTTCAAATTCTAACTCTAATGTTAATTTACTTGTTAATATTCTGCAAGTCATTTATTTAATCGGAGTTCCCAAGACCTTCAGCTGACTAAATGGACCAGAGGATTCAGGATTTAGCTTCTGTGTATTCTATTGACATAAATTTTACAGAAAAAGTGGGGCACTATAGGCTCAGCATCTTTTAATTGAAATAAAATCTTGATAATCTACGTTGAAACAATATCAGTCTCATTTTAATGAAGTATTTGCAGCCTCTAGACATCTGGTGTACTTGTCACACTGTCATAGAACTTCTCAAACTTCATAAAATTTCTATAAAAAATATTAATTTCTAATATTTAACTGTTTCAGCAGAGTGCAGTTGATTAAAAATGGTGAAATCACTGTTGAAGTAATTATGAAGTTGACTAGTAAAATAGTAATATAAAGTGTGTGGTGTCTTTCCATAATAATTGTAGGTACTTCGAATTTTAAAATAGAAGAATTTTTGCTACATTGAGCAAAAGAGAAAATCCAACATTTAATGTTGCTACTGAGTTTAAACACACTGGTAGTTCCTGAAGATAAAAAGAAAAAAAAAATCAAATGTCAATTGAGTAGCTGTTGTCACTCAGAATTGCTTGCACTTAGCATACTAATGAAAATTACATATGCAAATAGAAGGAAGGTAGGAAAATTTGGGGCACTGATGAATCTCAGCAACAGGAAAGTTTTTCCTAAGGGTCTTATTTAAAATATAATAAAGCAGTCTTTTTACATCTTAATCATTTTTGTCAAACTCAATAGAGAACAATTTGAACTAATCTAGTAGATTATTTAATTCATCCATTCATTCCACATTAATTGCACATGCATTTAGTACTGGGCACCATGCTAGAAATAAGAGATGTGATGATTAATAAGACACAGTTCTGCCCTTGATATGTTCAGCATCTACCAGAAGAGTTAAAAAATAAACAAGATAAGACAAGTGAGTTGGAGGTAAATCAGAGAGACCATATAAAGTAATTAATTGAGTTTATGAAACAAGGATGGATGGTTAAAATAGAAGCTAAAATCCAAGTGGCTCAGAAACTAAAATAAGTATTAATAATCATTGAAATTCTGTTGAAGGAGCACACAGGGAATTAGCAAGCCATGGCAAAGTCTTCTGATTTTGTTAGCAAAATGAAAGGAAGAATAGGAGAAATACCTATGAGAACTTTTACAAGATTGTGCTCATCCAGAAGGAAACAGGGAATTAAACTTATCTTAAATTTATTCATCACAAGATATGGCCTTGAATGTGATAAGAGTGAAAAATGATGGAACACAGTAACAGCAAGGCCAGCAGGTGCAGTGGTGAAACAGAAAGGTCAGGTTCATGGTTCTGTTGCAGTTCTCCCCCAGATATGCACAGGGATTGATAACCTGCAGGGGCCTGTGCTTATGAGATGGTGTTGCTTGATTTTGTTGTTAAAACACTGTGGCAATTATTCTAGAAAAGTATTGTTTACATCCAACCTTAGCAAGCAAATAAGTAGTTCTAGGAGCAATGCTATAGGTGAAAAATGCCAGAAAGTGCTTTTTGGCTGCAGTTGTTAGAAGGTTATCTGTCAAGGTTCTATGCATGGAAGAGGTGAATTTACATTTCCCCTCTACCTCACTGGCTGTTCCTCCTTAGTGTTTTTGGCTGAATCCTTGCTTCCTTAACATCTAAATGTTACATTGCCCAGATGTTTAGTTTGAGGGCTTGTTTATCCATCCGTGCTCACTTGCAGATGCATGGTCTCCTCTCTCTCTCTCTCTCCCCACTCTTTGTGTTTCTCTCACACTCTTTTATTTTCCCTCCTATCCTGTCCTCTTCCTCCCCACCACCAACTCCATGATGATTTCATCTAGTCCCATAGATTGAAACACCAAGTATATGTGAGTGACTGCCAAGTTTTTATCTCTTGCTCTAAACTTTTCCCTGAACCCACTCAGTCATCTTCATTGGCTATTTAACAGGTACTTAGATATCAAAAGCAAAACTTAAGAATCAATGCTCAGACCCAGAACTTTCTTGTTTGGTTTCTTCTATGTCACGATTTCTTCTATCATCTAACCAGTTGCCTGGGCCAGAACTCTTGGCATCATTTTTGCTTCCTCCCTTTCATTCACCCCTCATGTCCATTTTTTCAGAAAGTTTAGTCAAGTCTACCTCCAAAGTACATTTTAAATCCTTCTTTGCACCATCTCCACTATGCCCATCTAAGCTATCTTCATCTTTTCATTAGATTGCCTTCATACAAATTTCTAACCAGATCTTGCTTCTTCCCTTGCCCTCCAATAATTTGTTTTCCTGAGAGCAGCACAAGTATAATTTTTGAAATGTAAAAGGTTGTGTCATCTCACATGAAATACTTGTGTGGCTCCCCATTTCTTTGAGAGCTCCTTCAGTCTCTTGACCTTGCTATTTACCTTGTGATCCATCCACTGTGATCTATTCTGAGCCCAGAAGTCATCTTCTATTAGAGTCTGGTGCCCCTGCCTGGCACTCTACCTCACAAGCTATTCTTTGGGTTCCTTGGGCTGCCCAAGTTCATTCCCTCTTCTGGGCCTCTGCACTTAGCATGCACATAGCTGGCTGCTTCTCTTCTTTTTAGCACCAGTTTCTATGTTATGTTTTTCAGAGGTCCTTTTGCCGACCACCCAGCCTGGGCTCTGGCTGACTGTGTGCCTGCTTCTCACTCCCTCGCCTGCACACTCCTGTCTTTCATAGTGCTATCTGTGATTTTTCCACAGCATTTACTACTCTGTGAGATCTTGTTATGCATTTGCTTTCTTATTTGTTGACTCCTGCTTGTCAAATGTAAGGAAGCTTCAGGGCAGTGAACTTGTCTGTCCTTTTCATTACTGGATCCTTGACATCTAGAAAAATCATGGCACAATAATTATGTAATGAAAGAAAAAAAGAAGAAAACTCTCTTTATAGACCCATTTGTTCCTCTTTTTTGCATCTTCAGATGCTTTAAAGACTTTACCAAGAAATAAAGTAGCTACAGAGAGCTGAAGAAATGTCTTACATGCTACTCTGATACTGTCTTCTTAGAACAAAGCATGAAAAATGTGCATTTCTTAGAACTTGGCATTCCATATTTTCACAACTTTTTGTAGTCTTTAAATTTAGTGCTTCTTGCATGATTTCCTTTTTGGCACTTAAAAGACTGTATGTCAAAATAGAATTTGATTTGCAGAAACTTAATGTTAGCACTTTGAAAAGTATGCAATAGAAAGAAAACAATAAAAAAATGTACTGCTTGCTCACAAACAACACATTTTATATCTTAGAATGAGATATTAATGTATGAATGATCCTTTGATAGAAAAATGAAAAGTAATAGGAAGTAGTGTTTGACTGCAGATCCATTTTGTTGTTTTCTAGTATTTACAGAATATATCACCATTTGAAAATGTGCTGTCCCTGCATTTACTTTAGGACAGTGAAGAAAGAAAAAAGTTCTAATCATCATACTACTTACTAAAGAGAAGAGACTTGTGAAAGTGAAAAGGTATTAGAATAATAAAAGTATCGAGAGTTAACATAAACACATTGTGATGAATAAATCATATCTGCCTTCCTAGATTTTGCTAGGTAGGTTTATGTAATATTTATTTCCTAGTTTATTCCTACTATTAGGGATTCTACACGTGTAAGTGAAATGATTGCCTGCGACCCTGACCCTGTGGAAGACAGTTGAGTATAACTGCTGAAATATGAATTCTGGGTTTAGAATGCCTAAATCTGAAGCCCAGCCTCACCTCTTAATATCTGTGTGCTCTGGTATGTTACTTAGTTCTTCGTTTGTAAAATGAGAATTAACAAATTAATACTTGCCTTTTGCAGTTGTTTTGAGCATTCCATAAGATAAAAATGTAGAACATAATGTTTGGGGCCTGATAAGCCCCTAATAATACTAATAAATGTTACTCTATTTATTATCTTCTTGACACTTATTCATGCTGTCATATGTCATTAACTGTCATCTTTCTCATAACTCAGATCTCAGAGGTTGTATTGGAATAAGGTTTCATCAGAAGAATAGGGAATGATTGCATTAACATGTTTTGGATTGCTTAGATGTCTGGAGCAATTCTTAGCATTTTCCAGTCAGTATAGGTAAAAAAACTATTATGGAGGGAAAAAAGCAGATTCCATTATTGTAATAGTTTAATAAATGCTGCATTGAACAAATTTAGTTTATATACATCAGAACTTTAAAAAGCCTTTAAAATATTACTATAGCTGCATTTAATTTATCTGTAGGTTTCTCTTTCACAAGCATGTACCTAATAATTGTGTAATTCAAGAGTTTAAAATGTTTATATGAACCATGATCTTCCAAGAATGATATAAATCACACTAGATTTTTAAAAATTTGGGATATTTTCTCACAGAGGGTGTACTACTCTGTCAATTCACAGTGAGAAGAATTGATTACAAAGAGTATGTTCATATGGTCAGCTTAGGGAGCCTTTCTAATGTTTAAAGAACCTTTTCTGTGAACTTGAAAAGCTTAACATTTTCAGCATTATGTTTACATAAAATGGATGAGAGTTTAAGATGAAACTGAAAGTGGAATATAACTTACCTTGTTTCACTTATCTTTGCAAGAAGTGTTTCTCTGTGGCTTCAATTCAGTTCAGTTCAGTCGCTCAGTCGTGTCCGACTCTTTACGACCCCATGAACTGCAGCACGCCAGGCCTCCCTGTCCATTACCAACTCCTGGAGTTCACCCAAACTCATGTCCATTGAGTTGGTGATGCCGTCCAGCCATCTCATCCTCTGTCGTCCCCTTCTCCTCCTGTCCCCAATCCCTCCCAGCATCAGGGTCTTTTCCAATGAATCAACTCTTCACATGAGGTGGCCAAAGTATTGGAGTTTCAGCCTCAGCATCAGTCCTTCCAATGAACACCCAGGACTGATCTCCTTTAGGATGGACTGGTTGGACCTCCTTGCAGTCCAAGGGACTCTCAAGAGTCTTCTCCAACACCACAGTTCAAAAGCATCAACTCTTCAGCACTCAGCTTTCTTTACAGTCCAACTCTCACATCCATACATGACCACTGGAAAAACCATATCCTTGACTAGATGGACCTTTGTTGGTAAAGTAATGTCTCTGCTTTTTAATATGCTATCTTGTAAGCCAAATAGTCTGATTGAAGGAAATGGGTCTATGTGCCAAACAAAACTGATTGTGCTTCTACTTGTCTTTTCTGAGGATACATCCAGTTCAGTCAGATATTTCTGTCTTCTAGCAAAAGGAGTAGCAAAGCATAGTGGCGTAAACCAAACACTACACCCAGGTGGCTTGGTTTGAAACTCAGCTTTATACTTACAAGCTGTGTGATCCTGGTTAAATTACTCAACTTTTCTGTGCCTTGATTATCTCATCCAAAATTGAGGCTAATAGATACTATTTAATAGGTTGGTTATAAAGATGAAATGAGTTACTGTTTTTAAAGAATTCAGAACTGTTCCTGGCCCATAATATGCACTATATATTGTTAAATAAATTAAGCTGGAGAAGCCATTCCATTGCCTTTTCTATTTAGTTATTTTTAAAATTAATTCATTAATTTTAATTGGAGGCTAATTACTTTACAATATTGTGGTGGCTTTTATCATATATTGAAATGAATCAGCCATGTGTGTACACGTGTCCTTCCATCCTAAGCTATTTATTTTTTATTCTCTTCCTTCTGTCATGAGTCTAATGCTACATTCAAGAGGGTGTGAGAGCAGGAAGTATGGTTTCTCTATGGTAAATTTAACTCTGCTACTTTTTCTCTGAATCCAGCAGGAGATCTTGAAGCAAGAGGTCATTAGATAATATTCCCTATCCAATGACTATATGGCAATGGCCAGACAGGAAAATAGGTATTTTGCTATACGTCATATAAAAACGGGCAGTGTCTGTGCTTGATAATTATACTGTATTAATCAAAATTAAGAGTTGCATCTCTTAGTGGGAAAGTGTTGTTGACGTTGTTCAGTCACTCAGTCGTGTCTGACTCTTTATGACCCAATGGACTGCAGCACACCATGCTTCCCTGTCCATCACCATCTCCCGGAGCTTGCTCAAACTCATGTCCATCGAGTTGGTGATGCCATCCAACCATCTCGTCCTCTGTCATCCCCTTCTCCTCCTGCCTTCAATATTTCCCAGTATCAGGGTCTTTTCTAATGAATCAGCTCTTCACATCAAGTGGCCATAGTATTGGAGCTTCAGTTTCAGCATCAGTCCTTCCAGTGAATAGTCAGGACTGATTTCCTTTAAGATTGACTGGTTGAGTGGGAAAATAGATTCAAAAATCTTCTAAACATTTTGTTTTAACAGCAATAGTGAAAGTGAAGTCACTCAGTCGTGTCCGACTCTTTATGACCCCGTGGACTGTAACCCACCAGGCTCCTCCATCCATGGAATTTTCTAGGCAAAAGTACTGGAGTGGGTTGCCATTTCTTTCTCCAGGTGATCTTCCTGACCCAGGGATCGAACCTGGGTCTCCCACATTGCAGGCAGATGCTTTACCATCTGAGCCACCAGGGAAATCAAAAAATATTTAATGATGATTTAGTGCACAATTTTAATTATAATAGTTAACATCTAGTAAGCACTTTGCTAAGTGTCTTTTGCATCATCTTATCTTTAATATAAGGCCTTCCTTGGTGGTTCAGATGATCAAGAATCTGCCCACAATGCAGGAGACCTGGGTTGGAAAGAACCCCCTGGAGAAGGGAATGGCTACCCACTCCAGTGTTCTTGCCTGGAGAATCCCATGGACATAGGAGCCTGGTGATGGGGTCCATGGGGCCACAAAGAGTCCAAACAACTGAGTGACTCACACTCTCACTATAAACTCATAATGGAGCCACCGTCATTATCCGCATTCTACAGTGAAGGAAACCAAGGAAGTTAATGAAGAACCCTCCTAATTTAGAATATATGAAGTCAAATTGGTTTACAGACCCCAAGGAACCAGACTCTAGAATCTGTGCTCTTAACCACTTTACAAATTCTCTCTCTCTTCACCTGGAAACTTTAGAACAAGGGAGCACCTGGAAAGTCTAAATGTATGGTTTGTGTATCTTAGAACCAATTTCCCCAAGGCTGAGTAAGCACGATGTGTGTATGTGTGTGTATGTATACACACATACATATATCCATAAAACTGGATTATGATGTCCAAGGCAGCACTACTGATAATAACCCAAAATGGAAATAATTCAAATGTTCATCAACTGATATTAGATAAACAAAATATGAACTATGCATTTAACAGAATATTATTGAGCAAAAAAAATTTACAAACTCCTTTTCTGAGGTATGCCAAGAAAAAGAAATGCTAAGTAAAAAAGGTATGCTAAGTAAAAGAAGGCAGATAGAAAAGACCGCATAGTGTGTGATGTTACTTATATGAAATATCCATAAAAAGCAAAGCAATAGAATAGGATAGTAGAGCATTGGTGACCTGGGACTAGGGGTTATAATAAGGATTGACTGCAAAATATCATGAGAGGTTTTTGGGGGGCAATTGACATTTATGGTGATGGTTGCACAAATCTGTAAATTTACTAAAGATCATTTGCTAAAAGAATTCTCCACTTAAATGGTGAATTTTATCTTATGTAAATTATTTCTTAATAATGCTGTTAATAAGAGACAAACTGGATCATGCCCTAGAAATTTAATGTCTTGGACCATACTTTTGTGATAAGGCAGACTGAAAATCAAATTCAGAAGTTTATAATCCATTGTAATTTTTGTGTTTGTCTGCTTTCCATAATTTAATGAATAAAAGATAAAACATGAGTTTTTACATTAACATAAAAAATAAATTGGCAATAAAGTAGAAAGTGTTATTTATTTAGAACTCTGTTCAGATATAATTTCCCTTTGATGAGATAAATGCAGTATGGAACTTTAGAAAGAAATTAGAAATTAGATGTCTCTTCAAATGAAAATGTTTAAATGGAAGTTGCATCATAGTATTAAGTTCATGTATCAGTTCAGTTCAGTTCAGTCGCTCAGTCGTGTCCGACTCTTTGCGAGAGTTCGTGTATAGAGGAATACCTACACAGGTGGCCTGCTACCTGTACCCTGGGCACTACCTGCATGCTGGCATAGTTCATTCATAATACTGCATTATAGTCATTACCCAGTTTCACTATGTTCTATCCTCTGATTTTCAACTTATTTCTCCTTTATGAGATATGCAAGTCTTTCACTTATCATTTCCCCCATTTTGCAGATAAGACAACAGAGACATACAAGGGTTAAGCCCAAGTCAAGTAGCTTAACGTGTCTGATGTGGACCTAGTACCCAGTTTTCCTGAACACATAATCCACATGTGATCCTAATACTCAGCACTTTTTGTTTGAAATAGATATTTAATAAGTGCTGATTGATGAGTTTTGTATATCTATATTAGATATCATAGCTGGATTCCTAAGTGGTTTCATTACTATCATCTTGTAAGAGTCTGTTAACATCATGTAGTAAGTTGGGACTGCAAATAGTACAGGTCTAAAATATGACTTGTAACTAATACATTAGAAGAGTGTTTGATGTACATTATCAATTATAATGAGCAGATGGAGAAAAGTATGATGCCCTATCACAGTACCCTTTAAAAATAATGTTCCTGAGAGCATCATTTTTCATTCCTGAACTTTGGGAAGGATTATAGATTATTTAAATATAGTGCTGGCTTACCGTACATCAAAACAAGAGAAGAGAGACGCACCGCTGCTTTTACAAAAGGTAGCATTTTGCTCTGATGTATCTCCAAGTTATTCCTCCCCAGGAATGTTCTGAATGGCACACATCCTGATGCTTAAAAGCATCTCAGTCCAGTTCTTATGGGCTCAATGACTTATTGTTAAAGACAGATTTGTCAAAAGCTCACAGATCCATTTTTTTCCTTTTTAGTCCCTCTCTTAAAAGAAATAAAAGAACTGTAAGTGGGCTTTGTTGTTGTTTAAAACAATATCTCTTGATCTACTCTTAGTACAATTACATTTCTTAACTATAGCACCTTTCTGTTGTCCTGATTCTGCTGGTTATATACCCTCTTTTAGCAGCAACATGGACCTTATAATCATTTCTTCAGTTGTTCTGTTATCTTTTTGTGAATTTGTGTTCCTTACACACGAAGATGGATTGTTCCCTAGAAGGCTGAACGTCAGGCCTGGATGCTTTGTTTTTTATTCGCAGCCCTCCTGTTTTCACTTCACGTTTTTTTGCTTTCAGAAACTGTTGTGCTGACAGCAAGGGAACAAAGATGCATATCTTTTTTTCTGAAAACAGTATGCATGGGAACCATGTAAACATTTTTCTGGTTACATTTATTTTACTTTCAAGATGGTTGTTTTTTAAGTATAAGTGAGACTGAGTGGGGTGGACTTAATATAAAGCACATGTATTGGCAAGTGTGCAGACACTTGTTAGAACTCTCTCCGCATATGTTGAATAATGGATTGTTTCTGTTATGTGCTTTTGGCAAAGCCCAGAACTTGTGCCTTTTAAAGTCTAGGAAACATGTAAGTTTATTGGAACTCTTTACCTGCCTAAGGCTGTAAAGGGGGAAGGACTTAAAGTGTAGGCAAAAGAGATTGGATTTCTCTAGAATAAAGCAGATTTTTATCTTTTGTTTTGTGAAGTTATATCTGTGTCTTTCCTAACCAACAGTAAGCATCTTAAAGGCAGGAACCTGACTTTCATTGTTGAATTCCTTCAACTTGTTTGAAGTCCACACTTGTTTTCTTGCTCTTTCAGTTCAGTTCAGTCGCTTAGTTGTCTCCGACTCTTTGCGACCCCCATGAATCGAAGCACAGCAGGCCTCCCTGTCTTTAGAAACTACATTTACTTTTTTGCATGCATGCTTGCTTTATGCAATATATGTTTCTAAAATGCAAATTTAAATGCCTAGCAGAGTTTCTATAAGCTTCTTGACCAAAAAAGGATCTTAGAATGTTTTAATTCTGCTCTTTACTTTATTGTTCAGTAGTTTAGATCCATTATGGTTTATATGCCCTAAAGAGGTCATTATTATTGATACTCTGTTATACTGACAGGGCTTATTTATATTTTCTGATGCTTCCCGATACCTTCACTTACCATTGCGTCTCAGTTCTTTTTGGGTCAGTTTCCATGTTCCTAAAATATGTCCTCTAGTTCTTAAGAACACCTGGTACAAGAAGCTGATAGTTTTTGCTTTGAAAAATATTTGTTTTTTCCTTCATGTTAGATCATTTACTGGGCATAAGATTCTACGAAAAATAGTTACTTCCAATCAGCCTTTTAATAATATTAATCCCTTATCTTCTGGTTTCGACTATGGCATTTGAACAGTCTAAAATCAGCCGTCTGCATAACTTTGATTCTTTAGAAGTTAATCTGTTTTTTTCTCTCTCTTTTTAAGATCTTCTGTATTCTTTGGTCATTGGTCATTTCATTATGATGACTCAGATTTGCATTTTATTTTCAAATCACATTCACATCTCATTTCCCCCTCTGTCAGAGGATTTGTGTTTTTTTAGCAATTCTGGAAAACTCTCAGCCATTCTTCCTTTAACTACTCATTTATTCTCGTTTTCTTTATTTTCATTTATATTGTCTCCTTCCCTCCCTCTCTCTCAGAACTTTTATTACACCTTGTTCCTTCCTATTCTCTCTACATCTCTTAAATTTTTAATATTTTAAAAATCTTTACATTTTTCTGCTTTGTTCCTTCATGTATTTCTCTAGTTAACTGTTTTCCTCATTGCTGTTATTTTGTCGCTAATGTGTGTCCGACTCTTTGTGACCCTATGGACGCAGCCCTCCAGGTTCCTCTGTCCTCTGCTATCTCCTGGAGTTTGCTCAAATTCATGTCCATTGACTCGATGATGCTATTTAACTATCTCATCCTCTCTCACCCCCTTCTCCTCTGGGCCTCAATCTTTCCCAGCATCAGGGTCTTTTCCAATGAGTCAGCTCTTCACCCCAGGTGGCCAGTGTATTGGGGTTTTCCTCATTAACTGTGTTTAGTTTGATATTTAATTTGCTTATAAGCTTATTTACTTTTATATGCATTATCTTATGGTATGTTTGTTTTTAAATATTTAGTAACTTTAAATGTGTTTATTTCATAATTTACCTTTTAGAATTTTATTTATTTTTATTTTGGTTGTTCTCATGACGTGAGGGATCTTAGTTCCGCTACACAGATCAAACCTGTGCACCCTACATCGGGAACATAGTCTTAACTATTGAACCTTAGGGGGAAGTCCCTCACCATTTATCTTTTGTTGTTAATATCAAGTGTTTGGGTTTCTAATCCTGATGGTGTACTCTGTGCTCCCAGTTTTAGTGGTTTGTTTCTTTATGTATCTTGTCACTTTTTTATTATAAAGTCATCTAAATCTTTAACATCTCCTATGGTCTGACTGGCCTCTATTTTTTCCAGAGGCTTCTGTGCTATCACTAGCTCACTGCTGGACATCTGCTAAGTCACTTCAGTCGTGTCCAACTCTCTGCGACCCATGGACTGTTGCCCTCTAGGCTTCTCTATCCATGGGATTCTCCAGGCAAGAATACTGGAGTGGGTAGCCCTTCCTGTCTGCAGGGGATCGTCCTGACCCAGGGATCGAACCCCAGGTTCCTGTATTGCAGAAAGATTCTTTACCATCTGAGCCACAAGGAAAGCCCCACGTCTAGATAGGCTTTTATAGTTCCCTGGTTTGGGACAACCATGTTGTTCAGATGCTATATGTTTAAATCCAAAACCCAGGTAAAGTGTTTTAAAAATTACCAAAAAGACCACTTTGTTTCCCTTGACCTGTGGTTCAGAAGCATGTCCCTGTCTCCTACTTTTAAGGAGATGGTTATTTTTTTCTTGCCTGCCTCTTTGCAGAGATTCAGCTCTTCTCAGATCCTGCTTTCATGCCGGTGTCGCTACCTCATTATCTGTGATCTCTGTGGGTGTCAAGCCCCAAACCACTTGATTACTTAGACAGTCATCTTGCAAAGGGTTTGTTTCTGTGCCAGCTTGCATTGGCTTACTTTTCTGTTTCTGGCACCTGGATAGTCCCTTTTCTTTTTGAGCAAATCTGAATGTGTGTTTTAGAAAAGTTTCAGGTTTTCTAGTCGATCTAGTCTGGTATATTGTGACAAAGAGAAGTCTCCCATCCACCCCCCCCCCCCAGTTGTTTAACTATGGTTTTCCTAATGGTCAGTGTTCACCCACAAATACACAGATATTTAATGTTTGGATTGACTCATCCAAACATTAAACGAAGAAGCAGATGACAATAGAATAGGCAGATGATGAAGATTTATTTAAAACAAAATTTCACAGGGGTTTACTAGATTCCAAATGAAAAAGACCTCATCTTTGTATATCCTTTATATATCACCATAATAAAGTAAGAGCAGATATTTTAAAACTGGGGCAAATTCAGAGCCCTAATTTTATATGTACATATGTAAGGTGACTCATCTGAAAAGGCCCTGATGCTGGGAAAGACTGAAGGTGGGAGGAGAAGGGGGCGACAGAGGATGAGATGCTTGATGGCTTCACCGACTCAATGGGCACGAGTTTGAGTAAACTCTGGGAGTTGGTGATGGACAGGGAGGCCTGCCGAGCTGCAGTCCACAAGGTTGCAAAGAGTCGGACACAACTGAGTGACTGAACTGATTGATGTAATAATAACGTGGAATACTCCTTTTCTACTGAGCATGAAAAGAAATAGATTTGAAGGAAAGCAGTTTACCATTTGAGTGTTGCCTGGCTTTTCTTCCTATTAGATGAATCTACTTCCTCTGCCTTTATGTCATCCTGTTTGTTTTTTTTTTTTTTGCTGCTTTCAATTGATTCTATCCCACACACTTTTA
Source organism: Bubalus bubalis (assembly GCF_019923935.1). Taxonomy (NCBI): domain Eukaryota; kingdom Metazoa; phylum Chordata; class Mammalia; order Artiodactyla; family Bovidae; genus Bubalus; species Bubalus bubalis. Next base: position 77,921,552 of record NC_059165.1, read on the forward strand.
AAAAAGAATCTCTCAAAAGAAACTCTGATTTAGCAGTTTTTTTGTTGGCTTGCTTTGAAATGAATGCAAAGTAACACATAAAGGCAAAAAAAAAAAAAGTGAGATACTGTAATAATATTATGTCATCCTCTTTCTTAGAAATTTCAGCCTGATTGATTAATCATTCATTAACTCCTCCTCCAGTGTTAGCAGGCAGCATAGTAACCCTTTTAAAATATAGAAATGTTTAATATAGAAATAGCACAACAGACAGGTTATTTTACCAAAGTCATCCATAAAGTTATTAGCAATGTGTTATTTTCAAACACACATATATGAAAAAGCTGTCTGAACACTATTTGACCCAATACTTTTAGGAAAATTTATGACAGAGAAGTTAGAAGAATATCATAATGGTAATCACTGAAAGATAAAACTGTGAACCAGGCACTGTGCCAAGACTTCCTGTTTAATTCCTCATTTAATTCCAACAATTCCATGAAATTCTCTTAAAATCCCACATAAAGACAAGGTTTGCTGAGAGGTCAGGCTCCTTCTCAAAGTTACGTAGCCAGGAGACAGTGAAGCTGGGACTAGCAACCATTGCATCTCCAGTCTGACTCCACAATCTAACTGTGAACTACTGCTCTGAACTGTCTCTGGCTTCATGTACACACACACACACACACACACTCATACACACACACACACACACTCTCTCCAATATACACATCCAACACACATCCACCAAATATATGGAGTCTGTGTTGTAAAATTTATCATAGAAATAACTCTGCCTCTATCTATCTTTCTATCTCTCTATCTGATTAGTAAGAAAAGGGGCAAGCTCTCTTCTTCATTTTATAATTATGACCCCCATCAGATCAGATCAGATCAGTCGCTCAGTCGTGCCCAACTCTTTGCAACCCCATGAATCACAGCACACCAGGCCTCGCTGTCCATTACCAACTCCCGGAGTTCACTGAGACTCACATCCATCGAGTCAGTGATGCCATCCAGCCATCTCATCCTCTGTCGTCCCCTTCTCCTCCTGCCCCCAATCCCTCCCAGCATCAGAGTCTTTTCCAATGAGTCAACTCTTTGCATGAGGTGGCCAAAGTACTGGAGTTTCAGCTTTAGCATCATTCCTTCCAAAGAAATCCCAGGGCTGATCGATCTCCTTCAAAATGGACTGGTTGGATCTCCTTGCAGTCCAAGTGACTCTCAAGAGTCTTCTCCAACACCACAGTTCAAAAGCATCAATTCTTCAGCGCTTAGCCTTCTTCACAGTCCAACTCTCACATCCATACATGACCACTGGAAAAGCCATAGCCTTGACTAGATGAACCTTTGTTGGCAAAATAATGTCTCTGCTTTTGCATATGCTATCTAGTTTGGTCATAACTTTTCTTCCAAGGAGTAAGCATCTTTTAATTTCATGACTGCAGTCACCATCTGTAGTGATTTTGGAGCCCAGAAAAATAAAGTCTGGCACTGTTTCCACTGTTTCCCCATCTATTTCCCATGAAGTGATGGGACCGGATGCCATGATCTTCGTTTACTGAATGTTGAGCTTTAAGCCAACTTTTTCACTCTCCACTTTCACTTTCATCAAGAGGCTTTTGAGTTCCTCTTCACTTTCTGCCATAAGGGTGGTGTCATCTGCATATCTGAGGTTATTGATATTTCTCCCAGCAATCTTGATTCCAGCTTGTGTTTCTTCCAGTCCAGCGTTTCTCATGATGTACTCTGCATAGAAGTTAAATAAGCAGGGTGACAATATACAGCCTTGATGAACTCCTTTTCCTATTTGGAACCAGTCTGTTGTTCCATGTCCAGTTCTAACTGTTGCTTCCTGACCTGCATACAAATTTCTTAAGAGGCAGATCAGGTGGTCTGGTATTCCCATCTCTTTCAGAATTTTCCACAGTTTATTGTGATCCACACAGTCAAAGGCTTTGGCATAGTCAATAAAGCAGAAATAGATGCTTTTCTGGAACTCTCTTGCTTTTTCCATGATCCAGCAGATGTTGGCAATTTGATCTCTGGTTCCTCTGCCTTTTCTAAAACCAGCTTGAACATCAGGAAGTTCATGGTTCACATATTGCTGAAGCCTGGCTTGGAGAATTTTGAGCATTACTTTACTAGCATGTGGGATGAGTGCAATTGTGTGGTAGTTTGAGCATTCTTTGGCATTGCCTTTCTTTGGGATTGGAATGAAAAATGACCTTTACCAGTCCTGTGGCCACTGCTGAGTTTTCCAAATTTGCTGGCATATTGAGTGCAGCACTTTCACAGCATCATCTTTCAGGATTTGGAATAGCTCAACTGGAATTCCATCACCTCCACTCGCTTTGTTCGAGGTGATGCTTTCTAAGGCCCACTTGACTTCACATTCCAGGATGTCTGGCTCTAGGTCAGTGATCACACCACCATGATTATCTGGGTCATGAAAATCTTTTTTGTACAGTTCTTCCATGTATTCTGGCCATCTCTTCTTAATATCTGCTTCTGTTAGGTCCATACCATTTTTGTCCTTTATCAAGCCCATCTTTGTGTGAAATGTTCCTTTGGTATCTCCGATTTTCTTGAAGAGATCCCTAGTCTTTCCCATTCTGTTGTTTTCCTCTATTTCTTATAGTGGACTATTTCATCAGTGGCAAATGCTTCAATACTAATGAAAGATGTTATTTCAGAGGCTCTGTGGCTTGTGTTTCACTGGATTACAGTCAAGATCTTACCCATATAGTTCAGTTCAAGGAGTTCTAAAATCATTATAACTCTTGCTTCGTTGTTATTGGAAAATAACAGATTTTATTTCAAACTTCACTGTCTAGTGATTTAATTCAAAATCTATGCTTCCAACTAACTCAAAACAAACAATGAATGACATTTATCATTAGTAAGTAACTTATTTTTTGGTGCTTAGCCATTTTAACATGATGAACTTTTAATCAATATAAGCTTTATTTATGATTTTGGCTTCAATTAATCTATTTTTATTTTAAAATTTAAAATTTTAGTTTACTATAGTTATAGTATTTGTTTACATCATATGATTGGAGAGAAAACTTAAATATAATCAATTTTATATTAAGACGATTATAAAAACTGGAAATAAACATCAAATGAGTAAAAAGTACAGTTTGCTTCCTAGCTTAACATAACATTGATATGTTATGATATTCTATTTTCTTCTGAAGGTTTACTGACTAGATTAAGATTGGAGAAAAATTGTATAGAAATGCTTTGCGTATGCTCAAAATCCAAAGTCCTAAAATAATGGTAACTTCTCAGGTTCTCATTCTTTCCTTTAAAATATTCTCATTGTCATTTTAAATCAATGTAACTGAATTAAATCTGTGACCTATAAATACTCCAAAAATGTGTACATTGATGACATTAATGTATCTGAATCTACGAAGGAGAAACATGAAATAGACACACATGGTTTCCTGAAGGTAGTCCTCTTAATGCTACATCAGTCCAGTCAATTCAGTCACTCAATCGTGTCCAGCTCTTTGGGACCTCATGGACTGCAGCACATCAGGCCTCCCTGTCCATGACCATCTCCCGGAGCTTGCTCCAACTCATGTCCATCAAGTTGGTGATGCCATCCAACCATCTCATCCTCTGACATCCCTTCTCCTCCTGCCTTCAATCTTTCCCAGCATCAGGGGCTTTGGCAATGAGTCAGCTCTTTGTATCAGGTGGCCAAAATATTGGAGTTTCAGCTTTAGCATCAGTCCTTCCAATGAACACCCAGGACTGATCCCCTTTAGAATGGACTGGTTGGATCTCCTTGCAGTCCAAGGGACACTCAAGAGTCTTCTCCAACACCACAGTTCAAAAGCATCAGTTCTTCTGTTAAGAAAGCTCAGCTTTCTTAATGGTCCAACTCTAACATCCATGTATTACAACTGGAAAAACCATAGCTTTGACTAGACAGATCTTTGTCGATAAAGTAATGTCTCTGCTTTTCAATATGCTGTCTAGGTTGGTCATAGCTTTTCTTCCAAGGAGCAAGTGTCTTTCAATTTCACTGCTGCAATCACTATCTGCAGTGATTTTGGAGCCCAGAAAATAAAGTCTATCACTGTTTCCGTTGTTTCCCCACCTATTTGCCATGAAGTGATGGGACTGGATGCCATGATCTTAGTTTTTTTAATGTTGAGTTTTAAGCCAGCTTTTTCACTCTCCTCTTTCACCTTCATCAAGAGGTTCTTTAGTGTCTCTTTGCTTTCTGTCATCTGCATATTTGAGGTTATTGATACTTCTCCCAGCAATCTCGATTCCAGCTTCTGCTTCATCCAGCCTGGCATTTTGCATGATGTACTCTGCCTGTAAGTTAAATAATCAATGTGACAAAATATAGCCTTAATGTACTCCTTTCCCAGTTTGGGACCAGTCCATTGTTCCATGTATGGTTTAGTCGGTGACACTATAATTTCTCATCAGAGCAGTGGCAGTTTTGAAGGCAGTATATCCTTAGAAAAAGTGTGTTTTATTTAGGTACTAATCATTTACATGTGGATAGAGAGCAGGAATAACTTTTAGAGGCTGACATATGAATTTGCATGGAATGCTAGGTGGGGCCAAAGGTAGAATCTGAATTGTCCTGCTGTTTTTTCAAAGGAAAACTTTGAGCCAACTCTTTCTTTATTGAAAAGTAGACAAAGAATACTGTCAAATGATATCACTAATATAAAAAAAAAACTCAAGAAAAATACCAAGGCAAAACATCACAAAACACAGCTCATCTCCTCTGTTCTTCTCCCTGAATGTTTCACCCATAAAACCACTACTGGGCTTTAACCCTTTAGGGAGAGCTAGCTTACTGGTTGGGCTGTTTTCACATGGCCATCCTGAGAATTGTCTGTCTATGAATTGGCTCTCAGTGATGTGGCAGACTTCCTGCAGAGCCTTGAGGCAGCAAATAAGAGAAATAGCCATTGCCTAATTTTTTTTAAAAAAGAGGCCATTGCAAGGCAAGTGCCTTGGCAGCAGGAGGAGCAGACTAGCGATGGAGGTGGGAAGGGAGCAAAAAGGTAGCAACAAACAAAAGCAGACAGCCCGTGAGAGTGAGGGAGCTAAACAGAACTTTCCTCTAGTTTAAAATTAGACCGAGGCTGAGCAGAATATGACCTGTCTTCTCTGTATGCAAACAAGCTCCTCAGTTCATTCATTCACCAAATGTTTATTGAGGCCTATGTGTAATGGCCACAGACTCAACCATTAAAAAGTTACAGTACCTCGTCTGGTGGAGCTAACAGATTAATGACTGAGACAGACAAAACTAATAATTATAATACAGTTAGATGAGCAGCAAGAGTACATATAAGTACTCTGTAGTTCTTGAAAAAATATATGCAAAAGAGAAAAAAATTGGTTTTCCTCCTCCTGAGTTCTCCGGCTTTTCTATGCTTGGAGAGGAGCACCCCACTTCCAGGCGGCATTGTCACAGTGTCACACCGTCCTGAATGACATGGGGAATGATCCTCAAGCAGTGTTTCTGCATGAGACCACTATGCACGCCTTGAGAGTGGAAAACGACATCCATCCATGTGCCTCTGGCCATGTGGGAACACTTGAAGCCTGCTTCTGCTTTAGTTGACTTTCATCCTTTCAAATAAAAACAGCAAGTATAAGAAGGTGTTGCTGTTCTCTCCGGAGAACTGTTTTCTCCTGGAAAAGGTGCCAGGGACACATTATCCATATGTAGCTTCACTCTCCCTCACAGATCTGACGAGAGAATTCATCTGAACCACAGGGTGGTTTTTATCCTGACCTCAGGGATGATGTCCTTTTGCATATTGATCATATTTAAAGGGTTATGCCCAGAACCTCAAAGCCAATATGTCAAATACTGTGTCCATCTGGTTCCCTACGCTTCCTGTCCCGGACCACCTCAGTCCTTCCCTCTTATGTAAGTCTCATATTGGCTACCTGTTTCCCCAGAATGGAAAGCCGGTGCCTTCCCTAATTTTCCTTTCCTCCACATCTCCTAATTCAGCAAGTCTTGCCTGTGCTACCTCCCAAACTTGTCTACTGTTTATCCTTTCCTTTGATCCTTCAGGCTGTTGCTATTTCTCACCTGGCTGGTTGGGACAGCACATTCACTAACCAGTCTTGGTCCTGTCAGCCACCAATGTTTCTTCACTATAAGCTAAGCAGGTGATCTCTTTTCCAGATATGTGTGCTTAGTTGCTCAGTCATGTCTGACTCTTTGTGACCCCATGGACTGTAGCCCACCAGGCTCCTCTATCCATGGGGATGCTTTAGGCAAGAATACTGGAGTAGGTTACCATGCCATCCTCTAGGGGATCTTCCCAACCTCAGGACTGAACCCAAGTCTTCCCAACCTAAGGATTGCAGGCAGCTTTACTGAAACCCTTTTTCAAATAGGGCTTCAGTAAATCTGGATGAAGTTGAGGGTGAGGTATTCTTGTGCTGCATGTTCAGTCATGTCCACCTGTTTGTGGCCCATTGGCTGCACCGGGCTCCTCTGTCCATGGAATTTTCCAGGCAAGAGAATTAGGAGTAGGTTGCCATTTCCTCCTCCAAGGGATCTTCTCCATCCAGGGATCGAACCTACGTCTCCTGTGTCTCCTGCACTGCCTGCAGATCCTTTACTACTGACCATCATTGGGGGGTGGAGGAGGAGGTGTCCTTAGAGCTAAACCATTTTAGCCAAGGCCATAGAACCCAGAGACCTGGGTTCCAAAGCTACATATTCTCTTACTAGCTGTGTGTGAGAGTTATTAACTTCTCTAATCTCCAGTTTCCACTTCTGGGGAATAGAGATGATAATAACTGTCTCATAATGAGTATTCGTGGAGATAATGTACATTAAGTGCTTGGTTTAATTCTGGCACATGGAATCCACTTAATAAACATTGGCTATTATTTTTATTTGACTCCAGTATATAGAATGTTGGTCCTCTGTAGAATTCTGATATTTTAGTGAGGCTGCTCTGGGAAAGAGGCAAAACGCAGTGTTTGAGTATTCTAAGAATAAGAAGCTTGGGAAATGTCAAACACTGATATTATAACAAATGATGTTTAATCTTGCTCATGTTCTTAATAAAAGAGCCTGATGGGAGTTAAAGATGTGTAAGGCAGATAGGTGGTACAGGGTAATGCACCCAGGGGGTGCAGGCAGAGCCCTCCAGAATCTCTGACAGCCTGCTGTTTCATTTACACCTGAGTCAACAGAAAATTGAATCGCATTTATATTCTCATCGAATGTTGTCTCTTGGGTCAAATATTTCATAAACTTTTGAGCTGAGAGCCCGGCCTACCTCATTCTTTATGGTGCATAGTCACATTCTTCATCTGACCTGGCATTTGAAAAGTCACTCCTGTTTGTTTCTTTGAGTAATGGGTGATGCCTGTATTTCTCAGCTAGACCGTTGCCATTGAGGGCATTTCATATAGTGAAATAAGTTACTGGTTCTGTTGGTTTATACTCTGAGTTCATAAGCCATATGGTAATTTATATTACTTGAAATGAGACCTTTGTTAGAAAGCCTTCTTCCCTGACTTTCATTTACAGTAAAAAAGATTCATCTCAACAACCTATTCATCCAAAGCCAGCTGTTGACTAAAATCACATATGTATCCCTGTAGCTCTCTTCTGACTTGGTGCCTTGCCAGCATTCATATGTCTTGTCATCTCTGGAGAGTTTTCAATATTTTCAACTTCTCTGACACTTAGACTTTTTGTTTAAAATTGCAAATTACTTGACTGTGTTTATGGCCTGTTATGGAGACAAGACATGAATCCTTTCTTTACTAAAGAATAAGATTAACAAAGTTGAGTACTTTTCCTCTTTGTCTTCTTATATCATTGTAGGTGTTCAACCTGTGTGTTATAGCATCACAGGAAACACATTCTAATCGAGCTGAGACTTTAAACCTAATAGTGTAGTCCTTAACAACCTGGACACACACACATATACACACAGAGATAGAATATACATGAAAAATATTTTAGTTGAAATCCAACTTTAATTTTCCAAGCTAATATTTTTGATTAGCTATTATCAGCAAAAAATGACACCAGTCTCTGTTCTCAGCATGTTTACAGTCTAGTATTGTAATATGTCACTATTTGCTGCAAATTGCTGGCTTAAACAGAAGGGGAAATTTGAAAGTCACTTAATAAAAAGTTTTGAGATAGGTCTGTCTGTGGGTACCACAGAATTGGTTCATTCAGCAGCCTGGAGATATCATCAAGAGCCAATCTTCCTTTATTGCACCATTGTGTCATCCTTGGTTTTGGTATTGAACTCATTCTGGTGACTAATTATGTGCTGTACTTCCAGGCATTACATCTTGAATATCAGTGACCAGAAGAAGGAAAATATGCCATGTAATCTCACGGTTATCTTTCTTAAGACAGAGGACATTTTTTCCTGGAAATAGCCCAGTAGTCTCCCCTTTTATGTCTTACTGTCCAGTGTAGGGACAATGACTGATTTAGATTATTTACCTGAGAGGAATAGATGTTTTGGTAGTTACTTCAGTTCAGTTCAGTTCAGTTCAGTCGCTCAGTCATGTCCAACTCTTTGCGACCCCATGAATCACAGCACTCCAGGCCTCTCTGTCCATCACCATCTCCCGGAGTTCACTCAAACTCGTGTCCATCGAGTCGGTGATGCCATCCAACCATCTCATCCTCTGTCATCCCCTTCTCCTCCTGCCCCGAATCCCTCCCAGCATCAGAGTCTTTTCCAATGAGTCAACTCTTCGCATGAGGTGGCCAAAGTACTGGAGTTTCAGCTTTAGCATCATTCCTTCCAAAGAATACCCAGGGGGCTGATCTCCTTTAGAATGGACTGGTTGGATCTCCTTGCAGCCCAAGGGACTCTCAAGAGTCTTCTCCAACACCACAGTTCAAAAGCATCAATTCTTCGGCACTCAGCTTTCTTCACATTCTCTCACATCCATACATGACCACAGGAAAAACCATAGCCTTGACTAGATGGGCCTTTGTTGGCAAAGTAACGCCTCTGCTTTTGAATATGCTATCTAGTTTGGTCATAACTTTTCTTCCAAGGAGTAAGCGTCTTTTAATTTCATGGCTGCAGTCACCATCTGCAGTGATTTTGGAGCCCAGAAAAATAAAGTCTGGCACTGTTTCCACTGTTTCCCCATCTATTTCCCATGAAGTGATGGGACTGGATGCCATAATCTTCATTTTCTGAATGTTGAGCTTTAAGCCAACTTTTTCACTCTCTTCTTTCACTCTCATCAAGAAGCTTTTTAGTTTCTCTTCACTTTCTTCCATAAGGGTGGTGTCATCTGCATATCTGAGGTTATTGATATTTCTCCCAGCAATCTTGATTCCAGCTTGTGCTTCTTCCAACCCAGCATTTCTCATGATGTACTCTGCATATAAGTTAAATAAGCAGGGTGACAATATACAGCCTTGGCGTACTCCTTTTCCTATTTGGAACCAGTCTTTTGTTCCATGTCCAGTTCTAACTGTTGTTTCCTGACCTGCATATAGGTTTCTCAAGAGGCAGGTCAGGTGGTCTGGTATTCCCATCTCTTTAAGAACTGTCCACAGTTTATTGTGATCCACACAGTCAACGGCTTTGACCTAGTCAATAAAGCAGAAATAGGAGTTACTTACAATCCCCCAAATAGGAAGATAAGTTCAGATTGCAAATAAGTATAATACAGACCAGAAAGTGATAAATATGGAATGATTATTAATCTTTGTGGTTGTAAGGGATAAAGAAAATGTCAAAAATTTTCAGTTGTGTCATTTATTCATTTTTAGAAAATAGTACCACTAACTTTTCCATCTTGGCACCTCTTACAATTGCAGCCATTTACATGTAAGATCTTTTTAAAATTTTCTTTTGTTGCCTCCATACTGGAACTTCATAAGGATAGGAAAAATGATCATCTTAGTCATCAATGTATCCCTCTTTGCTAGATGAATCAAAGAATGAATGCACAGGCTTGGAGAATTTGGAGAATTTTATAGCACGCAAGAGAAGGACAGTCCAGGTAAAGGACACATCATTAGCAAATTTGTAAGTCAAGAAAGCTCAGACAACTGTTTGAAGCTTAGTGCATGTATAGCAGAAGGGTGAGAAACCTCTGGGATGATGCACAGAGTGTGAAATGCATGGATGCAATTAACAGTCATTGAGATGAATTCAATATTTAGGATATGGAAGGTGATGCAGTAAGAGCTTCTTTTAGAAGAGAGGATTGATGACATGGGGTGAGGAATGGGTATGAAACTGCTGACCAGAGGCTTTATCAACAGTTGAGAAGTGATTAAAACCTTGATTTGGGCTCCTGAGGAACAAAATTATAATAAAATGCATATCTAGCAATGTTACAGACAAGAATTGAAATGACTTATTCAAATATAAGTAAGACAAGAATGAATTAGCAGTGAAAAGACCAACAGAAACACGACAACAGAACTGTTGTTGTTGTTTAGTTGCTAAGTCATGTCCGACTCTTTGCAACCCCATGGACTGTAGCCTGCCAGGCTCCTCTGTCCATGGGATTCCCCATGCAAGAATACTGGAGTGGGTTGCCATTTCCTTCTCCAGGGGATCTTCCTGACCCAGGATCAAACCCACACCTCCTGCATTGCAGGAGGATTCTTTACCACTGAGCCACCAGGGAGCAGGCATTACATTTTGCTTTGTTTTATTTACAGGGAATAGGGGTAGCATGCTATGGCAAGAAAAGGCAGTGAGTCTCTAGGTAGATGACAGTTTCAGGTCCCTGAAGCTGCCATAATAGGAGATATTCAGTCCTGGAAATTTTATAGAATGACAGTAATAATAATAAAATTTATATTAAATACTTTCTGAAATAAATTATAAGTAATTCATATTAATCTCATATGAACTTAAGATTAAGGAAAGAATTAGAATAAAGCCCTGACAGAGAAAGCATGGGATGAGAAGTTTTAAGAAAGAAATACTGACTATATTGACATGTTTTGCCCCCTCTTATTCAACTGTTGTCCAGTATGTGTCTTGGCATCAATCATGCAAAAAAGCATTGATGCAAAAGAACTTTGTGGTGTTTTCTAGCCTTCAAGTAGATGACAATTAAAAGATTACAGATATATGATCTACTTCATTTTCAAAGAGATACTTTAAAAAAAGAATTCACAAACAGATTCACTTTATATTTGGGCAATAAGTATCAGTCCCTGCCAAGGAATTTTTCTTTGTGTAGTTGCACTTTAGTATAATTAATCACTTATACCAAAAATGTAAGCTCATCTGCTCTTGGTGTGTGGCTTGATAGACTGCATTTAACTGATTCCTTTAACTGTGAAGCTTTAACTTACTGACATACATTATAATGCCACCCTTCAGGCTATTTCTTTAATAATAATTTGTTTCTAAAAGAGTTATCCATAGATAAGTGTATAATCTATAATTGCTTTTGGCTGACTTCTGAACCCTCTTTAAAAACTTACCATTATTTTAAATTCTCTATAGCCTGGATATGTTGCAGGCCTTTTTAAAAGCATCCAAGTGTCATGCTTCATCTCAATATCATTTCCTAAAGTACTTTAGAAACAACTGATATTTACAGGTGCTATGCTGTAGTCCGTGGGGTCACACAGAGTCGGACACGACTGAAGCGACTTAGCAGCATGAGAAAATTCCCAGGTTACATAATTTTGTTTGTAGAGAAGTACTGAGATCCTGACTTAGGTACTCCCAGAGAAATGAAACAGTAATAAATACATATTTAGTCACATGACACAGGTAGAACTGAGAGAACTCATTACACTATTAGATATAGTACTTTGGAGAGAAATGGGTTAGCAATTTACTGAAATTGGAAAATCAAAAAAAAATATTAGAACTTTTAGGAACGCTGCTAGATAGATAGATAGATGAAAGCAAAGTGCAAGTATTTGTTGCTTAGTCCTGTTCAACTCTTTGGACCCCCAAGGATTGTAGCCCGCCAGGCTCTTCTGTCCACGGAATTCTCCAGGCAAGAATACTGAAGTGGATAGCCATTCCCTTCTCCGGGGGATCTTCCTGACCTCAGGGATTGAACCTGGGTCTCCCACATTGCAGGCAGATTCTTTACTATCTGAGCCACCAGAGAAGCCATATATACTGGCTTCTTATATGTGGAACTCCTCTGAGGTTTGGTTTGCTAATACTCAGTATAAATAGACAAACAATTTAGAAAATGTTAATCTACCTTGCACCTGTTAACTATTTTTGAATCATAGCTTCCATTTTCACATGTGTTGATATGTTGCCAAGCCTGTGTGAGCCTAAAGTAGCTTACATTTACTGAGCATCTATGATAACTTCACATATATCATCTCATGGTGCTGTTACAAAAACTCTGTAACATTGGATATTACCACATTTTTTTAGGAAGCAAGAACTCAAGCTTAGATTATGTTCCCAGTGTAGTAAGTAGTTGTTGTTGCTAAGTCGCTTCAGTCGTGTCCAACTCTGTGCGACCTCATAGACAGAAGCCCACCAGGCTCCCCCATCCCTGGGATTCTCCAGGCAAGAACACTGGAGTGGGTTGCCATTTCCTTTTCCAATGCATGAAAGTGAAAAGTGAAAGTGAAGTCGCTCAGTCATGTCCGACTCTAGCGACCCCATGGACTGCAGCCTACCAGGCTCCTCCGTCCATGGGATTTTCTAGGCAAAAGTACTGGAGTGGGGTGCCGTTGCCTTTTCTGGTAGTAAGTAGTAAGAAGGGTTAAACCCACTTCTGTCTACCAACAGTAAGCTCTCAAACCTTTCTTTACGTTAACAATTTGTAAAATTGAAATTCACTAAGCTCTCAAACCTTTCTTTACATTAACAATTTGTAAAATTGAAATTCACAGAGACACTCTCTCACTGATAAATGATTTTGGGGAATGGCGTTGATTTTCTACTTTTCTCTCAAAAGGATAAAAATATTTATTATTTTTAAATGAATCAGTGTTATGTACAAAGCTGAAAGTTGACCCAAAACAAATATCTCTAAAGACAATCAACACTAAGAAATTTGAGGAAAGGGGTGCAGAGAGAATTAGCAAAATTGGGGGAGATTTAAATATGTGCTTGGTTGGTGGTGTGCTGATGAATGTTTAACAGCCAGTTCTCTGAGATGTGGAAGCAAAACCCTGGTTTATGACATTTGCTTATTTTCTAACTTGCATGGTTTAAATATTCCCATGATGACTTACTTCAGGCTACTAACTCGATGTTAGTGAATATGGAATTGGGAAAAGATGCACAGTAACATACAATTATGTGTTACGTAGAACTTTTTCGCCACACACAATAGATGTAAATGACCACAAAGTTATATATAATAGCACAGCTCTAATTGAAGAGTTTTGAATAGTTATTACCTTTGTTTTTAGTATGGTTAATTGTAATTTTACAGAATAATTTTTAAAATGTCTGTGTTTTACAATAGGTTCACAAATTCCAAAATATTTAGCAAGTGCTTCTCATAAGCCAATATGAACTGACTCCCAGCACACCACTGGATCATGTAGAAAAAAAGTTGCCTGGGGAACATTTTAACTCTAGCTCAATATAGTTTTCTCCTACTCTTTTGAAGTTTTAGTATGAATATCTGTTTTAAGTTGATTGAACTTTAATAGCATAAGTTTTCTAGGAAGGTTTCAGTGTATTTCTTGCTGATTTAAATTGATTATTCAGATTTGTGGTGTATAACAGTCAGGGCAGACCACATCTTTAAAGTTAGCATGAAGATCAAGAGTCATTTTGCCTCAGGGACAAATGATGACAGCAAAATCTGTGTTTGAAGATCACTATCGTTTCTATCACTACTGAGTGTACAGGAGATATGAGTTATCCAGTGTCTGATTTTTACTTCAGTTCAAAAAGGAGAATGAAAAGTGGGTTTAAACATAAAGTGAACAAATGTAACTTCAGCCACTGGCTGTTGGGAAAATAATTTAAATTACTGAATGGCATTTAGGAGTTGAGGGTATTTATAGTTTACAGTATAGTATATAGGAAATATAGTATGTTGCTTTCTGAGTTGTCAGGGTAATAGAATGTTTTACTCATTAAATGACAGAAAGGGTTAATATTTTTCTTCAGGCATATGTCCCACTGGACTTAGAAATTTTGTCTTCTTAGATAGCAACAACTTATTTGTTATGTTCTTAATGAGGTATTCCTTAATACGTTAAATGATGTTAAATGTTCTAATCTTCTGTGAATAAATTCCCTCAGCGTTCTGTATTTTCTTCTGTAATGTCAACTTTTAATATGATATGGTGTGTATTTTTGGAAATTTTCCTTAGAAAATCTGTAATTATGTCTACATGTGTAAAAAGAATGAAAAAGGAAAAGAGTCATCCCAAATTGTACTAACCCAGATCTTCAGATGATCCTTGTATGAACTATATAGTTATTGTCTAGTTCTTTCACTCAGCCTTATATCAGCTCAGTCTAAGACTATTTCTATAGAGGCATACTGATCTAAAGATCGAGTTAATTAACTGCTTTGATAATTTAGATGATTCTGTAAGAAACACATTTATAGTGTGTCTGTGCTTTTTGGACTGATATTCTACATGGATGTCATACATTGGATCTGTGGTTAAGTGTGATTTCCTTGTAGGTTTCTATGTAGTGTATTAGTTAAAATGCTGTGCTTGGGAGTCATAGCCTGTCATGTTATGTTAAATAAGCCTGTTATTTTTGCATATGTATTACTTTCTTTGTAATATGAAAGAGGGGGGAACGGGTAACTTTGCAGTGGCGAAATCTGAGAAACACTATGTAAAGCAAAGTGATTCAGATTAACACCAACAGTGATAAATCATATTGATATTAAATACCGTCTATATCATGTGATGTCAGTGGGCACTTTACCTCTTCAGTCTTCTCCCTGAAATCACATTTCCTCAGACTAACCATGAGAAAAACATCAGATAAATCCCAATTGAGTGACATTCTATAAAATACCTGACTAATAATCCTTAAAACTGTCAAGTTCATGAGGAAAAAGGAAAAATCTGAGAAACTGGAACAACAAAGAAAGCCTAAAGAGACATGATGATTGTATATGATGTGGGGTCTTAGGACCCTGGAACAGAAAAAATGTAATGGAAAAACAGAAAATTTCAGTAAATATAAGCTTTAGTTAACAGGCTTTCCTGATGGTTCAGTGGTAAAGAACCCACTTACCAATGCAGGAGACATGGGTTCAATCTGTAGGTCAGAAAGGTCCCCTGGAGAAGGAAATAATTCTCAGTATTCTTGGGTGGGAAATCCCATGGACAGAGGAGCCTACAGTCCATAGGGTCGCTAAGAGTTGGACACAGCTTAATGACTAAACAACAACAACAGCAAAGGTTTATTTAACAGTGGGATGATGTTGGTTTGTTAATTGTGGCAAATACTCCATGCTAATATAAGATTCTGATAATAGGGAAAATCAGGCTGAAACTCTCTGCATTTTTTTCTCAAATATACAGTAAATCTAAAAATATTATTTATAAAAAAGCTTTATTTAAAATAAAACTGTATATCCAACAATGTAGAAATATCTTATCATGTAATATTCAGCCAAAGAAGCCGGATCCAAGAGTACATATGGGATATAATGCTATTTTTATGAAGTTCAAAGATAGTAAAACTAATCCATGCTACTACATGTCAGGGAAGTCATTTCCCTTGGGAGAGGGCAGTGACCAGAAGGGGCCCAAAGATGTTTTGGGTGCTGGTTATCACTTAAATTGAACAAATTAGGGAAAACCACTAGACCATTCAGGTATGACCTAAATCAAATCGCTTATGATTATACAGTTGAAGTGAGAAATAGATTTATTTCTCACTAGATCTGATAGACAGAGTGCCTGATGAACTATGGATGGAGGTCCATGACATTGTACAGGAGACAGGGATCAAGACCATCCCCAAGAAAAGGAAATGCAAAAAAGCAAAATGGCTCTCTGAGGAGGCCTTACAAATAGCTGGGAAAAGAAGAGAAGTGAAAGGCAAAGGAGAAAAAGAAAGATATAAGCATCTGAATGCAAGTTTCAAAGAATAGCAAGGTGAGATAAGAAAGTCTTCCTCAGTGATCAGTGCAAAGAAATGGAGGATAACAATAGAATGTGAAAGACTAGAGATCTCTTCAAGAAAATTAGAGATGCTGAGGAAACATACCATGCAAAGATGGGCTCAATAAAGGACAGAAATTGTATGGACCTAACAGAAGCAGACTATATTAAGAAGAGGTGGCAAGAATACACAGAAGAACTATACTGAGAAGATCTTCATGACTCAGATAATCATGGTGGTGTGATCATGCACCTAGAGCCAGACATCCTGGAATGTAGGCCTTAGTCTAGTGGGCCTTAGGAAGCATCACTATGAACAAAGCTAATGGAGGTGATGGAATTCCAGTTGAGCTCATTCAAATCCTAAAAGATGATACTGTGTAAGTGCTGCACTCAATATGGCAGCAAATTTGGAAAACTCAAAAGTGGCCACAGGACTGGAAAAGGTCAGTTTTCATTCCAATCCCAAAGAAAGGCAAAACCAAAGAACACTCAAACTACTGCACAATTACCCTCATCTCACATGCTAGTAAAGTAATGTTCAAAATTCTCCAAACCAGGCTTCAACAATTCGTGAACTGTGAAATTCCAGATGTTCAAGCTGTTTTTAGAAAAGGCAGAGGAACCCAAGATTAAAATGGCCAACATCCGCTGTATCATCAGGAAAGCAAGCGAGTTCCAGAAAAACATCTATTTCTGCTTTATTGACTATGCCAAAGCCTTTGACTGTGTGGATCACAATCAACTGTGGAAAATTCTTAAAGAGATGAAAATACCAGACCACCTGACTTGCCTCTTGAGAAATCTGTATGCAGGTCAGGAAGCAACAGTTAGAACTGGACATGGAACAACAGACTGGTTCCAAATCAGGAAAGGAGTACATCAAGGCTGTATATTGTCACCCTGCTTATTTAACTTATATGCAGATTACATCATGAGAAATGTTGGGCTGGATGAAGCACAAGCTGGAATCAAGATTTTCAGGAGAAATATCTATAACCTCAGATATGCAGATGGCACCACCCTTATGGCACAAAGTGAAGAAGAACTAAAGAGCCTCTTGATGAAAGTGAAAGTGGAGAGTGAAAAAGTTGGCTTAAAACTCAACATTCGGAAAACGAAGATCATGGTATCTGGTCCCATCACTTCATGGCAAATAGATGGGGAAATAGTGGTTGACTATATTTTTTGGGGCTCCAAAATCAATACAGTTGGTGATTGCAGCCATGAAATTAAAAGATGCTTACTCCTTAGAAGGAAAGTTATGACCAACCTACACAGCATATTCAAAAGCAGAGTCATTACTTTGCCAACAAAGGTCTGTCTTGTCAAGGCTGTGGTTTTTCCAGTGGTCACGTATGGATATGAGAGTTGGACTATAAGGAAAGCTGAGTGCCGAAGAATTGATGGTTTTGAACTGTGGTGTTGGAGAAGACTCTTGAGAGTCCCTTGGATGCAAGGAAATCCAACCTGTCCATCCTAAAAGTGATCGGTCCTGAGTGTTTGTTGGAAGGACTGATGTTGAAGCTGAAACTCCAATACTTTGGCCACCTGATGTGAAGAGGTGACTCATTTGAAAAGACCTAGATGCTGGGAAAGATTAAAGGCAGGAGGAGAAGGGGATGACAGAGGATGAAATGGCTGGATGGCATCACCACTCATTAGACATGAGTTTGGGTAAACTCCAGAGTTGGTGATAGACAGGGAGCCCTGGCGTGCTGCAGTCCATTGGGTCGCAAAGAATCAGACATGCCTGAGCAACTGAACTGAATATTCAAATTCTTGGTCTCTGTGTTAGTCACCTGGCTGTGTTCACTTTGAAAAAAACTTTTGACCTATACTAGGGTTTTTATGTTTATCTGTATATATGTTACACAATTTAAAAAGCAATGGAATTACTTGATTTTGCTCAATAACATTTGGATTACATAAATTATAAAGGTTTTTTTTAACATTAAATTAAATACCAAAATACATTTTATGGGAAATGATTCAAAATAAAATGAAAAGTAAGGAACACCACCGTATTAACTCATAAATGTAACACATAAATATTATGTTGTGAAATTCCAACTTGGATGGGCTATGTATTCCTTCTGCACTCTTCTAGAGAATTCTTCCATGCATGCTCAGTAGCTCTGTCATGTCCAACTCTGCAACTCCATCGCCTCTAGCCCACCAGGCTCCTCTGTCCATGGGATTATTCCGACAAGAATACTGGAGTAGGTTGCCCTTTTCTCCTCCAACTGATCTCCCCAACCCAGGGATCGAACTCATGTCTCCTGCAGCTCCTTCACTGGCAGGTGGATCCTTTACCACTGAGTCACCTGGGACTCCCAGGAAGAGGTCTTATAAATGTTTATTATGTCATCATATTGTAGTTATGATTTTTTATATCTTTCTTCTTTAATGAATAAGATCATGAACAGCAGAAACATTGTCTTACTCATCTCTTCTTTCCAGTGCCTAGAATTACATTCTGGCAAGTATTGAGTTAGCCAAAAAGTTCATTTGGATTTGACCAAACTTTTTGGCCTACCCAGTAGTTTGTGGTCAGTGATTATGACTGGCTTTACATGAGATAAAGAATGACTATATGCATAGTTCAGTGAGTATTTACTGAGTATAATTCACTATTTTGAGATGTACTCACGTCTTGTTTTTGATAATTCTCTCTTCACAATCTTTCTTCTCTCTTTCTGATGATTCTTAGAAGTTGATTATAGAATGTCCCAGATTGATGCTACAATGTTTTTATCATTTTTTTTTCCTATTTTTCATTTCAGCCATTTTATCCTATTTTCTGGAATTTTATCTTCTAATCCTTTTAGTGGAGTTTGAAATGTGGTAATTAAGTGTTTAGTATATGAGAGGCCTTTCTCATTTTTTATTACATATTTTCATAGAACAATATTCTTTTTCACTGGATGCAGTACATTCTCTCTTTCTGTAAGGATATTCATAATGATATTTGAGGCTCACTTTTTATCTCCATAGTATTTCTTCTAAATTCTTTCTACCTGTTTCTCCCCTCCTAGACCAGTGAGAGTGGATGATAAATTAAGAAGGCTTTCTTCAGCTCTAAGATTTGTCTGAACTTTCTGAAACAACTGTTACATGTCAAACAGATTATATGGTGAGGGGCCAAGGAGAGACTGTTTTTGTCTTCTGTTGAGTGCTTTGGCTAGCTTCCCATGAAAAGGAGCTGAGGCTGAGTAGAAGTAGGGGACATTTCAGATAAAGGGAACAAGTTACACTAATATGCGGACATAGGAAATAACATGGGGAGTGGTAGATAGATGTAGTTTCAATGTAGAATGCAGTTGTAGGAGTGATGAGAAATGAAGTTAGAAAGATAGGTAGAAATGAAATCTTAAAGGATGTTTTGTGCTCGTTCTGATCAGACTTAACTCTGAGGGGCTAATTCTCCACATAGCTGGAGTTTAAATGAGTGAGGAATCAATTTATCTCTCATATAAGATAGGCAGTCCAGTGAATCTTTAATGTTCATCTCCTATTTTGTGGTCCCAGATGGCTGCTTCAGTCATTGTGTCAACATTTCAAGCATCAGAAAGGAGGAAAGGGCAGCAGATCAAAAACTCCTCCCTTAAAGGTATTTTCTGGAAGCTGAACATACCATTTATGTTCCATTGGGTAGGTATCCACTGTATGTCACAGTTCACATTCAAATATTCTTTTAGTGAGAGAAGAAGGGGAATATGTTAGGGGACAATTCATGGCCTTGTTTAAAAGTTTAGAATTTACCTAGATGATGCATAGGGGCAACTGACGGAGAAGGCAATGGCACCCTACTCCAGTACTCTTGCCTGGGAAATCCCTTGGACTGAGGAGCCTGGTAGGCTACAGTCCATGGGGTCACGAAGAGTCAGACAAGACTCAGCAACTTCACTTTCACTTTTCACTTTCATGCATTGGAGAAGGAAATGGCAACCCACTCCAGTGTTCTTGCCTGGAGAATCCCAGGGACAGAGGAACCTTGTGGGCTGCCATCTATGGGGGTAGCACAAGGTTGGACACGCCTGATGCGACTTAGCAGCAGCAGCAGCAGCATAGGGGCAACGGAAGAGGTTTAGGCCAAGGACTTTCTCATTTTTGAAAAATGTCACATGATTGTGACCTGAAGAATAAAGTGATGTAAGAGTAGAGGTGGTTCGAGCAGTCAGGCAACCATGAGAAGCACCTAAGTATGAGAAATATCACTTATTATGGCTGTCAGTAAGGGGCTCAAGAGAGAAACTCAGCACTAGAAACATTAAATGATTACATTGATTTTGGCTTTTTATCTGTAAGGCTGTACATTTGATTTTAATTATTTATGGAAGCACATTCATCATAAACCTAGGCCTAAGTCACATAGATGGCATTCAATACTCTTGACTACAGTGCCCCTTCCTAAATCTCTTTATTTTTGTCCTATTTCTAGATAGCTTTATTTCTCTAATGGAGAAGGAAATGGCAACCCACTCTAGTACTCTTGCCTGGAAAATTCCATGGACAGAGGAGCCTTGTAAGCTACAGTCCATGGGGTCGCGAAGAGTCGGACACGACTAAGCGACTTCACTTCACTTTTATTTCTCTAAGGATGTGTTGTGATTAAAAAAAAAAAAATGACATATACACATGGTGAAAATTTAAATGCAAAGATATATAAAAAATATCTTTCTTTACATTCCAAGTACATTTTTCTTTATACTCCAAAATCCCAGAACATTATCAGTCCCACTGTCTCAACACAAATGGTTTATCCTTCTATAAAACCTTCACATGTATACCTTCATTTTTTCAAAAGTGTATTATTTTCAGAGGATTTCCAACATAACTCCTTTGAATTATGGAGTTTAGCTATGTGTGCAAACTCAGCATAACAAAAGATCTTGGGAGGTAGGTTTAAATATGTAGTCTGTTCGGTGTCCATATGCTCAGGAGTGAGCATATAAATATACTATGTATAAATCTAGACTCACTGATCACTATTCCCCTGACATTGTATCATATTAGCATCGTTTAGAGTTGAATGTGATTCTGTTATTTATATATGTGCATATTTGCATTATTTCACTATATATACAACATGGACTTTAGAAGCAAGCTAATTACTTCATCTGCTACTTCGTCAAACAGTGAATCTATTCCAAGGCTGAAGGGAAAATGTGATAGAAGTATAAAACTTCCTGTGTTAAGATTATGGAAAAAGCATATATTACTCTCCAACTTAGAGTCTTCCTTGGGGATTTTCATAGTAAACTGAATCCCACCATATGTACCATTCTGTATTTTTGTTCTTGTTTAAAAATACAGCTTCTTGATCTTTCTTAGTCAGCCATATCAGTACATCAGACCTTTCTACATCAGTTTTATTCAGCTGCACTCTGTATACTTCAGTTTCCCATTGATGGACATTTCATTATGTTTTGTGTTTTTGTTTCGCGTTGCTTCTTTCAGTTTGTGAGAATTTGCTTTTGTTCTTTTACTTGTTTCTGGCAAACAGTGCTTTAACTAGTGATATTTAGATTAGCCAGCTCATATACATGATGGGGATATATTTAGAGTTACACATATATACATATGTAATAAATAGTACTTAAATGAAAGTATTAAATTATATGTATAAATACATGCATACACAGATAGGATAAATTCCTGGAGATAGCTGCTGCTGCTAAGTCGCTTCAGTCGTGTCCGACTCTGTGCAACCCCAGAGATGGCAGCCCACCAGGCTCCCCCATCCCTGGGATTCTCCAGGCAAGAACACTGGAGTGGGTTGCCATTTCCTTCTCCTGAGGGATATTTTTATTTTGATTAATTTAAAATTACTCACCAAAATTATTGTGCCACATGCTTCCACACAAAGATTTCATGATGCCTCAGGTCAGTAACATTAATGTAAGGAGTTCAGCTGCTTATGCTGAGACCAAGCAACCTTTCTGTGTTCTCTTTTCAAACAATGGCCACCAAACTGTCTAAATAAAATACCTGTTTTGGATTACATGCTTGCCACAGTAATTATTATAAACCTTTTTACTTTTGCTATTCTTGTTAGAAAATGATATTTTAATGACAAGGTTGGGCAGTATTTTTTTTATAAGAAATATACCTTTATTTGTGAACTTTTCCACTTCCTTTGTGGGTCATGACGATGAACGCGATAAGGGAATAGGTATTGCAGATCTGATGCTAGAAAAAGAGAAAAGCTTGGGGAAAAAAAAAACAAGTTATATTGAGCTATCAATGGAGCCTGAGTGTAGACAGAAAGCTTGTAGAACAGAAAACTTCAGAAGCTTTATAAGACAAAGAGATATGCTTCTGATTGTTCACATTTCCCCCTTATTTTCCACTGATAGATGGCACTCCATCCTTTCCTTATAACTTTATACTTATTTATTATTTCTGTTAACTGTGGTCTCTGATAATGATGAATACTTAATAATGTGATCTTTAATAATATAAATATTCAATTTCTGTTGGTGATTTTGTATATTGGCTTGTTGACATCAGTCTGTCAAATTTACTTGTACAAATCAAAAAGATAGATATTTATAATGTTGACAGGCATTTTCAATGGATGGGTTTTCTTCAATTCAAAATTGACTTTTTACAAGAGATTTTTATGGTGCTTAATAGTTTTAGTATGTAAAGGAAAGAACAGAAGGAAGATAAGCTATTTATTACAGATATATTAATATATTTAGAAGCTTTTATATAAATAAATTTAGAAAAGGAGAGGAAAGAGCAAGAGAAGTAGTATATTAGGTAGATTAATAATAATTTAGGATTAATTTAATTTTTGTTTTCCTCTAACATTTCTTTATTTAATATAAAATCTACATGCTTAGGAATACGATATGTGGGATTGTCCATTGCAATCCTCTAGTATTGGAGAACAGAGTACAATCAAACCGTGCAATTACATGCCCCATGATAATGCAAATTTGGATGCTAGTGATTGACGATTGGTTTTTATTCTTAACCCAGCCCACATTTTTAAGGGAAAGCGGTCTAATGAGGAGGCTGGATATGGAAGGAAGAGTGAGACCTTCCCCCGCCCCCAACCTTGAGGAGTCAGGAAAATTGAGGAGAGTTCTCATATTCATGTTATTCATCCTTCCCAGCACTCTCCATGGGGATGTTGAGACAAATGACAGCTAATCAGATGACTGAATTTCTGTCACTATACAGGAGATCCCAAATAGAATTGGTACTAAATATTTTTCCTCCTTCTACATTTAAGACAGAGTAGTGGTGCCAAATTCCAGCTTGGAACCATTTTGGTTACAAATTCCAGATTTGGAACACACAGCTAGACCCATAGTATTCTAAACCGTCTAATTATTTAGACTTGTCCAATTCTTTTCATTATCCTTGTAATATCACTGCCACCTTTTATACAAATAACTCTCTTGAATGCTGCTTACCACATTATGATGGAGTTTCATTGTACTTTAATTTCTGTTGACTGAAAATCTGCAATTAGGCTCTCATTGGGCATCCTGAAAGAAGAAGTCAACTGAGCAATTAAACTGGGTAGCCGATTTAAGGTTATGTGTTTGCTTGTCTTTGGCTCAGTTGTCTCTCCACTTCTTCAGTTCAGTTCAGTCGCTCAGTCGTGTCCGACTCTTTGCGACCCCATGAATCGCAGCACGCCAGGCCTCCCTGTCCATCACCAGCTCCCGGAGTTCACTCAGACTCACGTTCATCGAGTCAGTGATGCCATCCAACCATCTCATCCTCTGTCATCCCCTTCTCCTGCCCCCAATCCCTCCCAGCATCAGAGTCTTTTCCAATGAGTCAACTCTTTGCATGAGGTGGCCAAAGTACTGGAGTTTCAGCTTTAGCATCATTCCTTTCAAAGAAATCCCAGGGCTGATCTCCTTCAGAATGGACTGGTTGGATCTCCTTGCAGTCCAAGGGACTCTCAGGAGTCTTCTCCACTTCTTATGGCACCTCTTTTCTTAATAGATGTGAGGTTCAAGAGTGGTTGGTAGCTATTATTTGGATAAAAAAATGTTTTCATAGTCTCTTGCCACAGTAAACTCCAAAGAAAATAGAAAGACTTTCTCATGGTAGTAATTACTCTTTGGGGGGGGGGGGGGAGTTTAAGTAACTTATCAAACATAACAGAATGGGGAAAATAATTGTAAATATAAATGTCAACATCTAAAATTCAGTGTAATTGTGACTGCAGGTAGCCTGTAAAAGGGGCATATTTAAGTTGACAGTTTACCAAAGTAGCTTTTTACCAATTTTTAAAATAGCCACATATGTAATTTTTGTGTCTGGTATAAAACAAGTGTAAGCAAATTAAATAGTCTCTCAATTGTGATGCCTTCCTTGCACCTCAAGCTGAACAAGTGTGTCCTCTGGAGATTTCTTGCTTACTTACAAAAGGAAGAGACTTTCTACAATACATATGCAATATTTTGTGCTTAATGTTTCAGTCCTAAACTGTTTGGAAATGTATTTCATTCAATCTCAGTCTACATATATAATATGATTACCAGATATCTGTGAAGAAAGCAGATCCAAATGCTTTCAGTAGGAATTTTTGAGGCTAGTAATAAAAGAATATTTGCTATTTTTAATTTCCCAGAGCTTTAGCATGAGAAATGTCTTCATTTACTTTAGTACAGCCAAATGATTTTTTAACAAAAGGCCGACATGTTTGAAAGAAGGTTGCAAAGCATGCTATTATTTATGTATATATTAATATATATACATACATATATATATATTAAATATATGGAAATATCCCTATAACATTTCAAAAGCTAATGTATCTATTCATTTTTATTTGCTAAGTGCTTAGTGTGTTTGATTTACTGTATTTCTTAAAGAGACATAAAGGTAAATTGGAAATGGTCCATATATTGGACCTCTATATATTTTGATGTTTAAAGGAAAGAAATAATTAGCACTCCTCTTGCCAACCCGGATTTAAACCATTTGAGAAATTAAACTTCACTGTAATCAGATTGGAGCTACAATATGACCTAAGTTACAGATACAAGGCAGCTTGCAGAATGACACTGGGCAGTGGCTGCTGGAGTCAGCTCACAGGGCTGTGAGGGCCCCTTGCTTTCACACCTTCTCTGTTCAGTGATATTGTATTGGTAGCTTGAAATTAGCCCTGTTTGTAGTAGTATTTACACCATGGAAATTGGTAAATGACACAAATCAGAGGCTTTCCCTCCCCTGGAGAGCTGCTTGTTAAACATTTAATGGCATACTGCAGCCTGAAAACATGGGTTAGTCCAAATAGGGCATCTTACTATTTGGACATGCATCAGCTCCATGCAGTGGAGGCAGGAAGACACCCCTGTTGCACCTAGAACTGAATGTGAATGAACTCAAGATCACTCACTCATGAGGAGGGCAAAGAACTCTACATTAGAGTGCTTCATTACTAAACTCATCCTGATGCAACGAAGCTAGTTTAAGGACAATATAAATACATGTTATCCTTGTAGGCAAAGCAAGAATTTTACAGTGTACTTGTGAACCTTCTATCTTTTGGTCACCAAATATATATATTATAGTTATTTTTAAACTTGAGATCATATTTCTTATGAACAGTTTTCATTGTTATCAATATATTTTAACTCATCTGATATCAGTGGAAACATATTTTGTGACTAATTTCTTTTCATTGAGAGACGCCACTGCAGAAGAAGCTTGCCACAGGGCTCTTCTTGTTTGTTTTCTTAATAGAGAATCTGCATTGTGATAACATCACTTGAAATATAGTTAAAATGTTCAAAACTGCTACATGGTAAAGCACACTAATAC
The DNA here is from genome assembly GCF_019923935.1 of Bubalus bubalis. Lineage (NCBI taxonomy): Eukaryota > Metazoa > Chordata > Mammalia > Artiodactyla > Bovidae > Bubalus > Bubalus bubalis. Next base: position 77,947,404 of record NC_059165.1, read on the forward strand.
ATTTTGCAGGCTTTGCAGTTTTAAATATTTTTAATTATTAATGTATTAAGCATATAGAAAGAAAGTATAAAAAATAAAAAAATAAGCACCTGGTACAAATGATTCAGATTTATCCTTGTTTGTCATGTTTGCCTAAGAACTTCTTTTTCCTATTTAAAATACACAGATACCCCCAAACTTCTGAGTCCTTTACTCCCAGTCCAAACGCCTCTTTCCTCCTGAAGCTCTTGCTTGCTCTCCCTACACATGCTTTTGAACTTTAACAGCATCGGTACTCATGATAATATGTAGTCTAAATGTGTTTTTAGAATTTACATAAATTGTATAATTTATGAATTTATTTTAAATTATGGTTTTATTATTTAATGACTATGAAATGTAAAAAGCAAAACTGGATTTGAAATACTTTTCCATGTTTGATATGAGCCCATGCTGTCAAGTATAGTGTCAAGTAATTTTTGTTTGTTTTGTGTTTGTTTTCAAAGATGTATTCAAGAGATTTTGTAATCTGTGTGTTCTTATATTCTTGAGAATCTCTGTCCATTATCTCTATATTGAAGGACTTTTTTTTTCAGTATTCTGGTAATGTAATTTTTAAATTTCTTTTTAATATTCTGGTAATGATGACAGAGAATGAGATGGTTGTATGGCATCACTGACTCAATGGACATGATTTTGAGTAAACTCCTGGATTTGGTGATGGACAGGGAAGCCTGGCGTGCTACAGTCCATGGGGCCGCAAAGAGTCGGACACGACTGAGCGACTGAACTGAACTGAACTGAATGTACTTTTGTCTTTCAAAATGTGTGGACCTGGCCATGGAATACTGAGTTAATCCCTGGTGGCTCAGACAGTAAAGAATCTGCCCACAATACAGAAGACCCGTGTTTGATCCCTGGGTTGGGAACGTCTCCTGGAGGAGGGCATGGCAACCTACTCCAGTATTCATGCCTGGGAAATTTCATGGACAGAGGAGCCTAGCGGGCTGCGGTCCATGGGGTCACAAAGAGTTGGAAAGGACTTAGCAACTAAGGCTTTCATTTTCACCACTGCCTTCCCTGCCATCTTTTGGACTGGTGAATTTTGGTGTTTGCTATCTTTTTTGGGTACTTGAGATATGAGGTTGTTACTTCTGTTATCTTTATACTTGCATAGCAACTTGGCTGAGAATGACATTCTTGGCTCACACTTTCTTTCCCTCAGAACTTTGTATATACTGCTTTTCCCTCTTCTGTTTGATGTTGCCCTGATAAAGGCTGATACTAGACTTTTCTGATACCAGATTTTTCTTCCTTGCATTTAACTTGCAACCTCTCCTTGATGTCTATCCTTAAAATGCTGGATATTCCTTAGTGGCAATCATTCACCAACAGATTTCACTGCAGCATATTGCATAGTTTAACAGCCAAATTTGGTAGTTTCTTCCTTTCAGAGAAATTAGGCATTTTGAGTGTGTTATTCCTTCTGTTCTGTAATAATGTTTACTTCCTAGGAAAACCAATATTCTCTGTGCTGTATATCAGCTTTGAATTTCCTTCGCAGTTACTGTTATTTTCTCTCTAATTTCTGCAGTCAACACTATCTTTAGATCCGAGCAAGACAGACTCCTGCCTTGAACACCGTACATTAGAGCTCCCCAACCCCACCCTCCTCTATCTGCTGCAGGAGACCCAGGCAGCCATGTGCAGTCAGAGTCCATATCTCCCATGTGGAACATACTGCAGCACCCTAGATCCTGGAATTCCTCTACCATGAGCTCCAAACACATTTCAAGGAGTGTGGTAGCTTCCTATAGCTCTCTGAATATAGACCATACCACTGATAAATTTATCTTTAGACTTATTTGGGGCTTCCCTGGTAGCTCAGCTGGTGAAGAATCCACCTGTAATTCAGGATACCCCGGTTTGATTCCTGGGTCAGGAAGATTCCCTGGACAAGGGATAGGCTACCCACACCAGTATTCTTGGGCTTCCCTGGTGGCTCAGACAGTAAAGAATCTACCTACAAAGCGGGAGACCTGGGTTCAATCCCTGGATTGAGAATATCCCCTGGAGGAGGGGACGGCAACCCACTTCAGTATTCTTGCCTGGAGAATCGCATGGACAGAGGAGCATGGCGGGCTACATACAGCCCATGAGGTTACAAACACTCAGACACGACTGAGTGACTAAGCACACACAGACTTATTTATCTTTAGGTTTATTGGTCAAATGTTAACTATCTGTAGAGACTGGACAGAGTTCGGAAGTATGGCCTGGGGTATGCACACCTATGTATTTGAGGTACTCATGGTATAAGGAACACTAGGGTGGGAAAAGGAGAGTGATGGGCCCAGGTTAGAGACTGGGGACTGGAACTTGTCCATCTTCTCTGCCTCCTTCTGACGTGGATGCTGAGTTGTCCAGAAATTATGTAAACATTTTAAAATAGTTTATTAGCTTGAAATTACAATTATTTAATATTTCATTGTATGGTATTTTAGTTTTACCCCAGATGCTGAAAATATTCCAAACAAGCCTATCTGAAACTCCAGATTTTCCTTTCTGCAGTCACAGAGATCATGTCAAGCTTTCCCTTTTTGTCAGTAATTGCATTGCAGTCATGTCTATTCTCTAGCTTGCTGTTTGCATTTTACTTGTGAGTTTGGTAATGGTTGTATTTGGAAATGCACCATGTTTCTTTGGGTCTTCAATTCCATTTCTGTTTTATTCTTCTGTTTGTTTATTTTATTTCACTGAGTGTTTCTATAGCACGGAAAGCACTCAGGGCAGATTTCTTCCAAAATGAGTTCTTTACCTGTCTTTTGCATAATGTACTCTTTTGCTTCTTTTCTTTTCTTGCCACAGTTGCATTTATAGAGTCACCATGCCAGTTCTTTTTGTCTTGTTTAACTTAAGTAGCTCTGCTTTGAACTTCCAATGGCCTCAAGTAGTATGGGTGACTTTTCCTAACTATGTTCCTAGCATGTCTTAAGTCTGACTTATCTTCCCAAGCAAGCCCCAGTATGAAAACTGAGCTTATTTCATGTTCTAATCACAATTCTATACCTTGAAGGCCAGGGCAGTGGGGGCAGGAGAAGGGTGAATAGGGATCCTGCAATTGTTGCTCTCCCTTTTTAGAAAAAGTAAATGGCGTGTTCTGCTTCATACTCCTACTACATTCAAGGCTTTTGCATTTGCCCTTTTTTTGTCATATTATTCCTAGAGTTCAGCCCCTTGCTTACTTATTGTTTCACTGTCTTCTCTTCTACAGTTCTGCCCACTCAGCGTCCACATCTATATTTTTTCATATTTGACACAATTTGGAAAACTTGAAGACTATTGTTAACTTCACTGGTACCATCCTGAGGCACTGAGACCAGTTTAAAGATCTGTACTGACTTGAGTTAAAATTCTATTTCTTTTGCTTATTTCAGTGTTTCAAATTTAAGACTGTGGGCTGTGCCTCTTTATTTATATTTATTTATTTTGTTTATGAAATTAAGCATTTTTACTGTTTTTCCTTTTATTTGTTAATGAGGAAGGAGATTCTAAAATACTCTTCGCTCTCTAATATACACATTAACATCCTTAGAGAGTACTCCCCTATATTTTAGAGAATTGGATTATTACTGTATTGTTTTTGACCACTGAATCTAAGTGACCTATCTGTGTCTTGGCACTATTTGCTGAGCAATGCTTTGAAACATCTTGTAATAAAAAGTCCTTCGGTAACATGCAATGACAACCTTATGTTGCAACATCTTCTGAGGTGGACTACAGTTGAACTTTGTTTAGTAATAATAAACATTGAAGTTGGGGACTTGATTTACTTAAAAAAAAATTAACTCTAACTCGTGAAGCATACATTAAACTAACAAATATATTGACAGCTAGACAAATCCTTGTCTTCCATAAGATCCGCTTGGTACTGGGAAGAATAACTCAAGGGACACTTCTTTCTACATATAATGAGGCAATGAAAGGTTGAGAGAATGCTTTAAGAGCTAAACTGACCCTGCAGCAAGTAAGATGCCCTCATTTATTGTTTAAGGCTAATTCAAGTATATTCATTTTCAGAACTGTTTGTCTAAAGGTTTTCTCAAAGTTGCAAAAAGAGACTAATTCTAAATTGGACTGGTATAATGACATAGAGTCTCTTGTGCCAGGGGCTCTCAAAATGGTGTGGTGTAAGCTGGCTAATCCCTGTGTACAGATTTGGTTTGCATGGTCTTTGTGTGTGTATGTTTGAAAAATCTGTAAACTTTATATAATAAAGTCACTCTTCTCTCCCTCTTAAAATCTTTCAAAAGGTCAAGACAGTGCCCTCTTTGTGTTTCCTTTAGACAGTCATATCTTCTACTGTCCACCGAATTCCCTTCTTTATTGCAGTGTACTCACATGCCTTCCTCGGTTAAATTTGACAACTGTTTTTGTGGTATATCTGAAAATGCGACATTATAAGCATTCCTCATTGTTATTAAGTAAACATAATTATGTTTTATGTACATAAAATGTATTATTTACATCGTTATTATGTAAACATATGGTTAATACCAGCATTCTGGAAAAAAATGCCTAAATGGCTAGATATTACAAATTACCTGTAATATTTAGTCATCATTCTCTAATTCTTGGATTATATGTGTTCTAAATCCATATGCAAAATCTAATTTTTTCTGCCAGTTAAACTTTGAAATTTCAGCACATTTTATTCACACTGCCTAATAATTTTGTATTATATGGCATATTTTTAAAAATTCCTTTCTTAAGGATGTTAAGTAGCACAATTATTCCATCTTTTCATTAATTTAGACTCTGGTAAAAAAGAAAGTGTAGTTTTGAAAGAAGAAACAATATTTCTGGGTTTTAGATTAGCAATGTAACAAATAGGCTAATAATCTTTATTTATTTGTTTGTTTGTTTATTTGTTTATTGGCCATGGCACATGGTATGAAGGACACTAGATCCCTGACCAGGGACCTAACCTGTGCCCCCTGCATTGGAAGCTTAGAGTCCCAACCACTGGACTCCCAGGGAAGTCTCCCTGTTTTTTAAACAGCAATGGAGAATTTGACCAAGTAGAGTAGTCAGTCCAAAGGCAATGGCACCCCACTCCAGTACTCTTGCCTGGAAAATCCCATGGACGGAAGAGCCTGGTGGGCTGCAGTCCATGTTTTCACTTTCATGCATTGGAGAAGGCAATGGCAACTCACTCCAGTGTTCTTGCCTGGAGAATCCCAGGGACGGCAGAGCCTGGTGGGCGGCCGTCTATGGGGTTGCACAGTCGGACACGACCAAAGCGGCTTAGCAGCAGCAGCAGCAACAGAGTAGTCAATCAGTCATGTCTCACTCTGCAATCCCATGGACTGTGTCTCACCAGGCTCCTCTGTTCATGGAGCTCTCCAGGCAAGAATACAGGAGTGGGTTGCCATGCCCTCTTCCAAGGGATCTTCCTGACCCCTGGGGATAGAACCTCGAGTCTCTTACTTTTGCATTGGCAGGCAAGTTCTTTACCACTAACACCACCTGGGAAGCCTAAGTACAGTAGCACTATCTACAATTTTGGCCACTAGAGGGCTTTCATATATATATATCAGTATCAGTTTAGTCGCTCAGTTGTCCGACTCTTTGCAACCCCATGAACTTCAGCAAGCCAGGCCTCCCTATCCATCACCCACTCCCGGAGTCCACCCAAACCCATGTCCATTGAGTCGGTGATGCCATTCAACCATCTCATCCTCTGCATCCCCTTCTCCTCCTGCCCTCAATCTTTCCCAGTGTCAGGGTCTTTTCAAATGAGTCAGCTCTTCGCATTCAGTTTATATATATATATATATATATATATATATATATATATTTTTTTTAACCAATGAAAGCATAATTGTTAAGATAAACAGTGAAGTTTATATGGCAACCAAAGTTTACCTGGTTAAAGGCAAAAATGTAAATGTGGTTATAGTATATAGAGTATGCCAGAATCTTATCCTGACTGTACATAAAATATAATATTTGAGGTATATTTGTAAGGCACTGTTTTATAATTTAGTAAATGAAAAGTAGTCAATATTTCAGACTCACAGATGGGATAAGTTTTCATATGTTCATTGCCTTAACATTTTAAAAGTATTAGAAAAATATTCTACATTTCATTTATTTTAATACCATATATAGAACATGTGTATTTCTGGTACCTTTGCATATCTTTTTGTTAGAACTAAACAGTAGGAATAGCTTTTGTTATGAATACTCTGTTCTTGCTAAAAAAAAAAATCCATGCTGAAGTCTTTCACATATTTTTCAACAAAATGACAGCTGTGAAAGATCAATTTTCGAAGTCCTAGCAGATTTAAACGGCTGTTGACTCTCTGTGGTAAGATTTTTTGTTGTTTTTCAAATTATGGCTAAATTATTTTTTATAAAATATCTCTGGAGGCCTGTGACAATGAAGACAGATGCTTGAGAAGCCTATTATAAAAGAATTCCAAATTTTAAATCCCCTCTCTTTCATCTCATATATTCTGCTCATTAAATCAGACATGAAGGTATTATATTTTAAAATGCAACTCCCTTTACTCCATTAAGAATGGAGTAGAACTTGGGCACAGGGGGGAATATGATAATGCTTTCATACCTTTGTTAAACCAAGGATAACGCCCCGCATGTTTCCACCATAATTGGGTTAGACTAGATATTTTCAAGTTGGGAAAGACATTCTAAAGATGGGCTTTAGAGATTTTCAGATGTTTTTTTTCACTAATGCAAAAATAATGTAATGTAACCTTCCCATTTGAATCATTTTCAATAATTTTCCCTAGGTTTGCTTATGACAAGAATAATCTTTTTTAATGACTTGTTTTATGGCACTGTCTTTCCATTTCCTCAAGGCTACAATCATAGTTGCTCACATCACTTTTCTGTTTCAGCTTTAACTTTCAAGTAAAGGCCAACTTATATTATTTAGCATGGTGTTGAAGACCGTTTGGTTTGCAGCACTTCCTCACCTGCATCCCGTTTTCTTTCTGTCTCTATGCGCTTTCTGCTTTTCCTAGTTTACCTCTGCATCTATTAAACATGCCCCCAAATATGTGTCAATACACACACAGCACATGCACAAACCATACCCCTTTCCATCTACCACATTACAGCTTTCTACTGGAAATCTCAATTGATTCTCAAACCCCCTTTCCTTTACTTTTTAGGGCTTCCCTGGTAGCTCAGCTGGTAAAGCGTCTGCCTGCAGTACAAGAGACCCAGTTTCTATTCCTGGGTTGGGAAGATCCTCTGGAGAAGGAAATGGCAACCCACTCCAGTACTCTTGCCTGGAAAATTCCATGGACTGAGGAGCCTGATAGGCTACAGTCCATGGGGTCGTAAAGAGTCAACCACGACTGAGCGACTCCACTTCCTTTACTATGCATTTTATTGTGCCTGGAATTATCTTCCACTTTTTCTACCTGATCCTTCCAAAGTATGTTAGTTGCTCAGCTGTGTCTAACTCTTTGGGACCCCATGGACTGTAGCCCGCCAGGCTCCTCTATCCATAGAATTCTCCAGGCAAGAATACTCCAGGTGAGTGGGTAGCCATTCCCTTCTCCAGGGATTAAACCCAGGTCTCCCGCATTGCAGGCAGATTCTTTACCAGCTAAGCCACCAAAGAAGCTTAATACTCCTATTTCTGACATTGTTTCTCCCTCTCTGGCAGAATTAACTGTTCTTCCTCTCTCCTCTCAAAATATTTTATATGTAATCGTACTTTAACAGGTGCACAGATACCACAGACTATTTTTCTTTCTTTCATCTTTTTTCTTTTAATTAACAATGTGGGAGAACTAATATTAGGAAGGGAGACCCAGCTTCACCATCATACAGCTAATGAGAGCCCAAATTATAATTATGTCCAATTGCCATACCTTCGAATTCAGCTATGTTATCAACATCAGCATTTCTAGAAATATTGAAAGTTCAATAAATTCTGTCATTTCTGTAATTATGTGTTTGAGATATCAAGAAAGGAGTAATAGATTTTTTCTGATGTTTTTGACAAGTAATTTAATATTCATATAGATTATAAGATAACCTGGACAAATATTAGTCTAAGTTACAAACTTTCTCTTCCTTTACATTATATAGTAAACTCAGTGTCTGATAAAAAGTAAAAACATATGTCAAAGTGTCATTTTAATGTGTATATAAATATTTTAATACTGATATTGGTAAATGATATCCTTTAGTAATCTTGCAAATGTACTTTACTATATCATTGCAGGGTCTTTCCTCTAATAGAAAATACCTTATATTTTTAAGATAAGAAATAGATTAGCAGTCTCATGAACTTAGTTTATTTCCAACCTGAATCAATCACCTCAAAAGTTTACAAATATACACCAAACCATAAGCAGTAGCAACCTAATGTAAAAGTATTTTGTTATAGTATCTTTGCTTTATTTATTTATGTCATGATTTTTTTCATTCAATATATATTTTGTTTTGGGCATAATGGCATAGGATGCTCTGCCCTCTGGGTCCTTACATTTTCACCATGGAGACTGGCATTAAAGAGCTATTTACATGATCCATCACTTTGTTAGTGCACTTCATACTGTGAAGCACAGACGCAGGAGCTCAAGGCTGTGTTGCAGGACTTCAGGGCTATCGGGAAGCTTTCCTTGAAGACGAGAAATAAGGGTTCATTTTTGAAGGATAAGGAAAAATATGTGTGAATATGAATATGTTTGCCTATGAGTGTGTGTGTTTTGTGTAGACAGTGAAGGATAACCAGGTCTTGCTGGAGGATGACTTATACAAAGATCCAGCTTAGCATCTTCTAAGCACAGGACGAAATAGAAAAAGCAGGGGCACAGGGCAGGCTGATGTACAAAGCAGGACCCAGATCATGTTTTTATTAAGTATTTAGTCTTTATCCAAAGAGCGATAGGAAACCACTTAAGGTTTAATAATTTATGTTATATGTACAGACTTAAGGAAAGCACTGTCTGGCTTCAGTACAAAAACTGGATTAAATGAAAGAGACAATGGGTTGGATAGAAAAGAATTTTATTCTTACAGCTTTACTCATGATGCTTACAGAATATTTTGTATTGATCTAGTTTATCATCAGTAAAGAATGTAATGCACAATCTGAGTTTATTCATATGCACTTTTACAAATACAGAAAGATATTAGAGATTGAGAGCTCTAAGCATGTGCTAAATTTACAGGTCCATTATCTTGAGTTACAGCTTCCTCCTTTACATTATTAACATAATGGAATCATTTTGATGTGTGTACTACAAAAGGCAAGAGGATGAGTCTTTTATATCTATTAAGCTGCTGAAGCAATTGTGATGAGGGATGTTTCCTTTTCCACATTTTATAAGAAACCTTAGTACAAGCATATTGCCCATTAAAATAACAAGGTACTTTATGAAAACAGAAATTAAAGTTAGCAATGCATTTCAACTGTCATATTCTGTGGGTAATGTTACAGAGGAAAGAAAAGTTGTAAATACTCACTAAAACTAACAGGCAAGTAAACATGAGACTTACATGAAGTGAACATCACAGCTAGTGCCTTAGAGCTGAGCTGTGCATTAATAGCACTTAATCGCTTGGTTCTCAGTTGTCTTATGTTTCTTTATTCTAAACAGCAAGCATGTGGGTAGATGACATTTAGAAACTGTGTGCGATAATTTGGGGGATTTCTACTTCCTCCAACAGCCCTTCAAAAATGCTTGCAGTTCTATGAGGAAATGATTTAAATGAAACCAGGTACTATTGTATTATAAGTTAAAAAAATTAAACATCTTCGTTTTTGCAAATTGTAGTTACTAATTTTGGATCAAGTGCTTTAAATAACATAAACTGTTATTTGTGATAAACTGATACTTATGTAATTTTCTAGGGCTGCCAAGACCCATTAACATTTTTGGATAAATCATATCTAGAGTTTTATATTTAGACCTGGACTTTCTACATGCTGTTCATTCCATGGCTACAAAACAATTTGACTTAAAAAGAAATTAACCTACTAAAATATGTATGTCCATGTGCATCCTCTGTCAAGGAGCTAACTTTATGCATTTTTTGGATGGTGCCACAAAATATTTGTTAAATATTCACAAGGAAACATTCCTTTCATTCAGTAACCAGCACCTCAATAATAAAAGTAGAATGAAACACTGCTAATGAACTCACAAAGAAATAAATTTACACCTGTATTTCTAAACCTGAATCTTTCAAAAGAGAGCTTAAGTTTCAAATGGATTCTCGTTTTACATCCATTATACTCATCACTCACTGCAATAGTTTTCTTTTCCCTATCACTGATGTGCTGACAACTTTCCAGTTATTTGACCGTTGAATGTAATTCATTATTTTTTTCTTGAAGTCTTCTGATTTCCTGTTTTAGCTTAGAATAGTCACTTTGGGGACTCTAGTATAGTTATCATTCTTGAATTTTTTAAATTTGTTTTCACACTTCTGTGTTAATTATGTTTCTTGCATCCTGTGCTTTCTTCCTTTCTTGGATTCCATTTTACTGAGCTATAGAATATCCTTAACTTTTAAAGCACGGACACAAGAGAAGTAAATTGTCCTAATATCTAAACATTTTAATTTTTCATTATAATAAATTGTTGATTTAGTTACTATAGAATCAGGGTTAAAATTATTTTTGCCGCAGACCTTTGGAGGTTACTGGTAAAATGTCTTTCACCCTCCACTCATCCAGAAGACACTGTGATGATTATTTAATTATCACCTCTTTCTGGGTTTTCTGTGTTTATTTGGTAAGTTATTGACTTTGTTTTCTTTTTCATTCATCCTGATTAGCACTCAATTGACTCTTTCCATCTGAAACTCCTAGCATTGTCAACTGTGAAATTTCCTCTTTTTTTTCATTATTGCAATCCCACTTTTTTTTCTTTTTTCCCCCCATTTTTACTAGAACTTCTCAGTCATTGAAGCTGCAAGATTCATTTTCTTGTGTTCCATGCCTTTAAATCTTTTCTTACATTTTCCTTGAAAAAATATTTTTGATTTATGATTAGGAATATTTATTAGATTCTTTTAAATTTTCTTAAAAATATCTCTTTATATTTATATTTATGTTTTATACTTCAAATGTGTCTTATTTTATGTCTCTTCTTTTATAACATTGTATTATTTTATAGCTGCAATATATTTTCAAACTTCTTCTAGTACACTAATTAAAATTACTACAAAGTTCTCTTAATTAACTAATAACAGTCACTTTATCGTAATATTGATCTGTTCATTCATCTTAGTCCTTCTATTTTGGGATGTTGGAATTATTAAGATGTTTTATCAGCCTCTCCTACATACAGGAAAAGGCAGGATGCTGACGGAAGATTGTGAATATGTCAGATGGCATGCAGTACTTTAGAAGACAGGCTAGCTGCTCTTGCCCCATTTCTACCACCTTCCCAATGGAAAAACTTAATATTATTATTGTGATAAAAATAAGGGAGAAGAGCTTTGTTTTGAGATGCTACCAATCACATTAGGGCCTTCTTATCCAGAGACATTGTTCAGTCTCTTTACAGCAAGAATTTCAGTTTATCTTGGGATGTAAGCTGTTAGCACATTGCCAGTCTTGTTGCACCATTTGACACAAACTATTTTCCATTGTGAAAGATAGTCACTCAGCAATTTCACACCCTAAATTTTGCATTATTTCTCGCTCCTACTGTCTCTCTATTTCATTTTCAAGTTTGGAATCCTTCTGGGACTCCATCAGTGCTTTTACCACCTTTTTATTCATTCACTCAAGTATTCATACGAGCTTCCCTGGTGGCTCAGAGAGTAAAGAACCTGCCTGCAATGTGGGAGACCCAGGTTCAATCCCTGGATTGAGAAGATCCCTGGAGAAGGGAATAGCAGCCCACTCCAGTATTCTTGTTGGGAGAATCCCATGGACAGAGGAGCCTGGCGGACTACAGTCCGTGGGGTCACAAAGAGTGGGATATGACTGAGTGATTAACACTTTCACTTTCATGTACTTATAAAAATCTCTGATCACACTTAGACCACAGTTCGAGAAGATTTTCTGAATTTATTACTGCTTTTATTTCTTTACTCTCATTTGAATATGATTTGCAAAGGAAGGCACTAAGTACATATGATCAGTATCTATTAAACTAGAAGCCTCATGTCTTAATCCTCAGTGTCTCATATAGTAACAGATTAATAATATTTGTACAATAAATATTTGTCAAACCAAATTGACCCCACATAAAAAGAAGAAAAATTGCATTATAGTTTTAGCTTATTTTCTGTTGATCAGGCTTGATGATGAATTATGATTATTGCTATTTTTAAATCTTATTTACTTTCAGAGAAAAGGGTATAAATTGACACAAATACCTTCAAAAGCATATACTGCCTTCTGCCTCAAAAAATGGTTCAATTTTTAGTACGAATCTTTAAGCAAGTTTATAACCTTCATATTTATTTTCCAACAAGAAAGAAAACTTCCTGGGATCACTGAATGCATTATCCTTTCTTTAAGTCTTGCTGTTTCACTCCCATAAATAGATTCCACTTGGACAGATGACTCAGTTTCAAGTTCGAGATACACATTTCTCCTTTGCTCCTGATGTTTAGGTGTGGATGTTCTTATATTTTTGATTGATGTCATGCTGCCTTCTCTCCTCTATATATCTGCACCATGTCTCTCTAGTCCTCCTTTCTTTTATTTTGTTTTCCCCTTAATCCCATCATGCCTGTGGTTATAATTCCTTTAGTTGCAATATGATACTTTGAAATTCTGTTAGCAAAACATAGAAGTGTAATTATAAGGATACAGTGTATCCCTTGTCGGGTTGATTTATTCATCTTTCACTTGGCTGCAATATCCTCTAACTCACCAAATAAATAAACTTCAGCAGCCTTCAATGTGTTATCCACATGGCAGCTCTGAGAAATACTTCTATTTCTTTCTAAATTTATTTAAGTAGTGATAAATATTTATTTTATCTTCAATTATAAGACTTTACACATGACATAAAATAAATACTATATCAAATATAACCTGAACTTAACAAATGTTAACACTTTATCATAATTACTTTATGTGAAGTTTTAAAAGAAAATATTTCATCGATGTAGCTGATGTCTCCTGACAGTCTTTCCTCTTCCTTCTTGCCTAAACTTAATGTATATCAGTTATTTCATGTTGTATAAACTAAAATATCTGTGCTTCTACATATAAACAGTATATATTATACTTTTAGTGGATTTTTTTTAACATTTTTGTGCTCAAATGAAGGTGTTTGAGATTTATCACTGTTGATACATATAGCTGTAGTTACTTCATTTGAACTAGTTTATATTTACTTACCTTATCACTTACTAACAGATATGTAGGTTGCTTCCAATTTTTTGCAATGGCAAAACAAACCAAAAAAGAAAAAAAAAAAAAATACAAGAACTATCCTTGTGCTTTTTCAAGCCTATGCACATCTCTTAGAATTTCTCCAGAATAGTCCAGACTTTGTTCCTAGAAGACCTATTCCATAGAGTATGAACCTTATCCAATTTATAAGACATTGTCAAAAAGTTTCCCAATGCACTGAATTTGCATTTCCACTGGCAATATACAAAGTTCCCATCTATTCACCTCATCAAGTAGAACCATCGGACTGCTTCGTTTTTCCTAAACTACTCAGAAGAAAATAATACTTTCTCATTTTTCTTCAGTTTGCACTAGCTTGATTACTTGTGAGACTGAGGGTATGATTTTTGAAAATTTGGAGCTTACTTATGTGAATTACTTCTTTGTAACTTTTATCCCATTGTTTGAGTGTGTGTATGTGTGTGTGTGTACATGAGCTTTCAATTTTATTTCATTCATTATTTTTCATCTCTGATGGATAATGTCTATCTCACTCTCACTTTTACAGAAAAGTTACACTATATTCCATATCCAATTTCTTTCTTTCAGTAGGAAACATGTTTCTAAATTTTATTGAGGCTTCAATTGCTTGTGTGAAAATCTCCTGTCAGTCTAAATTTTGTTGTGTAAATAGTTGGTGTTTTATTTTGTTGTTGTAAAACTTTAATCATTACTTTCTAATGCTCTGTATTTTCACTGTAGTATCTCTGGTTGTGTGCTCGCTTATGCTTTCCTGCTTGAGACTCTGCATACTTCTTTAATTAGTTCTGAAAAACTGAATTCATTGTTTCTTTGAATATTGCTTCTCTCACTTCTGAAACCCTTTAAAAAATATGTAGTCCTTTATCACAACATAACTAGGACTCTCACAGCATAGCTGCTATCCAACTCTCCAGCCTTGTCTCTCAAAGTGTCCTTCAGCCAGGAGTCCTCTCTAAATTGCTCACACTCAAGGGTTCTCTTCTATCCAAGTATCTTGATGAGGCTCTTTCCTAAATGGACTTCTAGAATCACTCCTGTTCTACAAGTTCACTATAACTCATCCTTCAGGAATGCTTCACCCACTTTCTCACATGGTTTTATTTCCTCTTATAATAGCTTGTATTTATCTTTCAAAGCACCTGGGGCATTTGTGCTTTTATAGTTACTTGTTTGAGAACCTCATTGATGTCAGCCCATTCCACTCGATACCCTGTTCCATGGAGGCATTATTTTGCTTGTTTCTGTTTTTTTGTTGTTGTTGTTGTTGTTGTTCTATTAGCATTTTTAGGCATTTGGGAAATAGCACTGTACAGATAAAGACCAGTCAGGAACTACTGAACCATTAGGGCCCCAGGCAGTGTATTTAGCTCTGAAAATCACTTTCACTTTCCTCACAGTAGACTAGCTTTCTCTCCTTTGCTGAAGATTAAAAAAAAAGGCTTAGGTAGGTAACCACTCTGGGTTAAACAGTACACAGTACACATGAGCCAAGATGTTCATCTATCTATCATGATATTTAGGTGTCCTTCCACTTGAATTTCTATGATATCTGGCCAAGAGCTAGAGAATGTGATACCTACTCTGTGCATCATTTAAAAAGCAGAGACATTACTTTGCCAACAAAGGTCCATCTAATCAAAGCTATGGTTTTTCCAGTAGTCATGTATAGATATGAGAGTTGGACTATAAAGAAGGCTGAGGGCCAAAGAATTTATGCTTTTGAACTGTAGTGTTGGAAAAGACTCTTGAGAGTCCCTTGGACTGCAAGGAGATGCAACCAGTCCATCCTAAAGGAAATTAATCCTGAATATTCATTGGAAAGAATAATGCTGAAGCTGAAACTCCAATACTTTGGCTATCTGATATGAAGAACTGACTCATTGGAAAAGACCCTGATGCTGGGAAAGATTGAAGGCGGGAGGAGAAGGGGACGACAGAGGATGACATGGTTGGATGGCATCACCAACTCAATGGACATGAGTTTGAGAAAACTCTCGGAGTTTTTGATGGACAGGGAAGCCTGGCATGCTGCATGCAGTCTGTGGGGGGTTGCAAAGAGTCAGACATGACTGAGTAACTGAACTAAACTCTGTGTATCATTTATAGCTAAGTCATTTTCCCCTGATTTGATTCTAGAATTCAGTGATTATGAATTTTAAAGTAACACCTTCAAAAATCAAATAGAAAAAGAAGTGCTTTTGCTCACAGTTGAATCAAAGAAACAACCTCAGTGAATTCATACAACAAGTTTTGTTGAGTCCCTTTTGTATACCATTCACATATTTGGTCTTTAGGATCCAAGAGTAAAAACCAACAAGGTCCTCAGTCTCACTGAGATTGAGATCTAGAGAGAAGACAATATTCCAATGCTCAGCTACTACTAAACAAATAATATAAAAAATATGTGATAACTTTAAATGAAAGAAATGTTTTGTTGTGAATATTTAACAAATTAACTAGACCAATAAGGGAAATTGCAGTAGGAGGGGAAAATGTACTTCACAAGTTTAACTCCTGAGCTAAGATTTTTATAAAAAGTAAGAGTTAATTAGACAAAGAGGAGAAGTCAGAGCATTTCAAGAAAAAATAGTATGTTCAAATTCCTTAGGGTGGGAAGCAGACTGGCAATTATGAGGATCCAAAAGAATATCAAGAAGTGTGAGAAAAGAAAGGGAATATTATTCGAGTTGAATATAGAGGGTTCTCAAAGCTAAGGAATGTTCAAACTACCATACAACTGCACTCATTTCATATGCTAGCAAAGTAATGCTAAAAATTCCCCAAGGCAGGCTTCAACAGTATGTGAACCAAGAACTTCCAGATGTACAAGTTGGATTTAGAAAAGGCAGAGGAAACAGAGATCAAACTGTAACATCCATTGGATCATAGAAAAAGCAAGGGAATTAAAAAAAAAATCTACTTCTGTTTCATTGACTACTCTAAAGCCTTTGACTATGTGGATCACAACAAACTGGAAAATTCCTGAAGAGATGAGAATACCAGACCACCTGACTTGCATCCTGAGAAATCTGTATGCAGGTCAAAAAACAACAGTTAAATCTGGACATAGAATAACAGGCTGGTTCCAAATTGGGAAAGGAGTACATCAAGGCTGTATATTATCACCCTGCTTATTTAAAAGCTATATGCAGAGTACATCATGAAAAATGCTGGGCTTAATAAATCACAATTTGGAATCAAGATTGCTGGGAGAAATATCAACAACCTCAAATGTGCAGATGATAATCACTCTAATGGCAGAAAGTGAAGAGGAACTAAAGAGCCTCTTGATGAAGGTGAAAAGCTGGCTTAAACTCAACATTCAAAAACCTAAGGTCAGGGCATCCGTTCCTATCACTTCATGGCAAATAGATGGGGAAAAAGTGGAAACAGTGACACATTTTATTTTCTTGGGCTGAAAAATCACTGCAGATGGTGACTGTAGCCATGAAATTAAAAGACACTTGCTCCTTGGAAGAAAAGCTATGACAAACTTAGCGAATTAAAAAGAAGAGATAAAAAGAGAGAGAGAGAGAGACATTACTTTACCAACAAAGGTCCATATAGCCAAAGCTATGGTTTTTCCAGTAGTCATGTATGGTATAAGAGTTGAGCCATATAAAAGGCTGAGAGTCAAAGAATTGATGCTTTCAAACTGTGGTGTTGGAGAAGACTGTTGAGAGTCCCTTGGACAGCAAGAAGATCAAACCAGTCAATTCTAAAAGAAATCAACCCTGACTATTCATCGGAAGGACTGATGCTGAAGCTGAAGCCCTAATACTTTGGCAAACTGATGCAAAGAGCCAAATCATTGGAAAACATACTGATGCTAATAAAGACTGAGGGCAAGAGGAGAGGGGGCAACAGGATGAGGTGATTGAATGTCATGACTGACTCAATAGACATGAGTTTGTGCAAACTCCAGGAGATAGTGAAAAACAGGAAACCCTGGTGTGTTATAGTCTGTGGGGTTGCAAAGAGTCGGACACAACTTAGTGACTCAACAACAACTGATGCCCAGGTGGTAAAGAATCTGCCTGCAATTCCGGAGGCTCATGTTTGATCTCTGGGTGGAGAAGATCTCCTGAAGAAGGGAATGGCAGCCCACTCCAGTATTCTTGCCTGGAGAATTCCATGGACAGAATAACCTGGTGGGCTATAGTCCATGGGATTGCAAAGACTCAGACAAGACTGAATGGCTAACACACACACACACACACACACACACACACACATACACATACAACAACATATAGAAGGTCATTAGGAGTACTGTCTCATACTGGCTAAAAAGGGCTAATTGTTTTATTTTCAGAAATCTTGTGAGCCATTTGTGAAATAACTGTTATTGAAAATTGAAGTATACAAACCTATATTAAATACATTACGTTAAAAAGAAAAGTTTTTGTCTAATTCTAGTCATTCCTAATTATTTTACTACATTTTAATATGTATTTGTACTCCTGAGTTTATGTCTATTCTACTGGTATGGTGGAAACTATTTATAATGATACACACTTACATGTTTCTTCCCAGTCTTACATTCAGTGATGCTGCCTTACTCACTTGAAGTTAACCGTGGCATGAGACCACACCATGGAAATTGGCAAACTCTTTAAATCAGGATTCACACATATCCCTAAGAGCCAGTTATTCAACAGTTACCAGAACAACACTGAGACTTTGCAAGCCCCTGGACACCATGTTAAATTGATATGTATCACAGAAGAAATGAGCAGGTATTGAAAGTTTTAAGCAGGGAATGACAAAACCACAACTCCGTGTTTTAAAAGATCACTGAGATTATAGAACTGAGAGGGGAGGCAAGGCTCAGACTGGGATCAAAGAAAGGAAGATGGAGAGAAGTGAATGGATTCAGGAGCTAAAACTGAAGGCCTGGCTCTCATGGTACTAGTATTAACCAATCACAGAAGACTCACGTGTGGAAGAAGTAGATTCTCCGTGTCCTCTCTACCTTCTGGTTGGTTATGATGTCTTCATTTTGAGCACAATCTTGTGTCAAAGGGCTAACTTCATAGTTGAACACACTTCAGCCTGAGTCAGAGAGGAGGAAAAAGCCTACGTATGGAAACATGAGATGAAGGGACTCATTCCATTTGAAAATAAATTATTTCTAAAGTCACCCATAGCTTCCTTCATCGTTAAACATAATCTTACATGGACGGCAGCTGTGAGAATGGTCTCTAAGATCTGTGACTTCAGAGAGTGTAAATGACAGAGGGTCAAACTTCCTGGCTCTGAAATTGAGCATTTGAGCCGAGACTGTTTCCCAGGGGCTATCCCAGACCATGACTTAACAGCGAAGAGACTCTAAGCTGGCCGATCATAGGAGGTGCTGGATTCCTTAACTCCATGGCTCTCCGCTGGCCCTGCCCAACTTGCCTTAGAAAGGAATGGCCTAGAACTCCATGTCTTCACAAGCACTCTCTTACACTCGGGGTTGATCCTGCATTGTGGTGTGATGGGCCTGCAGTCTTACTTGACTTCCTGTTTCTGTCTTGTGTCTTTGGCATATACTGAGCAGCTATGAGTTGGATCCTTCCCCCAAGTGGTAGCAGACAAAAGTAGTGTAGGTTCCTGGATCCAAGAGAATGTTTCACCTCCTTCTCCAAGGACATAGACACTCTTTCTTCCAGCCTAGAAGCAGCAGATCATTGCCTATGTCTTAGAGTTTAGAGGATTTCTTGCCATCCCCCTAGTGCTGAAGGCTTCTGTTGTATAAGAAGGATCTGGGAAATGGGTGAGTTTTTGTGCCCAGGAGGGACCCTTTGCAGTCTCTGCCTGCCCTCAGAGAAGCCTATGGAAAAAGGGGCACCAAGTGAGAACAGGCTACATTGTGTCTGGGGTCCCCTGCCTTTAATTGCTCTTTAATGTCTTGGCTGTTTTCTTTACTCACTTTTGTATACTACATCTTTGCCCTGTGATTGGCCAAAGATGGAACAGTCTTTGTGTCCTGTCTACCCTAACAGGGTTTGGAGCTCTTTACAGTTCAGTTTATTTGGTTACTTTGTGATCTCAGTTCTCTGATAATCTCTAGAAAAGTTTTGATTTTTGCAGATTATCAGGCTTTGTTTCATTTTAGCATGAGATTAATGTTCTCCTATGCTTTCTACAGGGTAAGTCAGAAGGAAAGCTCCCTCCTCTGTTTAAAATCAGTTTAATAACCAGTGGGGAGAAGGGTAAGGGAGGGGAAAATAGGAGTAAGTGATTAAAAGGCATCAACTACTACATATAAAATAAATAAGCTACAAGGGTATACTGTACAACACAGGGGATATAGCCAATATTTTATAATACATTTAAATAAAGGGTAACCTATAAAAATATTAAGTTACTTTGTTGTATACCTGAACCTAACATTGTAAATCAGTTTTAAAAATCAGTTACGTTTCTGTATTAGATTTTCTCTTTGGATACAGCAGAGTCAGGGATAGAACATATACATAAATAACATATTCTAGACATGTAAAATCATTATGTTATCAAATAGTTTGTGCTCTTCTGGTAGATATTCTAAATTTGTTGAATGAAAATTTAAGAACAATGGAATTCACCATTCAGTATTAGTCCCTGTTCCCATATCTGATTATGAAATAGGAAGACACTTGTGGTATATTTTGCTTCGGGTTGTTATTCAACATGATTACCTTATCCTTTTTACCAGGTGGTTGACCAGATTGATACCCTGACCTCTGACCTACAGCTGGAGGATGAGATGACTGACAGTTCCAAAACGGACACCCTGAATAGTAGCTCAAGCGGGACAACAGCCTCCAGCATAGAGAAGATCAAAGTGCAGGCCAATGCCCCCCTCATTAAGCCCCCAGCCCACCCATCTGCTATCCTCACGGTCCTGAGAAAGCCAAACCCTCCAGCGCCTCCTCCACGGTTGACACCCGTGAAGTGTGAAGACCCCCAGCGAGTGGTGCCCACTGTCAATCCGGTAAAGACCAATGGCACCCTTCTGCGAAATGGAGGCTTCCCTGGGGCACCAACCAAAATCCCCAACGGAGACATCTACTGCAAACCCAGCAGTAACTTGGAAAAGGCTCCCGGGCAGCCTCTGATGCACAGACCCGAAAAAGACAGGTGCCCCCAAGCTGGGCCTCGGGAACGAGTAAGGTTTAATGAAAAAGTCCAGTACCATGGCTATTGTCCTGACTGTGACACCAGGTATCACGTAAAGAACAGGGAGGTCCACTTACACAGTGAACCCGTCCACCCACCAGGAAAGCTTCCTCCCCAAGGCCCTCCCCACCCACCTCCCCCTCATCTCCCTCCTTTTCCACTAGAAAATGGGGGGCTGGGAATAAGCCACAGTAACAGCTTCCCCCCCCTCAGACCTGCAACTGTGCCTCCTCCCACTGCACCAAAACCACAGAAGACGATCTTGAGGAAGTCCACCACTACAACAGTGTGATGTATGCCATTTAAAAGAATTTTTTTTTGTTTTTTTGTGTTTTTTTTAATTTTTCTATATTATAAACATAAAATAATAAGTAATGAGCACTTTCTACTCAAGCAATAAAAAGCCCAAATATATTTATCCTGCATTCAGCAGAGTGACATAAAAATCACCTGGTAAGTATGCAGTACGTTGTTTATATCCTGAGTATTCATTGTTTAAAAAGTTACATGATCAGAAACCACAGAATAATGAAAAAACTGAATATATCATTTTTTTTTTCAGTTAACCCATTACAAACTGTAGATGTCAAAGATTTTGATTTACTATAAGATATGGGATTAGATTCATTTTATTCATGCCTGACTCATCTATGCATTAATAACATGCCATACTCTTAACTTCAATGTCATGCTTTTTAATAAGAAATTTTAATACTGAAGGACTATTTTATTATTTTTTTCTAAAGATGTATGTCACTAGTTTTGCATAATTAAATGCTGAGGATGATACAAGAAGGTTTATTTTCTATGCTATACAATTATGATCCTATGTCCACCTATATATGTAATGAAAGATTTGGTCTGTGGAAATATATGTCAATAAACAATGGTAAATAATGACAAAACCAAATGTTCCTCGGAATTAAAATGAAGCAGTGGTTCACTCAATCCCATGGTAATTTACATCAAAATGGATAGCAACTCTTGACAGAGTTTGGAGATCACTGTGAGTATAAGTCAGAATGCTTCAAATTAAATATCATAATCCAGGTACTAAATAGGACTGTACACATTTTCATATGGTGTGCTTCCATTTTGGCCCCTCAAGGATGATCTAGTGCATGCCAGCCCTTGAAGGTCCCCCTCTCTCTCAGCAGGCCTCCCGGACGCTCCATAAACCAGCTCACTGAAGCAGTGGGATGACTCACCTCCTGCATCATCAGGCTCTCTGCCTCCCCGAGGGCGTCCCTCTTTTATAGGAGAATCGTACGGGAAAATACAGATGTTTCCGGAACAGGATATTTTTAGCATTCGCCTTAAGCTGATTCCCCTCAGAGGTGAAATATGCCAGGGTTCTTTGTTATTCTATAGAAGGGAGAGAGGAAATCCTTTCCTTCTAATATCCAATAAATGTGCTTCTCTTTAATTTGTCAGCTTAGGTGATACTTACCCAATTCTTAACTACCATGATTTGGGCTGATAGTGTGATTTGCCCTGGAGTGAGAAATGGGTTTACTCCCTTAGAATCATGATGAAAGGTAAGTGCCTGAGCAAAATGTGTCCATAAAGTGGCAGGAGTAGAGGGAGTCATCTTTGGTGGAGATTTGATTATTATGCAACTTAAAAAGGAATACTGTAATACTTTTGAATATTTGGGTTTTGATCTCAAAACTTCAATTTTTGCTGCTGCAGAGAGGTACTCTTCAATCATATTTCTTTGTTGCCTTTTTCAAGTTATATCATAATAATTTGGAATACTATTTTTGAACAACTTCCTATTTAAAGTGATAATATATTTTAGGCATAATTTCCTAAAGAAAATAAGTTTATTTTTTAAAGGAACAATGAAATAAGGAAAAAAAAATAGAGATATCATGTTGAAAATTTACTCTGCATGATTTTTGTTGTGTGTGTGTTGGACATGAAGATAATGCAAGCAGAATAAATTCAACTTTTCAGAAACTTACAGAACACAAGACCAATAATCAAAGACCAGAATGTAAAGTGTATTAACTGTATGATCTGTATGTTTAATAAATGTGTGCCAGGTAAACAAATAATTGACTTATTGAATATCAGAATTACACATATATTCTTAATGTTTTAATGTGTTCATTTAGGCTTGTTATAAGTAAACCCAGGATTTAATCACCTTTCTAGATTTAAATATTTACATCCTTTCAAATGTCCATCTGGTGTTAGGCCTTTTGATATTATAGTCGTAGAAGACTTGCTCTTTTCTCTCTTCAGGCCCTCTTTCTTCCACGGCCAATTACTGTGACCTCATAATTATAGTTTGAGACTTTGAACCTTGTGATGTCTGGGAACCAACCTGGACCTCAAAATTGAGCTTACTAACAGCCGCATATCATCCATGGAGCAGATAACTCATTTGCAGTAAAGCAAGTTGAATAAGCTGGATGATTTAAGCTTGCTGGTTAAGGATATTTGAGCCAGATGCTTAGACACAGTCTCTGAGGTTCAAAGCCATCTCTCTTCCTCAAATTTTAGACAAAGCTTCCTCATAAAAGATCATATTTTTATGTTTGATTAGTGACATATGCCAAAACCACAACTCCTGTTTTTATTTAACACATTTCTAAGTTATTGGCCTGTAAAGCTGAGTTCAGCCTCAGCGTTAAGACAGTTACAGTTGCTGACCTTCTTCTCTTATTACAGTCTATCACTTAGTCAACATTAAATGGTAGATTACAGCAGGCGTTGGCCATTCTTTTTAGTTTTTTGTTCCATATGTTCCTTTTTATTTATTTATTTTTTCACTAATGTATAGAATAGAATATATTGGGCCAATAGGGGTTTTTTTGCCCAATAATTTTTTAACATTCCCTGGAACTTAGTCATGCTTCTAAATATATATAAACTTGTAAAACATGGAAAGTAATTAACATAGAGTGTCATAATATTTGCCTGGAAACTTGCAATTAAAGTGTCATAAGTGGCAGTG
Organism: Bubalus bubalis; assembly: GCF_019923935.1. Classification (NCBI taxonomy): domain Eukaryota; kingdom Metazoa; phylum Chordata; class Mammalia; order Artiodactyla; family Bovidae; genus Bubalus; species Bubalus bubalis. The sequence goes on from NC_059165.1 coordinate 77,970,896, forward strand.
CAGTTTTCGTAATCAGCCAACTTTTGCTTTTGAAATTTAAATTCTGAAATGCAACTTCTGCACGTCATTTATTAAATCATCATAAAACATGGTCTATATTTTTTCTTCCTGAATATACCAAAGCAGGATTTTTTTTCCCCCAAATCTTTAAGGCCATGGTCTTTTTTCACATCATGATTTTAACTCTTTTATTCTACTACATGGAATAGTATACCAAAAAGCTGACCTCCATACTCCTTTGGAAGATAATGTTTCTACAAAATGTAAAGTGGTAGTACTGCTTATGACCACATCTCTTTATAGTGAAAGGTAGAACATATGGCTCAAAAACCTATATCCATTAATTAAATTGGAATAAGAAAAATAGGCAGAGGCTGAGGTGGTGAGATGGTTAGATAGCATCACTGACTCACTAGACATGAATTTGAGCAAACTCTGGGACATGGTGAAAGACAGGGAAGCCTGGCATGCTGCAGTCCATGCACACACAGCTTAGCAACTGAACAACAAGGAAAAATTTTGTCTTGTTAGTTTAAACACAGATGGTCCCATTTTTGTGATGAGAGGTTATTGTATCTCCACTGCTAAGTGGTGAAAAGAAAAGAAAGTTGACCAAAGTTCTCTTCCATCTCTCAGTAGTTATAGGAGTTATAAAAGGAAATAAAACTGATTTTTTTAGGCCATGCTTAAGCTAAATATAAAATACCTGCTAAAAAATACAGGGCATGGAAGAAAAGAAATTCCTCACTCTTCAGTCTGATTATATTCATACCTCCTCTTATTAGTTTAATAATAGGCTATGAAAAAATGTCTGCCATTAACTGAAGTGATTTAATTAACCTGAAAAATCTTGGGTTTGAATTATGCCTGCATCTTACTGCTTAATGAATAAAGGAATAAGGCACTGTACATTATATGGCTTTCTTTAGACAAATCAGTAGTTGCTTTTAACATCACCAAAAACAGTAGCTACACAGTCTCTGAAACTCTGCAGGAGGTTTTATCTGCATGTTCTAATTATAGCTCTTGGATGCTCCGTGAAGAAAAGGCTGAGTAGTTCCACATGTAATTGCTCTGGGAATGATGTAATCAAGGCTTGAATCACCGCCTTGACTGAATTTTTTCCCATGGAATATAGGCAATAACGCAATGTCTTGTATTTGTCCTGGTTCGGGTTTCTTTCCCGTTTCTCTGGTTTTTCCCCAGTTTCACATGCTGTAATGTACACTCGAATTTGTAGCAAAAGATTGCATGGTTGTGCATTTGTACCTAGTGATGTTTTCTAAGTGAGGAAATGCTTTATGAGCAATAAAATTCCATATCACATAATTAAAGTACACAGAATCTGATGTTTACTAGATACTGTTGCAACATCACAGACATTTTTTGAGTCCATATGGAACTGTGACACTGTATTCAAATTTTTAGACTAAACCTTTCACGATTTTAGAATTGTGTAAGTCGCCTGATTCTGAAGTAATGATAGGTGTGATACTGCCATTTGGGCAAGCAGCAGTGTTGAACATAAAACTGCATTGTTGTTGTTTAGTCGCGAAGTCATGTCTGACTCTTTTGCGACCCCATGGATTGTAGCTGACCATACTCTATCCACAGAATTTCCCAGGCAAGAATACTGGAGTGGGTTGCCATTTCCTTCTCCAGAGGATCTTCCTGACCCAGGGATCAAGCTTGCATCTCCTGCATTGGCAGGCAGATTTTTTTACCACTGAGCCACCAGGGGAGCCCATAAAACTGCATTAGCTGCATTTTAGTGGAGCATCCCTTATGAAGGGTGTTATTTCATTGGAAGCACTTGGATTTATCATTCTGGTCCTTTTGGATAAACCTAGAACAGAGAAGGCAATGGCACCCCACTCCAGTACTCTTGCCTGGAAAATCCCATGGATAGAGGAGCCTGGTGGGCTGCAGCCCATGGTGTCGCTAAGAGTCGGACACGACTGAGCAACTTCACTTTCACTTTTCACTTTCATGCATTGGAGAAGGAAATGGCAACCCACTCCAGTGTTCTTGCCTGGAGAATCCCAGGGACAGGGGAGCTTGGTGGGCTGCCGTCTACGGGATCACACAGAGTCGGACACGACTAAAGTGACTTAGCAGCAGCAGCAGCAGAGTGGAACATAAAGAAGCTCTGCAAACAGTATTCTGTTTAAAACATAGTTAGAGAATGGCATTGAAACATGTAAAATATCATGTATGAAACGAGTTGCCAGTCCAGGTTCGAAGCACGATACTGGATGCTTGGGGCTGTTGCACTGGGACGACCCAGAGGGATGGAATGGGGAGGGAGGAGGGAGGAGGGTTCAGGATGGGGAACACATGTATACCTGTGGTGGATTCATTTTGATATTTGGCAAAACTAATATAGTTATGTAAAGTTTAAAAATAAAATAAAATTTAAAAAAAAAAAAAAAAACATAGTTAGATCAACGTGGGATATAGAACTATGTGAAGACCAAGCAAAATACATAGGAAACTTTGCTTATGACTTCTGACTTCCAGACTGATCAAAGATGGATAAACTAATATTTTTAATGTTTTCTGAAACTTTACATACATTAGTTTTTTCTAATTCTCATATGAATGTATAAAATAGAAATTATTAACCTGATTTAAAAGTGAAGAAATCCAGGACCTCAGTTTCAGTGCTTTGCCAAAACTGACCCCTTAGTAAATGACTGGCTGGCATTTTATTAATAGTACCAGCAGGACTTCCATGTTTTTTTCCCCACAATATCAGCATTTAATTACGTTCTTTAGAGCCCTGAACTTTGCCCTTTTTTTCCTTTGTTCTGAGGAGTTATTTTGACTCTTGAAAGGGGATGTCTAATATTATTTTGACATTCCTAATATGTTTGATCTTTGCAGAATGTGAAAGGGATTTCAGGCAATTTCCCTACCATCAAAATGAATGAGCTGTTGAATAATTCAAGCTTCATTTTCTCATGTGTTATACCAGAGATGTTACCTTTCTGGTTTTTTATCTTAAGTTCAAAGGCTGTCTATTATTCTGGATTATTTTTCTCCTAACAAGCTCTGATTTTATAGTAGTAATACCATTTGACAATACCTGTGTCACTTCCATTACTGGTATTTCATTTAGGAGTTTCATCTGTTTAACATTGACCCTGACAGCTAATAGATCCACTCTGTGGATCTATCTAAAGAACCAGTGCATTAGAGCTCTAATAAAAGCATTTCCATCCTTTTGTTATTAGACTATAGATAGGTTTTTTTCAACTATTTGATGATGTAGTTGTCAATTATCCTAACCACCAAAGGGAATTTGGGGTCAGCTAAATAAAACATCATGTGCCCTTGGGTAGGTTAGAGTTGATGTTGACAATACATGCTATCTAGCCCTTATCAATGGTTTGCCTTGGGTCATTCTTCTGTGTGTTTTTGTGTTATTTTTCCCTCATAGTATCATTTTTCCCTCCTAAAAATGCAATGTCTTAGACACTGTATTATTATCTACATTGTACAAATGAGGAAACTGTGCCACTGCTGTTCAAGGTCATAGAGCCAGGCGGTGATCACAGCAGGGTTGTAAGGCAGGAAGTCAGCTTCCACAGCCCACATTGTTCACCCCTTCTCAGGACTGCTCAAAGCACAGCCCCTGCACTGTGCACAGGTCATCTATAAAGCTTACAGACATTTAAGTGAAACTTACTTGAAAGATGCTGGCAGATAGAAAGTAAAAACATAAGCCAAGATAGACGAGTGCATGCTGTGGTAGCAAACAACTGGTATCACAGAAGCATTGAGCTGTTTCTCATCTACTCCAAGTTTACCCTGATTCCCTCAGACTCTCCAGGGCAGGTGTACCTCAGGTGGCCATTCAGTGATCCAGGCTGGGTTGGATGTGTCTCCAGCACCTGGCCATGCATCCTCTTCCAAAATCACCACGACAGAAGAAGAGAAGACTGCAGAACCTTAGCTGTTCCTTTTCCTCAGTCCTTGTTTGTGTCATTGGCCAAAACTAGTCAGGTAGCCCTTTCTGTCATCCCCATATCCTCAAGAAAGGAAAGGATATCCACATATGGGTGAGTACCAGTCATTTCAATCATGGTTTCCAAAGGAGTAATTTTTTGGCATGTGTATAATGTGAATATATTACAGACTTCCTTTTCTTTCCTTTTCATATTACTTGACATTTGTTTAATCTCACCATAAGTTACAATGCCATGTCAGTTTAAACAAAGAAGGAGAGAAAAGATGTGACTCTAACAGCCTTGCTAAAAATTTAGTGGAGGGAATTGACAGCATTTATGAAGATGACAGGTAGATTTTATCTCAACCTTAGCAGTCCATTCTAAGGATCAGTCCTGGGAATGATGCTAAAGCTGAAACTCCAGTACTTTGGCCACCTCATGTGAAGAGTTGACTCATTGGAAAAGACTCTGATGCTGGGAGGGTTGGGGCAGGAGAAGAAGGGGATGAGAGGGTGAGATGGCTGGATGGCATCACCAACTCGATGGATGTGAGTTTGGGTGAACTCCGGGAGTTGGTGAGGGACAGGGAGGCCTGGCATGCTACAATTCATGGGGTTGCAAAGAGTCGGACACGACTGAGCGACTGAACTGACTGACTAGCTACCATAATTGAATTCTGAGATTATTCGCCAACATATATGTTTTATTTAAGCATTTGAGGAGTGCAATTTTTGAATGAAGAATTTTTCAGTATATTAGGATACTATATGAATAGCTATCCTCATAACAATAGATCAACCTTTGACAACTTATTTACCCCAACTAGTAAAAAAAAAATATGACATTCTACTACAGAAATTTGTCATAGATAATGTAACTTATGTTTATAATGTTAATTTATAGGATAAAAATGTAAATTTGAAACCAGAAGATCTAGATTTAAGGTTCAATTTTCCCATTTCCCATGTGTTCTTGGTCAAATTGCTTAACTAGATCTGAAGCTGGCTTTCAAATGAAGATTAACTGTGTTATTTTCTACCTAATAGGCAACCCACTCTAGTATTCTTGCCTGGAGAATTCCATGGACAGAGGAGCCTGGTGGGCTATAGTCCATAGGGTCACACAGAATCAGACATGACTGAGCAACTAAACACAGCACAGAGTTCTTGAGTCACTATCCACTTCCCTGTGTGTACTCTGGGCTCACCCAGTCCTCCTTTACAAAGTAAGAGGCAAGAAGATTAAGATCAGCAGAAGGATGCTGCAATTTCTCAAACCCCAAGTGAATGTCTATGACATCAGAACCATAAGCTTCCATTCTTCTTAGACAGCAGTGCTGAAAAGTAAAATGGATGAAGCAACACGGGTAGGCCATTTTAGGATTCAAGAAGTCTGTAACCTGTAGCACAATTGAACAGACAAAAATCACCAAATCATTCCACCTTATTCTTTGCATACATCAGAAACACGTCCCAAACTCTTCCTCTAGGTTGGTGCTAAGTAAATTATGTATGGCAGCATAGCTAATTACTGTTTACTTTATGTCATGGTAATTAAAAAAATAAAGAAAGAAAGAAAGAAAGAAAATTAATAATAAATTCCATTATATTATTTGCATAGGATGAAAGCTCTGCTGACACAGAGTGAGTTACATACAAAGTTCCATCATTCTTCTGCTTTATTTGCTCAAATTCCCACTATTTTCCAGCTCATGTCTCTTTCCTGATGTGCATTTCCTCTGCCTTATTTTGTTTATACCTTCATGAGGTACTTGTTCCCCAAATTGCCTGATACCACACGTATTATTTCTACCAGAGTAATACTGATAGACTAACCATCCTCCACTAGCACCCAATTTCCTAAACTTTTTTCTGTGTGTGTGTATGCTCAGTCGTGTCCAGCTCTCTGTGACCCCATGAACTATAGTCCTCCAGGCTCCTCTCCAGGCAAGAACACTGGAGTGGGTTGCCATTTCCTACTCCAGGGGCTCTTCCCAACACAGGGATTGAATCTTTTTCTTCCTCACTGGCAGACAGATTCCTTAATGGTGAGCCACCTGGGAAGTCCTTGTATTTCTCCTCTAAAGGATACCTTACAACATGTTGTTATAAGGCCCTAATGATTTAATGAATGTGAAAGTATTTTGCTAATAGTAAAACCTCACACAAATGTAGGTCAGTTTATACTTCTTACCAAATTACCATGTTCCGTATTAATCATGGATTGAGTTGTCTTTGCCTAGTTTGATGCTAATGATATTTTATTCATCTCATTTTCATTTTACATAGTTTTTTAAGTTACTATTTTCAAGTAAGCCTAATAATTTTCTTAGAACCCTCTTAGTTCAAATGAAGAAATCTCATTCTTGACTTATTAGATTTTGTGAATTAGAAAATGAACATGCTAGAAATTCAAGGTGACTACAGTTGAGTCCAGTTTATTAAACTGTTTTGACAAGTATAGCTTAATTTTAATTATTTATGATAATATTTAATAGTACAAGAGTAAATTCATTTATAATATAATTTATCAAATTAATTAAAGTCGAATACCACTGGGCCTTTATAACTCCTAAAAATGTTTGGTCAAATAAGAGATTAAATCATCAAGCTTTTGTTTAAAAAAAGGAATGTCTGTGTTTGTGGTTAAAAACATTGTCGGTGATATTACTAAAATTTGACTAAGTATTAACTCTTATTTTGCGTTAAACAGAGTGTGATATACTTGACTACACTGAAATGGTATGGTACCTCCCCAAAAGACTAAGAACCAAAAGTAATTTGATCACAGTGATTTATGACTTAAGTATAAGTAAATATTGCTAATAGTCCAAAATTATCATCCAAAACAATTATTTTCCAACAATTCAAGTCACTCTTAAGGACAAAAATGGAATATTTGGATTTCTCTCACCTTTGTTTTCCAAAACTTTATAGTTATGTCAAATAATGACTACATTCTGCTTAACATTTTAGATATAGTACTGATATTCTTTTTTTAATAGATTTATTTTTTCCTGAGTGGCTTTATTATCAGTATTACAGAAAATTAGTATTAAAATAGCTCTTCTATGAAAGTTGCTCAGTTGTGTCTGACTCTTTGCAACCCCATGGGCTGTAGCCCACCAGGCTCCTCTGTCCATGGGATTCTCCAGGCAAGAACACTGGAGTGGGTAGCCATTCTCTTCTCCAGGGCATCTTCCTGACCCAGGGATTGAACTCGGGTCTCCTGCACTTCATGCAGTTTCTTTACTGTCTGAGCCACCAAGGAAGCCTAGCTCTTCTTTATGATTTCCCAGTAGATCTTCTAATTATCAAAGCTCCAATTTTCAGCTGGATTTAAGCTGGATTTGGACCCTACTTCTCCTTTGCTCCTTTTCTTTTACCCAAGTGATTTGAATTTTTTGCCAGTTTGTGTGTGTGGGTGTGGGGGTGTGTGTGGGAATGCCATACTCAATCACACTCTCCTCAGAGAGGCTTTTATCACCTACATTCTGACATTACATTGCCTCCTATTTATCACTCATACTCTTACCTCAGCTGCCAGACTATTCTGCAGATCAGTATCAGTATCAGTTGAGTCCCTCAGTCCTGTCCATGTCTTTGCAACCATGTCTTTGAACCTCAGCACACCAGGCCTCCCTGTCCATCACCAACTCCCAGAGTTTACCCAAACTCATGTCCATTAAATCAGTGATGCCATCCAACCATCTCATCCTCTGCTGTCCCCTTCTCCTCCTACCCTCGATCTTTCCCAGCATCAGGGTCTTTTCAAATGAGTCAGCTGTTCGCATCAGGTGGCCAAAGTATTGGAGTTTCAGCTTCATCATCAGTTCTTGCAATGAATATTCAGGACTGATTTCCTTTAGGATGGACTGGTTGGATCTCCTTGTAGTCCAAGGGACTCTCAAGAGTCTTCTTCAACACCACAGTTCAAAAGCAATTCTGCAAATACCAACAGAGAAATTTTCTTTTCACTGTTTTATCTCAATCCAGAAAATTTCAAGACTCAGGATAATCTTCTGTTTAAAATTCTTAAATGTGGGCTTGGCAGTTCAGTTCTAGCAAAAACCTTTCAGAGACTGCTAATCTAGGGAGCTAATTAGGGACTAAAAGCCTTTCCAAGGCACCTAATCTAAGGGAGCTCAACCTAATCTAAGGGAGTTCTTGCCAAGTAGTCAAAATGGCCAACCTCCTGGCAGGCCTTGCTGCTGCTGCTGCTGCTGCTAAGTCGCTTCAGTCGTGTCTGACTCTGTGTGATCCCATAGACAGCAGCCCACCAGGCTCCCCTGTCCCTGGGATGCTCCAGGCAAGAATACTGGAGTGGGCTGCCATTTCCTCTTCCAATGCATGAAAGTGAAAAGTGAAAGTGAAGTCACTCAGTCGTGTCCGACTCGTAGCAACCCCATGGACTGCAGCCCATCAGGCTCCTCTGTCCATGGGATTTTCCAGGCAAGAGTACTGGAGTGGGATGCCATTGCTTTCTCCCCTAACAGGCCTTACTCAGTTCCTATTACTGTACCTTCTCCTGAGCCCAGCCTGAAATAATTTATCCTCTCTGTTTCAAGAGAGGAGCTTTTTTAAATCTTGCTCAGTTGATTTCCACTATTTATCTCAATCTTTTCATTTCAAATAAAATTTATCTCAATCTTTTCATTTCAAATAAAATATTAAAAACCCACAATAGTAAAATGGGTACAACACAGGTGAAAATTCAAAAGTATAAAACTTAAAAATGCCTTTGGAAAAAATACCCAACTATTAATTAAACAAATATGAGTTTCAATGCATATTATCTCTTAAATTAACAATATTATTGAAAGGCAATTATTTATTATCTACTTTCACTAAAAAATAAAAAAGGATATTAGAGTAAAAGAAACTTACAATGATTAAATCCAGTCTCTTCAACTAAGAGAAGTGAAGAGACTTGTCCTACTAAGGACTACTTGTCTTTACTTGTCCTACTAAGACCTCTTAGTAGGACAAGTAAACTCATTCAAATTCATGTAGAGAACTGGAAGTTTCCTCACTTGATATGAAATGTATTCTTGGGTACTTAAGCAGTTTCCAGTAGAAGGCAGATTGCTGCATATTGATGCATGAGAAATGGGATCTTGGCAGAGAAGAAATAAGCAAGAAAATGTGAGCTAGAAATGTAAGGTTTATAACATACTCAGAAAGTGCTAGACAAAGAGAAGGAAGGGAAGTAAAAAGAAAATTGAAAAAAGGTAAGCAATTAAAATCTCATATCTAACAAGTGAGCCGAATACAATGGAATAAAATGAAGGCTATACACTTAATACGTGAAGGTTGAGTTGTATTTTTTACTGTTTAAACTAAGTTTATGTAGCATGTGGCTATTTTATTTGACATATCTTTTTGAATTTGAAGATACACTCTACTTTGACAGCAATGTGGAAGAAAGACATTTTCCTTCCCAGGAATGTAGATGGCTGGTATGAGAAATTTGTGACTCAGGTGTGTTGTATAAAGAGGGCTTTTTGAAAGTCAGGTGTGTCTTGTAAATGTTCTCATGAGAAGGAGGCTTTTAGTTAGGTTTATACTGTCTTTCACTGCATGCATTCAGGATCCATCTTACTTAAGCTCTACCAGATCACTACGCTGGTATAGTCGGGGACATCTCAGTACTCTCAGGCAGCAAGGACTACACTGCCAGACTCAAAGAAAAAAGAGGTAAATACTATTTGCAACTGGAATGTTATAGATAGCATTCTCCTTGAAAGTGAAAGTGAAGTCGCTCTTTGCGACCCCATGGACACCAGGCTCCTCCATCCATGGGATTTTCTAGGCAAGAGTACTGGAGTGGGTTGCTTTTTCCTTCTCCTTAAGCCACCCTAAACCTGGCTCCACTTACTGGAGTAAATATACAAGTTGTATAAATTTTCTTCTCACTGAGGAAATTCTAATTATTTTTCCATGGTTCAGTTCAGCACTTAACATAAAATTTATTTTCTAAGCCTAGAAAACTGAACCCCCATGTTTTCTGTTAGAGCATTTATTCTGTGAACTGAATCCAGAATGTTCTGTTGTGCTTGATAAAATCATTCTGATAAAGATGAGCAGTCCTCTCAATATATTTGTTGACAGAACTCATGGAGTGAACAGTCTGCTGTGAACTGTTTTATTGATTACCGTTTCCTATAGCTTTTGCCATGGCTCTTATTTAATGTATTGTGCCTTGCAATGCTTGGGGAGATTGGAATGAAATTTGAAAAGACTATTTTTGTATCTTTGGTTCAGTGTGTGTGAGAGCTTTCTTGCTGATGGTTAAGATGTGTGACATTTACTTAGCTTAGGTTATAAAGGTTAGACCTCATAAATTTCCTAATCCATGAAATGAGGGAAGCTATACTTATAACCTAAGGACTGATATAAACAGCAGCTGATACACACTAGTCCTTTAAACAACAGAGGAGTGGAATTGGAACTGGTAGTATATATTACCTTTAGGTATCTTAACTTGTTTTCTATATTGAGTTAAATACTAACAATGCATCTGGGCTTATATAGGCAAACAGAACTGTGGAAGTTTTGTTTTGTTTTGTTTTTTTAAGTGTGAGAATTCAAACACAGAAGCTAATACAAGAACACAGTTTCTTACACTCCTTTCTGAACTTCCTAGGAAAATAGCTTCTTTAACAACAACAACAAAAAAAGCCAAAAACAAGGAGAGGAAACAAACACCAGTGAAGGTGGTAGAGAGGATAAAAGATGCCTATATATAGCTTCTGAGCAGACAGTGCTGTGGAAAGCAGGATTTTCACAAGTGTGGGAGACTGACTCCATTGGCTTGAGATTCTTTTTAATCTCCTTTGCTGATCTGGGGATGTTATTGCAAATCAGAATAAATGCAGGGTTTTTATAAAAAAGGAGTGCTAATGGTACCAAAGAAAAAACTGATGTTTTCCAGATGGAGAGATGAAGAAATCCCAGAATATATGTTCTAAAATTTCTTAGAGCTGTATGGTATAGAAAGTAGAGCATCACTGTGCTAAGGAATATTTCAGATGTCCTGAGTCTGTTCCTTTGCTTTTGTGCTATACCAGTGTGGATCTCAGTGCTGGCCAAATATCAGAATCACCTGGGAAGATTTACAACATGTTCTATCCTGAACCAGTTCAATCAGAATCGCTCATAGTCAGCTCAATATTAGACTATTTTTAAATTACCCAAGTGATTCTAGGATATCAGCATTTTAAGAACCACTAAATAATAATATACAGAGAATGATACATCTGATATTATTTTATCCTAATTGCAGCAGCATGAAATCCATATGGAGTCTATTTATATTTTCCTTTTCCCCTATAAGCAAGAGAAGAATGTACTTAGAAATCTATATTTTAAAGGGCTTATGTGGAGCACTAAAATCTTGTTTTGGTTAATGCAGCATTAAAAAGATAATCCCTGAGCTAGAGATGTACTTAAGGTCAATATAAAGCGGGGAATGTATGTCTTCTGTGTATTACGTTGCCACTCAAAGTTTCTGTGATTTACTGCATCATTGTTTTAAAAAGTGAAAAGTAAAACTTCATATTAAATTGTGAGAGAAACCCAAAGTAGAAGTGCAAACATTTTAAGAATATTGCTTAAGTATCTGTAATATACAAGGAATCAGTAATTCTAAGTTAAATATGAATATAGAATATTATCCTAATTTTATGACAATAATTCACTGTCATTTGTTATTCATATTTTCTGATGATGTATTTAAGCTAAAGTATAAAATATAATATCCTGACATTGCTAGAAATCTTACAGTCTTCATGGCCTCCCTGAAATTCTTCTTTCTACAAGTCATGTTAATTAATTATAACAAGCTCAAATATATTGTGGTATTTTCCACATATGCTTTAAACAAGCTTTAAGTGTCTGTATATATCTTTCATTTTTATGCAAAGGAAGTAGAAGTCAATTTTCAAAATTTAGAAAAATAATATTCTGCATAACTACTTCAAGATTAATTTTCTATTAATTATGTTTATTTTTCATGATCAGCTTATATCCTTCACTAAATTTAACAAACTTTAAATTTTCTTATTCCTTTGTTTTTATGCTCTTTGGCTAAAGAAATAAGTTATTGTTGACATTTAGAGCATAAGCTTACAATAAGGACATATAATCATTAAAAATATTCAAATTATACATTAACTATTAATATTAATACTTACAAATAATTTGCAGTGCTCTCTTCTGATATGGTTGTAATTACTCTTAGAAATAAATACTGCCAGTTAATAAGTTGAACTGGAGCCTGTCATAAGATGATATGGATTGAAAAAAGTTGTAAAGCATTTCAAAAAAATTATCAAATATTTCAACAGAGATCTTGGTATGTCACTGATTACTTATTCCATAACAGGAAACTCACTTTTGAAAAAGCACTTTTATTTAAAAATTCACATATTTTGTATCATTCCCCTTTAAGAGTCATGTAGCAATGTTCAGAGAAATGGAATCTAGTTAAAATGGGTGTAAAAATGGGTGTAAAAATGGCTCCAAATAGTCTTAGGAATGATCTTACTAGAGAATAAAAAGCCATTTTCATACTCATGAAAATCAAACTGATAGTGAGTGATTTGTGCTTTATTTTTCACTCAGAGAGCCTCTTGGAAAGGGGGATTTCTTTGGGTTAACTCAGATCACATTCAGACTCTCTCAGTCTTTGAGATTTTACATTTACTATTACTGTCCATGCCATCCCCATGCTTCTTGATGAGATGGCTCTCTGATATTCCTGTGCCATAATTGTATCCGTTTCTAAAGAGAAAACTTGCAGTTTGGCTTAGGGAACAAAGTATTTGCCCTCTCTGCTTGGAATTTGGTGTGAGTGGCACTGTATTTGGGCTGGAGAGCTTCTGGATCCTCTGGCCAAGAGGCAGCTGTCAAAAAGTCCCATCACTGTAACGGCGCTAATGTGCAGACCAGCTCAGCAGAGGCCAGGAATATAACTTGCTGTTTGATTCCTTGAATCTGTTCTTACATAAAAAACAAAAGTTGTTTAACAGCCGTATCATACCCATATACCTGATCTTTGGGGGGAAAAAAGACATTTGGGATTTTCAGGGAACTCTGTTCTGAGAAGAATTGTGTGCTTGGAAAGAGAGGGAGATAGAGAAAAAAGTAATATTTACTGAACAACCATTATTAGTTATTTGGGTATTTTATTTCTGTAATATTTTATTTCATAAGAGAGAGACAGATGGATGGAATTCAATCATCTATGGCAAAACATCGGAAAAAGCAATGGCACTCCACTCCAGTACTCTTGCCTAGAAAATCCCATGGACAGAGGAGCCTGGTAGGCTGTGGTCCATGGGGTCACTAAGAGTCAGACATGACTGAGCGACTTCACTTTCACTTTTCACTTTCATGCATTGGAGAAGGAAATGGCAACCCACTCCAGTGTTTTTGCCTGGAGAATCCCAGGGACGGGGGAGCCTGGTGGGCTGCCCGTCTATGGCGTCGCACAGAGTCGGACACGACCGAAGTGACTTAGCAGCATGGCAAAACATCAGTAAATCTGGTTGGTTCTTAAATTGTTTTCTATAACCCTATGTATGACCCTATTTTTTTTTTTTATTTTTTTTAATTAATTTTATTTTATTTTTAAACTTTACATAACTGTATTAGTTTTGCCAAATATCAAAATGAATCCGCCACAGGTATACATGTGTTCCCCATCCTGAACCCTCCTCCCTCCTTCCTCCCTATTCCATCCCTCTGGGTCATCCCAGTGCACCAGCCCCAAGCATCCAGTATAAGGAAACAGTGATTCAAAGTAATTTAAAAATTACGCGACAGAGGATGAGATGGTTGGATAGCATTCCCAACTCAATAGACAAAAGAGTTTAAGCAAACTCTAGGCAATAGGGAAGGACAGGGAAGCCTGGAGCCCTGTCTACAGTTGAGTTAAGCTGAGCAGAATGTGAAAACTGTCTTGATCTCCTTTAGGAGAGATGGTCATTCCCTTGTTACTGAGACCCTGAGACTTGGAAGGGTAAAGGTTACTTACCCGAGGTTTCCCAGCTATTAAGTTATAGAGTTGTGTTTGTGTGTGTGTGTTCAGTGGTGTACGACTTTTTGCACTCCCATGGACTGTAGCCTGCCAAACTCCTCTGTCCATGGGATTTCCTAGGCAAGACTATAGGAATGGGTTGCCATTTCCTCCTCCAGGGGATCTTACCGACCCAGGGATCAAACCCGCGTCTCCTGTGGCTCCTGCATTGGCAGGCAGGTTTTCTACCTGAGACAGAGTTGTGACTTCACCATAATTCTGATCTGTTTCAAGACCTATGAACCTTCCAGTATACTGCAACCTTGTAAAAATCCGAGACAAGAGGGCAACACTGGCTGCCTAAGAAGTTCCAAAGAGTGAGTCCTTATTTTCCTAAAACTCTCCAGCAACTTTAAGGAAAGGATTATCCTAGCAAAGTTGTATTCACTTGAAACTATTGTATGCCACATGTTCTATAGTTTTAAACAATCTGAATATTTTATTGACTTAAAAGCAGATGCAGCTTTAGGGCAAGAGCCATTTAATCTGCTTGCCTGCTATGTTCCTTATTTCTAATAAAGGCTCCTTATAGGCTGCAAATGATTCTCTTAGGATATTTGTGAAACAGCTGCAGGAAATTTCCATTTTGCCATCAAATGAAAATCATTTGTTTGTAGTACTTATGAGTTACTGTGCCATTTTTGATAAGGGAAAGAAGAAAAGGAAAGTTAAAGGAAATAACTTCAGTTCTTAATAAATGGAGGTTTTTTCTCTCTGATTAAAATCTTGAGAGAAACAAAGGATGAAAAGTTGTCAGGGGCATTTCTGTTGCATATCAGAATTAGATATACTTGTGGCATCACCGGGCATAGATTCTTATCATAGGCTGTAAACCAATGGCCCAGGGAGACTAAAGTTACCTATTGGTTACTGATCAGTTTTTAGCTTCTAAGAACAGGAGGAAGTGTGTTTGTCTTCACAGAATCAGCATCTATGAAAATGTTTAATATTTTTCACTTTAATGATTTTAGTCTTGATTTAAAAAAAAAATTATCAAATGACAACCGTCTATTTTGGGGGCATTTCTGATGGCAGTAAAGACATCTCTTATCCTCAGCAAAATCTCTTCTTGAATTTAGTAACTATCAGGATTAATCGTTCACCTTTCCCAGTGAGGCATTTACTGCAAGAAACGTGGTCAATGTTGACAATGTTGTCCATTCCTTGCTTTTAATCTTAGGATGTTTGAAAGACAAAAGACTTTTTTTTTTTTTTTTTAGATAATGAGTGTATCAAAAGCTATAAAATTCCAACCAGTGTTCTAATCATGTCTATCATTTATTTCAAGTTTTCAACAGAATGGTTGAAAACACCCATCTTTTCTTCTGTCAGAAGGGTCATTTTCTTTTACAACAGCACTTATGAGCTCCTGGTTAGATTTTAATTGTCAGGAAATGATTTCCTTAGGATACTTGAAATGAAATGTTCTTAAAACTTCCTTACTTGACTATGCCAGTATTCAAATAAACCTCAGATAGGAAAAGCTAAAAATGCCATTATTATTACTAAGGAAATAAAATGGATAGGGTAAAGGAGACACTCATGATTTTATGAGGTACAAGGAGCCATTTTCGAGTACTGTGAACACTAGGAGATGTTATTATCGGTTGTATTACACATATCTATTTCAGAAGGAGATGAGAATTAAACTAAGTGTACATGCATAGCTTCAGATTTTTAAGAGTTTGGGAAAATAGAAAACAGAATTAAAGAAGGTACATGGACATTATCAAACACATTCAGTTTAAGTTAGCATTTAGTTATAATAGTATTTTCAGGCCATTTTTGACTAGTCATCTGCAAAGAATGCCAACACTTGCAGTGAGATTTTTTCCAGGGGAGAATTTTTATCATTATCTGTTCAAAGTATTAATTACCAGCCTTTAGCATTCCCTTCAAAAGCTCTTTATAATTACATCTAATCTTGTGTGTGATAATCTCTACTTGTAGAAATTTATACTGAAAATAAACAATTTTTATTAATCCACAAAATTCAAATAAAACCATGTGATCTTAGTCTGATATCTCAAAAACAGGACAATGGCCTGATTTAAACAGCACTGGCTTTAGTGATGGTTTATTCTCAGATTCACAATGATTTGTTACAAGTTGATATACTTAACGATTTTAAATTTATAAAATGTCCCTCTAGAAACAAATAACTATTAAGTAATAGCCCAGCTGTCTAGAAACAAGGATACTCTTGCTCTTGTGATAGTGGAATTTTTCCAACCTTTATTTTGGAAGGAAGATTTACAATTTGTATTTCCTTGTACAGTTTTATTCTTTCAGGCATTTGCCCCAAATAGACTCTAGAATTTCAGAATTTTCAGGAAGAATAAAGTTTATTAAAAAAAAAAAAAGGCAGACTACAATGATGAATTGTAGAGGAGATGGCACACTGGAATATCTCTTAAATGGACACATACCTCAATTTAATCCTTATTAGCCTGTTGCTGCTGCTAAGTCACTTCAGTCGTGTCCGACTCTGTGTGACATCCTACAGGGCAGCCCACCAGGCTCCCCTGTCCCTGGGATTCTCCAGGCAAGAACACTGGAGTGGGTTCTCCGCCTTACTAGCCTATATACCTCCAAATTCCAAGTAGTTGCGATCTATCCTGAAGAAGTTGGGGCTAGAGGAAGTCCTAAAGGTGAGAATTTCTGCTAGCCCTCAGTTGTTAAGCAAGACTCAGTATTACTGTGACTCTAGAAGGCACAGACAGACACGTTTTAGAATTCAGAGATTATTTGGGCCAAATTCTCAATTAAACATGCAGAACTGAACCTAGAACCCTTGGCTTCTTAAGTATGTTTTTCTTCAATATTCTTCATTTGTCTTCAATTTTTTTTTCAATAAGTATGTTTTATTTCATTATTAGAAAGTAAGGCATAAATGAGATTTGATGTGACATGTGTTGGAGGGTCAATATCAGGGCAAGTATAGAAGTGATTCAACTGTAGTCACTGAAGGCTCAACACAAAGTAAAGGCAATTTCCTTCTCTTAATTCTAAGCTTGTCAATGGGTAACTAGATAGGGAGTCATAGACTCAGTTGTAATCAGAGTACAGGCTGATAATGTAAAAGAAGTTGGGTGTTTGTCTATGAGAAAGACAATAAGGAGTGGTGAGCAGGGCCCTTGAATACTCTCACAGACCAAAGACACCCTTACCATCAGAGATCTTTCCTGCATGACATTACACACATTAAAATATTCCCACATCCTACATTAGATAGAATTTTCCATTAAAGTTTGGATATTTAGAATTTCTTTTAGAAATTATTTGGCAGCCATTAACCATTTTGGTTGACAGTTGACTATAATGGTTTCATAATCATATAAACTACATAATCAGAAATACATATGAATTCTTGCCAAAGGAGAAAATTGTTTTCAAATGTAGTAAATTTTACCTATATACTAAGTTAATATAACTGAATTTACCATAGTGGTACATTTTATAAGTATATAATTAAATTCATTGACTTTATTTTGCAAAGAGTCCTTTTTTTAAAATTTATAATTTTGGAGAAATTAAGGGAGTCTCAAAATTATTGTCAGTTACTGAGAATCACATAGGCCTTCATTACTCTGCCCATATATCCAGTGGGAAAAAAATTACTTATTATGTGGGCATGTGACCAGCAGCAAAGCATATGAACTTCCTAAATGCATTTACATTAGAATATTTTAAAATACTCAGCCAGGTAGGCTGCCCTACCATATGCATAGTAGCTCATGAGAGGAGTAGGTATGCTCTTCTCATTATGACTACAGGTGTATTCCTAGCATGTATTACTATAATTTTAGTTTTCTATTGGTTTGGTAACATATTATCCCAAATAGTAGCATAAAACCACCCAAATGTATTATCATTCTAGAGGTCAGAAGTCTGCAGTCATTTTCACTGGACTAAAATAAGTCGGCAGGGATATGTTTTGTTCTGGAGACTCTAGAGAATTCTCCCGACTTCTTCAGCTCGTAGAGTTAGCCTCCATTCCTTGACTCATGGCCCTTTTCCATCTTGAAAGCCAAGAATGGCCTGCTGAGTTTTTCTTACTTGGTATTATTTTGATACTGGTTCTTCTATCTCTCTTTTGCATGTTTCATGAGCTCTTTTGATTATATTGGGCCCACGTGGATAATAATGATTTCCCATATTGAGGTCAGTTGATCAGCAACTTTTACTTCATTTGCAATCTTTATTTGCCTTTTCCATGTAACCTAACATATTCACTGATTCTTAGACTAGGACATAGACATCTTTGGGGAGCCCTTACTCTGCCTGTCACAACGGCAATTATTGTGCTCATTTACTTGTTTTCCTTTTCACTGGAATATAAAAGCATTGATAGTATATAAATGGCAGTTCAGAATGTTAAAAAAGAATCTTTGAATGTTTTAACTTGAAACTTATATGATTAAGCCATCAATATTACAGATTAAAAATCTGAGTTGAAAAGGCAGTAAGTTACTTGCTGAGGTTCCCTCAGCTCCATAGTGGGTTAGAACCTAGCACTTCTTGTTAGTAATTTTCTCTCTGTCATAAAACTGTCTATTTGTAATGCATCCCCTTTTTCATATGCAGTATAATTTTGAGATTAATAGTTGGTTGAATTCATAGAATGTAGGTCCAATGAAAGTTGTAGAATTTCAATATATACAACTACACTTAATAAGTATGACTATGGTTAGAATGATATAAAAGCTTTTGAATATACCTTGACTTCAATAAGTAATCTTTTTCTAAGCTGTTCTCCTATATCAAAGCCTAGGTTATATCAAAAACTGCTCTTCAGCCAAAATTTTAATACATTTCCTAGATTCATGAACCATACTAGTGCCCAAGGGCTTGGTTTACATTACTGGTATATTATGATTCGAAAACTATTTTTAAAAAACCAATTCTCTGGCTTAATGTCTTATTTTGTTCAGGTAATCAATTTCTTCTTTGTGTTATATATGTCTGTTAAAATAGATAGTAATATTAAGTTCATGAAAAGGAGTGTCCATGGAAGTAAATAGCAGGAGTTATTATTATAGTCAATGATTAATGTCAAGGAACTTGTTAGAATTTTTATTAAAATCAAATATAGAAGTACAGAATGTAAAATACGTAATTGGAAATAATTGAGTTTTCTGAAAAAGTGTTATAAGAATTGCCTTTTGCCAGAAGTGATTTGGGATATGGAGTATAGAAGTTAAATTGATTTCCTAAGTCTGATCTGTAAGCAGCAACCTTGTTAAATTTTGAATTCTACATGTTCTGCCTTTAAAAATAAATTATAGGACTTTATTATGACTGTCACAAGGCATTGTGGAAGCTGTTTTGATTTTAGTATTTCATGTTTATATCCTTTGAAAGTCAATGAAAAATAAACACCCACACACATATATTTATGACAAAAATTGAGTAATAAGCAAGCTGTAAATAACATGTCCTAGATGCATTCAGAAGCTAAAATTAAGTGAAAATACTCTTAGTTATGGGAATATTTCATATACTGTTTAATATGATTTCCATTTAGGAGTATTGTATAGTAACCAACACTTACTCACCTTGAGGTTCAGTTTCATTTCTGAGCCAATACAATCTCATTTTGTGTTATGCTCTTCTTGCCATGTTAAGAATCAAAACAGAGCAAAAGCAGATGAAAGCAGTGGTGGTATGTATGAAAAGCAAAATAAACTGCTTGTTGTTTTTCCTTTTATTATTATTCTGTGGCTATTCCAGAAAATGCACTGTTTTTGAGGTTGGCACCAATACTTCTTACATGCCTATCACAGATTTTAAACACAAAAAGAAAAACTGGGAGAGCCTGGTAAGAAAACATCTCCAGAAATATTCCAACATGGAGAAATATTGATCACAAATGGGATGTCTTCTCAGTCATCATCTTCTCCCATGACGTTCATTCAACAAAGTTTCATCAGGCTCCTTCTTTGTTCAGCTCCTTTCCAAATCCTTCCTCTTCCTTGACTTTGTGGCTAGCAGAGATCTGTCTTCCCACTGATATGACTGGTCCTCTCAGAAAGCATCACCAACTTCCCCCTGTCCTTTGAATCTAAATGAATTCCACCATTTTTACTTTAACTCTCATTACATTTTTATATATTTCCATTACAACCACCAGTCACCTACTGCACATTAGCACTTCCTCACAGTATTTATGTTTTGTTCTTCTTCCTTTCCTAACTGTATCATCAATTACCACTCCTTGAAGACAAAACTGCATGTGTTCTGCCTGTATCACTGGTGCTGGCTTAATTCCTGGGATGAATGTAAGGCTTAATACCTAGTTGTGGGTGGATATGTAGAATGAGTGAGTGAGTGAATGAATTGGGATTCCTGAGAATTTTATCTGCACCAGGTAATGTGCTGAGAGTTGAAAGTGAGGGAGACGAACATGGTTCATTTCATCACTGAACTTACAGCCTAACAATACTTTCTATAATTGTTTCACCCTTCCTCGACAATTATTTTGAACTTGAAGTATTATAGTTTGGTGAAGAACATCTGACTAAAGTTTTTCGTCACTAATAATTTCAAACATCTTTTCTGTTGTACAGTCATTAGGTCAAAGATATGAACACTTTAAGCTGCAACTCTTTCTTGTCTCCTTCACTTTTTGGGAAATAAGGGAGTTGTAACTATTGGGTTATGCTTGTTTATATTTTTAGCCAGAGGGAAATTTTTTTAAGATTTCCTAGAACTTCCTTTATTTTTTGGAAAAAAAAATGTAAAGGGAATATTGTAGTTGTGTATAGTTTACTTCTGGTTTAATCTTTCTTTCTGAGTTTTTCTATAGTTATCTTTGATCATTTATTCTTGAAAACTTCTGAGGGAATCCATGGGTAACCTGACAAAAATAATGATTTGATTAATAAACTCGTGGGGGATAGATCTGCATAGAAAGCACAAAGCTGTTTCTTACACCTGTGTAATTTCAGTCTTCTACTCAGTCACGGGCTGCAAACAAGATTGCAATGATGTGTGGCACATATGCAGTCTCTTTATTCTTACCTAGAAAGATGATGGCATTTGACTTGAAAAGGGCCTGATATGAGCAATGTTTGATGTTTTCTTGGTATAATATCCTCCTGCATCTGAAGTTCTCCATGACTCCAGGCTTCTCATTTGAAAAATGAACCATACTATTTAGAGTCAAGAGAGTATTCATTAAAGCTGAATATCAGGAAGGAAAATTTATAACAACTTATAATATTTTATCATTTAATACACAAATCAAGATGGAAATTCTAAGTGGGATTTGCTTTTTACATTTAATCTGTAACTTACACTCAGTACTACAAATTTGAAGTGATAGAAATTGAATATTTTGCTTATTTCCTTCCATAGTCTAGAATTCTTGATAAGACAAGAGGTAAATGCCTTGTGGATTCAACTCATCATCTCTGTAGTACATTACACTTGATAGAACGTTGATTATTGGAAGTTCATATTGCTGGTGATATTTCAGAATGCAAAAGATAAGATTTTTGCTAGATTCTTCTAGTCTGATGTTCACATTCTAATTGAAACTATAGTCTATTATTCATTTAACATATTTTAGGGCCTAGTAAAGTGAAAAAATTGACATTTACATAGGCGTTCAGTTCAGTTCAGCTCAGTCATGTCCAACTGTTTGTGACCCCATGGACTGCAGCATGCCAGGCCTCCCTGTCCTTCACCAACTCCCAGAGTTTACTCAAACCCATGCCCACTGAATCAGTGATGCCATCCAACCATCTCATCTCCTGTTGTCCCTTTCTCCCACCTTCAATCTTTCCCAGCATCAGGGTCTTTTTCCAGTGGGTCAGTTCTTCGCATCAGGTGGCCAAAGTATTGGAGTTTCAGCTTCAACATCAGTCCTTCCAATGAACACTCAGGACTGATCTCCTTTAGGATAGACTGGTTGGATCTCCTTGCAGTCCAAGGGACTCTCAAGAGTCTTCTCCAACAACACAGTTCAAAAGCATCAATTCTTCTGCACTCAGCTTTCTTTATAGTCCAACTCTCACATTCATACATGACTACTAGAAAAAACATGGCCTTAATTTTTTTTTCCAGTCTGATGTTTACATTCTAATTGAAACTATAGTCTATTATTCATTTAACATATTTTAGGGCCTAGTAAAGTGAAAAAAGTGACATTTACATAGGAGACGTTAACACAAATAACAAAAAACTCCAGTCTATCAAGTTTAATTAAAAAATCATTTATCTTTCATACCAAGAAGATATATGACTCCAGGGGTGGTGATTCAGGAGCTAAATGATATAAACAAGAAACAAGTTGTTTGTTTTCTGTTCTTGGTATCTCTGGCAAACTCCCTTCATGGTTGCTAAATTATTTCTGCAGCTGCAGACCTGACATGAGGAATAATAAGTCTCCAAAGAAGGGGAGTAGTCAACTCATTCTTGACTTTTTTTATTTTAAAGGCTTAAAATAATCTTTTCCAGAAGCTACTTAAAATGCTGCCCCTCACTTCTAATTGAGCAGCATTATGTCTAACAACTATGCCTAAACTAACCACTGGTAACAGGAGAGAACTACAATGCTAAGCTACTATCCTTGGCTTATCCTGGTCCAGGAAAGATGTCTTTCTCTGGACTACATATTATTTATGGGTGCACCTAAACTGTAGTCGGAACTTTGCTGCTGCTGCTAATTCGCTTCAGTTGTGTCTGACTCTGTGCGACCCCATAGACGGCAGCCCACCAGGCTCCCCCGTCCCTGGGATTCTCCAGGCAAGAACACTGGAGTGGGTTGCCATTTCCTTCTCCAGTGCATGAAAGTGAAAAGTGAAAGTGAAATCGCTCAGTTGTGTCCGACTCTGTGCGACCCCATGGACTGCAGCCCACCAGGCTCCTCCATCCATGGGATTTTCCAGGCAAGAGTACTGGAAAAGGCCATTGCCTTCTCCGAGTCAGAACTCTACTATCAAGGAATTATGTATAAGGATTCAAATTTTGTTAGGCAACAAATATTACCTCCACAAGTATTACAAATTAAACTAGGTTCTGGCCCTGAAGAATTTTACAGTCTATTGTAGGAGACTAATAGGACAACAGAGGATTATAAACAGTACCCCCAAAGTACACCCTAATAGAAGCATGTGCTAGATGCTGTGTGGTTATGAAGAGAAGCACTGAGAAAGGCATATGATTTTCGATTGAGAGGAGAAAATGAAAATACTATAGATGGGAGGATAAGATTAGAGGATAAATATTAATGCTGTGTGTCTATGACTGCCTATCAGGAACATATCAGGAAATATATTTGATGGTTTTCAATTTTTCAGTGCATCATTTTGACCAATTGTGAAAGGTATCTTAAAGATTTTTGTTGTTACTTCAGTCACATTATAGTTTCAATTTAATTTTTAAATGAGATATGCTTTGGGATTCCCAGGTAGCACTAGTGGTAAAGAATCCACCTGCCAATGCAGGAGACACAAGAGATGTGGGTTCAATTCCTGGGTCGGTAAGGTCCCCTGAAGAAGAAAATGGCAACCCACTCCAGTATTCTTGTCTGAGAAATTCCATGGGCAGAGGAGCCTGGCAGGCTATATTCCATGGAATCACAAAAGAGTCAGACAGGATTTAGGGACTGAAAACAGCAACATTATATGATTGTCTTGGATTATGTATGCACAAAGTGATATCTAATGCTTCCTTATAGCTTTAAAGTTTGTTATTTCATACCTGGTGAGTTTGATTGATCGGACTCATAAGGACAATGATAATAGACAATCATGATGTTATATGCATGTTGGCTCCATTAATTTGACTATATGTGATGCCATATGGATTGTAGGAAATATTTTATTCTGAGCTTTTGTATTATATATTAAATGTCATTAAGCATTATACAATAAATTAACTCTATCAAGGTAATTATCAGTTTTACTGTCACAAAAATAACAAAAAATGTGTTGCCTTTTTCAATTCTTCTATTGTAATTATAATCATAAAAGGAGAGAGAGTAGAAATGATGATATTTTGGGTTGTAGCTGATGGGAACATTTTTATGTTCATTAAATCCATTTGCAAGTAGTGCTGTGATTTGAGACATGTTGTACAACAGCAACCACAAAAGCCAGTATTGTCTCATGAAATGCATGTTCCCAGTTCTAGATGAGACTACGAAAATAGCATGACAGTTATATGGAAAGTAATTTACGTACTCTCAACTTTCTATTTGTGGAAACATTCTAATTGAAACTAATGACACAGATTAAATCAAATATCTTTAAAAAATCATTTTTTCTTGATCTCTCATGTGAGGTGATGTCAGATGAGAATGACATACCTATTTTGTAATTGATTGGAAATCCCAAAAGATTGTATAAAACTCCTGTAAAATTAAATAACTGCCATGGTTGGTCTTAATTTGGAAGACATCATGGCATATTCTAATTAAAAAGTGGAAAAACCCTGTACAAAGTTCTGTATATAGTAGAGGGTTTTATTGATTAATTGCTTAAATATGGGCACAAAAGTGAGAATAGTTGTTAAAGTCTTTATTTTGTTGATATTTCATTTTTCCAACGGGGTCCAAAATAATTATTTATAGCTACAAGAAGGTGACTCTTGCCTCCTGTCTCCTAATCTACTAAATGGGGCCTCGCACCAGACTCAGAACTCAAGTTTTGAGTCGCTACGTGTTTTACATTTTTCCTCTTTTTGCTTCCACCGTAATTCTTGTTTTCATCTTTATTTTGCCATTTTCCTACCCAAATTTATAGTTTACTAGGTTATCTTTTGATACATTATTATTTTCATCTCTTCCAAATGCAAAAAAATAATGTATCTTTCTTCTACATATGTAAGAAACTTAATTCTCCCAAGATTCTCACTTGCTTTAATTCATAAGAATTCAAAGAATTATCAATGTCTATCAGATTTTTTTTCTGGTTTTTATCAACTTGTAGTAGAAATAGTTTTTTTGAGAGATGGAGGATAATCTGTCCTCATTTCTCTTTTCCACATTTTGGTCAAGGAGCTATCAAACAATGAAAATTTGGAAAATTAGAAATAAAATTCCTAAATAATTGACTGCAAGTGACAGAAATGTCTTTACTGTGCATATTTTTACTGTATTTTTATGTTTGTTCTATATTTAGGGCAAGCATTTTCCCAGTCTTGAACAGTTTTGTGATGGATTTTAAAATATTTTTTCCTTTATTATTCTTTTGTCTAAATGAACTGCAAGAAGATTTTTTTACCTCTTCTTTAAACTTTCCAAATACCCTATTCTTTAAACTTTATCAATATGAAAAAGGAAATTCCCATCACTCGGGGAACTACAATAACCTTCAATTGTTAATACCTCATCTCACTCCATCATCCTAGTTTACCATTTCAGGGTATAGGTAAATATCTGTATAATTCATTTATACCAAATATATGAGGAACCTACACACACTAGACACAGTTCTAAGATTTGAGAGAATAGCAGCAGACTAATTGATAAGATCCATCTGTCATGGAATTTCCATTGAAAAATAAATGTATAATATAATATCTGTAGCAAAAAATCAGAGAAGGCAATGGCAACCCACTCCAGTACTCTTGCCTGGAAAATCCCATGGACGAAGGAGCCTGGTAGGCTGCAGTCCATGGGGTCACTAAGAGTTGGATACGATTGAGTGACTTCACTTTTACTTTTCACTTTCATGCATTGGAGAAGGAAATGGCAACCCACTCCAGTGTTCTTGGCCTGGAGAATCCCAGGGAAGGGGGAGCCTAGTGGGCTGCCGTTTATGGGGTTGCACAGAGTTAGACATGACTGAAGTGACTTAGCAGCAGCAGCAGCAATAAATATTTGGGGAGAAAAGAAAACCTAAGCAACAGAGGAGCAAATCATCATTTTAGCTTGAAAAGGATTATTAGAACAGACCACTGTGAGAAGATACTTGAACAGAGAATCAAATAAGATAAGGGGACAAGAGCTGGCACTACTCTGGAGAGAGAGTATTGCCAATGAAAGAAACCATGTGTAAAGGGCTTGAAGTGGGAGCCAACTTGAGCTCTTTGGTCAGCAGGGAGATCAGATGGCTGAAGTAGAGTGAGTATGAAAGGGAAGAAGATGAGATCATGAAAGGATCAATTTTATCCTTGGTTTCATGGTGATCTCCTTGAGGGTTTCACATTTAAGTGATTTGTTTTATTCCCAAGATATAGTTCAGGGACTTCTCAAGTGGCTCAGCAGTTTAAAAAAAAAAAAAAAAAAAAAATCCACCTGCCTTTGCAGGAGACTCAGGTTCAATCCCTGGATTGGAAAGCTCCCCTGGTGGAAGGAATGGCAACCTACTCTAGTATTCTTGCCTGGAAAATTTCATGGACAGAGGATCCTGCCGGGTTACAGCCCATAGGGTCAGACACAGTCCAAAGAGTTGAGAGCAATTGAATGACTGAGCACACATGCACACATGAACCTGGCACAGACTAGGTCTTTCAGTAAATATTTGTTGAAAAAAATGATTAAGATGCAGGGATTAAGGCCATTCAGATGTTTGGTCAATCAGAGTAGAAAGAATAAAACAGCAGAATATTCAGGGACTTCCAGCAGTTTGATGCAGCTGAAAGACACTAGGTACCAGGAGGCACTGGAAGAAAGAAACAATAGCGAGTGGATGTCAGACCACAAGAGGGCTCTTGGTACTACCAGGAAGAGCTAGGATTCCATCCTCTAGGCCAGTGCAGAGTTGACAATAGGGTATAATATGATCAAGCTTTAATTTGGGTCAGGGGGAAAGTCTGCTGGTAATGTGAAAGATGAAATAAGGAGGGATCAGCTATAAAAGCTGTATTAACTTGGTAGAATCCATGGTATTTCAAATATGTTTCATATTTTGGGTTAAGAAGAGAAGGTAGTCCTTGAGGTTCCCAGTTTTCTGCTTTGGGGCCTGATGACAGTTCTGCCACTCAGTGGCACTGGCATGGGAGCAGGGAGATCAGATTCTGGGACCAGGGAACAATACTATTTGTTGTTTGAATTGTTACTTGCAGGTCTAGTTCACTGGATTTAAACAAGTAGGAAAAGAACAGTGTGTTATATCACTTTGTCATCCATTTCTTCTGGTATGATGACTTGCACATGCAATTCTTCATTGTATATTAAGAATTTTAAATATCAGTATATTGTATTAAGTACACCTTATAAGCTTGACGAAAGGAGCGGGGGAAGAACTGTGTGGATGAAGCGTATATAATTTCCTCTCAGTTTTCCATGGGAGTAAGCAGATTTCAATGAAACGTCTTAGCACAGAGTATTCAAAGGAGTTAACTGTTGTCTTTGCCATTTTGTCCATGAAACAAGATGATACAAAATCTCCAAATCTGAGGACTTAAGGCATCAACAGATGAAAAAAATCTTGAAAACTATTTTGTGTGCATTGCATTAATTATGATAAAAAAATCAAAATCCCAATGTACTATTCTCAATTTTAAAGGTATGTAAAAAAGATCAAATATTTTTATTTTCCTAAAGAAAGTAATTTTCATCAACAAACTCTACTGAAACATCAGTTGATTCCCTAGGCTAGTCTAATGTCATATAATGAGTATTTAATTGCAATTATTCTGACTGGTTTGTCAAATAAGTCCCTTTTACTCATGTCAAATATCTCCCTTCTGAGGAAGTTGTTTTAATGTCTAGGTCATTTCTCTAAAACTGTGATGTTACTGTGCTCTATTTCACATGGCGTGAAATGAAAACAAGGAGTCATAAAATTAAGATAGCTAATTAATGACAGTTTTTTAATATCATTACAGAACTAGTAACTAGCAATAACATCTCTTGTACCCAAAGCACTATATTTGTCTTTCATCCTGCAATTAAAGGGAATAGACAATATCCTGAAAATGTATCATATATGCAAAATATTGGACATTTAGTTGCCTGAGACTTCCACTGGCTCCAGCAGTTTCACAGCTTTTCAACAGATTTAAAGTCTGACCTATATTATATCAGGTACTGTGCAGGCACTGGAGAAACACAAACAAATTATGACATGTTTGCTGCCCTTCAGAGGCTGTGCTTAAAAATTATTGTTTTAATATTTAATATTAATACTTATGTACTTATATTTCAAAATTGTTAATATTTGTAAAAGCTAGGGATGGATATGATCACATTATATTTACATTAATTGAGAGTTTATTCTCCAGTTAAAGAAAAAAAACAAATTTATGACTTTTTTGTTAATTTTTTTGAATCAATTTATTTTAGATTGTCAAGAATTTTCTATGTAGAGATATAGGTCTAGATATATCTCCTCACTGATCTGTATGGGCTATTTTATTACTTAATGCCTTTTATAGCTTTGAGGGGGAAAGCTTTTTAATTTTTCTCCTTTGACCAGATTTGTGTCTTGGGGAAATAAATGGGGAAACAGTGGAAACAGTGTCAGACTTTATTTTTTTGGGCTCCAAAATCACTACAGATGGTGATTGCAGCCATGAAATTAAAAGACACTTACTCCTTGGAAGGAAAGTTATGATCAACTTAGATAGCATATTCAAAAGCAGAGACATTACTTTGCCAACAAAGGTCCATCTAATCAAGGCTATGGTTTTTCCTGTGGTCATGTATGGATGTGAGAGTTGGACTGTGAAGAAGGCTGAGCGCCAAAGAATTGATGCTTTTGAACTGTGGTGTTGGAGAAGACTCTTGAGAGTCCCTTGGACTGCAAGGAGATCCAACCAGTCCATTCTGAAGGAGATCAGCCCTGAGATTTCTTTGGAGGGAATGATGCTGAAGCTGAAACTCCAGTACTTTGGCCACCTCATGCAAAGAGTTGACTCATTGGAAAAGACTCTGATGCTGGGAGGGATTGGGGGCAGGAGGAGAAGGGGACGACAGAGGATGAGATGGCTGGATGGCATCATTGACTCGATGGATGTGAGTCTGGGTGAACTCCGGGAGTTGGTGATGGACAGGGAGGCTTGGCGTGCTGCAATTCATGGGGTCACAAAGAGTTGGACACGATTGAGCAACTGAACTGAACTGAACAGAAATTTATATTTAGTAATTTTATAATAAAAAACATCTTCAGACACTGCAGCTAACCACAGGCCCAGTCTCATACCAGACATTCTGGGAGCCCCCTTATCCCATCCAGGCACCCAGCAGGAGCATTCTGGGTAGCAAGCACCTTCTGTCCTTCCTGTGGAATTCTTTTGGACTGTGAGTTCCTGTTCACTTCACTCTTCTGAGTGTTCAGGTCCTAAAAACTATTGAACAAAAAATGTGTTCAATTATTTTTTCCTTGAATGAATAACACAGTGATGAAACAGAGGAACTTCTGTCATCTCAGTGAGGAAGCCAGTGAGTTCCACTTGCAGCATATCTATAATCTAGCCACTCTGAAACACGAGAGGTTGAATATGCTCTGGTAATATCAGCATTTGGGGATTCTTGGGAAAGAGGAAGGCTTATTATGCTAAACACACATCTTGATACTTGGCACTAAATTTATTCATTTTATGTAATTAAAAGTGTCTTTTACCCATTTCAGTACTGAATATAGTGAATAAGAGAATGCCGTGGGCTTCGTGAGATCTCTGTAGTTTTGATAATGCTTTGAATGTAAAACATAAAGAAAGTTGAGATGTAAATAGTTCTTTTTTTGCTAAACAAAAGAAGAGCAGAACAAAGAATTATCTGCTTCAGATTCAAACAGTATAGTAATTATCTGTGGGTGTCAAGAAATCACAGAGGCACTTTTCCTCTTTGAGCCTTCCGTTGGCAGTGCAGATGGAGGTGGAGGTTAGGGCTGAGCTGTTAAAAGGTCATACGATGGGTCGGGGGAGTTGGGGAACACGAATGTCTGCACAGCTTTCCACAATGCCCTACAATTTATTGATTTTTTTTTTTAAGATATATAAAAGGTATTTAAGGTAACAAAACTAGACTTCTACCATTCTCTTGGTTCTTAGCAAAAAAGAAATGGCCTGCCGTTGGAATAAAGTAGCTGTCCCCATTGTAACTCAGTACTTTGATTCTTATATAAATTAGTATCTCTTAGTTTAATGTTTCATGGTTTGTAGTTTAATACTTTTAATATTTAACAATGGCTTCAGGTTCAGTCGCTTTAGTCGTGTCTCTTTGCAACCCCATGGACTGTAGCCCACCAGGCTCCTCTGTCCATGGAATCCTCCAGGCAAAAAAATTGGAGTGGGTTGCCATGTCCCCCTCCATGGGATCTTCCCAACACAGGGATCAAACCTGCATCTCCTGAATCTCCTTCACTGCAGGCAGATTCTTTACCACTGAGCCACAAGGGAAGCCCACAGATGACTTGAACACAGTAAATTTTAATGTAGTACCTGTTGTTGGTTTTAGTCTTTGGGGACATACACTAATGGAAAAGTGATATCTATTGACTGTTCTGACTGATATGTCTACTTTTTATGGGGAGGAAACTTTATTTGCCAAATTTCCATAAACAGGGGTGAATTCAGGCTGTGCATGTTCAGAGGACCCCTTTGAGATCTCCATGGCAACTGACTCATCCTTCTACCCACTCAGTGGGAACACTGTTACAATAGTTTGTAGATTTCTTATTTTTCATGCTTGTTCTCTAAAAAATTCTTCCTGTTAATAAGATAGCTGCTCATCAATCCACTAGAAGCCCTCTTCAGTTCAGAATACCACTGCAACTTCCCCTAACCAAGATCACCAATGTTGCCTTTATTGTTGAGTTATCAGTGTCCTGTCCTTGAAAGTGTCTCCTTCCTTGATTTGTAAGACTTCACCCACAATTGCTTCATTTCTTTTTCTCCTTTTCCTTCCCCAAGTCCTTTCTTCTTGCCAAATGTATCTGCTCCTCTAAGATTCTGTACTTGCCTGCCTTTGCCTCACATGTTGCACTTTACCAGGATAACCCTTTCAGTTCCATGGTTTGAAATTCATTTACAAGCTAAGGACTTCCAAATTGGTGTCTTCAGAAGAAACCTCTCTTCAAAGTTCCAGATGTGTGTTCATCTTCCTACCATATAACTGCGCTTGGGCATCCTACATGCAACAGAAACCGAATATATTTGAGACAAAATTCCATCTCCTTTCCACAAACCTGTATTGTTAATTTCTTTTAATACTTATCACTTGTACTGCCATGCAGACACCCCTTGTAACAAGCTATGAGAACATTGCTTAAACACTTTGAATAGTTTATCTGGAAAATAAGAATAATTGTGCCTTGCAGAATTGCTGTGATGACTATGTAGTAGATATGTTTTAAATATTTAGTAAATATTAAATTGGAGAAGGCAATGGCAACCCACTCCAGTACTCTTGCCTGGAAAATCCCATGGATGGAGGAGCCTGTTGGGCTGCAGTCCATGGGGTCTCGAAGAGTTGGACACGACTGAGCGACTTTACTTTCACTTTTCACTTTCATGCATTGGAGAAGGAAATGGCAACCCACTCCAGTATTCTTGCCTGGAGAATCCCAGGGACGGGGGAGCCTAGTGGGCTGCCGTCTATGGGGTCGCACAGAGTCGAACACGACTGAAGTGACTTAGCAATAGCAAATATTAAATACTATTTAAATAATAGTAAATATTGTTTTAAAAATAAAGGAGTGTTGTTTCATGCATCCAAATAAAGCTAAGGCTTCAGATGATGATCCATGTTAAAATATGGAGACATAGAAAATAAGTTCACTAGTAGAGGTTTCCATAGTTTATTTCTAGAATCATTAAGAAAACTTTAATATTTAAAATGCATGGAGTCTCTTAAAGATCAAGCAGACAGGTAATAATACAGGCGGAGAAAATCTAAACATTAAATGTCTACAAACAAAGTTGACTAAGTAAACTGCAGAATATTTTTTCAATGAATATTCTATTCAGTATTCTATTGACAGTGTGGATCAGTGTTTATAATTTAACATCATATGAAGAAATTCTGATATAGAATAACATGTATTATTTGGTCAATTTATATATAAAAAGGGTATGGCATGAAAATAAAATTTAAAATATATATTATAGCTATATATGGAAAGTGAGTTAATTTTTTAAATATTATTTATTGTAATTTGCTTTTGTAATTTAGAAAATTAAATTAGCAAAGTAACAGTCTCTGACCTAAAAATAAACTAATTTAAGTATTTAAACAGGCTGCAATATTTTGAGATAGCAGCAATAAAAGCAAAATTTTTTTTCAAAATGGATTTTCTTAGAAGAGGCTGGAAGCATTTTGCATGTAAAAAATGTGACGCAAAAAGAGCAAAATGATTTTTCCCCTTGTCCAGCAAGGAGGCAGTTTTTAGGTTATTAAGTTTTAATGACATAATTAGAAAGTGATCTTAAGGGGATATTTTCACACCGATGGCAAATCATACCTGTCCAGATTATACTAAATTCCCATATGGCTGCACTATATAAGCAATAAATGGAAGGGGATAATTTGAAATCAACTATGAACCTGAGATTTGCTGGGTTTGTTTTCTCTTGGGAATTCATGTTGCCAGATTCAAGAAGAGCATTTATTCAGACTCTAAAGGAAAACGCTTTATCTGTCTGTCAAACTGGAGTGTTTTTCTACATCTGGGCAGCAGCAACCTGCAGTCCGGGTTCTCAAGTGCCTTATTTTTAACATTGCTTATTCTCACTATATTCTTGTAACAGCCATGTATTACTATTAAATCATTTGTTAGTGATTACGTTTGAAGTTCACATCTATTATTTGAGAATCTTATTGCAAAGATAGAAGCATTTTCAGGATGAATAACTGAAGCTTTAATTTGGTGCTTATACAGCAAAGAATGCCTCAAATACCAGGTGTTCGGTACATCATTTATGCTTTTCCTCTACCGCCTCTAAGCCATTTCATTCTAACAGATGCGGCAGGAGACTGTTCTCTCCTATTGCTAAAATCAGTGGGGCTCTGAGAGCATTATTTTGCAGATTCCCTGCTTATGATTAAGTTCTTTTGAATTGTAAAGTGCTACAATGTAAAATTTCTCTAAGCTTCCTAGAACTAAGTGAATCCATTTCTGATGGAGGCAATTTAAACATATGAATTGATTTCAAATAAAGATGGAGCCTTTATTATTTTTTTTATATCACCTGAAAGCCAATATTATCATGAACATGGATGGTTTCTGAAATTGGACATTTCTGGACCTGTATTTAGATTCTGACTCTCTCCATCTATGTGGCCATAGGTAAATTTGTAAATCTTTCTGAACCCTTATCGCCTCATCTACCAGTGTCAGAATAACTTTTATTTCTTAATTTTGAGCTTTAACATGAGTGGATATACGAAAGCATGTAGCACTGTGCATGACAATCGTGTTCATTCATGGTTTCTTAAAGGTCAAGAAGGTCTAGTATGTGGTCAACGTGGCATTAATCATGGCATTAATCATCACTGCTTGGTGATTCAAGCAGTTCACTCTTAGCTGGGGTTTGCATGTTGGTTTGCTTACTGTCTGTCTAGCAACCACCACAAAATTTAAGACTCCATGAGAGCAAGGATCTTCTTTTTCTGACTGAATAATTGAATGAATGAAATATTATCTGATTTAAATCCTAAAGTTGCAAAGTAAATGGCCACATGATAGGAGTGAGGAGGCTCAAAGAGTAATTTTATCAAGGGGTAACATAAGCAAATTGGGAAATGAGCCTGACATCTGGGGAAAATGCCATCAGTTTGATACTGCTGGGATGTGAAGGGTAACGAGGGGAGGAGCATTGGGTCATGGAGGACTTTGCATGCTGTTCCAAGAAAGGAACTATTTTTCTATCATCCGGTAGCTTTCAGTCTTTGCTATGGAGACCCAAATGGGCTCCTCAGAGTACCTCAGAACTGCCAAGGAAGTGAAAAGGAAGCCATGTGTGTGGGGTTTATCCTACAATTCCCATTTTTCTTCCCTAACTTGAATATAATGTGCCAACCAGGACTATTTTTATTTCTATAAACTATCTTGAGTAATACATTCAGGGTTTTGAGTAATGGCTTATTTTTAGAAATTATTTTACTTCTTTCCAATCGAGCGAAATATACCATTTTAATGGTGACAATGGACTACTTGGTGCAATAGAATGGAATGGAAACCTTTGTATGTCTGATAGATCTCCTAAGCAGCTCTCTAAAGGATGCATTCTCAGGACTATAACGTAGGTAACAGAGTTAATTACAGTACCACCAAGGTGGAAAACACAAGAGGCACAAATAGATATGCAACATTTAAGGTCATACAGACCATGAAGGGCTTGTGGAATACTCAGCAGTAGTTGTCCAGCTGAAAAAATAAGTAGATGAACCTGAAGCTTGGGAAAATTTCTGGGCTGAACACATCGATTTGAGAGTCATTTACATAAGGGTGAAATTATAAGAATAGATAAAGTATCAGTCTGTGAAGATTTACAAATAGAAGAGCAGTGGGCCATGGATGGACACTTGGGGATGATTGACTTTTCAGACATGAGGTTAGGACAAGGAGCAAGGAGATAAAAAAAAAATTATAACCTATGTACAAAGAAAGCTAGGATAGTTTGGCACCAGTGAAAACCATGAGCGTACTGTTTAAGAAGGGATGATGGAGCATGGAATGTAAGCTATCTGGGGGGTTTATCAATTAGGGAGTCAAAGTTATAACTCATAAATGTGAAAATAAATGAGTATTTACCCTGAGATGCTTTTACTAGTGCTACTGTATCATCTAAACTTGACTTCTCTGCTTAGCAGAGAATTCTCTGCTCTTTTAGTGCCTCCAGGCTCACTTATCCTTATCCTTACTCAGACTGCAAGCTGTTCATATGGAGATTAGAGTTAATCCTTTTATCTTCTATGAGGCTGGGCATACCATTAAAACATAAATTATACACTAGTACAATCTACCATCAAATGTAAATTCTTCAACCATGTTTAAAGTATGACACTAAGGTTTCACAACATGTGTGGAAAAGTTGAAATAAAAGATACTTGATAATTCAACAGGTCTTAGAACCTAACAAAATTCTTATGCATGTATCTGATAGAATATTTCCCTTGAAAAGTTAGAAATCTATGTGGATAGTGCACACTTATAGTGTAGAGTAGACTAAAATGTGTTATAGATTTTGAATATAGAGATCAAGAATGGTGGATGAGTCATTTTCATAAATGTCATTTAAATGCTTTTAAGTTATACAAGAAGCCAAAGTGAAGTCGTTCAGTCGTGTCCGACTCTTTGCGACTCCATGGACTGTAGCCTATTAGGCTCCTCTGTCCATGGGATTTTCCAGGCAATAGTACTGGAGTGGATTGCCATTTCCTTCTCCAGGGGATCTTCCCAACCCAGGGATCGAACCCGGGTCTCCTGCATTGTAGACAGACGCTTTACTGTCTGAGCCACCAGGGAAGTCATGTATATGATTATTTGGGACTGCTGTTCTTACAAAATTTAGGGACTGCTGCTGTCTCTGTGGGTGGCTGGCTCACACCTTCTTGTAAAAGTTGATTGTGCACATCTTTTCTCAACTCCGTATCCAATCAGGTCATGTTGGTAGCTTGCAATTGCACACAGAGGCTGTACTGATCCTATGGAATTTTTTACTTTTCCTGGAGAAAGTGAAAGTGTTAGTCACTCAGTCATGTGCAATTCTTTGTGACCCTGTGAACTTAGCCCACCAGACTCCCCTGTCCATGGAATTCTCCAGGCAAGAATACTAGAGTGGATTGCCATTTCCTTCTCCAAGGGATCTTTCCGACCCAGGGATTGAACCCTGGTCTCCCGCCTTGCAGGCAGACTCTTTACCCATTGAGCCATGATTATTAATAATAATTCCTGGAGTTGCCTCAGTAACAGAAAAGACAGGCAAATGTAATTGCCTTTAATATGCTCCATTAGCAGGGCTCTTCTTTTGCCCTGGTACACTGAAACACAGGGCAGGGGCTTCATTGGTGGCTCAGTGGTAAAGAAACCATCTGCCAATGCAGGAGATGCATGTTCAAGCAATGGATCGGAAAGATCCCCTGGAGAAGGAAATAGCACCCCACCCCAGTACTCTTGCCTGGGGTCACATGGGGTCACAAAGAACTGGACACGACTTAGTGACTAAACAACAACAGCAACATTGAAACACAATTGCCCAGGGCGTGGGTTTGTGTCTGTTCTGAATTTCCAGCAAGGTCAGTCTGGAAATGAAAGCATATTATGCTATGAGTCGTTAGACCCAATTTCCTTAGGCCATCCATTCAAAATACTGCGCTGTATTAACAGGTACAAGTTCGTAATCACCTTTGATCCCACTGTTCCACTAAACTATTATTTTCATTATAGAACTTGTGTTAAGTTTCTACCTGTATTACTGAAAATTATTGAAATTTCTCATGCAGTATTCAAGAGGGTCTATAATCATGAACAGCATTAGACCCGTGCTCAGTTCTCTCACAAATTATCTCCTCAGTAAATTTGTTATTATGCAACCAGGAAGCGGCTATAGCTTTCAGGCTGTAATTGGCACAGAACCTTAAGCGTCCATCCTGATTACCCAGCCTTCCCACAGTTTTCCTGAGCTGGTTAAAAGGCTTCTTTCAAGTCCTTGTTACCAATGATTTTCTTTGTGTGTCTCTTTTTATTTCACAGTGTTTTCAATGTTTCCTTTCATTTGAGAAAAAAATATATACATTTATTTATTTATTTATATGGAACAGAGTTTTTAACCATAGTTCAAATACCTTCAAGTATACTTAAAAGTTGCATTTAACTACATAATTCCTTATTTAAAACTTGTGTGGGGTGGGGGTGGATAGTGAAAGTGAAAGCCGTTCAGTCGTGTCTGACTCTTGCAACCCCATGTAATATACAGTCCATGGAATTCTCCAGACCACAATACTGGAGTGGGTAGCCTATCCCTTGTACAGTGGATCTTCCCCACTCAGGAATCTAACTGGGGTCTCCTGCATTGCAGGTGAATTCTTTACCAGCTGAGCTACTAGGGAAGCCCTGTTGGGGTGGATAGATGCTATGAACTCATTAGTTAAATAATCTGATTCCTTTTTATTTTCCAATCTCCTCTTGATTTATTTAATTTGAAGTTTTTTGAAACTCAGGGCATCAGAGGGCAGACACACTGAAACCATACTCACAGAAAACTAGTCAATCTAATCACACTGGGACCACAGCCTTGTCTAACTCAAGGAAACTAAGCCATGCCTGTGGGGCAACCAAAGATGGGCGGGTCATGGTGGAGAGATCTGACAGAATGTGGTCCACTGGAGAAGGGAATGGCAAACCACTTCAGTATTCTTGCCTTGAGAACCCCATGAACAGTATGAAAAGGCAAAATGATAGGATACTAAAAGAGGAACTCCCCAGGTCAGTAGGTGCCCAATATGCTACTGGAGATCAGTGGAGAAATAACTCCAGAAAGAATGAAGGGATGGAGCCAAAGCAAAAAGAATACCCAGCTGTGGATGTGACTGGTGATAGAAGCAAGGTCCAATGCTGTAAAGAACAATATTGCATAGGAACCTGGAATGTTAGGTCCATGAATCAAGGCAAATTGGAAGTGGTCAAACAAGAGATGGGAAGAGTGAATGTTGACATTCTAGGAATCAGCGAACTGAAATGGACTGGAATGGGTGAATTTAACTCAGATGACCATTATATCTACTACTGTGGGCAGGAATCCCTCAGAAGAAATGGAGTAGCCATCATGGTCAACAAAAGAGTCCAAAATGCAGTACTTGGATGCAATCTCAAAAACGACAGAATGATCTCTGTTCGTTTCCAAGGCAAACCATTCAATATCACAGTAATCCAAGTCTATGCCCCAACCAGTAATGCTGAAGAAGCTGAAGTTGAACGGTTGTATGAAGACCTACAAAACCTTTTAGAACTAACACCCAAAAAAGATGTCCTTTTCATTATAGGGGACTGGAATGCAAAAGTAAGAAGTCAAGAAACACCTGAAGTAACAGGCAAATTTGGCCTTGGAATACGGAATGAAGCAGGGCAAAGACTAATAGAGTTTTGCAAGAAAATGCACTGGTCATAACAAGCACCCTCTTCCAACAACACAAGAGAAGACTCTACACATGGACATCACCAGATGGTCAACACCAAAATCAGATTGATTATATTCTTTGCAGCCAAAGATGGAGAAGCTCTATACAGTCAGCAAAAACAAGACCAGGAGCTGACTGTGGCTCAGACCATGAACTCCTTATTGCCAAATTCAGACTTAAACTGAAGAAAGTAGGGAAAACCACTGGACCATTCAGGTATGACCTAAATCAAATTCCTTATGATTATACAGTGGAAGTGAGAAATAGATTTAAGGGCCTAGATCTGATAGATAGAGTGCCTGATGAACTATGGAATGAGGTTCATGACATTGTACAGGAGACAGGGATCAAGACCATCCCCATGGAAAAGAAATGCAAAAAAAGCAAAATGGCTGTCTGAGGAGGCCTTACAAAAGCTGTGAAAAGAAGAGAAGCAAAAAGCAAAGGAGAAAAGGAAAGATATAAACATCTAAATGCAGAGTTCCAAAGAATAGCAAGAAGAGGTAAGAAAGCCTTCCTCAGTGATCAATGCAAAGAAATAGAGGAAAACAACAGACTGGGAAAGACTAGAGATCTCTTCAAGAAAATCAGAGATACCAAAGGAACATTTCATGCAAAGATAGGCTCGATAAAGGACAGAAATGGTATGGACCTAACAGAAGCAGAAGATATTAAGAAGAGATGGCAAGAATACACAGAAGAACTGTACAAAAAAGATCTTCACGACCCAGATAATCACGATGGTGTGATCACTCACCTAGAGCCAGACATCCTGGAATGTGAAGTCAAGTAGGCCTTAGAAAGCATCACTATGAACAGAGCTAGTGGAGGTGATGGAATTCCAGTTGAGCTATTCCAAATCCTGAAAGATGATGCTGTGAAAGTGCTGCACTCATTATGCCAGAAAATCTGGAAAACTCAGCAGTGGCCAGAGGATTGGAAAAGGTCCATTTTCATTCCAATCCCAAAGAAAGGCAATGCCCAAGAATGCTCAGACTACTGCACAATTGCACTCATCTCACACGCTAGTAAAGTAATGCTCAAAATTCTCCAAGCCAGGCTTCAGCAACATGTGAACCGTGAACTTCCTGATGTTCAAGCTGGTTTTAGAAAAGGCAGAGGAACCAGAGATCAAATTGCCAACATCCTCTGGATCATGGAAAAAGCAAGAGCATTCCAGAAAAGCATCTATTTCTGATTTATTGACTATGCCAAAGCCTTTGACTGTGTGGATCACAATAAACTGTGGACAATTCTGAAAGAGATGGGAATACCAGACCACCTGATCTGCCTCTTGAGAAATTTGTATGCAGGTCAGGAAGCAACAGTTAGAACTGGACATGGAACAACAGACTGGTTCCAAATAGGAGAAGGAGTACGTCAAGGCTGTATATTGTCACCCTGTTTATTTAACTTATATGCAGAGTACATCATGAGAAACGCTGGACTGGAAGAAACACAAGCTGGAATCAAGATTGCCAGGAGAAATATCAATAACC
Organism: Bubalus bubalis; assembly: GCF_019923935.1. Taxonomy (NCBI): domain Eukaryota; kingdom Metazoa; phylum Chordata; class Mammalia; order Artiodactyla; family Bovidae; genus Bubalus; species Bubalus bubalis. Next base: position 78,010,444 of record NC_059165.1, read on the forward strand.
TCAGATATGCAGATGACACCACCCTTATGGCAGAAAGTGAAGAGGAACTCAAAAGCCTCTTGATGAAGGTGAAAGTGGAGAGTGAAAAAGTTGGCTTAAAGCTCAACATTCAGAAAACAAAGATCATGGCCTCCGGTCCCATCACTTCATGGGAAATAGATAGGGAAACAGTGTCAGACTTTATTTTTCTGGGTTCCAAAATCACTGCAGATGGTGACTGCAGCCATGAAATTAAAAGATGCTTACTCCTTGGAAGGAAAGTTATGACCAACCTAGACAGCATATTGAAAAGCAGAGACATTACTTTGCCAACAAAGGTCCATCTCGTGAAGGCTATGGTTTTTCCAGTGGTGATGTATGGATGTGCAAGTTGGACTGTCAAGAAGGCTGAGCACCAAAGAATTGATGCTTTTGACCTGTGGTGTTGGAGAAGACTCTTGAGAGTCCCTTGGACTGCAAGGAGATCCAACCAGTCCATTCTGAAGGAGATCAGTCCTGGGATTTCTTTGGAAGGAATGATGCTAAAGCTGAAACTCCAGTCCTTTGGCCACCTCATGCGAAGAGTTGACTCATTGGAAAAGACTGATGCTGGGAGGGATTGGGGGCAAGAGGAGAAGGGAATGACAGAGGATGAGATGGCTGGATGGCATCATTGACTCAACGGACGTGAGTCTGAGTGAATTCCGGGAGCTGGTGATGGATAGGGAGGCCTGGCGTGCTGCGATTCATGGGGTCGCAAAGAGTCGGACATGACCTGGCGATTGATCTGATCTGACTCAATATCTTACATTTTCAGTTCAGAAAAATTTTTTTTCCTTTTGATTATCTGTGCCTCAGTTTCCCCATTTATACATGTACTCTCCTTTAGACATTGTTAAATGTTTGTGTATCCCAAACACATGTATACCAACTCTTGACTTATTAGGAAAATATTATTATTTTAAAAATAATTATTTGAGAAAATCAAGACTATTTCTCACAAAATCTTTTTCTTGATTGCTTTTGTGGCTGAGCTTCCCATGTGGCATTAATAGTAAGGAAACTTCCTGCCAGTGCATGAGAGGTAAGAGACATGGGCTTGATGCCTGGGTCTGGAAGATCCTCTAGAGAAGGAATGGCAACCCACTCCAGTGTTCTTGCCTGAAGAATCCCATGGATGGAGGAGCTAGGCAGGCTATAGTCCATCAGGTTGCAAAGAGTCAGACAGAGCTGAAGCAACTTGATACAGCAGAGCATAGAAATAAAAAAAAAAAAAAAAAAAAAAAGTAATGTTTTAAATTCCATAAAAGTAACAAGTAACTACTTGAAGGTTAAGACTTGGGTTTATAACCTTTCTTTTTTGCTGGTATTTCTAATGTACTCATACCTGAAGAGTTGTATCTCTATAGTCTGAGAGACATGAAAAGGAGAAAAAAAAATTAAAAATCCATCTTCTATACTTCAAAGATAGAATCGTTAGCATGCACTGAATTTTAATATTGATTTACTTTTCCTGCTTTAAAATCCTTTTGTGTTTCAAGATTTCTATGTCTGCTTTGGCTTCCTGGGTAGCTCAAACTATAAAGAATCTGTGATGCAGGAGACCTGGGTTTGATCCCTGGGTAGGGAAGATCCCCTGGAGAAGGGCATGGCAACCCACTCCAGTATTCTTGCCTGGAGAATTTATGAACAGTCCAGTCCATGGTGTTACAAGGAGTCGGACAAACTCGACTAAGCGACTACCACTTTCACTTTCATCCTTGCTTTAGCTTAGCTGTATAGGGCATAATGCCGAGCTTCATGACTTAAAATAGCTTAGAAAAAAGAGAGGCTGTATAACAACTGGTAACAACACTGGCTGTGTTTTGTTGTATTTCTCCTGAAAGCCAGAATTTGGGGCTGTGTTTTGTTTTATTTCTCCTGTAAAACAGAGATCAAATGATTAAAATACATTCAACCAGATGTCTGATTAAAATTGTTTGGGAGATATGAGTAAGTGCTGAATAGTCGTGCTTTTAGTACAGCTTCTAATGGTTACATGCAATAAATACATGCATACATTTCAAAAGGTAAATCTTGCTTTAGAAAGTATTTGATTCTATTAAGCAATTTTGAATACCCAGAATAAATAAAATGTGTTTTTTTAAAGGTTTGAATTTTAGATTATCTAGGCAAATAATGATATTATACCCCCATACACTAACTCAATACTGATGTTTGGCAATGTATTGTACACTTTTTAAAAACAATTCATAGAGATTGATTTAGGAACTAGAGAATACACAAAAGAAACCAAGCCTTTGATAATGCTTCTTAGGGCAAAAAGTGTACAAACTAGATATTAAGAAAATATAGAGAATCAACCGAGAAGAAAAAATGACCAGAAAAAAAAGAAAAAAAACTTGTATTTATAGAAAATACAATCATTCATAAAAAGTATAATGAAGAATGATTGACATTCTTGTTTAAATAGTCAGCTTATCAACTATGCATCTTGCAAGCTCCTGGGTTTCTGTAATAGCTCAGTTAGTAAAGAATCCACCTGCAATGCAGGAGACCCTGGTTTGATCCCTGGGTTGGGAAGATCCCCTGGAGAAGGAAAAGGCTACCCACTCCGGTATTCTGGCCTGGAGAATTCCATGGACATGTATAGTACATGGGGTCGCAAAGGGTTGGACATGACTGAGCAACTTTCACAAGTTCCTTTTGATTTAATAGACAAAAATAACTGTCATTCAGTTAGAGGGTGAGGATAAAATGAGGGTGTCTGCCCAGCCTTGTCCCTAGATTTTCCAACCTAGATGTCTTCACTTTATTAAAAAAGTATTATATTTAGAAATTATTTGATGCAATATTACTTCACAAACAGTCTACTTTAATCCTCAGAACTTTGCTTTAGACTCTTCAACTCATACTATTGATGAGTGCTTCCCAACTTTGTGTACCTAATAAACTGGATGATATCATCATCATGACTGAAAGCAAGGGAATGCTTCTTTTTTGCTTACTATGTTTATAGTTTTATTTTCTTCATGTTTTAATGTGTAAATTGTGCCCAAAAATTTCAGAGAGAAATGAAGACTGCTCAGTAGTATGGCACAGACAAAGTTAGTATTTTTATTGATTTTATTAAAGTGTAGTTAATTTGCAATATTAGTTTCAAGTGTACAGCCTAGTGATGGAAGAGTCTTATAGATTATATTCCATTTAGAGTTATTACAAAAAAGACTTACATTTCCTGTGCTGTACAAAATATTCTTGTTGCTTATTTATTTTACATATAGCAGTTTGTGTCTCTAAATCCCATAACCTTTTTCTTCCTCTTGCCTTTCCTTCATCCCACCAGTAACCACTAGTTGGTTCTTTAAATCTGTGAATATGTTTTGTTACATAAATTTGTTTATTTTTTAGATTTTACGTGTAAGTAATAACATAGGGTATTTCTCTTATTCTGTCTGACTTATTTCACTAAGCGTGATATTCTCTAGGTTCATCCATGTTGTTGCAAATGGCAGAATTTCATTCTTTTTTATGGCTGAGTAATATTCTATTTTGTGGCCCCTGATCACTCAGCAGTAAAGAATCCACCTGCAATGCAAGAGACTTACAGGAGACAGGATTCAACCCTTGGGTTAAGAAGATCCCCTGGAGTAGGAAATGGCAACTCCCTCCAGTAATGATGCCTAGGAAATCCCATAGATAGAGGAGCCTAGCAGGCTGTAGTCCATGGTGTTGCAAAGAACTGGACAAGCCCTAGCAACTAAAAAACAATATTCTATTGTGTATACATACATATATATGTATATAAACACAATGTCTTCATCAATCTGTTGATGGACACTTGGGTTGCTTTAAAATTTACCTATTGAAAATAATACTACTATGAACACTGGAGTGCATCTATCTTTTCATATTAGCGATTTCATTTTTTTTTCAGATATGTACCCAGCAGTGGAATTGCTGAATCATATGGCAGTTCTATTTTTAGTTATCTGAAGAACCTCCATACTGTTTTCCATAGTAGTCACACCAACGTGCAATACCACTAACATTATACTATGGTTCCCTTTTCTCCATGTTCTGGCCAACATTTGTTACTTGTGTATTTTAATAATAGCCAGTTTTGACAGGTATGAGGTGTTACCTTGTGGTTTTTCTTTGCATTTCTCTCATGATTCATGATATTTTTTGTGTGCCCTGTTGCCCATTTGTATATCTTCTTATGAATAATGTTGGCCTTCTATTCAAGCCTTCTGCTTATTTTTTAATTGGGCTTTTTTGTGGGGGAATTGTTGTATAAGCTGTTTATATAAGTTTATATAAGTAGTATGAGCTGTTTATATGTTTTAGACACCAACCCCTTATCAATCATATAATTTGCAGATACCATCTTCCATTCAGTAGGTTTTCTTTTCATTTTGTCAATAATTTCCTTTGCTATACAAAAGCTTTTAAGTTTAGATTCCATTTGTTTATTTTTGCTTTTATTTGTTTACCCTTAGGAGTCAGATCCAAAAAAATATTGTTACAGTTTATGTCAGAGTATCCTGCCTGCATTCTGTTGTAGAAGTTTTATGTTTTTAGGTCTTACATTTTAGGTTTTTAATCCATCTCAAGTTTATATTTGTATATGATGTGAGGAAATATTCTAATATAATTCTTTTGCATGAGGCTGCTCATTTTTTCTAGAACCACTTATTGATGATACTGTCTTTTCTCCATTATATATTCTTGTCTCCTTTGTTATAGATTAATTTAGAATCTTTAGTGGTTTCATATAAATTTTAAGATTTTTTTTCTAATTCTGTGAAAAATGCCTTGGGAGTTTTAACAGGGATTGCATTAAATCTGTAGATTGCTTTAGATAGTTTTGTTGTTGTTTAGTTGCCAAGTCATGTCAGACTCTTTTGAGACCTGGACCTCAGTACTCCAGGCCTCCCTGTCCCTCATCAGCATAGTATGTACTTTTTAACAATTTTTATTCTTCTAATCCAGAAACATGTGATATATTTCCATTTCTTAATATTATTGTCCATTACTTCATCAAAGTTTTATTAAGGGTATGGGTGTTTCATCTCCTTGGTTATGTTTTTTCCTATTTTTTAAATTTTTTTGATGTGAATGTAAATGGGGTTGTTTCCTTAAATTTTCTTTCTGATAGTTCATTATTAGTGTTTAGAAAAGCATCATGTTTCTGTACATTAATCTTGTATTTTCAACTTTAATGAATATATTTATTCTAATAACTTTTTGGTGACTTTACAGCTTTCTGTATATAGTATCATATCTGCAAACAGTGACAATTTTACCTCTTCTCTTTCAATTTGGAGGCCTTTTATTTATTGTCTGATTGCTGTGCTAAGCCTTCTGCTACTGTGTCAAAGGTGGGTTTCCTTGCATTGTTCCTGATTTTAGAGGAAAAGTTTTTACCTTTTCAGCAGTAAATATAATGTTAGCATGGGTTTTTCATAAGTGGCCTTTGTTGTGTTAAAATATGTATTTCAACTTCTATACCAACTTTTCATCCCTCTAAACCAATTTTAATGAGAGTTTTTATCTTAAATGGATGTAGAATTTTGGCAAATGCTTTTTCTGACTATTGAGATAAATATGCAATTTTTATCCTTCCTGTTGTTAACATGGTGTATCACATTAAATGATTTGCAAATATTGAATGATCTTTGTACCCCTGTATTAAATCCAACTCCATCACTGTCTATGATCCCTTTTATATATTGTTGAATTAGATTTGTTAATATTTTCTTGAAGATTTTTGCATCTATATTAATCAGAGATACTGACCTGTAACTTTTTTCTAATGTCTTTGTCTGGATTTGATATCAGGGTAATATTGGCCTCATAGAATGAATTTGGAAGTGTTCCACCCTCTTCCATTTTGGGGAAGATTTTGACAAAGATAGGCATTAGCTTTTCTTTATACATTTGGTTGAATTCCCTACTGAAGCCATTTGATCCTGTACTTGTGTTTGCTGGGAATTTTTAAATTACCAATTCAATTTCATTACTAGGGATACTGTTCAGATTGGCTATTTCTCCCTGATTCAGTCTTGGAAAGTTGGGTATTTCTAGAAATTTGTCCATTTCTTCTAGGTTGTCCAATTTGCTTATGGTTTTTTGTATCCCAGTGGTTTCTGCTAAACCACTTTAGTTTCTGACTAAAAAGATGCACAATATGAGAGTTGAGAGTTAAGTTTTATTTGGGGGCAAAATGATGATGATAGCCCAGGAGACAGCAACTCAGGTAGCTCTGAGAGACTGCTCAAAGAGGTAGCGAGGAAAGGTCAGTATATAAGATTTTGGTAAAGGGGGAGTTCAGTGCAATCAAGCCTTTACTTTACAAAAGGTTTTCTGCTAGTCACAAGGAACTGATAAAGGGATATAGTAATTTTCTAGATATGAGAAGATGTAAGGATTGGGATCATGAAGTCATTTCCTGAAAATATCCAGCTATCTAAAGACCAGTTTCCCTAGAGCACAAAGTGCCTCACTTTCCACCCTGAATTCTCCACAGAGGCAGATGGCAAATGTCCTTGTTCACTGGCAAATACTCGTAGTTGCCACAATTCTTTCATTTCTTAAATTGTTTGAGCCCTCTCTCTTGTTCTAGCTGAACCTGTCCAAGTTGCTGGAGCAGAAGCCCTGAAGGTTGGGTCCAGGTTGCCTCAATTTCATTTTAGCCTATGCTATTCCCCCTCCCAGCACCTGCACCCTTGTCCCAGAAGGAATCAGGGCTGGAGCAGGAGAGGCTGGTGTTGATGCAAAGTCTTGGCCTCTGTACACGGTGCCAAATCAAATCTCAGAGCCACGGTTTGGAGTGAAGTTGAAAAGAATAGCTTTAGAGTTTTGCCAGGCAGAGGGGGACATAGCAGTTTTGTGCCCTCAAAAACTGTGTGTCTCCACCCTAGAGGATTTGGTGAGGAGTTTTACAGCAATGGTTCAAAGGTGGGTTTTCTAATAAGGATCTGAAAGTGTTTCTAATAAGGATCTGAAAGTGTTTCTAATGAGGATTAGGCCTGCACTCCCTTAATCTGGCCTCAGGCGGTCCTTGAGGTTATCAAACTGTGACCTTCTCTCTGGAATGAAGAATACTTCAATCAAGTTAATCAAGTGGTTAACATCTTCCTTTTGGTGAGGGTTTTATTTCTGCAGAAGAGCTCAAAGATATTGTTACGTGCATCCCCTGCGGGGAACCAGGATCCTGTCCCAAGGCTGCACTATTATTTCTAGACTGCTCCTAGGGGATGCTCTCTACATCCCCTCCCTTCCCTTATTAGCAACTGTTTGAAATCCTTTTGGAAAGCACTTTGGAAAACTCAGGGAAAGTCATTGAGGCTTACGCATATTTCCTACAAATAACAAATGAGGCGGGCATGGAAGGGCTTCTTTGCACAGGAGCCCCACAGATTCTGCTCATATTCACTAAGAGTATTTGGCAAGGGTCAGAGTGACATCAGAGATCCAGACTGCCTCTGGTATACCACCTGTGCAATTGCCAGTAGTGGCTGTCCCCTACCTGTGCAGAGGCTGTTTGCAGTTTGACCAACCTCAATGTCTCATGGCTCAATTTTCTCCTTATTTGTCACAGCCCTCATTTTAGTGTGGGGCTACAATCCAAGGCCAGCAGGACTGGAGTGTTTGTCAACTCAGGTTGGGGTGCATGCTGGGCCCATGACAGGAAATCAGTCAGCCATTCACAGGTTTCAATCTGCCCTCTCCACCCTACTTTAGGAGTGAGCAAGACTTCATTTTCATGAGTGAAATCTAGGCTTCCCACAGTCCTCTTACGAGTCTACCAGACATCCAACCAGCCAAGGGAACTTGTCTTCCCCTTGTCAGACCCAGGGCTGTGGCTCCCCATAGGTAGCTTGAATCATACACTGCCCAGGGACGTTCTCTGAATCTGTGACCCTGGAAGGGATTCAGAAGAAAACAGATTATGAGCTGATTAGTTCTCTTCCCTTCTGACCCAAGTGGATCTTTCTCATAGCCTAGTTTGTACAGGAGTTTTTTCTGCCAGACTCCAGTTAGTTTTCAGTGAGAGTTGTTGCACATGTAGATATATTTTTCATGTGTTCCTGGGAAGAGTTCTATGGCTTCCTACTCTACCATCTTAATTTGACACTGGGAATGATTTTGCATATGTTAGTAAGCCCTTTTAAACTAGTAGTGGCTTCTTTTTTAAACATTTATTTATTTTTGGCTTCACCGCTGGGTCTCTGTTGCTGCACATGAGCTACCTCTAGTTCTGGCGAGCAGGGGCTAATCTGGTTTCGGTGTGTGGGTTTCTCATTGTGTTGGTTTTTCTTGTTGCAGATGTCAACTAAAAAAAGATGTACAACTTGAGAGTTGCAAGTTAAGTTTTATTTGGGGCAAAGTGAGGACAGCAGCCTAGGAGGCAGCATCTCAGACAGTTCTGAGAGATTGCTTCAAAGCGGCAGTGGGGAAAGTCAATATATAAGGTTTTGGTGAAGGGGGAGGTCAGTGCCATGAAGCGCTCAATTTATAAAAGATTTTTTGTTAGTCGTGAGGATCTGATGTCACTATGAAGGGATTTAGTGCTTCTCTAGATATGAGGAGATGCAATGATGGAGATCATAAAATCTGTTCCTAAAAATATCCAACTATCTAAAGACTTTTCCCACCAGATTCCCTGAAGCAGAGTGCCTCAGTCCACCCTGAACTCTCTCAGGGGTGTTGAAGGTCACCAGCTATAGCAGCATGGGGTTCAATCTCCGTAGAGACAGACGGCAAACGCCTTTGTTGTTCAGTAATTGGCAATGCTCTTGGTAAGTGCCAATTTGCAGTTGACGTAGAGCATGGGCTGTAGGGTACGGTAGTCGTGGCACACATGCTTAGTTACTCCAAGGCATGTGGACTCTTCCTGGACCAGGGCTGGAACCCGCGTCCCTTGCACTGGCGGGTGGGTTCTTAACCACTGGACAACCAAGGAAGTCCTAGTAGTGACTTCTTATAGCTGAACCTAAAACAAGCAATTGTAAGAAGTCATGGGCTCACAGCATATCTTAGATTTCACATCTTAAAATCAGAGCTCAGAATTTGGCCTATAATCTTGGTAGGCATCTGTGTGAAAGTAAATGTGTTAGTCGCTCAGTCGTGTCTGACTGTCTGCGACCCCAAGGACTGTAGCCCGTCTGGCTTCTCTGTCCATGAAATGTTACTGGAGTGGGTTGCCACTCCCTTCTCCAGGGGATCTTCTTAACCCAGGGATTGAACCCAGGTCTCCAGCATTACAGGTGGATTATTTACCATCTGAGCCACCTGTGTACCAAGTTGATTTTATTGAAGAGGAAAAGTTAAAATTTTATATAACCTCCTGCTCCTTCTGCCTCTGTAATTCAGATTACTCCTTGCAAATCTGGATCACGTAGGTCACGTAGTCTCAGAAAGTGGGGACTTACAATACCAGAAACAGGAGTTTGTCTCACTCACCCTTGTCCTGCTGTTTGCAATTGCCCAGCCCCTGCAAACCTGCTTAATCATGCCTGTCCATGTAAAGGTCAGGGATCCCCCTCCCCATCTCGACTCTGTTCCCATGTGCATGAAACCCCTTAGCTCAAACCAGCCTATTAGCAGCTAGTGTTGCCCACTATAGTCTGTCCATAAAAATTCTGTAACCCCTTCGATTGGGGCTCAGAACTTGGAGTGTTAACTCCTCTGGGCCCACCCGTGTAGTAAACCTGAGTTCTCCAACTCTCTGAGTGTGGTGCTTGGTTTCTCACTTACTGGTTTCTGCAATATTCTCTCATCAGAGTGTGACTGACTGATCTGTGTTCAGTCCCAGTAATTACAGTTTTGAGCAGGAACATCCTTCCTGTAAGAGGCTGCTTAGCAAAAAGCACTGAGGAGAGAGAGGGCCCTCATTGAGATAAGCAAAGATCAAGTAGAAGGCACTGACTGGATCAATTGCTAATCTTTGCAGAGATCTGGTTTCTTGAATATTTGTGCCACTTCATTAATTCCTGCATATAAAGATGTTATTTACATACTATAAGAATGCTCTTCTGGGTACTGGCAAAGAATAAAAAGACTAATAAGACATTGTTCATGTCCCTTGGGAACATAAATATAAATAGAAACAAACAGAGGTGAGTGGTAGGCGGTACTGCTGGCATATGTTCTCCGTTGCTTAGTTGTGCTGGACTCTTTGTGACCCCATGGACTGTAGCCCACCAGGCTGCTCTGTCCATGAGATTTCCCAGGCAAGAATATTGGAGTGTGTTGCCATTTCCTCATCCAGGGGATCTTCCCAACCCAGGGATGAAACCTTTGTGCCCTGCATTGTCAGGTGGATTCTTTACCACTGAGCCCCCTGGGATGTCTAACAAGTAGTATGTGAAGTGAAAGTAGCTCAGTTGTGTCCAGCTCTTTGTGACTCTATGGACTGAACAGTCATGGAATTCCCCAGCCCAGAATACTGAAGTGGGTAGCCTTTCCCTTCTCCATCGGATCTTCCCAACACAAGGATCGAACCCACGTCTCCTGCATTGCAGGTGGATTCTTTACCAACTGAGCTATCGAAATCAAGTAGTACAATTTATATAATTTTGTTAAAACATATTTACAGAAGAAATTAGCAAATGACATTAATTAAAATTAAAGTTTCTATGCTAAGTATGCATCAAGAACAATACTTCTCTAAGGTGCTTATGAAACATGATTTCTGTGTTATGAGTTATTAGATATTTTTATAAAACTAGTAATGTTGAAATATGAATATTGATCTGAACTCCCAAAGTTACTTATATCTAAATATGCATCAAAAAGTTGTTGCAATCTAATGACAAGACTGAATTTGAAGATCTCAAAACATTACATAGATGTAGAATGAAGAGATTACATTTCTTTGTCCAAGTTAAGTCTGAGAGAAAATATTATAAAAGCAGTTGTTATGTGTGAGTTGTATATAGTAAAGTAAGCCTCTTATAACAATATATTGAAACTCATGATTGGCACAGAAATCAAGTTAATAAATAACCAAGTCACAAAGCTGGTCTATTTTATGTGTACATATGACACCAATACCATAATTTTAAGCATATCAGTGGAAGTGCTAAGAAATCTTTTCTGTATTCCATTTTAGCCATAGAAATTTCTTTGCTTTTCCTATCATTAGCAAAATGATTACTATAAGAAGTTGGTAATTGAATAAGACAGTGGTGTCTAAAATGTATTTGAATGTTTCAATTGTCAACCTTCTAAAAATCCTGAATTTTGCAAGTGATTTTTCAATAAGCATTGGATAAATTAGAAGAAAAATTAAAGCAAATTTTAAAAATTATATGATAAATAAAATTGGAAATGGCAGAATCTTGATCTACTAAGCTGTTTTGTGGCAAATATACTCACATTCTTAAATGGCAATATTATAATTTATAGGATTCTTGGACTTCCCTTGTAGCTCAGTTGGTAAAGAATCCACCTGCAATGCAGGAGACTGGGTTGGATTCCTGGGTTGGGAAGATCAACTGAGAAGGAAATGGCAACCCACTGCAATATTATTGCCTGGGAAATCCCATGGACAGAGAAGCTGGCAGGCTACAGGCCCTGGGGTCGCAAAAGTTGGACCTGACTTAGCAACTAAACCACCATCTAATATTCAATATTTAAAGTTTAACTAATTGAATGGTAGCCTAATGATTTGGTCATTCGGTTCAGTTCAGTTCAGTCGCTGAGTCACATCCAACTCTTTGCCACTCCATGAACTGCAGCATGCCAGGCCTCCCTGTCCATCACCAACTCCCAGAGCCTACCCAAACTCATGTTCATTGAGTTGGTGATACCATACAACCAACTCATCCTCTGTCATCCCCTTCTCCTCCTGCCCTCAATCTTTCCCGGCATCAGGGTCTTTTCAAATGAGTCAGCTCTTCGCATCAGGTGGCCAAAATATTGGAGTTTCAGCTTCAACATCAGTCCCTCCAATGGACACCCAGGACTGATCTCCTTTAGAATGGACTGGTTGGATCTCCTTGCAGTCCAATGGACTCTCAAGAATCTTCTCCAACACCACCGTTCAAAAGTATCAGTTCTTCAGTGCTCAGCTTTCTTTATAGTCCAACTCTCATATCCGTACATGAATACTGGAAAAACCATGGCCTTGACTAGACAGACCTTTGTTGCCAAAGTAATGTCTCTGCTTTTTAATGTGCTTGTCTAGGTTGGTCATAACTTTCCTTCCAAGGAGTAAGCGTCTTTTAATTTCATGGCTGCAGTCACCATCTGCAGTAGTTTTGGAGCCCAAAAAGATAAAGTCTGACACTGTTTCCACTGTTTCCCCATCTATTTCCCATGAAGTGATGGGACCAGATGCCATGATCTTAGTTTTCTGAAAGTTGAGTTTTAAGCCAACGTTTTCACTCTCCTCTTTCACTTTCATCAAGAGGCTCTTTAGTTCTTCTTCACTTTCTGCCATAAGGGTGATGTCATCTGCATATCTGAGGTTATTGACATTTCTTCCTGCAATCTTAATTCCAGCTTGTGCTTCATCCAGCCCAACTTTTCTCATGATGTACTCTGCATGTAAGTTAAATAAGCAGGGTGACAATATACAGCCTCGACATACTCCTTTTCCTATTTTGAAACAGTCTGTTGTTTCATGTCCAGTTCTAACTGTTGCTTCTTGACCTGCATGCAGGTTTCTCAAGAGGCAGGTCAGGTGGTCTGGTATTTCCATGTCTTTCAGAATTTTCCACAGTTTATTGTGATCCACACAGTCAAAGGCTTTGGCATAGTCAATAAAGCAGAAATAGATGTTTTTCTGGAACTCTCTTGCTTTTTCTAAGATCCAGTGGATTATGTTGGCAATTTGATCTCTGGTTCCTCTGCCTTTTCTAAAACTAGCTTGAACATCTGGAAATTCATGGTTCACATATTGCTGAAGCCTGACTTGGAGAATTTTGAGCATTACTTTACTAGCATGTGAGATGAGTGCAATTTGGTCATTATTACTCCCAAAATAATGATAATGTCGTTGAATACTTAGGGTACTTACGTCTTCTTTTTTCATCTCTTAAGGACATGTCTCTACTTAAACATAAGAAAAGTTGTGCCCTAATTCATTTTTCCCCCCTCTTCTCTTAGTGGCCATTTCTCTGGGTAATTTGTGAAACCATAAGCTATTGGTCAGCTTTACCCTTGTAAACTTATATAATTTTTCTCTTTTAAAAATGTTAACACTTCAAATTTACCTAATAAGCCTTTCTTAGCTTTTGTATTTTGGGTGCTGATTAAAAAGACAATTGCCATTTGAACATTATAAATAAGTTACAGACCTTCTGCAAATTTTTGCATTCATGTTTTCACATTTCAATTCTTTATTGGAAGGAGCAATACTTTTTCTACTGTACTTCACTGACACCTTTATCATAAATCCATTGATTCTAAGTGTGTTGGTCTGTTTGTAGCCTCTCTGCTCCTTTGCTCATTCTGTATGTGTGTTCCAATAACAAACTACTTTAATCACAACAGCTCTGGTCTTGATATATGATATTGTTAAGTCCTTGGCTTCTGTACCTATTTTTGCCTTGGCTATTCTTAACCTTTCTTATTACCACATAAATTTTAGAATCAGTTTTCCCATATTCTCAAAAAAACATTCCTTTGATTTTCAAGGAATTTCATTCAATATACAGATTACTTTGAGGAAAATTGGTGTTTCTGGCATGCAGTATATCAACTCAAGACATAATAATCTTTCTGATTGTTTTTTTTAAATTTGTTTCATAATATTGTAGATATAAGAGTGTTGAACATGTTTCCTTAGATATATATTCTTCCACATCTGATAGATTATGCTTCTAGTATAAAGGCCCATATAGGCAAAGCTATGGTATTTCCAGTTGTCTTGTTTGGATGTAAGAGTTGGACCATAAAGAAGGTTGAGTGCCAAAGAATTGATGCTTCAAATTGTGGTGCTGTAGAAGATTCTTAAGAGTCCTTTGGACTGCCAGGAGATCAAATCAGTCAATCCTAAAGGAAATCAGCACTGAATATTCATTGGAAGCACTGATGCTGAAGCTGAAGCTCCAATACTTTGGTCACCTGATGTGAAGAGCCAACTCTTTGGAAAAGACCCAGATGCTGGGAAAGGTTGAAGGCAAAAGGAGAAGGGCGCGACATAGGATGAGATGGTTAGATAGCATCACCAACTCAATGGACATGAATTTGAACAAACTCCAGGAGATAGTGAAGGACAGGGAAGCCTGGTATGCTGCCATCCATAGGGTCACAAAGGGTCAGACATGACTTAGCTACTGAACAACAATAGCAAAAATAAATAGCATATTTTGTTAATTAATTTTCTTTTTTATTTGTTTTTTAAATATAGATACAATCATTTTATGTTAATACATTCAGTGGTTTTGCTAAAGTAATTTATTGATTGTTACAATTTTATGTTATTTCATATTTTTTATATTTGTAATGAAATCACCTGTGAATAATGAAAATTTTATTTTTTCCATCCCCACACTTGCAAGTTTTATTTCTTCAATTATGTTAAAAGTTTGGCCTTAGGGGCAAAGTTGAACAGCAGTGGTGTTTGGATGTATATCTGTCTTCTTCCAGATATCAGAGGGAAAGTATTCATTGTTTTACCATTAAGTTTGATATTTTCTCTGTGGTTTTTATAGATGCTTATTATACTTAAAAAGTTCCCTCCCTCCCTCTCTCTTTTTCCTAAGTTTTCTTCTGTAATAATTAGCGTTGCTGCTGCTGTTGCTGCTAAGTCGCTTCAGTCGTGTCCAACTCTGTGCAACCCTGTAGATGGCAGCCCACCAGGCTGCCCCGTCCCTGGGATTCTCCAGGCAAGAGTACTGGAGTGGGATGCCATTGCCTTCTCCTAATAATTAGTGTTACATTTTACCAAGTGCATTTTCTGCTTTTATTAAGATATTTTTCTACCCTTATGTTAGCATTTGTCTATTATGCCTTTATTTACTCTTTTACCTTTATACTTTCTCAATCATAGTGTTTAATGCATTTCTTTCAAGCAACATGTAAAGATTTTTTTGATAAAATACATTAATTTTTTCTTTTATTACAATTGAATGAATTGTTTAGTCACTGAATTGTGTCCGATTCTTTTGCTATCCCATGAACTGTAGCCTGACAGGCTCCTCTGTTCATGGGATTTCCCAGGTGAGAATTCTGGAGTGGGTTGCCACTTCCTTCTCTAGGGGATCTTCCCAGACTAGGTTTAGAAACGCATTCTCCTGCACTGCAGGTGGATTCTTTACCACTAAGTCACCTGGGAAGCCCTTGAATGAATTAATTTTTATTGATATGACTTGTGAATTAGTTTGTAATTCTGTAATGTCTGCTTTGTTTTTAATGCTTTTTTCTATTTTCAATATTTTTCATTTTTATTTTATTTTCCTTATATTTGTCTGTTTATAGTTTAGTCCTGTGTTTGTGTGTTCATGTGTACACATATGCACACACGTGTATATGTCTGTTTGTGCCTATTTTCCTTTAGGTATTTTAGAAAGTTTATAATGTGTTATTTAAATTAGCTATTATATCTAAAACTTTTAATAGTATACATAAAACTCTAAGTTAAGATCTTTCATTTTTCAGTGCCACCTACCAATTGACCACTGTATTGGTTAATATTTTCTTATTTTAAATTTTTGGTTTCTTCTTATAATTTGATGAAATAGATTGAAAGCATTATTTCTTGATTTATTTCTATATTTAATGCCTATTAGTTTCTTTAAGGAAAGTTTAAAAATGAATGCACCTAAACTTCTTTCCATCTGTATTAGTTTCCTACTGATGCTTTAGTTGAAGGCGATGGCAACCCACTCCAGTACTTTTGCCTGGAAAATCCCATGGATGGAGGAGCCTGGTAGGCTGCAGTCCATGGGGATGTGAAGAGTCGGACACGACTGAGCGACTTCACTTTCACTTTTCACTTTCATTCATCGGAGAAGGAAATGGCAACCCACTGGTTGATGCTTTAAGAAATTCCCATAAACTTAGCAGTTTAAAACAATGCAAATTTTTCTTGCAGCTCTGGAGTCCAAAAATCCACAGTCAGTCTCACTGAGCTAAAGTTAAGATCAGCAGGACTGGTTCTTTCTGTGCTCTAAGAGAGATTCCATTTTCTTGCCTTTTTCAAGTTGTGGAGCCCACATTCCTTTGTTCATGATCCTCTTCCATCCAGCAGTTGTATCATTCCATCCTTTATGTCCATTATTATGTCTCCTTATTTGTCATAACCTTCCACTTATAAGGACCCCTGTGACTACATTGAAGGCTTCCAGATAAACCGGGTAAATCTCCCCATCAAAGGAGCCTTAATTTGATCACATTTGTAAATCCCCCATTCCACCTGTTGTCATGTAACAACCTGTCATTGACAGGTTCCTAGAATTGGAATAGAGACATTTTTGGAGGGAAGAGTTTATTCTGTGTAGCATTCCATCTTTTTTTCCCCCCCTTAATATGTCTTTTCAAGTGTTGTTATATGCTTATATTCAAACATGTATCTCTGTTGGAGAAGGTCAGTGAGAGAACCTGGCTGCTGGTGGATCTGGGCAATCAGTGGCTCTTCTCTCCCTCCCATGTCCTTGGAATTTACATTCTGCTCACCATTTCCACAGTGGGAGCCATTTTCAAGGTCACAGCCTGAAGAGAGCAATGTATTGTTAAGAACATCTGGACAGTAAACATGACTAAACCCAGTTAAGGCCTTGACATAAACTTTTAAGATTCTGGCAGGCAGATAAGGAAGATCTACTCATGTTATGACTGCCCATGACAAACCTCATATGGGAGTTCCCTTACTTATTAAAATGGCCACCTACAAATTCAAAGTAGACTGCCTCTTTCTTTGGTCTCTCCTTGTTCTCCATATATGGAAGCTAATTTCAGATTTCACCCAGGAAACTTGTGAGGTTGGCAACTAACAACCTCTTGTAATCTTATTTCACGACTGAGTGACTGAACTGAACTGAACTGAATTTAGTAATAGTGTAACATCGACCCAATATTTGTTTACTCATTCTTCAATCTCCCTTTTCATGTCTTTCTCTTGTTTCATGATTTTATCTCTTAGGAATTGGTTTATTATAATTATCTTTTCTATTAACATTTTTAATGTAAATTATTCATTAATTTTCTTCTAAAATAGAGCTTCTGTTATTTTTTACCTAGCTCATTTTAGCATGGAGAATTTGGCCCACACTTCCTATGTGCACTGATATTGTTTGCATATTTTTGTAAGCGCTTTCTTTGTGGTCCTGTGTCACTCCTATTTATCTGTTCTCAAAGCCACAGCAAGTCTCTGTGTGCGTTCTGTGTTTATCTGAGAGAAGGAAATAGCAAATGGGGAGGAGTGGGAATCAATGGAGACCAGGCATAAATCTAATCAGAAAAATTGAACTGTGCCTTGTTTATCATTGTCCTGGTTTTTCCTGTGGTCATGTATGGATGTGAGAGTTGAACTGTGAAGAAGGCTGAGCACTGAAGAATTGATGCTTTTGAACTGTGGTGTTGGAGAAGACTCTTGAGAGTCCCTTGGACTGCAAGGAGATCCAACCAGTCCATTCTGAAGGAGATCAGCCCTGGGATTTCTTTGGAGGGAATGATGCTAAAGCTGAAACTCCAGTACTTTGGCCACCTCATGCGAAGAGTTGACTTATTGGAAAAGACTGATGCTGGGAGGGATTGGGGGCGAGAGGAGAAGGGGACGACAGAGGATGAGATGGCTGGATGGCATCACTGACTCAACGGACGTGAGTCTGAGTGAACTCCAGGAGTTGGTGATGGACAGGGAGGCCTGGCGTGCTGCGATTCATGGGGTCGCAAAGAGTCGGACACGACTGAGCGACTGAACTCAACTGATAACCCAATTCACTTTGCAAAAGATGTATCCTAATTCATGTTAGAAATTTTTCAAGCTTCAAATAGCATCTATAAATTTGGTGAAAATTCTAGAAGTCTCAGTGTTTACCAAACAGCAGTTGCCTAAGTAGTTTTAAACCCTATTTGCTTCTGTCTTCCTCTAAAGTTTTTTCTAATCTCTAAAAGTGTAATAGGATGAGATTCATAATTTGATTTTAAAGTCCCAACACTTAGTTTAGAGTGGATTGAAGATTTTTTCGACAGGTTCTTCTATTTTATACTTTCCCCAGAAATCTCTTTTCTCTGTACTTGTATTTAACTAAGTTCTTGTATATCCATGGGCTATTACCTCTGCCTGTCTGAAATGTCTCTGCTTTTTCTCTCTGCTTTTCTTCCAGCAGGAAAAACAAAACCACAATGGTCAATCGATTATCCTTTTACTGAGGTCTTTGTTCCTCTTTGAGCTGCCTCCATGTATTCACATTGTGCTCTTTCCAGATATGGATTTTTAGTAGAATTTTTCAGGATGTTGTGAAATCACCCCTCTCTCCCTGTACTTTTCATTTTGGTAGTAGATAGAGCTATACCAAGTCAGGCCTTGTAGAATATTTTTAATAAGCCTTCTCTTTCTCTGATTACCAGCTCTTGTTTTGATGACCTCTGTTGTATTTGTGGAAGGTTTTTGTTGGTTGGTTGTTTGGTAGGTTTTGTGTTTAGCCTACTTACACCCATAGTTTTAGGTTTGGAGGCAGTGAAATATTAAAACTTAACAGAATTTTATTATCTTTGGAAGTTTGTATTGAGGCTGGTTAAGTCTTTTCTAAAAGTAATTTTTCTTCTACTTAATTATTTTACTTTTCATTCCTTTGGATCATTTCCATTAGTGTTCGGTATGGAAATATTTGGTGAATGTGATTTCCATGGTCCAGGCAACCATAAGTATAGTTGACTTTGGCATGAAGTTAGTGAGGCAAATGATGTCTGCTTCCAAGTCCTGTCCCTGTTGTACTTAAGCATGATTTGAACCTGGGAAAACAACTGTCCTCTGAAGTTAAAATTGATTTTCTGAAATGTACCCTCCAGTCTCTGAGGAAAATAAGAAATTTGGAGCCATGACAGGAATTTATATGCACTGTTTGGTGAAGCATATCTTAACAGGATTTCTTGAACCGACTGGGAGGTAAATCTAGAACTTGCTGGTTTTGTTGACAGTTTTTCCTTAACTCCTTGGTATTTACCTTTGACTAATTTCTTTTAGATGAAACACTGGATTAAGAGTTTGGAGCCTTCATTGGGCATTAGAAGCACATGGGAAGTTTAAAGAAAAAAAAAGCTGCTTAGGTTTTAGCCTCAGAAATTTGGCTTCAGTTTATCTGGGGAGGGACTCTGATAATGGTATTTTTAAAAAAGCACATGAAAGTGTTAAAGGTGCAGCCAGAGTTGAGAGCCATTGTAACAGAAAATGAATCAGGAAGGAAACCGGTCTTCAGGAATGATGGTATGGGGACACTGGCTTAACATAGCTGCAATTCAAAATAAATGAGAGTAAATTGTTTCCCCCTCACCTGGAGCCCAAGAGAAATTATTTTGATGGAAATTACTGTCCAGCATCTTTATTGAATAAGAGAACCTTTCTTCTGGGAAGTGGAAGCAGAGCAAGTGTTCTTTTGAAATTTGGATGAAAATATTAAAACCTTAGTGTTTAAGTCAGATCTATTTGAGATAAGTTACTCTATCAGATTTGCTGACAGATTAATTTCTTCATTGAGTATTGAAGAGAAATTGTGATTTCAAGCTTACTTGATACCTGCTATCATTAGGAGAAAAATAAGTTAAATACATATTTAAAATCCTATTTTTTTAAAAAAAGAAACTAAAAAAACACCTATAGATACAGATTTTGCCTTAGAGACTGCTCATATGTGTGAGGCTAGAGAGATGTCTATAGTTTATATTTACCTGTTAACCTACTGTGCTGCTAGAACAGGGGTCCCGACTTCTGGGATCTAATGCCTGATGACCTAAGATGGAGATGATGTAATAACAAGAGATATAAAGTGCACAACAAATGTATTGCACTTGAATCATCACAGAATGACCCCTCCCTACCCTGGTCCATGGAAAATTGTCTTCCATGAAACCAGTCCCTGGTGCCAAAAAGGTTGGGGACTACTGTACTAGAAGATCTTAGTCATTCTCTGTACATTCACATTTTCTTAAAAAAAAAATTAATTTCATCAGCAAATTAAGCATTCCAACTTTTTATCTGCTAAGAACCAATGCCCCTTTTCAGGGCAGAGTAAAATATGTAGGCTGAATTTTTAACCAGGTTCTATTGTATCTTATGTGAATAGTTTAATCTTTTAGAAAATGCTTCCAGTCTTGGTAGACCAGATCATATCAGTGATTCTCAAAATGTTGTAAGACTACCAGAGGGAGATGTCAGTATTATAAAACAACAGTCTCACATGTTAAGGAAACTAACCTATTGGCCACCTAAAAAGCCACAGTGGATGTCTGTAGATATGCAATCTGATATTAAATTGTTAGGTATAACTTAGCCAAGAAATACAGCAAAATGTGTAAATAGAATCAGGTGCTTCTTAGAACCTAGGAATTTACTGTATTTTACAAGAAAGAAGGAAGGGAGGAAGAAAGGAATGAAAGGAAAAAAGAGAAAGAATTTGTCAAATATTTCCTAAAGTGATATTTGTTATTCATGTTGCTCCATGGATTATTCAGATTAACAAAAATATAGCTATCACAGGAGAGATTAAAAAATTTACATTTGGTATAATCTATTCCCCACATTTAAAAAATCACTCTTCTTAAGAATTATACAAAGTTAATTGATTTACCATAAATTGCCATCATTTGTTTTCTACTTTTTATTCAATAACTCTAAAATGTAAACGATTCCCACACTATCAAATCTCTATGTGGGATACCATTGGTAAATATATTAATATTATTGAATGATTACACTTTTAGGGTAGGTGGAATTATCAAGCACCAATCAATAATGTTTGTTTTATGAGAGCAACATATTGAAATAGAAAAATAGGTTTATTCCTTTCACATATTTTTAATCAGTCATGTAAGTTTCACAGCATGTTTAGATTGGAAAGAAAATGATATTTTCAAAACAGCCAAGATTGAAAAATATTTTCTTCCCTGAGCCAAATACTGGTGATTCTCTCCCAGGAAGATATTTGTCTTAGTTTTAGAGAACAAATGCTAAAATATCACATTTCTTTTAGGCAATTTTCCTTCATGTAAAATTCATCGTTTAGTGAATTCATTCATCCTCCCAGCATTTTATATGTGTCTAGTATATGCCAGAGACTGGTAGTAAGCTAAAAAAGTAGCTGTCAATGTGGAAAATATGGAATCGTGAGAGAAATTGGCATTCAGAGAATATTTCATCTAAAACATTAGTAATAGTATGAGAGGAGAATACAAAGTTCTTATGAAACATTTGGAAGATATTATCTAAGATGAAATTTTGGGAAAGCTTATATGAGGAAATGATATTTGAGCCCAGGTCTGAGAATAAAAGAGTCATTCATTTAGTAAATAACATGTCAGACAGATAAATGAAATGTGATAAAAAATCTTTGTGTTAGAAGATAACGTGTATGGGAAATTAAAGGAACTGAAAGAAGGCTCGTGTGGATAGTGGGCTGAGAACAAAGGAAAGAATTACTAGGGACTATGAGAGAATATGTAGCAATCTAGAAATGCTAGAATTAAAATTTACTTTTATTTGAGGCAAGTGAGAGAAGTGAAATCAGAGAACATTTTATTGTCAACATTGCTTAAATTTAATTTTATAATTTTACAGCTTAAATTTTACTTACCTTTATTTAAAAGAAAAAAAAAAAAAGTCCAGTATTTCTGTTGTATATGCCACTACCAAGTGGCGATGCTGTGTCAAAGGCTTAGCCACAGAGGGTAAATACTAATATTTAACTACAGGTGTATTTAAAACTCTTTTCCTCTTTGAAAACATTGTAGACTACATATATCTAAGCATTAATGCTAAATCAATAATTCACAGGGTCGCAGAGTCAGACACGACTGAGCGACTGCACGATAACGTTAAGCACGTTTTCACAGACAACATTAGAAAAATTCTTAAGGGTTTAAATCTGAAGATTTTACATGTTATCTCTTATGTTATTGTCATAAACACAGTCTAACTTACCTTTAATATACACAGTAATTTAAATATTATTTGACTCATTTGTTTCTAGTCATTTGAAGACAGATGTTCTGGAAGTTTTTGCTTTGGAAACATTGGCTTTGTTTCTGGAAGCATTGGCTTTCTGGCTAGTTGTCAAAATCTCTCCCTGTTACTCCGTCATCATAACACTAAAGTGAAAGTGAAAGTGAAGTTGCTCAGTCCTGTCTGACTCTTTGCGACCCCATGGCCCCATGGACTGTAGCCTGCCAGGATCCTCTGTCCATGGGATTTTCCAGGCAAGAATACTGGAGTGGGTTGCCATTTCCTTCTCTGAACACATATCCTATTGATATGTATCTTATGTAATTTGTAGTTTCCAGGATAAACAATTTTTCAACTAATTATTGAAATTGCTGAAGAAAAACTGCTGCTGCTGCTAAGTCGTGTCAGTCATGTCCGACTCTGTGCGACCCTGTGGACGGCAGCCCACCAGACTCCTCTGTCCCTGGGATTCTCCAGGCAAGAATACTACTGTTTAGAAATTTAAATGTGCTAGTCCTCAGTATATGATAGGGTTAAAAAAATAAAATCCTGATTTTTAAAAAAATTGTAATAGTATTTTACTTTAAAGTTCATCAAATGGTGTATTTTCCTACTGAAGGTCATTTGGGGATTAAGTCTTATAAGTTTACATGAAGAACTGAGGCACATGTCCATCATGATATCAGGTGTTGGAAAAGAAGTGCATCATGATTCCTGCTTTCAATTAACTTTCAATCTAAGTAGGAAAATACACTCAAAATTTTCTTAAGATTGTGTCCATGCATCTGTGCTCAGTCATGTCGTCTTTTTAAGGTTATAATTAAAGGCAAACTGAAATGAAGATATGAAAAGAGTAGATAAGTCTAGATGAGGGCCCAGTGAATTATTAAGAGACAGTCATGGATTTTTTTATACTTGAGATATGACCAGAAAGTTGGATAAGACTTGGCTGGTGGTGATAAAGGGCAAGAACACACCAGAAACTGAAGTCTCAGGGTACAGAGTTAGGAATCAGAAAGGATCTTCGGGGCCTTCTGACTAAAGGAAGATACATATTGAAAGTAACATAATAATCTTGACTAAAGGAAGGGTTGAATTATAAGAAAGTGGTGATGCTACTAACAGACTTGCAGATTGTAGTGTTTTGTACATTAGAGATTTTTTAACAAAGTTGACAGGAAAGTGGGATAGGAATATCAGTTTGAAAAATGAAGTTATGAAGTCAGTGTTCCATTTCCAGGGTTAAAGAGAGTGTATTTGTGTGTGTGTGTGTGTGTGTGTGTGTATGTGTACTCAGTCGCTAAGTCATGTCTGACTTTTTGCAACCCCATGGACGGTAGCCTGCCGGGCTCCTCTGTCCATGGGATTTCCCAGGCTAGAATACTGGAGTAGGTTGCCATTTACTTCTCCAGGGGATCTTCCTGACCCAGGGATTGAACCCACGTCTCTTGTGCCTCTTACACTGGCAGGTGGATTCATTATTATTGAGCCACCTGGCAAGCCTATATATATACATGTGTGTGGGTGTATATATATATATATATATAATTTATATATGTGGTTGCTGCTGCTGCTGCTAAATTGCTTCAGTTGTGTCCGACTCTGTGCGACCCCCTACGCGGCAGCCCACCAGGCTCCCGCATCCCTGGGATTCTCCAGGCAAGAACACTGGAGTGGGTTGCCATTTCCTTCTCCAACGCATGAAAGTGAAAAGTGAAAGTGAAGTTGCTCAGTCGTGTCCGACTCCTAGCGACCCCATGGACTGCAGTCCACCAGGCTCCTCTGTCCATGGGATTTTCCAGGCAAGAGTACTGGAGTGGGGTGCCATTGCCTTCTCCGATATATATGGTATATATATCTAAATATATGATGGCTCATATATATATATGTATAAATATAAATATGGTAGCCCATTTCAGTAGCTGAGTGATATACTCACAGATGAGCTTTGAGTGGCAGTATTTTGTAATCTTTATGAATTCAAGATCTAAAATTAAACCACCTGAGTTTAAATTCTGACCCTGGACACAATAGCTGTGTGATAACAGGTAAGCAAACAACATGTTGTCTGTTGTGAGCATTAATGAGTTATTATGTGTCAACAGTTAACAATAATGCTCAGAATGTAATAAAGGTTAAATAAATGCTACCTACTAATATTATTTTTAAGCTAGCAGCAGTGTTTCAGTAAATAGGTAAAAATATATTTAAGAAATGAAAAGGCATTTGTAATGGTACAAGCAAGAAAAAGTACTCACCGAAAGTAATGTGAAAGTGGGTAGAAGAAAAAACATGATTTGACAGCTGAATTTCGTTCCCCATTAGTAAGTAACATAGACAAATGACTTTTGTCATCCACTTCACCTACGAAAGATGTGGAACCAGGTTTTAGGGTTTCTTCCCATTTAGACTTTTGAGCTTTGATGATGCTGAGAACTTTTAAGAGAGTGCTTATTTCTGAGTCTTAAACAATTCCATTCTTAGAGTACTGAGGAAATATCTCAATAACATTCTGTGGAATGGGCAAGATAATGGAAGTTTTATGATGCGCAAGTGTTACTTTTATAATCTTAAAAGATGATAGAATCCACACATTCATCATCAGTAAGCTTGATGTCACTTGCATCAAAAGATCGAGCGAATATTACATTGATTTAAAGAAACAAACAAAAAACAGAAAAGGAAGCGGTGATCACTAGAGCTTAGAAACGTGTCTCTAAATGTCATGTCCATTTTAGCTCCTTTTTTGGCACTACTGGGGAGATACAGCTTCAAGGCCTTTTAAACTTCAAGGCCTTTTAAACAGTTTCCCCAATTCCCCAGACAAGGTAGAGATACATGCATTGGATGTTTGGATCAGTGGTTAGTTAAAATTTTTTGAAATTGCTTTCAAATATTTGATATCAAAGACAGAATTATTGATTGGAGAGCTTTGTGAGGGTGGAATTCAAAGTGAAAGATGAAAGCTATAAACAAAGGAAATTCTGCTGAGTTTAAGAGAAAAATGTACAACAGAGCTGTCTGAAATAGGCTACCTTGGATGGTCATGGTTGTGTTTAAACAGAATGGACATATCTGAATCATGAAATCACAGGGTGTATGGAATGGATATTTGTTTTTGCCTGCCCACCATGCATTTCCTCATATATTTGCACAGCAATATATTTTGCTTTGAGGAACTAACCTGCCATCAATGATGTTAGATCTAAGGGGGTTGTGGTCTAAGAGGGGCTGAGGTCTGAAAGGCACTGTTGGCAGAATGTCCTTTCCTCTCCTGGCCAAGTTGGCAACTTGATCCCAGTTAGAGTTTCTGTAGAATTTGAGTTGCAGAAGGTAGGAGCTTATTCATTTCTTTGAAATGGACACAATAGAAACTGCCCCTTAGTTTTAGTTTTCCTAGCTGGGTATTCAGGCTTTCCTGGTGGCTTAGTCGGTAGAGAATCCACCTGCAATGTGGGAGACCTGGGTTTGATCCCTGGGTTGGGAAGATACCCTGGAGAAGGAAGTGACAACCCATTCCAGTATTCTTGACTGGGAAATCTCATGGACAGAAGAGCCTGGCAAGCTACAGTCCATGGAATGCAAAAGAGTAGCATATGACTTAGAGACTTAAACGATAACAGCAGCCTTAATTTACCTGTTGTACAGGCTTTTGAGAGTTTGATTTATCTGAAGCTTTCTCTTTGGTTCCAATGTCCTGCAGTTGTTCTGTACATCCTGATCTGCAGAAATGATCAAAGAACCAAGCAAAGTAATTTCATGAAATCTGACTTTATCAATGTCAGTTTCAACAAATGTGCAGTCACGTTTAAACTTCAGGCCAGGGGTACCCTGTCACTCAGGAAAATAAGTGCAATCTTACTACTTTGAGGAGATTAAATTGATTCCCTTGGGCCAAATAGTGAAGAATTCTCTGAACTGGAGGCTGTCATCTATCCTGCTGTCAGATCCATAGATGTTGTCTTCATTAAGTATTTAAATATGTCATCTGATTAATTATTGGACACATGCAACTTCAGCTTACTGTAGATAAGAAATCTGAAGCAATCCACTATGATTTGCCTCTTTTAGAAAATATGCCTTCAGTTTCTTCCATTTCTGCCCTTTACTTGGGTAAACCACATTTATTCCCTTAAGAGAATTACTCCCTTTGCTAGAATACTTAGTTATATGAACTCCTTCATCTGTATCTCTCCTGTTGATATGAATTGTCTTGGATTCTGCCAGATTTCTCCTTAATCTCCTCTATTTTGATGCTCTTTACTGATAGATCTTGATTATTTTAATCATCTTTCTAATTATTTCTGTTAATCTGACTAATCAAGTTTTCTAATTTGGAGAAATATATATACCACATATATAGATGATAATCCATTTCTTCAGGCATTTTCTTTCCTTTTTCTTTATTTCCCACAGAATTATATGTCCTAATCTCCTATTTTTATACTCTTCATAAATCTTCACTAAATTTTTCTTTCTCATTCCAAATATGAACTATTTTATTATCTATTTTATAAACTTAAACTTGTAGATGTATTTTCTGCTTTTTGGCATATTAAAAGAAAAAAACCCTAGATTTAGACATTTTGTTTGTGCATGTACATGCAAGTGTACATGTGGTTTTCCATTTCATTTTTTCCTTCATTCTTATTTGTTACTTTTGGTTTATTTTGTTAGTTTTCCCCCAAATTAGTATTTTATTCAATTATTATTTCTTCTTTATAATTCAAGATGTTCATGACCATAATTATTTTCTGAGTACAGATTTTACTGTGCTTTATTACTGTGGTCATCAATTATTTTGATTTTCCTTGATTTTTAGAATCTATACTTTTAATTTCAGCTTTGAGCTAAATAATTTTTGTAAGTATATTTCTTCATTTATAAACAGTTCATCTTTGCCACAGGCTATTTCTGAATCCTTATTTTTAATTTTCCATTTATCAGAGCATACAAGATACAAATTTATATTTCAAATTTTGTAAATTTTTTCTGGTAAGTTATATGACATTTTTAAGTGTTTTATTGACATAAGAGCAATGTACTTTTTTTGAGAGACAGATTTCTCCTTTCTTTCTCTCCATACATTTGTTGTTTATATTAAATATTTCCCACATACAATTTATTTTCCACATTTTACCTGTCCAATTCTGAAAGAGATGTGCTGATGTCTCCCATGCTGGGGCTTATCATTTAATTCTTTCAATAGTGTCTTCATAGAACAGGAATTTTTAATATTTATTGGAATTTTTAATATTTATTAAGTCCTATCATCAATTTTTTATAAGTATGGTTTTGACATATATCTAAAGAGGGGCTTCCCAGGTGCCTCAGTGGTAAAGAACCCACCTGCCAATGTAAGAAATACAGGTTCAATCCCTGGGTCAGGAAGATTCCTTGAAGGAGGAAATGGCAACCCACTGAAGTATTCTTGCCTGGGAAATCCCATGCACAGAGGAGACTGGAGGACTATACTCCATACTGTTACGAAGAGTCGGACATGACTGAAGCAACTTAGCATGCACATATATTTTCTCAGAGAGAATTGGCAAAATGCTGGTAAAGAAATCAGATCACAAAGTAAGACTTTTTGTGTCTTTCATTCAGAGAATATTATAAAGACAAATGAAGATAAGGTTATGGAGAATGAAGGATGAAATGCTGAGGAATTTTTTCTTTTCCCACAAATAAACAAAGAAATGTTAATGGTTTTCAGCAGACCAGTGATGTGATAAAAAGAGCATTTGTAAAATATTGGTGTGCAGGTTAGACTTGAAAGTGGTTATAGAAGGTTACAGAAGGTTATAGAAAAAGTGAGTCAAACGAATTAAATGCTTTAGAAGAAGTCCAGGAGCATAGAAAATAAGAAATGATCTTTGGATCTGACAATCAGTCACTTGTGAAAGTATAATTTCAATAGAGTAATATGGTTGGAAATAAGGCCATAGGAAGTTAACTTTTCTCTTATTTGTTGCAAGTAAGATATTAATTCGAGCATGTGAGTCTATCTCAGAAGTTGAGAGCGGCCCCAGGGTTTGGGTATTTTGGGGGTGGTTAGATTTTATGGGCTGGGGAATTTCATATTCTATCAAGTGGGAGGAATATTCTAACTGTTTTGGAGAAGGGGCAGGGATCTCCAAGAATTGGGCCACTGCCCACTTTTTGGCCTTTTATGGTCAGCCTTGGAACTGTCATGATACCTGTGGGTCTGTGACTTATCGTATGCTAATATATTAAAATAAGCATGTAAAGAGGGCCAAGGCCACTAGAAGTTGAATCTTCTGCCCTCTTGGGCCTAGTATGTTGTAACCAGTTTTTGCTGTATCCTTAATTGTGTCATTCTTTTAATGGGTGTGCCTTGTCCCCTTCATTCTTGTCTCAGAGGTGTATACTATTACTATTTCCATCTATTTTTTTTTTTTTTTCATTTGCCACAGAGGGTTTCAAACCTCCGTTTTTATTTTATTTTTTTTGAATTTTATTTTATTTTATTTATTTATTTATTTATTTTTTAATTTTATTTTATTTTTAAACTTTACATAATTGTATTAGTTTTGCCAAATATCAAAATGAATCTGCCACAGGTATACATGTGTTCCCCATCCTGAACCCTCCTCCCTCCTCCCTCCCCATACCATCCCTCTGGGGCGTCCCAGTGCACCAGCCCCAAGCGTCCAGTATCCTGCATCGAACCTGGACTGGCAACTCGTT
Source organism: Bubalus bubalis (assembly GCF_019923935.1). Lineage (NCBI taxonomy): Eukaryota > Metazoa > Chordata > Mammalia > Artiodactyla > Bovidae > Bubalus > Bubalus bubalis. Next base: position 78,039,251 of record NC_059165.1, read on the forward strand.
TCATACATGATATTTTACATGTTTCAATGCCATTCTCCCAAATCTTCCCACCCTCTCCCTCTCCCACAGAGTCCATAAGACTGTTCTATACATCAGTGTCTCTTTTGCTGTCTCATACACAGGGTTATTGTTATTTCCATTTAAGTAGAAAGTTATTTAGTTACTTAATGATATGTACTCTGATTTACCTTAAAGTTGACATTTACTAACCAGAATGTTTTTAGAAATGATCTTATATTTCAGTCTTCCTGACATAAGTAAAAAGCAAATGAGTTGTTTTCCTCAGCAGAAGAAACCAATCTTTAATCTTACTTATTACTAACTTTATACCACTGGTGATAAAAAGACTAAGGGCAGGATCAAAATATATAGGTCAAAACCTCTTGCTTCTGTAATCAGAAGCCATGAGGTATAGAGTGAACCTATTTAGAACGTCTTACTATAGAAAGTTGAGAATAGAGTAATTTGGTACTTTATGAAGATAAACTGTTGGGTTGAAATCCTGGGTCTGGAATTTCTTAGTTAGGTTAATTTGGCAGGTTTCTGTATTGTTTTTTTAACTCTGTTTTCTCATCTTCAAAATGAAGTTGTTGGGCTTATTTTAAGGCAGACATATGGCAGATAGCAAAGTTTTTGTCTTCAATAAATATTAGTTATTGAATTATATTACTACTATTATTGTTTGTATTTTAAAACAGGTGGAAGCAAAAAAAAACAAAAAGGCATTTAGCCTTCATGAATATAGACTATTGAGGGCCACCCTTATTGAGCAGATTTCCTGTTTCTTTATCTCCTTTTACAATTTACAATTAACCCCTGTCAAGTAAAGCATTCTAAAATATGTGTCTCTTTCTTACAACCAGAAGAGCTGAAGGCAAGTTGTTAATACCAGAAATTAATTAGTCAATTTTAGGTAAAATCAGCTGAATTTTAATTTGCTTACAGTTCATTACAATTAAAAGAAAACAAACATCAGTTAGGAAAAGTTGGCTATGGGTAAAAATTTGACCCATTAGTTCTTCTCTTTTGCTGTATAGAACAATATAAATAGTGCTTGCAAATAATAACTTAATCATTTTAATTATTTTGTTGGTTATCATCATATGAATAATAATAAAAACTGCTTTGACATTAATATTTTTGAATTATAAGATCATGGTATTTCTCTTATAAGATTAAATAATAAAGTAATAATTGTAGAATGATGCCAGATAAATTGAGATCATAGGCTTAGAGAATTGATGGTATCTAACTAATTGCAAATATAAACCTCTTACAGTTCTGAGTTTGAAGAATTTTAATGAATCATATACATAAAACAAAAATGATATTTCTAGTCTCTAGATTTAAATAGGAAGAAAACTGTGGTATTCATATTTATAATCATTTAATAAAAATTTTGACAAGTGCATTAGAGTAAAAATTTATTGTTAACCTAAGATGTACTACGTATATAGAGGAGGAATAATTACTTATAAACTTAGAATGTAAAAATATATTTTAATGTAGTTACATTGTTGATAACTTCATTAGCACATCACTCTAGTAGTTTTTTAAACTGAATATTTGTGGTTATGTATTGAGTTCTTATTTTGAATCAAGTTTGATGTAAAAATAATGGAAATGGTTTACATTTATTAAGAAATGTATTAGGCAAAGTTTTCTATACTCTCAAATTGCGGTATTTTGTATGAATATTGATTTCATAATGAATGAAAACAATAATAAGAGCAAATATGTACCAAGGCTTACAATTACTAGATGCTCTGTATTATTGAAAGGTTGTTGCTGAATTATGCAAAGACACCGGGATCCTTGGCCTCCTGAGGAGAAGAATTCAATCTGGGGCCAGAGATGAGGCTTGATAGCTCAGAGCTTTTGTGTAATAAAGTTTTATTAAAGTATAAAGGACAAAGAGAAAGCTTCTGACATAGACATCAGAAGGGGGTAGAAAGAGTACCCGCTTGCTAGTGTTAGCAATGGAGTTATATACTCTCCAATGAATCCAAAGGATGTCTGGAGGTTGTAAAGACCTCACCAGACCTATTTCCATAATTTACATTTTAAGATAACAGAATTAGCCAGAAGTTTTAATCCAGAGACTGTCCTCAGGCAGGCTACATTGTTATATAATCCTAAGGAATGTAGAGGGAAAAAAACATGTGTCCTTTCTTCCTCCTTGAGAATTCCAGACCCCTCTCTCCTTGGGGACCCCTAGACTTCTTATCGGGAGAAGGCAATGGCACCCCACTCCAGTACTCTTGTCTGGAAAATCCCATGGACGGAGGAGCCTGGTAGGCTGCAGTCCATGGGGTCGCTAAGAGTCGGACACGATTGAGTGACTTCACTTTCACTTTTCACTTTCATGCATTGGAGAAGGAAATGGCAACCCACTCCAGTGTTCTTGCCTGGAGAATCCCAGGGATGGGGGAGCCTGGTGGGCTGCCGTCTATGGGGTCGCACAGGGTTGGACACGACTGAAGTGACTTAGCAGCAGCAGCAGCAGCAGCAGACTTCTTATCAACCTGCCTAGAAAATGACTCTCTCATTATAGGCCTCATGTATATTAGCTATTTGATTTTACTATTTATCATTTTTAATCTTTTCTTCAAGGAATTTATTCTGCTGTAGAACATGAAAAATGATATGGAAAATGGTATCTTTCTTTTGCTTAGTCTAAAAAAGTATATTTTTCTATGAAGATATAACTTTATTGTATTTTTATTTTTGAGCATATTTCCTTTCAAACATCCTTTTTAATATAAGCAGAAAATGCAATGATTGAGAGTTGTCCATTGATTTTTATAGCATCATTCTTTAAATTTCCTTTATAACATGTAATTCTTAGCTTTCCAATAATTTTAGAGCTACTTCACTGTCTTACCAAGACATTTATCTCATAAAAGAGCTGTATTCAAAATATACAAAGAAATTTTAAAATTCAACAATAAGAAAACCAAAATCTGAAAAAGGCATCTACTATACGATCTCAATTATATGTCATTCTCAAAAAGGTAAAAATAGAGTGTAAAATTTTCATTGGTTGACAAGAGCTCACAGGGAGGGATGGTGGGTTGAATAGTTGAAACATAGTATTTTATTCTTTTTAGATAAGATATTGTAATGGTCAACAAATGACATGCATTTGTCAAAACCTGTAAAATTTTATAGCACACAAAGTGAATCATAATATATGCAAATTTAATGTTACTTAAGGGTATGGGAAATCCCAGGAAGAAGTACAGAATATGATGAGAATCTAACTGTATTACAAATGTATAAAACAATTTCTCTTAAGGGAATGGAGTTAAAAGGTACTGACCAAGGAACTCTGGATATGAGTGGAGCCTCCAAGAACTGCACATACGCACAGAACAGTAGTTAATAAGATGCTTCCCACTGAAGTACAAATTGATTCTGATGCTACTATACATGTATAGTGAATTGATCAGTTAAGTAAATAAATGGTGGATGGTAAGAGCCAGGTTTCTCAGTGTTGCAATGAATTTACAGATTAGCAACGGGAGAAGCCTAGAATGATACATGTGGTAATAGATTGCAATTGGAGACATCATTCAGAGCTCATATTTAGCTAGTGCAAATGCACATATGGTTACATATAGAAATAGCATAATTATAGATATATGTGTATGCAAATACAAATAGATATGTTTCTTTGTACCGTCATCCAAAGTAGCCTAAAAGCAAAGACACTTTAGTACAAATGAATACCCAGATTTAGTACAAATACCCACTTTAGTACAAATGTAGTACCCAGATTTTGATTTCTTATAAAAATAAATCAGGAATCCTTTGAGAATGGCTCATTTTAAGACTAGGATAGGAAATACACAACATGATCTTGGAGCATCTTTTAGTGCCAGAAAGTAACGACATGCTGAAACACACATATTACATTAATACAGATCTATTAAAAGAATACAAAGAATTCCAATGGCCAAAGGTCAAAAAATTTGGGTCACAAAGAAAGTAGTATTGAATTATAACTCAAAGTATGAAATAAACTTTCATGAGTCTATATTGATACAAATAAATGTTCAAATAAAAAGTGGAGAAGAGGCATATCTCTTATGAAGGATAATTTCAAAAAGTTATATAAATACTATGCCTTCAAGGAGGAGGAACATAACTTAAAACTTCTGAAATATAAATAACGAACAGTGATTCCCTTCCCAAAGAGTAGGAAGACATATTTTTAATTGAAGTATATTTGATATATGATGTTGTGTTAATTTCTGCTGTACAGTAAAGTGATTGTTATACATACACATTCTTTTAAAAGTTCTTTTCCATTATGGTTTATCACAAGGTATTCAATATAGTTTCCTGTGCTATACAGTATAAATTCAGTTTATCCATTGTATACATAATAGTTTACATCTACTAACCCCTAAATCCCAATCCATCCTTCCCCTACATTCCCTCCATCTTTTCAACTACAGTCTATTCTCTGTTTATGAATCTTTTTCTGTTTTGTAGATAGGTTCATTTGTGTCATATTTTAGATTCCAAATATAGTGATATTATGTAGTATTTATCTTTTGCTTTCTGACTTATTTTACTTAGTATGATAATATCTAAGTCCATCAATGTTGCTGTAAATGACACTATTTCATTCTTTTTTATGACTGAGGAATATTCTGTTGTGTATACATACCACATTTTCTTCATCCATTCCTCTGTCGATGAACATTTAGGTTGTTTCCATGTCTTGTGAAGAGCACTGCTATGAACATAGGATTGCATGCATCTTTTTGAATTGTAGTTTTGTTCAGATATATGCCCAGGGGTGGGACTGCTGAATCATAGGACAACTCTATTTTTAGTTTTTGGAGGAACTTCCCATACTGTTCTCCATAGTGGTTGTACCAATTTACATTTCCACCAACAGTGTAGGGTGGTTCCCTTTTCTCCACACCCTCTCTAGCATTTTTTACTTATAGTCTTTAATGACCATTCTGGGTGGTTTGAGGTTGTATCTCGTTGTAGTTTTGATTAGCATTTCTCTAGTAATTATTAATGTTGAGCATCTTTTTAATGTGCTCATTGGCCCTTTGTATGTCTTCTTTGGAGAAATATCTATTTAGATCTTCTGCCCATTTTTCAATTGGGGTTGTTTTTGTTTCATTGTTGTTGAGGAAGAGTTCACACTAATGTAAAGGGGGCAGAAAAGAGGTACATTACATTGGAGACAACTAACAAAACAGCTTCAGCCAAGTGATCTAGGTCAACATCAACACTGATAAATCATGTGGGTAGTATGTAAAACTCATATTGCTATGATGTGATGGAAATGGCACTTTACTTCTGTGGTCTTCCTTCTCAAAGTCATAATCACAATCTAGTCATATGAAAAATACCACACAAATGCAAATAGTGGAGCATCCTATAAAATATCTATTATTTCTCAACTATCAGGGTCAGCCAAAAGCATCCTTAGGAGACATAATGATTGGATGTAATTATGAGGGATCTTGGAACAGAAAAGAGACATTATATAAAACTATGGAAACCAGAATATAGCATGGTATTGCAACGTGCTATGGCTGCTGTAAGGAAGTGCCACCAACTTGGTGGCTTAAATAACAAAGACTTAATTTCTTATAGTTCTGGAGGCTGGAAGTCAAAGATCAAAGTGCTGGTAGGCTTGGTTCCTTTTGTGGCCTGTGAAAGAGAACCTATTCCATGACTCTCCTAACTTCTGATGGTTTTCTGGAAATCTTTAGAATTCCTTGACTTAAAAAAGCATCAACTCAGTCTCTGCCTCCATTTTCACATGATGCTTTTCCCCTGTGCACATGTTTGCCTTCAAAATTTCCCTTTTTATAAGGACAATAGTCATGTGTAAAATGAGTTTTAACTTGATTGTCTTATTTTAACTGATCTGTCTCTGTAAAGACTATCTACAAACTAAATTATATGTTTATATATGTATTTAAAAATATATACCCAATAATATCCTAGTTTCTGAGGGCTTATTTAATATTCAATTTATTTTAAAGATATGGTGTTATATTAAAATTCCAAGTGTTCTGATTTCTTCCATGTGTTCAATTTAATTATTTCCTTTTCCTTAAGGTATGACTGTGTAAACAGAATATGCATATGGTGTTGAACAGTTCACCAGTATGGTAGAAAAATACACCATCCCCTCTGATAATGGGATCCCTTAGTAAGGAAAAATTCAGAGGCATTATCTATGACTAGTGGTTTAATAATATAGTGGAAGTAGAAAATTTAGGCAAAATGTGCTATGCTTTTTCTTTAGATGAGAAATATATATCCTCATATATTCCTTTCCTAGAGACAGGACCAATTACTGCCTGATTTTGAAATTACTTTCTAGAACAAAATGTAATTATTCCTCTTGGGGTTACAGTTAATAAAGACTTTACTGTATCATGTCCACTTTTCAGAGAAAGGTAAGCAGGATTTAGTACGTACAAATTCTTGCTTATTGAAAGTACTTTTCATGTCTGTAATAACAATTTTTTTCAAATTTTGTGTCGTAGGCAACTTATTGCAAGGCTTCAGTCAAAACACTTGAATGATCTAAACCTTATTTTTATTTTCCATACTTTTCATCTTTATTTGTTGTCCACTGGGTGCAAAGAAAAGAAAATGTAGGAAAGTAAAAAAATTAAGTACCATTAAAAGATACTATCTCTGGGCAACTTATGTGTCAGCATACACTAGTGGGTGTTTTTATGTGCATACTCTTAGATTGCTCTGCTAAACTTCTTGGTACTTATGTTTTTTCTTATCAGCTGCATAGGAAAGAGAAGTGCTGGAACAGAAAATCAAAACAATAAGAAATTCAAAACAATCTTATATATCTACTAGTGCATAGACTCCCCTTGGCTATGAGTGAATTTTGACAAAGATATTAGAAAAGATTATCAAAGAAAACTTTAACAATGCACTTAATACTTGAAATGTCTATGGCACATATCTCATTGTGTTTACTTTTTCTGATTTTGATTATCCTGGTTTAATAAAAGAAAACTATTAGGTTGCTGGTTCATTTATGTTAGTTCATTAGCTATAACTTAACATTTGCAAACTAATGTTTGCATTTCTTTTAAGCTCAGAAATTAGAATTTAAACTTAATGCAATTTGGTATTAGTGCTTCTTAATTTTTGTTTATAAAAGGAACTGTTTATATATAGACAATGTTGAAAGATTTGTGATTCCTGTGTCATGTTCTATATATTATTTTTGCTGTTTCCTGAATATTTTTTCCATGTTTCTGGTTTTATCTTGTCCTGAAGCATATCATGGGAGAAGGCATAATTTTCCACCAAAATTTGTTACCAGGAACTTGATTTTTACCAATGAAACATTTTTAAAACTTTAATTTCAATTGTTTTCACTTTTTGTTTGCTTTGTTTCATTTTCCCTTGGTTGGACAAATACTAAATGATTTCATATGCACTAAAAAGTTACTTCAACAATGACTCTGTATAGTTTGACAGCTTTTCTGATTTAAGGAGAGGAGCTAAAATGGTGTGACTCTGGAATGTGGGATGTCATATATAAATGTGGGTAAGTTTAGGCACAAATATATTCCAAATACCTCCTCTCAGAGGATCATTACTTCTTCAACCTCTACTCCCCAGGAACTACTTAATATGGTAGGGGAGTGGTGCTGGCCTCTTAAGTCCAGTAGATTTTAGTGCAGATAGTAACTTTGATGCCCTTATGAGGATAACTGTAGGAACACATTTGTTTGTTATTGGAATAGGATATGTTCATAATTTATTTGGGTGGGTGATGGGATATATACAGAAAAAAAACCCATGCTTCTCAATGCAGTTTGTTTTGAAGAGATGGTGTAGAGTAAATATTAATACTTCATATGAGATAAATTTGTTTTACTTTCACTAAGTCCATTATTCCCACAAATTGTTTTACATCCCTGAACTTAAGTTCCCTTCTTAAAGAAAATCAAGGAAAGAAAACTTGGAAGAGGTAAACATTAAATACTCTGACTGTAAAACTGTTGTTTCTGACACATTAACTTTTCTAGTCAAATATTCATCACATTCAACAAATAGATTTAACATTTGTTGGATGGGTTTTACAATAGTACTGAGAAGTAACAAATTTAACATTTGTTTTAAATTTTATATCAAGAAGAGTTTTAATATCAGATCAGATCAGTCACTCAGTCATGTCCGACTCTGCGACCCCATGAATCGCAGCACGCCAGGCCTCCCTGTCCAACACCAACTCCCGGAGTTCACTGAGACTCACGTCCATCGAGTCAGTGATGCCATCCAGCCATCTCATCCTCTGTCGTCCCCTTCTCCTCCTGCCCCCAATCCCTCCCAGCATCAGAGTCTTTCCCAGTGAGTCAACTCTTCACATGAGGTGGTCAAACTATTGGAGTTTCAGCAAAAAAAAAAAAGGCCATATTACCCAGCAAATCCACTAACAAAATCATTATGTCGAAGAGATATTTACACTGTCATGTAAATTGTGCACTGTGTGATTGCATAGTTAATACATGAAAATAGCCTAAGTGTTGACAGATACATAGATAAACAAATTGTGATACATACACACACAAACATACAACCAGAATATTATTCAGGCATAAATAATTAAACCTTGAAAATTCATGAATGTTTCAAGAACAACTGAACTTATTTCAATTGATATTATGTCTGTGAGGTTAATTCATATTGTTGTACACAGCTTTTGATTTTTATTCTTATTGTTATATACTACTATTATGGAAATATACCACAGTTTATTTATCCATTCTACTGTTGATAGGCATCACTAATAGTGAAGTTTGCAGTTTTGGCCTACAACAAACAGTGATGCCATAAATATTCTAGTTCCTATACTTTTGTAAACCCGTTTATGTATTGGGTATATACCTAAGAAGGAAGGAAGAAAACAGAGAACAAAATTATATAGTTCTAAAATGAAATGTCTTTAAAATATAAATAATAGATCACACAGTGTCACATGGCCATCTGCTAAAGCAAATGATCTGAAATATTTTCCATTAGATATCACACATGACTCTACTGATGTTCAAAGAATGAAGATTTAACCAAATAGACTCAAGTGAAATTAAACACATCTTTGTCTGTCTTTGATGATTCAAATGTACCCTGGAAGGACCTTACATGTATAAATAAAAGCTGTTGATTTTGGACTGTCACTGTGGTGAGAGACTGTTTAGAATAGATCAACTTCAGCAGACTGCATTATATAAACTGAAAAAATCCAACTCTGGGGGAATTTTTTTTAGAGCACTTAAAGTTTTGTCTTTTCATCTTTATATTCATTTAAGAAAACAATTTTTATGAAAAGAATTGGCTATGAAAAGAATCTTTTAATCAAGAAATTTGTTTTATTTTTTTAAAAAGCCTCTTTACCCATAAAAATAAACTGAATTACAATATACTTACATTAACATCCATGGATTATTAGTTTATGACTCAATGGATTTTCTCAAACTAAGCATACTGGGTAACCAGCACTGAACTGAGATACAGAAGTAGATCATGAAGACTATTTCCAAAGCTGCTGTATGCTCCTTTTCAGTCAGTATCTCTCACATTCTGAGTCATTGCTTTCTTGATTTTCAGTGGCACAGATTAGTTTCTTCTGATTTGTATTTTATATACAAGAGAAGATAAGAACATAGGTTTTTATAATTTCTTTCAATCGACATTATATCTGTGAGATTCATCCATATTGTTGTATGTAGCTTTCAGTTTTTATTCTCATTGTTACATACTTTTATGAAAGTGAAAGAGGATAGTGAAAAAGTTGGCTTAAAGCTCAACATGCAGGAAACTAAGATCATGGCATCCGGTTGTCCCATCACTTCATGGCAAATAGATGGGGAAACAGTGGAAACAATGAGAAACTTTATTTTTTGGGCTCCAAAGTCACTGCAGATGGTGATTGCAGCCATGAAATTAAAAAAACGCTTACTCCTTGGAAGGAAAGCTATGACCAGCCCAGACAGCATATTATAAAGGCAGAGACATTACTTTGCTGACAAAGGTCCATCTAGTCAAAGCTATGGTTTTTCCAGTAGTCATGTATGAATGTGAGAGTTGGACTGTAAAGAAAGCTGAGTGCCGAAGAATTGATGCTTTTGAACTGTGGTATTGGAGAAGACTTTTGAGAGTCCCTTGGACTGCAAGGAAAGAGAACCAGTCCATCCTAAAGGAGATCAATCCTGGGTGTTCATTGGAAGGTCTGATGTTGAAGCTGAAACTCCAATACTTTGGCTACCTGATGTGAAGAGCTGACTCACTGGAAGAGACCCTGATGCTGGGAAAGATTTAGGGCAGGAGAAGAAGGGGATGACAGAGGATGAGATGGTTGGATGGCATCACCGACTCAATGGACATGAGTTTGGGTGGGAGCTGGAGTTGGACAGGGAGGCCTGGTGTGCTGCAGCTCATGGGGTCGCAAAGAGTAGAACATGACTGAGTGACTGAATTGAACTGATGCCACAATTTACATATCCATTCAGTTTTGATAAACATCATTAATAGTGAGGCTTTCATTTTTTTGGCTATTATAAACAGTGATACTATAAACATTTTGTGTTTCCCAGTTGGTGCAGTGGTAAAGAATCTGCCTGCCAATGCAGGAGATGTGGGTTTGATCCCTGGGTCAGGAAGGTCCCCTGGAATAGGAAATGGCAACCCACTCCAGTATTCTTGCCTGGAAAATTCCATGGACAGAGGATCTGGCAGGCTATAGTCCTTGGGATTGCATAGAGTTAGACATGACTGAGCACACATGAACATTTTAGTACCTGTGCTTTTATCAATGTAAACCTATTGTATAGTAGGTCCTTACCTAGGAATGGAATTGAAGAGTTTTATGTATCTGTTTGTTCAGCTTGAGTAGATAGTTCAAAAAGTTTTTATAAAGTGTTTAAGTATACTTACTGTCAGAATGGGCTTCCCAACTGGCTCAGTGATAAAGAAACCTGCCTGCCAGTTCAGGAGATGCAGGAGAAATCGGTTTGATCCCTGAGTTAGGAAGATCCCCTGGAGGAGGGCATGGCCACCCACTTCAGTATTTCTGCCTGGAGAATCCCATAGAGAGAGGAGCCTGGTGGGCTGCAGTCTGTAGAGTCTCAAAGAACTGAACATGACGTAAGTGACTTAGGACGCACGCACTGTCAGAATATGAGAGTAGAGGTTGTATCCCATCTTTCCCCAAATTTGGCATTACTTCTCTTTTGCTCTGTCTATTCTAATAGATATGTACTGGTGTCATTTTATTTGCATTTTTCTGCTGCTTAATGAAGTTAAGCATTAAAAAAAAAGACATATCTTTTGGCCATTTGGGTTTCCTCTTTTGTGAAGGGTCTATTCAACTCCTTTCCTAATCTTCTATTGTGTTACCTTGTTTTTTTCATTGATATAATTCACATGCCATAAAAATCACCATGTTGAAGTATACAATTAGTGGTTTTTAATTTATTCACCAAATTATGTAAACATTACCGCAATGAATTTCAGAACATTTTATCACCCCAGAGAAACCCCATGCTTATTAAATATCATTTCACCTATCCATTCTTAGCCCTAGCCAACACTGTGGATTTTTGGTTTCTGTGGATTTGTCATATATAGACACGTATAAGTGAACTTATAAAAGGAGGTGTCCACTCAATACAGTTAATTTCACCATATTTTTTTTTCTGGTCAATATAGATTAGTATTTTCAGAATAGTAAAATCCTATAATACCATTCTATAAAAGGTTTTAAAGAACAAGGGTTAGCTATTGTAACTTATTGGTTCTTTCCTTAATATTACTACTCGTTTTACTATGTCATGTTCTCCCCATACTGAGATTTCTCTATAGTATATTTATCCATAGTACAATATTTGGTCCCTGGCTTCTCTTATTTTCAGTACTTGGAAATTTTCAGTTATTTTGCTATAGAATGAATTGAATATATTTACTTTCTGATCTGCCTTTAATTGTACATTTGAAGAAGCTGAAGCAAAAACCTCAAGAACTCATTATTGTGGTTTAATACTCAACAAATATGGGGAAAAGAATTAACTTCATTCAAAATAACCACCTGAGGTTTTATGAGCAGGAAATTACAAAAAAAAAAAAAAAATTGCCAAAATTGTTTGAAAGAAATTAAAGGTTTGCAGTAAGAGCTCCTGCAGGTTATGTTTCTTAGGACTTCTATTAAATTCAAAGAATATTTGAAAGGAAGCCATAATTGGCAAATTTAAGTGAAGTGTAACAAAATAATTCAAAAACAGGTTTGACCAGTTCCTTCCCCTGCTTAGACGTTGCCTACCACTGTGGTCTTGAGTACCTGCTGTTTATATATTGCAGCAGAGCTAATTAAATAATGGAATGGAACACTTTTCATATTATGGCATCTGAGAATAAAACGAGCTTAAGACATAATAGAGTTGCTCTGTATGGGTGGGCTGTGCTTGAGAGGACAGAGTCGAAGCTCTGATGACAAAACGCCTTGGACTGAAACTCTGCTGTCTTAGCAAAGTAGGATCTAGTGCTTGAGAGAGGCGTGCTATGTAAGGTCAGCCTTGCATTTCCTACTTCATTAGAATCTCAAAACTAAGTCATCCATCATCCCCTATTAATTTCTCTATGTTAAAAGTTAATGTCCTTAACATTGCTGTCCCAAGTTTACTTATTCAAACTCACTTCTATCCTCCCTATACACACCCACTCTTCCAGAAAGAAAATGTCACTGAGTGTCCTCAAACCAACGAAGATATCTTATGCCTTCATGCCTTTCTTTGCAGACAGTTTTCTCAATAACTACTTCTTCCTGTCTACCTCTGCCTGGTAAATTCCTATTAATATTTTAAGCCACAGTTCAGATATCATCTTCTCTTTGCAGTAATAGGCAATTCCTTTGCTCCCTCCTCTTAGTTCCCATACCTCTATTGGTGTATTTGTGTCATTAAAATACACACATGTACACACACACGCGCGCACACACACTGCATCTTATCTGCTTATTTACATGTCTATCTTCAGTGCTGGATTTGTGAAGTCTTCGACTGTAAGATTAAAAAAAAACCTCATTTCTCTATTTCTGCTACCTTGCATAGTTCATGGTCTAGATTAAGTGTACTAGATATGTTTGCTGACTTAGTTAAAAATTATTTGTGTTGTTGTTGTTAAGTCACTAAGCCTTGTCTGACTCTTTGCAACTCCATGAACTGTAGCCTATCAGGCTCCTTTGTCCACAGAACTTTCCAAAGAACCCTGGAGTAGGTTGCCATTTCCTTCTCCAGAGGATCTTTGTGACCCAAGGATTGAACCCAGGTTTCTTGTGTCTCCTGCATTGACAGGCAGATTCTTTACTGCTTAGCCACCAGGGAAACCCCAAGTTAAAAACAAACAGAGACAAATTCTGACGATACTCAAACTATCCTTAAACACACCTTAAATAAACCTGCAGTGTTTCAAAGATTATAAGCCTGGAGTCAGTTTTCCGGCTATGGAAGGCAGAAAAAAGAAAAGTTTTAACCTGTTTTCCTTCTTCAAAATCTATTGAGAGCATCAGTGGTACAAGTATTGGCAACAACCAGAACACGCCACCAGTAGCTCTGACCACTACCAAATGTGAGCCAGAGAATAGCCTGAGAGATGAAGCTACATAGAAAAAAAAAGGGGGAGTGGGGCTTCCCTTGTAGCTCAGATGGTAAAGAATCTGCCTGCAAATGCAGGACAGCCTGGTTCAATCCCTGGGTCAGGAAGTAAAAGCAGGTGTTGCAGTGAGGGCAGTTTATCTCCTCATCCCTGAAGTAGAATGAGGACATCTGAGCTCTAAGATTATACAGAGTTAGGAGACATCTGTGTAGAAAGCTAATTCATTCTCATAACATGGCAGTGAACATGATGCTAATGGAGAAAACATGGTAGTCATTTTTATTGTCTGTAACTGAACTTCTATGCAAAGGAGAGTCCTGGATGTCAAGAGGGGTGAAGAGAGGAGAGGAAGCAGCAATCACCAGATCAATGAGCTACACCCCTCTAGTGGTGGAGATGGTTTAGTCGTTAAGTTGTGTCTGACTCTTGTGACCCCATGGATTGTAGTCCACCAGGCTCCCCTGCCCATGGGATTTCCCAGGCAGAAATACTGGAGTGGGTTGCCATTTCCTCCTCCAGGAGATCTTCCCAACCCAGGGATTGAGCCTAGCTCTCCTTGCATTGCAGGCATATACTTTTTTGGCTGAGCCACCAGGGATGCCCAGCTAGCACTGCTTAAATGCTGATAATTGGAGGAGTGAGGATGGGGCTGGGCTTGTGTCAAAATGAAATAGCCAACTTAGTAAGAGGTTACTCAGGACAAAAGAAATCAAAGTTGGTGCCCCTTCTCCTTTTTGTTGCATTATATGTTCATGTGACAGTATGTATCACACAAGCTGTCATGGTTTGAACATAACTCCTAAGTGGGGAGATAAAATCCATGGCCTTAAAAATGGAAACTACAAGAGAAGAGAAAGATACTTAAAGAACACACAATATGGGACAATTACTTGTAGGGGGAAAACAAGATATTAGACAAAAATTCTTCAAGTTCAAAGAAATTGCAAAGAAATGTGACCTCTCTTTTAAAAAGGAGTGACAAGATAAAGATATTATAAAACATAAAATTATTGAAACCCAACTAGAGATTATGGTTATGATACAGGCTTGAAAGAATCACTTAAAGGAAAGAGAAAGTAATAAAGATAAAATTGACTATATGTGAAAATAGTCAAAGTAAAATGAAGCATGACTGGAGTTTTGAAGAATATGAAGAACACAAAAATACTCGAAGATGTAAAGAGGAAAACATCCTGGAACTAAAGACTATAATCCACACACTGCAAGACCATACCGGGTCTTAAAAAATTTATTCCAACACTTTTGAATGTAGTAGAAGTGGAACAAAAGCTAAGTGAACTAATTTCTTCATCTTTAATGCTAGAAGTACAAGTACATTGTCTGAAGTAGTTTAAATTATTTAGTCTAAGGATGATGTGAAACTCTTACTATTTATCAAAATTTTATCTGAACTTTACAGAGATTGTTTATAAAATATTTTATCTGTGAAAGAAAAATTTACTTGTATCTTACCAATATTTTCAGGGTCTCCAAGTTTATATTGCTTTGGTTAAAAATAAATTAATTTTATTAAAATAACTTTTAAATATAGCATAATGCAAAATTTAAAGGTCATTTACTTATCTATCAGCCTGTCCACTAACATTTATTTAATATACCTACTTAGCTGTATGTCTTTACATCTTTATATATGTGATTTGAGAAATGCCTAGAATCGGGTTCATTCCATGTTTGTCGTGGTGATTTCTTATGAGAGAATTTAGAGTCCACTGGGGAAATGTTTTTGATTGCTTCTTTGTCTTTTTTGCATTTGTTAATATTAACATTTATTATTTCTAAAAGCATTTTAAGAAGTATAGGGTATATACTTTTATTGGGATATTTAAAAAACTAGATTGTGGCTAATTTTGGCCTCACTCTAACATGTTTTTTTAAACGTTCTTTATTATAGTATTTCCTAGAGTATGTAACACACACAAATAAGTGATATGAAAAAGCTCTTGTCATAAAAATAATTTGAGAAAATGAGAAGAAAACCAGCTAGTTTTCTTTAAAGCATGATTATTGACATATCAATGCTATTGTTTTTTAAGATACTACAACAGGGAACAAATTGTATGCAGTATTTCACAAACATATTTGTGAAACACATTTCTTATTTTACTCTTTCAAAGTTTTTCCTGGAACTAATGTGAAGTCTCTATTAATGTTTATTTTGGTTTGAAATCCTATGTCCAAGATACTTATTAGTCCTTAAAGTACTTTTTTTATTGAGTGAAAGATTCTTTAAATTTTACAGTGCTTTGTAACTTTCAAAATTTTCACACACATGATTTCATATAATCCTATAATAATCCCCTTGTCTTCCCTCTACCCCTATATTGCCTCTTCTCCCTCTCCTTACTCCACTGATAACCACTAGCTTATTCTTTGTATCTAAGAGTCCACTTCTTTTTTGTTTTATTCACTAGTGTGTTGTGTTTTTTTGATGCACATATAAGTGATGAGAACCCCATGAACAGTATAAGTGATATCATACAGTATTTGTCTTTCTCTGACATATTTCACTTAGCATAATGCCCTCCAAGTCCATCCATGTTTCTGCACATAGCAACACTTCATTCGTTTTTTATAGCTGAGTAATATTTCTTTCTATATGTGTGTGTGTGTGTATGTGTGTGTGTGTGTGTGTATATATATATATGCATACATACATACTGCTTTTTCTTTATCCATTCATCTGTTCATGCACACTTAGGTTGCTTCCTTGTCTTGACAGTTGTAAATAATGATGATACAAACATTGGGTTGTGTGCATCTTTTTGAATTAGTGTTTTTCTTTTTTTAGAATATACACCCAGTGGTGGAATTCTGGGGTTCAGGTTTTCGTTGTTTGAGAAACCTCCATATTGTGTTTCGCAGTGTCTGTACTAATGTGTATTTCCACCAACAGTGTGGCACTGTCCCCTTTTCTCCACATCCTCTTCAACAATTGCTTTCGTGTTCTTTTTGATGATAGCCACTCTGACAGGTGTGAGGTGATAGCTCATTGTTGTCTTGCTTTGCATTTTCCTGATGAGTAATGATGTCAAGCAGCTTTTCATGCACCTGATGGCCATCAGCATGTCTTCTTTGGAAAAATGTGCATTCAGTTCTTCTGCCATTTTTTTTAAAGGGTAGGTCGTTTATTTTTTTTTTGATGTTGAATTGTATGAGCTGATTATATATGTTGGATATCAAGCACTTACCACTCATATCATTTGCAAGTATCTTCTCTCATTCAACATTCAATACAGATTTTTTGATAGTTTCCTTTGCTATGCAAAAACTTTTAAGTTTTATTTCATCCCATTTGTTTATTTTTGCTTTTATTTTCTTTGCTTTAGGAGATAGATCCAAAGAAATATTGCTGAAATTTATATAAGTTTGCTGCCTAAGTTTTCCTCTAGGAGTTTTAATGGCATCTGTCCTACATTTAGGTCTTTAATTCATTTTGAGTTTATTTTTGTATTAGTATTTTTTATATTAAGGACTTATATACTTTAAAAATGACAGAGAACATAGCTTTACCTTAAAATATTATATAGCCATTAAATAATTTTGCAAAGATTTTTGATATGTTAAAAAAATTTTGCAATAGAAACTGGTTCAATTAAGGAAAAAATTAAAAACTGGAATAAAATATGCCAAAGCCGTAATATCAATTGTCTTTTAGTGTCAGAAAGAGTGATATTTTACCCCTTCTTTTACTGTTCAAACTTTCCAAGCATTTTCAATGTCCATGCATTATTTCAAATAAAATAATACATTAGCACTGAAAAACAAGTATGAGAACATTTTATACATCCACTTGCTACATCTTCACAAATTTAAACAAGATGGGAAAACTCAATGCTGTGATCTGCACTGTGCCTCTTGTGCTCAGTTAATTATCTGAACATACAATTGAGAGAGGGACTATGTTCTTTAAGTAGTATTAGTTCAAGTGCTGAGTTAATTCTATGTGAACTGCTTTTAGTGACTGAGAATGGATGACTGCTTTTTAATGAAATCAGTATTTCCTTGTATTATTTATAATTTTTATTTTGTTATACCTTAATAAGCTACAAAGTTTCTTTTTCTCTTTCTCACAAACTGGTCAGAAGACATTGTGATTCTGGCATTTGTGCAGTGGACCCAGAAGGAATGGTTGGAATGAGTGAGTGAAGATTGTTTAGCTCCTGCATCATGCTGCATCACAAAAGGCATTTTGCAGTTAGCACCAGACACCATGGTTTTCCACAGATCACAAATCCCAGAATATGTTAAACTCACATCAGACTGTTCTAGTTATAGCATTTATTGCCTGTGAAGAAGCTTCATGGTTCCCTACATATATGTCTCAATTGTGTAACTGTGAGGTCATTCATTGCTACCCCTGGAAGTCATATGTAGTCTGCTTATGAAGCTATGACAAACCTAGACAGTGTATTAAAAAGCAAAGTCATCACTTTGCTAACAAAGGTCCATCTAGTCAAAACTATGGTTTTTCCAGTAATCGTGTATGGATGTGAGAGTTGGACCATAAAAAAGGCTGAGCACTGAAGAACTGATGCTTTTGAATTGTGGTATTGCAGAAGACTCTTGAGATTCCCTTGGACTGCAAGGAGATCAAACCAGTCAGTCCTAAAGGAAATTAACCCTGAATATGTGGTCATGTATGGATGTGAGAGTTGGACTGTGAAGAAGGCTGAGTGCCAAAGAATTGATGCTTTTGAACTGTGGTGTTGGAGAAGACTCTTGAGAGTCCCTTGGACTGCAAGGAGATCCAACCAGTCCATTCTGAAGGAGATTAGCCCTGGCATTTCTTTGGAAGGAATGATGCTGAAGCTGAAACTCCAGTACTTTGGCTACCTCATGCAAAGAGTTGACTCATTGGAAAAGACTCTGATGCTGGGAGGGATTGGGGGCAGGAGGAGAAGGGGACGACAGAGGATGAGATGGCTGGATGGCATCACTGACTCGATGGAAGTGAGTCTGGGTGAACTCCGGGAGTTGGTGATGGACAGAGAGGCCTGGCGTGCTGCGATTCATGGGGTCGCAAAGAGTCGGACATGACTGAGTGACTGAACTGAACTGAACTGATTCATTGGAAGGACTAATGCTGAAGCTGAAACTCCAATACTTTGGCCACTTGATCAAAGAGCCAACTCATTGGAAAAGACCCTGATGTTGGGAAAGATTGAAGGCAAAAGATGAAGAGGGTGGTAGAGAATAAGATGGTTAGATAGCATCACCAACTCAATGGACATGAATTTGAACAAATTCCAGGAGATAGTGAAGGAGAGGGAAGTCTGGCATGTTGCAGTCCATGGAGTCAAAAAGAGTTGGATGTGACTGAGTAAACAACAACAATGTGATGTTTTTACTATGCCCCAAGGTCATATGAATTTTGATATTTAAACCAAAATATACTTAGAGGTTTTGTGAGAGGGATAGCATCTTTATAGTTCACTTATCAACATTTTTCTGGCTAAGTATGAGTTTGAGATAGCTCTAAGTATGCCTTCTTACAAGACACTGGTGTAGTAAATGTCTCCCTCTGAAACAGAGAAATGTGATCAACTTTTTAACTTAGACTTAGATCATGTGCTCCATTCAGAGTAGATTCTCACCCATATCTGTTAAAGTTAGATTCCTATGTGAAAAACAGGGTCTCCAAATCACAACAGTTTTAGAAACAAAGCATTATTCAAGTTTGTTCCTTATATTCAAGTCTTGAGGCAGATGAGGGCTGATATGGCACTCCTGGTCTACAAAGGCAACACTGAGTTTCCTTTCAGCATTGCTTTTGGGTGTCTCTGACATAGCATGTTCATACTAATTGTGTAAATGTACAGCCAGAGCTCCAGCCATCAAATCTACATTCCAGGTAACAGGTTTGAGGAAAGGGAGAAACATTAACAACAGTATGGGGCAACTTCTCTTTTAAAAAGTTTTCCAAATGCTGCCACTCAGTACTTTCGCTTCCATCCTCTTCCAGTTTTGTTCGATGGCCACGTATACCATCAGGATAGTATTTATTCTGCGTGACCAACTGCCTAGCTAAAAAATCAGATGTTCTATGTTAAAGGGAAAAACACTATTTCTATCAGACTACCTGCTAAGAGTTAAGGGGAGGAGTGGGCCACAGAATGAAATGGATAATATATCAGGAAACAAAGAAATAAATACAGGGAGCAAATAGATTTCTAGTATACTGAAAATAAGACTAAAAAATATGAATGATAATAAAGAGAGGGACGAAATACTTGGTTCTACAGGGCAAGACTGGGGACAAAGGAATGGCAGAGAAGAGAAAACGGGCTTTCTATTAAATTTTCAGTAACTGTATTGTATGAGTATTAGCAGATTTTTGTATCTGATCCCAATATATCCCTTAACTTGCCCATAAGTTACAGATTTCCCATTACAGTACTAAATACAGTTAACATTTTCCGTAAGAGCACAAACTTGCTTATATTGCAGATGGAAGTATATTCAATTATTAACTAACTTTTACAATACTTCACTTCTTTTTCAGTTGATGTATTTCCTTTTGATATGAAGATATCAGTTTGTTCCTTACTCAAGTTTGAGGATTTAATTTCTTAAAGGGAAAGTTGATTTTGTAAAAAGGAAGATGAAAAAAAAGATAAAAAGCAGCTGCTGTTATATAATAACTTTATTGTCTAAATCTCAGTCATCCATGAAAAATTGAAAATTTTCACTCTTACAATGAGAATAGGGAGGCAGGAGAAAATATTGAGTTGTCCCCCTCAAAATAGGAGATCTAAACACTGGCCTTAGCTGTTTCTGTTCTAGAAAATTTTCCCATGAAAAGATTTTTCTTTGGAAAGAAGAACAATTCATGGGTTATACTTTTGATTTGTATCTAAAAGCTATCACTTTGCCCCAGGTCATTTAGATTTCTCTCATAGTTTTGTGTTTATCCTTTAGTATCTTTGCAGGAGACTGGTTCCAGGACACCTATCCCCCCATCACAGAGACCAAAATGCAAGGATGCCCAAGTTCCTCATATAAAATGGCATACTATTTGTATATAACCTAGGCATGACCCTCCCCAACATATACTTTAAATCATCCCTAGATTTTTAATACTCTTAATGCAATGCAAATGCCATGTAAATAGTTACCAGTGTGGCAAGTTCAAATTGTGGAACTTTCTTGAATTTTTAAAATATCTTCAGTCTGAAGTTGGTTGAATCTGAGGATGCAAAACCTATTGATAATAGAGGCCAATTACATCAGACATTCTTTTGTGGGAATTTTACAAAAGTACTAGTCATTTTCTATAGCTGTGGTTTTCAAATGGAGTGAATGTGCCTTCCAGTAGACATTTGACAAATCCTGGAGACATTTGAGATTGTCAGAACCGGGGGTTGCTAATGCTAGTGAGCAGAGGTTCACAGTGCACCTGACATTTTCCCCTTCCCTACTATCAGTGAGGAATGATCCAAATGAAATGTCAGTAGTACAGGGTTGTAAAACCGTGATCTATATGAGTTCATTTGGAAGAAAGAATATTCCCTATTTACACTAAAGCTATACCTCCATATATATATATATATACTTGATTTTTAAAAATAATACCTGCTATGATTAAATTTGTACAACCCTAAATCAAGGGTTGTACAAGATGAATTCCATGCAAGGAATGGAATTCATGAATATAAAAATCATGAAATTAGAAGGCTGTCTATGAATTTATAAATTGGAAGAGAAAGATTACATAGGTGTACATCTGCCTATTTTAAGGGGTAAGTCCATACCATTTATTTGTCTAGAGGATTTGCTGTTCAGTCACTGAGTCATGTCCAACTCTTTGTGACCCCATGGACGGCAGCACTCCAGGCTTCCCTGTCCTTCACCATCTCTCAGCGCTTGCTCAAACTCATGTCCATTGAGTCGGTGATGCATTCCAACCAGCTCATCCTCTGTCATCCCTTTCTCCTTCTGCCTTCAATTTTTCCCAGCATCAGTGTATTTTCCAATGAGTCAGCTCTTTGTATCACGTGGTCAAAGTATTAGGGCTTCAGCTTCAGTCCTTCCAGTGAATATTCAGGATTGATTTTCTTGAGGACTGACTGGTTTGATCTCCTTGCAGTCCAAGGGACTCTCAAGAGTCTTCTCCAACACCAGTTTGAAAGCATCAATTCTTCAGCGCTCAGCTTTCCTTACGGTCCAGCTCCCACATCCATACATGACTACTGGAAGAACCATATCTTTGACTAGACGAACCTATTTTGGCAAAGTAATGTCTCTGCTGCTTAATATGCCATCTAGATTTGTCATAGCTTTTCTTCCAAGAAGCAAGTGTCTTTAATTTCATGGCTGCATTTAATTAATTTAAATTAATTTCTTTAATTTCATTAAATTCTTTAATTTAATGTCAGAGAATTCTTGTGTATTAATCAGCAGTTTTCTTACCTCCAGTGAGCCACACTACTGTTTCAAGTACTGTTTCCCAGCACATTCCCTAACTGTACTGTATTAAGGCATTACATTCATGGAAATAAAGTTTAAAGATTCCCAGTGGAATCCCCTATAATTAATATAAATAATATCAACAAGTAAAGTTCCTTTTGGAGAGCCTGTGATTTAAGAAACCAGATTTCCCACCTTAACAAACATTTCTACAATTTACACAGGAATACAGTAAATATTTTTTGTGATACATGTTGCTTTGGTATTTAGTGCAATGACATACTCTCTACGGTTAACAATGCATTTCCTTAAAATTTGTTCCTTGCCTCTTTTCCTATCTGAAAATGACATTACTATCTATCCAAGTCACCTCACGGGAGACAGTAGAGAAAAATCTCCCTCATTTCTTCAACTCCAATCATTTTGCAGTTCTGTCCATTCTACATCCTAAATTTTGTTTGAATCTCTTCCTCTGTTTTCAATCCCTTGTGCAATTTTTTTTCAGTTCAATATCTCACTTTCAATTGAAATACCTCCTTAATGGACAGCAAACCCTATCTCTTATTTTAGGTCTGCTCTATTCCATTTCATTCTACATACACCTGCAGAGCCATCCTTCTAAACTGCAGATATGACCAGGTCACCTTCCAGTTTAAAACACTGAAGGGTCTCTTTCTGTTACTTACTTGCTAACATTCCCCCTTCTGGCTTTGTCTCCTGTTATTGCTACCCTTTCTGGAGGTAAGACTTTAATTACATTGATTTCTCACCATTCCTTTATATGCATTTTTGACTCTGTCCCTGTGTTGCTTGAATAATTTTCCCTCTCTTATTGAACACCAAGGAAGCTGACTTCCAAGTCTCCCACAATTCCTTCAGGCAGAGGTCATTGTTCTCTAATTTCTGCTCAAAAATCATTTGGTACTTCCTTTAATATCTTCACCTTTGTTTTCCAAAGGCCTTGAGCCATTCATGCACCTATGAACATTTCCAATAAATGTTTCTGTAATGGGACTGACAATACTGTGTAAAATTCAAGACGTTGCTTGGTACTGGAACATCGTAGTCAAACCTGTCTTTGTTGGCCAGGCTAAATAATGGAGGGATGATGAATTCATGGGGTGGGGGGGATGAAATAAAAATTTTACTATCAGCTCTTAAAAATTGTAACTTTTATTTTAGCTCTCTAAAATACTATTATGAGTAGTATAGAACATTGTTCTATGTAAGAACAAGTATTATGTAGTATTATCTACTTGTTCAAGTGGAACAATTTTTAACTGCAATTCTTATTGCTATTAATGAAAGAATATACAGTAGCTTCATTGCAGTTAATTGCGGAGGGTAGGAGTTCACAAGTTTTAAGTTGGGTGAATGAACAAAGTAACACCATTTAGCTTTTTGTTTTAAGACATTGAATGACCCTGAGTCCAGGGATGATGCTAAATAGCCTATAATGCACAACATAACCTCCTGACCCGGAAGAAATAATTATACAGACTAGAATGTTAGTAATGCCAAGGATACTAAACATTGCACATATTTTATTAAAGATGAACCTGGAGGCTGTTGAAATGTACGGGGCTGTTTATATTCACACTAAATTGCCTCAAGCTTCTAAGTTTTTATTGTACATACCATGAGGCCTTTTTAAAATTACACCCATCTCCACCCCTGAATCCAGTTTATCCAGAAGCACACTGGCTTCTGGGCCTCTACTAAAGTTAGAATTCCACTGACAATGCAGAATTGAAAGTGCAGAAATCATACATGTTGTCTGTACATTTTTCCTGAGGTGAAAGAGGGAACATTTGAATAGAATATATTAGACTTCAAAAGTGCCTTGAAAGCCAAATACTGAGACTATTTTTGGTTTAGTCATTATTGAAAGAATAATTGAATTCTAAATATAATATGTTAGTGATACTTTGATAGTATAGTTTACATCTTTTAGAATTAAAGAGATATGTCATTGAATTGTATTTGTGAAGTATCATGGCAAACAGTGTTAGGGTACCTGGGACATCTTTCTGATTAATTTCAAGTTTAATGGCAGTGAAGACAGCTTGTCGTTCAGTTACTTGTCTCATTTACTAAGGATCATCTGTTTTCTATTGATAATGTGAGTGTATACATTTGGATACTCAGTTTCTAGTTCCCAATGGTGGCAAGATTGAAGTAAAGGTAATAGGAAATTGACCTTTTCTCAAGTTAAGTGAAAAATATCCTAGATAACTTCCAATTAAAAAACTTGTAACATTCTCTTACTCCTCTCAAGATGAGCAGAAAAAAAGTTTGAGAAATTCCATATGCTGCATTTGCAAAAACTTTCCAGAAATACCATTTTATTATAGTTGGTGGAAGACATTTTGCCTATCCTTGAGCTTATAGTATTCAGTCCTGTGTGCCTAAAATGCAAAGCATTTTGGAAGATAAAAAATAACATTTAAAGAGAATATATTTTATTTTGCTTTACTTTTACTTTCTTTTGAGTACAATGTTTTAAAAAGGGAGATGGAGACTAGAGGTAGCCTCTGAGCATGGGTAACTAGATGTTTTTTTCAAGTCTAGTGACTTCAGCCTGCATGCACGCATGTGCATGCTCAGTCACACTCTTTGTGACGCCATGGACTGTGGCCTGCCAGGCTCCTCTGTCCATGGAATTCTCCAGGCAAGAACACTGGAGTGGATGGCCATTTCCTTCTCAAGGGTATCTTTCTGACCCAGGGATTGAACTTGTATCTCTTGCGTCTCCTACAATGGCAGGTGAGTTCTTTACCACTGCACCACCTAGGAATCCCAGTAACTTCAGAGACCTTAGTAACCCAAGAGAATCTCTGATTTCCTGTTCAGACTATAAAATTGCTTTATTCAGCAGATTTTTAATGGCTAACCTCCCTGTCCTTGACTTCTAACCCTACCTGTGCTTGGGGAAGAAAGACTAGTTAACTGATTATATGAGGTTAATAAAAATGCAACCCATTAAGTCCCACTTGCTGTTTCACAGACGGCATTCTATTATTTATTTAAAAGCCAGAAGAACTGCCATATCATAAAAATGAGAGCAGCATTTTATTGCTTGTCTGGAGAACTTAATTGTTGAAAAACATCAGCAGATATTAGAGGGGGAAGAATTGGTATCACTTGTTTCATGTAATAAATTAAAAACCTGAAACGAATGTGGTTTGACAGAATGTTTAAGCAAGGAGGAGGGAGCAGTGTTAGCATTTTAATTTTGTTTTGATTGAAGATACTTTCGTTCCACCATGAAAAAATCAGGCCATTCCTCCAGCATGCCTCATTTCCAGGGAAACCTGGTGAAATGTGCACATGTTAACATTAGTTTCAGCAGGCTTTAATGCACTTACACAAAGGAGTTTTGCCAAAAGAAGGGATAAATACCACAGCCATTCATTTCACAGTGCTCTCCAATCTGGCTGCAACTGTTTCTTTAAGCAGCAAGTCAGTGAATAAAAAAAAGGAAATTAAAAGGAGGGGCAGGAAAAAAGGGATTTAGGAAGAAGAGGGGTTTTAAAACCTTCTTGGCTTTGAAAAAAACAATTCAAAATCATTAGCATGAGTGATATTCCTGTTTAGCCTAGGCTAATGAAAACATTATGAAAGCAGAGAACTTTTAAAAACAAAATAAAACAATATAAACACAAAAACAATACTGTCCTCTGAATACCATTAGTGTAGATCAAGGGGAGCCAGGGTAAGTAAACATTCAGGTTTTAGAGTTAAATTCCACCCGCCCCCCAACTTCGTCAGATTAAGAAGTATATATCTTCATTTAGTGTGCTTTTCTGTGTTCACAGAAAAAGACTAAGTGTACTGCTGACTGTTTTTTCTATATTGATTCCTTAAGCATTTGTTTACACTTCTGTATTTTTTTCACCATACACTTTATTGCCCTAAAGTAATTACATATTAGAAAACATTTATAACACTTTGGTTGCAAAAATGGCCATTGTTGTTAATAAGAGCAGAAGGATGGTTATTTTGACTCTGGTTTTATTTCCTGAGAAATCCACTGCTGTGGCCTCATCCAGCTGTGGGAGGTGGAGCACCAGATGATGGCAAGTCTCCTGTGGACTTATCTGCCCCAAAGTATATTTGTCCAATGATTCTTTTTATGAAAGGAAATATGTCAATGTTGTAAAATCATTTTTACCTACGTTCTCATGTATTTTCTTTATCAGCTCTGGGAGGTACATGTTAATGTCATTCCATTTTTTTTAATTTATTAAAATATAGTTGATTTACAATATTGTGTTAGTTTTGTTGTACAACATGATTCAGTCATATATATACTTTTATTCATACTTTTTCAGATTCTTTATCTATATAGATTATTACAGAATATTGAGTAGAGTTCCCTGTGCTATAGTTTAGGTCCTTGTTGGTTATCTATCTCATATATAGTATTGTAAGTAACTACATATTAGATATATAAGTATATAGTACTGTGTGTTTGTTAATCTCAACTTCCTGATTTATCCCTTCCCTCCACGTTTCCCATCTGGTAGCCATAAATTTGTTTGCAATATCTGGAACTGCTTTGTCAATAACTTCATTTGTATCACTTTTTAAATTAGATTTCACATATGAGTTGGAAAAGGAAATGGCACCCTACTCCAGTATTCTTGCTTGGAGAATTCCATGGACAGAGGAGCCTGGCAGGCTACAGTCTATGGGGTCACAGAGAGTCAGACACAACTGAGTGACTAACCCACACACCACGTATAAGTGATACTGATACTATGTGATATTTGTCTTTGCCTGTCTGACTTTCTTCACCTAATAGGATAATCTCTAGGTCTATCAATGCTGCTGCAAATGGCATTCATGCTGTTGCTGGAAGGCGGACCCCTTCTAGGGCCCGAAACTGGGCTCTTGTCTAACACTCGGAAATGAATTGTCCGAGGAGACACATGTGCTGACAAAGCAAGAGATTTTATTGGGAAAGGGCATCCGGCTGGAGAGCAGTAGGGTAAGGGAACCTAGGAGAACTGCTCTGCTGCGTGGCTCGCAGTTTCGGGTTTTATGGTGATGGGATTAGTTTCCAGGTGGTCTTTGGCCAATCATTCTAATTCAGAGTCTTTCCTGGTGGTGCACGCATCACTCAGTCAAGATGGATGCTAGCGAGAGGGATTCTGGGAAGTGGACGGACATGCGGTGTCTCCTTTAGATTTTTCCCGAACTCTTCCAGTTGGTGGTGGCTTATTAGTTTCGTATTCCTTATCAGGATCTTCTGTCATAAAACAACTCATGCAAATGGTTACTATGGTACCTGGCCAGGGTGGGTGGTTTCAATCGGTGTGCTTCCCCTAACAATGGTATGCGATTTTTTTTTTTTTGACCGATGAGGAAATTTTGTCTCAAAATCTTTCTTGTCCTTAAAAGTACTGTGGTATGGAATTTAATTATGATCCTCAGACTCCAAAATCATAACATCATACCAGGCACTGTGTTTAGAATTTGCAAGAATTTGCTAGTTGATCAATCCATGCAGAGTTTAGCATTAGCCAAGTTGGTGGCAATCTTGAGTAATCTAGTGATTCATTTGTGCCCATAATGAGCAGAGGAAAAATATTTGTAGAAAGTATTCTTCAAGGTAATACTTCCATCTTCGACTGAAAGGATGAAATAAAAGTACTTTTTTTTTCACACAATTTACTCTTTTTCCTAAGGAAGACTTTAATTATGATATTTAATTGTATCATTTATATAGAAGTAATAATTTTTTTTTCAAAAGGTTGACAAAATTATCCACAGTCTATGGTAAGCTTTTAAGATATATTTTTGAAAGTCTTTTATGATATACATATATTGAAATAATTGTAAATATCTCATTAATATCTTATAGCATTACCACATTATAGTAACTTCACTATTATAAATAATATCTTTCAGAACACATAATTTCCAACATTAAAAACTATGTCATAAAATTGATTTCAACTGAATTAAATTAATTGGTAAAATAATTGAAAAACATCCTTTTCAAACTGATAGGATTCTACATAGATAAACACATGTGAAAAAAGAAATCTAAAGTTTAACATGATAACAAAGTGTTTTATGCTGTGTGGGTGCAGATATTCTATGGATAGGAAAACTTCTATATTTTTATTTATATTTATTGCTAATTTTCTTAGAGAATTTCCCCATATTCAGTTGTTCAGTACTTATATATTATGGGCTTCTGTGGTAGCTCATCTGGTAAAGAATCCACCTGCAATTCAGGAGACCCCAGTTCGATTTGTGGGTTAGGAAGATACACTGGAGAAGGGATAGGCTACCAAACTCCAGTATTCTTGGGCTTCTCTGGTGGCTCAGCTGGTAAAGAATCTGCCTATGATGTGGGAGACCTGGGTTTGATCCCTGGGTTGGAAAGATCCCCTGGAGAAGGGAAAGGCTACACACTCCAGTATTCTTGCCTGGAGAATTCCATGGACAGAGGAGCCTGGCTGGCTACAGTAGGTGGGGTTGCAAAGACTTGGACACGACTGAGTGATTTTCATTAACACTATATATTATACATGAATTTTACAAAGTATGTCCTTATTTCAGAAGGTAACGTTTGCATGGCTAGTTTACACACTAAATAAAGATTATATTTTTCTATGAAAAAAAAAATCTTAGCAAGTGGGCACTAATAATTTACTTACAATAAAGTGACCATTTGCTAAGATGTTGCCATGTCCTGTAAACATTTTAAGTATATGTTTAGCTTATTTATGTAAATAAGCTTATTTTATGTAAATCCTTATATAGGTATGTGCATTGTTCTTATGTAACTGCTTTTGAAGAAAAAAACGAAGATAACAGAACATAGTAATAGACAAAGCTAGACATGTGCTTGGGGCTATTCTGAATTTCAAAGCTTAACTCCTTAAGCTTGGAGTGGGGCCAATGAAACCGTCCATTTGGGACAACTTTCAATCATGGGTGTGTGACCATTGCAATTGCATAGGGCCATGTTTTCAGAAGCATCCTGCTCCTGCAATGTGCCCACATACTGCCTTAAGCTTGGGTTTAATGCTTTGCAGTCATTGTCTTGTAATTTTTATCTTTGAATTTGTGTTGCGTAAGTCGAGTCTGATAGGATAATAGAGAATGTTCTGGGGCTTGAAGCTTTCCCTCAGGTGTGGTTCTACATTCACCACCCACCAGGATGAGCTCCAGGCTACCCACTTCCTCCCACATGCCAAGATCACTGCCGCCCTTTGGCTTGGTGGAGGCCAAAACACTGGCAGCCGTGTGATGTGCTCTTATTTGCAG
Source organism: Bubalus bubalis (assembly GCF_019923935.1). Lineage (NCBI taxonomy): Eukaryota > Metazoa > Chordata > Mammalia > Artiodactyla > Bovidae > Bubalus > Bubalus bubalis. The sequence continues at coordinate 78,068,633 of NC_059165.1, forward strand.
GGCAAAGCTTGTGCGAGTCTGCATTCAACCTATCTCAGAAGAGCATGACAGTATATAGCACATGAAAGAAAGAAAGACTAGGGAGGAGAGGACAGAGCTTTTGTTCTTGCTTTTTGCACAAGGGACATTCATTCTATTTTTCACTGGACTCTGCATATTTTGGAACTAGACTTAGTAATTTAGAAATAGTATTATGGATGTCATGTCTGATACACTAGCTCAGATGAGAAGGGAAATTCTGAGGTGCATGATATTTTAGGGTATCAGGTATTTTAGAAAATGACATCTGGTCCTAAAGGCTTGAGTGTCGCTTCTCTAAACTGTTGCTTTGTCAGGCACACATGTACTTAATAAATATCCCCAGTAAGTCCAGCAGTACCTAGTTTGTTCAGTGTGTCCTGTTCATGGAATTACAGATTTCTTAGTCAGTATCTGCACTGCTCTGGGATATGAAAAACAGGAAAGCTATCAGAGAATCACACTTGTATTTTAGAAAATGCCATAGATAATTCATAAGAAGAAATTAGTTGTGCCAATGTAAAACATGATGCTGGAATTAGCAGTATGATTTTCTTCATATCAGAATAAACATTTTCAAGGTAATTTTCTCAGTATTCATAGTTTGTGAAGCATGAACTAAAATGTTACGCCAAACTAGCTAGATGTTTAATGAAACATAAAGATGACAATGAAGTACATCCATAACTGGCTTTTCCTAATTTAATTGCTTTAGACCAAGTTATATGTGTATCTGTGTAATAACTAAAACAATTCAACTTTTTATAACTTGGACCCAATACATGGGCAGAATATAAAGCGTACTACATGAGCGAGAGGAAATGTCACATAATGTTTTTAAAAGCCCACCTAGGTCTTTTTATCTATGTACTAGAATGCTTCATCTACATTCTCTTTCAAACAGGTAACACATTGCTTACCTATCTTTTGAGAAAAAGATTGCCTCAGAATTCTTATCATTAAAAGGTTTTTGAAACATTTTTTTTTTGCACATATTAAAAAAAAAAAAAAACAAACTCTGTCCAACTTCTTTTGCTATAGTGGCTTGTTCATTTTTATTAATTCTTTCTTAAAGAGTGTTATTTAATCTCATTCAAAATTCTCCCTTGCATCAGACTTTGTTATTGTAGGCATATCATGACTAAGACAACTCTGGCATCATCCAGAGGGGACTCAGGTGTTAGTTACATCTTCAGACTATAGGACAAGATGCAGGGGGTACACAGTTTTCCCTTAAACCTTCTCCTGACTATGCTTAGCCTTCTATACATCACAGAATATTGAAGCCAATTACATTTTTATAAATGCATGGATGAAAAAGAACCTCCATGTGTACAATACTCAGTACTGGTTTTAGGCTCAACTGGACAGTCAGTCTCACATGACCCTAATAGGCCACACTTGACAATGGTTCCATTAGAAGGCTATAATGCAATAAACAAAGTGAATCAGTTGGGCACAATCAGGTGATTCTTTAACATGGCAGTTCCCACAAGTGTCTAGGGCTAAAGTCTTTCTCCAGCACTGTGAAATGACAGCTCAGGTATAAATATGAGATCATGGGTAAGGATGAGACCTATTCTAATATTTTCCATGTCCCAAATAGGAGTTGGTATCTTTTATAATAGCCCATAAGCAAAAAAATATCACCAGTTACAAAAATGTATCTCACTCAAATTCCACAAGGTATTTATAGTCATCCACAGACCCCCCCAGACCAGATTCAGTTTACAAATCAGGGCTTATTTTTATGATAAGCAATGTAGCCTGATAATACAGCTGACATAGGTTTCCATGGAAACTAAGCTAGAAAGTTCTCTCAAGGTCATATTTCTTTTCATAAAGAAGGAAAAAATATTTTGCCATCCCTCCATTCATATTAGAAAACACAAATATTAGGAATTTGAATTACCAAACAGGCCTTATTCTCTGACTTACAATGCAATAAAATTCAAAATGACAGCTATAGTGTAACTCAGAAAATTGAAAAAAGAATAATAAAATGATCTCAAGAAAAGTAGATAAGAAAAACTAATAAAAACAAAAACAAAATTAACAAAAATTATCAAACTATGAAAGAAGATTTGATTAAAAATAATTTGTTTTATTTTGAAAAGAATGTCAACATAATTATTTTTGCCAAATGTCTAAAAAGTTAGGACTGGGGTTAACAAAAATACTGGACTGGGTGGTCTAAACAACAAACATTTATTTCTCACAACCGGAGGCCAGGAATCCAAGATCAAGGCATCTGCAGGTTCAGAGTCTGGTGAAAGCCCAATTCCTGGTTACTACTTCTCCCTGTACTTCTTAAGTGACAGAATTGGTGAGCGCTCTTTGTCGTCTTCTCTATAAGAGTACTAATCCCGCTGTGGATCATAGAGGATATGAAATGAGTCGCCAGTCCAGGTTCGATGCACAATACTGGATGCTTGGGGCTGGTGCACTGGGACGACTCAGAGGGATGGTACGGGGAGGGAGGAGGGAGGAGGGTTCAGGATGGGGAACACGTGTATACCTGTGGCGGATTCATGTTGATATTTGGCAAAACCAATACAATATTGTAAAGTTTAAAAAAAAAAAAAGTGTACTAATCCCATTTGTGAGGGTTCTGCCCTCATTACTTAGTCACCTCCAAAAGGCCACACCTCCGAATGGCATCAGATTGAGGATTAGGTGTCAATGTAATGAATTTTGGAGGAACACAACTACTCAGTCTATCATGCCACTGAAGATGAGGAAGAAAAAAATAAATGAGGAACTTTAGGAATCAGAAGGAAAAGCACTTAAAGAGTTTCTATGTTTCAGTGTAGGTAGAACAGTTAATTTTATAGAAAAACATAAATAACCAAAAGCCTCAAGAAACATTTTAAAAAAACAATAACAAGAGAAGAAAACAAAAAGCAGTCAAGACTTTCCCATATTATAGGCATAATAATAAAAAAATTTTATGAACCACTTCTATCACTGACACTGTTTTAACATTTTACTAGAGATTCTAAACAAATGAAAAAAGACAAAAATAAAAACCACAAAAGTTCTAAACTTTGAAAAGAAGATGAAACACTATTTATAGATGATATGATTACTTATCTTGATAATCCAAGGGAATTGGTGAAAACATATTAGTTTCCCTGGTGGCTCTGCTGGTAAAGAATCCACCTGCAATGTGGGAGACCTGGGTTCCATTCCTGGGTTGAGAAGATCTCCTGGAGAAAGGAACCTCTACCCACTCCAGTATTCTGGCCTGGAGAATTCCATGGACTGTATAGTCCACGGGGTTGTGAAGAGTTGGAAATGACTGAGCGGCTTTCATTTCACTTCACTTCATGTATTAGTACCAATAAGAGAAAGTAATTAAATTAGCTAGATATAAGGATATTTAAAAATTCAACATAGTCTTCTATACCAGTAATTAACACAAAATATTATTTAAGATATTCTATTAAAATAGAAACAACAGCTATATACTATGTAGGAATAAATTGAACAAGAAATGTTAAAGATGCCTATGAAGAAAATAGTACTGAGCAACCTAAACTGGAAGTCTAAATAGTTGGGATGATCCAATAAGTTCCTCCTATTAATACTTTAATATTGTAATAAAGATGTCAATTCTGCCCCAATTAGTTTATAAATCCCATGCTGACCCATAGAATTTTAAAATTTTGCTAAAAGAAAAAGACATCTGAATCTGAAATGTATACTGGAGATGACTAGTGTCTAGATATACATCATGTATGTATGTGAATTGTTTAATGATAACAATAGCATATCAAAATACAATAAGATTTAGATAATTCAGTAACCATAGTTAAAATAGTTGGCAATCCATTTGGAAAATATGAAGTTAGATTCATAAGTAATACTACAACAGACAAGTTAGATTCAACCAGGATGGACAATCTTTTTCTATAAAGGGTCAGATAGCAAATATTTCAGTCTATGTGGATCCTACTCTGTTTTACAAATAATCATCTCTATAGTGATAGTGATAGTGAATTTGGCTTAAGGTTGTAGTGCTGACCTTGATTTAGTCTCACCAGAGCCAGAATGTCCATACTTGGAAATTGGTTAGACCATCTACTTCATTAGGGGCTTCCCTGCTGACTCAGCGGTAAAGAGTCTGTCTGCAATGCAGGAGATACGGGTTCAATCCCTGGGTCCAGAAGATCCCTTGGAGAAGGAAATGTCAACCCACTCCAGTATTCTCACCCAGAGAATTCCATGAGCAGAAGAGCCTAGCAGGCCTACGGTCCATGGAGTTGTGACTTAGTGATTAGACCACCACTATCTATTTCATAGCTTGATATAATGATTAAATAATATGTGAAAGTATTTAGCTCTATGTTTAGATATAAGAGAAATCTAAGTTTTTATCTTCAGTTTTCCATGCTTGGCCTAATATCTTCCTTAGAATAGGTACTTCATACATCTTTATTTGACTTTATCTTGCTGCTATGAGTTTAACAGTTTTGGGGAAATAAGACAGATTTTATTGAAATGACTTTGATCTCTTCATAGTTACTACTTCTTAAAATTAAGCAGACTCATGAAACATGACACAGTATCCCACAGTTTAAAATATTTTAAATTATATATATGTGTACACAATATATATTTATATATAAATGCTTATTTATTTTATAAAATATATTTTAGAAAATTACATATTTATATAAAATGTATGTATTATATTTAAGAAATATATAGGAAAGAATCATAAAAATTACAAGTTTCACATAGATATAGAATCATGAGACACTTCTGTTTGGACAAAATTTTTGTAATATTTTCAATTTTTTCTTAGCATTATTTGCTGTCATTGACATTTTAAAGTCTTGTTGTCCTTGCTGCGTAGAAATGTTCTCAGTCACTTAAGATGCTACTTACATAAAGTAACTTGACATTTAATGACTCAAAGCCTAAAAATTTTAAAAAGAATGAAGCAATTAACCCACCAATCTGAAGAATGGATCAGAAAGCATTTCCATGAGCACTTCAATTTATTGATTATACAAGATTTTGGTATATGTTATTTATGCTTCATATTTCACTGCTGAGTAAATTTATTTAACTTGTATAATTGTGATGGTGTATTACATGTTTCCATATTTGAAGCAAACATAAAAAAAAGAGAATGCTGAGATTTAAAAATGTTTGTATTTTAAGACCTGTAATAATGAAAATTGATGAAAATTTTTAATTGGGAAATTATGCACAAAATGTTATTTGGGGTTTTCTTTAGTGGGAGGAAATATTTGAGTCTGAGATTAACAGATTGAATTGATATCTAATAGCATACAGTGAAAGGTCTGGATATTGGCAATGCATCTTCAAAACTCAGCAAGACTTAAATGTGTTCCTTAATACCCAATCTTAAAATCTAATTGAGGACTTAGACATGTACTAGTTATTCTAGTCAACTAAGCAACTTCACTTTCACTTTTCACTTTCATGCATTGGAGAAGGAAATGGCAACCCACTCCAGTGTTATTGTCTGGAGAATCCCAGGGATGGGGAAGCCTGGTGGGCTGCCGTCTATGGGGTCACACAGAGTCGGACACGACTGAAGTGACTTAGCAGTAGCAGTAACAGTTATTCTAGTACATGTCTAAGATTTTATTCTCTACTTAAAATGTATGATCACTTAGGGCTCAGAGGCAGTATCTGCTTCCATGAAAAACTTGGTGGAACAAGGAAAGTTTCATAATGTTTGCTCTTATCGTAAATAGGTAGACAATGAATGAAACCCTGTCCCAATGAAGTAAGAAAGAATGAGTTATTTTTCTCTCTTCATTTTGCCACTAAAAAAGCATCTGCAACTGGAATTATTAGTTGTTGCTTTCAGCTGATGGCTTTGCCATTGCTTTCCTGTAAATGTCTGCCACATGCATCCCTCTTCCCTTGCATTGTACTTTCCACATTTCCTCCAGCCACTCTTTTCATCAGAATTCTCCAGTCGTTCCTATTACATTTAAGGTAAAAATATTTTCACATAGAATAAAAAGACATTTTTGGCCCCTACTAGCCTCATATTTTCTCCCTCCACTTCTATGCTATACAATATTAAAGGTACCACACTCTCCCCTGCTTCTGCACCTTGGCCCATGCAGTTCCCTCCATCTGCAATACTTACATTTCATAATAAATAGCAACGTATCACTTTTGCAAACTCCAACCCATCCATCAAGTCTCAGTTCAAATGCCTTTTTCTGTAGGCTTCTACTTGCATGCTCCCATTCATTAAATATATTTTATGACACAACTCTTCTTTTACTATGACTATTACCTTTTGGTACTAATCTTTTTGAGGGCAGGAGATTACATTTTTGTATCTCTGATTCCTATAGCATATTTGATATACAATGGATGGTGAATACATATTTTAGAATGAACGATAGATTGTTTTACCAGTTTCAATAGGCTGTAATAAATAATGATATAGCCTAATAAGGAGTTCTATATCACAGAGCTGCTGCTACTGCTAAGTCGCTTCAGTCGTGTCCGACTCTGTGTGACCCCATAGACGGCAGCCCACCAGGCTCCCCCATCCCTGGGATTCTCCAGGCAAGAATACTGGAGTGGGTTGCCATTTCCTTCTCCAATGCATGAAAGTGAAAAGTGAAAGTGAAGTCGCTCAGTCATGTCCGACTCTTTGCGACCCATGGACTGCAGCCTACCAGGCTCCTCCATCCATGGGGTTTTCCAGGCAAGAGTACTGGAGTGGGGTGCCATCACCTTCTCCGATATCACAGAGCTATGACAATATAATTGGTACACTGACTTTTGTCTTGGTCCCAAGTACATGAATTATGTTCCTATATATTTGTAGAAAGTCACCTTTGTGTATTTTGCATACTTTTAATAGTAAAACTGAAAGTTTAATTATTGTAAACTGTTGCTAATACATTAGTAATTATTTGAATGCCAGTTGCCTCTATATAAGCAAAAGAAAAACATATATAAAGGATTTATATTTCTAGGCGATACAAAATGACACAGGCAGATACAAGCCATGTTGCACGGAGTACAGGTTAGGCCGGTTCAGTCCAGCCTTCTCCACTCCTCTGTACTGATACAGTCTTGCATCATCTTAAACAACTACACGACGAAAGCTTGTCTTCTGTGATTTCTCTTTCATAAAACGCCTTTAATGATGAGCCAGATTAAGTCCTCAACACACGTTTACTAATAATGTTGGGTGACTTCTTTAGTTTTAATCTTAGAGTTGAGTGAGAGCATTATTTTTTTCATTTTGATTATTTAAATTATTTCATTGTGGAACTGTATCTTGGTAGTTGAGAGTAAAAATGAAAATACTTCTAATTCATCCAATAGAGTGGTAATGATTAAGGGTCTCTCACAGAAGAACTAAAAAATTTATGCTGTTGTCTATATGTATGTCTGTGTATTGGAGAAAATATCTTGAATGTGGGCCTCACCTACCCTCAAATGAAAAGGTTTAAAACAGGGGGGTCTCAGATGGATTTAAGGGATTAAAAATACACTTAAAACCATTACTCTGTGTCTCTGAGATTTCTAATAATTTGCTATTCAATTATGGCCCAAGATTTATTTTAATAACTTTTGGGATCTATTATAATAAATTATTGCAGAAATATTCTCTATTACATCATAATGTAAAGAGAAGACCATACTTGCTCGACATTAGTGGTGCTGAGCCTGTTTGATGTCAGGAGGGCAGGGTGAAAATTATAGCTAGGTTTTATTTTCTAATGTTTTCAGAAAAATTTATTCATTAATTACAAATGTGGATATACGTTATTTTAAGGTGCTAATTTGAAGGTACCATAGATTCTAAAGAAAGGCTAGTTCTTGGGCAGTTGTGGTATATCATGAAAGAGGGTGTCTTTTGGCAGTTTGATAATATATTTAGACTATATAAATTCAATGAAACATTACATTAGGCAAAATGTTTTGAAAATACTGTTTGGTAATTGAAAATGAAGGTCCTACCTTAATAGGTCTGATTTCTTGATTAACTCTTTTTTGAGGGTGATGCATGTTTAAAAGTTTATTGTCTTTAAGTTTATGAACTATTTTGAGAACTTGGTACAAGTGGACAAATTTATCCTAAGTTTTAAAAACTGTCAGAGGTAAGAGATCTTTTAATTGAAATATAAACATGATGCCACTAAATTTTGATGACTGTTATCAAATATTGTTTTTATATATAAGATTTAAATGGAATTTATGTTCAAAATATGATTATACTTTTAAAGTAAAATCCTTAATAATTCAAAGAACTTTAAATTGCATATTACTAACAAATTATTTCTTCACTTTAAATAGTTTTTATATGCTTTATTAAACTATACTTGCTATTTAAACTGATATTTTGTCTTTTGTTTTCTTTTTTCTGACAGCTCCTTCAGGTTGGAAGGAACACCTTTATTTGGAGGCATGTCAGTTCATTTTTCTCACTTCAGATTCATCACTATGACTTCTTGAGGCCAGATCTAATTTTGAAATAACCAGAAAACTGTCCATCTTGGAGCAGCAAACCCCTCAACTTGGAGCACAAATGATCACTGATATGGTCTGCTTAAAACTATCTGCCTCTAGTCTGACAGCCATGAGCAGAGCCCTGGGGGCAAAAAAAAAAAAAAAAAAAGCCACAGCCTTAAATGTCTTCACTCAGAAATTACCAAGAAGATTAAAAAAAAAAAGAAATGAAAAAGACTAAATAAGCAAGCCTACAAAAAACCAAAAAGCAAACAAACAAAATTCATCTCACTTTATCATTGAAATTATCCCCAGATGTGAACCTCCCAAAGTTTATATTTAGTAATTAAGCCAGTAAATTATAAATTGATGTAACATTTGGGAAGGTGAAAGTATAGAAATAGGTGTCTATAGCTAGAATTACTCAGCATTTCAAAATATGTAAACAAAACAAAAACATACACAACAAAAACTGAACAGAGGAATATTGCCGCAATGAACAGTATAAGGACAGAATGTTGTTGTTTGCAAAGAGAGAGGACATTTGTCATCTTGTGTACACCTTCAAAGCCATAATGGTGTAAGAGTATTGCTGTCAATTGCTTGAAAAGTTTCTGCATTCGATCCTTCACTCCATACTGGTTGAGAGAGGGGAGGTCAGTTCTTACTGATTACTTCCCAATGCACTTCTACTATTTGCACTGTCACTTCCATTCAGGGTAATGATGTGTGCTGTTATTTGCACAGATGGTCCCATGAGTTTTGAGACCACAACAAACAGTTTCTTGCAGGAGTCCAAAAAGGAAACACGTAAGAATTCTCCAGGCATTGATTTCTCTTTCTTCTATAAAAAAAAATCAGTTATAAAAAAATGGACTTGTCTCAGATTAAAGAACTACAGAATAATAATGAAAAAGCATCAGGGTGGTCGAATGAATGAAAAAGGGATCAAAAATTGTTTTTTGTTTTTTTTTTTTAGTGAGGATCATTTTATATCATTAACAGTGAAGAAGTCAAATACAGTGAACTGTACACTAAACATCTGTGTTGAACATCTATTTGTTCTCTTACTTAACAAAATCATTTGTAATTTGTATTTGACATATAAGAGATTTTTATAGCCATTTATCTATGCCTCATGGGGAAATGTACTACACAAACAGCATTTTCAGTTTATTTTTCTAAATAAATGTGTTGTTTGTATTATTTGTAGTTGCTCATTTGATTTGCTTTTCATTACCTGGAAGATAAGTTTTCTTTGGTCATAGGTAAGCTTTTGTCATACAAATTCAGAACTTCTGGAATACTAAAATTTCAAATATTTTGTGGTATAAATTGTGTTTTCTATTCCCTAAACTCTGAAGAAGAATTGATATATTTTTCATCAGAACTTTCTTGTCAAGGGTTATTTTTTAATATTCTAGTTATGCTATCTGAAGTTAGTTTTAAAATACTGAGGACATTGCTGGAAAAGAAAAAAAATTAATTATTTTATCAATAAGGATGTCCTATAAATTGTCTTCTTGAAATTCTGCTCTAAAAGAAGATAATTTATGTATATGTGTGTATATATATTTATATAGGCCATTAATCATATCTAATGAGTCCTCAGTCAGAGATCTGCTGAGAACTTCCATCATTGTATGTAAAAATGACTAGGCAATTATACTGGAGCAAAAACAGTGTTCTTATCAACAAGGGCTCATTGAGTGCCCACAAAGTTCTCATCCTTACTTGCAACTCATCAGCTGGAGCCTGTATTTATGATCATTGCTATCACCAGTAAGTAGTGTGCAGCTTCCACAAATTATTCTTTTTTTTAATTGGAATATAATTGATAAAATTATGTGAATTTCAGGTATACATTATAATGATTTGATATCTGTGTATACTGCAAAATAATTACTGCAATAAGTCTAGGTAACATCTGTCAGCACACATAGTTATTTCTTGTGATGGGAACTTGCAAGACCCCTTCTCCTAGCTACTTTTAAATATGCAATAGAGTATTATTAACTATGGATATGTCTGGGATGCTCTGGAGAGTGGAAGACATAGCACCGGTCCTCTGAGGTCTTTGGAAAGGATTACACTCAAACCTTAGATGAGTCTTTTGTGAGAGACTCTCAGAAAACCTGCTAGTAAAGGAACAGGGTCGTTTCATAGAAAGACTGATCTCCTGTTTCTGTTGCCTTTTGCTGTGCCCTGTGGGCGGTAGCCCTTTAAGAACTCCTTTTCCCTTGATTGAAATCCTGTGGGACCCACAAGCATAAGCCCCATTGGCCACCAGAGCCAAGGCAATGTAGAAGTGTTCTCTGGTACCAGGCAGAAAACTTGGGTTGTTTGGCAAGGAGATAAGTTCTTTTAGGGGACACACCATGGGAGCTGGAGCAAGGCAGAGGGAGAGCACAAAGACTGCCTGTATAACTGTCTTCGTACAGACCTCCCCCACCCAGGCCCTTCCTAGGTGGTAAGCTGTGCTTTGGACCAGAAGTCTGCCCCTCAAGCCAAAGCTCCAGGAGAGGTAAGTAGGCCTTTTCCTCAGAAAGACTGGTCTTTGATTCTGGTCTCTGTGCAGTGCCCGAGGGTGGTGGTTGGCCAAGAAATGGTTCTCTGGTTGAGCCCAGGATCATATATCCCCCTGGCCTCCAGAGCCAAGCAATTAAGGGATGTCCCCTGAGCGGCCACCCACCCCACCCCTCCCCAAACTGGGGGCACTAGATGTGTGTTAAACTCCCCTCTGAGAGGTATTTATGTTTAGGAGAAAGGCATAGAGAGAGTGTAGAAGGCACCACAGTGAAAAAAGAAAAAGAAAAAAGCTTAGAATTAGGGGGAAAAAAAAAAAAATGGTGTCTGCTATAGGTAAAGGGAGGCAGGGGGTGGAGCATGTAAGTGGCTCCAGCTGGGGAAAAAACACCAAAGCAGAATGTTGGAGAGGACCCAGAAAGCAATGCTTAAAAAAAAAAAAAAAAAAAGATGGTGCCCACTGGATAGAGCAACAGAGCAAGGAAGAGGGACTGTCGAAGGCAGTGCCACCAGCCAGCAGGTCCCTGGATGTGAACTCAATTAGATGCCTGCCCCTCAGGCTGATGCTTTAAGATTAGCAAGCAAGGCTGGAGTCTTGTTCACTGAAATCTGAAGTTTCTGGGTTGGCAGCCTGTGCATTGAGCCCTTGGTCAGGTGAGTCAAATGAGCCATTTAAAAGCATTTCTTAGTTTGTAGTAGTCTTGTGGAGGTGGGTTCTTAAAGTTAGATGTTTTAGGGACTTGTTTCTCAGCTGCAGGTCTTAAAAGTTGAGGTGCTCAATGTGGGGTTCAAACCCTTTGTTCCACAGGGAGAAAAGCTCCTGATTGAATTCGCTCCAGATTGTGGGTCTCTGCCCTATGGGTGGCGTTTATGGTGAGATTGTGTTCCACCCTCTCCCACCAGCTTCACTGTGGGCTTTCTCTTATTAGCCTATGGAAATGAGTTGCTTGATTTTTAGCTTTTCTTCAGAGGAAGTTTTTCAATATGTAGCTACAGATTCGGTGTGTTTGTGGAAAGAGATGAGTCCAAGAGCCTCCTGGGACTCCTGCATCACCATCTTGTACTGGAACCCCCAACAACCACAGACAAATTATGTTTAACAATTAAAAGAGTAGGTGTTTATTCCCAAAGTATGTTCTGAAACTAAATTTTCATTATATTGTTCTTCACACTTAAATTGATTTACTCTCTGCAATCTCTCTTGGTAATACTTAGAGTATCCTGTAACATAATGAAGAAAATTAGTTGTCACGCACGATTTCAACTCCTGAAAATGAAGACATTGTACATGAGAATAATCCAGCTAAGAATCAGATTGCCAGTTCTTGTGAATGTGAGGCACTAAAGTATAGATACCTGGACTCTTTCAAAGTCTTTTAAAATACATGCTGATTGCTTTGAGCTGTGAATTAAAACTGTAAATAGAAAGCTACTCTCCAAACATCTAACATTAAAATCCATTAAGAATGAATGATAAAAATTATAGTTCTTCATTTTGTGAGTATTCTTAATAGTACACAGTGATATATCTGCTCTAGTCTATGGAGAACCTCTAAAAGATTTTACAAAGATGTGACATAACCAGGAGTGCTATTTAGCAGGATAACTGGTAGTAATTTATAAAGGGAATGAGGCTAGGGAATATGGGGCACAGACCAGAAAAAAGTCCAAAATTTTCCTTGAATTAAATTTATTTATTCTCTTCAACTTAGGTTTACTTTCCAAGTAATTTCACTTGTCTTTCACTGGATCTTCTTTCATCCTCTTCAAGAGGATAGCTTTGCTGTTTTCACAATTCAGTATTAATTTTGCAAAATCTATTAACAATCTTCAGTTCCATTGAAAAGTACAACTTATACATACTTTTAGAGTTGAGAATATCAGTGTAGGTAATCTCTGCTTCCTTGCAGTTGCTTTTAGAGTACAGGTGTATTACATTTGCATGCACCTCTCTCCTTGCTGGCCCCACTTCATGTAATTATCAGATTTATTAACATAGATAAGAAATTCTCTTTATTTACTAAGTGCTCACTCTGGAACATGAATTGTGTTGAGCACTAGGAAAAAACAGATTACCAAAAAAGATGCAGATGATATTTTAATGGAATTTAAAATCTAGTTGGAGAGAAATATATTGAACATGTAATTTCACCAGTTAACAAAAAAAAGTACAGCTATACTAAGTTCTATGCAGAAAGGTATGCAATATGTCCAGACCATGTATCCAGTGGATCTTACTCAGTGAGGGAAGTAAACTTAGGAATAATATCTGAAGGGTGACTAAATTGGTAAAGGGGGCAAAATCATGGGCAAAGCAGTGCAAAGGGGCATAAAAATAGGATGTCAGACCACCTGAACACAATTAGCTTGGAACAAAGGGTAAAAAAGGGTAGCACAGGAAAAACTGGTGGAATAGAAGCCAGATCTTACCTAGTAAAGCAGAAAACAAACATCATGAAAGGTAAAAATAGTAAGTATATGGAAGTCATAGCATATGTATCTGCTGTAACAAATGTGGGTTTAATTCCTGAAAAGACTAAAGCTGATCCTACTCCTTCCCTGCCATACAAAGGTTTTATTTCTACTCCCAAACAAAATAACACATACAGTTGCACAATAGAACAATGGTTAAAGTATGTCTCAGTTCAGATCAGTTGCTCAGTCCTGTCTGACTCTTTGCGACCCCATGAATCACAGCATGCCAGGCCTCCCTGTCCATCACCAACTCCCGGGGTTCACTCAAACTCATGTCCATCGAGTCAGTAATGCCATCCAGCCATCTCATCCTCTGTCGTCCCCTTCTCCTCCTGCCACCAATCCCTCCCAGCATCAGAGTCTTTTCCGATGAGTCAACTTTTTGCATGAGGTGGCCAAAGCACTGGAGTTTCAGCTTTAGCATCATTCCTTCCAAAGAACACCCAGGACTGATATCCTTTAGAATGGACTGGCTAACTGAATGCAAACCAGCATGATTAATAAAAAGGTCACTTCCTCCTTAAGAAAACTTGCTAAAATGTGTTCACACAATATTTTGGTATATTTGTTCTTGTTCCAACTGGCCACACCAGCATAAGGAGGTAAGGAATGTAGTCCCTTGGGTGGGCACATTGCCACCTTAAACTTGGTAATGGGACATTACAGAGGCTGGGGAGAATGAATGAGAGTGTACACAACTGTCTGATTCTGCCACAAGACATTAGAAATGTACCAATTCATCACGCCATGAATTGAGTGTTGGAGATTTTGTTTTGTTTATTTTTTTTTAAATGTGTTTATTTCATTTTTGGCTGTGCTGGGTCTTTGCTGAGCATGGACATTCTCTTGCGGTGAGCGGTGTCTACTCTTTATTTAGATTCTTGAACTTCTCCTTGCGGTACCTTCTCTTGTGGAGCACAGGCTCTAAAATTCCTAGGCTTCAGTAGTTGTGGCTTGTGGACCTAGTTGTTCAGAGGTATGTAGGATCCTCTCAGACCAGAGACTGAGCCCATGTCCCCTGCATTGGCAGGTGGATTCTTAACCACTAGATCACCAGGGAAGCCTTAAGTGTTGGAGATATTAGTCACTATAGTGAAGTCGCTCAATCATGTCCGACTCTTTGTGACCCCATGGACTGTAGCCTATCAGGCCCCTCCGTCCATGGGATTTTCCAGGCAAGAGTGCTGGGGTGGATTGCCATTTCCTTCTCCAGGGGATCTCCAGGAATCGAACCCGGGTCTCCTGCATTGCAGGCAGAGGCTTTACCGTCTGAGCCACCAGGGAAGCCCAAATTATATGCAAAACTTAGGAAATAAAATTTTCAACCCATCTCCAAGAGCAAAATAACAGTTGAGTCATAGCCTGTGAACATTTAATTTTTTTTTTAATGAATTCTACTATACTCATGTCTATTCCTTTCTGTAAACATATACCCAAGATTGGTAATGATATGGAAAAACCTCTATACGTCTCCTGTTGGGAACATCTCATCACACTGATTGTGATTGTGGTCCGGAAGATAATGTGCATTTATAGATGATATAAGAGATTTGACTTTGGAGATTTTTACACTTCATTGTTGTATTCTAATGTGTTGGTTAGTACAATTAATCAGTACCTCATTTGTGCACACCTTAGGGTGTTTTATCAGTTGTTTTTTGGAAAAAGGGAACATTGGAATTTGAGGTCTCAAATCTTTTTTCTTAATAGGCACCAGAGTTTGGGGGACTCGTTAATTTATGCTGATTCTAAGAAAGCATTTTCTCTTTTTTGGTTTGAGCATAGCTAAAGAGATGTTTTTTCATTGGTTCTGAGTTGTGTCCAACTCTTGGAGACTCCATGGACTGCCTGCTCCTCTGTCCATGCCAAGCTCCTCTTGTCCTGCCAAGCTCCTCTGTCCATGAAATTCTCCAGGCAAGAATATTGGAGTGAGTTACCATTTCCCTTCTCCAGGGGCTCTTCCCAACCCAGGAATCAAACCTGGGTCTCCCGCATTGCAGGCAGATTCTTTACTGTCTGAACCACCAGGGAAGCCCTAAAGAGATGTTTATTCATTGATTGTGGTGACAAGATTCAGATATTTCAAAGGCTTTAATAGAGGAAATCAATACACCATAAAATTAAAAAGTAAATATTTAAGAAAGTAGATTTATGGGTTTCCATATAAAATGTAGGTCCCCATAGATGTGTACACTTCCCTAACAAGTCAGAGACATTTTAGGTCCTGTGCCAGTTACGAATGCATGCAATAACAGCTATTAATAAATGTATTTGAGATAATTTGACATTTAGAGGTGAAAAATGGAGAAGGCAATGGCACCCCACTCCAGTACTCTTGCCTGGAGAATCCCATGGACAGAGGAGCCTGGTGGGCTGCAGTCCATGGGGTCGTGAAGAGTTGGACATGACTGAGTGACTTCACTTTCACTTTTCACTTTCATGCATTGGAGAAGGAAATGGCAACCCACTCCAGTGTTTTTGCCTGGAGAATCCCAGGGACTGGGGAGCCTGGTGGGCTGCCGTCTATGGGGTTGCACAGAGTCGGACACGACTGAAGTGACTTAGCACCAGCAGCAGCAGCAGAGGTGAAAAATAGAGCACATTATGGTATGCAGTGTCATCTGTTACTGAGAGGGTAGTCCACATTTTACAAGTTATGGCAGTCTTTTTAATCATAAAATAAAGCTAATCTGTAAGTGACAATTTAACCAACCACAGTGAGCTTTCTACAACATGGAAACATGTGCTCTGTTAGCTCCCTTCACTTTTTCTGAGGAAGTATTTAAACATCTGAAAAGTGCTTTTTACTTAATGTACAGATTGAATAGTCAATTTGCCAACCTGATATATTTTTCTGAATCATTTTTTGTTCCTATATTGAATGCAAATAAAACATAGAGTATGTTTTATAGTCTCTGTTTGTCATAATTTATTTATTTTTGACAGTGCTGGGTCTTTGTTGCTGCACAGGCTTTTTCTCTAGTTGCAGAGAGGGGGCTACTCTCTAGTTGTAGTGCTCAGGCTTCTCATTGTTGTGGCTTCCTTTGTTGCAGAGAACAGGCTCTAGGCACATGGGCTTTAGTGGTTGCAGGACATGGGCTCAGTAGTTGTGGTTCCCGGGTTCTAGAGCACATGCTCAGTAGTCAGGAGTTGCGGCACATGGGCTTGTTTGCCTGGTGGCATGTGGAATCTTCCCAGATCAGGAATGGAACTCATGTTTCCTGCATTGGCTGGCAGAGTCTTTACCACTGAGCCACCAGGGGAGCCCTTAGAGTAACTTTTTAATGAAACATGAAAATAAGGCTGCACAAGTGAATATCATTTAGTGCATTAACAATTTCTTTGGAAGATTATCAGGAAGGAAATATGCAATATGTTACCATAACCTAAGGAAATACTCTTTTTTTTTAATTGAAGTATAGTTGATCTACAATATTTTACTGCTCTCTACTCCAGTGTTCTTGCCTGGAGAATCCCAGGGATGGGGGAGCCTGGTGGGCTGCCATCTATGGGGTTGCACAGAGTCGGACACGACTGAAGCAACTTAGCAGCAGCAGCAGCAGCTGTACAGCAAAGTGACTCAGTTTTACACACATGCACTTTTCAAAATGATTTTCCATTATGGTTTATCCCAGGAGACTGGACATAGTTACCTGTGCTATACAGTAGGACCTTATTTATCCTTTCTAAAT
The DNA here is from genome assembly GCF_019923935.1 of Bubalus bubalis. NCBI lineage: Eukaryota > Metazoa > Chordata > Mammalia > Artiodactyla > Bovidae > Bubalus > Bubalus bubalis. The sequence goes on from NC_059165.1 coordinate 78,085,813, forward strand.
GTAATAGTTTGCATCTACCAACCTCAAATTCCCAGTCTATCACTCTCCCTCCCCTTCCCCACCTTGGCAACCACAAGTCTAATTTCTACATCTGTGAGTCTGTTTCTGTTTGGTAGATAGGTTCATTTGTGCTATATTTTAAATTCCACGTGTAAGTGATATCATATGGGATTTGGCTTTCTGACTTGCTTAAGTTAGTTTGATAAGATCTAGTTGCTTTCATGTTGCTGCAACTTGCATTATTTTATTCATTATTTATGGCTGAGTAGTATTCTGTTGTGTGTGTGTGTGTACACCACATCTTCTTTATCCATTCATCTGTTGATGGACATTTAGGTTGTTTCCATATTTTGGCTATTGGGGATAATGCTGTTATGAACAAAGGGGTGCATGCATCTTTCTGAATTATAGTTTTTTCCATGTATATGCCAGGACTGGGATTGCTGGATCATATGGTAATTCTAATTTTAGTTTTCTGAGGAACTTCCATATTGTTTTCCACAGTGGCTGCACCAATTTATATTCCTACCAATGGCGTAGGAGGTTTCCCTTTGCTCAGCACTCTTTGTGGTATTTGTTATGTGTAGACTTTTTGATGACTGTCATTCTGACTGGTGTGAGGTGGTACCTCTGGGATTTTGATATACATTACAGTAACATTCTTAACACTTTAATTTTGAATACTTAGAAATTGAGGGAAAGGAACTTAGGTATAAAATGAGGAAGTATACAGTTTTCACTTTATTTTAAAATATATTTATAATTGGAAGGAATGATGCTAAAGCTGAAACTCCAGTACTTTGGCCACCTCATGCAAAGCGTTGACTCATTGGAAAAGCCACTGATGCTGGGAGGGATTGGGGGCAGGAGGAGAAGGGGACGACAGAGGATGAGATGGCTGGATGGCATCACTGACTTGATGGACGTGAGTCTCAGTGAACTCCGGGAGTTGGTGATGGACAGGGAGGCCTGGTGTGCTGCGATTCATGGGGTCGCAAAGAGTCAGACACGACTGAGCGACTGATCTGATCTGATCTGATCTGATTACCATAAAAATGATCTGTATAAAATTTCCCACTTACTACCATTTGCCCACCCCCATCCAGTCTCCAAAGGGACCACTGTAACCTTTGGCATAGATACCTATACCAATAGAGAAATACTTTATTGATGTGCATATTGGTATGAGTATATATGTGATTTCTATGAATGGCATCATAATTTATATAATGTTTTACAGCCTGAACTTGTACTATTCAAGAATAAATCTTAAAGATCTTTCCACATTGCTGTTTGTATCTCCTGGTAATTCCCTATGCAGTTTTAATTATTCACTTCTTTGTGTTTACATGTTTAGTTTACTTGTTTTTTGCTCTTGTAATCAGTTCTTCATGCAGCACCAGTTGAAGGTGATTTTCTGTGCACATGTACACACTCTAAGGTGGAAATTGAAATTCATTTTTTTCTTTGAACACACATGGCCAATATTATAGCATTTCAAATTTTATTATTATTTGGTAGTAGTAATAGTGGTATGTGAGGTCTCTTTCATATCAGGAAATTCTACTCAATTAAAAGGAAATGAAACTAGAAGAACATAAGAACTAGATTTGAAAGATAATAGGAGATTTCACTGGAAAAGTGCCATTTGGTGGAGTAATTATTACTTTCCAAAAGTAGATGCAGGCATTCGTTTAGGAAACATGAAGACAGGAAATAAATACATTTCAAAAAGCAAAACATGCTCCTTAATTATGCTTACAAAACATTGAAAGCTACTATGTTTGTTAAATGTGTGGTTTCAATGTTGAGTTAATCTTTCATCTTCCTTTTAAAGATGCCATTAAAATTTTCTGAAATGATATGTTTTTGAGATAAAATAGTTGTTCAGTTATAGTATAAAATGGAAGATGTATTTTTCTGCATGATAATTTATGAAAACTGTTTTAGTCATGAAATTGCCTCCTTTAGAAATCATCATTTACAGAAGGAAAGTACATATAGTAATTAAGGAAGACCAAACAGTTGACCTAAAACAAGCTGACTATCAGTTATTCCTCCAGCAAAGATGGGTTGATTTGGATTCAGAAGAGAATTGCGAGGTCTGCAAACTTCGTGAGCCGTGTGCAGGTCCCTCCATGGCAACGGAAGAAGAATGCTTTCTTAGAGAGGAAGGGGAAGTTGGGAGGGCTGTAGAAAACAGGGTGCATGTCTCTTTATTGGTTAAGTTCTTGCCAGAAAAGAAAAAAATATTTTCTTCTTCCTCTTGTGAGAGCTTCCCCTTCTGGTATCCTGTGCGTGCATACTCAGTCATGTCTAACTCTTTGAGACCCTATGGACTATAGCCCATAAAGCGTTTCTGTCCATGGGATTCTCCAGGCAAGAATACTGGGTTGGGTTGCCATTTCCTTCTCCAGAGAATCTTCCCGACCCAGGGATTGAACAGACATCTCCTGCATTGGCAGGCAGATTCTTTACCACTGAGCCACTTGGGAAGCCCTCTGGTCTCCCAAGTGTATCTAATTGAGGCATCTGTATTTAATTGAGGGTTTTTTTTTTTGTTTTTTTTTTTTTTTTTTTGTGTGTGTTTGTTTTATACAAAACTCACATATCCACTTAGGTAGCCTAACACTTCTTTTAGATGAAAATAGAGTGAAGTAAGCCAGAAAGAAAAACACCAATACAGTATACTAACGCATATATATGGAATTTAGAAAGATGGTAACAATAACCCTGTGTACGAGACAGCAAAAGAGACACTGATGTATAGAACAGTCTTTTGGACTCTGTGGGAGAGGGAGAGGGAGCGGGTGGGATGATTTAGGAGAATGGCATTGAAACATGTAAAATATCATGTATGAAATGAATTGCCAGTCCAGGTTCGATGCACGATACTGGATGCTTGGGGCTGGTGCACTGGGACGACCCAGAGGGATGGTATGGGGAGGGAGGAGGGAGGAGGGTTCAGGATGGGGAACACATGTATACCTGTGGCAGATTCATTTTGATATTTGGCAAAACTAATGCAATTATATAAAATTTAAAAATAAAAAAAATTAAAAAAAAAGAAAATATATAATGTATTTGAACTTCAAATGTCAGAAGATTCTATTTGTACATTTACATTATTAATGTTCTGTATTAGTGTCCTCCCAAATAATAACACCATAGGTAGGTATTAAAATTATCATGAACAATTAATAGATGGTTGAGAATAAAACCATCTAATTTTCTCAGTTAAAAATGCACCCTAACCACCCTTTCCCCACCAAAAAGAAAGGAAAAACAAAGTTTCTTTTCTAAATTCCTAAACTCCTCCATCAAAGAAGAAAGCCATTAGAGAGTAGACAAAGAGGCATAGTGAAATAAAAGTGGTCTTTGCCAATAGATTTTCCTTTGCATATCTTTTTTTCTCCAGCATGTGTGATATAATCTGAACACTCAAATGCTTTCTTGAGTAAAATAATGCAATTTTACTGAGAAAATCAAAACAACTGGAACAAGCAAGAACCAAAAGAAAGCAGCAAGAAAAGGGTTTCTTTCAAACAAAATTTGAAAAGCAGCCTCTTTTTTTGTGTGTGTGAGGAGGCTCTTTGAGATTTAAATCTTTCACAGTAGAAAAGATCTGCCAAAGTTACCTACTAGAGATACTGGGCTTCCATTGTGGCTCAGCTGGTAAAGAATCCGCCTGCAGTGTGGAAGACCTGGGTTTGATCCCTAGGTTGGGAGGATCCCCCGGAGAAGGGAAAGGCTACCCACTCCAATATTCTGGCCTGGAGAATTCCATGGACAGTACAGTCCATGGGGGCATAGAGAGTCAGACATGACTGAGCAACTTTCACTTTTCACTTTCACTAGAGATTCTGGCTGAGATAATCTAGATATTAAATTACTGAAAGACACCCTAAGGTATTCCCTTTCAGTCTCTTCTGGAAGCAGTTATCCCAACTTTTGAGAAATTACTTCTTGAGTCTTCTTATAATCCAAAACTTTTAGGCCATCTGTACTTTCTCCTGCAGAGCCATGATCCTTGAATTTACGATACATCCATTTTAATATCTTGCTGTTATCTACTTCACTCGTTCAACTAATATTGAGTGGATATTATGTCCCGCGTTTTCATTGCTTCAGTGTAAAATTTAACTTGGAACTCTCTGTAAGTCCAGGCAAAACTGAAAAGGAGAGCCACATACTTTGTAGAAAGAGGAAGACAAACTGTCAAGAAATTAAATAAAAGCTGAGAGCTTTTCATGGAAGTACTGTGCATTTCAGTAAGAGGAGTTTTGTGAGTTAGTAGGCTAATGCAATCTGTTTATTATTTTTCCAAGTCCAAACATTGGAATAACTGGAGGACTCAGTGTGTAAGCCTGTCTTCTGTATAAGCCAAACTTAAGTTGCTTGGGAGTTCCCAGATCCTCTGGATTTGTTTTGTCACCCTGAATAACCTCACTCTTATCTCCTTCAGATTGTGGGAAAAACCAGCTCCTTTCCAGAGTCTCTGTGAAGTGTGTGTTTCTACTCACTCCCCGCTGCTCCCCTTGCCCATGGTCACTGATCTGTCTGCATCTTGTCCCCTGGACCTGATATTCTTTACAGCTTTTCTCCTCAGACTGAACACTGCACCTCTTCTGTTCTTGCCAAAGCACAAGCAGCACAAGACTTTCCAAGTCTACAATGTTTTACGAAAACTAAGGAGAGATGGTGGAGAATTTTAGTCTAGCTCAAGTGCCAGCACTCATTTTACTTTATAATTTATATGATAGTAACCTAAAATTTCACATTTGATATTGCACAAGGGGAGATTTCTCTTTGATTAGATCCCACTTTTCTTTTTCCTTCCTTATCCAAATTACAGCCATCTTCTCAGCCAATTCTGTTTAGACCTTTATTCTCCCCTTCTAGCTGCCTTCAACCCCCTTATTGTCACTTTATGATATACAGCAGTTGACCATTAGGACCCTTCTTGAGATATTTTCTTCAATAAAGACCATCTCTACCAAGCTTCCTACTAAAATTTAGAAGTTAAGAGAGTACTCATTAACCCAAAGAGATTTTTAGGAACCTGGTTGGATTGCAGCAGAAATATTTTTTATATGTTCAGAATAACTCCTCAGAAGTTGTGGAACTGGGAGTAATGATTTTGTTGCTACTGTTCTGTTTCATTTGTGTGTTTTCTTCCAATTACATTAGCACACAAATAAATAGATTTTTATAAATGAATGTGTGACCTCTTATGGTAAGATGATTAACATGCACATTAACCTTACTTTTGTTTTTAATTCCTGTGTTTTATTTGAGAAAACAATGTATTTGAATATCTGTTGTTCTGTTCATATTAATGGCTAAAATTCCAACATTTACTAGGAGTGACAAAGACACAGTAACAGAAGGTTTACACAATTAAATGAGTAGAAGAAATTTGAGAGAATATAGTATGTTTAATTACTTGAGAAGTATATTAATTTTAGAAGAAACAAATCTGTTAGAATTTCAAGAAGACAGACTACCAGAATTAATTAATGGATTCAAAAAATATTTAATCACTGTTTACTAGGCCAAGGTACTATTCTTAGAACTGGCATATAATAAATAATACGTAGGAAAAGGCAGTGTTTGCATTCTGATGGAAATAGGCAGATCAGTTCAGTCAGTTCAGTTCAGTCACTCAGTTGTGTCTGACTCTTCGTGACCCCATGAATCGCAGCAAGCCAGGCCTCCCTGTCCATCACCAACTCCCAGAGTTCATCCAGACTCTCATCCATAGAGTCAGTGATGCCATCCAGCCATCTCATCCTCTGTCGTCCCCTTCTCCTCCTGCCCCCAATTCCTCCCAGCATCAGAGTCTTTTCCAATGAGTCAACTCTTCGCATGAGGTGGCCAAAGTACTGGAGTTTCAGCTTCAGCATCATTCCTTCCAAAGAAATCCCAGGACTGATCTCCTTCAGAATGGACTGGTTGGATCTCCTTGCAGTCCAAGGGACTCTCAAGAGTCTTCTCCAACACCACAGTTCAAAAGCATCAATTCTTCGGCGCTCAGCCTTCTTCACAGTCCAACTCTCACATCCATACATGACCACAGGAAAAACCATAGCCTTGACTAGATGGACCTTTGTTGGCAAAGTAATGTCTCTGCTTTTCAATATGCTATCTAGGTTGGTCATAACTTTCCTTCCAAGCAGTAAGCGTCTTTTAATTTCATGGCTGCAGTCACCATCTGTGGTGATTTTGGAGCCTAAAAAAATAAAGTCTGACACTGTTTCCACTGTTTCCCCATCTATTTCCCATGAAGTGATGGGGCCGGATGCCATGATCTTTGTTTTCTGAATGTTGAGCTTTAAGCCAACTTTTTCACTCTCCTCTTTCACTTTCATCAAGAGGCTTTTTAGTTTCTCTTCACTTTCTGCCATAAGGGTGGTGTTATCTGTATATCTAAGGTTATTGATATTTCTCCCGGCAATCTTGATTCCAACTTGTGTTTTTCCCAGTCCAGCGTTTCTCATGATGTACTCTGCATATAAGTTAAATAAGCAGGGTGACAATATACAGCCTTGACATATTCCTTTTCCTATTTGGAACCAGTCTGTTGTTCCATGTCCAGTTCTAACTGTTGCTTCCTGACCTGCATACAGATTTCTCAAGAGGCAGGTCAGGTGGTCTGGTATTCCTATGTCTTTCAGAATTTTCCACAGTTTATTGTGATCCACACAGTAAAAGGTTTTGACATAGTCAATAAAGCAGAAATAGATGTTTTTCTGGAACTCTCTTGCTTTTTCCATGATCCAGCAGATGTTGGCAATTTGATCTCTGGTTCCTCTGCCTTTTCAAATTTAATATCAACTTTAATATCAAGATATCAAATTTAATATCAAGAATATGTCTTTTTTTCAGAGTTTGAGAGGTGGCAAGTTACAGATGTACAATATAGAGATTCAGAATTTTTAAATGTTATATTCTACTCATAGTTACTATAAAATATTGGCTATATTGGATATATATTGTACAGTATATGCTTGTGGCATATTTTATACATAAGTCTGTATCTTTTACTCCCCTACCCCTATGTTGCCCCTCTGCTCTTTTCTCTCCCCAGTAGTAACCACTAGTTTGTTCTCTGTATCTGTGAGGCATTAGTTACTGTATATTTTAGATTCCACATATAAGTGATATCATACAGTATTTGTCTTTCTCTGTTCAACCTATTTCATATAGCATAGTGCCCTCCACGTTTATCCAGGTTGTTGCAAATGGCAAAATATTATGTTAATAAAATATCTGGAGAAAAATACAGTGGTATATGGGGAATAAGAAATGACGAAGGTTGGAAAGAGAGGGTTGTAAAGATGCTATTTTATTGAGCACTTGATAAGGTGACATTTAAACATAGATCCAAAGGAATTTGTGGAGCCAGATTTGTGTGATCTGTGAGAAGATGATTTCAGGAAAGGAAAATATATGAGTGAGAACCCTGTGTCAAGTGTGGAAAAGTTGTTTGGCTTAGAATGAGTGAGGGAAGAGTAACAGGAGATGGGGCACATTGTTGTAAGGGTTATGTCAGGTTTTGTGGAATCTTGTAGTGATTTTAGCACTTTGGACTTTATTCTGAGTAAGTTCAGTTCAGTTCAGTTGCTCAGTCGTGTCCGATTCTTTGTGACCCCATGAACTGCAGCATGCCAGTCCTCCCTGTCCATCGCCAACTCCCAGAGTTCACCCAAACCCATGACCATTGAGTCGGTGATGCCATCCAACCATCTCATCCTCTGTTCTCCCCTTATCCTCATGCCCTCAATCTTTCCCAGCATCAGGGTCTTTTCAAATGAGTCAGCTCTTCACATCAGGTGGCCAAAGTATTGGAGTTTCAGCTTCAACATCAGTCCTTCCAATGAACACCCAGGACTGATCTCCTTTAGGATGGACTGGTTGGATCTCCTTGCAGTCCAAGGGACTCTCAAGAGTCTTATCCAACACCACAGTTCAAAATCATCAATTCTTCAGCACTCAGCTTTCTTCACAGTCCAACTCGCACATCCATACATGACCACAGGAAAAACCATAGCCTTGACTAGACAGACCTTTGTTGGCAAAGTAATGTCTCTGCTTTTGAATACGCTATCTAGGTTGGTCATAACTTTCCTTCCAATGAGTAAGCGTCTTTTAATTTCATGGCTGCAATCACCATCTTCAATGATTTTGAAGCCCAGAAAAATAAAGTCAGCCACTGTTTCCACTGTTTCCCCATCTATTTGCCATGAAGTGATGGGACTGGATGCCATGATCTTCGTTTTCTGAATGTTGAGCTTTAAGCCAATGTTTTCACTCTCCACTTTCACTTTCATCAAGAGGCTTTTGAGTTCCTCTTCACTTCCTGCCGTAAGGGTAGTGTCATCTGCATATCTGAGGTTATTGATATTTCTCCCAGCAATCTTGATTCCAGCTTGTGCTTCATCCAGCCCAGCATTTCTCATGATGTACTCTGCATAGAAGTTAAATAAGCAGGGTGACAATATACAGCCTTGACATACTCCTTTTTCTATTTGGAACCAGTTTGTTTTTCCCTGTCCAGTTCTAGGTGTTTCTTTCTGACCTGCATATAGGTTTCTCAAGAGGCAGGTCAGGTGGTCTGGTATTCCCATCTCTTTCAGAATTTTCCCCAGTTTATTGTGATCCACACAGTCAAAGGCTTTGGCATAGTCAATAAAGCAGAAATAGATGTTTTTCTGGAACCTTCAGAATGAGCTTGGGAGCATTATTGTCAAAAATATTCCTTAATTGTGTTTCTGGAGTGGTAAGTATTTCTGTTCTGCCTAATAGCTGTGATTAGCAGGTAAAAAATGAAAGTTTTTTTAATTGTTCAATAGTTAAAATCTGCCAAGAGGAAATCACTGAATTCATTAAATACATCATTTTCATCCTCAAAAATGTAAAGTGATAAATCCAGGTGTTCAGTTAAAGACTGAGAATTAAAATAGAACAACATAATTTTCTCAATCTGTGCACTGTTGTAGAAATTCCCTAAGTGAGCATCTTTTTCTTTTTCAGTTAAATTTTTTGTGTTTTTTTTTTTTATTTATTTTAGGTCAACATTTAATTTATGAAAATGAGACTCTATTAAGACAGACCACACATACACAAATGAAAAATTACTATTTGTCATTACTGTCATTTATTGGCTTATAGATAAATATAAGGTCTACAGAGCCAGATTCTCTGGCATGAAATCCTAAATATAAACACTTACTAGTGTTGTGATCTTAGCTAAGATTATTTAACCTTGTCTTTCAGTTTTGTCATTTGTAAAATAAGGATGAAAATCACATGTACTTCATAATGTTTGAATTAATTGAGTTAAAACATATATATATATATACACACACACACACACACATACTTATAACACATTTACATTGCTTGGCATCTAATAAATGCTTTATATATATTAGCTAAAAATATGAAAAGTGAAAGTGTTAGTTGCTCAGTCATGTCTAACTCTTTGTGACCCCATGGACTGTAGCCTGCCAGGCTCCCCTGTCCATGAAATTTTCCAGGCAAGAATACTGGAGCTGGTTGCCATTTCCTACTCCAGGAGATCTTTTCTAGAAATTGAAACTGTGTCTCCTACATCTTCTGCATTGGCAGGTGGGTTCTTGGCAGCTGAGCCACCTGGGAAATCTTGGCTTAACTACATCTATGACTAAATCTAACTGTTCAAGTTTACACACACACACAGAATGAAATTGGATATGATTGGAAAGAAAATAAAACTACACACCTTCATTCCACTATAAATTCATGAACAAGAAGAGCAAATAAGCCTTTAATGCTTTCTAAAACTCTTTCACTCTTCCACTCATATATTCTTCTTTCTCTTCATATCATTAGTACGTGTCCTCTCAACTCATTCTCAGAGGTTGACTTTGATTACTACTCCACTGTGCCATCTGAAGCTGTCAGGAGAAAACTTCCAGACTCCCACTCCTAGTCTTACCATCTACAGGTATCTACACTTACATAGTGTGACTTTCCATCTGTTATCACAGATGATCCACGAGTACTTACTTATGGCCAAAGGAAATTCTTCTACTTGTGAGCTAGAGTTGCTGCTGCTGCTGCTAAGTCGCTTCAGTCATGTCCGACTCTGTGCGACCCCATAGACTGCAGCCTATCAGGCTCCCCCGTCCCTGGGATTCTCCAGGCAATAACACTAGAGTGGGTTGCCATTTCCTTCTCCAATGCATGAAAGTGAAAAGTGAAAGTGAAGTCGCTCAGTCGTGTCCGACTCCCAGCGACCCCATGGACTGCAGCCTACCAGGCTCCTCTGCCCATGGGATTTTCCAGGCAAGAGTACTGGAGTGGGGTGCCATTGCCTTCTCCAGTGAGCTAGAGTACATCTTGCCTTATCTGCCTAAGGATATCACTCCAGGAGCTGTCTCCAACTCTGCCTTATATCATTATTTTGTTTTTCTTATTTGTTTAATAACTCCCACAAGCACAAAATTTTCTATTACTCCTTATCTTAAAAAAAAAAAAAAAAAAGGCACAGCCATAGAGATAGTAAAAGGATTTGTGGTTGTTAAGGATTTGGAGTAGAGATGACTACATGGAACAAGGAAATTTTTCGAGCAGTAAAAAATGCTCTGTATTTTAATATACTTTAATGATGGATGCATGTAATTATACATTTGTCCGAACCCATAGAATCTACATGAGTGAACTCTGATGAACTTTGGGTGATTGTGATGTGTCATTATAGGTTCATCAATCGTAGAAAATGCACAGATCTTAGTGTTTATTAATAATTTGGTGAGTTTGATAAATGTACAACCTTGTCAAGATACATGACATTTCCATCATTTCAGAAATTTTCAAATCCCTGAGACTCAATATCCACTCACTTCTCTGACTTTTTTCACTATAGATTTGTTTTGAGTCTTCTAAGTTTATATATAAATAGAATCAAGAATATACTCTTCTGTATTCAACATCTTTTCCTCAACATGTCTTTGAGATTACTTATATAATCATGTTGTTTTATGTGTAAATAATTTGTTCATTTTTGTTGCTGGATAGTATTCCATAATATAATCACACCACAGTCAATTGGTTCATGTATTTTTCTGTTGATGGTCATTTGGGCTGTTTTTATTAGGTTTTGGCTATGGACATTTCTATGCATATTTTGTACAAGTTTTTTGTTTTTTTGTAAATATACATCTTCATTTCTTTTGGATAAATATCTAGGATTAGAATTTCTGGGTCAGAAAGTAGGTATATGTTTAACTTTTAAAGAAACTGCAGTTTTTCAAAGATTTTTAAAATTATTTTACTTTCACCACAAATGTGTGCGAGTTTGTGTACTTCTCATTCTTGACAATTCTTGAGTTGTTGGTCTTTTAAAATTTTTTAAATAAAGTTAGCCTTAGTCCCTTGGACTGCAAGGAGATCCAACCAGTCCATCCTAAAGGAAATCAGTCCTGGGTATTTATTGGAAGGACTGATGTTGAAGCTGAAACTCCAATACTTTGGCCAACTGATGCAAAGAGCTGACTCATTTGAAAAGTTCCTGATGCTGGGAAAGACTGAGGGCAGGAGGAGAAGGGGACGACAGAGGATAAGATGGCTGGATGGCATCACTGACTCAACGGACATGAGTTTGGGTGAACTCTGGGAGTTGGTGATGGACAGGGAGACATGGCGTGCTGTGGTTCATGGGGTCGTAAAGAATTGGACACGACTGAGCAACTGAACTGAATTACCATTTTAGTGGGTGTGTAGTAGATTTAATTTAAATTTCTATGATTAAAAGAATTGAACATTTTTTCATAGGATTATTTAGCATTCATATACCTTCCCTTGTAAAGTATCTATAGTAGTTTTCCTGCTTTTTGTTGGATTATTTGCTTTAAACATCATATTATAGAATTATTTTATGCATTTTGGATATCACAATTTTATCAGATATATGTTTGCCATGTTTTGTCCTTGTCTGCGGTTGTTACTTCAATTGGTATAGTATCCTATGATTAACAGCTTTTTAAGAAATTTGATGGTTAGTTTATTCTCTTCCTTTTCAAATTATTCTTTTCCTGTGTCCTATTAAAGATATATTTACCTACTCTCATGTCATAAATATATTTCCACATCATTTCATCTAGGGCATTATAGTTTTAACTTATCTAATACAGTTATGTAAAGTTTAAAAATAAAATAAAATTTAAAAAAAAAAAAAAAAAAGAACTGTAGTACATCTCTTTTTTTTGATGTGAATTGTTTTTAGTTTGTATTGAATTTGTTACAATATTGTTTTGTTTTTCTTTTTTTTAATTGTTTAGTTTCGGTTGTGCTGGGTCTTTGTTGCTGCTTAGGCTTTTCTCCAGTTGGGGCTCCTCACCAGTTCCAGTGTGGGGGCTTCTCATTGCATTGGCTTCTGTTGTCACAGACCACAGGCTCGAGTGCAGGCTGAGGAGTTGTGGCACGCTGGCTGAGTTGCTCTGTGGCATGTGTGATTTTCTGGAAATAGGGATTGAACCTGTGTCTCCTGCATTCGCAGGAAGATTCTTTACCACTTAGCTCCCAGGGAAACCTTTGTTTCTATTTTTTATATTTTGAATTTTAAGCCTCAGGTCATGTGGATCTTAGCTCCCTGACCAGACATCGAACCTCCCCACCAGCTGCATTTGAAGGCAAAGTCTTAATCTCTAGACTGTCTGGCCAGTGCCTGTAGTACACCTTAAATTTATCTTTCTGAGTTTGATGTGAGTTGAGTCAAGATCTTTGTCGACTCTCCCCAAATACTGATATCTACTTGCTTCAGCATCGTCTGTTTTAAAGATTTTGTGTCCACACACTGCTAAATTACTTTTATTCAATTGGAATTTTAAATATAGGTCCATTTCTGGTCACTTTTCTGTTCCATTGATCTATTTGCCTCTCTTTAGGCCAATGCCTTTGTCTTGATTATTATAGTGCTACACTAAACTTTAAATCCTTGTCATTAGTCCTCTAACTTTGCCCTTTATTTTCTTTTCCAAAATTGTTTAGGTCATTGTAAGCCCTTCATGTTTTCATTTAAATTTTAGAATTAGCAGCGTGTTGTTCAGCCTCCATATGTTGGAATTTTTAATAGTTTTCCTCCTGTAATTCAGATCTAATATTACTGCATTGTGGTCAGAAAATGTAGTATGTGGTCAGAAAATGTGCTTGGAATGATTTCAGTTTTTTTGAATTTATCAAGGCTAGATTTATGGCCTAGGATGTGATCTATCCTGGAGAAGGTTCCGTGTGTGCTTGAGAAAAAGGTGAAATTCATTGTTTTGGGGTGAAATGTCCTATAGATATCAATTAGGACTAACTGGTCTATTGTATCATTTAAAGTTTGTGTTTCCTTGTAAATTTTCTGTTTAGTTGATCTATCCATAGGTGTGAGTGGAGTATTAAAGTCTCCCACAATTATTGTGTTATTGTTAATTTTCCCTTTCATACTTGTTAGCATTTGTCTTACATATTGCGGTGCTCCTATGTTGGGTGCATATATATTTATAATTGTTATATCTTCATTTTGGATTGATCCTTTGATCATTATGTAGTGTTCTTGTTTGTCTGTCTTCACAGCCTTTGTTTTAAAGTCTATTTTATCTGATATGAGTATTGCTACACCTGCTTTCTTTTTTTTTTTTTATCTTTTTTTTTTAATTTATTTATTTTGTTTTGTTTTGTTTTTAATTTTATTTTATTTTTAAACTTTACATAATTGTATTAGTTTTGCCAAATATCAAAATGAATCTGCCACAGGTATACATGTGTTCCCCATCCTGAACCCTCCTCCCTCCTCCCTCCCCATTCCATCCCTCTGGGTCATCCCAGTGCACCAGCCCCAAGCATCCAGTATCGTGCATCGAACCTGGACTGGCAACTCGTTTCATACATGATATTTTACATGTTTCAATGCCATTCTCCCAAATCTTCCCACCCTCTCCCTCTCTCACAGAGTCCATAAGACTGTTCTATACATCAGTGTCTCTTTTGCTGTCTCGTACACAGGGTTATTGTTACCATCTTTCTAAATTCCATATATATGCGTTAGTATACTGTATTGGTGTTTTTCTTTCTGGCTTACTTCACTCTGTATAATAGGCTCCAGTTTCATCCACCTCATTAGAACTGATTCAAATGTATTCTTTTTAATGGCTGAGTAATACTCCATTGTGTACATGTACCACAGCTTTCTTATCCATTCATCTGCTGATGGACATCTAGGTTGCTTCCATGTCCTGGCTATTATAAACAGTGCTGCGATGAACATTGGGGTACACGTGTCTCTTTCCCTTCTGGTTTCCTCAGTGTGTATGCCCAGCAGTGGGATTGCTGGATCATAAGGCAGTTCTATTTCCAGTTTTTTAAGGAATCTCCACACTGTTCTCCATAGTGGCTGTACTAGTTTGCATTCCCACCAACAGTGTAAGAGGGTTCCCTTTTCTCCACACCCTCTCCAGCATTTATTGCTTGTAGACTTTTGGATCGCAGCCATTCTGACTGGCGTGAAATGGTACCTCATAGTGGTTTTGATTTGCATTTCTCTGATAATGAGTGATGTTGAGCATCTTTTCATGTGTTTGTTAGCCATCTGTATGTCTTCTCTGGAGAAATGTCTATTTAGTTCTTTGGCCCATTTTTTGATTGGGTCATTTATTTTTCTGGAGTTGAGCTGTATTCCTGCTTTCTTTTGGTCTCTATTTGCATGGAGTATCTTTTTCCAGCCCTTCACTTTCAGTCCATAGGTGTACCTTGTTTCGAGGTAGATCTCTTGTAGACATAAGGGTCTTGTTTTTGTATCCATTCAGCTAGACTTTTGGTGGAGGCATTCAAACCATTTACATCTAAGGCAATTATTGATAAGTATGATCCTGTTGCCATTTACTTTGTTGTTTTGGGTTCGAGTTTATACACCTTTGTTGTGTTTCCTGTCTAGAGAAGAGCCTTTAGCATTTGTTGGAGAGCTGGTTTGGTGGTGCTGAATTCTCTCAGCTTTTGCTTGTCTGTAAAACTTTTGATTTCTCCTTCATATTTGAATGAGATCTTTGCTGGGTACAGTAATCTGGGCTGTAGGTTTTTTTCTTTCATCACTTTAAGTATGTCCTGCCATTCCCTCCTGGCCTAAGATTTTCTATTGAAAGATCAGCTGTTATCCTTATGGGAATCCCCTTTTGTGTTATTTGTTGTCTTTCCCTTGCTGCTTTTAATATTTGTTCTTTGTGTTTGATCTTTGTTAATTTGATTAATATGTGTCTTGGGGTGTTTCTCCTTGTATTTATCCTGTTTGGGACTCTCTAGGTTTCTTGGACTTGGGTGACTATTTCCTCCCCCATTTTAGGGAAGTTTTCAACTATTATCTCCTCAAGTATTTTCTCATGCTCTTTCTTTTTGTCTTCTTCTTCTGGGACTCCTATGATTTGAATGCTGGGGCATTTAACATTGTCCCAGAGGTCTCTGAGATTGTCCTCATTTTTTTTAATTCATTTTTCTTTCTTCCTATCTGACCCAACCAAAAAATAGCCCAAAGAACTAAACAGACATTTCTCCAAAGAAGACATACAGATGGCTAACAAACACATGAAAAGATGCTCAACGTCATTCATTGCAAATCAAAACCACAATGAGGAACCATTTCACACCAGTCAGAATGGCTGCTATCCAAAAGTCTACAAGCAATACATGCTGGAGAGGGTGTGGAGAAAAGGGAACCAACCCTCTTACACTGTTGGTGGGAATGCAAACTAGTATAGCCACTATGGAGAACAGTGTGGAGATTCCTTAAAAAACTGGAAATAGAACTGCCATATGACCCAGCAATCCCACTGCTGAGCATATACACTGAGGAAACAAGAATTGAAAGAGACACGTGTACATCAGTGTTCATCGCAGAACTGTTTATAATAGCCAGGACATGGAGACAACCTAGATGTCCATCAGCAGATGAATGGATAAGAAAGCCATGGTACATATACACAGTGGAATATTACTCAGCCATTGAAAAGAATATATTTGAATCAGTTCTAATGAGGTGGATGAAACTGGAGCCTATTATACAGAGTGAAGTAAGCCAGAAAGAAAAACACCAATACAGTATTCTAATGCATGTGTATAGAATTTAGAAAGACGATAATGATAACCCTGTATATGAGACAGCAAAAGAGACACAGATACATAGAACATCTTTTGGACTCTGTGCGAGAGGGCAAGGGTGGGATGATTTGGGAGAATGGCATTAAAACATGTATATTATCATTTGTGAAATGAATCGTCAGTCCAGGTTCGATGCATAATACAGGATCTTTGGGGCTGGTGTACTTGGATGACCAGAGGGATGGGATGGGGAGAAAGGTGTGAGAGGGGTTCAGGATGGGAACACATGTACATCTGTGGCAGATTCATGTCAATGTATGGTGAAACCAATACAATATTGTAAAGTAATTAGCCTCCAATTAAAATAAATAAACATATTAAAAATAAATTTATTGAAGAAAAAAATAAAATAAAAATTAAAAAAATTAGAATTAGCTTGTCAAGTTTTACAAAACAGCTAGGATTATTGATTGGATTTGTATTGCATTTTGGCATGATTTGTGTTTTCAACTATCAGTTCAGTTCAGTTCAGTTGCTCAGTTGTGTCCGACTCTTTGCGACCCCATGAATTGCAGCACGCCAGGCCTCCCTGTCCATCACCAATTCCCAGAGTTCACTCAAACTCACGTCCATCGAGTCTGTGATGCCATCCAGCCATCTCATCCTCTGTCGTCCCCTTCTCCTCCTGCCCCCAATCCCTCCCAACATCAGAGTCTTTTCCAATGAGTCAACTCTTCGCATGAGGTGGCCAAAATACTGGAGTTTCAGCTTTAGCATCACTCCTTCCAAAGAACACCCAGGGCTGATCTCCTTCAGAATGGACTGGTTGGATCTCCTTGCAGTCCAAGGGACTCTCAAGAGTCTTCTCCAACACCACAGTTCAAAAGCATCAATTCTTTGGCACTCAGCTTTCTTCACAGTCCAACTCTCACATCCATACATGACCACTGGAAAAACCATAGCCTTGACTAGACGGACCTTTGTTGGCAAAGTAATGTCTCTGCTTTTCAATATGCTATCTAGGTTGGTCATAACTTTCCTTCCAAGGAGTAACCGTCTTTTAATTTCCTGGCTGCAGTCACCATCTGCAGTGATTTTGGAGCCCAGAAAAATAAAGTCAGCCACTGTTTCCACTGTTTCCCCATCTATTTCCCATGAAGTGATGGGACCAGATGCCATGATCTTTGTTTTCTGAATGTTGAGCGTTAAGCCAACTTTTTCACTCTCCTTTTTCACTTTCATCAAGAGGCTTTTGAGTTCCTCTTCACTTTCTGCCATAAGGGTGGTGTCATCTGCATATCTGAGGTTATTGCTAATTCTCCCTGCAATCTTGATTCCAGCTTGTGCTTCATCCAGCCCAATGTTTCTCATGATGTACTCTGCATATAAGTTAAATAAGCAGGGTGACTATATACAGCCTTGATGTACTCCTTTTCCTATTTGGAACCAGTCTGTTGTTCCATGTCCAGTTCTAACTATTGCTTCCTGATCTGCATATAGGTTTCTCAAAAGGCAGGTCAGGTTGTCTGGTATTCCCATCTCTTTCAGAAATTTTTCCCAGTTTATTGTGATTCACACAGTCAAAGGCTTTGGCATAGTCAATAAAGCAGAAATAGATGTTTTTCTGGAACTCTCTTGCTTTTTCCATGATCCAGCAGATGTTGGCAATTTGATCTCTGGTTCCTCTGCCTTTTCCAAAACCAGCTTGAACATCAGGAAGTTCATGGTTCATGTATTGCTGAAGCCTGGCTTGGAGAATTTTGAGCATTACTTTACTAGTGTGTGAGATGAGTGCAATTGTGCGGTAGTTTGAGCATTCTTTGGCATTGCCTTTCTTTGGGATTGGAATAGTGAGCCTTCTAATACATAAAAAAAGTACATCTCTACTTTTCTTTTTGTCTAAGTAGTATGTTCAGTGAAAAGTGTTTATATTTTTGAAAGAAAATTATCCAAGTGTATTATATGACAATGTTGTTAATACAACTCAAAATTTTTCCAGTTTTTTGCAATTATATAAAAATATAATTGATTTTTTTTTAATAATGACTATACCTGGAAACCTTTCTATCTCATTAGTTGAAGTAATTGATTTGGAAATTAGAAGAATTATCTGCTCAGAATTAAATGGCAGTTACGTCATTTTCAAATATGGAGACAGTTTTCTTTCTTCCTTTCTGATCTTTTATTTATTTTTTTATCATCGCATTACATTGTGTAGAACCCACAGTATATGTGACATGTATGCAGTGTTACTGATCTTTAGGAGGGAAAATTCAATACTTCACCATAATATATGGTCTTAGCTGCATTTTTAAATAAGTTTTTGCAGAGTGAATGAATTATTTTTTAGTTCTCTTTTTCATCATGAATGTGATTTGAGAGGGTTTTTTGGTGACTATTGAGATAAATGTAAATTTTCTTCTTTCCATTAATATCTTGTATTATATGATATTGAAATGTTAAACTAAATTTGAATTCTAGAAATAAACCCAGTTTGGTCATGACATGCTTTCGTTTTAAATTTAGAACTCAATATGCATCTTACATTTTTTTTCAATCTGTATAATCTTTTCTTGAAATGTATTTATCAAATTTTTGTATAGGGTTATGATGGCCACATAAATTGTGAAGTGTTTTTTCCTCTACAATCTTTAAACATGTTTTTTGTATGAAGTTG
Organism: Bubalus bubalis; assembly: GCF_019923935.1. NCBI lineage: Eukaryota > Metazoa > Chordata > Mammalia > Artiodactyla > Bovidae > Bubalus > Bubalus bubalis. The sequence continues at coordinate 78,104,606 of NC_059165.1, forward strand.
TAGTATTTGTTTTTTGCAAGTTTGATAGAATTCACCAGTGGACTGCTATGAGTTTTGTGGAAAGATTTCTTTAATTAATTCAAGTTCTGTAGTATTTACAATGATACTAAAAGCTTCTGTATCAACTTATGTCATTTTTGGTAAGTAGGTTTTCTACAGAATTTTTCCATTTTATCTGTGTAATCTAGTTTACTGGTATAAAGTTGATCCTAAAAGTCTCTTAGTTTAAGTCCAAAGAATCTATAAAAATATTCTTCTTGCATTCTGAATTTTGATAATTTTATCTTTCTATCCTTTTTCCTGATTGGTTTATAAGGGTAATTGTGTTTATTTCATGCTCATCAAATATTCTCTATACTATTTCAAATTATATTTTATAATACTATATTTAAATCTTCAAGTATTATATTTATTCTACAGTTATACCTAAGGCTAAATCAAATATACTATATGTCATGGCAAAAAAAAGCTAATTATAATAATATGTTTCTTGTTCAAGATTTTAAAAATAATGATTGTTGACCCATTTTTAGAATTTATAAGTTTAAACAGATGTCTTCCTTACAGTGTTAATATTTATTAACAAATATTTCTACATTTCTACATTAACAAATGATATTCATTTCTACAAATGATAATATTTCTACAATTTAACACAAAAACTTGAGCTCACATTACATATTCATAGGATATATTTCTGCCTAAAATATAAATTATTTTTTAAGTTGATGTAGTTTGTAATTTGGAGAAGGCAATGGCACCCCACTCCAGTACTCTTGCCTGGAAAATCCCATGGATGGAGGAGCCTGGTAGGCTGCAGTCCATAGGGTCACTAAGAGTTGGACATGACTGAGCGACTTCACTTTCACTTTTCACTTTCATGCATTGGAGAAGGAAATGGCAACCCACTCCAGTGTTCTTGCCTGGAGAATCCCAGGGACGGGGGAGCTTGGTGGGCTGCCGTCTATGGGGTTGCACAGAGTCGGACATGACTGAAGTGACTTAGCAGTAGCAGCAGTTTGTAATTAAACCTTATATAGAAGGCAATTAATTAATAAGCTGATTATCTTTTCCTATGAAGCATTTTTATTTTATTCATAATATTTGTGTTTTGAGGTAGTAAAGGGAGACTTCCATTCATATCTCAGCCTATACTGAGCCATGTATAGTCATTATTAAAATGTAGTTTTTATAAAACCTTTTTTTCAACTCTTTGTTTTAGTATTAAAACATCTATTGTTACTTGATATGAAATTCTAATGTAAAAAGAAATTTCATGGAAAAAAAACTGTAATCTAGATGTTTGAAGATAGAGCAATGGACATATTTTTCTTAGTATTTTTGAAAGGCAAATGGTTATACTTAATATTACATGTCTGAAAACTACTTTGAAGCTGCACAGGGAAAATGCCTAAAAGAAATTAATGATTAATTGTGGAGATTTATATGTGCTAGTCCATTTAATCATAAGCTAAGAAAGAAATAAGAACAAGGAGGTTATAAGTCCGAAATGGAAGAAGGCTCTATGGGCCTAAAGCCATTATTCTAGAAAATAAATCCTGCCACACATCTAAGGGAATGAACACAGTAAATTTCAGGATTTGGAAAATGTTTCTTGTGGGAGAGAATCCCATTAAAGTAGATATTAATTACTTCAAAAGAAGGTCCATGGCAGTGTCAACTGCCTTTAACATGAAGAATACTTCCCTCTTCATTTCATTATGTTTATACCAAATTCTGTGATTTTTGTTTATGATCAATAAGCAGTTTCTTCTAAGAAGACTGAAAGGTTACAGCCTGGTTTGCTCACAGTAATGATGATTTACTGGACTGTGAGTCATCCCTATTTAATTCAGCATATTGAGTCATCAATTATCAGAGGCCCTGATGGGTTTGTTGTATTTATAACTGTCCTTTGACTAATGGAGGTTTGAGTTCCTATCATAATGTAAGCCAAACATTGATTTTAGTTTATAAGACCCGGTTTCCTCAAATATACTCTTAGTAGGAACCAGTATTACATAGCTTCATTCGTTGTCAACTGAAGGAGAGACTCAGTTGAGGAATGAACGGATATGGGATGAATGGACAATTCTGAGCTCAGCTGATTTTCATGATTAACAACAAGAAATTGACTAAGTCTGAAATTAATTCATTTAAAAATTTTCTTTTGCATTTCTGAAGAAAAGTAAATATAACACATTTAACACAGCATATTAATACATGTAATAATCCTTACCACTTTCTTATCCACTAACATTTTAGTACTCTTATCATTTGCTAAGTTAGTAAGCAACTCTTGTTTTCCTTTTACCAAATGTATTACTTTAAAAATCCTCCACAGAGCTTTGCCTTTTTTCTTCTGTTTGGATAGTGTTGGTATTTGTTTCAGAAAATAACTGTGTTTATCATAGTCACATTTATTTCCTTGGGATCTATATGTTTTCTAAGTATGTGGTTGTTTGGGACTAAATTCTGACTGAAGGCATTCAGGACTTTAAATATTTGGAATATTTAGGAATTTTAATAACTGGTCAGTAACTACACCTGGTCCTCACAAAGACTGTTCTTTTAGCTCAGAATCTTAGCCTCAATATCTACATGCTTTTTTCTCAGAGAAGCCTGGTTCTTTCTTTTTAAAGTGCTACTTCAATGTAAATCACTGATTTTTTCTTTAATTGGCAGTTCATACCAAAAGCAATCTGCCAAAAATTTATCTTCTGTGATGAATATATGAAGTGTTGTATTTTTCTCTATAACAGTGTTTTATAGATCTGCAAATGCAACATTTTCATATGTATAATCTCTTTTTTTATATATTTTCTTTTTTTTTAAATTTTATTTTATTTTTAAACTTTACATAATTGTATTAGTTTTGCCAAATATCAAAATGAATCCACCACAGGTATACATGTGTTCCCCATCCTGAACCCTCCTCCCTCCTCCCTCCCCATTCCATCCCTCTGGGTCATCCCAGTGCACCAGCCCCAAGCATCCAGTATCGTGCATCGAACCTGGACTGGCAACTCGTTTCATACATGATATTTTACATGTTTCAATGCCATTCTCCCAAATCTTCCCACCTTCTCCCTCTCTCACAGAGTCCATAAGACTGTTCTATACATCAGTGTCTCTTTTGCTGTCTCGTACACAGGGTTATTGTTACCATCTTTCTAAATTCCATATATGCGTTAGTATACTGTATTGGTGTTTTTCTTTCTGGCTTACTTCACTCTGTATAATAGGCTCCAGTTTCATCCACCTCATTAGAACTGATTCAAATGTATTCTTTTTAATGGCTGAGTAATACTCCATTGTGTACATGTACCACAGCTTTCTTATCCATTCATCTGCTGATGGACATCTAGGTTGCTTCCATGTCCTGGCTATTATAAACAGTGCTGCGATGAACATTGGGGTACACGTGCCTTTCAATTCTGATTTCCTTGGTGTGTATGCCCAGCAGTGGGATTGCTGGATCATAAGGCAGTTCTATTTCCAGTTTTTTAAGGAATCTCCACACTGTTCTCCATAGTGGCTGTACTAGTTTGCATTCCCACCAACAGTGCAAGAGGGTTCCCTTTTCTCCACACCCTCTCCAGCATTTATTACTTGTAGCCATTTGGATCGCAGCCATTCTGACTGGTGTGAAATGGTACCTCATAGTGGTTTTGATTTGCATTTCTCTGATAATGAGTGATGTTGAGCATCTTTTCATGTGTTTGTTAGCCATCTGTATGTCTTCTTTGGAGAAATGTCTATTTAGTTCTTTGGCCCATTTTTTGATTAGGTCATTTATTTTTCTGGAGTTGAGCTGTAGGAGTTGCTTGTATATTCTCGAGATTAGTTGTTTGTCAGTTGCTTCATTTGCTATTATCTTCTCCCATTCTGAAGGCTGCCTTTTCACCTTTCCTTTGATGTGCAGAAGCTTTTAAGGTTAATTAGGTCCCATTTGTTTATTTTTGCTTTTATTTCCAACATTCTGGGAGGTGGGTCATAGAGGATCCTGCTGTGATGTACGGCAGAGAGTGTTTTGCCTATGTTCTCCTCTTGGAGTTTTATAGTTTCTGGTCTTACGTTTAGATCTTTAATCCATTTTGAGTTTATTTTTGTGTATGGTGTTAGAAAGTGTTCTAGTTTCATTCTTTCACAGGTGGTTGACCAGATTTCCCAGCACCACTTGTTAAAGAGATTGTCTTTAATCCATTGTATATTCTTGCCTCCTTTGTCAAAGATAAGGTGTCCATATGTGCGTGGATTTATCTCTGGGCTTTCTATTTTGTTCCATTGATCTAGATTTCTGTCTTTGTGCCAGTACCATACTGTCTTGATAACTGTGGCTTTGTAGTAGAGCCTGAAGTCAGGTAGGTTGATTCCTCCAGTTCCATTCTTCTTTCTCAAGATCGCTTTGGCTATTCGAGGTTTTTTGTATTTCCATACAAATTGTGAAATTATTTGTTCTAGCTCTGTGAAGAATACCGTTGTAGCTTGATAAGGATTGCATTGAATCTATAGATTGCTTTGGATAGTATACTCATTTTCACTATATTGATTCGTGAACATCTCTGAGCAGTCCAGTTGTGGAGTGCACATAAGGAAGTGTATAATTTCTTAAAAAATTGAGTGTCTTCTTAGGGCAAGGCTTTGTACTAGGTATAAGATTTGTAGTCATCAATAGAACATACATAGACTCTATCCTTTGTAGTCATCAATAGAACATACATAGACTCTATCCTTGCAGAACTAGAGCAAAAAATAGTAAAGAGCTAAATATATATCCAATTCATTACATTTGTGAAGCATGCTATAACATTCAAGTATAGTGTTCTATGAGTGTAAAATAGGATTGCCACTTAACATGACTAATTCATCACTACCAGAATCTTGATACTGGCAAGCTACCAGCATATAAAAAACATAAGATTAGAAACCTAGCTTTGTCATTTTATATTAAGGGTGACATATGAGTAACATAGATTTATCAAAGTCAGAAAATAAGCCTTAAACATAACCTGATAACTGTCCCTACTAGTCACTAAAGATCAAAAGGAAATGAGATGGTTCCTGCTTTTTAGAAATTCATGGTATAAAGAGAAGTTATAGATATACAAATGCCCTGGTGGCTCAGACTGTAAGAAGTCTGCCAGAAATGCAGGAGACCTGGGTTCGATCCCTGGGTCAGGAAGACCCTCTGGAGAAGAAAATGGCAATGCACTCCAATATTTTTGCCTGGAGAATTCCACGGACAGAGGAGCCTGGAGGGCTATAGTCCATGGGCTTGCAAAGAGTCAGACACGACTGAGCTATTGTCACTCTCTATACATATACATTGGGCTTCCCAGGTAGTTCAGTGGTAGAGAATAATCTTGCCAATGCAAGAGATGCAGGTTCAATCCCTGGGTCGGGAAGATCCCTTGGAGGAGAAAATGGCAACCCACTCTAGTATTGTTGCCTGGGAAATCCCATGGACAGAAGAGCCTGGTGAGCTACAGTCCATAGGGTCACAAAGAGACATGACTGAAGTGACTGAGCATGCACATACTTCTATTTGAATACGTTTCAGTCATAAATACTATAGTATTCAGGTTGTTGAATCTATGGATGCAGAACAGTATATAAGAAGGAACCACACAGAGTGAGGGCCATTTTAAGTTAGACTCAGATTTTCAACTGTGTGGAGGGTTGTTCAACAACTCTCTCATTGTTCAAAGGTAAACTGTACATTGTGATTCAGCTTCTCCTTCTACCAGCTCTTGCCTTTCTCACATTCTTACAGGCGAACTTCCCAAGAACACTGTCTAGCAACTTTTCTGTTAAAAATTCACATGTTCAGGAAATGTGAACTAAGATAGTACCAGCACAAAGCCCAGAACATCCGTTTCTTTAAAATATGTTATTGTTTAAATTAAAAAAAATATTTGTGGGGCTTATGACATAGGTAGATGTAGGTTGTTTCACAATAAAAGTAAAAAGTAGATGTGGGAATAATAGTAATATTCCTTTTATACTGAAGAGACATAATATTACTTGAAGAAAGACTGTGATAAGATGCATATTGCAAATCCTAGAGCTTCTACTGTATAAACTTAAAAATTGTAGCTAAGCTAGTAAGATAAGACCATGGTAGAGAAAAAATAATGAAAATATTTAGTCAGAATTCAGAGGCAAATAACAAAAAATATGGCACACTCTTTTCCTTGGTGCTGCCTGTGGAGCTGGTAGTCATTTCTTTGGCATCATGGCCACCCTCAGACCTCTCATGAAGTCAAAGATTACCAAAAAGAGGAGCAAGAAGTCCATCCAGTGCCAGTCAGACCGATTATGTCAGAATTAAATGGAATTGGCAGAAACCCAGTGGAATTGGCAGTAAGGCACACAGAAGATTTGGGGGCCAGGTCTTGATGCCCAACATTGGTTATTGGAGAAACAAGACAAAGCACGTGCTGCCCAGGGGCTTCTGGCAGTTCCTCATCCACAGCGTCAAGGAACTTGAAACGCTGCTGATGTGCAACACACATTAGTGTGCTGTGATTGCTCACATCATCTCCTCCAAAAAACTGAGAGCCATTGTGGAAAGAGCAGCCTGACTGGACATCAGTCACCAATCCCAGTGCCAGTCTGCACAGCAAAGAAAATGAATAGACAGCTTGTGTGCACATTATATTTGTGTTAAAACCATAAAACTAAAAAAAAATATATATGGGATAAATCGAAAACAAATAGCCAGATCATACTTAAAAACAGCCAAATAAATTATTAGATTAATTATAAATGTGCTAAACTTTTCAAATAAATGCCAAAGGATATTATACTGCATTTAAAAACTAAATCCAATTGTATGTTGTTTCAAGAAAATAAATTTTAAATATGAAGTTGCAGATTGTCTAAGAGAAGGATGGAAAAATATACAGCAAAGTTCTGAAAACTAGGAGTATTAATAAAGATGAGAAGGAGCATTTCATAAAGAAAAAAAGTGTCAGCTCAACATGAAAATATAATAATTCTGAAACTCTAATAATAGAGATTCATAAACTTATGAAGCAAAAATTGAAAAAGTCTATAAACAAAATTAGGCAAATCCACAGTTATGGTTGAAATTTCTGCCGAAAATTACAAGGATATAAAAGACTTGAATAAATTATCAATCAACAATCATATTGAAATTTGTAGAATAATTCACCAAACAATGGAACAAAGTGTTTTCAAAGAGCACATTCAACAAGTGGAGCATAAAATTGATTAATGCTTCACTGAAAAAATGATACCAAGCAGTTGTTTGGGACACCTTTCATCTGATTTCACGTTAAATGGAAGCATCTTATGGGGATGACTCCTTTATGGTTATCCAGACTTTGAAGTACACACATCATTTATCAAAGATAATAGGAGCAATTTCATTTGGAAAGTGGGACTTTCTACTTAATACTACAGTAATAGTGACTACATGAGTTGGAAATGCCCTATGACTAACTTTCCATTCCTTAACTGGGAGGGCATATTTTCTCCAGTGTGGATCCCTCAGATACTTTGTAATGTTATGTAGGAAATTTCAAGGAATTTTATGCCATTTTTAGCTTGTTACTTATAAGTGATTATCCTGAAAAACAATCTCTTTCTCCTCAAATTCACTATTTATCTATTAATTATGTTTAATTACTCTATCTTAGTACTTCCATATTGAAGAATGGGCTCAGAAGTATACAGCCTTTTGATTATGAGATTTTTAGAATGAATGGTTTGTTTGGTATATTCCCTAGCATCATCTCCCTGGGCTCTTAAGTTGCATTAATTTTGGGCAGTTCATGTGATGATGTTTTTAATTATAGCCTATTTAGTAGTTTTATCCTTTAAGATCACAAAAATTTTGTTTGATGTTTTCTTAAAATAGTTGTGTTATATCCAAACAATAAATTGACACTACTAGGCACACAGCATTTACAAATATCAAAAAATGTGCTGAGCTACCTAGGTCACAAAGAACACACTCTATACTATTGCAGTATATTATAGTGTATACTATTACAGAATAGGTAAACCTTATCCATAGTAGTAGCATGTCAGTTATTGCCTAAGCCAGAGGTGAGGGTGGATAAAATGCAAACAAGGAAGACTGGCAGGGGATTATCATGGAAATATTCCGTATCTTGATAGGGTTGATGAACATATGGGTGTATACATTTGACAAACTCACCAAATTGTAAACTTAAAATAGGTGCTTTTTTATCGAATGTAGATCACATTTCAGTAAATTTAATGAGTAAAAACAAAACAAAAACAAAAAGCTATTGTGTAGAAAGAAGAATGGAAGTAGAGAGATTAGCTAGAGTGCTGTGAATAATCTGAACAATGATGGTTTACATAATAGAAATGGAAAACAAAACAGATTTAGGATATATTCTGAAGGCAAATTGTACATGATATCTTGATAATTTATATGTGTACATTTGACAGTGAGCATTCTGATGGGTAATGAGCAATAACGAAAATCCCTGAAAATTTGGCTTAAATTGGATGGAGTTATTTATTCAAAAAAGTTAATCTGAGAAAACAGCTAGTTTGGTAGTTGAGTTCTATGGAGAATCAAGAGTTCCATCTTGACTGTGTTAATCTTAAGATGCTTTTTAAAATGCCTGTGGACAAATATTCAGTGGATGTTGGATATATGATTCTGGAGTTGTAAGACATATTTGGATATTGAGGTACAGATGTGGAAGTCATAGTAATCAAGTTCCTAGAGAGCCCAGGGCATTTAGTAGTTGAAGAGAAGAGGAAGCAGCAAAGAAGAGATGAAACAGCTAACAGTTCAGACGCTCAGTTACAAGCACATAGGGTCCTAGACGTTAAGAGATGAGAAAGTTTTAGTAAGGAAGGTGACCGGCTATGTAGAAAGCAGTGGAAAGATCTGGTTAAGTAATGAACTGTAACCACCGGATATTTGTTTTTGTGACCCTGACAAGGTTTTTCCTCTGGAATAGAAGGGATGAAAACTTGATTAAATTGGATATGAAAGATCTTATGACATGACTCTCTATCAAAAAAATTTACAATGAATTGAGAAGGAATGGAACAGTGATAGGAAGATAATTTAGATCAAGGTCATGGGAGATTTTATTTGATTAGTTTTTAAAAACCCAATATTAGTGCTTAGTTGTATTCTGGTGGTAATATTTCGCCAAGAAATGAGAAATTATTGATGCAGGAGAGGGAGTGTTTGAGGAAAGTCTTTAAGAAGCCATGGGATGTAAACCCCAAGGAGAAGAATTTAATATATAATTAATGCAGTATTTCATTTTGGGATACATAACATCATGCTAAAAGAATGTATTGATATCTTTGTGCTTAATGTAGAACCAAAAGAAAATCAGCAAAATAAGATTGGGCTCAAGTTAAGATTTGATTAATATTCTTTGATTTATTTTCTGGTTTGGAACACATAATTTTCCCAGTTCTATATATTCTTCAGGGATATCTTGCCTTATATCCTATAAAGTGAAAATAAAAAGAATGAATTTTCAAAAGGTTATACTATTTGTTGTATTTATTGAAGGAAAAAAACAAATAAACAATTTTATCCTGATGGAAAAACAGATGAGACTGAACAGCAGATGAGACTGTGGAAACAAAAGACAGAATATGAGAATCTGGTTGCAGGGTCTTCTGTTCAAAAGAACATAGTCCTTCAAAAATCTGCAGCCACAGAAACTGCCATTCCCAGTCCTGTGATCTACAGAGCATGACTATTGGGTGTTACAGAATTGCACACCAGTCACTAGTGAAAGACTGAATTTCTGTAGTCAGTTCTTGACCAGTTACATTTGGAGCTAAGGACAACTCTTCACATGGTGTGGTGAATGGAGCCAGTGAAATATTTAAGGGCCAGAGCATGAAGTGACTTTAAAATCCCATGAAACAAAGGGTGACTTACATATGAGAAGTAAACATGAGGTTGTGAAAGCCTGAGCTCAAGTCTCAGGAAAAAAGAGAGTGAAAAAAGCAAATTATTTTCTCAAATACTTGCATTTAAACTTTTAGTCCTTCCACTGGGGTGACTACCAAAATTGTGAAAGGATTTCCTATTCTTTCTGGTAGGTTTCGGGAACTTGGGTCATTCCCTTGCTCCTTCTCCTACCTCCACCAAACATTGTTAACACTAAAACAGGTGTATCAGTTAGGATCCTTTAGGTGGAAATCACTGAATAAACTAAAAGTGGCTTAAACAAAGAGAATAATGTGAATGTGCGGTATTGCATAATTGGAAGTCCCAAGGTCGGCTGTATCAGAGTTGGTTACCTTCTTTGCTCCATGGTGTGAGGGTTCCTGGTTACTCTCTCTGGGAGTCTCTAGACTTTCCCTCTTTCAGCCCAGAGAGAATACAAAAAGCTCCCAACATAGAGACATCACATGGCAATGGCAAAGGTAGGAACAAGTGAATCCCTATTTTATTTCCCTTTTGTTAGTTATGAGAAAAACAATCCCAGAAGCCTCTCACTAGACTTTCCTCTTTGTCTTGTTTCTCTGAGACATGATAAGGGAAATGAAATTATCGTGACTGGCATAGACTGATTAACATCTAGCCCTGGAGATAGGCAAGGCCCCTAAAGATTCACAAAAAAATTAGCTCCTTCATAAAGCTGGGTTTCTGCCAGCAAAGCAGATAGGAGGACTGTGATGGCTAAGGGGGCAATGCATGCAAAATGAGTAGCAGAGTGACTAGTGCACAAAGGCATTTAGTTAACATTAAATGCTCTTACTGTTTTATCAAGCCGATCTTATGGGAAATACAGTAGGAGACCCCAGCCTCACAAACTACATTTTCTGACCTTCATCCAACCTGTCATCAGTAGTATAGTTAGCCCTAGTTGGCTTTACTTTCTTTCTTTGACTGGAAATCTTTTGTTATCCTGTTTGTCTCACTCCAACAGTAGTAGTTAATGAGTTGTCTGCCTCATTGATTTTCCAAAATTTTGCATATTGTAGCTAAACTGATCTTTCTAAAGGCAGATCTAATTATGTCACCGTCGTCCTGAAGAGCTTATTACACAATTCCTCATTGTATTACATCTGAAGGTTGAACTCTTCGGAATCATGTCCATGTAGTTGGTCTTCAATGCAGGTGGAGGGTGGCTCCTCTGCCCTTTGGTTCTGCCATATGGAACATACAGTCTCCTTGGTGCAGGAGAGAAACAGAAGACTTGCAAGTAGGGTCTTCATTATCCACAAATAATCAGGTGCACAGCCCATCTGTCAGGGTCTGAGAAGTGCCATCTTGCTTTCACCCAGAACAGGGGGAGGGCATGCTTTTAGGGAACACTGTTGCAATAGATGCAGAGATGTGCCTCCTAGATCCCCCTTCAAGGAAATACTTGCTGCCCAAATGCAGAAAATTTATGTCTCAGCAAATGGGAGCTGGGAGCTGCCTTGTCTGACGTCATGTCTTTCCTGGGACAGTCCACTTGTAACTGAGTGAGGCAAAGAGATAAAGACATGGCCATTTTGGCCCATGTATGTAACTCTGAAAGGCACTGCTCACTCACAAATCCTCTGCTGGGCTGGCCAGGGCTTTCTGGGCTTGCCTTGCAGTTTGACTTCTTCCTCTGCTTTATCCTATTTCACCATTTCTTTCATATGTTTTGATCCCTTATGAACATCTTGTATCCCATACTCGGCTTGGTATCTGCTTCTGTAAATTACAACCTGCGACAACTAGTAATTCCTAGCAGAGAGTCCTTTAATGTTCAACTTTCTTTTCTACCTCAATAATCATTACCTAACTTGGATATTTTTTGCTCCAGATGTATAGAGTTCCTGAGTGTAAGTACCTAAGTGCTGCTAAACATTGTTTGTTTGTTTTTTTTTTTCTCTTTTTCACTCTCTCATTCTAAGGCTGCCAATGGGTAGATAGATACTTAGAAAAAAGTCATCTGCCCAGGCCCAATAGGTGCTAAACCAGGGAGTTCAGATTCAGATCCTCCTTTGCCCTTTACAACTTTACATCCTGTTTCCTTTAAAAAGTTCAAACCTCCATTGACTGGAGCATCCTTTCTACCTTCCCTTTGAGGCACTAACTGGTAGTCACTCAGCTCAGCAACAGTAACTCCAGAAAACTTCCAAAGTTTATCCCTTCTCCTTGCATGGGCTGTCTTCCTGTGTTACTCTGATAGCTAATAGCCTAACTGTTTATCCCCATCTTGGTACTTATCAATACTGTATTATAATCATCTTTTTCTGTCTAGCATCTCTAATGGCTAACCAGTACCTGGTGTATCGTTCTTTACCTACTTCTCAAAGGGATTTCAAGTGATTTAGCATCAGCCCATAGTAGGTACTGAAAAGCATTTATTGACTAAATTCAGTAAAGCTCTTTTTTTCTTCTAGCTATGTGCTCGCTCTATCATCCTAGGTTAAAAGAGGAAAGAATAGTACCATTTCTAGAATGTATGCAAAAATCATCTGCAAGTCTGAAGGAATTTAGTTCATTTATATTTCTTTTCTGGTTCTGATAGTTGGCCATACCTGTGGCTGACTACACAGTGTGACATAGCCATGATAGCTTGAGAAGGGCAGAGGTATTAGTGGATGGAGAGCTCTTCCTAGACAGAACTATTTTCCTTTCTTTTTTTTTTTTTCTCGTAAATCCACGTTCAACATCTGTGGCATGCAAGGCCCCTTCAAGTTTTAGTATCTCAGTCAGTTTATATAATCATATTCAAGATGTATGTGTGTAAGAGGAATTATGACATATGAGTATTCACATTCTGGTTCTCTTCCCTGTCCCCAAATACTGTCCTCATTAATTATATTAACATATTAAGCAGATGAAAGGAAAAATATTCTAAGTAAAATGTTCCCCCAGGTAAGATGAAGGTGAGTGTGGAAAGATGATGGGAGTGTAGATGTTTATATTGATTTTTGATTATTATATATCTTTCTGCTGCTGCTGCTGCTAAGTCGCTTCAGTCGTGTCCGACTCTGCGCGACCCCATAGACGGCAGCCCACCAGGCTCCCCCGTCCCTGGGACTCTCCAGGCAAGAACACTGGAGTGGGTTGTCATTTCCTTCTCCAATGCATGAAAGTGAAAAGTGAAAGTGAAGTCACTCAGTTGTGTCTGACTCAGCGACCCCACGGACTGCAGCCCACCAGGCTCCTCCGTCCATGTGATTTTCCAGGCAAGAGTACTGGAGTGGGTCGCCATTGCCTTCTCCGATATATCTTTCTACATAAGATTTAATGTTTGGCCTGTGAAGTAAGTTGATTAAACATTTCTTGTGAGTTTAATAATCACCATTTGCAGGAGCGAGAATGGTTGTGATCTGCAAACTCCATGGTGAGAAAAAGTGGTATCAGTGATGAAAATGCAACCTACAGGGGGATCACTTTATATTCCTTGACGATGGTGTCATTGTGGAAGTTAATCTCAAAATATGAAGTGAGAGGAAAACATAAGGGTATAGTATCCAAGTGCTGTAATTTGATAGTGAGATGAACTATCGCCTGTTTAAAAATGCATCAGGGTTAGGAGGATAGGAAGAAATAGACATTAGTCAAAAAGAACCTGAACATTATCTATTAAAAGGAATAAGTATGTACAAAATCAAAAGCTGTATGGGGCTTATATTCATTTAGAAGGCACTGATAAGAAGCACTGAACCTGGTAGATATTCACTAACCTCTTTTTTTTTTTTTAATTTTATTTTATTTTTAAACTTTACATAACTGTATTAGTTTTGGTTATATCAGACATCCCCAAGTCTCCATGATTCACTCTCTGAAGGATTAGTACCTGGTATAATTCAGGGCACCTCAAGGATTCTGAATTCATGCAGTTACTAATGTTCTTCCTGATTGATGAGTGTCCTACTGATTGTCACCTCTGATATGCGTGAATGTTTAAACAGAGTTTCTCCCTGTAAGCAGCAAAAGCCTCCGACATTTTATTAAATTAAAGTTTAATAGAATAAATCCATTTCACTGTCCTTTCAGTGAATTCAGAGTTCCTGAAGTAGGAGGTGATTAAATTCATTAAATCTGGTTGCCAACTGCCTGCTGTTCCCAGGTCTCATTCCTTTAAGGCACAGGGCTGTGGCCTTATCTTCTCAGCAGCTCATCCAATAGATCCTGGATGTCTTTCTCTGGCTTATTTTGGAAAATTCTTTCTGTAAAGTGACTTTCGTCCATCATCTCCCCTTATCCGGCAGCAGCACATCTGTCAAGGGATTCTACTTTTCCTGAGGTACATAGTGCCTAATGACAATACTAATTTTTCTTCTGAACAGATAAAGAGAGATAAAGAAGGCAAAAAGACATGAAAAATACTTTTTTTTCACTGATTTTTAAACTGAAGAACAAATGACATTGTCCACCTTGTACAATCTGAATAGCTTCTGCTTTTAAAAATAAGTATCTCAAACTTGATGAATAGCTGATCCTGATAATTTCAGTTGAACTGAAGGTTTGGAAAAATATTCAACCAATAGCATTAAGTTATACAGGGTATTGGGAGGTACTGCATTCTTGTATAATAAAAGTGTTCATAACATAAATGTTTCTCTCTGGTCAAGGAATAAAATAGTTAACCCTTGATAATTGCTATGTTTAAAAAAAAAAAAAAACTTGGACAGTTAAAAGTCCATTAATAATCTAAGTCTACAGTGCTACCTAGAGTGTACTTTAGATTATTATTGTTTGGAGAATGAATGGAAATTACTCTAGTGGAAAAAACAACTGAACCACTCTAAAAAGAATTAGATTGGGAGATTATAAAATCCTCTATGGAACAAACAGTACTTTATTAAAAGCCAGAAAGAGTCTTTTATCAATGGGTACATACAAAAAACTGCCATTAATCTATGACAGTGATGCTAATGAGATCATCATTTTCCAGGTAGAAATTTCATTTATTTCACTGCATGAAAAGGGAGAATTTTCTAGCATTTTTATTTCACTCTTTGTTGCAGTATGCTTTGAATAAGATAATTTCCTTTATTTTTCATAGAAAAATAAAAAGCATGTACATTGCCTATGCAATTTAAAATATAAATTTTATTGATTTAATTTTAATTGCTATTCAGTTAAGTCACTCAGTCGTGTCCAAATCTGTGACCCCATGAATCGCAGTAGGCCAGGCCTCCCTGTCCAGAACCATCTCCCAAAGTTCACTCAAACTCATGTCCATCGAATCACTGATGCCATCCAGCCATCTCATCCTCTGTCATCCCCTTCTCCTCCTGCCCCCAATCCCTCCCAGCATCAGAGTCTTTTCCAATGAGTCAACTCTTCTCATGAGGTGGCCAAAGTACTGGAGTTTCAGCTTCAACATCAGTCCTTCCAGTGAACACTCGGGGCTGATCTCCTTTAGAATGGACTAGTTGGATCTCCTTGCAGTCCAATGGACTCTCAAGAGTCTTCTCCAACACCACAGTTCAAAAGCATCAATTCTTCGGTACTCAGCTTTTTTCACAGTCCAACTCTCACATCCATACATGACCACAGGAAAAACCATAGCCTTGACTAGATGGACCTTTGTTGGCAAAGTAATGTCTCTACTTTTGAATATGCTATCAAGGTTGGTCATAACTTTCCTTCCAAGGAGTAAGCATCTTTTAATTTCCTGGCTGCAGTCACCATCTGCAGTGATTTTGGAGCCCAGAAAAATAAAGTCTGACAGTCTTTCCACTGTTTCCCCCCATCTATTTCCCATGAAGTGATGGGACCAGATGCCATGATCTTAGTTTTCTGAATGTTGAGCTTTAAGCCAACTTTTTCACTCTCCTCTTTCACTTTCATCAAGAGGCTCTTTAGTTCTTCTTCACTTTTTGCCATAAGGATGGTGTCATCTGCATATCTGAGGTTATTGATATTTCTCCTGGCAACCTTGATTCCAGCTTGTGTTTCATCTAGCCCAGTGTTTCTCATGATGTACTCTGCATGTAAGCTAAATAAGCAGGGTGACAGTATACAGCCTTCCCGATTAGGAACCAGTCCGTTGTTCCGTGTCCAGTTCTTACTGTTGCTTCCTGACCTGCATATAAATTGCTCAGGAGGCAGGTCAGGTGGTCTAGTATTCTCATCTCTTTCAGAATTTTCCACAGTTTGTGGTGATCCACACAGTAAAAGGCTTTGGCATAGTCAATAAAGCAGAAATAGATGTTTGTCTGGAACTCTCTTGCTTTTTCAATGATCCAACGGATGTTGGCAATTTGATCTCTGGTTCCTCTGCCTTTTATAAAACCAGCTTGAACATCTGGAAGTTCACAGTTCATGCGCTGTTGAAGCCTGGCTTGGAGAATTTTGAGCGTTGCTTTACTAGCATGTGAGATGAGTGCAGTTGTGCGGTAGTTTGGGCATTCTGCGGCATTGCCTTTCTTTGGGATTGGAATGAAAACTGACCTTTTCCAGTCCTGTGGCCACTGCTGAGTTTTCCAAATTTGTTGGCATATTGAGTGCAGCACTTTCACAGCATCATCTTTTAGGTTTTGAAATAGTTCAATTGGAATTACATCACCTCTACTAGTTTTGTTCGTAGTGATGCTTCCTAAGGCCCACTTGACTTCACATTCCAGTATGTCTGGCTCTAGGTGAGTGATTACACCATCGTTATTATCTGGGTCATGAAGATCTTTTTTGATATTAAGGAACATGAAACGTCAAGCATATGCTTTTATTCAGTGCCAAAAAATTGATGCTTTTGAACTGTGGTGTTGGAGAAGACTCTTGAGAGTCCCTTGGACTGGAAGGAGATCCAACCAATCCATCCTAAAGAAAATCAGTCCTGATTATTCATTGGAAGGACTGATATTGAAGCTGAAACAATGGTACTTTGGCCACCTGATGCAAAGAACTGACTCATTTGAAAAGACCCTGATGCTGGGATAGATTGAAGGCAGGAGGAGAAGGGGACAACAGAGGATGAGATGATTGGATGGCATCACCAACTCAATGGACATGAGTTTGAGTAAACTCCAGGAGTTGGTGATGGACAGGGAAGCCTGGCATGCTGCAGTCCGTGGGGTTGCAAAGACTCGGACACGACTGAGTGACTGAACTGAACTGAACCTCAAATTAAAGGGAAGTTGATTTGAGTGGAGATTAAGCATAGTAAACACTTTCCTAACCATAAAAGAATTCCATTTCAAATATTTTTATCAAATCATCCCATTATACACTTGAAATATCTTATGGTTTCATCTCTCAATTATTTCTATAATGCTGAAAAATACATTTCTTCAGGAACACTTTTTTATTTGTGAATATAAATTATGGCTTAATCTGGCACGGTGAATGTTTTGTGTTGTTTGAAATAAAGCCAGAGGATTAGAAAGTACTTCCTAGAGTTTACAAAATGCAAATGGGTGGCCTCAGCCTGCAGCCCCTTGAAACAGGGTATTGGTTCCTGGCCAGGGACTGAAGTCAGACTGCGGCAGTGAGAACAGTGAATCCTAGGGACCAGGGGCAAGAGTCTGGCCCTTCAGCTGTGTAGAAATGAATTTTCACATCAAGACAGAAAGTAGTAAAACCTTTATTAGGAGGAAAGTGTGTACCTGTGGATAGACTTACAGGCAGACTCAGAGTTGCACACTTGTGGTTTGAATCACTTTTGTGGGGTGTATCTTCTGGGTTTCTTTGGCCAGTTATTTTGCTTTACCTGGTTCTGAGTCCAGAACCAGATGGATTTTGTTTTTCTCAGGGTCCTCCCATTTGTGAGTGTGCATCTCTTAGCCAAGATGAATTCTAGCTAAGAGGCCTATGGGTTGATTGACATCACTACTATGAGCTAATGCCCCCTCCCTTTTTGACCTCCAGGGAGCTTTTCTGCATACATGTAGTTGGGAAGGTCTTCTTGACATGGAGAATGATGAATATGTGGTCTTTCATCTGCGCAGGGCTCAACTCTTCTCTCACTCCTGCTATTTTGGAGTATTTGTCCACAGGGGATGAACTCCAGCTGCTCAGCCTGGGGCCCATCTGTGTCCTGCCTCAGATACTACTGCAAAGCCAGAGTTGTCTTTCATAATGTGTATTAATATTTTCAGTAAGAAAATGTATTTTGTCTGTTAATGACCTTTTAAGTTCAAATTTCCTTTGTGAACTGGAATACTGCCTTGTCCATATATATTATTTATATACATGTATATATATAGTATATAAATACACACATATACTACTACTAACCTACTTTTATATATATAATTATATATACTGTTACATTTATATAAGTATATATACATAATATATACTATTAAACTATTTAACCAGAACAAGCAAATTATCAAAGAGTTTCTCTCCAAATGTATGCTTCTTTCCACAGTACACATTTTAAATATTTCAATAAGGAAAAGAATATGAAATGCGTGAAAAGTTCTTGTCTACAACCCATTTTTGTTCAGAAATTATGACTTAAGGGCTTTTATTCAAAAACAAGAACACATACACCTACAAAACTTTATAAGAAGGTGAAGAGGAAGTCCTTACTCCTTGCCCCTTCATTTCTTTGTGTCCTGAATTTGTAACTGTGATGAAAATAAACAGAATGAAACCTTGCCCAGAGGGAAGTCATCTCAGATGCTGGTAGGGTTCCACTACCTTCCTCCAGCATCATCCTCCAGTATCTTTGAAATATTGTAAATTTTAAGACATGCTAGTAGAATCTATGGGCTTCCCAGTTGGTGCTAGTGATAAATAATCTGCCTGCCAATGCAGAAGACATACAAGATGTGGGTTCAATACCTGGGTCAGGAAGATCCCCTGGAGAAGGGAATGACAGCCCACTCCAGTATTCTTGCCTGGAGAATCCCATGGACAGAGGAGCCTGGTGAGCTACAGACCATAGGATTGCAAAAAATTGAACACAACTGAAGTGACTTAGCATGCACAGTAGAATCTGTATCAAATATATTTTACTGGGAAAGAGATTTTGAGATGGAATACAAGCAAATTATCTTAATCCTTTCATGATCTGATCGATTTACTCCAATCTTGATTAACTAAAATTTGTGAAGACCCTAAGAAATTACATGAGATTTCATCTCAGAGAACATGCTTCTCATATATATAACCATAATGCAGTTATAGTATGGATTTGAGACCTGGACCATAAGGATGGCTTATCCATGAAGAATTGATGCTTTTGAGCTGTGGTGTTGGAGAAGACTCTTGAGAGTCCCTTGGACTACAAGGAGATCCAACCAGTCCATCCTAAAGGAAATCAGTCCTGAATATTCATTGGAGGCACTGATGTGGAAGTTCCAATACTTTGGCCACCTGATGTGAAGAGGCAACTTACTGGAAAAGACCTTGATGCTGGGAAAATTTGAGGGCAAGAGGAAAAGGGGGTGATATAGGATGAGATGGTTAGATGGAATCACTGACTCAATGGACATAAGTTTGAGCGAACTCTGGGAGATAGTGAGGGGCAGGGAAGCCTGGTGTGCTGCAGTCCATGTGGCCGCAACTTAGTAATTGAACAACCCCAACGATAATGCAATTAGAAAGCCAGGAATGAAATTTTAACTCAATACTCTTGAAGCTGAGAAATTATTTGCTTTCACACAAATTTCAATTTTTTTCATGGTATAAGTCTCACTCAGAGCAAGATTCTCTATAGCTGATAAGCTTTCCTAGTGATTTAGGGCACTGACCTCATGTTTTCCCCAAATATTATTTGTTGGTGCAAATAAATGTGTTTTTCTCTTATGAGTGTTCCCCAGATCTGCACAAGTTTATATTGATGTGTTCAATTTTGAGAAGTGTTATGAGATACCTTAACATGGAGTCAGTCCTTCTTATGCTGAGAAGTTGAACCTAAAGATGCATATTACTGAGTTTTAAAGGTATGTTGGGTGTAATTTGAATCAAAATACAGGTCATGTGGCACATTTGAAAAGCAGCTTATGCCCTTGGGAGTGCCCAGAGAGAAGAAGAGTAGTCATCTTCCAGAGCAGATGGAATGTTGTTGTAATTAGAGATAAGAGTAACTGTTAATGGCAGGTGGCATGGCATTTATATCAAGACACCTTGGATAGTAAAAACAAAGATGTTTCTAATAAAAATTTTCACATCAAAGCTCTAGGCAGACACTCTAATTTGAATAACTTTTTAGCATGTTTATGGGTGACCAGTAGCAGAAAGTTATTTTATAATAGTTAACAGTTTTCCTGAGCTACAATCAGCAGGCTCCCTACTGATTAATAAAAACATGCCAAGTTTTTTGAGGTTAAGTTACTTGGGTAGGCTATTAAAGTTCTCTTAGCCAGAATTTGTTTGTTCATTAAATGTCCATAGAATCTGGCTCTGTAAGCACACAATAATCACCTGTTTTTTTTTTTGTTTTTTTTTTTAACAAATGAGTGCACACCTATCTTATTAATAGGCAGGTATCTAAAAGATTAAATGAGTAAAGTTGCATCATGTAAATAGTTTTCATAATGCACTTGGTATTCATTAAGCACTAACCTTGAGCTTCTTATCAAATACCTTATTTAAAACAGACAATTTCTAGTTTTTATTTCAGATACCTTTTACCTTCATTTTCAAACAGAACATTGAGATTCAGAGAAACGAATTGACTTTCCAATCTCCATGTGGCCGGTGCATGTGGCCTGGAGTAAATACTCAGATCTTCAAGGTTCTGTTTCAGGGCCTAGCTTCCAGCCCTGACACTACTCTTCATCTGCTTCCACTTTTGGGGTTCAGTTTTCTCCTCTATTAACGGAAGAAGTTGAAGTTGTTGGACATGGTATCAACTAATATAATGCCAAAATCAACCCCATTAGCTCAGTACTCCACAGCAATATGCACTTACCTAGTTCACAGTCTATACGTCACCTGAGGGTCTCCTGTTCTAGGCTTATATATCCATGGATGGCTCAGTTCCACACATCCCCTAATCTTCCTCCTTAGCCAGCCCCAGCTGGTTCCTCTGCTCTGGCAGATGTGAAAGAGAGTGGGTACAACAGCAGAAATGTATTTTCTGTTAACATTCCATTAACCCAAGCAGATCATGTGCCAAGCCCCAAAGCCAAAGCTGGTGAAATATCTTCTGTGTCCTTCATGGGAGAAAGTATTGCCAAGTCATATGTGAAATATATGGATAAGGGAAAGGTAAAGAATTAAGGGACATTAATGCCATGTACTTCAACGGCTAAGATTGCTTTTAGCTCTAGCATGTGATTTTCTTCCAGTTTGCATTTGATTGGTAGTCTCTTTCCTCATTTTCTTAATGTTTTTCAAGTTGCCTAGGAGAAACAATTTCATGGAAGGGCAGAAAACTCAGGTCAGTTTGCCATTCTGTGTTTTTATTTTTATTTTTGGTAAATCTTGCTGTTCCCTGAATATATTTGTTCCAGAAGGCACCACTAAAGGACAGTCTCATGGGAGGTTAGAGCACTACATTCTCTTCATCATAAGTATGTTTTCAGGGTTTGCACAAATGCAGAACCTTTTGTTTGAAGAGAAAAGAAGGAAATAGTCCTTCTAGATGAAGAATATAGAGATTTTGACCTGAAAAGAAGGTCCTGTGAGGAAGTTATGGGGGTGGGGAAAGAGATGGGGGTGGGGGGGGAAAGGTGTAGGCTCATTTCTGTTGATCAGTTGTAGATTTCCACTCGGAATCATAGGAAACTACATATTCAGTACCAAAGTTCAACTTCCTCTTTTCACTCAGCATCTGTCATCAGTCTGCATATATCCTGCAGCTGCATTTCTTCCCTATTTCTAAGTATTCTATCCTTTTTCATATATTGTTTTATATTTTTTGAAAGGACAGAAATACAGTGTACTCTTAAAAAACTTTTCAGCAATGCAGAAATACATATGGGAGAGTATTATTCTTTGATATTCTTAAAAATAGTCACTTGGTCACATTTATTCTTCAGAAAATTTACTAACAATCAATATGGGGAAACGGGTGAAAAATAGTACATATTGGAAAGGGATATTTAAGATTCTAATCTCATGAGTGGGAAGAAGGGGGATCACTAACTTCAGCCAATGCTGTATTCATCCCAGCATTCAGGCATACCTGGAAAACTAGTGGTTTAGGGCAGGTATTTATCAATTTATGTGGGAGAATGAGGTGACTTCTAATAAAGAATTAATTTTGAGGGAAGCTAACTGAAAAAGAAAGGTCATTGATAATGGCTGCTGCTACTGCTAAGTCACTTCAGTCGTGTCCGACTCTGCGACCCCACAGACGGCAGCCCACCAGGCTCCCCCATCCCTGGGATTCTCCAGGCAAGAACACTGGAGTGGGTTGCCATTTCCTTCTCCAATGTGAGAAAATATTAAATTAGAGTCAAGTCATAGCTTCCTGCCCAACATGACAAAATCATAATGTTGTGAAATTGTAGGGGGAAGAAAAAAAGCAAGAACTAAAAAGACAGAGTTTAAGGTGTCTGCGAATTTTTAGAATTTGTGTGAGGAAATGCAGTTGCAAATGAAGTTGTTGGCTTTTGTGTAGAAATCAGCACCTAAACCTTGACATGTGTAACTACAGTGTGGCCATGTGCATTTCAGGAACTGGGATCATTGCCATCTGTACTCACAACGCTTGAGGAGGGTAGGAGTGATCTGTATCTACACAGAAAGCACCGTCATCAGCATTTGAAACTATTAGAGCTAATTGTGACTTCAGAAAATCATTCCCTGCATCACTGGCTTTAGTGATCACCAACAGGTGAAACTTTGAGGCAGATCAAATTAAAGATTTCTCAGTTGGTATATTGAAAGAAGGGCCCATTGAGGGAGCAAATAAAACTGTCTTCCCAGGCAGGGCTCCCAGATACTTGGAAATCTATGAGTAAGGGATCGTCGTGAAGTTGCTCAGTTGTGTCCGACTCTTTGTGACCCCGTGGACTGTAGCCCACCAGGCTCCTCCATCCATGGAATTTTCTAGGCAAGAGTACTGGAGTGGATTGCCATTTCCTTCTTCAGGTTGACTAAGGGATAAAAAAAGACAATAAATTTCTTCATTACTTTCACCTAAATGAGAAAATGATTTGCTATTGTTATTTAGTCACTAAGTCATGTCTGACTCTCTTGCAACCCCTTGGACTGTAGCCTGCCAGGCTCCTCTGTCCATGGGATTTTCCATGTGGATTGGCATGTGGATTCTTTACTGCTGAGCCACCAGGGGAGCCAAAAAATGTTAGGTTGTATCTGAATGGACCTGAGTAGAAATTGGCTTTGCATTAGGTGATTTTCCACTCATCTTCCCCTGTTCTTAGAGAGGTCATTGGTGATGACAGAATGCAACTCTTGTATCCTCACAGAGCTTATTATGTAATGCCAGAACAAAATGTTAAAAAAAAAAAAGACAGTTTTGACACACCCCCATGGAGAATGATAAACTTCAGTTTGGATGCCAAAGTCAAACAGGGAATAGGAGGTTAGGATGAAGGAATGACAAATAATCGAACTCTATTCCTATTCAACATGTGGACAGGCTAATAGACAGAAAATTATACTTGATGAAACCTTGGGGAAGAATTTTCAGAAAATGATTTTATTTTATTCTGGATTGCCTGGGAAATAAGCCAGCTGGAACAAATCCATTCAACTCTTTCTAGTGGAAGTGCTGTATTCAAAAAGTTTTTATGGTAATGGTGACCTTCTCTTTTATGCAGGAAGATTGCAACTTCTTATAGAACTCATTGTGAGGTGCTGGGCAGCTATCATTTCCATAAAGGGCCTATAAAAACTGAGCACCAAAATCTTGATGTCCATGGAGTTTGTGTATCCTTTAACTGATAAGAAAAGTACTGGAGGAATGAGGTTCCTTCACTGAAACAGAAACCTGTACTTCGTTCCAGCAAATCTTCCAGGCCTTAGCATTGTTCTTTGGGAATGATTGGAAGATGGAGGGTAATTACCTTCTCTTATAAGCTCATAGCAGAGAAGGCAATGGCAACCCACTCCAGTACTCTTGCCTGGAAAATCCCATGGGCAGAGGAGCCTGGTAGGCTGCAGTCCATGGGGTCGCGAAGAGTCGGACACGACTGAGCTACTTCACTTTCACTTTTCACTTTCATGCATTGGAGAAGGAAATGGCAACCTACTCCAGTGTTCTTGCCTAGAGGATCTCAGGGACAGGGGAGCCTGGTGGGCTGCTATCTATGGGGTCTCACAGAGCCGGACATGACTGAAGCAACTTAGCAGCAGCAGCAGCATAAGCTCATAATTTTATACATTTCCCCTTTCCTCAGTTAGTTCAGTTTGGTTCAGTCGCTCAGTCATGTCTGACTCTTTGCGACCCCATGAATTGCAGCATGCCAGGCCTCCCTGTCCATCACCAACTCTGGGAGTTCACTCAAACTCACGTCCATTGAGGCGGTGATGCCATCCAGCCATCTCATCCTCTGTCGTCCCCTTCTCCTCCTGTCATTCCTTAATCCATACCACAAGACATTCAGAATTTATCCCAAGCTCTAGGGTAAGACAAATGGTTGCCAAAAGCAGCCTTAGCTTGCACAACCCTGAGAAAAGACCCCTAGAAAGGTAGTCATTAAATAGCCATTTCTCTGGTTTTCCATGTTGAGAGACATCTAACATGGATTGAAACACTAGTGTTTGGATGTCAATGTATCCATCACCATGGAATGAATTGTATTGGTCTGTGCCAACAATAGCCATCCCATGCTCCTTTGGTAATAGTCATGGAACCCAATGGTAGCTAAAAAGGAGTCTTTCTGGAATGCATTTTTTTAAGGTTTATCTTATGAATAGAAGAAAGGATGGTATGTCATTAAAAATCTGATGTTTGTGGGCTTTCCTGGTGGCTCAGTGGTAAAGAATCCACCTGCCAATGCAGAAGATATAACTTCGATCCATGATCTGGGAAGATCCCACAGGCTGTGGAGCAACTAAGCCAATGTGCCACAACTGTTGATTCTGTGCTCTAGAGCCCAGGAGCTGCGACTACTGAGCCCCTGTGCCACAGCTACCTGAAGCCTGTGAGCCCTGGAGCCTGTGCTCAGCACCAGGAGAAGCCACTGCGATGAGAAGCCTGCACACAACTAGAGAGTAGCCCCCACTCTCGGCAACTAGAGAAATCCCACACAGGAATGAAGACCTGGCACAACCAGAAATAAATAAATGAAGTTTTAAAAAATATGGTACCTTATAATGTGGTATCTTATAATCACCTTTCCTTTGTTATAAGAGAACGAGCTGAGACATTTTAAAGTAACTCAGGCTTTATAATCTGGGATTCCTTTTCTACCAGAAGAGTGATTCGGCAATCCAAAGGAGAATGGGTATGAGTTAGCTGGGTCTGGTGCTTAGTGTTTCACCAGAATAACATCAAGTTGGAGCCAGTGAAGTGGTCTCTTTGGAAGCCAGAGGTCCTCTTACAAGCTTATTCAGATACTGGCAGAATGCAGTTCTTTGTGGTTGTAGGGCTGAGGTTTCTTTCTGGCTGGCAGTTGGAGATTGCAAGTCGACTCCAACAGGTCACCTCCTTATTATCCTCGCACAACATAACAATGTACTGTTTTTAAAAAGCAACACATATCTTTATTTCAAGCCCAGGAAGTCCAGAAGCAAGCATAAAAGCAGTGGTACAGCTAAGAAGCACCAAATGATAACAATGAAAGCAAAAGTGAAAATAATTGAGAGAGTGGACTGAGGCAAAAAGTTGTACTGTAATAATACTGTACTGCTGCACTTTTCAAGATACTATACTGTAAGATTAAAAATGTTTTTATTTAAAAAATAAATAAATAAAAAGCCAACAGAAGTACATCTCTATGACATCTATACACTCTTTTAAGAACAACTGCTGACTTAGCATAATATTCCCTTTGATTAAGTCAAAATCAACTAATTGGAGAACTTAATTACGTCTATATAATATCATTTTAACATCTGATGGAACCTAATCATGGAAATGAATCGTATTTATAGATTTCTCACACATTAAACAACAAAAATATCATATAGGGCATACACAGAAAGGACCAGAAATCTTGGGGAATATCTTAGAATTTTGTCTATCACAATGTTGTGTATCTGAAGAAACTGAGACTCAGAGAATTAAGTAATTTGCTCAAGTTACATAATTAATAAATGCAGGACTATGATTAGAACTTTAGTCTCCTTGTTTCCCAAGTCTATACTGTTTCTGTTTGTAGCTTTTGCTGAAGGAATTTATAAACATGTAGCTGAAATTCTATAAAGAAACATTTTCTTTAATTACCAATTCCATTAATCCAGAAATAAAACATGTCAATGTTCTTTTTATTTAACATACTGTCTTTTAAATATTTTATATAGATCCATTTTTAGTCTTTTATAATTCCCTTTATGAATTATTTTAATGCAATTTTTAACAGAAGTTGGCTTCTCAGTTGTGAATTCTAATGGCAAATGTGTTTTCAGAAGCTGATGTCTCATATTTTAAAGTGTTGTATCATTGATTAGCCTTCAAGATAAGATATAGTCTCAGTTTTTAAGAAAAGTTGCACATATTTGTCCAAATGAGAAGCAAGGTAGTTAGCAAACAGTGATTATCACACAGGCCTAGATTGAAATTATGGCATTCAGTTCAGTTCAGTCACTCAGTCATGTCCAACTCTTTGCGACCCCATGAACTGCAGCACTCCAGGCCTCCCTGTCCATGACCAACTCCCAGAGTTCACTCAAACTCACGTCCATCGAGTTGGTGATGCCATCCAGCCATCTCATCCTCTGTTGTCCCCTTCTCCTCCTGCCCCCAATCCCTCCCAGCATCAGAGTCTTTTCCAATGAGTCAACTCTTCGCATGAGGTGGCCAAAGTACTGGAGTTTCAGCTTTAGCATCATTCCTTCCAAAGAACACCCGAGACTGATCTTCTTTAGAATGGACTGGTTGGATCTCCTTGCAGTCCAAGGGACTCTCAAGAGTCTTCTCCAACACCACAGTTCAAAAACATCAGTTCTTCGGCATTCAGCTTTCTTTATAGTCCAACTCTCACATCCATACATGACCATAGGAAAAACCATAGCCTTGACTAGATGGACCTTTGTTGAAAAAGTAATGTCTCTGCTTTTTAATATGCTATCTAGGTTGGTCATAACTTTCCTTCTAAGGAGTATGCATCTTTTAATTTCATGGCTGCAATCACCATCTGCAGTGATTTTGGAGCCCCCAAAAATAAAGTCTGACACTCTTTCCACTGTTTCCCCATCTATTTCCCATGAAGTGATGGGACCAGATGCCATGATCTTCGTTTTCTGAATGTTGAGCTTTAAGCCAACTTTTTCACTCTCCACTTTCACTTTCATCAAGAGGCTTTTGAGTTCCTCTTCACTTTCTGCCATAAGGGTGGTGTTATCTGTGTATCTGAGATTATTTATATTTCTCTCGGCGATCTTGATTCCAGTCACACTGTAGAAGTATATTTTCTGTAGAAAGTCTAAACATAAACACTAGAAAACAGTGTCTGCATTAAATGTGAAAAGTAAGTTGCAATGATATTAAGCCCTTCACTGTTCTTCCTGTTTCTGAACTTTTTCCGGTTCTCTTCCACAGGACAAACAATTGCCTTTCAAACATAAAATATTGAGGATATGCTATTTTAAAAATCTTAATGGACTAAAATAAAAGAAAACAAAAGCAGACCTCATAAACTGATTAACTGAACAATATTTCCTTCAGGCTGGCTTGTCTATTTTCAGGCTCGCTTCTTCCACCCCACCCTAAAGCCACCAGTTTTCTTGCCATTCCCTGACAGCTCTTTTCCTTAATCCAAAGGAAACCTTGCATATTTTCACTTTATGTTTTCTGAGATCTTATTTATTTTTTCATGCTTTAGCTTTCCTTTTTTTTGACTTTCGATGGAGTTCTTTCTTTGGTCTTCTTCCCTTCTCCAGTAATATTTAAAAATCTACATATTAATTATTTTCTAGTTATGATATCCTTAATTTTTTATTTTGATTTTTTCAAAATTGCCAGGGTGAAATTTGAATATATACAAAATAATATCTATGACCTATGATTCAATATAAAGAATAACAATGCAAGCTCCCTTTTATTCATTATCTACCTTAAAGGAAAAAGGAACACAGGAAACTATCCAAATTCTTAAGGTCTTTGAAGGTCCCTTCCAGATCGCATCCTTCTCCACTCACAGTGATAAAAATTCACTAAATGTCTTAACTAATACTTTTAAAAATATTTACCATATATGGTTATATCTCTAAACAGAATATTATTTGGTTTGCATGGTTTTGAAGTTCACAAAAATGGAATTGTATCATATCATCTAACTTGCTTTTTTCTCTCATCATTCTTTCCCTAAGATTCACCCACTTTTATGAGTGGGCATGATTTATTTATTTATATTTTATTATTTCCATAGTATAAATATATTTTAGCATATGAATAAACCAAAAGTTATTTATCCAGTCTCCATGCTACAAATGATTTCATTCTATGTCTATTTCTAATCTCCTCTGACATGATACTGAACCTGGTTGGTTTGGCTATTTGAAGCCTTTTGTATTTTCATACAAATTGTAAATTTTTTGTTCTATTTCTGTGAAAAATGTCCTTAGTAGTTTGATAGAAATTGTATTGAATCTGTAGATTGCATTGGTTGGCATAGTCATTTTCATGTTATTGAGTCTTCCCATCCAAGAATATGGCATATCTCTCAATCAGTTTGCGTCATCTTTGATTTCTTTCATTAGTATCTTATGGTTTTCTGAGTGGGCTTCCCAGATGGCTCAGTGGTAAAGAATCTGCCTGCCAGTGCAGGCACAGGAGACACAGGAGTTGTGGGTTTGGCCCCTGGGTCAGGAAGAACCACTGGCATAGGAAATGCAACCTGCTCTGGTGTTCTTGCCTGGGAAATTCCATGGACAGAGGAGCCTGGCAGGCTAGAGTTCATGGGGTTGCAAAGAGTGGTGCATGACTGAGTGCACACATGCATGCACGTAACACACCACAGCTGTTTTCTGAGTACAAGTCTTTTGCCTCGGTTTCCTAGGTATTTTATTATTTTTGATGTGGTGGTAAATGGGACTGTTTCCTTAATTTTTTGATCTGATCTTTCATTGTTAGTGTATAGGAATCCAAGAGATTTCTATGTATTAATTTTGTATTCTGCAAGTTTACCAAATTCATTGATGAGCTGTAGTAGTTTTCTGATAATATATTTGAAAGTTGCTATGAGAGTGAAACTTAAATTTTCTCACCATAACAATTGCAACCACAAAGTCTTATGAGCTGAAGCATATGCTAACTAACCTTATTGTGGTAACATTCTGATATATATATATATATATATATATATACACATATATATATATATACACACACACACACACAAACATACATGTAAAGTCACACATGCTCATATATATGAAATAATCTCATTGTACACCTTAAACTTACTAAATATTTTAAGTCAATTATACCTTAATAAAACTGGAAAAAAAAAACATTGCAGAACATATGTATTTTAGATATTTGCTTCCCTGGTGGCTCAGAGGTTAAAGCGTCTGCCTGGAATGCGGGAGACCTGGGTTCAATCCCTGGGTCGGGAAGATCCCCTGGAAAAGGAAATGGCAACCCACTCCAGTACTCTTGCCTGGAGAATCCCATGGAGGAAGGATCCTGGTGGGCTACATTCCATGGGGTTGCAAAGAGTCAGACACGACTGAGCGACTTCACTTTCACTTTCACTGCCTTTCATCCTCTACAAACTCATATTTCAAATTTAGGACCAATTTAAGTTTTCCCCAGTGAGTTCACTCTAAAATCATCAGAGTGATGTGTAGGTGTTACTCATTTCACAGAGGAAATTGGGGGAAAATATATGTATCAACTTAAAAATTGTATGAATCATTTTACTTTCTGTATCTCCCTTTTGCCTCTGCCATCCCCAGACATTTCCTTATCTTAGCTCAGTTTCTACACAGTGCCCAGACACATAGTCTGTCTCCATTTCTTCCCAGAATTCCTTTCCAACCTTTCTTTATTAGGCTACTCTGATCTAATTTCCACCTTTCAAATTACATAACCACAAAAAGTTCCATTTCTCTTTCCCTTTTAGTTTCACTCTGGAAGTGCATTGGTTCAGGTCTCTCCGTGAACATATTGTAATTGCATGAACTTTAGTTAAAGAAGACTTATTTCTCTTCTAAGAAAATGCCAACTCTAAAAAAGAAAATCCTAAACACAGTAGTCTTAGTGTATTTTTTCTCTTGAAATGGAACCAGCTGAAGGGAAAAAAGTATCCTATATATTTGAAGAGAGCATGCATGATCTTGTTGGCTATAATAGAGAAAATATCAGATATTATGAAATAAGAACATTTTAATTTTTTTTCTAAATACTTTCTGATAGAAATTCATTTCCAGGTAGCATAGAGTCATAAAGAATAACTTCAAAGATATGTGCTTAAACATTAAGACTAATTTGGTATTAGCAAAAGACCAAAAGCAGAATGGCCACATATTCCCAATATATGTATAATAGTAGAGTAGAAAATTCACAGAAGACACATATCTGACAGACTGACTCACACAGCATGCCCCTAAACATAGACACAGACCCAAACACACACATACATGCTCCACACCCCATGCAAATACTACCTACTGTTCAACCACACTATGTTTTTTTCAGCTCACTGGGTTTTCTTTTTCTGTTATCACTAGTTATTTTTGAACAGTTTCTGTCATTATTCCCAATATTTTCCTCTCATGGAAAGTCTCATAGGATTGGCTGTGGCTTCACAGTCAGTGCCCTGTCCTGGTTTCACTGTATTCCTGGGTCGGGCAGGTTGTCTGCGGCAGGACAGTTAATCTAACCGAGCCTTTCACCCACAGCCTCTCTTCAGGCAGAATCATTACAGTGGCTGAAACTATCACTTCTATGTAATACTTGTCCACTTTATTTCTGTTACATCAAAAAATGAATTCAAATCAAGGTTTCTTTTGCTCTGTTTAAATATTTGTTCACTTATATCCAAGGATCCAAGTATATTCTTTTTTTTTTTTTTTTTAAGATGAAGTGCAATGCAATGCTATAACCAGCAACAATGGCACACATAAAACTAACCATCTGTTATTCCCTTAATTAAAATATACCAAGAATAAAGACACTACAAGCAATTTACAGAAATATAAGAATGAACTTGGGGAAGACAAAATGAGCTGTGTGCCATTTTTGGCACATGACATTTGCATGAGCATTTGTTGTTGAGTCACTAAGTCATGTCCAATTCTTGTAACCCTAGAGACTACAGCCCACCAGGTTCCTCTGTCCACAGGATTTCCGAGGCAAGAATACTGGAGTGGGTAGCCATGCCCTCCTCCAGGGGATCTTCCAGACCCAGGGAATGAACCCAAGTCTCTAATGTCTCCTGCATTGACAGGCAGATTCTTTACCGTCGAGCCACCAGTGAAGCCCTTATTTGAGCACTCATCTTTTTGCAGCCTTTATGAAACTGGTGGAGAAGAGAACAAACACCTTCAAGATATTAAAAATTAAATTGAATCATATTCTCTACAAGTATAGGATGTTTACATTGGACTTCACATTGCTTTTCACTATTTCAAGAAGAGGCATTGTTCCTCTATGTGGCTTTACTTAATAGTTCTTTCCAATTGCTATATGGATGTAATTAGAAATTGGTCACTTTAATTTTATAGAGTTTCATATAAATGTATTGCTGGAAAGTCATCACTTCCAAAGCAAGTATCCATTACTTTTTAATATCTTCCAAACTATTTTTTCACAAGGAGCGACTGTAGAGATCTCTCTCTAAATACACAAACAGAAAGTTACTGTTTATATGTACCAGGCATACTGCATTCTCATGACGTTATGCTATTATGAAGGTACCACAGATAGATAGCAGGACAATCCAGCTTCCAGTCTGACCAAAACACTTTAAAGAAAAAAGCATTATTTATGAAGTAGCCATTAAAAAAAATTCCATCCTTTTATGGCCCAAATCCTACAGTAATGTTTGTGTTCCACAAAGGAATCTGTGATTAGGCAAATTCCTGAACTAACATTTGAGATTCATCATGTCATTTAATTCTGAGCCAAATTATTACTTTTCAAGTAAGTGATAATGAGAAGCAACCAAATATCCTTTTATTATATCTGTTAATAGCTGAATTATACAAATTGATTCAATTTTTCTCCTCAAGTTATGAGTTTAGTAAGTATTTCTAGGTGCAAAATTTTTGAATATATGTAATATTGCTTGATCACTACTCCTTTTGAATTGTTCTCTGGTGGACATGGGTGCTGGTGTACTGAAATCCTTCCCATCAGCAATTTCCATTGTCTTACAAAACGTAAACCAATATGTGGGGCAGATACTATGTCTACATGTGAGTTAGAAAAGCATCACTATTCTGGCAAATGGGTCTGTTCTGATTTTAAAGAAGTAGAAGGTTTATGTGACTTTATTTTTATAGACATTTAATCATATGTCAAGGGGATCTATCACACACTTTTTCCAGAGAGCATTATAAAGTTTTTAGTGTGCCTTCAGCTTCCTAATAAATTACCAGTACCATAATTACAGTAAAAGGATCACACAGTTATAACAACTGAATCTCTAAACACTATTTGTAGATATAAAATTATTTTTACATAGCGTTAGTATCTCATTTTAGAAATCTATATTGAATAGGCTCACTTGCCAATATAAGGTTTCATTTATATAAATTCTCTTTTGAAGAAATATATATTTAAATTAAAAATATTCCTCCTGCATTCATAGGTGAATGCTAATCAATGTGAACAAATTCTAAAAATAGTTAAATGAAAGTAAAGATCAAATACTGATTTCTGCTGTCTCTACTATTATATCTATTACTAACTTTATATCCTGAGTTGTGTTCTAGTAATGGTGGTGGGTCAAAAAGATTCTTTCTTCAGTTCAGTTCAATTTACTCACTCAGTTGTGTCTGACTCTTTGAGACCTCATGGACAGCAGTATGTCAGGCCTCCCTATCCATCACCAACTCCTAGAGTTTACTCAAACCCATGTCCATTGAATCCTTGATGCCATCCAGCCATCTCATCCTCTGTTGTCCCCTTCTCCTCCTGCCTTCAATCTTTCCCAGCATCAGGGTCTTTTCAAATGAGTCAGTTTTTCACATCAGGTGGCCAAAGTATTGGAGTTTCAGCTTCAGCATCAGTCCTTCCAATGAATATTCAGGACTGATTTCCTTTAGGATGGACTGGTTGGATCTCCTTGCAGTCCAAGGGACTCTCAAGAGTCTTCTCCAACACAACAGTTCAAAAGCATCAATTCTTTGGTGCTCAG
The DNA here is from genome assembly GCF_019923935.1 of Bubalus bubalis. Lineage (NCBI taxonomy): Eukaryota > Metazoa > Chordata > Mammalia > Artiodactyla > Bovidae > Bubalus > Bubalus bubalis. The sequence continues at coordinate 78,137,876 of NC_059165.1, forward strand.
CATTCTTTATAGTCCAGCTCTCACATCCATACATGACTACTGGAAAAACCAAACATTTGACTAGATGGACTTTTGTTGGCAAAGCAATATCTCTATTTTTTAATATGCTGTCTAGGTTGGTCATAAATTTTCTTTCAAGGAGCAAGAGTCTTTTAATTTCATGGCTGCAGTCACCATCTGCAGTGATTTTTGAGTCCCCCAGAAAAAGTCCATCACTGTTTCTGCTGTTTCCCCATCTATTTGCCATGAAGTGATGGGACCAGATGCCATGATCTTGGTTTTCTGAATGTTGAGTTGTAAGTCAACTTTTTCACTCTCCTCTTTCACTTTCATTAAGAGGCTCTTTAGTTTAGTTTAAATACATGTGTAAAACACATGCATTTTTCCTTTCTCTGAATAGCTTTTGATTGAAAAATGGCACGAGAAAAACACGCCTGCCCCATAATTTGTAAGTTCTGTTTTACAAAATACAAACAGAGGCCCACATTTCAAAATCTAAATATTTAAAAATTACAGGTCTAGCTAGTAAACTGTTAGAGTTTTGTTTTTCTCAACAAAAATACCTTTATACTGACAAAATGAAAAGTATGTGTAAAGCTCTAGATTTTACTTTTTTAAGTATATAAATTCATCTTTATTATAATTTGTGAATACATTAGAAACCAACATGAATCTCTTTATTAAGATGTGTAAATCATTATGGGCATCTGCTTTCCACTTTTACTTGAGAATGCTAAAAGAGGTCAATATCTTAGTATCATTACATCAAGTTTTTACGTCATTGGAAACCTGAAAGGGTCTCTTGATCCCTCCAGGTCACTATACTCTCTACAGACCTGTTCTCACTCGCATGTTTTCTGGATTTCCTTATAAATTTCAATAGGCATCTTGGCAACAGAACACTATTACTCTGCTGGTTTCTGTGTTGGTTGACACTGTATTAAGTATTATATATACTTAATATTAAGTATTAAGCTACTATCTGAGCACATGTTATACAATATATACTTTTGTACACTCACATTACATATAATCCAGTGAGTGCTTCTGCTGAGATGCACAATGAAAAAAACTCAGGAGACACCAGAAAATCTCTGTCTTCCATCTCACGCCTAAGCTTAGGTAAAGAGACATAGGTTGTTCCAACTATTTAAATTGGTATTTTTAGCTGACTAGGATCTTTTGCAGCCAAAGATGGAGAAGCTTTATACAGTTAGCCAAAACAAGACCAGGAGTTGACTGTAGCTCAGATCTTGAATTTCTTATAGCCAATTTCAGACTGAAATTGAAAAAGTGGAGAAAACTACTAGACCATTCAGGTATGACCTAAATCAAATCCCTTATGACTATACAGTGGAAGTGAGAAATAGATTTAAGGGACTGGATCTGATAGATAGAGTGCCTGATTGAACCATGGATGGAGGTTCATGACATTATACAGGAGACAGGGATCAAGACCATCCCCAAGGAAAAGAAATGCAAAAAAGCAAAATGGTGGTCTGAGGAGGCCTTACAAATAGCTGTGAAAAGAAGAGAAGTGAAAAGCAAAGAAGAAAAGGAAAGATATACCCATTTAAATGCAGAGTTCCGAAGAATAGCAAGGAGAGATAAGAAAGCCTTCCTCAGTGATCAATGCAAAGAAATAGAGGAAAACAATAGAATGGGAAAGACTAGAGATCTCTTCAAGACAATTAGAGATACCACGGGAATATTTCATGCAAAGATGGGCTCAATAAAGGACAGAAATGGTATGGACCTAACAGAAGATACTAAGACTAGGTGGCAAGAATACACAGAAGAATTGTATAAAAAAGATCTTCACAACCCAGATAATCACGATGGTGTGATCACTCACCTAAAGCCAGACATCCTAAAATGTGAAGTCAAGTGGGCCTTCAGAAGCATCACTACAAACAAAGCTAGTGGAGGTGATGAAATCCAGTTGAGCTATTTCAAATCCTAAAAGATGATGCAGTGAAAGTGTTGTACTCAGTATGCCACCAACTTTGGAAAACTCAGCAGTGGCCACAGGACTGGAAAAGGTCAGTTTTCATTCCAATCCCAAAGAAGGCAATGCCAAAGAAAGCTCAAACTACTGCACAATTGCACTCATCTCACACGCTAGTAAAGTAATGCTCAAAATTCTCAGAGCCAGGCTTCAGCAATACGTGAAGCATGAACTTCCAGATGTTCAAGCTGGTTTTAGAAAAGGTAGAGGAACCAGAGATTAAATTGCCAACATCTGCTGGACCATTGGAAGAGCAAGAGACTTCCAGAAAAACATCTATTTCTGCTTTATTGACTATGGCAAAGCCTTTGACTGTGTGGATAACAATAAATTGTGAAAAATTCTGAAAGAGATGGGAATACCAGACCACCTGACCTGCCTCTTGAGAAACCTATATGCAGGTCAGGAAGCAACAGTTAGAACTGGACATGGAACAACAGACTGGTTCCAAATAGGAAAAGGAGTATGTCAAGGCTCTATATTGTCACCCTGCTTATTTAACTTATATGCAAAGTACATCATGAGAAATGCTGGGCTGGAAGAAGCAAAAGCTGGAAACAAGATTGACAGGAGAAATATCAATAACCTCAGATATGCAGATGATACCATTCTTATAGCAGAAAATGAAGAAGAACTAAAGAGCCTCTTGATGAAAGTGAAATAAGAGAGTGAAAAAGTTGGCTTAAAGCTCAACATTCAGAAAACTAAGATCAATGCATGTGGTCCCATCATTTCATGGCAAATAGATGGGGAAACAGTGGAAGCAATGGCTGACTTTATTTTTCTGGGCTCCAGAATCACTGTAGATGGTAATTGAAGCCATGAAATTAAAAGACACTTACTCCTTGGAAGGAAAGTTATGACCAACCTAGACAGCATATTGGAGAAGGCAATGGCAACCTACTCCATTGTTCTTGCCTGGAGAATCCCAGCGGCGGGGGAGCCTGGTGGGCTGCCGTCTATGGGGTTGTACAGAGTCAGACACGACTGATGCAACAGCAGCAACAGCAGCATACAGCATGTTTAAAAGCAGAGACATTATTTGTCAAAAAAGGTCTGTCTAGTCAAGGCTATGATTTTTCCAGTGGTCATGTATGAATGTGAGAGTTGGACTATGAAGAAAGCTGAATGCTAAAGAATTGATGCTTTTGAACTGTGGTGCTGGAGAAGAGTCCCTTGGACTGCAAGGAGATCCAACCAGTCCATCCTAAAGGAGATCAGTCCTGGGCGTTCATTGGAAAGACTGATGTTGAAGCTGAAACTCCAGTACTTTGGCCACCTGATGCAAAGAGCTGACTCATTGGAAAAGACCTTACTACTGGGAAAGATTGAGGGCAGGAGAAGAATTGGACAACAGAGGATAAGATGGTTGAATGGCATCACCGACTCAATGGACATGGGTTTTGGTGGACTCTGGGAATTGGTGATGAACAGGGAAGCCTGGTGATCTGCGGTTCCTGGGGTCTCAAACAGTCGGACACGACTGAGTGACTGAACTGAACTGAGGATTTTTTTGAAACACAGAACTGAATTGGTGCAAGTGAAATGTATGTTTAACTTGATGCTGCTTTGCTTTCTATATTTCAAAGATGGGGATTTTTAAAATATCTACTAACTGCATGTGATTGAAAAAGATATACCTGTATTGTGGGGTATCATAATGAAGAATGTTGAATACTTATATTTGGCAAGAATCAAATATTGTTACTTCTGATATTTTTGGAAAACCTGAACCAGATTTATGGCTATGTTTTTGTTCTTGTGGTAGTCATTTATCTATTTTCTTCTTAAAAATAAAATTGATACAGGCAAAATACCTGGACTAACAGGCAAACTGGGCCTTGGAGTAAGAATGAAGCAGGGCAAAGGCTAATAGAGTTTTACCAAGAGAACACACTGGTCATAACAAACACCCTCTTCCAACAACACAAGAGAAGCCTCTACACATGGACATCACCAGATAGCCAATACAGAAATCAGATTGATTATATTCCTTGCAGCCAAAGATGGAGAAGTTCTATACAGTCAGCAAAAACAACACCAGGAGCTGACTGTGGCACAGATCATGAACTCCTTATTGCCAAATTCAGAGTTAAATCGAAGAAAGTAGAGAAAACCAGTAGACCATTCAGATACAACCTGAATCAAATCCCTTGCGATTATACTTGGCAGAGACAAATAGATTCAAGGGGTTAGGTCTGATAGGCAGAGTGCCTGAAGAACTATGGACAGAGATTCGTGATATTGTACAGGAGAAAAGAATCAAGACCATCCCCAATAAAAGAAATGCAAAAAGGCAAAATGGTTGTCTGAGGAGGCCTTACAAATTGCTGTGAATAGAGGAGAAGCTAAAGGCAAAGGAGAAAAGGAAAGATATACCTATTTGAATGCAGAGTTTCAAAGAATAGCAGGGAGAGATAAGAAAGCCTTCCTCAGGGATCAATACAAAGAAACAGGAAAATGACAGAATGGGAAAGACTTAAGAGATCTCTTCAAAAAAATTAGAGATACTAAGGGAACTTTGCATGGAAATATGGGCACAATAAAGGACAGAAATGGTATGGAGCTAACAGAAGCAGAAGATATTAAAAGGGGAGGCAAGAATACACAGAACTATACAAAAAAAGATCTTCATGACCAAGATAACCACGATAGTATGATCACCATCCTAGAGCCACTCATCCTGGAATGCGAAGTCAAGTGGGCCTTAGGAAGCATCACTACGAATAAACCTAGTAGAAGTGATGAAATTCCAGTTGAGTTATTTCAAATCCTAAAAGATGATGCTGTGAAAGTGTTACACTCAATATGCCAGCAAATTTGGAAAACTCAACAGTGGCCTCCAATCCCAAAGAAAGGCAATGCCAAAGAATGCTCAAACTACCACACAATTGCACTCATCTCACAAGCTGGTAAAGTAATATTCAAAATTCTCCAAGCTAAGCTTCAACAGTACATGAGCCTTGAACTTATAGAAGTTCAGTCTGGGTTTAGAAAAGGCAGAGGAACCAGAGATCAAGTGCCAACATCTACTGGATCATGGGAAAAGCAAGAGAGTTCCAGAAAAACATCTATTTTTACTTTATTGACTATGCCAAAGCCTTTGACTGTGTGGATCACAATAAACTGTGGAAAATTCTGAAAGAGATGGGATAACAGACCACCTGACCTGCCTCTTGAGAAACCTGTAAGGAGGTCAGGAAGCAACCATTAGAATGGACATGGAACAACAGACTGTTTCCAAATAGGGAAAGGAGTACATCAAGGTTGTATATTGTCACCCTGCTTATTTAACTTATATGCAGAGTACATCATGCAAAATGCTGGGCTGAATGAAATATAAGATGGAATCAAGATCGCTGGGAGAAATAACAATAACCTCAGATATGCAGATGACACCACCCTTATGGCAGAAAGTGAAGAAGAACTAAACAGCCTCTTGATGAAAGTGAAATAGGGGAGTGAAAAAGTTGGCTTAATGCTCAACATTCAGAAAACTAAGATCATGGCATCTGGTCCCATCACTTTATGGCAAATACATGAGGAGACAGTGGAAACAGTGACAGACTTAATTTTGGGGGGCTCCAAAATCACTGCAGATGGGGGCTGCTCCAGGCAATTAAAAGATGCCTGCTCTTTGGAAGAAAAGTTTGACCAACCTAGACAGCATATTAACAAGCAGAGACATTACTTTGCCAACAGAGGTCCATCTAGTCAAAGCTATGGTTTTTCTTGTAGTCATGTGTGGATGTGAGAGTTGGACTGTAAAGAAAGCTGAACACTGAGGAATTGATGCTTTTGAACTGTGGTGTTAGAGAAGACTCTTGAGGGTTTCTTGGACTGCAAGGAGATCCAATCAGTCCATCCTAAAGGAAATCAGTCCTGAATATTCATTGGAAGGACTGATATTGAAGGTGAAACTCCAATACTTTGGCCATCTGATGCGAAGAACTGAATCCTTGGAATAGACCCTGATTCTGGGAAAGATTGAGAGCCGGAGCAGAAGGGGATGACAGAGGATGAGATGGTTGGATGGCATCACCGATGTGATGGACATGAATTTGATTAAACTCTGGGATTTGGTGATGGACAGGGAGGCCTGGTGTATTGCAGTCCATGGGGTCGCAAAGAGTCGTACACAACTGAGTGACTGAACTGAACTGAAAATATATTAGTTATTTTATGTGCTAAATCACTTCAGCTGTGTCCAACTCTTTGTGACCCTATGGACTGTAGCCCACCAGGCTCGTCTGTCCATTGGATTCTCCAGGCAAGAATACTGGAGTGGGTTGCCATTTCCTTCTCCAGGGTATCTTCCTACCCAGAGATAAAACTGCTTCTCATGCATTGACAGGCAGATTCTTTATCAATGAGCCACCAAGGAAGCCTAGTAATTCATTTATACTTTAATTACCTAAGTGTATTTGATATTATCTTTTAGAATATATCCAGAGAGCTTATGCTTAACATTTTAAGAAACAGTTGCTGCCAAATTCAAGCAAGTGCAAGTTGTGACTCAGATTACTACCAGATGTGGAAAAGCAAAAATATCTTTTATATGTGTGTATGTATCCATATCTGTGATTTTAAAATTAAAAACCATAATTTAACTTTGTCCAATCTCACCATGTAGTTTTCTCATAGTTATAATTTTCTGGAAGGGATTGAATCTTAATTGTAGAGTGCAAGTGTAATCCATGCTAAATATGTTCTTTCTAAATGTGTTTATGTACTAAATGGATTTACTGCTGTAATATTAGAAGCTTCAACGAAAGCTCATGATTGAGTATTAATGCTGAGAGTAAAGATGCTAAGCTCTTCTGTATAGTGCTATCCAGAATACGATATACAACAGACAGAATGAGCAGGGCAAAATAAAGTGCTCTAAAAGCAAATAAGTATTTATCAACAACTACAAAGCTGAGTAATTATAATTAAGGCTGCTAACAAGCAACAAGCATCCCAACTCTCTGACTGTAAATGGAAATGAGGAATTATTATTGATCGAATACTAAAATCAGAATAAGTAAAAATTATAAATTGTTGCAGTTCTGAAAACTTAATTATATGATAAATATCATCTAATCATATCAGTTCAGTCACTCAGTCATTTCTGAGTCTTTGCAACCCCATGGACTGCAGCACTCCAGGCCTCCCTGTCCATCACCAATTCCTGAACCTTACTCACACTCATGTCCATTGAATCAGCGATGCCATCCCACCATCTCATCCTCTGTTGTCCCCTTCTCCTCCTGCCTTCAATCTTTCCCAGCATCAGGGTCTTTTCCAATAAGTCAGTTCTTCGTATCAGATGGCCAAAGTATTGGAGTTTCAGCTTCAGCATCAGTCCTTCCAATGAATATTCAGGACTGATTTCCTTTAGGATGGACTGGTTGGATCTCCTTGCAGTCCAAGGGGCTCTCAAGAGTCTTCTCCAACACTCAAGAGTCTTCTCCAACACCACCACATTATATATTACTTAACCTTATAATGTTATTTTTAAGGGAATCTGAGTCCCCCAGTTTTCTCATTTTTTATACAGAGAAATTGTGAATCATAAAGATGAATTAATTGACTTGCCCAAAGTCACAGAGCCAGTAGTAACAGACCAAAGTTTAATATTCAGGTATCTTAACTCATGTCATATGGTCTGTGAAATGTTCCTTGGTGGTGCTAGCGGTAAAGAGCCCATATGCCAGTGCAGGAGACATGAGAGACATTATTCAGTCCCTGAAATTGGAAGATCACCTGAAGGAGTGCATGACAACCCACTCCAGTATTCTCGCCTGGAGAATATCATGGACAGAGGAGCCTGGCAGGTATAGTCCAGGACGTTTCAGAGTCAGGCACGACTGAAGCAATTTAGCACAGTATAATACATTACAAAGAGTGCTGTGAAAGGTTGATAAAAGATTGCTTTAGGACAATGCCTATATTTAAGGGCAGAATTTGTCAACAGATAGACCTATGTCTATCTCTTCAGGTTCTCCTGCTTAGCAACTCTATGACCATGGCAGTTTTCTTGACTCTCTCAGCATCAATTTTGTTTCCTATAATATGAAGTTAAGTATAGATATTACCCCAAAGGGATTTTTTGAGGAATATATTAAATTATTTATTCAAATGTTTAACATAGTTATTGGTATATGGTAAGGACAGCATAAATATTGTTATTGTTTATGATTATTTTGTCATAAGAACATTCTAAAATTTCAGTATGTGCCTTTAAAAATCATTTATCTCAGTGAAAGGACTGAAATTAAGACATTAAGCCTTTCTCTGCTTTCCTATCCATATTAAGATTTCCTATTGATCTGTGTAATTTGAAATGTCCATGCATAGAGACACGAACATGCACAGCTAGTCTTTTCAGTTAAGTGCTTTTAGTTAGTCATTACTATTAAAAATCACCTTTGTGATATTATTAACTATATTCATAATATTGAGCACAAATGAAGGCTATATTATGCATGGTTAGTAAATTTGGCTGTGCTCCCTGTCTTTCCTTTCAGCTGCTAAGCAGTTTGTCTTAAATTTTCCACAGGTCTCTTTTTCTCCATTTTTATTAATAGTATTCTAGACCACACGCCTGAATCAACTCAACAAATGTTCCAGCTGGCTCATCCATTTTTTGGCTTCTTTCATCTCTTTTTAGTCTATTTAATACTTTGAAGCCAACCTCGTCCAATGAAATGAGTGCAGAGTCAGTTCATAATGCTTATTCTGACATTCGAGGTTTGCCATACCTTGTACTCTAATGTTTCATTATGCTTTATAACTTAGTTCTGAAACATATAGCTTTCACTTCCAACAGGCTTTTGTATCACTATCTCCCAAATACTACAGATACATTTTTATTTTTTGATCTTTGGGTATACTCTTTATCCTGCCTATAATTTACCTGAACAAAGATTTCCTTGTAATGTTCTATATTGACTATATTAGAGTGCTTTAATGCCTTTATTATTTTATAACATCCGCAGATTTTGTCAGCTCCTTAATTGATAACAACAGCCAGAAGACTGACCCTCAACCAATGTTGTTCAATTGACTTATTGAAAATAAGATAGTACATTTAGATATGAAATGTAAAAGCTATTGCAGAGTATAGCGTAGGATGTGAGGGCATGTGCTTTTCTAAGTATAACAGAATCTCTTTTCTAAATGAATCCTCAAATTTTCATAAGTACATCTTTCCAGATTTCATTTCACTTCAGGAATCATTTGCTAAGAGTTTCAAATCAATTTCAGATAGATTTTACGTCTCAATCCAGCACATTTTCTCTTCCACAGACCCATAGTGCTTTTCCCACTCTATAAAGAGACACATTATGTGATTTAGGGGATTTGAAAGCTGATGTAGCTGTACTTTAACACTTAGCAAGGGTTATAAGTTGACCTTGAGCTTTGGAGAGGGTATTGTTATGAGATGGAGCATACACCTTTTCCCTTTTCCAATTGTAGAACAAGTGGCTTAATGTTTCCCTAGGATATTTTGGACTTAACATACGCTGTGAAAGATGGTACAGTGGAAATGCAACCTGACCTCTTCCATCCCATCTCAGGAGACCCTGCAGGCTGCTATTAAATAGTCATGTAGGTGTTAGTCTTGAACTCAAATGTGTACTACCCATGAAGTCTGAGATGAAGTATGGCTAAGCAGTTCATGAAGAATGTTATGGATTGTTTTCTTGACAAGTGAACTCTTCACCATATGTTTTCTGTTTTATTTCTCCTTCTCAAATGTTATTAGCAGGAAGACATAATAGATTTATTTCAATAAATTCATTTAAAAAACAAAAAATAATTTTGAATTTTACAATTTTTTTATACCTCAAAAAGTTATTCTGTAACTCAATAACAACTAACATAAAATTTGCTAACCAGTTTGAATATAATTTCCTAAATGGACAGGATGTATCATCCTTGGAAGAAATGATTGATACAGCATCAGAAAGGAGCAGAACAGAAAACCTGGAAGCACATTTTCCTCTCATGTCCATTTCATATAAGTCCAGTTTAGTTCAGTCGCTCAGTCATGCCCAGCAGTTTGCAACCCCATGGACTGCAGCATGGCAGGCATCCCATTCCATCACCAACTCCTGGAGGTTACTCAAACTCACGTCTATCGAGTTGGTGATCCCATCCAACCATCTCATCCTCTGTTGTCCCCTTCTCCTCATGCATTCAAGCTTTCCCAACATCAGGGTCTTTTCCAATGAGTCAGTTCTTCACATCAGGTTTCCAAAGTATTGGAGTTTCTGCTTTAGCATCAGTCCTTCCAGTGAATATTCAGGACTGATTTTCTTTAGGATGGATTGGTTTGATCTCCTTGCAGTTCAAGGGACTCTCAAGAGTCTTTTCCAACACCAAAATTCAAAACCATCAGTTCTTCGGTGCTAGATTTCTTTATAGTCCAACTCTTACATCTGTACATGACTACTAGAAAAACCATAGCTTTGATTGGATGGACCTTTGTCAGCAAAGTAATGTCTCTGCTTTTTAATATGCTATCTAGGTTGGTCATAGCTTTTCTTCCAAGGAGCAAGCATTTTTTAATTTCATGGCTGCAGTCACCATCTGCAGTGATTTTGGAGCCCCCCCCCAAAATCAAGTCTGTTGTTGTTTCCACTGTCTCCCCATCTATTTGCCATAAAGTGATGGGACCAGATGCCACGATCTTAGAAGTCCAGGTTCGATGCACGATACTGGATGCTTGGGGCTAGTGCACTGGGATGACCCAGAAGGATGGTATAGGGAGGGAGGAGGGAGGAGGGTTCAGGGTGGGGAACACATGTATACCTGTGGCAGATTCATTTTGATATTTGGCAAAACTAATACAATTATGTAAAGTTTAAAAAAAAATAAAGCCAAGTTTTTCACTCTCCTCTTTTACTTTCATTGAGAGGCTCTTCAGTTCTTCTTCACTTTCTGCCATAAGAATAGTGTCATCTGCATATCTGAGTTTATTGCTATTTCTCTCAGCAGTCTTGCTTCCAGCTTGTGATTTATCCAGCCCAGAATTTTGCATGATATACATTGCATATAAGTTAAATAAGCAGGATGACAATATACAGCCTTGACGTGCTCCTTTCCCTATTTGGAATCAGTCTGTTGTTCCATGTCTGGTTTTAACTGTTGCTTCTTGACCTGCATACAGATTTCTCAGGAGGCAGGTAATGATCTGGTATTCCCATGTCTTAAAGAATTTCCAACAGTTTGTTGTGATCTTCAGAGTCAAAGGCTTTGGTGTAATCAATAAAGCAGAAGTAGGTGTTTTTCTGGAACTCTCTTGCTTTTTGATGATCCAACAGATGTTGGCAATTTGATCTCTGGTTCCTCTGCCTTTTCTAAACCCAGCTTGAACATCTGGAAGCTCACCATTCATGTACTGTTGAAGCCTGGCCTGGAAAATTTTGAGCATTACTTTTCTAGCATGTGAGATGAGTGAAATTTTGTGGTAGTTTGAACATTCTTTGGCATAACCCTTCTTTGGGATTGGAATGAAAACTGACCTTTTCCAGTCCTGTGGCCACTGCTGACTTTTGTGGATTATTGAGTGTAGCACTTTCACAGCATATCTTTTAGGATTTGAAATAGCTCAACTGGATTCCATCACTTCTACTAGCTTTGTTTGTAGTGATGCTTCCTAAGGCCCACTTGACTTCTCATTCCAGGATGTCTGGCTCTAGGTTGGTGTTCATACCATCTTGGTTATATGGGTCATGAAGTTCTTTTTTGTGTAGTTGTTCTGTGTATTCTTGCCTCCTCTTCATAATATCTTCTGCTTCTGTTAGGTCCATACCATTTCTTTCCTTTATTGTGCCCATATTTGCATGAAATTTTTCCTTGGTATCGCTAATTATCTTGAAGTGATCTCTAGTCTTTCCCATTCTATTGTTTTCCTTTATTTAGTTGCATTGATCACTGTGGAAGGCTTTCTTATCTCTCCTTGCTATTCTTTGAAACTCTGCATTCAAATGGTATATCTTTCCTTTTCTCCTTTGCCTTTTGCTTCTCTTCTATTCACAGCTAGAAGAGAAGGCCTTTGTAAGGCATCCTCAGACAACCATTTTGCCTTTTTGCATTTCTTTTTCTTGGGGATGGTCTTGATCCCTGCCTCCTGTACAATGTCATGAACCTCAGTCCATAGTTCTTCAGGCACTCTGTCTATGAGATCTAATCCTTTGAATCTATTTGTCATTTCCACTGTATAGTCATAAGGGATTTGATTTAGGTCATACCTGAATGGTCTAGTGGTTTTCCCTACTTTCTTCAATTTAAAAAATATAATTTAAAATCCTCAATTGAATCAAAATTGAAATTTTCAATTTCTTCATTTTATTTCATATAACATGGATTGTTATTATGCTATTTACACATTTGTTTTCTGTGAAGCCGCTGAAGTTTCCCACAGAAAAGGTAATGAATAGTTGCTAAAGAAATAGATGAAAAGAAAGATACACAAGCATTTTGTTAGAAAACATCAATATTGGAAATATAGACCTGAATAATTTTGTTTGTTTTGATAACATGTGAGACAATGCTATTTTAAGAATAAGGAAGTTTACAAACTGGCTAAAAGTTTTAAGTTCATTTTGTTTAATTTCTAAAATTCCACATATTGAAATTTGTTTTACATTGAGAGCCTCTCATGACCTATTTACATTGAAAGATGATTCATATATTGAAGTATAACATCATTCATAAAAGAATATGTCATTTATATTTTCATAAAGAGATCCCACATGATCACCATCCAGATCAACAAAGAGCATTACCAGCATACCAGAAACTTCTTGATACCTTTACCCATTAGTCCTGCTCCATCCTCTTCAAATTAACCATTATCCTGATTTTAAATGTCTTTGTTTTGACTTTTTTTCGAAGCAAGTGTAGTTGTACATTATGTACTCTTTTGTGTCTGGCTTGCTTAAGTTAGCATTTTATTTATGAAATTTTGCTATGTGATTCCTCTAGCAGTAGTTTGTTCATTTTATCTGCAGCAGAGTAATTAATTTAATAGATTTTTATACACAGTTTATTTCATTGTTGATGAATATTTGGATTGTTTCTAGTTTTCAGCTATTGCAAAAATGTTATTATTATTGAAAATAATAAAGCTTCCTTGTGTGTCTTTTGACAAAAGTGCATGTACATTTCTGTGGGATATATGTGGCTATGACTATGAGAATAATTACTAGTTCATAGAATATCCTTATGTTCAACTTTAGCAGGGACTGACTGCCAAATAATTGGAAATCTTTGGCCTTGAGTGAATAAAGTGCTCTTATATTTGGGTTACATATACTATCTAAAATTTCCCCCTGAATTCCTTAATGCTCTGTTTTTTGTTTTGTTTTGTTTTGTTTTTCTTACCTTTAGGTCGATACAGAGTTTAAGTTGTTTTTAATCATTTCATTTTTGTCCTTTATTAGCCTTTTAATTTTGTAAAATAAACTCATCTTTAATGATTACCTAGGAGATTACAGTTTGAAATCTTGGTTTAATAGAATCTAAGACAAATTAGTACTTTTACCACTTCCTATACAGAATGCCATTTTGTCTCCTAAAAGGAGTGGCTAAACCACTATTCTTTTGTGTTATTCTTGACATGAATTATAATTCTACACTTTAAACTCGCAAACCAATATCATCATCATTACCTTCATCATTTTAGACAAGGGTGTGCTTTGTATACTGTTCATTACTTTCTGCACTTTTTTGTTTTGTTTTTAGCTGAAGTAAGTTCTTTCTGCTTAAAAATCTCTTTTACATATTTCTTTTAGTTTTAATTTGTTAGTGGTAATTCTATTTTTTTTTACCTGAAAATGTCTTTATTTCACCATTTAATATTGCTAAATATATATTTCTAAGGTGACAATTATTTTCTTTTCAACACAAAAACATGTCTTTTATTGTCTCTGGCTTCCATTGTTTCTGTTGAAAAACAGAAATCTTATTTGTCAATCATATTTGTTGCTCCTTTGACAGTAGGATTTAAGTTTTTTTTCTGGTTGTTTTTAAGATTCTCTCTTGGTATTTGGATTTCAAAAGTTTTCCTGTGCTGTGCCTAGGTGTTGCTTTCTTTATATTTACCCTGCTTTTTTTCTACTGGAAGTAGCGAATAGATGCAAGAGATTAATTTGACAGAGTGCCTGAAGAGCTGTGGATGGAGGTTCATATCACTGTGCAGAAGGCAGTGACCAAAACCATTCCCAAGAAAAAGCAATGCAAGAAGGCAAAATGGTTGTCCAAGGAGGCCTTACGAATAACTGAGAAAAGAACAGAAGCAAAAAGCAAAGGAGAAATGGAAAGATAGAACCAACCAAATGCAGAATTTCAAAGAATAATGAGACAGAAGAAAGCCTTCTAGTTTCTTGAGAGTTTTACATCTGTGACTTAAATATCTTATTACTTAAAACTTTTTTGTACCTATACCTCTATTTCGTTTTTCCTCACTTGCCCCCAACTTCTTTCTTACTGGGTCTTCAACTAGTCATTTTTATTAGCGCATATCAGCTATATCATATATGTTCCATCCTTCAGTACTCTCCATGCATCAGTCTAAATATTTATTATTTACCTGTCTACTCTGTCACCTCTCTTCTATTGTACTTAATCTCCTATTAGCAATTTTTGAAATATATTATATTTAAATATAATATTTTATTTAAAAAATTTCCATGAGGTTCTTATTTAAAGTAAACATAGTTTGTGTATTAAATTTCAGTCTTCTAATCTTTTAAAATATATTAATCACTATTATTTTAAAATTCATGTGTAAGAGGTTTAATACCTGGATCACCTTTGAATCTTTGGAATTTTATCCCTTTGGTGTTTTCATTCATTTGAGTTTTACTTTATATAATTGGTAATCTTGTATTGGACTTCCTTGGTGGCTCAGATGGTAAAGAATCTGCCTGAAATGCAGGAGACCTGGGTTTGATCCCTGGGTTGGGAAGATCCCCTGGATGAAGGCATGGCAACCCACTCCAGTATTCTTGCCTGGAGAAGCACCATGGATGGAGGAGCCTGGCGAGGTACATTCCATGGGGTCACAAAGAGTTAGACATGACTGAACAACTAAGTACAGCACAATCTTTGATTGCATACTAAACATTGCTTATGAAAGTTTGCACAGATTGTTAGAAACACCGGACAGTGTTATTCCTTACCAGAAAGGAATTCCAGTTGCTTTCTGACCTGTAGGTAGTGTGTGTTAGTGCTCAGTTCTGTCTGACTCTTTGTGACCTCATGGACTGTATGTATCCCACCAGGCTCCTCTGTCCATGGGATTCTCCAGGCAGGAATACTGGAGTGGGTTGCCATTCCCTTCTCCAAGGGATTTTCCTGACCCTGGGATCTAACCTGGGTCTCCTGCATTGTAGGCAGATTATTTACCACTGAGCCACCAGGAAAGCCTGACATGTAGGTAGAATAGGAGTGAATTACTGTAATTCAGTTTGAGATTGAACTTGTGCAATTAGGATCAAGACTTTTGTTGGGGTAGGCCCATGCTGAGGTCTTTACTTATTTGTAACCTGTAGCACTTCCAGAGTCTTATGTGGAAATTTAAGGTGTATGCCAAAGTCACTCTCTCTTGGCCAACTCTAATTCCTAATTTGTGTTAACCCTGCTCCATGAAACTTTCCAAAGTGCTCTTCTTAACCAGCATTCTCCTTACCTTCTTAGCCTCTTGACCACGAAGCTGCTTATAAATAAGTGAATGCCTTAGCGACACAGTAGTTTCTGTTTGTTTGTCTTAGTGTACTTTCTTTTTTTCTGAAATAATGGCCTCAGAATTTCTGGTTGATTAGAAGCCCTGAGTTCTTAACTTTTGGTTCTCCAACTTCATGAGGCTGCTGAAGGCTGACCTCATATTACAATCCTTCTAGTTGTTGCTTCCTTCTTGGTTTTTTAGCCTCTCTGCTGTATGAAACTTAGGAATCAGCACATGCCTGTGGGAAAAGTATAGTTCACTTCTATGCCAAGCTCATTTCACTGAGCTTTTGTTCCTTCCAGAATTCTAACCTGCTCAAATCCTTTGGTTGCTGTTTTCTACTTATTTTTGATAAGTGTGTTTACTTCAAGTTACTTCATCATTATCAGATGCAGTGAATTGCAATCAATTTATACATTGAAATTTAAAATAAGCAAACATTATTTTAATGAGTATTAATCAACCCAGTGAAGTGAAAGTTAAGTGTTGGTCATTCAGTCATATCTAACTCTTTGTGACCCCATGGCTGTAGCCCACCAGGCTCTGTCCATGGGATTCTCCAGGCAAGAATACTGGAGTGGGTAGATATTGCCTTCTCCGGGGCATCTTCTCAACCCAGGGATTGAACCCGGGTCTCCTGCGCTGCAGGCAGATTCTATACCGTCTGAGCTACCAGGGAATCAACCTACTAACATATCATATGGATATATGTTTATACCTAAAACTGTTCTGCTTTCAAGCAGGTTACTTCTAGACATCTAGAACAGAGTGACAAAATTTCTTTCCTCCAATGAATTGCACAAAAATTATTGTTTTGTTGTAAGATAATCCAGTTTTAATATGAGATGTTGACACTCGGTCTTTCAAAGAGATTGTACAATTTTGCATTCCCACTAATAGTAATGAGAGGTTTGTTCCTCCACATTCTTGCCAGGATTTATGTTGTCAGTGTACTAAATCTTGGACATACATTTTAATTTTTAAATATTAAATATAACATCTTCCCCAGCTTTGAGATATAATCAACATACACCATCTTATAAGTTTAAGGTATACAATGTGATGGTTTGATACAAGCATATATTGTGAAATAGTTACCTAAATGAGGCTAATTAAACTTCCTCACCTAGCATAATTATCTTTTGCTTGTGTTGGGGGAGAAAATTTAAGATCTACTTTCTTGTCAACTTTCAAATATATAATGAAATATTTTTAACTGTAGTCATCATGCTGTATGTTAGATCCTCGGAACTTATTCATCTTATAATTGGAAATTTGTAGGTTTTGACCAAAATCTCCACATTTCTCCTATCTTCCAGTCTCTGGTAACCATCAAACTACTCCTTGTTTCTATGGACTTAACAGTTTTGGATTCCACATATAAAATGATATTATACAGTACTTGTTTTTGTCTGACTTCTTTCACCTAGAATAATGTCCTAAAGTTCCATTCATGTTGTTGCAAATGGCAGAATTTCCTTTTTCATACCTGAATGATAAATGGTGCATATGTATTATTCTATCTATTTCTAACTTGATAGCCATGTTTTGACTATTTTGAATAATATTGCAACAAACATGGGGGTGTTTGGGAGTTTACTATCTCTTTGAGATAGTGATTTCATTTCCTTTTTATCCAGAAATAGGATTGCTGGATCATATAGTAATTCTATTTTTAATTTGTTTGGAAACCTCTTTAGTGTTTTCCATACTGGCTATACCAATGTACATTCTCCCCAATAGTACACAAGGACTCCCTTTTCTCCACATCCTTTCCAGCATTTTTTATCTCTTGTGTTTTTTGATAATAGCTATTCTAAACCAGAAATGTATATAAAAAAAAAACTGTGATTAATATGCTTTACAGTTTTAGAAGTTTCTATTTTTATATCCAGAAGTTCAGAGATTCTCTCCTTAGGCATGTCCAAGCTATTATTGAGCACCTCAAAAGTATCCTTCATGGCTCTATTGGGTTTTTGATCTCCAACATTTCTGAATCTTAGAATTCCCATCTCTCTGGTTACATCATATATCTAGAACATTAACTAATTTTCCCACTAAAATGCTGAGTGCATTGATAATACATTTTTAAAGTTTCTGGTTTGTTAATTCCTGCATCCCTGCCTTACTTGACTCTGATTCATATGCTTTTTCACCTTTTAGTATGCCTTACAAATTTTGTTGAATTTTTCTCAGATATTCATTGTGAGAACTTGGTCTAGTCCTGAGGGTCAAACTCACAAAACTGTGGGCATCTCCCCATGACTAGCCCTCTTGAAACTTTTAATTCTGCCTTATCCATGCTGATCATCCAGCATTTTCCTACCTGGTGCTGATTCCTGCAAAGGTTACTGCTCAGGGGTTTCCCTTCAAGTAGGTTAGGATTCTTTGTATTTGTTGTTTGTCTCTCCAAAGTGGGGGCTAGTGGTTTGTTCTGTGACCTCATATCTCTGACAAGTCTAAGAAAATTACTGATATTTTAGTATTTCAGATTTTTACCTGTTATTGGCACTGACTGGTGATTTCTAGGCTCCTTATATCCTGGGCCAGAAACTTGAGGTGGTACAATTAATTTTAATAATTTATTTCATTGAGTCAAACATATTCAAGAAAATTTTCACTTCAGCCTTTGGCACTTGCCTCATTTTGAATGCTGAGTAATCACATGTGACTAGTGACATATATTGGGATGGGGTTCTTAGAATCTCTTTACTCTTGTTCAGCTCAAGAGTAGTGATCTTTCTGAGTGGGAGAAGATTTTTGAAAGATAATCTGAAAGTGGAGCTCTCCTGAGGTATTTTAAGTATAATTTTCACTATGAGTACTTTAATCATATTTGCTAAATTTAGATACAAATCCTGTGAAAGTGTGAAACATTTGTACTCCAGGGTGTTGAAGTGGCAAACCCATTAATGTGTCATTGTGATGCTTTTTGTAGAACTGATGAGACTTAAGAACCCAGGAATCACAGAAGTGGAACTAGTAGAAATAATAGCATGAGCAGGTTTATCAGAGCAGAAGAAAATCGGGAATATATAGTGAAAAGAAATGCTCCCATCTGTCTGGGTCCAGCCTACCTCTCTAACCCTGATATAGGTGATCCTCACATGTGGGAGCGTTTTGCTTCCAGAGCACATTTTCAGTTGGCCTGTTTCATCAGGAGATCAAAACCCATTATTGTCAATTTGAGTGTATACAGCTCCCATTTCCCAAGAGTTCAAGAGGTAGATAACAGTTTTGCTTAGAATGGAAAAAGCACATCAGTGAATAAAAAGGAGAGATCATTTAACCTAAGGAAACTTGAATATTTTAGCCTATTAGCTTGGCTTTTGGAAATTTAAAAGTCTTCTTAGTTATACAAAATTTCAAACCAATGTTTGAATTCAAAGTTAAACCCTTTATTTGACAGCATGTTAATAAATTTTATGTTGCTCTGTTTGGAATATAGATTGACTAGAAACAAAGCGGTAAAGATATTATTAATAGGCCTTTAACACTTTCAGTTTCCATAGTATCTGCTGCTATAATATGTTTCTTAAGTGTTTTCCTTTTGGTAAAGAATCAGGCTCTAATATATAGAGGCCACAGATGACAAACATTCTTCAGCTGGAGTCTAGCAATTTAAAAACTGCCAACTGTGTAAATATTAGTTTCTCACATTACTAGTGTATATATTCTAAGGAAGTGAGGTTTGTACATGCAACAACAACAACAACCATCCTTTGTGAAAATACTCTAAGGCTTCATCGCCCAAGGCTAGTTAGCTGTGTGTCATTACAGGTAATACTTTGTGTATTTCCATATTGTTAATACCCATGTTTTGGAGAGCTTCTGTTAAATGAGACAGAGTGGGAAACTTTGTATATACTAATGTATTTTTATAATGATAGAAAGTACTGAAGTAATATCTTTAATGTCATTTATGAAACAAATATTGACCCATCTCTGACTTCCTCTCAGAGTCCAGAGAGTTTTCTTGAATATATATATTTTTTCATTTTTCATTTTAAATATAGTTCTTCATGTTGGAACCAAAGTCACTTGTAGCACCAGACTTGAGGTGAAGAGCATAAGAAGGAGAATGGTGAGTAAAAGGTGATCATAATTTTTTTTTTCAAGTTAATCCCAGAAATACTTGAAAACGCCACTTTTATTTCACTCCCTGCCTAGGCATCAGACATAAAAGAGGGCTTTTGCCCTCTCAGTGTTTGCAGCCTAGCAAAGACAGACAAGAAAATACATACCTAAATTATAAAAATATAAAAGCCATGCTTTGGAAGCAGAGAGAATCAAGGTTTTGCTCCATGGGAGATATTAAGGAAGACTTCTCAAAGAAGATGATACCTAATTTGAGACTTTGAGTTTGTGTAGCTTATGATGATGGTGGGAGGTGGAAATTCTTGAAACTGTCAATAAAAGTTTTCTTTGGGGAATCTTGCTCTCTCTTTTACCTAAATCATGCTGTAACTTGGACAGAATTGGGGAACAAGGCGGGTTCTGGTTTGGAGAAAGAGGGTAGAGAAGCTAAAGTAGGATGAAAATCAAAGACTTGTTGCAGGATTTATTAACAGAATGAATTAGGAGAACAAGCAGAATGTATTTAATAGTATCTGGAGAGAGTCCCACAGGACACTGCTCAGTGGAAACAGATCAGTGTTTATGTCTGGGAGAAGCTGAAAAACTGAGTAGAAAGGAGCCAGTTTATGAGGTTTTAGACTACCTAGTTTTTTCAAGAAAGTAGAAGTGATTTTGGATAATTTCAGTGCAGAGTACAGGCTGAGGAGTAGGATGTGAAGTTGAAAAGTTGGCAAAGCTAGAATCGTAAAGGATCATAGATGTCATGATAAATCACTTGCATCATATCTGGTGGTTAATGAGAAGTTTACGAACAGTTTTGCTTTCTGGAAAACCACTCTAATCTTACTTTGGAAGGTGATTTGGAGGAGAGTAAGACTGGAAGCAGGTAGGTAGTTTAGGGATTTACTTTGACAGCTCTAGTGAAAAATGGTGAGACTGGAATTCTGGTAGGAGGGTTGCAAAGGAGGTGAATGGATTCAGGATATGTTGTGATGCTGTCGGGGGAGTTCGTAATTTCCTCGGTTCTATCTCGTTGCAACAAAAATTTGAAGCGACGGACAGACCAGCGTTACAGCCCTCAGAAGGACCAGCGTGACAGACCTTGGACTGACCAATGTTATGACTCTGTGTTACAACTTAGTTTCATTTAGAAAGTAAAGAAAAAAACATCCTCGAGGCGTGAGGGCATGCTGACCCAAAAGACACAAAGAGAAGAGAGGCCTCCAGTTCAATTTTGGCTCCTCTTTTTACATATTTTTTCTCTTCCCCATGAGCCTGCCCTAGGTAAATTGGGCTAGCCAAGAGGCTGTTTATTTTACCTGAGGTTCTACTCCGGTCCTCCAACCTCCCTTTATTCTATTTTTGTGGGCTTTTCCCCTCTTTGTCTTTTAGCTGCCACCATTCTGGACTCCTTTTTCCTATTCTACCTAACAATGCCAAAAAATAAAAATTAGAGCTTAGAGACAAATAGGTTAGAAATTAGTTGTGTGTGCTAAATGTGCTCTTTGCTAAGGAAATGTCACTTTTTGTGGTACAATCAGTGTGAAAGATATCAGGCTCATTGAAAATTTGGATTTCAAGTGGTGTGAACTTATTCTATTTTAAAAGACCAAGAACACATCATAGAAACTCTGTAATAGAGCTTAAGAATACATAACTTGTATTCATTTTCTTTTTTTTTTGCTTTACTTTTTTTTAGTCTTTATTTCATTTGCTTTTTTTTATTTTAAATTTTATTTTATTTTTAAACTTTACAAAATTCTATTAGTTTTGCCAAATATCAAAATGAATCTGCCACAGGTATAAATGTGTTCCCCATCCTGAACCCTCCTCCCTCCTCCCTCCCCATACCATCCCTCTGGGTCGTCCCAGTGCACTAGCCCCAAGCATCCAGTATCGTGCGTCGAACCTGGACTGGCAACTCGTTTCATACATGATATTATACATGTTTCAATGCCATTCTCCCAAATCTTCCCACCCTCTCCCTCTCCCACAGAGTCCATAAGACTGATCTATACATCAGTGTCTCTTTTGCTGTCTCGTACACAGGGTTATTGTTACCATCTTTCTAAATTCCATATATATGCGTTAGATCATCCACTTATTAAATTTTAGTTTTTAATGGATAGAGATTGATGCTTGCCTTTATTTTGATAGACTCAGTTTTTAAAGGATACTGATATGTGGAAGGACTGTGTCATGGAAATCTGGTGTAGGAGTTGCTTTTGTGAGGCAGAGTGGTCAGCTTCATTGAAATAAGTAGAAGCAACCTGCTTTCTTTCTATAATTAGCATTTCTTTTTCATGCAGTATCCATCCTTTCTCTTATGATTATGTAAAATGGACTGGGTGCCATTTTTTCCTTTTGAGCAACATGATGATAAATGAAATGTGACCTAGATGCTCTGTGTTTTCCAAAGGACTTTTGGGGAACCAGGTCTGATGCCTTGTGGGGAGCCGAGGGTTTTTGCTGTCCATTTCTCTTAGCATCTATAACTGTGTAGAATACAACTGCAGAGATAAAGAAGGATTGAAGGAACTGTGTATCATCCCATGAGTATAATTGCTGTAGAATAAAAAGGAGCCAATTTGGCAGTCTCCTTTAAATAATATTTCTTAATTGGTGGCAATTTTTTAAAAGTTTATTGAGATCTGTAATGCAAATGGGGTTTAAATGGAAGTGACTTAGTTTTCCAGATCAACAAACAGCTGGAACAAGTGACTTTAACTCTTTGTTTCCTTACTTGACTCTGTGTTCTATCTGTGCATAAGACCTGTTTGGGCTATGCCTGGGGTAAAAAGAGTAGTGCCAGCATAGCATTTCAAAGAACAGTTGGATACAAAACCAGACAGATATGGATTTAAATCTCAGTTTATTGTTTATCAACATATGATGCCGAAGAATTTACCTTTTAGAGGTCATGGTATGAATCCTTCACTTTTTCGGTTGTTGCTGAGATATTTTTGAAGCCAATGTAGACGTTGTATAATCTTAATATATACTTCAGTATCTGTATTATATATAAAGTATATACTTCTAAAATATAGGGACATTTTCTCATATGAGCACAGTACAACTATCACACCTATCAAAATTATCTTTTAAATTTTGGATTGATATTTAAAAGGACCATATATAATATTTTATCATTATGTCCCTCAAATAGAGCAATTTCTGCTGTCAATTTTTATATATGCCATTTTTTTATATATGCCAAATTTTATAATGCCATTGATTCAGTAAAGAAAATGGTCCTTTGTATTTTTTGCAATATAATTCAGCTATAGTCTTAACTACATTTAGGTTAGACATTTCTTTGTGGCAAAAGACTTAAGTGGTGGTGTATTTAACTCATGTTATGTGTAGTCATCCAGTGTGCGATATCTGCTTGTTATAACTTAGAGAGGCTGAGAATCATCATTGGGTTCAATTGGTGGTGTCTTGATCTCAACTAACATTTTATCTATTGGTATAATGCCTGATGAACTATGGAGCGAGGTTCGTGACATTGTACAGGAGACAGGGATCAAGACCATTCCCATAGAAAAGAAATGCAAAAAAGCAAAATGGCTGTCTGGGGAGGCCTTACAAATAGCTGTGAAAAGAAGAGAAGCGAAAAGCAAAGGAGAAAAGGAAAGATATAAAAATCTGAATGCAGAGTTCCAAAGATAGCAAGAAGAGATAAGAAAGCCTTCTTCAGTGATCAATGCCAAAAAATAGAGGAAAACAACACAATGGGAAAGACTAGGGATCTCTTCAAGAAATCAGAGATACCAAAGGAACATTTCATGCAAAGATGAGCTCGATAAAGGACAGAAATGGTATGGACCTAACAGAAGCAGAAGATATTAGGAAGAGATGGCAAGAATACACAGAAGAACTGTACAGAAAAGATCTTCACAACCCAGATAATCACGATGGTGTGATCACTGACCTAGAGCCAGACATCCTGGAATGTGAAGTGAAGTTGGCCTTAGAAAGCATCACTATGAACAAAGCTAGTGGAGGTGATGGAATTCCAGTTGAGCTATTCCCAATCCTGAAAGATGATGCTGTGAAAGTGCTGTGCTCAATATGCCAGCAAATTTGGAAAACTCAGCAGTGGCCACAGGACTGGAAAAGGTCAGTTTTCATTCCAATCCCAAAGAAAGGCAATGCCAAAGAATGCTCAAACTACCGCACAATTGCACTCATCTCACACGCTAGTAAAGTGATGCTCAAAATTCTCCAAACCAGGCTTCAGCAATATGTGAACCGTGAACTTCCAGATGTTCAAGCTGGTTTTAGAAAAGGCAGAGGAACCAGAGATCAAATTGCCAACATCCTCTGGATCATGGAAAAAGCAAGAGCATTCCAGAAAAGCATCTATTTCTGCTTTATTGACTATGCCAAAGCCTTTGACTGTGTAGATCACAATAAACTGTGGACAATTCTGAAAGAGATGGGAATACCAGACCACCTGATCTGCCTCTTGAGAAATTTGTATGCAGGTCAGGAAGCAACAGTTAGAACTGGACATGGAACAACAGACTGGTTCCAAATAGGAAAAGGAGTACGTCAAGGCTGTATATTGTCACCCTGTTTATTTAACTTATATGCAGAGTACATGATGAGAAATGCTGGACTGGAAGAAACACAAACTGGAATCAAGATTTCTGGGAGAAATATCAATAACCTCAGATATGCAGATGACACCACCCTTATGGCAGAAAGTGAAGAGGAACTCATAAGCCTCTTGATGAAAGTGAAAGTGGAAAGTGAAAAAGTTGGCTTAAAGCTCAACATTCAGAAAACGAAGATCATGGCATCTGGTCCCACCACTTCATGGGAAATAGATGGGGGAACAGTGGAAACAGTGTCAGACTTTATTTTTCTGGGCTCCAAAATCACTAGAGATGGTGATTGCAGCCATGAAATTAAAAGACGCTTACTCCTTGAAAGGAAAGTTATGACCAACCTAGATAGCATATTCAAAAGCAGAGACATTTCTTTGCCAACAAAGGTTCGTCTAGTCAAGGCTATGGTTTTTCCTGTGGTCATGTATGGATGTGAGAGTTGGACTGTGAAGAAGGCTGAGTGCTGAAGAATTGATGCTTTTGAACTGTGGTGTTGGAGAAGACTCTTGAGAGTCCCTTGGACTGCAAGGAGATCCAACCAGTCCATTCTGAAGGAGATCAGCTCTGGGATTTCTTTGGAAGAAATGATGCTAAAGCTGAAACTCCAGTACTTTGGCCACCTCATGTGAAGAGTTGACTCATTGGAAAAGACTCTGATGCTGGGAGAGATTGGGGGCAGGAGGAGAAAGGCACGACAGAGGATGAGATGGCTGGATGGTATCACGGACTTGGTGGACGTGAGTCTCAGTGAACTCCAGGAGTTGGTGATGGACAGGGAGGCCTGGTGTGCTGCGATTCATGGGGTCGCAACGAGTCGGACACAACTGAGAGACTGATCTGATCTGATCTGATAATGTACTAGCATAATCTATCGATAAATATTGCCTAAATCAATTATCTCATTAGTGGTTAAATATTATGATTTTAAAATTTTCATCATTGCACATGTATTGATTGGAATTTGTCTGTAAATAATCATTTTCATTTATAAACTAAGTTAATTGGTCACTGAATAATTTATGCAAGAAAGTTTGGATAAATGCTTAATTATTTTCTTTTACATGTCAATTTTAAGAATAAGGTGTTGGTGCTATTTACTCCTTATAAAATTAGTTGGAGTTTTGGATTTCTGTCTTTCCTTGTCTTTTTAGAAAAATTTCTGTGAACTAAAAAGCTTGTTTTAGTCCTAGTGTGTTGAATTATTTGCATTAATTAACTAATGTTTTATCTGGCTACTTGATGTGTTCCATCTTTGGCCCCTTCAGCTGGATTCTACGCTGTTTGGACTAGATGCTTCCCTTTTCAGTAGTAATAAGATAACACATTCTCACCTTGTGTATTTCCTACCCCAAGTCTGTAATTAACCATTTATCCAATCACATATATTGACATATATGTTGCAGTTTATCCCACTAAATATGTGTTATTATAATTTATTAAACTAGCTCTCCTCTACAATTGGGTATGTAGGGGTTTTTTTCGCCATCACTCTTTGTGCATCTGTGTTGTCTGAAACACAAGTAAATACCTTGAATTTAATATTACTTGTAATTACATTTCAGCTATTTTTCAGGGATAGAAATTTAGGAATCAAATAGCCATAATCACATAACAGGACCACATTTTTTAGAAACATTTTATGCAGCCAATATTGTATTAAGTATGATGGAGAAAAAAGTAAAGCAGGGCCCTTGCTCTTAAAAATCAAATATTGCAGTTTGAATGATAAAACTGCACGATATCTATTAAAGTTAAACAGTAAATATGTTAATAATGAAGCTTTGTACTTTGCAAAATTTCTTAACTGCTTTGTAAAAATCAATGGGACCCTCCCAAATTGTCTAATTCTGAAATAGAGGAATTTATGGTTGGCTGAGTATTCATTATATATATGAGTTCTGGCAATTAAGGGAATAAAATAGAAAAAGCATTGTCAGAGAAAAATTGAATCACATGAGTTAAACAGGCAGGGAAGGCTTTGTTCAAAACTGTTACCATAGAGGAAAGGGTTTGAGCTTAACTCAATTGAAGACTGGAGATTTTTAAATTTTATTTTTAATTGGAGGACAATTTCTTTACAATATTGTGTTGGTTTCTTATACATCAACATGAATCAGCCATAGGTATACATATAAAGGGCATAAGTATACCGAGGGTTGGAGACTTTTTAAGAGCTGGAATGGGATGTGGAGAACACAGGTCATTTCAGTTTGCTAACTGAACTTGTCCTAAGGTGAGCTTATGGGCTTCCCTGGTGGCACAGATGGTAAGGAGTCTGCTTGCAGTGTGGGAGACTTGAGTTTGATCCCTGAGTTGGGAAAATCCCCTGGAGAAGGAAATGGCAATCCACTCTAGTATCCTTGCCTGGAAAATTCCATGGACTGAGGAGCCTGGCAGGGGGTCGCATGGGGTCGCAAAGAGTTGGACACGACTTAACTTTCTTTCTTTTCTTAAGGTAAGTTGGTATCTTTGTGATAGCAGGAGTTGTACAATTTGGAGCAAGGTGTCCCTTGAAGTTAGGCACCTACCATCACCCAAAGACTGTTAGATCTTCCTGGATGATTATATTTTAAAGATATCATTTCCAGGTACTTGCAAAAGACCTTACTGAGTCTTGAAACTGCAAGGAGACTTTTGAAGGAGATTTATCCATTACAGATGTGACAGAGCTCTAAGAAAAGGGAGGTCAGGGGACCCAGGTGAGGAAGAAATTTGTCAGGCTGAGGGGAGCATTAGGCTATCTTAGTATTTGAGAACATAGCATTTTTGAAATTATTTAATGATGAATTTGATGATTATAAAGTAAATCTAATTTCAATCATATATTCTGTAATAATCTTGATTTATTTCTTCATAATCCAGTATGGTTAATACTTTATGTAGAACACAAAAGACAGTGGGAACTAATTGCAAATTGGAAATGTTTAGAAAGTTAATGAAAGTGGTATTAAGTGTAAATTACAAACAAAGCTACTGATAAACTTATAGCAGACATGGGGCAGTTTACAATTGAAAAAGAGAAAATCTACATGAGTGTTTAAATGAGTTTCAAAAGAGAATGATTTGAGTATCAGGTTAAGGAAGACTTACTGAAAATTTGATAACGAGTCAATAATGAAAACAAAATGAGGATAGAGTAAGTCAAATGCAAAGAGATAAATGTAGATTTATTTTATCATAAGTTTTTTTTTAGAAAAACACACTGGGAAACACTTGAAACATTATTATCTTTTAAATTTAATGTTTTAAAGTAATTATCACAATCTGAAATTTTATAAATTTAGTTTGATGTGTAAAGCTTATATTCTATTAAATCTTTTTGTTCACTTTTATGTTTTATGTGGATTAACTTTTGTCCACATAACAATCATTCAGACAAGGAAGAACTCATTTTCTAAGATAGAAAATTTTAACAAATACTGACATTTTGATAATAGATAAATGATAATGAAACAGAAGGCTAGAATACTTTCTCTAGAAAATAAATGAAGCTATGCTTTTCATTGTATATCTGCACAAAGCAATACCATATATTGATATTGATATAAGTGCATTCATGGAAGAATGTGCACAAGTTCAGAACTGTGACTTGATGGGAAGGGATTGAGTTGAAGGAAGTAGGGCCTATTGGTTTTAGAGAGAAGGGAATTCTGAAAAATATCTAACATCTTATTTCTTAAAAATAAATTACATATGTAAAAAAGTTAGCCTCTATTAAATCCGAGTGATAAATTGAATATTGTATTATTCGCTTTTATTTTTCATTTTCAAAAGAGGAAAAAATAAACTTGTATATTGCCTGTCTTTTTGCTCACTAGAATACAATCTTTTAGATGTTGTTCTAAAAGAACATGGGAAGGGATGATGTTTTATTCGCTTTTGCCTTCTTCCCCTTGTTTCAACCAGAATATCACATGTAGGATGCTGTAACTCCTCACTCTATTGAATGTTAAAGTCTTTAAGTTGTGGATTTAGGATTTGTAATAATATAAGTGATTTTGGCATTTAGGACGCTAAATTTTCTCTACTTGGTATGAACCTGCTGCTGCTAAGTCGCTTCAGTCGTGTCTGACTCTCTGCGACCCCAGAGATGGCAGCCCACCAGGCTCCCCTGTCCCTGGGATTCTCCAGGCAAGAACACTGGAGTGGGTTGCCATTTCCTTCTCCAATGCATGAAAGTGAAAAGTGAAAGTGAAGTCACTCAGTCGTGTCCGACCCTCAGCGACCCCATGGACTGCAGCGCACCAGGCTCCTCCATCCATGGGATTTTCCAGGCAAGAGGGGATTTTCCAGGCAAGAGTACTGGAGTGGGTTGTCATTGCCTTCTCCTGGTATGAACCTAGTTATTGGTAAATTGCCTTATGCTGATTAAACATAGAACAGTAAGAATGATTGTATTGTATAGGGCATTTAATTTTGTTTCTTTTAACAAAAACCATGTACTAGTCTTCCTTCCTTCTTTGCTCTCTTCCTTCTTTTATTTTGACTTCCAGTCATTCAGAGAAACCAAAGAAAGTTGTCCAGGTACTAAGTAAATAGCAGTAGCATTTTTGCTCAAACAAGAGGAAGAATAGTTCTAATGTCTATTAATTATAAAACAATGTATCTTTAAATCAAAGAGTTTGAACTGACTCTCAGTCAGCACTGCCTCTAGAGCACAGATTCTACCCTGGGGTGGAATGGAGTCCTCATAAAGACCTCAGAAGCCACACTTAATGTCTCAGGATTTTAGTGACAGCTCTTGCCATGATGAAACAGTCAAAGGTTTTCCACTTCTTTCTTGTATCCTGTAAGGGATTAACATACATCTGGACTCAGCACACAATCTTTTGTACTCACATCTGTCTGTCTATCTAGTTAACTCTACATAATAAATAGCTCCTCACCATGAAACATTGATAGATATTTATTTGAAGAAAATTTGATTTATTTCCATTGTCTTCAAGATATTCATTCTTTAGAAACTTGCTTATGAACTATTTTGAACAGATGACTAGAAAAACTGCAAATCCCATGTGCCCTAGATTTCATAAATAAAATTTCCTTACTCTTTGAATATAGGAATAAATACTTACTGATGTGGTTTTCACTTCTCAACTCACTAGATTGACAGCCTCTTAGAGTTTTGTGAGAGATGTGGATCTTCTGTCAAAAAGATTTGCACATATATAACATTTTATATGTAGCATTAGAGCATTTATGGAGTTTATAAAGTCTAAAAGTTCCTGCTATGAACAGCCTATCTGGATAATCCATTGTGAATAGACTTGGGGTGTCCATTGACATATTTAAATTGAGTGAGTTCATAATAACATAACCCCAGTATGATTCCTGGGTCTGGAAGATCCCCTGGAGACGGAATAGGCTACCCACTCCAGTATACTTGGGCTTCTCTTGTGGCTCAGCTCATAAAGAATCCGCCCACAATATGGGAGACCTGGGTTCTATCCCTGGGTTGGGAGGATCCCCTGGAAAAGTAAAGGGCTACCCATTCCAGTATTCTGGCCTGGAGAATTTCGTGGACTGTATAGACCATGGGATTGGAAAGAGCTGGACATGACTGAGAGACTTTCACTTTCATAATAACATAAGACTGCTTGGCTCAAGATTAGGGTTTTTTAATAAGTGGGATAGTTTTTTAAAATAAATTTATTTATTTATTTTGACTGTGCTGGATCTTCAGTGCTGCATGGCCTTTTCTCTAGGTGTGGCACGTGGGGTCTACTCTTTAGCTGTGGTGTAAGAGCTTCTCATTGCGGTGGTTTCTCCTGTTGAGGAGCATGGACTCTGGGTGCACAGTCTGCGGTAGTTGTGGCAGGTGGGCTCAGTAGTTGTGACCTCCGAGCTCTATAGCACAGGCTCAGTATTTGTGGGGTAGGGGCTTTGTTGCTCCACAGCATGTGGGATCTTGCCAGATCGGGGATTAAACTTGTGTCTCCTACATTGGCAGGCAGATTCTTTACCACTGAACCACCAGGGAAGCCCTAAGTCGGGTAATTAAGTTATTGATCCTGAATTCAAACTGGAATTTTTTTTTCAAGTAGTGTGAAAAACTGTCTTGTGTATACACATACAGCAGGCACTGGGGGCTACTTATATGTTCTATCAGATTATCCTCTGATAGAATAGAGAGAGTGGGAAGGAGAAGACATGTGGTTTGACATGCATTACTTTCACCAGGCTCATCTCAGATGAGCCATTGTGGTAAACACATTGAAGAAAAAAAGTAGATATTATTTTTTATAAAAATTTTCAAGTATTTCTTTCAATATTTCACAATAAAATGTTCCTATCCCTGCAAAATGCTTAACTTTTTGCTGAATTTCCCTTCTTATATATATTATGTATAATAAATTAATATATGTGTTGCATAATGAAAGCCAATAAAAGCAGAAATCAACATACTCAAATCATCTTTATAGGCAAGTTGTTAACCAAGATGTACTTTTACCATCTTAATAGCTGAGTATAGTATCAATTGTTCTTGATACATAAAATGATTCCAGGTGCATCAGAAACTCCTTTTGGAGCTGGATAACTGGGAATATTCTAAACTTCGTTCTATGTAGAACATGATGCCTATTAAAGGATAAATAATAAATATGTGTAAATTTGAAGCTTATGGACACACTGCAAAAAACTAAATACTATTTTCAACATTGTTTAGGAGGTTGACAAGTAAGATTCTTTTCATGATATTTTATCATTGAAGTTGTTTAGAATTAATGGTACATGGTGATAATTAAAAACAGACCAAATTGTATAGTTAGCTTATTTTTTTCTGCAGATTATGCAACCTATGATTGTTTAATCTATCCACATAATCCTTCAATTCAGTTCAGTTCAGTTCAGTCACTCAGTTGTGTCCAACTCTTTGAGACCCCATGAATCGCAGCACACCAGGCCTCCCTGTCCATCACCAACTCCTGGAGTTCACTCAGACTCACATCCATCGAGTCAGTGATGCCATCCAGCCATCTCATCCTCTGTCGTCCCCTTCTTCTCCTGCCCCCAATCCCTCCCAGAATCAGAGTCTTTTCCAATGAGTCAACTCTTCACATGAGGTGGCCAAAGTACTGGACTTTCAGCTTTAACATCATTCCTTCCAAAGAGATCCCAGGGCTGATCTCCTTCAGAATGGACTTTTTGGATCTCCTTGCAGTCCAAGGGACTCTCAAGAGTCTTCTCCAACACCTCAGTTCAAAAGCATCAATTCTTTGGAACTCAGCTTTCTTTACAGTCCAACTCTCACATCCATACATGACCACTGGAAAAACCATAGCCTTGACTAGACGGACCTTTGTTGGCAAAGTAATGTCTCTGCGTTTGAATATGCTATCTAGGTTGGTCATAACTTTCCTTCCAAGGAGTAAGCATCTTTTAATTTCATGGCTGCAGTCACCATCTGTAGTGATTTTGGAGCCCCCAAAAATAAAGTCTGACACTGTTTCCACTGTTTCCCCATCTATTTCCCATGAAGTGATGGGACCAGATGCCATGATCCTTACTGCATCACTATTTTCTGTACCAGGCATTGTATTACTAGCAAGGCTGTAAGGCAATATACCTCACTCTGGCTCTGTGCTTATAAGGAGGTTACTCTTCCATGTTGTGTCCCATCAGTTAAGTATGCAAAGTGGAAGTGTTAGTCCCTCAGTTGTGTCCAACTGTTTGCCACCCCATGGACTGTAGCCTGCCAGGCTCCTCTAGTCCATGGGATTCTCCAGGCAAGAATACTGACTTGGGTTGCCATTCCCCTCTCCAGGGGATCTTCCTGACCCTCTGATCGAAAGCAGGTCTCCTGCATTGCAGGCAGATTCTTTACCATCTGAACCATGAGAGAAGCCCTAATTAAATATATGGGTCTTAGTTCTGCCATCTGTGAAACAGAGAGTCAGATTACGCAGTTCCTAAAATATTCAGTCTCTACAGTGCAGCACTTAGCATTTAGTGGTAAAAATTATAAGAATTGTTGGAATGTGTGTGCATTTATGGAGTTCATAAGCAGAGCATGGATATTGGAAGCACAAGCCCTCTTAAATTCTTACTACTGTATGGCCTTACAGCATTAAGGAAATCCCTGAACTTTTTATTTTACATCAACCTCATTTTTGTCTGTAAAATGAGAGAGCCAATCCAGATGATTCTAACATTTTTATTTTGTCTGAGTGTTGTTTAT
Organism: Bubalus bubalis; assembly: GCF_019923935.1. Lineage (NCBI taxonomy): Eukaryota > Metazoa > Chordata > Mammalia > Artiodactyla > Bovidae > Bubalus > Bubalus bubalis. The sequence goes on from NC_059165.1 coordinate 78,170,479, forward strand.
TCTGCATCTTTATGCAAATTCTTCAAAATATTAATCATACTGTTTATTGTATATAGGTATATTAATTTGTTTAGAGGTATATTAATTTGTTTAGTTGTTATAGAGATAATTAAGAATGGAAGTTTTGTGATAACAAATATAGATGCCAGACATCCTGGAATGTGAAGTCAAGTGTGCCTTAGGAAGCATCACTATGAATAAAGCTAGTGGAGGTGATGGAATTCCAGTTGAACTATTTCAAATCCTAAAAGATGATGCTGTGAAAGTGTTGCACTCAATATGCCAGAAAATCTGGAAAACTCAGCAGTGGCTACAGGACTGGAAAAGGTCAGTTTTCATTCCAATCCCAAAGAAAAGAAATGCCAAAGAATGTTTAAACTACAGCACAGTTGCACTCATCTTACATGCTAGCAAAGCAAAGCTCAAAATTCTTCAAGCCAGGCTCAACAGTGTGTGAACAGTGAACATCCAGATGTTCAAGCTGGATTTAGAATAGAAGAGGAACCAGAGATCGAATTGGCAATATCTGTCGGATCATTCAAAAAGCAAGAGAGTTCCAAAGAAAATATCTACTTCTGCTTTATTGACTATTCTAAAGCCTTTGACTGTGTGGATCACAATAAACTTTGGAAAATTCTGAAAGAGATGGGAATTCCAGACCACTTGACTTGCCTCCTGAGAAATCTGTATGCAGGTCAAGAAGCAACAGTTAGAACTGGACATAGAACAACAGACTGGTTCCAAATAGGGAAAGGAGTACGTCAAGGTTGTATATGGTCACCATGCTTGTTTAACTTATATGCAGAGTACATCATGAGAAACGCTGGGCTGGATGAATCACAAGCTGGAATCAAGATTGCCGAGAGAAATATCAATAATCTCAGATATGCAGATGACACCACCCTTGTGGCAGAAAGCGAAGAGAAACTAAAGAGCCTCTTGATGAAAGTGAAAGAGGAGAGTGAAAAAGTTGGATAAAACTCAACATTCAGAAAATTAAGATCATGGCATCTGGTCCCATCACTTCATGGCAAATAGATGGGGAAACAATGGAAACAGTGAGAGACTTTATTTTGGGGGGCTCCAAAATCACTGCAGATGGTGACTGCAGCTATGAAATTAAAATACTCTTACTCCTTGGAAGAAAAGCTATGACCAACCTAAACAGCATATTACAAAGCAGAGGTCTGTCTAGTCAAAGCTATGGTTTTTCCAGTAGTCATGTATGGTTGTGAGAGTTGGACTATAAAGAAAGCTGAGCACTGAGGAATTGATGCTTTTGAACTGTGGTGTTAGAGAAGACTCTTGAGGGTGGGTCCCTTGGACTGCAAGCAGATCCAACCAGTCCATCCTAAAGGAGATCAATCCTGGGTGTTCCTTGGAAGGACTGATTTTGAAGCTGAAACTCCAATAGTTTGGCCACCTGATATGAAGAGCTGACTCATTGCAAAAGACCCTGATGTTTGGAGGTATTGGGGGCAGGAGGAGAAGGGGATGACAGAAGATGAGATGGTTGGATCCATCACTGACTCGATGGACACGGGTTTGGGTGAACTCTGGGAGTTGGTGCTGGAAGGCCTGGTGCTGCGGTTCATGGGGTCGCACGGAGTTGAACACGACTGAGCGACTGAACTGAACTGAACTGAAACTTGTTTTGGTCTGACTTCTATCGAAGGCTTCAGTCCAGACTTACAGACCATCTTCCTGATTTGACAACTGCCAACCTTATCAGAGCTGCCGTTAGCCAGTCCTCATTCTGCGAGTCTCCTCACCATACCCTATGCCCTAGTTTTATTTATTGACTGTCCTTGATCATGGCTGTCTTTGATCTTGTTGTCTTAGTCAGCTCAGAGTGTCATAACAAAATACCACAGAAAATTTACTTTCTCACTGATCAGGAAACTGAAGGTCTTAGGTCAAAGTGCCGGCAGGTTAGGTTTCTATTGAGGCTTTTTTCCTGGACTTGCCAACAAGCATTCTCTCTGTGTTGTCACACAGCCTTTTCTCTGTGCATGTGCCCTGGTGTCTTTTCATATATATATAAGGACTCCACTCCTATTATATTTGTGTTCCACCTGTATCACCTCATTTAACTTTAATTGCCCTCTCAAAGGTCCTTATCTCCAACTATGGTCACATTTGAGGTTATGACTGAACTTAAGAGTTTTGGAGGGAAGCACAATTTAGTCCAAAGACTCTTTAAGCTGTCTGATGTCTCATGTAACTTTTTCAGTCTTTAACCTGTATTTTCAGTTTTACTTAGAATTGTATTCTTTGCCTGGACAACTCCTGATTCCCCTCTGTCAAACGTGAGGGTGGTACTAGTCCTACAAGTTCTTGTCTGCCAGTATCTCTCTGATCTGCACTTGCCTGTTTATTGTCTTTATACTTCACTGGACTGTGAACTTTAAAAGAGCTAGAAGTGCATCATTTTTAAGTATAAAACTAGGATGGTGATTGCATGTAGGTGTATTAAGCAGTATATAAAAACTTTTCTAACTAGTTAATGAACAAGTTTAATTTCCTATAACATTTCGTAGAAGAGTAGAAAATTGTGTGTGTTTATCCTTTGTTGTCGTTGTTCAGTCTTTAAGTTGTGTTCCACTCGTTCTCACCCCATGGACTATAGCATGCCAGTCTCCTCTGTCCTCCACTAAGTCTCCCAAAGTTTGCTCAAATTCACATCATTGAGTTGGTGATGCAATCTAACTATCTCTTTCTCTGCTGCCCCTTCTCTTTTTGCCATCAATCTTTTCTAGCATCAGTGTCTTTTCCAGTGAGTCGACTCTTCACATCAGGTGGCCAAAGTATTGGAGCTTCAGCATCAGCCCTTCTAAAACTTTTAGGGTAGATTTCCTTTAGGATTGATTGATTTGATCTCCTTGCTGTCCAGGGGAATCTCAAGAGTATTCCAGGGCCACAAGTTGAAATCATCACTTCTTCACGTTCAGCCTTCTTTATGGTCCTGCTCTCACATCTGTACATTACTACTGGAAAAACCCTAGCTTTGACTGTATGGACCTTTGCTGGGAAAGTGATGCCTCTCATTTTTATATGCTGTCTAGGTTTGTCATTGCTTTTCTTACAAGGAAATTTCATAGCTGAAGTCATAGTCCACAGTGATTTTGGAGCCCAAGAAAAAAATCTGTCACTTCTTATACTTTTTATCCATCTCTTTGCCATGAAGTGATGGGACAGGATGCCATAATCTTAGGTTTTTCAGTGTTGAGTTTCAAGACAGCTTTTTCACTCTCCTCTTTCACCCTCATCAAGAGGCTCTATAGCTCCTCTTCACTCTCTATCATTAGAGTATTGTCATCTGCATATATGAGGTTGTTGATATTTCTCCCAGTGGTCTTGACTCCAGCTTGTGATTCATCCAGCCAAGCATTTTGCATGATGTACTCTACATCATAGAGTACATCAATAGAAGTTAAATAAGCAGGGTGACAATATACAGCCTTGTCCTACTCCTTCCTTAATTGTTAACTAGTCAGTTGTTCTATGTCCAGTTCTAAGTGTTGCTTCTTGGCCCACCTACAAGTTGCTCAGGAGACAGGTAAGGTCATCTGATAGTGCCATCTTTTTGAGAATTTTCCGCAGTTTGTTGTGATCCACACAGTCAAAAGCTTTAGCATAGTCAGTGAAGCAGAAGTAGATGTTTTTCCTGAATTCCCTTGCTTTCGTTATGATCCAATTAATGTTGGCAATTTGATCTCTGGTTCCTCTGCCTTTTCTAAATCCAACTTGTACATCTGGAAGTTCTTGATTCATGTACTGCTGAAGCTCAGCTTGAAGGATTTTGAGCATATCCTAGTTATCTTGTGAAATGAATGCAACTGTGTAGTAGTTTGAACATTCTTTGGCATTGCCCTTCTTTGAGATGGGATGAAAACTGACTTTTTCCATCCCTGTGGCCACTGCTGAATATTCCGAATTTGCTGACATATTGAGTGCAACACTTTAGCAGCATCATTTTTTAGTATTTTAAATGGCCCCACCAGAATTCTGTCACGTCCACTAGCTTTGTTCATGATAATTGTTCCTAAGGCCCACTTGACTTCACACTCCAGGATGTCTGGCTCTAGGTGTGTAACCACATTATTGTGGTTATCTGGGCCATTAAGACCTTTCTTGTACAGTTCCGTATATTCTCGCCACCTCTTAATCTCTTCTGCTTCTGTTCGGTCCTTACCATTTCTGTTTTTTTTTTTTTTTTTCCCCATGCCTTGATCTCTCCAATTTTTGTGAAGAGATCTCTAGTATTTCCCATTCTATTGTTTTCCTCTATTGTTCATTTAAGAAGGCCTTATCTCTCCTTGCTATTAAGAAGACCTTATCTCTCCTTGCTATTCTCTGGAATTCTGCATTCAGTTGAGTATATCTTTTTCTTTCTCCCTTGCCTTTCATTCTTCTTCTTTCCTCTGCTATTTGTAAGGCCTCCTCAGACAACCGCTTTGTCTTCTTGCATTTCTTTTTCTTGGGGATGATTTTGGTCAGTGCCTCCTGTACAAGGTTATGAACCTCCATCCGTAGTTCTTTATGCACTCTGTCTACCAGATCTAATCACCTGAATCTGTTTGTCACCTCTATTTTACAATCATAAGAGATTTGATTAGATCATACCTGAACGACCTAGTGATTTTTCCTATTGTCTTCAATTTAAGGCTGAATTTTGCAATATGGAGCTCATGGTCTGAGCCACAGTCATCTCCATATCTTGTTTTTTCTAATTGTATAGAACTTTTCCATATTTAGCTGTGAAGAATATAATCAATCTGATTTTGGTATTAACCTTTGGTGATATCCTTGTGTAGAGATGTCTCTTGGGTTTTTGGAAAAGTTGTTTGCTATGACCAGTGTGGTTCTTTTGACAAAACTCTATTAGCCTTTGCTCTGCTTCATTTTGTACTCCAAGGGCAAACTTGCCTGTTATTCCAGGTGTCTCTTGATTTCCTACTTTTGCATTCCAATCCCCTTTGATGAAAATGGCATCTTTTTCTGGTGTTAGTTCTAGAGGGTCTTTGAGGTCTTCATAGAACTGGTCAACTTCAGCTTTTTCAGCATCAGTGATTGGGGCATAGACTTAGATTACTGTGATGTTAAATGGTTTGTCTTGGAGATGAACTGAGATCATTCTGTTGTTTTGGAAGCTGCACCCAAGTATTGCATTTTGGACTCTTTTGTTGACTGTGAGGTCTACTCCATTTCTTCTAAGGCATTCTTGCCCACAGTAGTAGATACAATGGCCAGCTGAATTAAATTCACCCATTCCCATCCATTTTCAGAGAAGGCAATGGCACCCCACTGCAGTACTCTTGCCTGGAAAATCCCATGGATGGAGGAGACTGGTAGGCTGCAGTCCATGGAGTCACTAAGAGTCAGACATGACTGAGTGACTTCACTTTCACTTTTCACTTTCCTGCATTGGAGAAAGAAATGGCAACCCTGGCAACCCATTCCAGTGTTCTTGCCTGGAGAATCCCAGGGACGGGGGAGCCTGGTGGGCTGCCGTCTATGGGATCACACAGAGTCGGACATGACTGAAGTGACTTAGCAGTAGCAGTAGCAGTTAGCAGTATCCCTAAGATGTCGATGTGCAGTCTCACCATCTCCTGCTCAACCACATTCAATTTCCTTTGATTCATGGACCTAGTAATATTCCTTCCAGGTTCCTATGTAATACTGTCCTTTACAGCATCAGGCTTTACTTTTACCACCAGATATACTCACAATCGAGTGTCATTTCTGCTTTCGCCCAGCCACTTCATTCTTTCTGAAGCTGTTAGTAATTTCCCTTCACTTTCTCCCAGTAGCATATTGGACACCTTCTGATCTAGGGAGCTCATCTTCTGGTGTCATATCTTTTTCCTTTTCATACTGTTCTTGGGATTCTCCTGACAAGAATACTGGATTGGACCACATTTTTTCCTCCATTGGACCACATTTTGTTAACACTCTTCACTATGACCTGTCTTGTCTTGGGTGGCCCTGCAGGGCATGGCTCAGAGCTTCCTTGAGTTAAGCAAGCCCCTTCACCATGACAAGGCTGTGATCCATGAAGGGGCTCTTTATCAAAGACATTAGCAATTTGATTTGGCCCTAATTAAGATCCTTCAACCTTGAAGAACATTTATGAAGAGGTTAAAGTAAAAGAAGTACTTCAAAACACTTATGGAATAGAAGTGAGGAGTCTCTAAAATAGCATTTCAGAAAAATGACTATATCAAAGGGCACTGCAGTAAATGAATTAAGTTGGGCTGAAGCAGAGATGAGGAAATAATGTGTCTCTAAGGTGGCATGAGCACAGAATGTTCTTCATAGCAGGTGTGTTCAGAGTGTGAAGCCTGGCTGAACAGCAGCCACCATGGATGAGTGATGTGAGAGGAATAAAATAAACAGGAGGCTTCTTTAGGAAGAAAGCAGATAAGGGTTGTTTCCACTGGTGGTTAATTTCTTCAAGCCATTTCTTGAAACTGATGGAATGCTTTTCTAAATAATTTGCTTGCTCGGCCTTTTCTTTTTGGTTTTGGACCAAAACTTTTTCCTCCAGATTTTGTAAATCCAGTCTGCTGATCTAGTTCATAATATTCAACTTAACACTATAAAGAATTTAGTTCCTGAGGCTTCTAAAAAGAAGAAGAAACTGTGGGTATAACTTTTTTTTTCCTTATAATGATTTCATGTCACAGTGATCTTTTAAAAATTCTTAGTTTAGATAATGTTACTCGTCTGCTTAACAGCCCAATGGCTGTCTCCTTTGATTCATATTAAAAGCAAGAGTCATAAGGATTCCTTTGCAAGGCCCACCATGAGCTGAGCTTCCTTACTTCTCTGACTCAAGTCCTATTGCTCTTTCCCTTCCTTTCTAGCACATCAACCTGCTTTGCTTCATTGTAAAACACTTGTTACTTTCAAGCATACTACCTAAACCTGTTTAAGCCTTTTGTGTTGTCTAATCTTTCCCCTAAGCACACAGATTCTATCATGACAGAGTTTGTCTGTTTTATTAAATCCCTAGTGCATAGAAAAGTGTTTGGCGTGTAATAGACACAACACAAAATATTACTGTGGAATGAAGAAATATGATGCAAAGTAACACTCGAAATTTGTTCTAGAAATAAAATAAGATGCTAAATTTAGCAGAATATTGGCAGATAAGATTGTTTTTAGCATTGGATTTTTTACTTTTGTAAAATCATGTTGAAGAAAGTTGATTTTGTTTTGCTTTTCTTAGGCTGCTCTTCATGTTAATAGGATAGTCCTTGGGGATGTAAGCAATCCATGATCATATTTCTTCACTGAATTTGCATTGGTAATAGTCTGTATTTCCCACAGTAATACCTTCATGTTTTTAAGTCCTGAGGGGTGCAAATGGAAGAGAGGAAGAGGATAGCAGAAAATATAAGGAAAAGAGGAGGAAGATCAGACAAATGTTCTCTGTTCTCTATTTTACTCATGCCGGCACTTTCTTACTGTCTTTGTAAGGAATGTCTTCCTGTCTCCCTGCTGCAGGAGGTGGGCTGAACTCTACTGCCCTTAATAGAGACTTCAATATGTGAGATGCAGGGGAAAGAAAGAGAGGAATGGTGGTTTATAGAGAACGCAGAATTGTTTTCCTTTCTGAATTACAATTTGTTATTTTGATCTAGGAAAATAAAACAGTGATTTCACTTAGAATGTTATTTTCAAGGCATGCTTTTCACAGCTTATGAAAATCTTTTTCTACATGTAACATACATTTTTATAGAAGCTGGCTTCAAAAGCTCAGCAGGAAGGAAAGACTGGATGCTCTCTCTGTAGGCTTGCTTCTTGTTACTGTAACAAGATGATCAAGGACCAGACAACACAGCAAGGGGCAGGGCATACTTGGGGGAAACAACTGCTCAAAGAGAAAGAGTATAAACCATCAATTATGTATTATTAGAGCATGGCATTCAAATTAATGATCGGGTTTGTTTACACACAAAAATTTAGTCTCCCCACACTGTGCTCAACCTTGAAAACAAGGCTCTTTAGTAAGAAAGAATCTGCTCTAATTACTTTTCAAATTAGAAATTCCTTTGGGAACAGGGGTCATTCCACATATCTGATAACACACCACTCAAGAGGGATTTATTGACCCTGACATTGGGGAACCTCTTGGAGACCCTGTGCTACTTTGTTAAGAATGATACTACTCTCAAAGTCCTTTTCCTTGGCACTGGGACATCATCCAGACACACATCTCAGATAATCCTTTCCTCATTATGGAGCTAAAGAGGGAAAGAAAACAACTGAACCAGTTGGCAACCTCGGCAATCCATAGACACATCATAAAGATAATATCTGGCAACATTATAGGGTTTACAGTGCTCTTCTCACATACTTCATTTTTGTTAGTCTTCTAAACAGCACTTTGTGTTAGATACAAGAAGATCATTAAGTAAAGAAATATTCATTGAAACCAGGTTCCTCTCAACCTCTGTAAAATTGTTCAGGTGGTCTTTATATATTGATCATTTAAATATTTTATAAGTTTAATATAATATAGTTTAACTTGTAATATATTTTCTTTGATGATAAATATAATTTATTATATTACTCTAAAAATGTACCTTTCACTCAAATTTTTGTATTTTTATATCCTTTATACTAACTAAATTAGCTTGCTCTTTATCTGGCTCTCTTTAACTTCAAGGTCACAAGACTCAAACCTTTCTTTTTTTTGCCTTTCCTTGAATCTCTTCACCAACTCTATTTTATAAGCCTGCATGTTTATCTGAAAATGAGTGGCCAAACCATTTCCATTTTTTCTAATATCATTATTTACTCTTTATTTATCTTTTAAGATCTGTATATTAGCAAATAATAGGATATACATAATTTTAAAAATAAAAGTTTCAAGCAGGTAAGAAATTCTTCTCTACAATTCTACTTTTCAAAAAGCTTAGAAAAACAAAAGATATTTAAAAACTAATTCCATAGTTTGTCTAAAGTTTCAGGAAACCATATGTATATATATTTAGTAGTCCATGAACTGTGGAGAAGGAAATGGCAACCCACTCCAGTATTCTTGCCTGGAGAATCCCAGGGACAGGGGAGCCTGGCGGGCTGCTGTCTATGGGGTCACACGGAGTCAGACATGACTGAAGCGACTTAGCAGCAGCAGAACCGTGAACATTCAAATGGTTTTCTTAAGAAATTTGAATATAGATGTTATAGGGTGCTTCCAAAAACTCCACTGAATATGTTACACAATATTTATTATACTTGTAACTTGTTGCTTTTGTAAATGGAAAACTTACAAGTTCTGAATCCCCAGTAAATTTGATGTTTACAGAGACCCAGGCTCTAAGATCATCCTTGACTTAACGTATTGTCTACTCTTTTACTCACCATTTATGGTTTGTACCTTCATATATCTAGATATTTTGCTTTATAGTATCAAATTTAAAATTTTGGAGAATACATATTGACTTAATAAAGCAGTAGATAGGCACTTATTTCCCTCATATCAAACTTTTACTATCCATATTTCTAAAAAATGATTGAGAGATGATTAATGCCTTTATCATTTAGAGCTGAGACACATAATATATTATGCTTTTCATTCCCTATAATTTTATGATTTACCTGTAGTAAATAATTACTTTTTATTATTTGCTATTTTTTAATGTAGCTTTCAACAATTCAATCACAATCTATTAAGGAATCAAAAATATTCTCTGTATATGATCCAAACCATCAGGTCATCTCTCAGTTTAGTTTTTCTAGGAGCCCTCCTTCATCCTTTGCTCTGGAATGCTTTCTTTTTAAACCTTCAAGCTACCAACCTGGAACTTCCTCACATTAGCAACCTTGGAATTATCTAATTGTCTCTTACTTAGACTTATTGAATTTCTTGTATTCATGTTACAAGGAATTGTAACTGGTTGACTAGACCGGCACTGAGGTCCAGGCCAAGACCCTTTGTCTCAGCCAGGGAGCCTTTCTTTCTGATCAGATTTATGCAGCCAGTGATAAAAACTAAGACTGGAACAGCACAAACTTTAATTCAGTGCCCAAATAATGGAGAAGTGGGAAGTAGATCAAATTCTCAACCCGATTCAGGCAGAGAAACCCAATATATAGCACAATCTGGTAAAAGTGAGTGGATGGGAAAGAGTAGGAGGAATATTCACGAGTTATCTGAGAACAAAGGCATAGTTGGAACTGGAACTGATTGTTGTTGTTCAGTTGCTTAATCGTGTCCAACTCTTTGCGACCCCATGAACTGCAGCACACCAGGCTTCCCTGTCCTTCTATCTCCAAACTATCTTCCAGAGTTTGCTCATGTGCATTGAGTCAGTGATGCTGTCTAACCATCGCATCCTCTGCTGCCCTCTTCTCCTTTTGCCTTCAATGTTTCCTAGCATCAAAGTTTTTTTCCAGTGAGTCAGCTCTTCACATCAAGTGACCAAAGTATTGGAGATTCAGCTTCAGCATCAATCTGTTCAGTGATTATTCGGGGTTGATTTCCTTTAGGATTGACTGGTTTGATCTTCTGGAACTGAGGCAACTCTTCTTGTGAGTCCCTGTATGGACTTTTCCAGCTGTGGCAATTATCAACTCTTGTGATGCTGGTGGATGTCTCATCTGGCATGCCAATGTATTGCAGTGAACATCTAATGACATTCAAGGTCATGCCAATGTATTGCAGTGAACATCTAATGACGTTCAAGGTCTGCCATCTTAGACCTTGTTGATTCTAACCAGTTCTTGTTTTACTCTCTTTGCAGCTTCCTCCTGAATCTTAGATTAGAGTAATTGGTTTCCTTTCAAGAGAGGGGCAGGGCTATGACTCTGGAGCAACAGCCTTGGTACCATTGTGACACCAAATACTATACTATAATACTATTCTGATAACTCCTCAAAGTTAACAAAGATTCCCCCCCCCCCAACTTAAAGGACATGGTGCCCAACTGCCCTCACTTCAGTTACCAGTTGTACTTTTGGGGTCCCCAGATCACTTGTAACTTTGACTGTCTACAGATTCAGGGGTTACCAGGATACCCTCAGATTAAATGATTTGCTAGGATCAATCAAAGAATTCAGTAAAGTCCTTTTTGTTAACAATTAAATTTTAATTATAGAGGATAAAATGAGCAAGATTTGGGTGAGCCCAAACCTAGAGCTTCCATTCCCTCTTCCCATGGGATTCCACGCGACTCATTGTTCATCACTGTTCAAGCACATCAAAGTGTTCACCAACTGGGAAGTTCCAGGGAGCCTTGGTGTACAGAGTGTTTTTTTTTTTTTTTTTTTTTTTCTGGTTTCATTAAGTAGGCATAATTGATTGAATCACTGACCACATGATTGAATTCGCTTTCCAGTACCCTTTCCCTTTCTGGAGTTTGGGCTGTCTCAAAGTCTCAACTTTGATTGCATAGTTGGCCTTTTTATTGACCAGCCCCCAGGACTCATCTCATTAGCATAAACTGATATATGATATAAGGGTTCATGATTAACTTAGGCATTCATAATACTTAAAACTTTCCAAGGATTTAATCTCCCTTTCAGGAACCAGAGAAAAAGGTCAAATTCTTTATTGTACACTGCCATGTCTTTCTCTTTTCTGTTTTTATTTTATTTTGGTGGAATGCATCTTCTGGAAGCTTTTCTTGGTTTGTGGTTCATACGGTTTTTCTGAGATACTGTCCAAAACTGTATCTATCATGTTTTATGGATAATTTGGCTGAAAATAGACCTCAAGTTTTGAAATAATTTTCCACCAAGATTATCAAAGCATTGATTCACTGTCTTCTAGCTCTCAGTATTACAGTTAGCTGAGTACTCTGATGCCTTTCACAAAAGTAATTATTAGTGTGATAGCTATTACCTCTCTGGGAATTTTTTATATCTTTAATTTTATCATTAGATTCTGAAATATTGTGAGTTGAAGTATTATGAGTTGGTGTGGCTCTGTGGTTTTTTTTTTTTTTTTTTTTTTTGGTTGCTGTTCATTTTCTTTTTTTATTTCTGTTTTTGCAAGCCATATCCTTATTTTACTCATGCCACTTGTCCAAAGCTGCTCTCGTGTGGCTGCTCAGTGTTGTCTTTACTGTGGTTATCTAGGCTGATAGGTCTGCCAGATATCCCAACAAAGGAAAAAGAAATATGTTAAATTAGGACATGACTTTATTTCTGTTGGCAAGTGTTACCTCTAGTCACTTCTCATTGAACAAACCAAATCACATACTCAATATTTCTGTCCACAATATAGGGAGGGCCATGGTGGACAAGATACAATTTATCATGACAGGTCCTGACATAATCACACTACTTTTAATTTTTTAATTTTATTATGGGTCAGTCAGATATTTTAGAAATGTTTCATTTTCCAGCCTGGGAGATAAATCTATTTGGGGAATTGCCTCGGGAATTGGGGGGTTTCCCTGGTAGCTCCACTGGTAAAGAATCCACCTACAATGCTGGAGACCTGGATTTGATCCCTGGGTTGGGAAGATCCCCTGGAGAAGGGAATGGCAACCCACTCCAGTATTCCTTCCTGGAGAACCCTGCAGACAGAGAAGGCTGGCTGGCTACAGTCTATGGGGTCACAAAAAGTCAGACAGGACTAAGCAACTAAGCACACATATACATAAAGAATTGGAACATTTCCCACTTCACTGTCTAGATTTATAATAAATCATCATATTTTAGTATAACTGCTTCACACTCAGTTGTGACCAGGATCTCCAAATCCAGAAAATTCCTAAATCTAACTTTCATTGATTGAGTTTCTAAGTGTCTGCCATGATGGATGATAAGTAGTCCTGTGCTGGATGGATTTGGGAAAAAAAAAATCTTATGATGCTTATATGTATATAGGTTTTCAAGAAATTCTGCTTTGAGACAAAACTCACACCATTTCTTCAGAGGTTCAGGAGTGTCCAGTCCTCAAATGATGCTGTAGCTATGAGTTTGCTTCTGATTGGCTTACTGATCTCCAAGTGATTTTATATATATACATTTTTTTTCCTATTATGATACACCAGTCATCTCTAGCTATTCTGCTTCCTATTTTCTAAAACTTTAAGCTGCTATCATTTCTTTTAAGAAACTACAAATTATATTTAAACATTTTTATTATTTATTTATTTATTTTGGACTCAGCTGGGTCTTTTATGCATGCGGGCTTTCTCTCGTTGCTGCGAGCAGGGGCTACTCTTTGTTGCAATGCATGGACTTCTCGTCATGATGTCTTCTCTTGTTGGGGAGCACAGGCTGTAGGCACACGGGCTTTGTTGCAGCACGCAGGCTCAGTAGTTGAGGCTTAGTTGCTCCATGTCATGTGGAATCTTCCAGATCAGTAATTGCACCCATGTCCCTGCACTGACAGGCAGATTCCTATACACCGTACCACCAGGCAAGTTCTGCTATAATTTTTTTCATACCTTTAACTTGCTGTCATTTTTGTCATCATTCTTCTTCCTTTTGTCCATAAGTCTTTATGTCTTTTAAATACATAGTTTTATAAACAGAAGTTTGATCCATCACATTTAATTGAAAGCTTCGTGCTAATAGCCATATATTATCATTACAATGTTTTTGTATCATGTGGCATCACATTTGTATCTAAAGCTGTTTGCTTTTTTTTTCTTGCTTTGTATTCTGTGTATCTCTGCTAAGTATTCAGAAGACATTCATTTATTAGATTACCCAATATATTATGTTCTTTATTCTTCTCTTGGAACCCAGACTTATATCTTTGTTCAAATCTCTAGAATACCCATACTTGTCATAGATTCATACAGTAATGAGTTGTTGAAAAGGAAGATTGTAGTTTTGCTTTTATGTACCTCTCATTCTTTACCATAGGATTATTTTGTTCTTAGATGCCTTCAGCATAATACTTTATGTTAAAATTGTTCCCTTGACTAATAGAAAGAATAAAATTGTGTTATAAAATCTTTCATTTCCTTGCTATGTACCATATATAATTTTATGTCATGTTCTAAGGGCAGTAAATTGCAGTGTTTGGAATTAACATTGCTCATAAAAGCAGAACTGTTTGGTTAAAGGATTTTATGAGACAAGGTACTTAATACTCACATGGTACTTAAAAGGTCTGGTTTCTTTACTGCTCTCATATTGAGTAACTGATCCCATAGTAATTGAAGAAACTTGACTGTGACCTATCGAACAGTGAATAACCAATGGCTATGTTATACCATCACCTTGGTATATGATGATGCTATCATAGCCTTTATTATATAGTCACAGAATAAGCTTTTTCTATTGTTTGAAAATGCAGTGCTACTTCAAGCATGTTTAGATCCCAACGACTGCTCCTTGACTCTTATCTGAGTTTTAGATGACATACATAAATGAATATTTTCTGGGAAATTCCTCCTGGATGTTCTAGAATTCATGATAAATGTGTGGAATAGCAATATATTCAAAATTTTCTTACTTTTTTGAAGGAGCACACTAAAGAAGTATACATTATAGGGATCCATACTCTGGGATGGTTGCCTCTATAAAATATATGTGTATATATATATAAATGTTCACTATAGCTGAAATTTTCCCTGTTTTGAAACAAGCATTCTATAGATCGTCTTATAATTGGTTTGAATATTCCAGTTAACTGACTATCATTCTGTAGGTTATATACTGAGTTGATCTTTTATGAATAAATATGAAATATATTAATTTTTTATTTCTAAGCATGACATAAAAACTATGTCCCTTCACATTCCTAGGGGCTTCCCAGGTGATGCTATTAGTGAAGAACCCACCTGCCAATGCAGGAGACATGAGAGATGTGAGCTCAATCCCTGGGTTGGGAAAATACCCCTGGAGGAGGGTATGGCAACCCACTCCAGTATTCCTGCCTGGATAGTCCCATGGACAGAGGAGCCTGGTGGGCTACAGTCCATGGATCACAAAGAGTCAAACATTACTGAAGTGACTTAGCATGCACTTCATATCCCTTAACAGAAGAATTTTCATTTCTTCTTTAATTAATAAACCTCTAAATATGAGAATTTAGTCTCAATTTGAATTTAGATTTATCTTCCTTCTTTTCCTGATCATAGGCTTGAGTTGTATCTCTGCTTAAAGTTGAGAGGGAAAGCATGGACACCTATGATGACTGCATCTCTCATGTTTAAGCTATTATCAGATTTGGAGTCACACAGACTTGGAAAATATTGTTCTTATTATAAACAAGTTTATATTGATCATGCCTGCATGTGTGTGCTCAGTCATGTCTGACTCTTTGCGACCCCATGGACTGTAGCCTGCCAGGCTCCTCTGTCCATGGAATCTTCCAGGCAAGAATACTGGAGCAGGTTGCCATTTCCTACTCCAGGGAATCTTCTCAACCCAGGAATTGAACCCAAGTATCCTGTATCTCCTGCACTGACAGGCGGATTCTTTACCACTAGTGCCATTGATCATGGAGAAGTATCAATTTGTCAGAGTTTGTCTTCTGCTGATGGGTTCTACCTCGGTCATCAGTGTGATTGATTTTTTGTAGGAAGTTTGTGAGTTTCTTTGGGAATAGTGTTCCATTTCATACAATTCCCTTTCATTACTGAGGAACATTTCAGAGGGTATTGGTTTATTCTCCTTCAATCTCACTGGTGGTATATGTTCAAGTCATTCTTGGGTAAATTGCCTACACAGTAGACTTGATGGTTCTGGGGTTTTCTTGTGCTTACTGCCTCTTCTGAAGTTTGTGCCTATTTCACAAAAGTGCCAAGTTCATTTTCTGCAGGTTTTGAGTGAAGGCTTCTAATAATGAAGATTGAGATGTGGAGGAGGAATGTATTTTTTCACAAGAATGTTATAATTGTTTCCTTTATTCATTTTTTTAATCCAAGCATTTCCAAGAAGTTTCAAGCCCTAGAAATTTATAGACTAGAAATGTATACGAGTTCACTGTTTACCAGCTGAGCTATACCATGAGCTACCTTCAATGTTTACATACTATCTCAAATTGCAAGTGTTATATGTCAAGAACTATCTCCCTATGGTCAAACTCCCTCTAATTGTATTAATATCACAGGGTGGAATTCAGGATTCTACAGCACATGAGTTATCCAGCCAGGGATGAAGTGATCATCTTCCTTTCTTTTTAGCACCTCAGATGTTTATGAGGGCTTAAGCTTGACCTTGGTAGCTCATCTGGTAAAGAAACTGCCTGCAATGCAGGAGACCCCGGTTTAATTCCTAAGTCAGGAAGATCTGCTGGAGAAGGGATAGGCTTACCCACTCCAGTATTCTTGGGCTTCCTTGGTGGCTCAAACCGTAACAAATCCGCCTTTAGTGCAGGAGACCTGGGTTTGATCCCTGGGTTGGGAAGATCCCCTGGAGAAGGGAAAGGCTACCTACTCCAATACTATGGCCTGGAGAATTCCATGGACTGTGTAATCCATGGGGTCACAAAGAGTTGGACACGACTGAGCAACTTTCACTTTCAAGCTGGACATTCCTACCATGAAACTTGACTTGAAGAGATGGGAAATGCTTCCTTACTATATCCAGAGGGACACTTTTTCTCACCACTGACATTTAGTTCCCATAAAGTAGAAAGTGTTTATATTTATGTTATATATCTCCTCCTTTTTTATTTCATGCTCCCCTTCAGTTTGTCAGGAGGTGGAGTGTAAAGTAGCAGTGGGGAGTCACAAGAGAGGAAGATGAGGATAACTTGAGTAGAGCAGCTTTTATTGACCCGTGTTAGACCCTTAGGGATTGTGTGTAATTGATTATGTTTTTGTAGTCTTTAAATGTGGGATAACTGGCACTTTTGATTTTAATCTTTCATCCCTAGTGAAAGCATTCTAAATTTGAATTATTACAGTTAAATAGCTACAGTGTTCTTGTACATGTGTCTAAATTGGAGGTCAGCAAACTGTGGCTTGCAGACTAAATCTACTTGACAACCTTTTATTGGAACATGGCCACACTCATTTGTTTATTGTACATGGTTGCTTTTGAGCTACAGCCACAAACTTGAGTAGTTGTGACAGTGATTGTATGGCTTGCAAAGTCTAATATGAGTATTTTTCTGAACCTCTATGAACAAAGTTTGCTGATCCCTGGTCTAAATAATTTCTGTGTGTATATTCTTGAATTTGTCCCTATTATTACCACTTTTATTATTTAATACAGCATAAAATTAGAGTATTGTGTATACCTAGAAGAGGCAAATATGTGTCTTAGATTAGAGATCTGTGTTGGCAATTTTGCAGAGATCACAATAAAGACAGAAGTAGAGGGAAAAGGCTATCAATATAAAATCAGTGATTGGGACCTGTCTACATAAAGGTAATATTGAATGTAGGATGATAAGAATAAATTAGAAATATCTCTCCTTCAATATTACCTTTATGTAACCATTTGAAATGATGAAGACTGAGCATTCAATTTGATTCCCAGATTTTGACACCTATACCTATGTGGAAACTTAATAGATACTTAGAAAATCTAAAAGTTATGTGAAAACCCATTAGAAGCATACATATTACCCATAAGGAGCCCTACAATCTTCTCAAATTTCACACACAATAGTGATATAGTAGGTCCATGTTTGTTGTATTGGTGTTTTTCTTTCTGGCTTACTTCACTCTGTTAATAGGCTCCAGTTTCATCCACCTCATTAAAATGGATTCAAATCTATTCTTTTTAATGGCTGAATAATACTCCATTGTGTATATGTACCACAGCTTTCTTATCCATTCATCTGCTGATGGACATCTAGGTTGCTTCCATGTCCTGGCTATTGTAAACAGTGCTGTGATGAACATTGGGGTACATGTGTCTCTTTCGATTCTGGTTTCCTCGGTGTGTATGCCCAGCAGTGGGATTGCTGGATCATAAGGCAGTTCTATTTCCAGTTTTTTAAGGAATCTCCACACTGTTCTCCATAGTGGCTGTACTAGTTTGCATTCCCACCAACAGTGTAAAAGGGTTCCCTTTTCTCCACACCCTCTCCAGCATTTATTGCTTGTAGACTTTTGATAGCAGCCATTCTGACTGGTGCGAAATGGTACCTCATAGTGGTTTTGATTTGCATTTCTCTGATAATGAGTGATGTTGAGCATCTTTTCATGTGTTTGTTAGCCATCTGTATGTCTTCTTTGGAGAAATGTCTGTTTAGTTCTTTGGCCTATTTTTTGATTGGGTCGTTTATTTTTCTGGAATTGAGCTGTAGGAGTTGCTTGTATATTTTTGAGATTAGTTCTTTGTACGTTGCTTCATTTGCTATTATTTTCTCCCATTCTGAAGGCTGTCTTTTCACCTTGCTTATAGTTTCTTTTGTTGTGCAGAAGCTTTTAATTTTATTTGGGTCTCATTTGTTTGTTTTTGCTTTTATTTCCAATATTCTGGGAGGTGGGTCATAGAGGATCCTCCTGTGATTTATGTCGGAGAGTGTTTTATTCTGCTATGATTTTAGGACTCAATGGCTGATCTCTGCTACTGATGATCAGAATCCCAAACATCAATTGTTCTCTATTCTCAAAACATAATGAGAAGTGACCTCATGGTCTGTTTATGGCTTATAAATATCTAGCTCTAATTCTGGTTTCTTGCTGCTAGCCACTGAAAAAACTGCTCTAGTGGCCATTGTTAGAATAATGCAGACAATCTTCTCTGTGAATGAAGCTGTTATGCGTCAGGTGGTACATTTAGAAGCCAGCTGCTAAGGACCTACCAACCAGGCCTCTCCTATTCCTTATGTGAGTTCATTCAAGCTTCAGTTTTTTTTTTTTTTTTCCTTTTCTACTTTGCATGTTTCCATGGGAACCATCTTGCCCTGAGGCTTTTGCCTGAAATACAACATGTTATGCCTGACACAGTAGTCAGTATTTTATAAGATGGATCTAAAAATGAGATCTATATTGTATACTATAGTGAAAGAAAATAACTGAAATCACATAGACATGTGTAAGTCCTGCCTGTATGACTGTTGGAAAATTAAATTTCTGTGAGCCTTGCTTTCTTTACCTATAAAATAAAAATGGAAAACTCTTGTTATTTTTGGAGTTAAAATGGTTAAGTCAAAGGACATAATGTAAAATAAAGCATTTATCTCAATGTATAATCCATAGTGCACACTGAATATAAGATTAGCTCCCTCTATTCTCATGGAAAAGCAATCTATATTCAGTAAGAACAATCTCATTGTGTAGGCAGTTTGTGCTTTCAGAGTTTGAATAACAAACGAGGGTTTGCAGAACTTTTTGAAGATGGGAAATTCTTCTAAGACTTGAAAAGTAAAAATAACATCTAACATATATTGACCTTTAGTTAAAAGCTTTTCTCTTGAATTTAATGATATTATAAGGGGCAACTCTGAAGTAGCAAATGATACCCTACTCCAGTATTCTTGCCTGGAAAATTCTGTGGGCAGAGGAGCCTAGTGGGCTATATAGTCCATAGAGCTGCAGAGTTGGATACAGCTGAGCGACTGCACATAAGGAGCAAAGCCTCAGGTTAATGAATACTGCTATAGCTGGCAGGGATAGTGTAATTCTCTATAACGCTACCTGGAAAAAATTAGAATTTTTTCTGGTTCTTTGATGTATTTAACAGAATCTACTGTAGTTCAAGTCACAAAGGATTCAATTAAAGGATATTGCAAAAGTTATGACATTTCGGGAGAGTTAAAGAACCAGGCTTAGAGGCTGATGGTTTTGGTTCAACATTGAAGAGCCTTTGTTGTTGTTGTTCAGTAGCTAAGTCATGTCCAACTCTGTGAAACCTCATGGACTGTAGCATGCCAGATTCCTCTGTCTTCCATTGTATCCTAGAGTTTGCTCAAACTCATATCCACTGAGTCAGTGATGCTGTCTATCCATCTGCCACCTGCTTCTTTTACCTTCAATCTTTCCCAGAATCAGAGTCGTCCAGTGAGTTGGCTCTTCACATGAGATGGCCAAAGTATTAGAGCCACCTCCTTACTGATGGAAGCCATCAGTCCTTCCAGTGAATATTCAAGGTTGATTTCCTTTAGGATTGACTGGTTTGATCTCCTTGCAGTCCAAGGGATTCTCAAGAGTCTTCCCCAGCACCACAACTCAAAAGCAAGCATCAATTCTTCAGCACTCAGCCTTCTTTTTGGCCAGGTTCTCATATCTGTACATGACTAGTGAAGAAACCATAGCTTTGACTATAGGGACCTTTGTCAGCCTATTACCCCAAAGAAGAGCGTACTAGCCCCCAAACTTAGAATTTAGGAAATTCTCTAAACACAAAATGGATCTGAATACCCTGGATGACTAAACATGGCAAATATCCAATAGAGGAGTAGTCTGTGCTTGGAAAGCATATGAAGTTAGTTTGGTTTGTAAATAAATTATATTATATTTACTGAGCCTGTAGACTTTGAAAATTCTTGGGTGCTTAGGACCAGACATCAGCTCAGTGATGACAGTCACAGTAAATTGTATTTTTTTTTTCATAAATCTACTTTATAACATGCTGGCATTTTGGAGAGAGCAGTAAGTCTTGTCTTCATATTCTACTCTGATTCCCAGAGTTTCAAACACATCAACAAAGAAGAAGAGGGTCATGAGAGGGAGAGAAAGAAGTATAACATTATCTGCTTTACACATATGAAGCCAACTGGAGAATGTAGTTTTAGACAGCACTGACAGCTGGCTTCCTAATGCTTTACTTCTCTCCTAAACATATTCCAACCATTGTATGACTGGATAATTTCAAGTCTTATTTTCTGGAACAGGCTGTTTGCACCAGCAAGACTGAGTAGCATGGAAAAACAAGGGCTCTTAGTTGCATTTAAGGTATACTCAGTTTCTTCCTCCAAATTTAACAATTGGGATTAGAGGCTAGGGATAGGGCAGAGGGGGACAGTAGTATTACTCTAGAACAATCTCATGAAAGCATGATTCCAAAGTAACGGTGATCACCCTCTAATGTGACACTAATTTTATTTGGTAGTAATTGCTGAGAGATGGGAGAAGGCAATGGCAACCCACTCCAGTACTCTTGCCTGGAAAATCCCATGGACGGAGGAGCTGGTGGGCTGCAGTCCATGGGGTCGCTAAGAGTCAGACATGACTGAGTGACTTCCCTTTCACTTTTCACTTTCATGCATTGGAGCAGGAAATGGCAACCCACTCGTGTTCTTGCCTGGAGAATCCAGGGACAGGGGATCTTGATGGGCTTCCATCTATGGGGTCACACAGAGTTGGGCACGACTGAAGCAACTTAGCAGCAGCAGTAGCAGCTGAGAGATGAATTGGAACTATATTTTATAAACACTTGAATGTCAAGGAAGGGCTTCCCTGGTGACTTAGATGGTAAAGAAATCTGCTTGCAATGCAGGAGACCCAGGATTGATCCCTGGGTGGGGAAGATCTCCTGGAGAAGGGAATGGCTACCCACTCCAGTATTGCTTGGAGAATTCCATGGATAGCCTGGTGGGCTACACTCCATGGGGTTGCAAAGAGTTGGACACAACTGAGTGACTGACATTATGACTACTGAATGTCAAAGAAACTATCTGAACATCATGGCCATTATAGGTTTTCCTTTAATGCCATGTGCACTCAGCCAGGTGTTAATGATATTGATGAATATATGTTGTCCAGAGAGAATGGTCTCAGATTATTAATCTTCAGTGTTTCTGGAAATAAAAAGTTGAGTAAATGTAGCTTCCAAAAGGGATAAATTGAGAAGAGAAGGTCACCAAATTTCAGGCCACTTTTGTCAGTAAACTCACTGGAGAGAGAAGTCATGAGTTAAACTTCTTTCCTGACTCTGCTCAGCACTTTGTGAAATCTGTTAGTTAAAGTTCCTGATAGTTGTCACACATGTACAGATTTTTATACTTGTAGTAAGTATGTGTAACTTTTACATCTGTAAAAGGTAATAAGTTTGAGAGCATTCTCCTTATAAGAATTCCCCCTACAGTGCATACTATTTGAGAGTGATTTCTTGGTAAGCTCATTTGAGACAGAATTTGAGTCGTTGTGAGCCTGAGTGTCAGATAATACTGGGGTTTATGGAGAAGAGCATGAATCTGTGTGCTAGGTGATAAGAATTTCTGTTTTGAATCCTGAGTGGGAAAAGGGTGTAGGAAAGAGAGAGATTAGAGAGGAGTCTGTGTATTTAGAGGGCAGGTGGCTGTAACCACCTTCTCCATACTTTATCTTTGCTAGTAAAATTTACTAAAATGTATCCTTTTTGTAAACCTTGCAGATGTCTATATTTGAGATGAATGTAAAAGCATAAAGTGAAAGAGAAACATATGTGAAACTATAGAAATTGGATGCAGGGGTAATTCTCAGGGCTTAGCAGAAATTTGATGAGGCTTAAGTTTTTATGCACAGAGTTTCACAATAAGTTTACCTAGCTTTTGAAGTCTGGAAATGCCCCAGCTAACATTTAGGTTGCATGTGTGTATAGGCATACCTATTGTGGTAGAGTTTTTTCTTACCCTCTGATATTGTGTACAAGAAACAAGATGAGTTTGTCTTTTGTAGAATTACTGAACTGGAGCCAGAAACTTAACACAGTCACTGGCCATGGTCCTTGTCTCTGCATCTCTATAAGATGGACATAGATAATGACTCAGCAGGGATTTATAACCGTTCATCTGCCATTACTAGAATTTATACAGTCCTCTAATATCACTTGCTGCCACACAGATATCAGTGATGGGCTTGTTGCATGGGGAAATTGCCCTGTGGGCCTGCAAGGCAAGGGGAATGAAATGGATGTGATATCAGAGAGTGTGCCAAGTTGGAGTTTTGTTGGTTTGGTCTGTTTTCTGATTAAGGAATAAGATTTTTGTGTCTATATTATTTAAAAGATACATGTTTCCAAAATGCAAGCTTGCATGGACAGTGTGGATATTGTTACACATGTAGAGGTGAACATGTATAAACAGTGACTTCCTTTGTTCTCAGTTCCGTACTCAATCTTGTTCAATCTAATCCTACTTAACCCACTATTTAACACACTGCCTGTGTTTTCAATTTTCTAATGTGTTTTTTAAAAAATTCAGATTTCTTTTTTATATCATTGCCTAGTGAGCCTATAGAATTTCTAGGTTTATTGAATTAATAACAATTCTGATTTTAAAGTTATCATATAATTTATAAGTACCATAAAAGCAAAGTTAAAGAGTACTTTTCAAATTATCAACTAGAGCTTCTTTCCTTTAGTTAGCTTTCACCCTCCCTTCTCCCCTCCCTCCCTTCCTCCCTGTCCTTCTTAATTTATTCTCACATCAAAACACTTAGGAAAGAGACTTTTCATGCTACTTGGCATGCAGTGTTGGATTGACACAAAATAATTATTTGTTGAAGTGAGTGACAGGGTAAAATTCATTTTAAAACAATTTTCCTGCTGGTATATTTTTTAAAGTTTTTATTCATGGATTTTCTTAACCTCCACTTTCACTTGTGATGGAATTCATACATACAAACACTGTAATGGAATATAGTTTTATCATATACATTAAACTAATGGGAATCTATATTTCCATACTTTTCCCACAAAAAGAACAATGGTTATGATTTAAGTAGTACTGATTATTCTCTACCTAGTCCAGGAAGGAGGGATGGGAGTTGAGACTCTGCTATCTCCTAGCCAGTCTCTTATGAAATTTTTTCTCTAAACCCACCAATGTAAGTGTTATTCTCCTGTTTAAAGATACAGAGATTAGCCAGCTTTATATAGTCCTCAATCAAAGAAATAATGATATTATTCCTAATTTAAGAAACTGTATTGTGTTATAAAGAATGAAGGAGGGAAGGTCTATGTTTTATGCTGTGGCACACACCTTTTTAAGTGCTTTTGAGTCCTTGTTGTGGAACCTAATTCATCATAAAGTGAGAATTTATGTTCTCTGTATATATCTCCTACATGTAGATGTACATTACACGTATAAAAAAAATGAGTATATATTTGTGATAGTGTGGATATGTTAGTGTGCATGCTCAGTCACTTCAGTCACATCCAACTGTCTGCTACCCCGTGGACCATGGCCTGCCAGGCTCCTCTGTCCATGGGATTCTCCAGGCAAGAATACTGGAGTGGGTTGCCATTTCCTTTTCTAATGATAAAGTATGAAGTGAGTGAGGTGAATGAAGTGAAGTCGCTCAGTCATGTCCGACTCTTTGCGACCCCATGGACTGTAGCCTACCAACCTCCTCTGTCCATGGGATTTTCCAGGCAAGAGTACTGGAGTGGGTTGCCATTTCCTTCTCCAGATATGTTAGCAATATATGCATATTAATATTATACACATATGATCAATAATTGCATTGCACAAATGGCATAGGAAGAAAATTTCAACAATTCTTCAAGCACATTTAGAAAAACTGAAAATTTGAATGAGCAAGCTTTACTTTCAGCTTCTTCCCTGGCCTCACCCTCCATCAGGTATGTGTTGATAGGGCAATCTGATGATGTATATGGGCCACTTTTTATACAACCCAAGGACTCTAGAGACCTTCCTGACTTTTGGAGATTTAGGGAGGCACAATTTCCCATCCTGTGCAAATTTACTGACTTCCTATAATTTCTGTCCCCCGAACAGTTTGGTTCCATTCTTTATCTCTTTTCAGCTTTCCCAGGAACTCACACAACAATAGTACTGCGATCTCTCCTGCCACTTTACTGAATGTCAGTGGGTAACAAGGGAAGGATCTGTTCACAGCCCCACACTGCTCTTCACCCTCATCCCCAGGCCCTCCATCTATTCCTGCTGTCTTTGAGCTCTAGCTCAGACATGTTGTTGCATATTCTCCCTGGGAAATGTAGTCATTCTTATGTTCTTAATGCTTTCAGTGGCAAGCAATCCCTTTTACTGCCTGAAAAAAATTGATATCATCATAATTTCTTGCTCAGAGGAGAGACAAAAAGTCCTTAAGGACATTTGTTTGTGGTAACTGAGTCTCCTTTGGTTCACAGTATGACCTTGATACTTACCTACTTTTCTGGAGAATTTGTTGGGAATCTTCTCATCTCTGTAGGTGTCTTTGTCTGGTTCATGTTGGCAGTATTTTCAGGATTATTGGGATTTAGCAGCTAGCTGCACATATGAGGCGGAAGTATCAGGTCTATGTTGGGTCTCTGATCATAATCTTTTAATAGACTTGATTTTAGAAAAGTTTTAAGATCACAGTAAAAGTGAGTAGAAGGTACAGAGGTTTCCCATATCCCTCTCCCCCTACCACCATGCATAGCCTCCTCCATTATCAATGTCCCCTATGAGAGTGGTACATTAGGGAAGTCTTTGAACCCACCCTGACAAAGTAACACCCAGAGGCCATCATTTACATTAGCGTTCACTCTGGGTGTTGTACATTTACACATTTGGAAAAACGAATAGTATGTGTCTGATATCAGTATCATGCAGAGTAGTTTCACTGCTCTATATATCCCCTTTGCCCCATCCATTCATTCTTCCCTCCCCACCAACCCTTTGCAAGCATTGGTCATTGTACTGTCTCCATGTCCAATACTTTGGCCACCTGATGCAAAGAGCTGACTCATTGGAAAAGACCCTGATGCTGGGAAAGATTGAGGGCAGGAGGAGAAGGGGATGACAGAGGAGGAGATGGTTGGATGGCATCACCAACTCAATGGAGATGAGTTTGAGAAATCTCCGGGAGTTGATGATGGACAGGGAGGCCTGGCGTGCTGCAGTCCATGGGATTGCAGAGTCGGACACAACTGAGCAACTGAACTGAACTGATTGTTACATTTTTCACAATGTCATCAAATTGGTCTCATAAGTATGTAGAATTTTCAGATTGTATACTTTCACATAATAATAAACATTTTAGTTTCTCTATGTTTTTTTTTTTTTTTTTCCTGATCACATTTCTGCATTAGGATTTACTGTGAAACAGTTAATACTGAGTAAAGAAGATTAATGATACCATAGTTTTAAGGTGTTTTTGTATAACACCACATCTTTTTTTTTTTTTTAAATTTTATTTTATTTTTTAAACTTTACATAACTGTATTAGATTTGCCAAATATCAAAATGAATCCGCCACAGGTTTACATGTGTTCCCCATCCTGAACCCTCCTCCCTCCTCCCTCCCCATTCCATCCCTCTGGGTCGTCCCAGTGCACCAGCCCCAAGCATCCAGTATCGTGCATCGAACCTGGACTGGCAACTCATTTCATACATGATATTTTACATGTTTCAATGCCATTCTCCCAAATCTTCCCACCCTCTCCCTCTCCCACAGAGTCCATAAGACTGTTCTATACATCAGTGTCTCTTTTGCTGTCTCGTACACAGGGTTATTGTTACCATCTTTCTAAATTCCATATATATGCGTTAGTATACTGTATTGGTGTTTTTCTTTCTGGCTTACTTCACTCTGTATAATAGGCTCCAGTTTCATCCACCTCATTAGAACTGATTCAAATGTATTCTTTTTAATGGCTGAATAATACTCCATTGTGTATATGTACCACAGCTTGCTTATCCATTCATCTGCTGATGGACATCTAGGTTGCTTCCATGTCCTGGCTATTATAAACAGTGCTGCGATGAACATTGGTGTACTCGTGTCTCTTTCCCTTCTGGTTTTCTCAGTGTGTATGCCCAGCAGTGGGATTGCTGGATCATAAGGCATGTCTATTTCCAGTTTTTTAAGGAATCTCCATACTGTTCTCCATAGTGGCTGTACTAGTTTGCATTCCCACCAACAGTGTAAGAGGGTTCCCTTTTCTCCACACCCTCTCCAGCATTTATGACTTGTAGACTTTTGGATTGCAGCCATTCTGACTGGTGTGAAATGGTACCTCATAGTGGTTTTGATTTGCATTTCTCTGATAATGAGTGATGTTGAGCATCTTTTCATGTGTTTGTTAGCCATCTGTATGTCTTCTTTGGAGAAATGTCTATTTAGTTCTTTGGCCCATTTTTTGATTGGGTCATTTATTTTTCTGGGGTTGAGCTGTAGGAGTTGCTTGTATATTCTCGAGATTAGTTGTTTGTCAGTTGCTTCATTTGCTATTATCTTCTCCCATTCTGAAGGCTGTCTTTTCACCTTGCTAATAGTTTCCTTTGATGTGCAGAAGCTTTTAAGGTTAATTAGGTCCCATTTGTTTATTTTTGCTTTTATTTCCAATATTCTGGGAGGTGGGTCATAGAGGATCCTGCTGTGATGTATGTCAGAGAGTGTTTTGCCTATGTTCTCCTCTAGGAGTTTTATAGTTTCTGGTCTTACGTTTAGATCTTTAATCCATTTTGAGTTTATTTTTGTGTATGGTGTTAGAAAGTGTTCTAGTTTCATTCTTTTACAAGTGGTTGACCAGAGTTCCCAGCACCACTTGTTAAAGAGATTGTCTTTAATCCATTGTATATTCTTGCCTCCTTTGTCGAAGATAAGGTGTCCATATGTGCGTGGATTTATCTCTGGGCTTTCTATTTTGTTCCATTGATCTATATTTCTGTCTTTGTGCCAGTACCATACTGTCTTGATAACTGTGGCTTTGTAGTAGAGCCTGAAGTCAGGTAGGTTGATTCCTCCAGTTCCATTCTTCTTTCTCAAGATCGCTTTGGCTATTCGAGGTTTTTTGTTTTTCCATACAAATTGTGAGATTATTTGTTCTAGCTCTGTGAAGAATGTTGTTGGTAGCTTGATAGGGATTGCATTGAATCTATAGATTGCTTTGGGTAGTATACTCATTTTCACTACATTGATTCTTCCAATCCATGAACATGGTATATTTCTCCATCTGTTAGTGTCCTCTTTGATTTCTTTCACCAGTGTTTTATAGTTTTCTATATATAGGTCTTTAGATTCTTTAGGTAGATATATTCCTAAGTATTTTATTCTTTCCGTTGCAATGGTGAATGGAATTGTTTCCTTAATTTCTCTTTCTGTTTTCTCATTATTAGTGTATAGGAATGCAAGGGATTTCTGTGTGTTGATTTTATATCCTGCAACTTTACTATAGTCATTGATTAGTTCTAGTAATTTTCTGGTGGAGTCTTTAGGGTTTTCTATGTAGAGGATCATGTCATCTGCAAACAGTGAGAGCTTTACTTCTTCTTTTCCAATTTGGATTCCTTTTATTTCTTTTTCTGCTCTGATTGCTGTGGCCAAAACTTCCAAAACTATGTTGAATAGTAATGGTGAAAATGGGCACCCTTGTCTTGTTCCTGACTTTAGAGGAAATGCTTTCAATTTTTCACCATTGAGGATAATGTTTGCTGTGGGTTTGTCATATATAGCTTTGATTATGTTGAGGTATATTCCTTCTATTCCTGCTTTCTGGAGAGTTTTGATCATAAATGGATGTTGAATTTTGTCAAAGGCTTTCTCTGCATCTATTGAGATAATCATATGGTTTTTATTTTTCAATTTGTTAATGTGGTGTATTACATTGATTGATTTGCGGATATTGAAGAATCCTTGCATCCCTGGGATAAAGCCCACTTGGTCATGGTGTATGATCTTTTTAATGTGTTGTTGGATTCTGATTGCTAGAATTTTGTTAAGGATTTTTGCATCTATGTTCATCAGTGATATTGGCCTGTAGTTTTCTTTTTTTGTGGGATCTTTGTCAGGTTTTGGTATTAGGGTGATGGTGGCCTCATAGAATGAGTTTGGAAGTTTACCATCCTCTGCAATTTTCTGGTAGAGTTTGAGCAGGATAGGTGTTAGCTCTTCTCTAAATTTTTGGTAGAATTCAGCTGTGAAGCCGTCTGGACCTGGGCTTTTGTTTGCTGGAAGATTTTTGATTACAGTTTCAATTTCCGTGCTTGTGATGGGTCTGTTAAGATTTTCTATTTCTTCCTGGTCAAGGTTTGGAAAGTTGTACTTTTCTAAGAATTTGTCCATTTCTTCCTCGTTGTCCATTTTATTGGCATATAATTGTTGATAGTAGTCTCTTATGATCCTTTGTATCTCTGTGTTGTCTGTTGTGATCTCTCCATTTTCATTTCTAATTTTATTGATTTGATTTTTCTCCCTTTGTTTCTTGATGAGTCTGGCTAATGGTTTGTCAATTTTATTTATCCTTTCAAAGAACCAGCTTTTGGTTTTGTTGATTTTTGCTATGGTCTCTTTTGTTTCTTTTGCATTTATTTCTGCTCTAATTTTTAAGATTTCTTTCCTTCTACTAACCCTGGGGTTCTTCATTTCTTCCTTTTCTAGTTGCTTTAGGTGTAGAGTTAGGTTATTTATTTGACTTTTTTCTTGTTTCTTGAGGTGTGCCTGTATTGCTATGAACTTTCCCCTTAGGACTGCTTTTACAGTGTCCCACAGGTTTTGGGTTGTTGTGTTTTCATTTTCATTCGTTTCTATGCAAATTTTGATTTCTTTTTTGATTTCTTCTGTGATTTGTTGGTTATTCAGCAGCATGTTGTTCAGCCTCCATATGTTGGATTTTTTAATAGTTTTTCTCCTGTAATTGAGATCTAATCTTACTGCATTGTGGTCAGAAAAGATGCTTGGAATGATTTCTATTGTTTTGAATTTACCAAGGCTAGCTTTATGGCCCAGGATGTGATCTATCCTGGAGAAGGTTCCATGTGCGCTTGAGAAGAAGGTGAAATTCATTGTTTTGGGATGAAATGTCCTATAGATATCAATTAGGTCTAACTGGTCTATTGTATCGTTTAAAGTTTGTGTTTCCTTGTTAATTTTCTGTTTAGTTGATCTATCCATAGGTGTGAGTGGGGTATTAAAGTCTCCCACTATTATTGTGTTATTGTTAATTTCTCCTTTCATACTTGTTAGCATTTGTCTTACATACTGCGGTGCTCCCGTGTTGGGTGCATATATATTTATAATTGTTATATCTTCTTCTTGGATTGATCCTTTGATCATTATGTAGTGACCATCTTTGTCTCTTTTCACAGTCTTTGTTTTAAAGTCTATTTTATCTGATATGAGTATTGCTACTCCTGCTTTCTTTTGGTCCCTATTTGCATGGAAAATCTTTTTCCAGCCCTTCACTTTCAGTCTGTATGTGTCCCCTGTTTTGAGGTGGGTCTCTTGTAGACAACATATGCAGGGGTCTTGTTTTTGTATCCATTCAGCCAGTCTTTGTCTTTTGGTTGGGGCATTCAACCCATTTACGTTTAAGGTAATTACTGATAAGTATGATCCCATTGCCATTTACTTTATTGTTTTGGGTTCGAATTTATACACAATTTTTGTGTTTCCTGTCTAGAGAATATCCTTTAGTATTTGTTGGAGAGCTGGTTTGGTGGTGCAGAATTCTCTCAGCTTTTGCTTGTCTGAAAGGCTTTTGATTTCTCCTTCATACTTGAATGAGATCCTTGCTGGGTACAATAATCTGGGCTGTAGGTTATTTTCTTTCATCATTTTAAGTATGTCTTGCCATTCCCTCCTGGCTTGAAGAGTTTCTATTGAAAGATCAGCTGTTATCCTTATGGGAATTCCCTTGTGTGTTATTTGTTGTTTTTCCCTTGCTGCTTTTAATATTTGTTCTTTGTGTTTGATCTTTGTTAATTTGATTACTATGTGTCTTGGGGTGTTTCGCCTTGGGTTTATCCTGTTTGGGACTCTCTGGGTTTCTTGGACTTGGGTGATTATTTCCTTCCCCATTTTAGGGAAGTTTTCAACTATTATCTCCTCAAGTATTTTCTCATGGTCTTTCTTTTTGTCTTCTTCTTCTGGGACCCCTATGATTCGAATGTTGTAGCGTTTAATATTGTCCTGGAGGTCTCTGAGATTGTCCTCATTTCTTTTAATTCGTTTTTCTTTTATCCTCTCTGATTCATTTATTTCTACCATTCTATCTTCTAATTCACTAATCCTATCTTCTGCCTCTGTTATTCTACTATTTGTTGCCTCCAGAGTGTTTTTAATTTCACTTATTGCATTATTCATTATATATTGACTCTTTTTTATTTCTTCTAAGTCCTTGTTAAACCTTTCTTGCATCTTCTCAATCCTTGCCTCCAGGCTATTTATCTGTGATTCCATTTTAATTTCAAGATTTTGGATCAATTTCACTATCATTATTCGGAATTCTTTATCAGGTAGATTCCCTATCTCTTCCTCTTTTGTTTGGTTTGGTGGGCATTTATCCTGTTCCTTTATCTGCTGGCTATTCCTCTGTCTCTTCATCTTGTTTAAATTGCTGAGTTTGGGGTGTCCTTTCTGTATTCTGGCAGTTTGTGGAGTTCTCTTTATTGTGGCGTTTCCTCGCTGTGTGTGGGTTTGTACAGGTGGCTTGTCAAGGTTTCCTGGTTAGGGAAGCTTGTGTCGGTGTTCTGGTGGGTGGAGCTGTATTTCTTCTCTCTGGAGTGTAATGAAATGTCCAGTAATGAGTTATGAGATGTCTATGGTTTTGGGGTGACTTTGGGTAGCCTGTATCTTGAAGCTCAGGGCTGTGTTCCTTTGTTGCTGGAGAATTTGCTTGTTATGTCTTTCCCTGGAACTTGTTGGCCCTTGTGTGGTGCTTGGTTTCAGTGTCGGTATGGAGGCGTTTGATGAGCTCCTGTCAATTAATGTTCCTTGGAGTCAGGAGTTCCCTGGAGTCAGGGATTGGACTTAAGCCTCCTACTTCCAGTTATCGGTCTTAATTTTACAGTAGTTTCAAAACTTCTCCTTCTATACAGCACCACTGATAAAACATCTACGTTAAAGATGAAAAGTTTCTCTACTGTGAGGGTCACTCAGAGAGGTTCACAGCGTTACATGGAGAAGAGAAGAGGGAGGAGGGAGTTAGAGGTGACCCAAATGAGATGAGGTGGAATCAATAGTGGAGAGAGTGGGCTAGCCAGTAGTCACTTCCTTATGTGCACTCCACAACTGGGCCACTCAGAGATGTTCACGGAGTTATACAGGGAAGAGAAGAAGGAGGCAGGAGACAGAGGTGGCCAGAAGGATAAAAGGGGGAAATGAAAAGGAGGGAGACAGATCCAGCCAGTAATCAGTTCCTTAAGTGTTCTCCACCGTCTGGAACACACAGAAATTCACAGAGTTGGGTAGAGTAGAGAGGGATTAGGGAGGAGATACAGGTGACCTGGTGGAGAAAATGGAGAGTCCAAAGGGAGAGAGAGCAGTCAAGCCAGTAATCTCGTACACTAGTGAAAAATGGGTCCTGAAGATTGGGTTCTTAAAGGTACAAAATTGGTAACAAATACATAAAAACAAAAATTAGAAATCTAGAGTAGAGTTTGGAATTTCAAAAATGCGATGTTAATGAAAAGGAGAAGGAAAAGAAAGAGAGAAATAACGAACAAAGAAAAACAAACAAGGTCGTGAAAGTAATAAAGAAACTACAGGTACAAAATTGATAACTAATACCAAACAGCAAAAATTAAAAATCTAGAGTAGAGTTTGGAATTTCAAAAATACAACGTTAAAAAAAAAAAAAAAGAAGAAGAAAAATAAAGAGAGAAAACAAACAAACCAACAAAAACAATGTCGCAAAAATTATAAAGAAAATACAGGTACAAAATTGATATCAAATACCAAAAAGCATAAATTAAAAATCTTGAGTAGAGTTTGGAATTGCAGGTATACGATGTTATATAAAAGAAGAAGAGAAAGAAACAGAGGAAAAAAAGAAAGTCACAGCAATTATGAAAAAAACTATAGGTACAAAATTGATAACATATATCAAGAGGCTAAAATTAAAAATCTAGAGTAGAGTTTGGAATTTCAAAAATGCAATGTTAAAGAAAAGAAGAAAAAGAAAAAAGAAAAAAAAAAAACCACAGTCAAAAAATTATGAAATATATATATGAAGTTTGCTGAAGAAGAAAAAAAAAAAAAAAGGGTCTTTTTTTTTTTTTTTTTGCAAAGTAATAGTTATAAAAGTGAAAATTAAAGGACAATAGAGGACTTAAAAAAATTTTTTTTTAATTAAAAAAAAAAAGAAAGAAAGATTGATCGTAAAAATAGTAAAAATATATCTAGGTCTTTCTCTGGTTTTGTTGTGAGTATTGTGGGTTCATTTCATTTTTGGCAGTTCCTTAGTCCGACTTATATTTCTCAAGATCTATAGGCCCCTTCCTATGTAATCCGTAGTAACCACAGGGTTTTAATCTATGGCCTGTAGCTTCCAAGGCGTTTCCCTCTGTTATAGCTTCTTCTGTTTGCTGGTCTCTTCAGTGTCTGGTTCCCGCCCTGACACAAAGGGGATGGTTGAGGACACTATTTTTTTTTTTTTTTTAATTTAGGCTCACTTGTTCAGCCGCGCTGTGGGGAGGGAGGGAGGGATGCTGCAAACAGATAACACTGGCGTGCGCTCGCAGTGCCTCAGCCACACTGGGTCTGGCCCCGCTCACGGCGCGTGTAGCCTCCCTGCCCACACTGCTTGGGCTCTAGGTTGTTCCGCCGGGAACAATCAGAGGCCGGCCCTGGACTGAGCTCCCAGGTCCAAGCCGCTCAGGTTCCGGCACTCGGGTAGTCCTCAGAGGCGCAGACTCGGTTGGGCCTGCGTTTTGTGTTCTTCCCGGGTCGAGCAGCTCAGGTGATGAGGTGTTTGGCGGGCGCCAATGCTGCGACTTATCGCCTCCCCGCCACTCGGTTATCTGGGTGTAAAACCGGCGCACCTTCTCAGGCAGATGTTGACCGTCCAGACCCCCAAGAAGTTTTAGTTAGCAAAGAAGCCTGCTTACAGTTTTATAGATAGTGTCTCTCTGGGGCTGCGATTGCCCCCTTCAGGCTCTGGCTGCCTGTCACCGGAGGGGGAAGGTCTGCAGCCGGCTATCTCTGTTCAGTCCTTTGTTCTGTGCGCGGGCCTGGCGGTGTCTTAGGTTAGGGCTGGCTTTTCGCGTGGTAGATATCCCACAGTCTGGTTTGCTAGCCCAAATTATTTCGCTCAGATAGCGCTCAGGACATTCGGGCCGATTCTTACTCTAAGGGACACATCCCGCGCCGCGCTTCCCTGCCCAGCCCCCGCTTGCTAATGCCGTGTGCAGGCGTCTGCGCTGCTTCTCCGCTGGGGGAGTTACCGTAGGGCTCACAATCCTCGATTTTTAATTGTTTATTTTTTTTTCCCCTCCCTTTTATGTTGCCCTCTGTGCTTCCAAAGCTCGGCACAGATTCGGCAGTGAGAGGGTTTCCTGGTGTTTGGAAACTTCTCTCTTTTTAAGACTCCCTTCCCAGGACGGAACTCGGTCCCTCCCTCTTTTGTCCTTTTTTTGTCTTTTATATTTTTTCCGACCTCCGTTTGAAGAGTTGGGCTGCTTTTCTGGGTGCCTGATGTCCTCTGCCGGCATTCAGAAGTTGTTTTGTGGAATTTACTCGACGTTTAAATGCTCTTTTGATGAATTTGTGGGGGAGAAAGTGTTCTCCCCGTCCTACTCCTCCGCCATCTTGGCTCCTCCCCCCATAACACCACATCTTATTTGAAAAGACCCTGATTCTGGAAAAGATTGAAGGTGGGAGGAGAAGGGAACGACAGAGGATGAGCTGGTTTGATGGCATCACCAATTCAATGGACATGAGTTTGAGTAAACTTTGGGAGCTGGTCATGGACAGGGAGGCCTGATGTGCTGCAGTCCATGAGGTCACAAAGAGTCATGCATGACTGAACAACTGAACTGAACAATTATTAATTAACTAGCCATTTAATCAAGATAAATGATTTGTCTTTAAATGTCTTAATTGAGTCAAGTGTTAACTTTTTAGGCTTTGACTTAAACTCAGGTTCTCCTGTATTTTATGTGGCATTAGTCAGATAAATTCTCTGAGCATTATTTCCATGTACAGATTAGAATAATAACTCATAATGTGCAGAGATATTATAATTAATAAATGAAAAATATACATAAACATTTGAACATCCCATACTGTGCCATACAGATTAGTTGTTAAATTGCTGCATGAATAGGTAAAGTGAACATAAATAAATAAATGAATTAACTGAGTAAACATAGAAACTGTTATTAAATCAAAATCGGCTGTTCCACTTTTTAATTAAAAAATTTTAAATCGTATATTTACAGTGTTGGGATCATGATTTGAAATCAAAACCACAACACTGAATTTGATGCCACTTTTAAAAAGAATGTTTGAAATATGCTCAAATTTACAGAAAAGTTGTGAGTACTGTAAAGAATATTTCCTTCCTGAATCATTTGAAAGTAACTGATTTTCTGATGCTCTACATTTCAAACTACTCATTGGGAAAATTTATATTGATTCAGCACTGCCATCCAACCCATAAATCCTATTCAAATTTCATCAGTGATTTCAATAAAGTCACTTTCATGACAAAAGATCCAGTTTAGAATCACATATTGCATTTAGTTGTAAAGTTTCTTTACTATCCTTCAGTCTAGAATAGTTTCTTGCCATTTCTCTGGCTTTGGTGACTTTGAGACTTTTGAAGATTACAGACCAGTTTATTTGTTCTTTCCAGAATGTCCTTCAATTTTTGTTCTTGTCATATTTCCTTATAACTGGGTTCATGTTATGTACCTTTGGGAGGAATATCAGAAGGAGTATTGCTCTGCTATTCTTATTTCAGTCTACCAAATGGCATGTAATTTTGATTTGCCCTATTAAAATACTACTACTTGATTATTGATTAAGGAAGTATTTGCCTGCTTTCTCTATTGTAAAGGGTCTTTTTACTCCTTTAAAAACAATATGAATTTTGTGGTGAAGTACTTCAAAACTATTTACATATCTTTTCACACTTTCAGTTCAGTTCAGTTCAGTTGCTCAGTTGTGTCTGACTCTTTGTGAACCCATGAATCACAGCATGCCAGGACTCCCTGTCCATCATCAACTTCCGGAGTTTACTCAAACTAATGTCCATCAAGCCAGTGATGCGATCCAGCCATCTCATCCTCTGTCGTCCCCTTCTCCTCCTGCCCTCAATCCCTCCCACCATCAGGGTCTTTTCCGGTGAGTCAACTCTTCGCATGAGGTGGCCAAAGTATTGGAGTTTCAGCTTTAGCATCAGTCCTTCCAATGAACACCCAGGTCTGTTCTCCTTTAGAATGGACTGGTTGGATGTCCTTGCAGCCTAAGGGACTCTGAAGAGTCTTCTCCAACACCACAATTCAAAAGCATCAATTCTTCGGCGCTTAGCTTTCTTCACAGTCCAACTCTCACATCCATACATGACCACTGGAAAAACCATAGCCTTGACTAGATGGAACTTTGTTGGCAAAGTAATGTCTCTGCTTTTGAATATGCTATCTAGGTTGGTCATCACTTTCCTTCCAAGGAGTTAGCGTCTTTTAATTTCATGGCTGCAGTAACCATCTGCAGTGATTTTGGAGCCCAAAATAATAAAGTCTGACACTGTTTCCATTGTTTCCCCATCTATTTTCTATGAAGTGATGGGACCAGATGCCATGATTTTAGTTTTCTGAGTGTTGAGCTTTAAGCCAACTTTTTCACTCTCCTCTTTCACCTTCATCAAAAGGCTTTTTAGTTCCTCTGCACTTCCTGCCATAAGGGTGGTATCATCTGCATATCTGAGGTTCTTGATATTTCTCCCAGGAACCTTGATTCCAGCTTGTGCTTCTTCCAGTCCAGCGTTTCTCATGATGTACGCTGCATATAAGTTAAATATACAGCCTCGACATACTCCTTTTCCTATTAGGAACCAGTCTGTTGTTCCATGTCCAGTTCTAACTGTTGCTTCCTGATCTGCATACAAATTTCTCAAGAGGCAGATCAGTTGGTCTGGTATTCCCATCTCTTTCAGAATTTTCCACGGTTTATTGTGATCCACACAGTCAAAGGCTTTGGCATAGTCAATAAAGCAGAAATAGATGCTTTTCTGGAATGCTCTTGCTTTTTCCATGATCCAGCGGATGTTGGCAATTTGATCTCTGGTTCCTCTGCCTTTTCTAAAACCAGCTTGAACATCTGGAAGTTCACGGTTCACATATTGCTGAAGCCTGGTTTGGAGAATTTTGAGCATCACTTTACTAGCGTGTGAGATGAGTGCAATTGTGCGGTAGTTTGAGCATTCTTTGGCATTGCCTTTCTTTGGGATTGGAATGAAAACTGACCTTTTCCAATCCTGTGGCCACTGCTGAGTTTTCCAAATTTGCTGGCATATTGAGCACAGCACTTTCACAGCATCATCTTTCAGGATTTGAAATAGCTCAACTGGAATCCCATCACCACCACTAGCTTTGTTCGTGGTGATGCTTTCTAAGGCCCACTTGACTTCACATTCCAGGATGTCTGGCTCTAGGTCAGTGATCACACCATCATGATTATCTTGGTCATGAAGATCTTTTTTGTATAGTTCTTCTGTGTATTCTTGCTATCTCTTCTTAATATCTTCTGCTTCTGTTAGATCCATACCATTTTTGTCCTTTATCAAGCCCATCTTTGCATGAAATATTCCCTTGGTATCTCTAATTTTCTTGAAGATATCTCTAGTCTTTCCCAATGTATTGTTTTACTCTATTTCTTGGTGTTGATCACTTAGGAAGTTTTTCTTATCCCTCTTGCTATTTGGAACTCTGCATTCAGGTGGGTATGTCTTTCCTTTTCTCCTTTGCCTTTAGCTTCTCTTCTCTTCTCAGCTATTTTTAAGGCCTCCCCAGACAGCCATTTTGCTTGTTTGCATTTCTTTTCCATGGGGATGGTCTTGATCCCTGTCTCCTGTACAATGTCATGAACCTCCGTCTATAGCTCATCAGAGACTCTCTCTATCAGATCTAGTCCCTTA
The DNA here is from genome assembly GCF_019923935.1 of Bubalus bubalis. Classification (NCBI taxonomy): domain Eukaryota; kingdom Metazoa; phylum Chordata; class Mammalia; order Artiodactyla; family Bovidae; genus Bubalus; species Bubalus bubalis. Next base: position 78,208,099 of record NC_059165.1, read on the forward strand.
AATCTATTTCTCACTTCCACTGTATAATCATAAGGGGTTTGATTTAGGTCATACCTGAATGGTCTAGTGGTTTTCCCTACTTTCTTCAGTTTCAGTATGAATTTGGCAATAAGGAGTTCCTGATCTGAGCCACAGTCAGCTCCCAGGTTGTTTTTGCTGACAGTATAGAGGTTCTCCATCTTTGGCTGCAAAGAATATAATCAATCTTATTTTTTTTAATTTTATTTTATTTTTAAGCTTTACATAATTGTATTAGTTTTGCCAAATACCAAAATGAATCCACCACAGGCATACATTTGATGTTGACCATCTGGTGTTGTCCATGTGTAGAGTCTTCTCTTGTGTTGTTGGAAGAGGGTGTTTACTATGACCAGTGCATTCTCTTGGCAGAACTCTAGTAGTTTTGCCCTGCTTCATTCCATACTCCAAGGCCAAATTTGCCTGTTACTCCAGGTGTTTCTTGACTTCCTACTTTTGCATTCCAGTCCCCTATAATGAAAAGGACATCTTTTTTGGGTGTTGGTTCTAAAAGGTCTTGTAGGTATTCATAGAACCTTTCAACTTCAGCTTCTTCAGCATTACTGGTTGGGGCATAGGCTTGGATTACTGTGATATTGAATGGGTTGCCTTGGAAACAAACAGATATCATTCTGTCGTTTTTGAGATTGCATCCAAGTACTGCATTTTGGACTCTTTTGTTGACCAGGATGGCTACTCTTCTAAGGGATTTCACACTTTAGGTTTATATATTTTTGTTTATATTTCTATAGATTTATGACATCTTATTAAGTGATTTATCATCCTGTGCTTAATTTTTTCAATGATAGTCATGTGGTTGTTGACCTGGCCAGCAGAAACCCCTGTAAACTTGCTTCTGTGTTCTTTTGTCATGACTGTCTTTCTCTAAGCACTTGTTTGCTTTCTGGCACAGCAGTGGATTCCAAGTCTATTTCATACTTTCTCTGGTCTAGCAGTGGAATTAGCTGTATCTCCAAGGAACCCTAATTCCCTTAGAGGAGAATATATTCAAAAGCTACAATCAGTATGCTAGATATGCTCTCTGCCTTCAGGGTGTTCCTACTTTCAGCTTCTTAGACAGAGCTCTGTGTATATGTAGGTGTGTGTAGGTGTGGGTATGGGTACATGCATTTTGTGAGCAGTTCCTTTCTTGAGCTACAGTTTTGGGGGCAGGTTATATGTCCTTTTAGATGTATTCTACATCTCTCTATAAAGATTGTATGGCATGAGTTCATACTGACATTTCTAATTTTAATTCAGTACCTTAAGTTTCATTTCCTTTTTTTCTCTTTCCATTTCTTCTCTGAGAATGAGAATCCTGGCCCCTAGTTCCTTAATATATTTAGTCAATCAGTTCCCATGTATATAACCAGTCTCCCATCTTCATGGCCACTTCTACTCCGAACCAGATTTGAACCAGGGTTTGGCTAGTTTCACCTGGCTTTGGCTCTCACAGCATTGGGCTGTTACTGCCTTATGAAAATGCTTTCCCTACTCTTCTCAGGCTCTGAAATCTCATACCATACTGCCTACTCATATGAGTGCCTTGCTTGTTCCTTATGCGTTCTGAATTCTCTATCTGGCTGCCCCCAAACATAGAATCCTTCCTTACCCTTCTCAGATACCTCCTAGCTGGTCTGGAATGCATTCCATCCTTATTCTGCTGGGGCTCTGATTCCACACAGAGGGTTGTTCCCTTTGCAGATACCTCTGTGGCTTTACCTTCTGCACTTGGACTTCAATACTGTGTACCAGAATGCTCTCAAGTGCAGACTCGGTCTTCATCTTGCTTAAGATCCAACTCCCTGCCTGGACTGCCTCAGTGCATAGATACACTCTTCTAGCTCTGACTTGCCATGTCACACTGCCCAGCTCCTCCCTAACTCTTAGGTAGATGTCTTTGTCATCCTGCTCAAAATTCCAACATCTTGTACCAGGCCCCCGTGGCATCTGCACCCCTAGTGTAGATATACTGTGCTCTGCTTCAGTTAGCATTTGGACAAGTGATTAATTCAAGAAAGGAAAGAAAGTGGAAGAGGAAGAATAGGAAGAGCCCTTGCACACTTTTAAAACATCTCTTTCCTTTACTTGGTTAATATACAGCAGAAAATATACATGGAAAAATACTAAACAATTTCACAGAAATGTAAGCTCATAGATATCAAAAATATGTATCTCTATATTCTCAGGATCTGGCATATGGCATGTTATGTGGCAAATACTTACATTTGATGAGTGAAAACCTTAAGAAGGGGATGAGTTTACGATTTGTTTTAAACTCCATTTCTAAATTTTGTATAAGTTTAAAGAACTTCCCCCCTCTTCTTTATTCTGCTAGAAATATATGCATATCCAACTCTTTGCGACCCCATGGACCGTGTAGCCTTCCAGGCTCCTTGATCCGTAGGGATTCTCCAGGCAAGAATACTGGAGTGGGTTGCCATGCTCTTCTCCAAGGGATCTTCCCGACCCAGGGATTGAACCCAGGACTCCCACATTGCAAGAGGATTCTTTACCATCTGAGCCACCAGGGAAGCCATCTGCTAATTAAATTGTGTAATTTAAATTCTAAAGCACTTTGAATTTTTATTTCTTCTTGTTTTTGCCTCAGAGGTCTCTCCTTTGGATCATTGCTACAGTTTTACAAATGGACTATAGTATCAGTCTTCCCTTTGCTCCAGGTCTGCCTGTCCATCTACTCCCTTTCATCCCTCTGCCACTATCCTGTTCTCAACCACTGTTGTCTCTCATCTGAGGAATAACAACCTCAAGGGAAATGGTTGATTGAGTCTCTGCTGACCCTTTTGTGTTCACTGTTTCCTCTTCCAGTCTTGTCTACAGGTAGCAGTGTGAGACATACTACCTCATCAGTCTTATTTCATGCCTCGTGTTCATGGACATCCACCTCAGATAACTGACCTCTTAATAATTCCTTAAACACATTAGACTACTTCCATTTGATACCTTTTCACTTGCTGTCCTCTTGGGATTTGGGTTATGTCCTCAAAGTTTGCCTTTTCTTCCAACTTTATCTCCTTGTTTTCATATTGGAGGTTACTCTATCTGTGTGAAGTTGTCATGTTTATTTCCTTCACTTTTAATAGTCTGCAATTATTTTGGTTTTTATATCTTTGTTACCACCTCTCAGTCTTATAGACAAAAGACTCCATCATGGTAAGACCCATGCCGGTCTTGTTTTCCATTCTGTTCTACGTAGACAGGTTAAATGTTCAATAAACATCTGCTGAATATATGAATAATAACACCAACATATTTACCCAAATCAAATGAGGTTGGGTGAGACAGTTTTAAAACTACTTGTGCACTATAGGAATAAATGTTTTGCACATTTTTGTCAGCCTTTCCAAATATACCCTTAATGCAAAATTTAAAACATTATGTCATTTCCAAAAAAAGACTCACTGTACCTCATTTATTTTGATATTTATTTGGGAAATTATGGATTTTAATTTATGAAACAACTATGCTAATCAAATGTTTCCATTTAGCTTACAATATGTCTGCATGTACAAAATGGTTGACTTTTTTAGCTTAGTTCAGGGTTTCTCAAGTTTTCCATTAACTTACAAATACATAGAAGCCAAACCTAGAACTCAAGCCTGTAAAATGTCAATGTGTCAGTTCTCACTGTCTGCCAACTAAGTAGGTGCAAAAGATTTTGAATAATTAGCTCATATATGCTTGGGAGAAATGTACGAAGGAAGCATGCAGAGCTTATATTACCATGCCCAATTATTGTATGTCTGCCTTTGGAGTGCTTATGACCCATAGCAATTGATGAGGTCCCAAAGAACATAAATAAAAAATTTAATATAAAGCAGGTATTTGCAAACTATGCCCTGCAGCTCATTTCTATTCAGCCCTCAAGGTAAGAATTGTTTTCACACTTCTAAAGTCCTATTTAAAAAAGTATGAGACAGGATGTATATGATCTTCAAGTTCCAAACTATTTACTCTATGTACTTTACAGGGGGAAAAAAAAAAGCTAACTTATGTTCTATAGCATAACTGAGGCAAAATAAGGGGAAAATGGAACAGATCAATCTAATTGTAGATAAGAAAACAAATTTGGGAACGGACTGTTCACAGGTGAATGTTTAATTTTTCAGTTCCTTTAGATTGTGAATTTATGGTTATTTTTTTCAAGTTTCCCCTTTGGTTATGATAGTTAGAGGCAACAGTGACTCAGAAATTATTTGTGATGCTTCAGAGATTTAGCATGAATATTAAAAATGTGTTCCAATTTCTCAGGATAGAAACTCAGAAATATTACTTAGTATATAGGTAATATAGATGTTATTATGTTAGGGATAATTTTTTCTAGTATAACACTTATTACCATGTGATAGACTTATAACTCTATTAAAATATAAGATTTAGTAAGGTGTATGTTACATGAAATAAATGAAACATTTTAAGGTGTATAGTTTGATAGCTTGATACATAAATGTATATGAAACCACTATGAAACCATCACCATAGTCAAGACAATAAACATATTCTTTCCCTCCAACCATGATAAGTGAAAATGCTACTCTAAACCCTAGAGAAGGAGAAGGCAACCCACTCCAGTACTCTTGCCTGGAAAATCCCACGGACGAAGGAACCTGGTGGGCTGCAGTCCATGGGGTCGCGAAGAGTCAGACACGACTGAGTGACTTCACTTTCCCTTTTCACTTTCATGCATTGGAGAAGGAAATGGTAACCCACTCCAGTGTTCTTGCCTGGAGAATCCCAGGGATGGGGGAGCCTGATGGGCTGCCATCTATGGGGTCGCACAGAGTCAGACACGACTGAAGCGACTTAGCAGCAGCAGCAACAAACTCTAGAAAAACCTAAAAATATTAAAAGAAAAAGCTTGGCTAATAAGTCAAAAGCAAATGTTAAACAAAATTCTAAATAATACTCAGGTAATTAAAAAACAGCGGAAAAGAGGGGAAAAGGAACAAAGAGCAAATATAAAATACAGAAAATCAGTAGCAAGATGGTAGATTTAAATCAGCCATATTAAGTGATCTTACAAATGATACAATCTCTCTAATTAAAAGGCAGCAAAGTATGAGCTGATAAGTGTCTAGACATAATTATATACTTTCAACAAAAATTTGTTTAAATATAAAAACAGAGATGAGTTAAAAGGATGGAGAAAGAAAAACCATGTAAACACTAATCTTAAGAAAGCTGGAACTGCTATACAAATACAAGACAAATTAGATTTCATGGCAAGGGATATTCCTAGAGATAGAGATACTTCATAATGATAAAGGGTGATTTTATCATTACATAAAAATCCTAGATAAATAGATACCTAGTAATAGTTGTTTGAAAATACATGAAGAAGGAAAAGGAGAAATAGAATACTGAACAATTATTGGAGCCTTGGCATTCCTGTCTTAGAAATTGATAGAAATAATGCAAAAATTAAGAATAAAAGAATCTTTGAACAGCACTGTCAGTTAACAGGATTTGATTGATAAATGTTTAGCATTCCACTAAACAGCAGCAGGAGATATATTATTTTCAAGCGCACACTGGAACATTAAGCAGGATAGACCATATTCTAGAAAACAAAATAAGTCCTGATATAGTTAAATGAAATAAATAATTTTATTTCTGTACACTGGTAATGAACAATCTAGAAATGGAATTAAGAAAACAATTCTATTTATAATAGGGTACACTTAAAACTAGACATTTCTTGATTACATAGATTTATATCTTTGATCAAATCATTTAATTTATGTAAATAAAATTAGTATATTTAAAACTGATGCATCTTACTTCTGTAAGTTATATTACAATGAAGTCTGTTTAAAGTAACACAGGGATACTTTGTAACAACTTTTGGCTTTTTATAAATATTATATGAATTTTCATCACTAACCCTCTGACATAAGACATTCTAAGATTTTTGAAAGTTTGATTCTCTGGGGATGGGGGTAATAGGTGAAGCTGAATTCTTAAAGCCGTGTGAATTTATAATTTTTATACTATTAAAATATATATTTTAAAATGCATAATATCATGCTTGTGTTTAGCAGAGAGAATGCAGTATGAAATCACAAACAGTGACAGACTGATGCAGCTTCCAGTGGGGACGGTGTGTGGGAGATTAGCCTGTGCGACATTGTAAAGAGCTGGATTACTCTATATGCTGTAAACCCAGGTGCTTTATCCTTCTAACTGTACTTGGCAAAACCTATGTCAGGATCTGTCTGCTCTTAGTTGATGATTTTCTGTTTCCTTTCTACTCTGTACTGCTCCATACCTACTTCTCTCTTCAGGGTGCAGGCTAAGGTTTACTTGGAAGTTCTACATCTTCACAAGTGAGCTGAGCCATGTATCATTAAGCACCATTTTGGTGCTTATATCTGTTATTCATACATTTTTTCATTCAATATCTTTGAAACTTTCTGAGAATACTGTTGTTTCAAGAACTCTGGTTTATAATACGGATTTAGAAAAAAAATGCTGCATGTAAATAGATCATAATTTTTTAGGAAGGCCAACAGAGACTAATAACTTCCATGTAATCTGCTCTCCTAAACTTTAGAAAGTTCTCCTGATGTCAAATTCTTGCTCACATTATTTTGGTGTCTTGTTATTCTCTTGTGAATGTTTTTGAACAAGTCTTTGACCTGGATTCTATTTCTTTCTGACTCTTGGTCTTTCTCTGACGTTTATCCAGATTGATTTCTCCATCTGATTATTGTTATATTCTGATATTAAGCACTTCCTTGGGAGCCCTGCATGAATTTGGCTGACTGTCCCTGGGTGTATTTTGTTCAACCTAAGATTTAACTGATTTCCTCTAGTTTTGGTTTAAAATGGATTATAATTGACTATGCCCTGTGGAGTTAAAACTGAAGACAGTGTCACTTTCTTTTCTTTTCTTATTTTTTTCAAAACATTCTTTTTAGGCTCATCAGTACATGGAATATTATAATAATCTATGAAGAACACTTATTTTAATTCCAGGGGTTTCTCTCTCAGGAAACTTTTTATACACTCTGTATTTCATGAAAATGTAATACCTTCTCTCCTAAAAACTACTCAGCCTGACTGCTGAACACAGTTTAAAAGCCATCTGGAGGGTTTTGGACTGAGAGTGGGTGATTGGTTGTTAAGACTTTATTGATTTTACAACTTAAAGAATGATTGGATTTTTTTTTTCCCTACTCCTAAGGAATCCTATATTTTGTTTTTCTGGACACAAATTGTAGCAGAGAAAAGCAATAAAATGATAGTGTCTAATATAGTTACTACCAGGATCTTTAAGAAGTCTTTGGAGAATTATGCTCCACAGAGGCATCAGAATACAGTGTTTAGACTGGCTGTCTAGACAGTAGGAAATGAAAATCTGGCAGTCCCAGCAATGTAATAGACTGTTTATGTATATAGAGTTATAGTGTAGTCATGTGCTGCTTAATGTCCACGTAGAATGCTAAAATAAAGTTAGCTTGTACCACTGTTGCCATACTTACTCACACTCCTGAAATCAGGACCCATAGTTTCTGACCTTATCTAATGCTCAGAATATTGTTATGTGCCCGTATTTCCATATAGCATTGAGTAACTTTGTTCAGAAAAGTTTGACTCTCATAAAGTTAAGTAATCAAGTATGCTTAAACATTTTACAGCCATGGAAATCTTTTTTTTTTTTTCCTCTTCTTTACACAAATGGGACTGAGATTAATGACCTGAATATATGTGGCATATTTTAGATTTGAGGTATAGCAAATAATGACTTTCTATGTTTTTATTTTGTAGAACAACTCACACTAGAAGTCAGTGAGTGACTCAGATATGCAATCTTGTAGAGGTATGTGAATATCCAAGAGAAGTTCTTACTGGATGCCAAGAATGACTACTTTTGTTTTTTAAATCCAGAGGGATTTGACCTATGTCTATTCTGAGCTGTAAACATTGAAAAATCAATTTCTATCAGTAAATAGTTGGCTGATAGTTTCTGAAGCTATAAATATTTTTAATAATGTGACAGCTATATTTTTTAAATAATAAAATTTTAACTTTATTTGCCAATCAAAGTATTGGCTTCTCTTTAATTTTGTTATTAAGGTAGATAATGAGTCACTTGCTCCTGGAGTGTGTTTTTTAAATCACTGTATAAAATATTTAAGATTATGAAATTACTCAATCATTCAGAAACAGTTCTCAGGTTATTGACCACAACAAATAAAACAGAAATTTTAAATAAGTAGAACTTTTCAGAACATGAAACCATTTGAACCACCTCACTAAATGAATTTTCTGTCCGTTTGGTATTTTAACTATGGGAATCACAGATTGCTGATTAAATCTTTAGATTGCCATATAGTTAACTGTGTTTTCTTTAGATAACTTAAAAATAGAAATCATATAGGCAGGAGTCTGCCATTTGACTTAAAATGATTATTGTAGACTAAGTAAATATGATCCATATGATAAGAAGTTGTCATAATCATGGTCACCACTGGAGACTTCTGGACACTCACAGACAAGTCTGGCTTCATGTCTTATGGTGTCACTGCTTCTTTCTCCTGGGTCCTGGTGCTCACAAGGTTTTTTGTGTCACCTCCAAGAGTCTGTATCCCCAGTCCTGTGTAAGTTCTGTAATCAAATCCCACTGGCCCTCAAAGTCAAATTCCCTGGGGACTCGCAATCCCTTTGCCAGATCCCCAGGCTGAGAAACGTGTTGTGGGTCCTGGAACTTTCTTAACAGTGCAAGAATTTATTTGGTATAATTGTTCTGCAGTTTGTGGGTCTTCTGCTCCACAGCTCTATGGTGGAGTTAATGGTGACCTCCTCAAGAGGGCTTATGCCACATGGTGTACGACCCAAATCTCTGGCACCCAGAGCCTCTGTCCCTGCAGCAGGCCACTGCTGACCTGTACCTCTGCAGGAGACACTGAAACACTCAAAGACAGGTCTGGCTCAGTCTCTGTTGGGTCTCTGGGTCCTGGTATGCACAAGGCTATGTTTGAGCCCTCCAAGCATCTCTGGCCAAGGGAGTTTGATTCTAAATGTGATTTTGCCTGTCCTACTGTCTTGCTGGGGCTTCTCCTTCACCCTTTAATGTGGGGTATCTTTTTATGGTGGGATCCAACACTCTCCTGTTGTTATTGTTCAGCAGCAAGTTGCAGTTGGGGATTTCTTGCAGGAGAAGATAAGCACATGTCTTTCTACTCCTCCATCTTGCTCTTTTTTTTTTGCACTCATCTCACATGCTAGCAAAGTAATGCTCAAAATTCTCCAAATGAGGCTTCAGCAATACACAAACCAAGAACTTCCAGATGTTCAAGCTGGATTTAAAAATGGCAGAAGAACCAGAGATCAAATTGTCAACATCATTTGGTTCATAGAAAAAGCAAGAGAATTCCAGAAAAACATCTACTTCTGCTTTATTGACTATTCTAAAGCCTTTGACTGTGTGGATCACAACAAACTGTGGAAAATTCTTCAAAAGATGGGAATACCAGATGACCTAACCTGTGTATCGAGAAATTTGTATGCAGGTCAAGAAGCAATAGTTAGAACCAGACATGGTTCCAAATAAAGAAACAGACTGGTTCCAAATAAAGAAAGGAGTATGTCAAGGCTTTATATTTTCACCCTGCTTATTTAAATTATATCCAGAGTGCATCATGAGAAATGCTGGGCTGGATGAAACACAAGCTGGAATCAAGATTGCCAGGAGAGAGATATCAATAACCTCAGATACACAAATGACACCACCCTTATGGCAGAAAGTGAAGAAACACTGAAGAGCCTCTTGATGAAAGTAAAAGAGGAGAGTGAAAAAGCTGGCTCAAAACACAACATTCAAAAAACTAAGATCATGGCATCTGATCCATAACTTCATGGCAAATAGATGGGGAAAACAATGGAAACAGTGACATACTTTATTTCTTGAGCTCCCAAATCACTGCAGATGATGACTGTGGCCATGAAATCAAAAGAAACTTGCTCCTTAGAAGAAAATCTATGACCAACCTAGGCAATGTATTAAAAAACAGAGACCTTACTTTGCAGACAAAGGTCCATACAGTCAAAGCAAGAAAAGCAATGCCAAAGAATGCTCAAACTACTACACAATTGCACTCATCTCATGCACTAGTAAAGTAATGCTCAAAATTCTCCAAGCTAGGCTTCAGCAATAAGTAAACCATGAACTTCCAGATGTTCAAAATGGATTCAGAAAAGGCAAATGAACCAGAGATCAAATTGCCAACATCCATTGGATCATTGAAATAGCAAGAAAGTTCCATAAAAACATCTACTTCTGCTTTACTGATTATGCCAAAGCCTTTGACTGTGCGGATCACAACAAACTGTGGAAAATTCTTAAAAAGATGGGAATACCAGACTACCTGACCTGCCTCTTGAGAAATCTGTATGCAGGTCAAGAAGCAACAGTTAGAACTGGACATGGAACAATAGACTGATTCCAAATAGGAAAAGGAGTACGTCAAGTCTGTATATTGTCACCCTGCTTATTTAACTTATATTCAGAGTACATTATGAGAAATGCTGGACTAGATGGTGCACAAGCTGGAATCAAGATTGCTGGGAGAAATATCAATAATCTCAGATATGCAGATGACACCACCCTTATGGCAGAAAACGAAGAACTAAAGAGCCTCTTGCTGAAAGTGAAAGAGGAGAGTGAAAAAGTTGGCTTACAACTCAACATTCAGAAAACTAAGGTCATGGCATCCGGTCCCATCACTTCATGGCAAATAGACGGGGGAACAATGGAAACAGTGACAGATTATTTTTGGGAGCTCCAAAATCACTGCAGATGATGACTGCAGCCATGAAATTAAAAGACACTTGTTCCTTGGAAGAAAAGCTATGATCAATCTAGACAGCATATTAAAAAGCAGAGACATTACTTTGCCAACAAAGGTCCATCTAGTCAAAACTATGGTTTTTCCAGTAGTCATGTATGGATGTAAAAGTTGGACTATAAAGAAAGCTGAGTGCCAAAGAATTGACACTTTTGAACTGTGGTGTTGGAGAAGACTCTTGAGAGTCCCTTGGACAGGAAGGAGATGAAACCCTAAAGAAAATCATTCCTCAATATTCTTTGGAAGGACTGATGCTGAAGCTGAAACTCCACCTGATGCAAAGAACGGACTCATTGGAAAAGACCCTGATGCTAGGAGAGATTGAAGGTGGGAGGAGAAGGGGACAACAGAGGATGAGATGGTTGGATGGTCTCTGACTTGATGGATATGAGTTTGAGCCAGCTCCAGGAGTTGGTGATGGATTGGGAAGCCTAGCGTGCTGCAGTCCATTGAGTTGCAAAGAGTTGGACACAACTGAGGGACTGAACTGAACTGATAATCATGGTCAACGTTCACAAAACTGATTTAGGGATTCAGATATCATCTATAGAAATAGCTTATGGGGCCTCCCTGTAGCTCAGTTGGTAAAGAATCCTCTTGCAATTCTGGAGACCCAGGTTCAATTCCTGGGTTGGTGAGAGGCCCTTGAGAAGGGATAGGCTCCCTACTCGTGTTCTTGGGCTTCCCTCATGGCTCAACTGGTAAAGAATCTGCCAACGTTATGGGAGACCTGAGTTCAATCCCTGGGTTGGGAACATCCCCTGAAGAAGGAAACAGCAACCAACTCTAGTATTCTGGCCTGGATAATTCCATGAATTACAGTCCATGGGGTCTCAAAGAACGAGTCAGACACAACTGAGCAACTTTTACATTCACCCACTCTTCACTATTAATTAAAAATGCTGTGATAATTATTGTAGGTTTAAAGCTTATTTTGGGTGATCATACATTCTTAGAAAATATTATAAAATTATATATATGTATGTGTATGTAAAAATATACATACATAAATATATTTGCAGATGAAAATAATATGTTGTGATTCTCATTTTTTTTTCTTTTTTTGATGTATTTTGACTCTAATTCATTTGAGAAATAGGGCACACTCCAGTTGGTAACACTATCACCCCCCTGCCAGTGACTCTTGGAGGTTGATCTTATTCTTTGCAGCCAAAGACGGAGAAGCTCTATACAGTCAGCAAAAACAAGACCAGGAGCTGACTGTGGCTCAGACCATGAACTCCTTATTGCCAAATTCAGACTTCAATTGAAGAAAGTAGGGAAAACCACTAGACCATTCAGGTATGACCTAAATCAAATCCCTTATGATTATACAGTGGAAGTGAGAAATAGATTTAAGGGCCTAGATCTGATAGATAGAGTGCCTGATGAACTATGGAATGAGGTTCATGACATTGTCCAGGAGACAGGGATCAAGACCATCCCCATGGAAAAGAAATGCAAAAAAAACAAAATGGCTGTCTGAGGAGGCCTTACATATAGCTGTGAAAAGAAGAGAAGTGAAAAGCAAAGGAGAAAAGGAAAGATATAAGCATCTGAATGCAGAGTTCCAAAGAATAGCAAGGAGAGATAAGAAAGACTTCCTCAGCGATCAATGCAAAGAAATCGAGGACAACAACAGAATGGGAAAGACTAGAGATGTCTTCAAGAAAATCAGAGATACCAAAGGAACATTTATTGCAAAGATGGGCTCGATAAAGGACAGAAATGGTATGGACCTAACAGAAGCAGAAGATATTAAGAAGAGATGGCAAGAATACACAGAAGAACTGTACAAAAAAGATCTTCATGACCCAGATAATCACGATGGTGTGATCACTGACCTAGAGCCAGACATCCTGGAATGTGAAGTCAAGTGGGCCTTAGAAAGCATCACTATGAACAAAGCTAGTGGAAGTGATGGAATTCCAGTTGAGCTATTTCAAGTCCTGAAAGATGATGCTGTGAAAGTGCTGCACTCAATATGCCAGCAAATTTGGGAAAAGGTCAGTTTTCAGTCCAATCCCAAAGAAAGGCAATGCCAGCAAATTTGAAAAAAGGTCAGTTTTCAGTCCAATCCCAAAGAAAGGCAATGCCAAAGAATGCTCAAACTACCACACCATTGCACTCATCTCACACACTAGTAAAGTAATGCTCAAAATTCTCCAAGCCAGGCTTCAACAATATGTGAACTGTGAACTTCCTGATGTTCAAGCTGGTTTTAGAAAAGGCAGAGGAACCAGAGATCAAATTGCCAACATCCGCTGGATCATGGAAAAAGCAAGAGAGTTCCAGAAAAACATCTATTTCTGCTTTATTGACTATGCTAAAGCTTTTGACTGTGTGGATCACAATAAACTGTGGAAAATTCTGAAAGAGATGGGAATACCAGACCACCTGACCTGCCTCTTGAGAAACCTGTATGCAGGTCAGGAAGCAAGAGTTAGAACTGTACATGGAACAAAAAACTGGTTCCAAATAGGAAAAAGAGTATGTCAAGGCTTTATATTGTCACCCTGCTTATTTAACTTATATGCAGAGTACATCATGAGAAAAGCTGGGCTGGAAGAAGGACATGCTGGAATCAAGATTGTCGGGAGAAATATCAATAACCTCAGATATGCAGATGACACCACCGTTCTGGCAGAAAGTGATGAGGAACTCAAAAGCCTCTTGATGAAAGTGAAAGTGGAGAGTGAAAAAGTTGGCTTAAAGCTGAACATTCAGAAAACGAAGATCATGGCATCCAGTCCCATCACTTCATGGGAAATAGATGGGGATACCGTGTCAGACTTTATTTTTTGGGGCTCCAAAATCACTGCACATAGTGACTGCAGCCATGAAATTAAAAGACGCTTACTCCTTGGAAGGAAAGTTATGTCCAACCTAGATAGCATATTGAAAGGCAGAGACATTACTTTGCCAACAAAGGTCCATCTAGTCAAGGCAATGGTTTTTCCAGTGGTCATGTGTGGATGTGAGAGTTGGACTGTGAAGAAGGCTGAGCACTGAAGAATTGATGCTTTTGAACTGTGGTGTTGGAGAAGACTCTTGAGTGTCCCTTGGACTGCAAGGAGATCCAGCCAGTCCATTCTGAAGGAGATCAGCCCTGGGATTTCTTTGGAAGGAATGATGCTAAAGCTGAAACACCAGTACTTTGGCTACCTCATGAGAAGAGTTGACTCATTGGAAAAGACTCCGATGTTCGGAGGGATTGGGGGCAGGAGGAGAAGGGGACGACAGAGGATGAGATGGCTGGATGGCATCACTGAGTCGGTGGACATGAGTCTGGGTAAACTCCGGGAGTTGGTGATGGACAGGGAGGCCTGGTGTGCTGCGATTCATGGGGTCCGAAGATTCGGACACGACTGAGCGACTGAACTGAACTGACGGAAAAGAAAAATGCCTGGAATTGTCCATCAGAATCTGTGGTATGCAATTGAAAAATCTCCTGAAATAGTTAAGATTTGCTTTCTTGTGTCTCGAATTGTACTACATTCATTTCAGTATTTAATAGCTCGCCATTCATCAACAAAGTGGTTGTCTTTGAATAGGTGCTGTTACTATTTATGTATATCTTTTAAGCACCATGGGTGACTTAGTAAATACTAATTAAAAGACATTTAAAACCAAATAGAACACTTTCTAACACCATACACAAAAGTAAACTCGACATGGATTAAAATATAAGACCTGAAACTGTAAAACTTCTAGAGGAAAACAGAATGCTCTCTAACGTAAATCACAGCAAGATCCTCCATGACCCACCTCACAGAGTACTGGAAATAAAATAAAAAATAAACAAATGGGACATAATTAAACTTAAAAGCTTTGCACAACGAAGGAAGCTATAAGCAAGGTGAAAAGACAGCTTTTGGAATGGGAGAAAATAATAGCAAATGAAACAACTGACAAAGAATTAATCTCAAAAATATACAGGCAGCTCATGTAGCTCAATACCAGAAAAATAAATGACCCAATCAAAAATGGGCCAAAGAAGTAAACAGACATTTCTCCAAAGACATACAGATGGCTATCAAACACATGAAAAGATGCTCAACATAATTCATTATCAGAGAAATGCAAATCAAAACCACAATGAGGTACCATCTCAAGCTGTTCAGAATGGCTGCCATCAAAAAGTCTACAAACAATAAATGATGGAGAGGGTGTGGAGGAAAGGGAACCCTCTTACACTGTTGGTGGGAATGCAAACTAGTACAGCCACTATGGAGAACAGTGTGGAGATTCCTTAAAAAACTGGAAATAGAACTGCCATACAACCCAGCAATCCCACTGCTGGGCATACACACCAAAGAAACCAGAATTGAAAGAGACACTTGTACCCCAGTATTCATCACAGCACTATTTATAATAGCTAAGACATGGAAGCAGGCAAATGGATAAGAAAGCTGTGGTACATATACACAATGGAGTATTGCTCAGCTATTCAAAAGAGTGCATTTGAATCAGTTCTAGTGAGGTGGATGAAACTGGAGCCTATTATACAGAGTGAAGTAAGCCAGAAATAAAAAATCAATACAGTACATTAATGCATATATTTGGAATTTAGAAAGATGATAACAGCAACTCTATATGTGAGGCAGCAAAAGAGACAGATATATAAAGACCAGACTTTTGAGCTCTGTGGGAGAAGGTGAGGGTGGGATGATTTGAGAGAATAGCATCGAAACATGTACATTACCATATGTGAAATAGATGACCAGTCTAAGTTTGATGCATGAAACAGGACATTCAAAGCTGGTGCACTGGGGCAACCCAGAGGGATGGAATGGGGAGGGAGGTGGGAGCGGGGTTCGGGATGGGGGACACATGTACACCTGTGGCTGATTCATGTCAATGTATGGCAAAAGCCACAATATTATACAATAATTAGCCTCCAATTAAAATAAATAAGAAAATAGTTCATCTTCTAAAAGAATCTTATATAAAAATTAAAGTGAGAAGGACATCTTACACTAAAAGTAGGTCTACTAGATTCTATTACTTGTCCAAAAATATCAAGTGCCAGATATGGCAGGCACAGATAAGATGAAACTATATGTGTATAAAGTTAGCCTTTAGGAAACTCAAATTATAGTTAGACACACACATAAGAAACTAAACTGGTTATAATGTGATCAGTTCTACTATTTTTATTTGTGAGGTATTAGGTTCTGCTAGTGGTAAAGAACCTGCCTGCCAATGCAGGAGATACCAGTTGATCCATGAGTAGGGAGGAACCTCTGGAGGAGGAAATGGCAACCCACTCCAATATTCTTGCCTGGCGAATCCCATGGACAGAAGAGCCTGGTGGGTTACAGTCCATGGGGTCACAAAGAGTCGGACATGACTGAAGCAACTTAGCACACATCGTAGCATACATAGATTATAATTTTTTTTCTCCAGTGTTCTATAGTTTATTGGTGGCAGAGTGGTAGATGGGGCACAAAATGCTTCACAGAAGACTTGTTAGTGATTTTATGGTTTGAATCTTATGAGCTATGAGTATACATTTAGTTCTGTTCACTTCAGTCGCTCATGTCTGACTCTTTGAGTCAGTCATGTCTGACTCTTTGCGATGCCATGAACTGCAGCATGCCAGGCTACCCTGTTCGCCACTAGCTCACAGGGCTTGCTCAAACTCATGTCCATTGAGTTGGTGATGCCATCCTGCATTTCATCCTCTGTCATCCCCTTCTCCTCCCACCTTTCCCAGCATCAGGGTCTTTTCCAATGAGTCAGTTCTTTGCATCAGGTGGAGTTTCAGCTTCCGCATCAGTCCTTCCAATGAATATTCAGGATTGATTTCCTTTGTATGTGTGTGTGTTAAGTTGCTTCAGTCGTGTCCAACTCTGTACGACCCCATAGATGGTAGCCCACCAGGCTCCCCCATCCCTGGGATTCTCCAGGCAAGAACACTGGAGTAGGTTGCCAGTTCCTTCTCCAATGCATGAAAGTGAAGTTGCTCAGTCGTGTCCGACTTTAACGATCCCATGGACTGCAGCCTACCAGGCAACTCCACCCATGGGATTTTCCAGGCAAGAGTACTGGAGTGGGTTGCCATTGCCTTCTCTATTGATTTCCTTTAGGATTGATGAATTTCATCTCCTCACTGTGCAAGGGACTCTCAAGAGTCTTTGCCATCACCACAGTTCAAATATATAGTCCAGCTCTGACATCCATATATGACTACTAGAAAAACCATAGCTTTGACTAGATGGACCTTTGTTGGCAAAATAATGTCTCTGCTTTTTAATATGCTCTCTAGGTTGGTCATAACTTTTCTTCCAAGGAGCAAGCGTCTTTTAATTTCTGGCTGCTGTCACCATCTGCAGTGATTTTGAAGCCCCCCAAAATAAAGTCTCTCACTGTTTCCATTGTTTCCCCATCTATTTGCCATTAAGTGATGGGGCTGGATGCTATGATCTTAGTTTTCTAAATGTTGAGCTGTAAGTCAACGTTTTCACTCTCCTCTTTCACTTTCATCACGAGGCTCTTTAGTTCCTCTTCGTTTTCTTCCACAAGGGTGGTGTCATCTGCATATCTGAGGTTATTGATATTTCTCCCAGCAATCTTGATTCCAGCTTGTGCTTCATCCAGCCCAGCGTTTCTCATGATGTACTCTGCATATACGTTAAATAAGCAGGGTGACAATAGACAGCCTTGATGTACTCCTTTTCCTATTTGGAACCAGTCTGTTGTTCCATGTCCAGTTCTAACTGTTGCTTCTTGACCTGCATATAGATTTCTCAGAAGGCAAGTCAGGTGGTCTGGTATTCCCATCTCTTTAAGAATTTTCCACAGTTTGTGGAAATGCTCAAGCTACTGCACAATTGCTCTCATCTCACATGCTAGGAAAGTAATGCTCAAAATTCTCCAAGCCAGGCTTCAACAGTATGTGAACCATGAACTTCTAGATTTTCAAGCTGAATTTAGAAAAGGCAGAGGAACCAGAGATCAAATTGCCAACATTCCTTGGCTCATGGAGGCCATGCTCAGTAAATCTTTAATCCAGTTTTCTATGATGAGTGGGGCCGTGTTCCTTCCCTGTAGTTTGGCCTAAGGCCAAACTATGGTAGGGGTAACATTGTTAATCTCCTTCTGAAAGGACTTATGCCAGGACTGTTGTAGTCAGTGCCCCTGACCCCCTGGCAGGTCACTGTCTGCCCACGCCTCCATTGAAGACTCCTGGACACTCACAGGCAAGTCTGGCTCAGTCTCTCGTGGGGTTACTGCTCCTTTCTTCCGGGTTCCTGGTGCACACAAGGTTTTGTGTGTACCCTCCAAGAATCTGTTTCCCCAGTCCTGTGCAAGTTCTGTCATCAAATCCCACTGGCCTTCAAAGTCAAATCCCCTGGGATTCTCAGTCCATCTGCCAGATCCCCAGGTTAGGAACTCTCTTGTGGACCCTGGAACTTTCACAACAGTGCAAGAACTTCTTTGGTATAATTGTTCTCCAGTTTGTGGTGTGTCTGCTTGGTGGCTTTATGTTGGGGCTCAATCGCCATGCCTCCCAGGTCTGCTTCAGTCATAGCACCTGTCCCCGCAGCAGGGCACTGCTGACCTGTGCCTTCACAGGAGATACTCACACACTCAAAGGCAGGTCTGGCTCAGCCTCTTGTGGGGTCCCTGGGTCCTGGTGCACACAAGGTTTTGTTTGAGCCCTCGGACCATCTCTGGTGGGTATGGGATTTGCTTCTAAATGCTATTTCACCTTTCCAACTATCTTGTTGGGGCTTCTCCTTTGCCCTTGGATGTGGGCATATTTTTTTGGTGGGATCCATCATTCTCCTGTCGATGGTTTGGTTCAGTGGCTAGTTGTAATTTTGGAGTTCTCATAGGAGAAGATGAGTGCACATCCTTCTACTCTATCATCTTGTGGATCCTATGTATATGAATGAATTCATGTTTAACAAGAATCAGTAATGACTTGTATAAATTAGTCATATGAACTAAAGTAATTTGCATGCTTACCCAAAACAATCAAGCTAAGTGTATCCTATATATTCATATAGATACACATATTCATATATATTAGATACACTTAGTTAGCTTGATTTTTTTGGGTAAGCACATAAATTACTTTAGTTCATATGATTAATTTATACAAGCCATTGCTGATTTTTGTTAAACATTATGAATTCATTCATTAAAAGTATTTATGGACTATATTGGAGATTGAGGACTAAACCAGAGACTGTACAAGATTATAAAAGAAAGGAAGACTTAAGATGAAAAATGATGAATTGATGAATAAGAATGTGTACAGGTTAATGTATGGTCCTGTAGAACATCCTGGATACGTGAGTCTGATCATGACAGAATGTGCATGTTAGAGTTTTGATTCATTAGTACATGGGTGGTATAGTGAAAACCTGGAGCCTGGATAAAACCACAGAGCAAAGAGCACAGGCCAAGGCCTTAATTCTGGGGTCCCAGTGTGAACACAGCAAATACAAAGGATACTAACATCATAAATTCACAAAGGTAAAAAAAAAAAAAATATCTGGGACCCTCAGGCCTTAGAGTGGAGAAGGCAATGGCCACCCACTCCAGTACTCTTGCCTGGAAAATCCCACGGACGGAGGAGCCTGGTGGGCTGCAGTCCATGGGGTCGCAACGAGTCGGACACAACTGAGCGACTTCACTTTCACTTTTCCCTTTCATGCATTGGAGAAGGAAATGGCAACCCACTCCAGTGTTCTTGCCTGGAGAATCCCAGGAATGGTGGAGCCTGGCGGGCTGCCGTCTATGGGGTCGCACAGAGTTGGACACGACTGAAGAGACTTAGCAGCAGCAGCAGCAGGCCTTAGAGAATTTTGATAGTGGACCAATTACAAAAATAAAGTTCTACCCCCACCAGTTTATTGCATTAGATAATATGGAGCTCCATGATGACCTAAGTCAGAAGAGTGAGTAGAGAAAAGGGAGGATATCAGATTGTAAGGGGTTTTAATTGAATGCAGAAAGATTGAAGGAAACAGAGATGGGGAGTATGGATGATTGTTTCAAGAAATACGGGATAAACAGGAGGGTAAGAAAATGAGACCCAGGTAGTGAAGCAGAGCCAGGAATCCCAGAGTTGGAATCCCAGAGCACCTTGTATATGCTGGAAAAATAACCAGTAGAAAGAGAGGAAGATGGAAGAAGCAACAAGAAGGGTTGCTGTTCTTTATCAGACTTGTTACATGCTGAATGGCATATCCTGGTGGGTTTATTTACTAAGTTTAGTGGCTTGAAAAGGATACATAACCTTTTCCAAATCTCTCCTCAATGATCTATTTGTTAATGTTGTGAAGGGTTGATGTGTTGTGAGCAGTCCTGTCTTTCCCAGAGTGGTATGTCTGGGTGAACGCTGAGGGGAAGAAGCAGACCACCACCCTGTGGCCTCTCCTGCTTGGGGAACCAGTTGCTCCCCTGGTTGGTTCAACTGGAAGTGCACACGAAGGGGCACAGCCCAGTGGGGAGGGTGACCAGCTAGGCGACTGAAGACACGTACCACCTCTTCTTCAGCCTCCCTTAAGAGAACTCACACTACTGACCCAGAAAGATGTTTAAACTGTGTGTTGTTATTTTTAAGTGAACAATCATATCAGCATCTCAGAGCTAAACAAGAGAGTATAGTTATCAGTTGTGGCCTAATTCCTTCTGTGTGCTTCAAAAAGAGTTCAGGAGTGGTGGAAGGAGCACTGAGTTTAGGCTCTTAGAGGGCGTGAAACATTCATGCTTTCACAGCCCCACAGGTTCACTTTGGTCTTCTGTGGCCTATTTTCCTTGGTCCCCTCTGAATATTTCTCATCCTCATCTTTGGTATGAAAATCTCCCTCTGAAAATCTCCTTCCTCAGAAAACTTGAAGTATTCCTATTTCTTGAAGGAATCTGAGAACAATTTCCATTCCCTGATTCTGCAGACTCAGGTTCCCTTAAGCACAGACTTTGCTGAGTCTGCAGAAGTTGCCTCTGTGACAATTACAGAAAAGAACTTCCCATCACAAAGAAGAAATTTTGCATGCTACCACGAAATCTGAACAACTACACTCTACAGCTCACTTATGCGGTGGAGGAATCATGCGCTCAGGGGGTTACTTGGGATAATTTAGTGTATATTTATGTGAAAGGTCTCATATATGAAAACCCTTTTCTTATCTTTTTAAAAAACTTTATTGGAGCATAGTTGCCTAATAGTGTTGTGTTAGTTTCACATGTACAGTGTAGTCATTCAGTTAAGCATATGAATATATTCATTCTTTTTCAGATTCTTTTCCTATGTAGGGTATGACAGAATATTGAGTAGAGGTCCCCGTTCTCTACAGTAGGACTTGGTTGATTATCTGTTTTATATATTGTAATGTGTATATGTTAAGCCCAAGCTCCTAATGTATCTTCCTCCAACTCAATCAAATGAGCAGATGACATTTCTTTGAAGAAACATTTCTTTAAAGAAAACCTTTTTAAAATCCACCATCAGAGCATATGCATTGGACCTTTAAGGATCAGGAAAAGCTTCTA
Source organism: Bubalus bubalis (assembly GCF_019923935.1). Taxonomy (NCBI): domain Eukaryota; kingdom Metazoa; phylum Chordata; class Mammalia; order Artiodactyla; family Bovidae; genus Bubalus; species Bubalus bubalis. The sequence continues at coordinate 78,229,500 of NC_059165.1, forward strand.
AAATGTAATTCCTCTCTTTAGCTGGCTGTGCATGTATCCTGCCATACCCATAATATGGTGATGGACATTTCAGGTTTGGGAGAAAAAAGCCACCTCAATGTTCACAAAGACCTTGGGGGCTTGGGTGGGACAGGACTCACTCCCACATACAAGTGTGGTAGTGAACATGTGTGCACATTCTCTACTGGAGTGTGTACATGGCTTCGTGTAGGCTCTATGTTAGTCTTCTCTTTCTACCAGTGTGATTGCCATCAGTCTCCTTTGAAGATAATCTCATCTTTGTAATTCCTACAGTTTTGTAGTTTTTACTACCATGCAATTTAGTATTTAGAAAATGAAAATGCTTTCTATTTTTTGGCTTTTAGTCTACTGATTGAAGGAAAAATAAACCCTCAATATTTTACTCAGAATCATTTTGATTTGTTCTTGAGACTAAGATTAATTCATTACAAAGTAACACAAAATAAGCATTGAATGGCTCTGTTTAAACCATCTGAGATGGAGTGGCACCTAAAACTAGATTCGTTCTTATATTTTTACAGAGAAGAAGGGTTGGTCTAACCAGTTTCAAGCAGATCTTTGTCATATGAAGTTTTAAAAAGCAAAACAAAAAAGTGCCCAACTTCACAGGCAGAGGCTTAAAGCCAAGATTCACTGTGTGTGATCTCTAGACCCAAGCTTGGTGTTCTGTGTCATAACGATCCTTGTAGCTATTTCTCCCAGGGGCATAAAGCACAGAAATTTTTAATAACCTGGAAATATAGTTAATGGTGCTTTAATTAAGTGGAACAAAATAGTGTATGCATTGCATTCATTGATACTAATGTTAATTTAAAATCAGACTGGCTGGGAATTGTTCTGTCCTGTTCTGCCACTATGATGAGGTGAGACAGAACTACTCTCATCACTGAGGAGTTATTTAAGGGGTATGGCCATGGATAGAAATGTTCTATAGAGGGAGACATGTTCTTCTTTCTAAGATGTAAAATAACAGGCTTTTAGGGGCTCTTCCACTTTCCTGAAGTTGGCTGTCAGAATCCATATCTGAAAATAAGTCTTATTCCACGCTAATGGGGTTATAGCAGTTGGAAACTGGGTTTAAAGCTTCTGTGTAAGTTCTTAAGAGCAGCAGAAGGGCAGTCTGCTCAGCTAGAACCAAGGAAAAGAAGAGAGATGTCTCAGGAAGTGGCTGTGGTGTAGACTTTATTGTTATCCCAGTGTTTGAGTCTTGGATATGAGGGGTTTCCCAGGGAAGCAGAAATGATAAAATAAACCCTTATACCTTGGATGAATCACGATGCAAGTATCCAACCCGAGGACTTACTGGACAAACAAGTCCATTAGTGAGAGTTGTATGTGAACAGCTATGAATGGAAGAGTTTGAACTAGAAACAGATAACCTACAACAAGAAATTTTGTGGATTCCAGATCCCAAAGTGCATTGCAGAGAAGCCAACCATGTCTTGTTCAAAAGAGTGTTTGAACACAGGTTGCACAGAAGCAATAGCCTTCCAAAAGCACTGGTCTGCAACTCAATTAAGAGACTTCCAGTTTTTAATATTTTTTGCCACTTTATTTTTTTTTAATTGAAGGATAATTGCTTTACAGAATTTTATGGTTTTGTGTCATACATCAACAAGAATCAGCCATAGGTGCACCCATGTCTCCTCCCTCCTGAATGTCCCTCCCGTCTCCCTCCCCAACCCACCCTTCTAGATTGTCACAGAACTTTGTTTGAGTTCCATGAGTCATACAGCAAATTCCCATTGACTATTATTTTACAGTCCATGCAATTCTCTAGGCCAGAATACTGGAGTGGATAGCCTTTCCCTTCTCCAGGGAATCTTCCCAACCCAGGAATTGAACCCAGGACTCCTGCATTGCAAGTGGATTTTTTTTACCAGTTGAGCCACAAGGGAAGCCCAAACATGTGGTATTGTAAATTTACATGTTACTCTCTCCATACCTCTTATCCTCTCCTTCCTCCCTTCCCCCCATATCCACAGGTCTGTTTTCTATGTCTGTTTCTCCATTACGGCCATGAAAATTAATTCATCAGTACCATGTAGATTCCATATATATGTGTCAGTATATGATATTTATGTTTCTCTTTCTGACTTACTTCACTCTGTATAATAAGTCCTAGGTTCGTCCACCTCATTAGAACTGACTCAAATATGTTCCATTTTATGGCTGAGTAGTAATCCACTGTATATATGTACCACAGCTTCTTTATCCATTCATCTGTTGATGAACATCTAGGTTGCTTTCATGTTCTAGTTATTGCAAATAGTGCTGCAGTGAACACTGGAGTACATGGGTCTTTTTCAATTTTGATTTCCATTTCCTCAGGGTATACGCCTAGGAGTGAGATTATGGTTATATGGTGTTTTATTCCTAGCTTTTTAAGGAATCTCCATACCGTCTTCCATAGTGGCCATATCAATTTACATTCCCCCCAGCAATGCAAAAGTGTTCCCTTTTCTCCACACCCTCTCCAGCATTTATTGTTTATAGACTTTTTGATGATGGCCATTCTCTCCTGGTGTGAGGTGGTATCTCATTGTAGTTTTTTGATTTGCATTTCTCTAATAATGAGTGATGTTGAGCATATTAGCCATCTGTATGTTTTTGGAGAGATGTCTGTTTAGGTCTTTTTCCTACTTTTTCATTGGGTTGTTTGTTTTTCTGGTATTAAATTGAATGAGGTACTTATATATTTTGGAAATTAATTTTCTGTCACTTGTTTCATTTGCTATTATTTTCTACCATTATGAGGGTTGTCTTTTCACCTTGTTTGTAGTTTCCTTTACTGTGCAAAAGCTTTTAAGTATAATTAGGTCCAATTTAGTTTTTTTTTTTTTTTTTTTACTTTATTTCCATTACTCTAGGAGGTGGGTCATAGAAGATTTTGCTTTGGTTTATGTCATTGAGTGTTCTGCCTATGTTTTCCTCTAAGAGTTTTATAGTTTCTTTTCTTACATTTAGGTCTTTAATCCATTTTTAGTTTATCTTTGTGTGTGGTGTTCCAAAGTGTTCTAATTTGAGACTTTCACTCTTTATAATCCTTCTTGTTTTCAACTTAGTAGTAGAGGAAGTATTTGTAAAGGGAACATGTGTTGAGCTTTTCCTTGGACAAGAGATTAGAAGTTTTAAACAGATTACACAATTATTTTTTTAAACCCACATAACTAGAAAGAGTTGGGCTCAATTAGGATTCCATAGCAAGATGGGGTGTTTATTTCAGTAGAATACAAAAGCAAGATTGAAAGAAGAGAATGGAATCCTTATCCACTTTGTTAATGCAAAAGGTTGAGACTCTAGTAATACTAACCAGTCCAGCAGTGTTTTAAAGACAGCAGGTTTGGAAACTTTTGATGACAATGTCCATTCAGAGGGTCAATTTAATCACAGTAAAATCACAATGCCTTCATACTCTCTGGAACATGACTCATTACCTTAAGAGAGAAACTTCCAGATTGTTTTTCTCTTCCTACTTACTTTTGTATGCATGAAATGCCTACACATACATATGACTTGACTAAAGCTGGGATCCTAATACCTGAGTTCTTTAAGTTGAAATATAATTGACATGTAATATTATATTAGTTTCTGGTGTAATAGTAATATGAAATGCTTGGTAAATCCATCAGCTGCATTTAAAGTCCCTTTATTTCCTATATGAACTAATCTCCTTTTCTTCAGATCATAAGCCTTTTGAGGAAGCTACATATTTTCTTTGCTTCAAAGCTGTTAAGGCCCAGATACATCTGCAGCTTTCACACACAACAAATGACCTAGATCATCATTTGAAGTATGTTTGTGAACCTGGTAAGACTTGAGGCCTGACATGCTGAAACACAATCCAATCTAAAACAGGTGAACTGAGCTCTGAAATAGTTATCATGTACCTGCCCTTTCTGAATGTACAAATTGAACTACCCATGTAATATGAAATGATCACCATGATAAGTCTAGTTACCGTCTGTCACCATACAAAGTTATTAAAATTTTGACTATATTCCCAATGATGTACATTATATCCCCATGGCTTATTTTTATAACTAGAGAGTTGTATCTCTTTATTCCCTTCATCTACTTTGCCTGCACACACCCCCATTTCCCTTCCATCTGGCAATCATCCCTTCTTTATATCTGTGAGTCTGATTTTGTTTAGTTTGTTTTGTTTTTAGATTCAAAATGTAAGTGAGATCATATGGGATTTCTCTTTGTCTTCCCCTGTCTTATTTTAGTTAGGTGAATACACTCTAGATCCATCCATGTTATTTCAAATGGCAAGATTTCATTATTTATGGCTGAGTAATATTTCATTGTGTATGTTGTGTGTGTGTGTGTGTGTGTATACACACACACACACACACACACACTCACATATATATATGTGAAGAGTGACAGTGTTATTAGCTCAGTCATTTCTGACTCTCTGTGACCCCATGGACTGTCACCTGCCAGGCTCCTCTGTCCATGGAAATTCTCCAGGCAAGAATGCTGGAGTGGGTAGCCATTCTCTCCTGGGGGGGATCTTCCCAACCCAAGGATCGAACCCGGTCTCCTGAACTGGAGGTAGATTCTTGACCATCATCTGAACCACCAGGAAAGTCCGTGTACATATGTATGTACTTATGTTTGTTGTTCTTCAGTCACTCAGTCATGTCTGACTCTTTGTGACCCCATGGACTGCAGTATGCCAGGCTTTCCTGTTCCTCACCATCTCCCAGACCTTGCTCAAACTCTTGTCTATCAAGTTGGTGATGCCATCCAACCATCTCATCCTATGTTATCCCCTTCTCCTCCGGCTTTCTATTTTTCCCAGTATCAAGGTCTTTTTCAGGGATCCAGCTTTTCCCATCAGGTGGCCAAAGTATTGGAGCTTCAGTTTCAGCATCAGTCCTTCCAGTGAATATTTGGAGTTGATTTCCTTTAGGATGGACTGGTTTGATCTTGCAGAGTCCAAGAGACTCTCAAGAGTCTTATCCAGCACCACAGTTCAAAAGCATTAATTATTTGATGTTCGGCCTTCTTTATGGTCCAACTCTCAAAGCTATGACAAACCTAGACAGTGTATTAAAAAGCAGAGACATTGCCTTAACAACAAAGGTTTATAATGTCAAAGCTATTGTTTTTCCAGTAGTCATGTACATATACAAGTATATATATTTTACACATCTTTATCCATTCATCTATCAATGGATGCTTGTTTCCATATCTTGGCTGTTGTAAACAATGCAGCAGTGAACACAGAGTTGGGTATATCTTTTTGGATTACGTTTTCATTTTTTTCAAGTAAATACCCAGAAATATTATAGAATTGCTGAATTGAGTGGTATTTCTATTTTTAATTTTCTAAGGAGCCTTTATAACAACGTCCATAGTGGCTGTACCGGTTTATATGCCCACCAACAGTGCACAAAGATTTCATTTTCTCCACACTATCCCCAACACTTATTTGCTGTCCTTCTGATAACAGCCATTCTGACAGGTGTGAGGTAATGTCTTATTGTGGTTTTGAATTGCATTTCCCTGATGATTAGTCATTTTATATAGCTTTTTATGTACCTGTTGGTCTGTGTGTTTTCTTTAGAAAAAGTCTATTCAGATTTTCAGTCCATTTTTAATTCTATTGCTTATTTTTGATATTGTTGTATAAGTTCTTCATATGTTTCAGATATTAATCCCATATCAGATATATGATTTGCAAATATTTCCCCCATTCAGCAGGTTGTCTTTTCATTCTTTTGGTGGTTTCTTATGCTTTACAGAAGGTTGATGTGGTCCCATTTGTTTATGTTCCTTTCTTTCTTTCCCTCTAATTTTTGGCCAAAGATACAGGTCTAAAAACTTTCACTAAGACTGATCTCAAAGAGCTTCCTGCCTTGTTCTCTTATAGGAATGTTATAGTTGCAGATCTTACATTTAAGGTTTTAATCTGTTTTGAATTTATTTCTGTATGGATGTTAGGTAGAGCTCCAGATTTATTCTTTTGCATGTATCTGTTTAATTTTCCCAACACCATTTATGAAGAAATTGTCTTTTCTCTCATGTTTATTCTTGCCTGTTTTGTTAAAAAAAATTAATCAACTGTATATGCATGGGTTTATTTCTGGGTTCATTTAGTTCCATTGATCTATGTGTCCGTTTTTCTGCCAGTACCATGTTGTTTTAATTACTATAGTTTTGTAGGATAGGGGAAATCAAGATGTATGATACCTCCAACTTTTTTCTTCTTTTTCAAGATTTCTTTGGCTATTTGAGGTCTTTTGTAGTTTTCATAAAAAAAACATGAGAATCCTTTGATCTATCTAGTTCAGTGGAAAATGCCATTGGTATTTTAAGAGCGATTGTATTGAATCTTTAGATTGATTTGTGTAAGTATGAACATTTCAACAGTATTACTTTTTTTAATCTATGAGCATGGTATGTCTTTCTATTTGTTTGTGCTCTCATCAATTTCTTTCATGAGTGTATCACAGTTTTCAGAGTACATCTCTTTCACTTCCTCAGATAAATTTATTCCTATGTATCTATTTTTACTGATGCAATTTCTAACAATTTTGTTTTCTTAATTTATCTGATAGCTCATTATTAGTGTTAAAAAAACCCAAAATTTTGTTACTAATATATATCATTCTGTTTTCTACACATCTACTGAATTCATTTATTAGTTCTAACAGTGTTTTGGTGAAGTCTTTAGGGTTTTTATGTTATAACATCATTTCATATGCAAACAGTGACAGTTTTGTCTTTCATTCCAATTTTGATGCCTTACCCACCATTTTTATGGCCTAATTTTTCTGGCTAAGACTTCCAGTATTATGTTGAATAAGAGTGAGGAGAACAAAAGCTTTTAATTTTTCACCATTGAGTATGATGTTAGCCATATATGGCCTCTATTACATTGAGGTATGTGCCTTTTATATCTACCTTGTTGATAGATCGTATTGTAAATGAAAGTTGGATTTTACCCAATGCTTTTTCTGAATGTATTGAGATGATTGTATTATGTTTAGCTTTTACTTTGTTAGTGGGATGTGTCACATTGACTTGTGGATTGTGAACTATCCTCACATCATAGGAATAATTCTCACCTAATCAAGATATACAATTCTTTCAATGAATCATTGTGCTCAGTTTGCTAATATTTTGTTGAGGACTTTTGCATCTATGTTTATCAGGAATATCAGCTTGAAATTTTCTTTTCTCTTCGTATCTCTGACTATTTTGATATCAGGATAATCCTGACCTTATAAGTGAATTTGGCAATGTTCCCACCTCTTCTATTTTATGAAAGAGTTTGAGAAAGATTGGTATTCTTATTTAAATGTTTGGTAGATATCACCGGTTTGGTGGTTTGTTGGGAGGTTTTTGATTATTTATTCAATTGTCTTAGTAGTAATCAGCCTGTTGAGGTTTTCTATTTCTTCATGAATCAGTCTGAGCAGGTTATCAGTTTCTAGGAATTTATCCATTTCTTCTAGGATGTTCAGTCTGTTGCTACATAATTGTTCATGTGCTTAGTCACTCAGTTGTGATCAACTCTGCAACCCTCATGGACTGTAGCCTGCCAGCCTCCTCTGTCCATGAGGATTCTCCAGGCAAGAATACTGGAGTGGATTGTCACGCCCTCCTCCAGGGGATCTTCCTGATCCAGGAATCGAACTGGGGTCTCCTGCATTGCAGGCAGATTCTTTACCAGCTGAGCTACAAGGGAAGCCCACACAATTATTCATAGTTGTCTCTTATTATCCTTTATATTTCTGTGGTATCAGTTGTAACTTATCTTTCATTCTCATATATTTTATCCGGGTTCTTTCTTTTTTATTATTAATTAATTTATTTTAATTGGAGGCTAATTACTGTACAATATTATTGTGGGTTTTGCCATTCATTGACATGAATCAATCATGGGTGTGCATGTGTCCCCTCATCCTGGACCCCCTCCCACCTCAATCCCCATCCCACCCCTCTGGGTTATCCCAGTGCACTGGCTTTAAAAATGCCCCATTTCATGCATCAAACTTGGACTGGTCATATATTTCACATATGGTAACATACATCTTTCAATGCTATTCTCTCAAATAATCCAACCCTTGCCTTCTCCCACAGAGCCCAAAAGTCAGTTTTTTATATCTGTGTCTCTTTTGCTATCTTGCATATAGAGTTGCTGTTACCATCTTTCTAAATTCCATATATATGCATTAATACACTGTATTGGTGTTTTTCTTTCTGACTTACTTAACTTTGTATAATAGGCTCCAGTTTCATTCCCCTCGTTAGAACTGACTCAAATGCATTCTTGTTAATAGCTGAGTAATATTCCATTGTGTATATGTACTACAACTTTCTTATCCATTCATCTGCCGATGGACATGTAAGTTGCTTCCATGTCCTAGCTGTTGTAAACAGTGCTTTAATGAACACTGGGGTATATGAGTCTCTTTCAATTCTGGTTTCCTTGGTGTCTGTGCCCAGCAGTGGGATTGCTGGGTCGTATGGCAGTTCTATTTCCAGTTTTTTTAAGGAATCTCCACACTGTTCTCCATAGTGGCTGTACTAGTTTGCATTCCCAACAACAGTGTTAGAGGGTTCCCTTGCCTCTACACCCTCTCCAGCATTTATTGTTTGTAGACTTTTTAATAGTAGCCATTGTGACTCGCCTGTGTGAGGGTTTCCTACCATGTGGAAACTTCTCCTCCGTGACTCCCTCCCCAGGGTGGGTTTCCATCCCTAACTCTTTTGTCTCTCATTTTGTCTTATATTTTGTCCCACCTCCTTTCAAAGAGAATGGGCTGCCTTACTGGATGCCTCCACCAGTGTTCAGAAGTTTTGTAGAAGTTGCTCAGCGTTCGAATGATCTTTTGATGAATTTGTGGGAGGAAAAGTGGTCTTCTATCCTATTCCTCCACCATCTTGGGACCATCCCTCCTTTCTTCTTTTCTTGATGAATCTAGCTAAAGATTTATCTCTTAGTTTCATTGATTTTTTTTGTCTCTATTTCACTTATTTTTTCTCTGATCTTTATTTTCCCTTCCTTCTGCTAATTTTGAACTTCTTTTTTTAGTTTAGTGAGGTGTAAATTTGAAATGTATATCTGAGATTTTTCTTGCTTTTTGAGATAGGCCTGTGAACGTCCATCTTTGAATTGCTTTTGCTGTGTTTAATATATTTTAGAATGTTGTGTTTCCATTTTTCAGTATGTTAAGGTGTATTTCTTTGATTTCCTCTTTGATCTCTTCATTGACCATTGATTCTTTAGTAGCATGTTGTTTAGTCTCATGTGTTTGCTTTTTTTTTTTCCAAAATTTTTTGTAATTTCTGGTTTCATACTGTTATAATTGGAAGTGATTCCAGTCTCATTAAATTTATTGAGATGTGTTTTGTACACATCTATACTACTTGATTGTTTCTTGACATGCCTCTGTGGTTGAGAGTGTGCCAAAACCTGTCAGTGTTCCAAGGAGGGAATCTCATTTAGCACATAATTTCAGGCTAATTGAAAGCTAGATCTTCAGATGGCAGGTTTTAATGTATTTTAAATATATGGTGTCCTATGGGGCTACAATGTTAATCCCTTCTGTCCTCCAGACCAGGAGATCTGGAGGTGTCCTGGGTGACATTTGCCAAAGCTCAGGTTTTTGATGAATGTATAATCTTCTTTTGAGGGGAGTTTTGTCAAGCTGTGGTAGGCTAAGTGGGTTCTCACAGAGGATGTCTGCCCAGGAATACCTCTTTAGCCTCTAGATGTGCGAGAAGTCTGAAGTCTGACACTCCTGATGAAACTCCAGACCAAATAAATAAGCCTTTATCACTGGAAGATTGGGGTTGTGTTTCAGTCTGCTGTCTGTGCAGTGTGCTGGGAGTAGTGGCTCATGAATAATTCTTTCTGATTGTTAAAGTGCCACAGAGCTCAGAAACACCAGCACTCTTGAGCACCAGTGCCTAGTGATCATGTGATACCCTTTTGTGGACTGAGCATGCCTGCTGGCTTTAGCTAGGCAGCCTGGGCCTTATGGGAAGGGCTTGCCTTCTTGTTTCAGAAAGACAAAAGGAATATGATTTGTGCCTGTGGGCTCCAGACGTGCAAGAGGAGCATGCCTTGTCCTTGTATGCGAATCAGCTTAAGGCTAGGAGTGGGAGAATGCTAAGACTGCCTGCAGCCACCAATCCTTGTCAGGGGGCAGGGGAATGTCAACTCTGCTTGAGGCTGGGGATGACAGAGGATGAGATGGCTGGATGTTATCACCGACTCGATGGACATAAGTTTGGGTGAACTCCGGGAGTTGGTGATCGACAGATAGTCGATCAGAATAATGCTGTGACTTCTAATGATTCCCAGCCCCAGTCAGTGAGCAGGGTACTGTCACAGCTGTTCATACTTGCAAACAGTAGCTAGGGAACAAGAGAATGCTATGACTATTTGTGCCCACTGACCCCAGCCAGGGAGCAGGGGAGGGCTGCAACTACCAGAGCTTTCTGGCATCAGCAGGGTGGCCACATAGTGCTGCAATCACTTGTCCCTGAGTTTGAGCTCACCCTCCTTTGCTAGCAGCTTAGAGGGGAATGGTGATGGTGGTGTCTGACAATCCCTCAGTCTATGAGGAGCATGGATGAGCATTTTCACTAGTGCTTTCCTCTCTAGCCAATGCTTTTAGGTTTGCAAATGACCTCCTTTCCTACATAGTCTTGGCACGTTTCATATTGCTGTGATTTTCTTGGTCTTGGCATGAGTGAGACTATATTCACCCCTTGAAGGAGTCTCAGTTTCCTACAGCACTTTGGAACTGTTGGACATCAGTCTTATTGGTTTTCTAAATTTGACATTTTGAGAGTTTGTCTCTTGAGTATAGATCCTAGGGGCCAGGATTCATGATGTGGGTCCCCAACCCCTCTTTCTTCTGGGAAAAGCACTCATTTGATGAGACTCCTTCCTACTGAGAGACACAGTGCGGGGGCTGGGAGTTTTTGGTGAGAGTAGTTTCTGTTCCTCCTAGCCCTCTTGATATATTTTTTAATTCTTTGTTGTATTCACCTAGTTTTCAGGTTTTTTTCAGAGGGAACTGATCCATATGTAGTTGTATGTTTGATGTGCCCAAGGGAGGAGGTAAATTCAGGCTCTTCCTATGCCACCATATTAAACTACCCCAGTCTGTGAGTTCTTTAGTTTGGTAGGCTCAGGGAAGTAAAGGTACATTGTGAGATACTATTGAGTCATTTGTACCCTACAGTTCTATGTCTGTGAACTTGGGTATACCTCCCGAAAATTCTTTATAGCTTGGACAGAAGCATATATCTTCTTAAGGAACTCCAGTGGACCGATTTGATTTAAGCATCACTATTAGTGTGTGGAAGACCCAAAAGACTTACAGTAGCTCTGTCTCTGGAGAGGGGTATATTGGAAGGGAAGAGTCTATGAGGGTTAACTATCCTGGGCAAACCCTGTGGAAGCCCAGTTCTCTCGACTATCCAGAGTTACAGTTTAAATATAGGTTGGGCAGAGATCTGTGGCAGACTAGATTTGATTTTGTGTCTCCACAGTTGCTCATAGGGGGCTAGAATGTCTTAGGGATTCCAGCACACAGTTTCATGACTATGAGAGAGTGTAATGAGAATGGGTACCCACTGCTGAGAATTATATAGTTAATAAGTATATGACCCTCATCATATGACTGATGCACAAACACCAGGCTCCTCTCATGACTCAAAATAGGTAAGATCACAAAGTGTGGTAGATAGACTCTCTATTTAAAATGAATCAGTTTATCATTTTTACTTTGGCAGATGATACTTTTCTGAAAATATTTGAGTAGCCCAGGTAGTTTGATTTGCACATTTAGAAAAGATAGGTACACAATATCCATTCCAGAGTTCAGTTCACCTGCTTTAGATTAGATTGTATTTCAGCATGCAGGTCTCATGTCTTACTAGCTTTAAAAACATACTTTAAATGTTGATCTAAGTGATTTGTTGTGTGTGAAGCTGCAGATATATCTGGGCCTTAACAGCTTTGAAGCAAAGAAATTATGTACCTTCCCCAAAAGGCTTATGATCTGAAGAAAATGATTGAGATTAGTTCACACAGGAAATAAAAGAGGAAGGAGTGTAAATGTCTGTGGCTAATGGATTTACTGAGCAGTAGATTTAGAGGAAAAATTGATCATTGAATGTCAGTCAGGAAAGAAGTATGCACACTTGGAAATCTGTATGCACAGTTGTAATATGGAGTTCAATGGAAATGAAAAATAAGGGCTTCTATTCTTATTTTATCTTAGGTCACAAAATAGGACAAAGCACCGTATATAAAGAAAATCTGATAGCTGAGACTGGTAGGATTATAGAGGTCTACATCTACATAGTGTAGGCAACAGTCCTAAAATAATAACAGAAAGGGTAACCTCTGTAATACATTGAAAGAGTTCTAATTAAAACCACAATTACATTATTTGAAAGCACAGGATAATACACTAACTTGTTGTTCAGTCACTAAGTTGTGTCCAACTCTTGTCAAGCCCACAGACTGAAGCATACCAGGCTCCTCTGTCTTCTACTATCTCCTGGAGTTTGCTCAGATTCAAGTCCATTGAGCTGGTGGTACTAGCTAACCATCTCATCTTCTGCCACCCCCTTCTTTTGCCTTCAGTCTTTCCCAGTGTCAGGGCCTTTTCCAATGAGTAGGCTCTTTGCATTCGGTGGCCAAAGTATTGGAATTTCAGGTTCAGCAGTAGTCCTTCCAATGAATATTCAGGGTTGATAAGATTCTTTAGGATTGACTGGTTTGATTTCCTTCCAGTCTAAGGGACTCTCAAGAGTCTTCTCCAGAACCACAGTTTGAAAGGGCTCAGCCTTCTTTTTGGTCCAACTCTCACATGCATACATGTCTACTGGAGAAACCATAGCTTTGACCATACAGACCTTTGCTGGCAAAATGATGTCTATGCTTTTTAATGCACTATCTAGGTCTGTCATAACTATTCTTCCAAGGAGCAAGTGTCTTTTAATTTCACGGCTGCAGTCACTGCATTAACTTGGGAGCCCAAGAAAATTAAATCTCCACTGTTTCTACTTTTTCCCTTGCTGTTTTCCATGAAGTGATGGGACCAGATGCCATGATCTCAGTTTTTTGAATGTTGAATTTCAAGCCAGCTTTGTCACTTTACTCTTCACCTTCATCAAGAGGTTCTTTAGTTCCTCTTCACTTTCTGCCATTAGAGTGGTATCATCTATATATCTGAAGTTGTTGATATTTCTTCTGGCAATCTTGATTCAGCTTATGATTCATGGGGCCTAGCATTGCACATGATGTACTCTGCATATAAAAGTTAAATAAGCAGGATGGGAATATACAGCCTTCTTATACTCCTTTCCCAATTTTGAACCAGCCTGTTGTTTCATGTCTGGTTCAAAGAGTTGCTTCTTGACCTGCACACAGGTTTTTCAAGAGGCAGGTAAGGTGGTCTGGTATTCCCATCTCTTTAAGAATTTTCCACAGTTTGTTTTGATTCACACAGTCAAAGGCTTTAGTGTAGTCAGTGAAGCAGAAGTAGATGATTTTCTGGAACTCCTTTGGTTTTTCATGGTACAACGAATGTTGGCAATTTGATCTCTGGTTCTTCTGCCTCTTTGAAACCCAGCTTGCACATCTGGAATTTCTCAGTTCATGTAGTGCTGAAGCCAAGCATAAAGGATGTTGAGCATAACTTTGCTAGCATGTGAAATGAGCACAATTGTATAGTAGTTTGAACATTTGGGGGCTTCCATGGTGGCTCAGCAGTAAAGAATTTGCCTTCAGTGCAGGAGCCACAGAAGACGTGGATTCAATTCCTATTTCAGGAGTATCCCATGGAGAAGAGCATGGGAGCCCACTCCAGTATTATTGCCTGGAGAATTCCTTGACAGATGAGTCTTGCAGGCTACAGTCCATGGGGTCACAAAGAGTTGGACACGACTGAAATGACTGAACATATTTTTGGCATTGCCCTTCTTTGCGTTTGGAATGAAAGCACATTTTCCAGTCCTGTGGTCACTGTTGGCTTTTTCAAATTTGCTGACATATTGAGTGCAGCACCTTAACAGCATTATCTTTTAGGATTTGAAATAGCTCAGCTGGAATTTCACCACCTCCACTAGCTTTGTTCATAGTAATGCTTCCTAAGGCTCGCTACTTCACACTCCAGGCTGTCCGGCTATAGGTGAGTGATCACACATTGTGATTATCTGGTTCATTAAGACCTTTCTTGTATAGTTCTTCTGTGTAGTCTAATACACAGAATTTACTTTTGCACTAATATTTTTATCATGGAACCAGTACAGTTATTACTTCTAAAATTAGAAAGGGTTAAAAAAGAAAATATAAATGAATCCGCCATAGGTATTCATTTTGATATTTGGCAAAACTAATACAATTATGTAAAGTTTAAAAATAAAATTAAAAAAAAAAGAAAATCTATTACTTCTGTATTTTTTATTTAATTCATGTATTTTTTTTCCTATGTGACTGTGGAAAGCAAGTTTAGAATATTTAATATTTTTATACTTCTCTTAATTGCTAACAGTTAAAATATATTGCACTTAGCCTATTTCCTTAAAGTGCTGTGCAAAGTCCAATTATAGTCTGTTTTATAAATTGTCCAGATTTGTAGCAGTTAACACCATCTAAAAGATCTGAAAGGCTCTGTATATTTTGTTAAATAGATAATGCTCCATGTACTTGCAATCTGCTTACTTTGCTTTGAACTGAAGTTTTCTTTACATGTGGAAAATTCTTTATCATGCATTGATCTGAGGAGGCCCAATCAGTTTCTCTGTCAGAATCCTTTATATCATTTTTAATAAGGACACCTTTAACTGAATGTTCAAAGTGCCTTTTTTTAATCATGTACTTTCTTTGCATTGATGACCCCATATAATAATTCAAGAAGTGAATTTATTTCACTGCCAACTGAAGCATTTTTTTTTTTAAGAATTCTTTTCAAAAGTCAAATTTTGAGAAAGCTTGCTAAGCATGTGGCAGTAAAACTTTAAGGGATAATGATGTATATCACATCAGTTGATACGTTCTACATCTAGTATTCTTACATTTCCTCTTTATTTCTTCTGGACTGGAACTCAGTACAGACCATAATTCTCAGTCTTAAACCTTTCGTTCTTATTTCCTCTTACAATGGACCTGTTAATCAAAATATAAGCATATGGATGTGAGTCAATGAGTTAATAAAAGAGAGTCACTCTTTTTAGAAAGTGGTAAACATAAATATTAAAAATAAACCAATTTAAAGCTTCATAGTTATGATCGTTTCCTTCACTTTTAACATTTGTACTTTCTTCCTTTTTGCATAATGCTAAAATTTTCATGAGGATTTTGGGAAAAACTTCATCAGTGTCTAGATAACAATTTATTCATACCATATCTTCTGATATGATGCACTCTCATTTCATGGTAGTGATTTCATTTTATTAGTTTATGAAGGATACTTGGTATTTTACCCATAAGTTTTGGTCAAAGTGATCTTTTTCATTAAATATTTAAAAATTTTGTTCTAAAGTGATGAAATTTGAACTTTTTAAAAAAATTCATTCACTTAATCACACTGATATATCTACTAGGCATGAGTATGTGAGCCAGAATCTGCTAAGATA
This sequence comes from Bubalus bubalis, assembly GCF_019923935.1. Classification (NCBI taxonomy): domain Eukaryota; kingdom Metazoa; phylum Chordata; class Mammalia; order Artiodactyla; family Bovidae; genus Bubalus; species Bubalus bubalis. The sequence continues at coordinate 78,245,151 of NC_059165.1, forward strand.
TGGGAGGAATATAGAAATAACTAAATTGGTGTCTCAAAGAGTACACAGTGTGATGAGTGGCAATAGCACTTGCAATTACTTTATAGTAGTCTCAAAGCTGTAGCAGAATTAGCCAGTATGTTTTGTAGAATAGGGAAAGGAAAACACTACTTTTTAATGGGGCAGCTGGGGAATAATCTAAGACACAACAGAATTTTATGGGTAAAGAAGGAATTTGGTATATTCTAGAGGAAAAGGGCAACATGAACAATGCAAAGAAACAATTATTTTGTAGATAGTAACTAGATTGACTTAGGCAGCTTCATCTCCCAAACGAAATACTTAGAGTGATTCTCATATTGAGTTGAAGAGAAATGACAGAAGGTGTAACTAGAGAGATGAATACGTGTATATTTAAAGCTAATCTGATGCCTATCACTCTTGGGTTCTTCCCATATTTTAACCATCTTATTCTTCACTATGATGCCTCTGTGTTATGCGCTGTAGTATACAATTTGTATAGATAAGGGAATTAATTTAAGACATTAAATTTAGCCCGAGTTACTGATGAATGCCACTTCTTAGCCCACACAGTTTCTTCTGTACCAATAAAGGGCATTGGTTTCCAGATGAAGTATTTTGTCTTTGTATTAAAGTAAGTGGAAAGCAAGTACTAGCATGATTAGATCTGAGACTGAGAAAGCTTATCCCAGCAGACAGCCCAGTAGACATTGGCAGAGAAGCAGGGATTAATAGATAAAAAGTCATTCTAACAGACAAGGCAGAAGATAATAATTGTTCCAAACAGGGCAGAGCATGTGGTTCTCTTTACGGAGAGTGAGATGGAGAGAGATTATGAGACAGTGAAGAGGGATGTGAAGAAGGTGAAGTGAAGAAGGATAACCTTCCATGTAGTGAGCTGATTTATGTGCCAGATTTTGCTTTCCCTTTCGTATATTGTGTCAGTTGACTTCTCATGGTAATCCTATTTCTTCATCTGCCCAATCAACAAATGATTATGCTATTTTATAAGAAGTAGGAGATATGATAGTGAATGAAAACATAGATCTGCTGTCAAGGAGTTTATAGTTTACTTCTGTAGATTTCATTTACAAACGTGTAAAAATCACATCAGAGACTTTATCTCCTCTAAATTCACACAGTGATCAGCCGTATATTGCTACCTCCCATTCTTCTGACTTTGTTTATCATATCTGTACCAAGGAAGTCCAGTATCTCCACTTATTTCTTGAAGGTCTTTGTTTTGTATTGCTCCAAGGAGTCAAACCAGCAAATGATTAGAACTTGCTCTAGGTGTTGTCAGAACACTGCATAGCAATTTATGAGTAGGTGGGGTACCCAGGTGGCACCAGTGATAAAGAACACACCTGTCATTGCAGAATATACAAGAGACATGGGTTCAATCCCTGGGTTGGAAAGATGGAGGAGGGCATGGCAACCCACTCCAGTATTCTTTCCTGGAGAATCGCATGGGCAGGGGAGCCTGGCAGGCCATAGTCCCATAGAGTTGCAAAGTCAGACATAACTGAAGCAACTTAGCATGGACACATGCATGAACTCATGATAAAAAATTCTTCTTCATTGAATCTTATATTCTATTTCATCTTCCAGTCTGCCTCTCTAGATCCACTTACGTATGTGTATACTTGCTTCCTGATAGTACAACTTAGCCAAGTATGGACACTTTTTGGCATGCCAGCTGTTTCTTACTGGAAAAGAGACTTGCATTACCACTTCAGCAGTGCTAATGCATGACAATATTGCCTGACTGTAATGAGATCAACTGGGGAAGATCTAGAAGAGACCATGTATTTTTGTAAGAGGCACCTGCCTCCTCTGAAGTCATTGTACAGTTTCCAGTCAAGAATTTGTTGATCACTGGATGAAGTGAAGCTATTCCTACAAATGCAAAAGACTCAGATAAAAATCTGGAGGGTCAAGATTCTCAGGTTCATCTAACAAATATTCCTAACTTAGACTTCTTAGTTCTACTCTTTCTCTGTTAAGAGTCTGAATTTGAAAAATGACTGTGCATTCAGTCTCCTTTGCAATTCTGTCCTGGTTATGATGGTATCTTGGGCTGGTTTTCAGCACAGTCTGCCCTTCAAGAGATGAGAATCTCCTCAGAAGATAGAGGAGAGGCCCTCTGGCTATCGGATTGTAGCTTCAGTTGGAAAATGGCTGCCCTGATCCTTTTTTGTCCTCAAGATTTCTAATTCTATTAATAGAAATCAGTCTACTTCACAATTTGTGAAACTGGTAAAAATCTTAGTGATTATGAAGCCAGTACCTCTAAGTGGTTAGTGATAGTCACTCAGTCATGTCTGACTCTTTGTGACCCTGTGAACTGTAGCCTGCCATGCTCCTCCAACCATGGAATTCTCCAGGCAGGAATACTGGAGTGGGTTGCCATTTCCTTCTCCAATAAGGGGTTATTATGACCACAAATAGCACCAGCAGTGGGGTCTGTTGTCAACTTGTGAGTAAATAGGCCCAAGGCTTGTCTTAGGTTGGTCCATTAGTTACTAAATCCTCATCTCTAAATCTGGAGAAGGAAATGGCAACCCACTCCAGTACTCTTGCCTGGAAAATCCTATGGACAGAGGAGCCTCGTAGGCTACAGTCACAAAGAGTCACAAAGAGTCGGACACGATTGACTGACTTCACTTCATCTCTAAATCAAGTGTGTGTAAAAGAGGAGACAGAGTGGATGTGTGATTTCAACATCCTGTGGTTGTTATTTGATCCTGAACTTTTACACTGTGGTGGACTTGAAAGCCTCATGATGCTTTGGAGAAAGGTAAACCTCCAAATTCACAAGGTCCAGACTGTGTGCATCCTGTACGTCCATGAAGGATATCATCTGATCCGTCAGGAGAAACAGTGAATTCTTCATAGAGACCAAACCAAATCATGAGTACACTCTACTAGGCCTGTATCATCTTTCCTGTGCCATAGATTGTCTGTTGGAATGCTAGTGGTTTTGTGTTTCCACACTAGTGACTTCATCTCTAATAACATCACCAACTCAATGGACATGAGTTTGGGTAAACTCTGGGAGTTGGTGATGGACAGGGAGGCCTGGCGTGCTGCAGTCCATGGGGTTGCAAAGAGTCAGACACAACTGAGCAACTGAACTGAACTGAACCCATGATGGGAATCAGAATACACAGTGGAGATAGTATATTTGTGCCCCATCAGCACCAAAACCAACCTCAAGCTCTGAAAAGAGGAATGTCTGGAAGGCAATCATGATAACTTTAAAGAGCTTTAAAAAACTTGACACATATGTCGCTTTACCTCCAAGGAAAGGCTTGAAAGCTCTGAAACATATGCCAAGAATTAGGGTGTTTTTTTCACCTAGAAATCCAAAATCACCTAGAAATTCCAAAAGGAGGGTTGCTGAGTTCAGTCAGTTTGGGGAGAAATTACACAGCAATAGTATTAGCTATTTCTGAACCTATTTTGCTTTCATTTGTTTTCTGTATTACTAAATTATTGACTTTGTGATCTTTCACTTTCTTTCTCTGGTCCTTCGAAGTCTGACCTTGCCCAGGAGTTGAAGCTTGATTCTTACATCTCCACTCTTTGCTTATCACATTGGTCCTGACATTCCAGCTCTTATCAGGTGATAACTGCTTCCTTACTTCAGACCTTGATTGCAAAACCCAAGGTCGGTCATTCACTGACAGTGTCTGGCTCAGTCATCCAGCTTCAGCAGCACAGAAGGGAATTGGGAAAATAACATCAAATACTTAGAAGAAGTACAGTTAGAGACTGAAAAGCATTGTCCTGTTATTTCAATTTGCAAAAGGTGATTTGCTTTGAGAAGGCCAAAATAAAAACGGTTTGGATGTGCAGCAGATAGATGCAAGTGACAACCAAACTATTGCTTCACTTGGAGTTAAAGCTTTCTTTAGAAAAGACACGCTCCAGCCATGCCAGTCATGGAACAGTTAAGAGTATGCTGCCTGCCTTCCTAATGCACAGTTTATTATCAGTACCCCCTGGCAACAACATTACTCTCCAAAATATTCCAGAAGTATTTCAGAGTGTAACATTCTATAAGGCCTTTGACTGAACCTATGAGTTTTTATGCTCAGAGAGAATGAATCCAAAGAAAGTTCTGGTTCAAGGCCTTTGTTCAAGATGCTGATAATCTTTGTAGTTACTAGAGATCTGTGACTTAAAGAGAAACAGGACAGTGATGAATCTTTTCTATAGGACTTTGCCAATTTGCTCTGGGTAGGGGGCACTGAATATTTGGTTGGCCACCTACTGCAAAAGCCTGGATTTCCCACGGATACCATGATTTTCTGAAACACAGAGACAGTGTTAGTGAGTGTTAATGAATGTTTCAACATATAAATAGGTGATTTTATAGTGACAAGTCACGAGTGCCAGCAATTTCAATAACCTTCTGGGATGGGTAAGAGAGGAAGGATCCTTTGGATCCTAAAGAGGTAAGTTCAATGATTAATTACATAATTTAACAGGAAGTTTTTTCTACGGGTGAGGATATTTCTGTGTTTACTCTCTTGGGACTCAGTTTTAGCCAGGTGAAGCCCTCAGTTGTTAGATATATCCACATGTATTTCCTCTAGCAGTAATTGTTCTTTTCTTCCCATTCCAGTGGATTGTGAAAAGTACTTTCTGTCCAGACATACTTCTAGAAATTCTGCTGCAGAAGGTAAAGAAAAAGTATGTCCTACTGATGCTGAAAACTTGATCTCTGTGTTTTGGTACCAAATCAAATCTCAGAGACAGAGGTTTTGGTGAAGTAGAAAAGAATACTTTTATTGCTTTATTAGGCAAAGGGTGATACAGCAGGTGCCTACCCTGAAAAACTATGTCCCAGCCTGGGAGGATTTGATGAGGAGTTCTATAGTTTTGAGCACCAGGGTCCTCCCTGCTGGCTCAGAGGTTAAAGCGTCTGCCTGCAATGCAGTAGACCTGGGTTCGATCCCTGGGTCAAGAAGATCCCCTGGAGAAGGAAATGGCAACCCACTCCAATATTCTTGCCTAGAGAATCCCATGGACAGAGGAGCCTGGTGGATGGCTACAGTCCACGGGGTCTCAAAGAGTCGGACACGACTGAGTGATTTTGCTTTCACTTTCACTTTATAGCAATGGTTCAAAGGTGGGGTTGCTGGATAAGATTAGAATGTGTGCAGAGCCTGTACTCCTATTATCTGTCCACAGGTATTCTCCAGATAAAGCCTCTTTGGTTCTCAAGGATGAAAAACCATGACCACCTCTCTGGAATGAGAATTGCCTCATCTTCTATTTATTGGGGGCGGGGGCTTCCCTGCTGGCTCAGATGGTAAAGAATTCACCTGCCAATGCAGGAGACATAAGAGATATGGGTTCAGTCCCTGGGTTGGGAAGATCCCTTGGAGAAGGGAATGGCTATTCATTCCAGTATTCTTTGTCTGGAGAATCCCATGGACATAGGAGCCTGGTGAGCTCCAGGCCATGGGGTCACAAAGTGCTGGACTCAACTGAGCTGCTAACACTTTAGTTGCATAAAGAACTCAAAAGATACTGTTATGTGTGTCCCTTGAGGCAGAAGCAGGATCCTGTGCCAAGGCTGCACTATTGTTTCTTGATTTCTCCCTTGTCTCTGCATCCCCTTCCTTCCTCGATAAGCATCTGTTTGAACATGCCCTTTGGAACTCTGGAAGGTCATGGAGGCTGACAGAAAGGCTCACATACTCAGGAGCCTGAGTATCTTCTTCGTTTCACTATCTCTGCCATTTAATAATTCCTAGAGAAGTTATTTAGAGTTCCAGGACTTTAGTTTCTTGACTTGTAAAATGGAGACTAGGATTTCCCTTAAGATAGTGTTATTAGGAGAATCACATAAATAGCACATGAACAACACCTGATATACAGAACACAGTTTAGCCTAAACACATTTCAATTCCTATATTCTGAGTAAAAAAATCACAATTGTATTACTTTTGGTAAGATTTCTTTTTCTTTCTGAAGATTTTATTTACCCCTAATTTCAATATTTACTTCAAAGTAGGTTGATCTTTCGGAGAAGGCAATGGCACCCCACTCCAGTACTCTTGCCTGGAAAATCCCATGGATGGAGAAGCCTGGTAGGCTGCAGTCCATGGGGTCGCTAAGAGTCGGACACGACTGAGTGACTTCACTTTCACTTTTCCCTTTCATGCGTTGGAGAAGGAAATGGCAACCCACTCCAGTGTTCTTGCCTGGAGAATCCCAGGGACGCGGGAGCCTTGTGAGCTGCTGTCTATGGGGTTGCACAGAGTCGGACACGACTGAAGCAACTTTGCAGCAGCAGCAGCAGCAGGAGGTTGATCTTTGGTCTTTCTTTAAATATGCCACCATTGGTCATTTAAACCTGTATTGAAAATAAATATACTTCTCTTTGCCAGGCAGAGTTCTATTTAGATATTTTCAGTTGAGCCTACTTTAAAATATTTTAAATCATAATCTGTTTCCATTTTAGTTTCTCAATTGAGTGCCTACTTTTGTTAACAATTTTCTCACTTAGGGATACAGATCAAGAAAATTGTCTAACTTCTTAGTACTTTAAAGTGCTATTTTAAACCTGCCAATTCTATTTGTTTGGCCCACACATTCACTCTCCCTGGTTTATCTATATGGCATAGCTTGGTACTTAAACAGAAGAGCTGGAATGAGAAGTATGCATCAAGTAGGAAAAGCCAGGACCAAAGTGCCTTGGAGCAATACTGAATTCATCCATCAAGTGTATGTTCACAGGGTCTGGTTATTTGCATTTGATATCACTTATGATTGGGTAGTGATAAGTCATGCAAGTTGTTAAATATTTTAACTATCATCTTTCTCAAAAGAGAACTTGAAGCTTCATACAATCTGTGTGGGTTAGAGATAGACACAAGAAAGTCTGGAAACAGAACTGGGGCTGTCATTTGGGGTAGTAGGACAATAGTCCACTATGTAGAATTAAATGAAATGTTGGTATAACTTTCATATCTTATGTTCTTGATTTTAAAGCCAGAAGAAACGTTGGAAAGCTTGTAAAAGATGTATCTTTGACTGGTAGATGTATCTTTGTAAACTATACAGAGGCCACCAAATTATTTCACTTATTATTTCACTTCATCTACCAGTATTAAGTTCTGAGATAGAAGTATTGAAGAAATAATTATTTGATAGAATTTCATATAGAAGGGGACTGAGGGTCACCTAGTAAATCTTATATGCATGTTAATTTATCTTTAATTATTATAAGAAATGAAAAATTGGTGTTTACATGAACACACCTAATTGGAACTCATTTTTAAATGAGACAGATAACACCATCTTTGACCAGTAAAATAATCTGAAAATAGTAATAATTAGTTATTCTGGTCTGAAACAATATATTATTCAGAACATTTGCATATATTTAATTATTACAATTGATTAAAGATGTGTCACCTATGTAATTGGCTAAGAAACATTTGCAGTGTCTCCTTGAGAGCAACATCATTTTCAATATTTTATATTTGAGGATAATGAACCCTGAAAGACTAAATGTTCAGGGTCATATAGCTGCCCAATGACAACTGTTTTTATTCCAACAGCTTTATATTTCCAGTAGTACAGTAGATTTATTTGATGTAAAAGACAGTCCAATTCCTCTAAATAAGAATATTGTAGGGAATGAAGGGAAATGAGGATTTATCAGCTTCTCTAAATGAAAAAAGGGATTATAAATATTAATAAATGAGCTTCAGGGAGGCAAGTTAAAAAAATTATAAAACACACATTGATTATAATACCTTCTATAATAATTTCAGAGATGGATTTGAATGCTGTCTCTTCTACTCATTGCTATACTAGCTTGAGTAACTTCTAAGATTATTTTTTAATGTGCATTTTCCAATTTTTGTGATACTTATTAAGATTAAACATGAGAAATATTTGTGAGTTTCTAAAACACAATGGGTGCATGGTACTTTTAAAATACCTTTTCATTTCCCTGGATACCCAACATTGCTCTGAAATGAATCAAGTGTGGTCTACATTGTATGGATACTCATAGCAATATGACCTGCTTCCTCAAATTTGTCACTAATCCTCTCAAAATGCCTGCTTTAATTTTATCTGGTGCCAAACATAAAAACTATTTTGAGCTCTGTTTTTGGAGTGTATTTATTTTGTTTCTATAAGTAAGCAATACACTAATTATATTTCAACTTTGTTTTAGTTTCTAGAAAGGAGAATTTTAAATTAACTTAGTCTATTAAAATTTTCTTATGATTTCCTTTTCTCTTTCTATAACTTTAGACTCATCATTATTTTATATTTTCCCTAGAGTTATTAATTATGTTAGTAATATTAAAGCAGCCATTGAGGAAATTAAAAAGCTTAGTCACATACAATAATGGAAATTAGTTTTGAACAAGAGTTCCAATCATTACTAGTTAAATGATACTAATTTTTTGAGTTTTGATGAATTTTAAAATTTTTTCATCAGTATTTTCTAGTTTTCTGTGTGCAAGTCTTTTACATCCTTGGTTAAGTTTATTCTTTTTTTTTATGCTGTTGTAAATAGTATTATTTTCTTAGTTTCCTTTTCAAATAGTTTTTTCTTAGTATATAGAAATACAACTAATATTTACATGTTGCTTTTCGGTCCTACAACTTTTAAGAATCTGTTTATTAGATTTTTTGTGACGTATTTAGGGTTTTATATGTAGAAGATCATGTCATGTCTTCTATAGCTAGAGATAATTCTACTTCTTCCTTTGTGATTTAGATGTCTTTTATTTCTTTTTCCTGAATAACTGCTCTAAGATTTCTAGTACTGCATTGTATAGAAGTAACAAAAGTAGGTATCCTTACTTGTTTCTGATCTTAGAGAAAAAGCTTGAAATTTTTTACTGTTGAGTGTGATGTTAGCTGTGGGCTTGTCATATATAGCCTTTGTTATGCTATGTTGAAGTAAATTTCTTTGATAATTAATGTGTTGAGAGTGTGTACCATGAAAGTGTTTTGAATTTTGTAATATACTTTTTCCTGAATCTATTGAGATCATGTGATTTATACTGTATTTTGCAATTTAGAAAACCAAGTTTTGTGGAAGTTAAGTAAGGAGCCCACACTGATATTTCCCCTTGGAGGTAGAGCTGGAACTCATATGCGAGTTTTAGACTATTCAGAGAAAAATAAAGAGAAAATAGCTAGTGGCTGATTTCACTTCAGAAATATTATCTATAACTTTGGATTGTGCTGTGTGCTTAGTTGCTCATTAGTGTCTGACTGTCTGTGACCTCATGGACTGTAGCCAACCAGGCTCCTTGAGGATTCTCCAGGCAAGAATACTGGAGTGGGTTGCTATACCCTTCTCCAGAGGATCTTCCCAACCCAGGGACCAAACCTCGGTCTCCTGCATCGCAGGCAGATTCTTTACTGTCTGAGCCACCAGGGAAGCCCCATAACTTTGGATTAGAATTTAAAATTGTGTAGAGGTTATATTTTCTTCAAATCACATGAACTGCACCCAGTCGATCACTGAAACATTTCAATACCAGTTTTCACAATACAATTCATGGGGTCAGTTATGATGTTTTACCCTATCCATTTATTAAAGATACAATCCCACAAGTGAAATTTCTTTCCAGGACTGGAAAAAAAAATGAATTCTGCCTGTACCTTTGATAATTTGTATTTTTTCCCTTGAAATTGGCTTTCAGTAATAAATTATAAATTGACAACAAACATCTGAAAGAATGTTCAACCTTACCAAGAATAAAATAAATGCAATAGACTTTGAAGAATTAGGTACTGCTTTCATTTTTCAGTTTGGTAAATTAAAAAGACCAACGATGCATGTTGTAAGAAAGCAGGCAAGCAGTCTTTGATCATGGGTGTGTAAATAGAATTAAAGTTTTTGGAGGGCCAAAATTGCTGATAACTTAGACAATTAAAACTTATAAACTTTGGACTCAGCCACTCTACTTCAGGAAATTTTTCTACTTCTCAATTATGCAAATAGATATCAGAAAGGTTATTTATATACAAACTGTGTGATTTGTTTAACTCCCCTATAAATTGGAACTTTTAAGAGGATCTACCTTATTGAATGTTGCATGAGGTAATCAACTGAGCAATTAATTTGCATGTACCAGTCATAATTTAGTTACAGTCTTAAAACATTTTTTTTTGTATTTAATCATCTTTACTTCATTTTTAAATTGCAAAACAATATATACTTGTTACAAAATAGTATGAGATAGAAAAATTTCCCTCTCTGATCCCTGTAAGAAATACTCTGATTTTGATAATTGACCACATGGGAGTTCTTTGATTGGAGCTCTTGAGTGAATTAGATTTATTTCCTGGGCTTTTTAGTTTATTCTCAAGAGCTAATATATGTCGAGAAAATCTGTTCATTTTATTAGAATATTAGCATTGAATCATAGTCTGCTAATTGACATAGCCTTAAACCATGGAGATAATAACCAATAGCTGGATCAACCTCTCTAAATTGCCAAGATTGAAATATAGTACTAATGTCATTTACCCATACACAAATTCTGTTAAGTAGTAACATCCTTTGGACTTTTCTGCTAAGTGCACATCTTTCTTAAAAGTATTTTAACATGGAAACTTGAAAATATTATTAGATACTCCCTTCAATTCATAGTAATTAAGGAGCATCACAATCATTGTGATGATTGTGATAATAATTTGATGAAATATTCTAAAAGTGCGTGTGCTAAGTAGCTTCAGTTTTGTCTGACTCTTTGCCACCCTATGGACTGTAGCCCACCAGGCTCCTCTGTCCATGGGGATTCTCCAGGTAAGAATACTGGAGTGGGTTGCTGTGCCCCATTCCATGCCCTGCCTGAACCAGGGATTGAACCCATATCTCCTAAGTCTCCTGCATTTACAGGCAGATTCTTTACCACTAGTGCCCCACGGGAAGCCCTAATTAAGTAACTAAGGAGCATCACAACACTGGGGATAATAATTTGATGAAATGTTCTAGAAGCAGATTGAAGAAATAATTGAAAAAAGACAAAATAACTTGAGAAGCTTTAAGACCTTAACTTTCCCTGCTTTGACAGGGTCCTTATTAATACATTGAAACAATATAACACCAGTCTAGGAATGAAAACATGGACTTAACATTGTAAAATTTTATGGAACATTGCATATTTTCAAGTCAGATTTTAATCAGACCACTAGTTGGATGCAATCTAAAAACTGACTGCATATCTCAAGGCAGGGTTTTTACTAGGGACCACCCATGGTATTTCACTCTGCTTGATTGCTGTTCAGTTGCTAAGTCATGTCCGACTGTTTGCGACTCCATGGACTGTAGCCTACCAGGCTCCTCTGTCCATGGGATTTCCCAGGCAAGAATGCTGGAGTGGGTAGCCATTCCCTTCTCCTGGGGCTCTTCCCAACCCAGGGATCAAACCCAGGTCTCTTATATCTCCTGCATTGGCAAGTGGGTTCTTTACCACTAGTGCCACCTGGAAAGCCTCTAGAGGTTAGAGCAGTGGTGGGGGATAAAAAAACAACCCTGAAAGTCCCTGCTCTCATGAAGCTTTCCTGCTCTTAGGAAGATAATGAGCATATACACCCCACACTCTAGGTCATCACAGTGCGTCAGGCTGGGCTCCTTGTGTTATTAATACATAGCAACTTTACCCTGTCTATTTTACACATGATAATGTAATGCTACTTTTGCAATTTTGTTCTATTCTTTCCTTCCCTCACTGTGTGTACAAGTCTGTTTTCTACATATGCATCTCCATTCTTTCTCTGCAAATAGGTTCACCAGTAATCTTTTTCTAGATTCTATATATATGTGTTAATATATGAGATTTGTTTTTCTCTTTCTGACTTCACTCTATATAACAGGATCATCTACCTCATTAGAGGAACTAGAGGCCCTAGGTTCATTCACCTCACTAGGACTGACTCAAATGTGTTTGTTTTATGGCTGAGTAATATTCGTTGATTATTTGTATCACAGCTTCCTTATCCATTCACTTGTCAGTGGACATCTAGGTTACTTCCATGCCCTGGCTGTTGTAAGTAGCGTGGCAGGGAATACTGGGGTACAGGTGTCTTTTTGAATTGTGGTTTTCTCAGGGTTTATGCCCAATAGTGGGATTGCTGGGTCATATGGTAGTTTTATTTCTAGCTTTTTAAGGAACCTTCATACTGTTCTTAATAGTGACTGTATCAATTTACATCCCCACCAACAGTAAAGGAAGGTTCCCTTTTCTCTGCATCCTCTCTAGCATTTATTGTTTGTAACACTGTTTGTAAATTTTTTGCTGATGGTCATTCTGACTTGTGTGAGGTGATATCTCATTGGAGTTTTGATTTGCATTTCTTCAATAATGAATAATGTTGAGCATCTTCTCATGTCAAACATGTCCTTCTAATTACTGTGGTTACAGACGTGAACCAAGTAATTCTTTTAAGCAAAAGGGATTAAAAAATTCAGATGATTTTAAGGCTTCTGTGTAGACTCTGACTTTCTAGTCTTTTCCATACTTCAGTATTTCCTTTCCTTTCTTTTTTTTTTTTTTTTCTGATCACAGAATTTTGTTAGTTTTAAAGTGTGTTGAAATATAAATTATATGTTGTCATATAGTGTTCAAACTAGATTTTTAATTGTATTATGGGCATTGATAACCAAGAGTTCCAAGTATGTCAAGCAGTACCTAAAGGAATTGTAACATGCTGGTTATATATAGGGCACCTGGAGCCAGACTGTCTGGAGTCTAGATCTCAGGCCTACTGATTGTTATGCAACCTCAGGAAGTTTTTAAAATTCTCAGTATCTCAGCTTTCTTATTGATAAAATAGGAACAGTAATGTTAATCCATCATATGGAGTTGTTTTGAAGACTGTTAATGTAGATCATATAGAAAAATACTGGTATGTTTTTATTATGACTTATTTTGTCAAGAAACCAATGAAGCATGAGGAAAAATAAAGTGTTAAACTAGTAAAACATACCCTCATGAAAGTCAGAAAATACTCCACACCTGTAGCATTAGCTCTTCCACTGAAAACTGGCAAGGCATGCATTACTGCAAAGTTCCAGCATGGCCTTTCAGTCGGTCCAGTGCTCCAAGCATTACATCAATAAGTGACACTTGAAATGAAACCAGTTTGCCATCCTGAATCTTTCTGTAGAGAATGTCCAAAAGCTTCATATACAGACACATGTTTTTTTCTCCTAGAAAAACAAGAGGTAAATAGGAAGAAATCAAAGTTCACTGTAGTTTAGTTAATCTTATATGCCAGTTTGTTGGGACAGGTTCAATTTTTACCCCCGTGTAATTATTATCAATAATACTGATAATATTCACTCTCTCTAAGTTGTCCCACTGTGTATCACAAATTATATGGCCATTTTAACAGAGTTTTGCCAAGAGAACACACTGGTCATAGCAAGCACCCTCTTCCAATGACACAAGAGATGACTAGACACATGGACATCACCAGATGATCAATACTGAAATAAAATTGATTATATTCTTTGTAACCAAAGATGGAAAAGCTCTATACAGGCAGCAAAAACAAGACTGGGAGCTGACTATGGTTCAGATCATCAGCTCCTTATTGCAAAATTCAGGCTTAAATGGAAGAAAGGAGGGAAAACCACTAGGCCATTCACATATGACCTAAATCAAGTCCCTTATGGTTATACAGTGGAGGTAACAAATAGATTCAAGGGATTAAATATGTTAGACAGAATGCCTGAAGAACTATGGACAGAGATTTGTAATATTATACAAGAGGTGGTGACCAAAACCATGCCCAAGAGAAAAGAAACACAAGAAGGCAAAGTGATTGTGTGAGGAGGCCTTCCAAATAGCTGAGAAAAAAGGGAAGCAAAAGGCAAAGGGGAAAAGGAAAGATATACCCAACTAAATGTAGGGTTCCAGAGAATAGCAAGGAGAGGTAAAACAGCCTTCTTAAGTGAACAATGCAAAACAACAACAACAACCAAAAAAAAAAAAAAAAGGAAAGCAACGGATTGGGAAAGACTAAGATCTCTTCAAGAAAACTAGAGCTATCAAGTGAACATTTCATGCAAAGATGGGCACAGTAAAGGACAGAAACAGCAAGGATCTAATAGAAGCAGAAGAGATTAATAAGACGTGGCAAGAATACATGGAAGAACTGTACAAAAAACTCTTAATGACCTGGATAATCATAATGATGTGATCCCTCACCTGGAGCCAGACTTCCTGGAGTGTAAAGTCAAGTGGGCCATAGGAAGCATTACTAAGAACAACAGAAATCAGATTGATTATATTCTTTGCAGCCAAAAATGCAGAAGCTCTATACAGTCAGCAAAAACAAGACTGGGAGCTACTGTGGCTCAGATCATGAACTCCTTATTGCCAAATTCAGACTTAAATTGAAGAAAGTAGGGAAAACCACTAGACCATTCAGGTATGACCAAAAGCAAATCCCTTACAGTGAAAATGTATATAATACACTTGAAATACAGTGGAAGTGAGAAATAGATTCGAGGAATTAGACCTGATAGAGTGCCTGAAGAACTATGGACGGAGGTTCCTGACATTGTATAAAAGGCAGGGATCAAGGCCATCACCAAGAAAAATACATACAAAAAGCAAAATAGTTGTCTGAGGAGACCTTATAAATAGCTGGGAAAGGAAAAGAAGTGAAAGGCAAAGGAGAAAAGAAAAGATATACCCATTTGAATGCAAATTCCAAAGAATAGCAAAAAGAGATAAGAAAGGCTTCCTCAGTGATCAATGCAAAGAAATAGAGGAAAACAATAGAATGAGAAAGACTAGAGATTGCTTCAAGAAAATTAGAGATACCAAGGGAAATATTCATGGAAAGATGGGCACCATGAATGACATTAAAGATGCTCTTTATGGACCTAACAGAAGCATAAGATATTAAGAAGAAGTGACAAGAATACACAGAACTATACCAAGGGAACATTTCATGCAAAGATGGGCATAATAATAGACATTACAGAATGCTCTGTATGGACCTTACAGAAGCAGAAGATATTAATAAGAGGTGGCAAGAATACACAGAAGAGTTGTACAAAAAAAGATCTTCATGACCCAGATAATCATGATGGTGTGATCACTCACCTAGAGCCAGACATCCTGGAGTGCAAAGTTTAGTGGGCCTTGGAAGCATCACTACAAACAAAGCTAGTGGAGGTGATGGAATTCCAGTTGAGCTATTTCAAATCCTAAAAGATGATGCAGTGAAAGTGCTGCACTCAATATGCCAGCAACTTTGGAAAACTCAGCAGTGGCCACAGGACTGGAAAAGGTCAGTTTTCATTTCAATCCCAAAGAAAGGCAATGCCAAAGAATGTTCAAACTACCACACAATTGCACTCATCTCACAAGCCAGCAAAGTAATGCTCAAAATTCCCCAAGCCAGGCTTCAACAGTACAGGAACCATGAATATCCAGATATTCAAGCTGGTTTTAGAAAAGGCAGAGGAACCAGAGATCAAATTGCCAACATCTGTTGGATCATCAAAAAAGCAAGAGAATTCCAGAAAAATATTTACTTCTGCTTTATTGACTATGCCAAAGCCTTTGACTCTGTGGATCACAATAAACTGGACATTTTGAAAAGAAATGGGAATACCAGACTATCTGGCCTGCCTCTTGAGAAATCTATATGCAGGTCAGGAAGCAACAGTTAGAACTGGACATGGAACAACAGACTGGTTCCAAATTGGGAAAGGAGTACATCAAGGCTGTATATTGTCACCCTGCTTATTTGATTTATATGCAGAGTACATCATGAGAAACGCTGGGCTGGATGAAGCACAAGCTGGAATCAAGATTGCTGAAAGAAATATCAATAACCTCAGATATGTAGATGATACCACCCTTTTGGCTTTCTGGCATAAGGGTTAGGGTTAAGGTTTCACTCTTGAAAGTGAAAGAGGAGAGTGAAAAAGTTGGCTTAAAGCTCAACATTCAGAAAACTAAGATCATGGCATCTGGTCCTATCTCTTCATGGCAAATAGATGGGGAAACAATGGAAATGGTAGCAGACTTTATTTTTTTTGGGCTCCAAAATCACTGCAGCCATGAAATTAAAAGATGCTTACTCCTTGAAAGAAAAGTTATGACCCACCTAGACAGCATATTAAAAAGCAGAGACATTGCTTTGCTAACAAAGATCCATCTAGTCAAGGCTATCTATGGTTTTTCCAGTAGTCATGGATGGATGTGAGAGTTGGACTATAAAGAAGGCTGAGCGCCAAAGAATTGGTGCTTTTGAACTCTGGTGTTGGAGAACACTCTTGAGAGTCCCTTGGACTGCAAGGAGATCTAACCAGTCCATCCTAAAGGAAATCAGCCTTGAATATTCTCTGGAAGGACTGATGAGCCGAAACTCCCATACTTTGGCCACCTGATGTGAAGAACTGACTCATTTGAAAAGACCCTGATTTTGGGAAAGATTGAAGGCAGAAGCAGAATTGGACAACAGAAGATTAGATGGTTGGATGGCATGACTGACTCAATGGACATGAATTTGAGTAAACTACAGGAGTTGGTGATGGACAGGGAGGCCTGGCGTGCTGCAGTCTGTGGGGTCATTAAAAAGAGTCAGACATGACTGAGCAACTGAACTGACTGGACTGATGGCTTTTCCAGTAATCATGTACAGATATGAGATTTGATCGCTGAATGTTGAGCGTCGAAGAATTGATGCATTCGATATGTGGTGAAGAGAAGACACTTGATATTTCCTTGGACAGCAAGAAGATCAAACTAACCAATCCTAAATGAAATTAAACCTGGATATTCATTGGAAGAACCTATGCTGAAGCTGAAGCTCTGGTTCTTTGGCCACTTGATGCAAAGAGCCAACTTATTGGAAAATACCTTGATGCTAGGAAAGATTGAGGGCAGGAAGAGAAGTGGGTGAGAGAGGATGAGATGGTTAGATGGGAACACCGACTCAATGGACTTCTCTGTGAGATAGTGAAGGACAATTCCAGACAATAGAGAAGGACAGGGAAGCCTGGCGTGCTGAAGTTCATGGGGTCGCAAAGAGTCAGACACGACTTAGCAACTGGACAACAGCAACAATAATGGCACTTTCATTATAATTTATTGTATAGAGCTATAACATAGATTATTTTAACTATTTTGAACTTGATGTTTCTACAAGTATCCTTCAGAAGTGGAAACAGACAACACAACTTACTTTCACGATTCACTTATTGATTATTAAGTCCAGCTGTAAAGACATATTTATATGTATGAGGAAATAGCTTTATAACTTTTTAAAGGATGAGTCACATCTTGTGCTGCACGACTTCTCAGGTGGCACAGTGGTAAAAAAATCCTCCTGCCAATGGGAGAGACACAGGAGGAGCAGGTTCAATACCTGGGTCTGGAAGATCCCCTGGAAGAAGAAATGTCAACCCACTCCAGTATTCTTGCCTGAAAAATTCCATTGACAGGGCAACCTGCCTGGCTACTCCATGGAGTCACAAGAAGTCGGACACAACTGAGTGCCTAAGCACACATGCACATCTTGTGTGCTTTTATTTTTCCATAATGTTAAAAATGTTATTGATTCCTGAAATGCCTGATTTTTCTGCATGTAACAGTTAGTCACAATTTCAAGAAATAAAACCTTGAAACATAATCAATGTTGTTTGTGGGCCAGCTTCTTTTCAAGTGACTATAACAACTTACCATTTTTAAGAGGTTTAATTTCTTATCTCCAGATGACGATCTTAAAAATCATGCCACATTCATAAATTGTTGTATAGTCTTTTATGAACCAAGGCATATGATTTTGTTTATCTTTTAGTGTGAATTTATTTTTAAACAAAATAAAAAGAATATGTCATATTTGCATATCTCAAGTCAAACTCATGTATAAAGTATTTATTTGTATAATTGGAATAGAATGCCTCTTTTGATAGTAAGTTGTAGTAATAAACATTTTCATTCAACCGTGAATATTGACTGCTTAAGAAATAACTATACTGAACGTTGTCTCTTTGAAAAACACTCATGAATTAATTTACAATAAATAATGTGTTGAAAAGTGTTAATGGTTAAATGATTTTTAATTATTTTAGCTTAGCTTCTTTGAAGCTTTATATATATATATATATATATATATATATATATATATATCATATTAACAAAGTCAACAGTCCTGCTGCTGCTGCTGCTAAGTCACTTCAGTCGTGTCCGACTCTGTGCGACCCCATGGACTGCAGCCTACCAGGCTCCTCCATCCATGGGATTTTCCGGGCAACAGTACTGGAGTGGGGTGCCATTGCCTTCTCCCAGTCAACAGTCCAATATGTCACTAATCAAAGCAGATCTTACTCCTTAAATAACCCCTCACCATTACACATGTACACACACATAGCATTTGCAAATAATTAAAAAAAAAAATCCCTAAAACTCGTGTATTATAACCCATTTACTATTTATGACTTTCCCAGTTGAAGTAATATAAAACCAATTCAAGATGATTTTAATGAGAAGTTCAGTTGAAAACCAATGTCAGTAGAAAACCCTAAATTTTCATGGACTTCTGATTAAGAACCTGAAAACCAAAGAATGAAAATTATAACATAGTAAATGATATAAATATACTAAAATTTTTTCATTGTTTATATTTTAGGCAGCCATGATAGTATAATTTTTGTAATTACATAATGTCAGAAAATATTTTTGTTACCAGTAGGTACGAATTTTTTCTTATGTACATTTCTTCCACATGTAGCTATTAGTTAGGCATTTAAGGATGGTTTTATAATAAGGTTTATTATTATAAACCCACTCCAGTACTCTCACCTGGAAAATCCCACAGACGGAGGAGCCTGGTAGGCTGCAGTCCGTGGGGTCGCTAGGAGTTGGATACAACTGAGCGACTTCACTTTCACTTTGCACTTTCATGCATTGGATAAGGAAATGGCAACCCACTCCAGTATTCTTGCCTGGAGAATCCCAGGGACGGGGGAGCCTGGTGGGCTGCCCTCTACGGGTCGCACAGAGTCGGACATGACTGGAGCGACTTAGCAGCAGTAGCAGCAGCAGAGTAGAAATATCACTAAAATGTACTAACCAGTGACATAATTCTTGGGTACATTATTTCTGCTAGAAATGCAGTAAAACATTTGTAAAAATCTGCCAAAAATAGACCTGCTTATGCTTTATGAAAACTCATGTCCTCATTCTGAATCAAATTGACTGTGAAGAGTTAAGCCATAAATATCAGAGCTATGTTGGAAAGAGCCTGATCTACATTGTCTGTCAGAAGTTGTCGTTCTTGTTTGTTAGAAATGGTTTTACCAAGTATGTATGTGTACGTTAACAAAATAATATATGTGAAAAATATATAACACTGCCTGACATATAACTGGTCAAAGATAGGGGATATTCATTCTCTCTCTCTTTTTATCTCTTTCAATCTCTCTTCTTGATCCTTCCATCTCTGATTTTCTCAGTCTTTGGTCAATCTTAGTCATGCGTATGACTCCTAGTTTCTCTCTTGCTTGCTTCCCTTTTTCTTTTTCTTTCTTTTTCAAACTGAACTAGAAGATCTGGGTTCTAACCCTAGTTTCATAGACTCAGTAATATCTTAGGTTAAACCTCAAAATAAATAAGCTTTTGGAACCCTTAGGTATATTCAATTTCAGAGAAATTTCAAGAGCAGAATGATATCCTATTGGTAATGCTAATTCATTTATAGGCCTCCAATTTCATTTTGTCCACTCTTAAAAACCAGCTGCATTATCTCATTCAGTGCTAACCCAATTCAATTAAAAATTTTATTGAAGGTTTATCATGTGCAAAGCAATTATTTCATTTCTGTGAGGGATGATGTTAATAATTCATTACCTACTAAAAAGGAATAATATAAGATGATAATATATCAGTCATAAATATGTATACATGTTAGTACAGAGCCTCAAAAGCTGTAAAACAACAGATTAACTGCAGAAGACAGTTGATAAAAAATCAGTCATTTTATCACACATCTCTCAGATTGATAAATTAAATAGAAAATTATAATTAGAGGTATCTGAGATATGAACAAGACATAATGAATAAATATTGAGCTGCTAATGATAAAGCTGTCTATACTCAATAAATTAGAACATTGACAAAACAAACTTAAGGATTGTTGTTGATGTTTAGTCACTCAGTTGTGTACAACTCTTTGTGACCTCATGGATTGTAACCCCCAGGCTCTTCTCTGTATGAGATTTCTCAGGCAAAAATACTGGAGTGGGTTGCCGTTTCCTTCTCCAGAGGATCTTCCTGACACAGGGATCGAACACATGTCTCCTGCATTGGCAGGCAGATTCTTTACCATGGAGCCACCAGGGAAGCCCTTTCATATACCCTATAAACCGGCAATCTCAGTTCTGGGCATATAGGCCTAAGACATTCTTGTGTAAATGCACAAGGGAACATACAAAAGTTGTTTATTGCAGTGTTGCTTATGGTTCAGCAGATTGGAGAGTCTGTGGACATTTGTAACTTCAGGATGAGTAAGTATACTTGGTGAGTGCACTCTGTGAAGTACTACAGAGCTACACTAGGCAACAGACTAGATGATCACACATGTGGAAAACAGCATGCTTAGTAGGAAACTAAAAACAACTGGATCTATAGAAAAAAATCGTTCTGTTCTTTAAAAAGATAAGAACAAAAACAGTTCAGTTTGTTAGAATACAGAGCAGACCAGTATATGCACCAAATACATTAGACTGGTTTACTATTTTAGGGCGGTAAGGAATTGGAGTGGGGAAAGGGTAAACTATACTAAAAAAATTGACTAGAGAAACAGATCAATACCATGAATCAAGGTGTATAATTAACTTTTTTTGAAGAGTGAGGGAGAAAGGAAGAGTCAGAATGTATCATGTAAAACATACAAATCGCTAGTCCCTGTATGCAAGAGTTTTGCCGTCTAAAATCAGTATAATATAATTTTGGGGAGTAATCCTCTCCCTAACTGTTTTAATATATTTTTCAATGTATTAATATTTTGTACTCTAACCACAAAGCTTTCTAGAACCATTGCTATGTTAAAAATATTCTTATAAAATTTTAAATTTTGTTGAGATATATTTAAACCATAATTTACAAACTGGAGGCTGGAGGGACAAAGTGGAGATGTGACTATGTTTTGTCTGGCCTTTATGGTATTACTAAATAAGTAATTGTGAAGACTTAATATGTGTCAAATTTAACGAGTTATGATTTTTGGTTTATCTATAACAAATCACAATTTTGATGATATCAGCTCTGTACTTTTCTATGACAGTGTTTTGGTAGTTACTGAGGAGCAGTTGTTTAAATTTGGATTATTTATTATCCAAGTGGGCACATTGTTGCCTGATGCACTGTATCCATTTATATCACTGCCCAAGTCCTAGTCACACTCAGTTTGTGAGGTCTTAAATAACACATATAGTGGTACAGACCCCCAGGCAGAGCAAAGAAGGTTCATGTCCACGACCATCTCACACTTACCTGCTGCATCACTAACTTGAGACCTTCTATAGACCTTTAGGTTGTAGCAGAAGACACTGGGCAGTGAGTAGAGGGCAAATTGGAACACAGAGGACAATTAGGAAAGGGTCAAAGTCAGGAAACTAAAAATTAACTGTTAATGGGAAAGACTAGAGATCTCTTCAAGAAAATTATAGATACCAAGGGAACATTTCACGCAAAGATGGGCTCGATAAAGGACAGAAATGGTATGGACCTAACAGGAGCAGAAGATATTAAGAAGAGGTGGCAAGAATACACAGAAGAACTGTACAAAAAAGATCTTCACAACTAAGATGATCACAAAGGTGTAATCACTCACCTAGAGCCAGACATCCTGGAATGTGAAGTCAAGTGGGCCTTAGAAATCATCACTATGAACAACACTAGTGGAGGTGATGGAATTCCCGTTGAGTTATTTCAAATCCTGAAAAATGATGCTGTGAAAGTGCTGCACTCAATATGCCAGCAAATTTGGAAAACTCAGCAGTGGCCACAGGACTGGAAAAGTTTAGTTTTCATTCCAATCCCAAAGAAAGGCAATGCCAAAGAATGCTAACTACCGCACAATGGTACTCATCTCACACACTAGTAAATTAATGCTCAAAATTCTCCAAGCCAGGCTTCAGCAGTACATAAACCGTGAACTTCCAGATGTTCAAGCTGGTTTTAGAAAAGGCAGAGGAACCAGAGATCAAATTGCCAACATCCTGTGGATCATGGAACAAGCAAGAGAGTTCCAGAAAAGCATCTATTTCTGCTTTATTGACTATGCCAAAGCCTTTGACTGTGTGGATCACAATAAACTGTGGAAAATTCTTCAAGAGATGGGAATCCCAGACCACCTGACCTGCCTCTTGAGAAACCTATATGCAGGTCAGGAAGCAACAGTTAGAACTGGACATGGAACAACAGCCTGGTTCCAAATAGGAAAAAGAGTATGTCAAAGCTGTATATTGTCACCCTGCTTATTTAACTTATATGCAGAGTACATCATGAGAAACGCTGGGCTGGATGAAGCACAAGCTGGAATCAAGATAGCTGGGAGAAATATCAATAACCTCAGATATGCAGATGACACCACCCTTATGGCAGAAAGTGAAGAGGAACTAAATAGCCTCTTGATGAAAGTGAAAGTGGAGAGTGAAAAAGTTGGCTTAAAGCTGAACATTCAGAAAATGAAGATCATGGCATCTGGTCCCATCACTTCATGGGAAATAGATGGGGAAACAGTGTTAGAGTTTATTTTTTTGGGCTCCAAAATCACTAGAGATGGTGACTGCAGCCATGAAATTAAAACTTACTTACGCTTACTTATGCTTACTCCTTGGAAGAAAAGTTATGACCAACCTAGATAGCAAATTGAAAAGCAGAGACATTACTTTGGCAACAAGGGGCCATCTAGTCAAGGCTATGATTTTTCCAGTGGTCATGTATGGATGTGAGAGTTGGACTCCGAAGAAAGCTGAGCACCTAAGAATTGATGCTTTTGAACTGTGGTGTTAGAGAAGACTCTTGAGAGTCCCCTGGACTGCAAGGAGATCCAACCAGTCCATTCTGAAAGAGATCAGCCCTGTGATTTCTTTGGAAGGAATGATGCTAAAGCTGAAACTCCAGTACTTTGGCCACCTCATGCGAAGAGTTGACTCACTGGAAAATACTCTGATCCTGGGAGGGATTGGGGGCAGGAAGAGAAGGGGATGACAGAGGATGAGATGGCTGGATGGCATCACTGACTCAATGGATGTGAGTCTGAGTGAACTTCGGGAGTTGGTGATGGACAGGGAGGCCTGGCGTACTGTTGTTCCTGCAGTCGCAAAGACTCGGATGTGACTGAGTGAACTGAACTGAACTGATTTAAAGACAAGTTAAATGTATACTAATGCTGTCTTCTCGGAGAAGTCAATAGCACCCCACTCCAGTACTCTTGCCTGGAAAATCCCATGGATGGAGTAGCCCAGTAGGCTGCAGTCCATGGGGTTGCAGAGTTGGACACAACTGAAAGACTTCACTTTCACTTTTCAGTTTCATGCATTGGAGAAGGAAATGGCAATCCAATCCAGCGTTCTTGCCTGTAGAATCCCAGGGACGGGGGAGCCTGGTGGGCTGCCATCTATGGGGTCGCACAGAGTCGGACACGACTGAAGTGACTTAGCAGCAGAAGCAGCAGCAGCAGCAATGCTGTCTTCTATAAATTAAAAAAAAAATTTCTATTTTTTTTCATCCTCTTCAATGTGTATTCATTCCGTTTTTATCATGGAGTCTTTGACCTTAGGAATACTCTCCATTTTATTAAGGATTATTAATAAGATGTGTTAAAATAATTTATCTTTGTGTCCATTCATATATACATATATGTATATATATATAAATTATTTATTTATTTATTTATCCCTCTCTGGCCATTTATTCAACAATATTAAAGAAGTACCAAATACTTGACATGATACCAAGGTACAGGAGTGTATGAAACTAAGGCCTCTTCTGTGCTCCCAGAAGCTTATGCACTGTAGGAGAAAAAGGTAAGAAATAAAGTATAGGAAGTATAAGATGGTTGTGTCTACCTGTGGAGACTGACTAGTGGAAAGTTTTTATGGATTCATGGAGGAAGTGACCAAAACAAGATCTTTTTTCTGTCCCTCATTAACCCTGGGCCTGGCTCCCTTACTTGCTTTATTACTTAATTTCACTCTTTGTGTTTTACTTGATTAAAATGACTTCTGAGTGCACTAAGCATTGCTATAATCTAATGAACAGTATTATTCTTGTCTAAAAAAAGGCACTTGTAGAGAAAAAAGAAAACTAATGCAGGCATAGCTGTTTTCACTACTTCACTGCAATAAAAAGGATAATTACTTTGGCCTTGGAAAATAACAAGATTTCCATGTAGTATTCATCACTGAAATTTCTTACTCCTGTATCAATAACTTCCCAAATAATCATTATAACTTACTTTGTTTCATCATCTAGTACAATGGCACACAGGGCATCAGACAATTTTAGCCAGACCCAGAAGGACTCTTTTTTCCCTATCTTTTTTAAGATATAAATATATTTTAATGTCCATTGCAGGATGGGGGAAATTATATAAACTGCAATTCAAACCTGTGACTTTCTGAATAGAATTGTATTAGGCCAGGCTAACATGAATGATTGAGTAATAAAAAACTGGAAAACAAATGGTAAGTGAGTAGCCTAAAAATGGTATATGGATTTTGAAACATTGTGAGGGTGAATCTTAAATGAATGAAGTTTTTAAAAATGCTTGACTAAGTGCTTTGCCATGGTCAATTTTGATATCAAATGTTTGGCCTCTGTGCACTGGTGCTGAAGAGAATCTCAGAGACAGAGTTTCAGGTGAAGTAGAAAAGAAAAACTTTAGTTGCTTTGCCATGCACAGGGGCACTTAAGACCTGAAAAGCTGTGTGTCCCAATACAGGAGGATTTGATGAGGTGTTTTGTAGCAGTAGTTCAAAGGTTGTGTAACTGATAAGGATCAGAGTGTGTCCAGAGCTTGACTCCTTTAATCTGGCCTCATGTGTTCTCCTGATGAGTTTTGAGGTTATCAAACTCTGACTTTCTCTCTAGAACATCTTCCATTTGGTGGGGAGTTTAGTTCTGTAAGAGCTAAAAGATGCTGTTATGTGTATCCCTGGGGCAGAACTAGGACCCTTCCCCAAACTACACTACTGTTTCCTTGCTTCTCTTCCCTTGTCTCTGCATGCCATCTCTTCCATGATTAGCAAGTGTTTGGAAAGGCTTGCTTCCTCAGTGGCCCCACAGAGTCCTGCTTGGTTTCACTTTGAGCTTTATTTAGCATTTTCTTGAAATCTTTCCTTCTGTGAGACCCTGAAATCTCTGAGAGACTGAAGTGTTTGGGGAGGATGTAGCAAAGAAACCCACATAAGGTTCTACTGAGGAAGCTCAGAAATTAATGTGAAATACAAATTAAGTGTGGCTCAGCTGGTAAAGAATCTGTCTGCAATGCAGGAGACCTGGGCTTGATCTCCAGGTTGGGAAGATCCCCTGGAGAAGGGAAAGGCTACCCACTCCAGTACTCTGGCCTGGAGAATTCCATGGAGTGTATAGTCCTCACAAAGAGTTGGATATGACTGAGCGACTTTCATTTATAAGCTTCCCTGGTGGCTCAGATGGTAAAAGCATCTGCTTGCAATGGGGGAGACCTGGGTTTGATCCCTGGGTTGGGAAGATCCTCTGGAGAAGGAAATGGCAACCCACTCCAGTACTCCTGCCTGGAAAATTCCATGGATGGAGGAACCTCATAGGCTACAATCCATGGGGTCACAAAGAGTCGGACATGACTGAACGACTTCACTTTCACTTTTCACAAATTAAGTCCCTTGGATTAATGAGCATGGCTCTTAGGACATACATTTACATGCAAGACAGGAGGGTTCTGGTGGTGGTGAGCAAATGTAAACTACAATTGCTGAAAAAAAATTCTCTGAAGTGATATTGAAGCTCCTGGGAAGTGAAAACTCTTATCACAGAGCTGAGCTTTCCAATACAGAAATGAAGCAGAAAACACTAAATCATCTTGCTATTCCTCCATAGAAAATAGCTTACAAATTATTATTTACTATGGAATTTTCCAGGCAGAAATACTGGAGTGGATTGATATTTCCTTTTCCAGGGGATTTTCTCAACCTGGAGATTGAATCTGCATTTCTTGTATCTCCTGCACTGGTAGGCGGGCTCTTACCACCATGCCACCTAAGACTTCTCCTACTAAGAGATAAAGAAAAAGGAAAAAAAATAGAGGTGTATGTATCAAGTAGTCAATTAATGTGTATAGATTTTTGTGACATTTGTCAGTTTTTTACAAGGTGTAACTTGTTGTGATGCATTTCCTACTCTAAATACACACTCACTCTTGTGATCAGCTTTTGAGGGTTTTCCTAAGTTTAACATATTTTTCACACTGTAAACATCTGTGAGATAATATTTAACAATTTCCCTAGAAAGAAAGAACAAGGACTAGGTCTTTCTCCCTCTGTTTTTTTTTTTTTCCATTTTTTAAATATAAATTTATTTATTTTAATTTGAGGCTAATTACTTTACAATATTTTAGTGGTTTTGCCATACATTGACATGAATCCACCATGGGTGTACATG
Source organism: Bubalus bubalis (assembly GCF_019923935.1). Taxonomy (NCBI): domain Eukaryota; kingdom Metazoa; phylum Chordata; class Mammalia; order Artiodactyla; family Bovidae; genus Bubalus; species Bubalus bubalis. The sequence goes on from NC_059165.1 coordinate 78,271,829, forward strand.
TGTTCCCCATCCTGAACCCCCTCCCACCTTCCTTCTCATCCCATCTCTCTGGGTCATTCCAGTGCACCAGCCCCAAACACCCTGTCTCATGCATCGAACCTGGACTGGCGATTCGTTTCATATATGATAATATACATGTTTCAATGCCATTCTTCCAAATCATCCCACCCTCGCCCTCTCCCACGGAGCCCAAAAGACTGTTAAATACATCTGTGTCTCTTTTGCTATCTCACAAATAGGGTTAATGTTACCATCTTTCTAAATTTCATATATATGCATTAATATACTGTATTGGTGTTTTTCTTTCCGACTTACTTCACTCTGTATAATAGGCTCCAGTTTCTTCCACGTGATTAGAACTGACTCAAATGTATTCTTATTAATGGCTAAGTAATATTCCATTGTGTATATGTACCACAGCTTTCTTACCCATTTGTCTGCCAATGGACATCTAGATTGCTTCCATGTCCTGGCTATTGTAAACAGTGCTGTGATGAACATTGGGGTACATGTGTCTCTTTCCATTCTGGTTTCCTTGGTGTGTATGCCCAGCAGTGGGATTGCTGGGTCATATGACAGTTCTATTTCCAGTTTTTTAAGGAATCTCCACACTGTTCTCCATAGTGGCTGTACTAGTTTGCATTCCCACCAACAGTGTAAGAGGGTTCCCTTTTCTCCACACCCTCTCCAGCATTTATTGCTTGTAGACTTTTGGATCGCAGCCATTCTGACTGGGGTGAAATGGTACCTCATAGTGGTTTTGATTTGCATTTCTCTGATAATGAGTGATGTTGAGTATCTTTTCATGTGTTTTTTAGCCATCTGGATGTCTTCTTTGGAGAAATGTCTATTTAGTTCTTTGGCCCATTTTTTGATTGGGTCATTTATTTTTCTGGAATTGAGCTGCAGGAGTTGCTTGTAGATTTTTGAGATCAATTCTTTGTCCGTTGCTTCGTTTGCTATTATTTTCTCCCATTCTGAAGGCTGTTTTTTCACTTTGATTATGGTATCCTTTGTTGTGCAAAATCTTTTAATTTTAATTAAGTCTCATTTGTTTATTTTTGCTTTTATTTCCAATACTCTGGGAGGTGGGTCATAGAGGATCCTGCTGTGATTTATGTCGGAGAGGGTTTTGCCTAAGTTTTCCTCTAGAAGTTTTATAGTTTCTGGTCTTATGTTTAGATCTTTAATCCATTTTGAGTTTATTTTTGTGTATGGTGTTAGAAAGAGTTCTCGTTTTATTCTTTTGCAAGTGGTTGAACAGTTTTCCCAGAGCCACTAGTTAAAGAGATTGTCTTTAATCCATTGTATATTCTTGCCTCCTTTGTCAAAGATAAGGTGTCCATAGGTGCGTGGGTTTATCTCTGGGCTTTCTATTTTGTTCCATTGATCTAGATTCCTGTCTTTGTGCCAGTAGCATACTGTCTTGATGACTGTGGCTTTGTAGTAGAGCCTGAAATCAGGCAGGTTGATTCTTCCAGTTCCATTCTTCTTTATCAAGATTGCTTTGGCTATTCGAGGTTTTTTTGTATTCCATACAAATTGTGAAATTATTTGTTCTAGCTATGTGAAGAATACCATTGGTAGCTTGATAGGGATTGCATTGAATCTATAGATTGCTTTGGGTAGTATAATTTTCACAATATTGATTCTTCCAATCCATGAACATGGTATATTTCTCCATCTATTAGTGTCCTCTTTGATTTCTTTCACCAGTGTTTTATAGTTTTCTATATATAGGCCTTTTGTTTCTTTACATAGATATATTTCTAAGTATTTTATTCTTTCCATTGCAATGGTGAATGGAATTGTTTCCTTAATTTCTTTTTCTGTTTTCTCATTGTCAGTGTATACGAATGCAAGGGATTTCTGTGTGTTAATTTTATATCCTGCTACTTTACTATATTCATTGATTAGCTCTAGTAATTCTCTGGTGGAGTTTTTAGAGTTTTCTATGTAAAGGATCATGTTATCTGCAAACAGTGAGAGTTTTACTTCTTCCTTCCCAATCTAGATTCTTTTATTTCTTTTTCTGCTCTGATTGCTGTGGCCAAAACTTCCGAAACTATGTTGAATAGTAATGATGAGAGTGGGCACCCTAGTCTTGTTCCTGACTTTAGGGGAAATGCTTTCAATTTTTCACCATTGACGATGTTTTCTGTGGGTTTGTCATATATAGCTTTTATTATGTTGAGGTATGTTCCTTCTATTCCTGCTTTCTGGAGGGTTTTTATCATAAGTGGATGTTGAATTTTGTCAAAGGATTTCTCTGCATCTGTTGAGATAATCATATGGTTTTTTCTTTCAATTTGTTAATGTGTATTACATTTATTGATTTGTGGATATTGAAGAATCCTTGCATCCCTGGGATAAAGCCCACTTGATCTTGATGTATGATCTTTTTAATATGTTGTTGGATTCTGTTTGCTAGAATTTTGTCAAGGATTTTTGCATCTATGTTCATCAGTGATAACAGGCCTGTAGTTTTCTTTTTTTGTGACATCTTTGTCTGGTTTTGGTATTAGGGTGATGATGGCCTCATAGAATGAGCTTGGAAGTTTACCTTCCTGTGCAATTTTCCGGAAGAGTTTGAGTAGGATAGGTGTTAGCTTGTCTCTAAATTTTTGGTAGAATTCAGCTGTGAAGCCGTCTGGTCCTGGTCTTTTGTTTGCTGGAAGTTTTCTGATTACAGTTTCAATTTCTGTGCTTGTGATGTGTCTGTTAAGATTTTCTATTTCGTCCTGATTCAGTTTTAGAAAGTTGTACTTTTCTAAGAATTTGTCCATTTCTTCCAAGTTGTCCATTTTATTGGCATATAGTTGCTGATAGTAGTCTCTTATGATCCTTTGTATTTCTGTGTTGTCTGTTTAGATCTCTCCATTTTCATTTCTAATTTTGTTGATTTGATTCTTCTCCCTTTTTTTCTTGATGAGTCTGGCTAATGGCTTGCCAATTTTATTTATCTTCTCAAATAACCAGCTTTTGGCTTTGGTGATTTTTGCTATGGTCTCTTTTGTTTCCTTTGCATTTATTTCTGCCCTAATTTTTAAGATTTCTTTCCTTCTACTAAAACTGGGGTTCTTTATTTCTTCCTTTTCTGGTTGCTTTAGGTGTAGAGTTAGGTTATTTATTTGACTTTTTTTCTTGTTTCTTGAGGTAAGCCTATATTGCTATGAACCTTCCCCTTAGCACTGCTTTTACAGTGTCCCATAGGTTTTAGGTTGTTGTGTTTGCATTTTCATTTGTTTCTATGCATATTTTGATTTCTTTTTTGATTTATTCTGTGATTTGTTGGTTATTCAGCAACATGTTGTTCAGCCTCCATGCTGCTGCTTCTGCTGCTAAGTTGCTTCAGTCGTGTCCGACTCCGTGAGACCCCATGGACTGCAGCCTACCAGGCTTCTCCGTCCATGGGATTCTCCAGGCAAGAACACTGGAGTGGGTTGCCATTTCCTTCTCCAATGCATGAAAGTGGAAAGTGAAAGTGAAGTCGCTCAGTCGTGTCCGACTCTTAGTGACCCCATGGACTGCAGCCTACCAGGCTCCTCCATCCATGGGATTTTCCAGGCAACAGTACTGGAGTAGGGTGCCATTGCCTTCTCCCTCAGCCTCCATATGTTGGGATTTTTAATAGTTTTCCTCCTGTAATTGACATCTAATCTTACTGCATTGTGGTCAGAAAAGATGCTTGGAATGATTTCAATTTTTTTGAATTTACCGAGGCTAGATTTATGGCCCAGGATGTGATCTCTCCTGGAGAAGGTTCCATGTGCACTTGAGAAAAAGGTGAGATTCATTGTTTTGGGATGAAATGTCCTGTAGATATCAATTAGGTCTAACTGGTCTATTGTATCGTTTAAAGTTTGTGCTTCCTTGTTAATTTTCTGTTTAGTTGATCTATCCATAGGTGTGAGTGGGTATTAAAGTCTCCCACTATTATTGTGTTGTTGCTAATTTCCCCTTTCATACTTGTTAGCATTTTTCTTACATATTGCGGTGCTCCTATGTTGGGTGCATATATATTTATAATTGTTATATCTTCTTCTTGGATTGATCCTTTGATCATTATGTAGTGTCCTTGATTGTCTCTTTTCAAAGCCTTTATTTTAAAATCTGTTTTATCTGATATGAGTATTGCTACTCCTGCTTTCTTTTGGTCTCTATTTGCAAGGAATACCTCTTTTCAGCCCTTCACTTTCAGTCTGTATGTGTCCCTTGTTTTGAGGTGGGTCTCTTGTAGACAACATATATAGGGGTCTTGTTTTTGTATCCAGTCAGTCAGTCTTTGTCTTTTGGTTGGAGCATTCAACCCACTTACATTTAAGGTAATTATTGATAAGAATGATCCTGTTGCCATTTACTTTGTTGTTTTGGATTCGAGTTTATACACCCTTTCTGTGTTTCCTGTCTAGAGAAGATCCTTTAGCATTCGTTGGAGAGCTGGTTTGGTGGTGCTGAATTCTCTCAGCTTTTGCTTGTCTGTAAAGCTTTTGATTTCTCCTTCATATTTGAATGAGATCCTTGCTGGGTACAGTAATCTGGGCTGTAGGTTTTTCACTTTCATCATTTTAAGTATGTCCTGCCATTCCCTTCTGTCCTGAAGAGTTTCTATTGAGAGATCAGCTATTATCCTTATGGGAATCCCCTCGTGTGTTATTTGTTGTTTTTTCCCTTGCTGCTTTTAATATTTGTTCTTTGTGTTTGATCTTTGTTAATTTGATTAATATGTGTCCTGGGGTGTTTCTCCTTGGGTTTATCCTGTTTGGGACTCTCTGGGTTTCTTGGACTTGGGTGACTATTTCCTTTCCCATTTTAGGGAAGCTTTCAACTATCATCTCCTCAAGTATTTTCTCATGGTCTTTCTTTTTGTCTTCTTCTGGGACTCCTATGATTTGAATATTGGGGTGTTTAACATTGTCCCAGAGGTCTCTGAGGTTGTCCTCATTTCTTTTAATTCTTTTTTTATTTTTTCCTCTCTGCTTCATTTATTTCTACCATTCTATCTTCTACCTCACTTATCCTATCTTCTGCCTCTGTTATTCTACTATTGGTTCCCTCCAGAGTGTTTTTGATCTCATTTATTGCATTATTCATTATATATTGACTCTTTTTTATTTCTTCTATGTCCTTGTTAAACATTTCTTATATCTTCTCAATCCTTGTGTCCAGGCTATTTATCTGTAACTCCATTTTGTTGTCAAGATTTTGAATCATTTTCACTATCATTATTCTAAATTCTTTATCAGGTAGAGTCCCTATCTCTTCCTCTTTTGTTTGGTTTGGTAGGCATTTATCCTGTTTCTTTACCTGCTAGGTATTTCTGTGCCTTTTCATCTTGTTTATATTGCTGTGTTTGGGGTGGTCTTTCCATATTCTGGCAGTTTGTGGTTCCTCTTTACTGTGGAGGTTCCTCGCTGTGGATGGGGTTGGACAAGTGGCTTGTCAAGGTTTCCTGGTTAGGGAAGTTTGTATTTGTGTTCTGATGGTTGGAGCCGGATTTCTTCTCTCTTGAGTGCAATGAATTTTCCAGTAGTGAGTTTTGAGATGTCAGTGGGTTTGGTGTGACTTTGGACAGCCTGTATATTGAAGCTCGGGGCTATGTTCCTGTGTTTCTGGAGAATTTGCCTGGTATGTCTTGCTCTGGAGCTTGTTGGCCCTTGGGTGGTGCTTGGTTTCAGTGTAGGTATGGAGGCATTTGATGAGCTCCTATCAATTAATGTTCCCTGGAGTCAGGAGTTCTCTGGTGTTCACAGGATTTGGACTTAAACCTCCTGCCTCTGGTTTTTAGTCTTATTCTTACAGTAGCCTCAAGACTTCTCCATCTATACAGCACCAATGATAAAACATCTAGGTTAATGATGAAAAGTTTCTCCACAGTGTGGGACACCTGGAGAGGTACACAGAGTTACATGGAGAGGGAGGAGGGAGATAGAGGTGATCAGGAGCAGAAGAGGGGGAACCAAAAGTGGAGAGAGCAAACTAGCCAGTAATCACTTCTTTATGTGCTCTCCACAGTTTGGACTGCTCAGAGATGTTCACGGAGTTATACAGAGAAGAGAATAGAAGAGAAGAGGGAGGAAGGAGACAGAGGTGGCCAGGAGGATAAAAGGGGGAATCAAAAGGAGAGAGACAGATCCAGCCAGTAATCAGTTCCCTAAGTGTTCTCCACAGCCCAGAACACACAAAGAGATTCACAGAATTGGGTAGAGAAGAGAAGAGGGAGGGAGGAGATAGAGGCGACTTGGTGGAGAAAAAGGAGAGTTAAAAGGGGGAGAGAGCAATCAAGCCAGTAATCTCGCTCCCAAGTAAAAATGGGTACTGAAGATTGGGTTGTTAAAGGTAAAAAATTGATAACAAATACCTAAAAGAAAAGATTAAAAATCTTGAGGTTAGATTCTCAAAAATACAATATTAAAAAAACAAAGCAAAGTCACAAGAATTATATATATATATATATGAAATTTGCTTTAAAAATAGGGGTTTTTTTTGCAAGGTAATAGTAGGTTATGAAGATGAAAATTAAAGGAGTAATAGAGGACTTAAAATTTAAAAAAATTAAATAAATAAAAAAATGATAATAGTAAAAATACATCTAGGACTTTCTCTGGAGCTGTTGTGGACAGTGTGGGGTCAGTTCAGTTTCAGATAGTTCCTTGGTCTGGCTTATACTTCTCAAGATCTATAGGCCCCTTCCAATGTAGAAGGTGCTAACTACAGGGTTTTAATCTATTGTACCTGTCACTCCAAAGTGGTTCCCTCTGTTTATTTTAACTTCTTCTGTTTGTTGGTCTCTTCAGTGTCTAATTTCCACCCTGACACAAGGGGCGGTGGTGGTCACTTTTTTTAGGCTCACTTGTTCAGTCGTACTGTGAGGAGGGAGGAACACTGCAAACAAATATCACTGGCATGTGTGGGGAGTGCTCGCATCGTCTCAGCCACACTGGGTTTGCCTCCACTCACGGCATGTGTGCTTTTCCAGTCTACACTGCTCAGGCTCTAGGTTGCTCTGCCAGGAATGGTCTGAGGCAGGCTCTGGGTTGTGTGCACTTCCCAGATCTAAGCTGCTCAGGTTCAGGTTCTCAGGCACTCCACAAAGGCACAGACTCAGTTTGGCTTGCATTTTGTGCCCTTCCCAGTTCCGAGCAGCTCAGGTGACCAGGTGCTTGGTGAGCACAGTCACCACCAGTTGGAGGCTGCGTCTTATCACCTCCCCAGTCCCAGCCACTCAGTTTTCTGGGTGTACAATGGGTGCGCCTTCTCAGGTGTGCCATGTGTCTCTTTTGGGGAGCTGATCTCTGGCTGCAACTCTCCCAGCAGATGTCAACCATCCAAAATCACAAGAAGTCTTGGTTAGCAATGAAGCCTGCTTGCAGTTTGGTAGAGGATGCCTCTCTGGGTCTGTGATTGCCCCCTTCCAGCTCTGGCTGCCCTCCCCTGCCTGTCTCTGGTGAGGAATGGGCCCGTCCTCAGCCGATTAGCTCTGCTCAGTCCTTTGTCTGCTGTGAGTAGGCCTGTGAGTAGGCCTGGCAGTGTCTTAGGTTAGGGCTTTTCACGGGATAGCTATCCTACAGTCTGGGTTGCTAACTCAAGTTAGTTTCCTCAGGTTGCCCTCAGGGCATTCAGGCCCAGTCCTTACCTTAAGCAATGTAGCCCATGCTTCCCTGTCTAGCCCCTGTTTGATTGTGGCAAATGTGAGCATCTGGGCTGCTTCTCCACTGGGAGTTGCCATTAGACACTAATCTGTGGGTTTAAATTATTTATTTATTTTTCCTCCCGGTTATGTTGCCCTCTGAGATTCCAAGGCTTGCCACAGACCCACCAGTGAGAGTGTTTCCTAGTGTTTGGAAACTTCTCTCTTTTTTAAGACTCCCTTCCTGGGATGGATCTCCATCCCTGCCTCTTTTGTCTTTCTTTTTATCTTTTATATTTTGTCCTACCTCCTTTCGAAGACAATGGGCTGCCTTTCTGGGTGCCTGATGTCCTCTGCCAGCATTCAGAAGTTGTTCTGTGGAATTTGCTCAGTATTTAAATGTTCTTTCGATGAATTTGTGGAGGAGAAAGTGGCCTCCCCGTCCTATTCCTCTGCCATCTTAGGACCACCCCCCTCACTCTTTGCTTTTCAGTAGAATTTTTTCAATTTATGCATGATCTTAGTAAAAAATTAATCTGCATTAATTATATTCTTTATTATTTTTATTATTTATTATATTATTTAATATATTTTAACTATATTATTGGGAAGCCCAAAAATACTGGAGTGGGTAGCCTATCCCTTCTCCAGCAGATCTTCCTGACTGAGGAATCGAATTGCGGTCTCCTGCATTGCAAGCGGATTCTTTACCAACTGAGCTATCAAGGAAGCCCTTTTAATTATATTAGTTTAAATAAATTGTAGTAAAATATGTATAACATAAAATTTTCCTTTTCAACTATTTCTTAGTTAAAAATAATCAATGACATTAATTATATTCACAGTGTTGGGTAACTATCATCATTATCTATTCCCAAAACTTTTTCATTACCCCAAAGAGCAATTCTGTAACCATTCAGATTTATTGGGGGGGGGGGTGATGAAAAATCATTATTTAATAACTCCCTAGTGTCTTCTCAACTCAGTCTTTCATAAACTCTAATCTACATTCTGTCTGTCTGAATGTTTCTATTCTTTATATTTCATATCAGTGAAATCAGAATATTTGTCATTCTGTCTCCAGCTACTTTCACCCATGTTTTCAAGGTTTATCCATTTTGTAGCACCATAGATGTCATGTCTTTTTAAGGCTGAATAAAACTCTACTGTGTGGATATATGCATTTTGTTTACCCATTCATCTGTTGATAGATACTTAGGTTGTTTATAATTTTTAACTGTTGTGAATGATGCTGAAATAAACACTGATATAGAAATATCTCCTTCAGTCCCTCTTTTCAATTCTTTTGGGTATATGTCTAGGAATAGAGGTACAGGATTGTGTACCAATTGTATATTTAACTTTTCAAAGAACCAGCTAAACAGTTTTCCACAGTGACTGTACCATTTTATATTTCTAGCAGCGATGTATTAATAGAAGGTCTTTAGATTCTCCACTTCACAGCCAACCCTTGTTCTTTTCCATTTTTTGTTTACACCGAAATGGTATGGACCTAACAGAAGCAGAAGATATTAAAAAGAGATGGAAAGAATACACAGAAGAACTATACAAAAAAGATCTTCACGACCCAGATAATCACAATGGTGTGATCACATACCTAGAGCCAGACATCCTGGAATGTGAAGTCAAGTGGTCCTTAGAAAGCATCACTACGAACAAAGCTAGTGGAGGTGACAGAATTCCAGTTGAGCTATTCCAAATCCTGAAAGATGATGCTGTGAAAGTGCTGCACTCAATAGGCCAGCAAATTTGGAAAACTCAGCAGTGGCCACAGGACTAGAAAAGGTCAGTTTTCATTCCAATCCCAAAGAAAGGCAATGCCAAAGAATGCTCAAACTACTGCACAATTGCACTCATCTCACGCGCTAGTAAAGTAATGCTCAAAATTCTCCAAGCCAGGCTTCAGCAATATGTGAACCGCGAACTTCCTGATGTTCAAGCTGGTTTTAGAAAAGGCAGAGGAACCAGAGATCAAATTGCCAACATCCACTGGATCATGGAAAAAGCAAGAGAGTTCCAGAAAAACATCTATTTCTACTTTATTGACTATGCTAAAGCCTTTGACTGTGTGGATCACAATAAACTGTGGAAAATTCTGAAAGAGATGGGAATACCAGACCACCTGATCTGCCTCTTGAGAAATTTGTATGCAGGTCAGGAAGCAACAGTTAGAACTGGACATGGGACAACAGACTGGTTCCAAATAGGAAAAGGAGTACATCAAGGCTGTATATTGTCACCCTGTCTATTTAACTTATATGCAGAGTACATCATGAGAAACGCTGGACTGGAAGAGACACAAGCTGGAATCAAGATTGCCAGGAGAAATATCAATAACTTCATATATGCAGATGACACCACCCTTATGGCAGAAAGTGAAGAGGAACTCAAAAGCCTCTTGATGAAAGTGACAGTGGAGAGTGGAAAAAGTTGGCTTAAAGCTCAACATTCAGAAAACGAAGATCATGGCATCTGGTCTCATCACTTCATGGGAAATAGATGGGGAAACAGTGGAAACAGTGTCCGACTTTATTTTTCTGGGCTCCAAAATCACTGCAGATGGTGACTGCAGCCATGAAATTAAAAGACGCTTACTCCTTGAAAAGGATGTTATGACCAACCTAGATAGCATATTGAAAAGCGGAGACATTACTTTGCCAACAAAGGTTCGTCTAGTCAAGGCTATGGTTTTTCCTGTGGTCATGTATGGATGTGAGAGTTGGACTGTGAAGAAGGCTGAGCACTGAAGAATTGATGCTTTTGAACTGTGGTGTTGGAGGAGACTCTTGAGAGTCCCTTGGACTGCAAGGAGATCCAACCAGTCTATTCTGAAGGAGATCATCCCTGGGATTTCTTTGGAAGGAATGATGCTAAAGCTGAAACTCCAGTACTGTGGCCACCTCATGTGAACAGTTGACTCATTGGAAAAGACTCTGATGCTGGGAGGGATTGGGGGCAAGAGGAGAAGGGGACGACAGAGGATGAGATGGCTGGATGGCATCACTGACTCGATGGACGTGAGTTTGAGTGAACTCTGGGAGTTGGTGATGGACAGGGAGGCTTGGCGTGCTGCAATTCAGGGGGTGGCAAAGAGTTGGACATTAGTCAGCGACTGATCTGATCTGATCTGATACTTGTAGGACTTCCCTGATGGCTCAGCAGGTAATTAATCCGCCTGCAGTGCAGGAGATACAGGAGACATGGGTTCAATCCCTGGGTCAGCAAGTTCCACTGGAGAAGGGAGGTGACAACCTGCTCTAGTATTCTTGTCTAAAAAATCCCATGGATGGAAGAGTCTGGGAGGCTATAGTCCAAAGGGTCACAGAGAGTTGGCCACACCTGAATGACTAAGCAAAATAGCAACCATACTTGTCGTTATGAAATGGTATCTCCTTGTGATTTTGACTTGCATTTTCCTCATGACTAATGAATGATGTTGAACATCTTTTCTTGAGTTTTCAGTCATTTGTATAACTTCATTGATCTAAACAAGTCATTTACCCAGGTTTTTATTGAGTTGTTCTTTTTGTTGTTGAATTTTATAAGTTCTTTACAATCCTTGATATTAAGCACTTATCAGTTACATGATCTGCAAATATTTCCTATTGACACAATCTCCTAAGTTTTCTTTCAACTTTCTAGATAAGGTCTTTTGATGCCCAAAATTTTTCTACACTTTTGAAGTCCAGTTTATCTATTATTTTTCCTGTTGCTTATGCTGTTAGTATCACATCTAAGACTCTATTGCCAAATCAAAATAATGAAAATTAACCCTTATATTTTATTCTAATAGATTTATGAATTTAGCTTTTCCATGTAGGTTATTGTTTATTGTGGATTAATTTTTTATATGGTGTAAGAATTCAATTTAATTCTTTTTTTTCTTTTTTTTAAAAATTTTATTTTATTTTTAAACTTAACATAATTGTATTAGTTTTGCCAAATATCAAATCCAGTTATACCAACACCATTAGCTGAAGAGCCATTTTTTTCCCATTAAATGGACTTGGTACTCTTCTCAAAATCCAATTGGCCATAAGTGTATGATTTTATTTATGAACCATGAATTATATTCTACTCATCTATGTCTATTATATGCCAGTTTTTATACTTAATTTCATATTTTTTGCTAAAGTCACCTCTTTGGTAATTATATGAGTGCATTATTAGGGTTTCCCTGGTGGCTCAGTGGTAAAGAATCTGACTGCAATTCAGGAGACCCAGGTTTGATCTCTTGATTGGGAAGATCCCCTGGAGTAGGGAATGGCAACCCACTCCAGTATTCTTGCCTGGAGAATTCCATGGACAAAGGAGCATGGTAAGCTATAGTCCATGGGGTCACAAAGAGTTGGATGCAACTGAGCAATTAACACTTCATACCCCTCATGCCCTGAATCTTTTGGTCATTTTATCTGAGGAGCTTTGAGAATTATTATTTTATTTCTTTTTTAAAATTATTTTAAATCTTATTGAAATATAGTTGATCTACAATGCTGTGTTATTTTCAGGAGTATAGAATAGTGATTCAGTTATACATATATCCATTCTTTTCCAGATTTTTTTCCCATAGAGGTTATTATAGAATATTGAAATATTGAGTAGAGTTCCCTGTGATATACAGTAGGTCCTTGTTGGTTATCTATTTTATATGTAGTAGTGTGTGTATGTTAATCCCAAGCTCCTAATTTATCCCTACCCTGCCATGTTTTTCCTTTGGTAACTGTATGTTTATTTTCAAAATCTGTGAATCTGTTTATGTTTCTTAAGTAAATTCATTTATATCATGTTTAAATTACATTCCACATAAGAGTAATGTCATATTATATTTGTCTTTCTCTGTCTGACTTCACTTAGTATGATAATTTCTAGGTCCATCATTTTTTACTGTAAATAACATTATTTCATTCTTTTTTTGTGACTAGTATTCCATTGTATATATGTACTGCATCTTCTTTATGCATTCCTCTGCCAATGGACATTTAGGTTTCTTCCATGATTTGGCTTTTGTAAATATGTAGCAATAAACATTGGGGTGAATGTATATTTTCAAATTATGGTTTTCTCTGGGGAAAATAAATTTTTTTGTGTGGGACTTTGAGTGGGATTACTGGATCAAATGGCAGTTCTGTTTTTAGTTCTAAGGAAATTTTAGTTCTAAGGAACCTCCACAGTGTTTTCCATAGTGGTTGTACCAGTTTATATTCCCACCAACAATGTAGGAGAATTCCCTTTCCTGTGTGCCCTTTTCAGCTTTGTTTGTAGATTTTTTGATGATGACATTCTGACCAGTGAAAAATGATACCTCTTTGTAGTTTTGATTTACAGCTTTCTGATCATTAGTGATGTTGAGCATCTTTTCATATCCTTTGTGGCCATGTATATGTCTTCTTTGGAGAAGTGTGTATTTAGATCTTCTGCCCATTTTTTGATTGGGTTGTTTTGTATTTCTTTCTTGTGTTTCAGTTTGTCTCCTTTAAAGACATCAGCAGTGCCATCTATCTCATCATTTTTTTGCATAAACATTAATAATTTATACAAACCACTGACAACCAGCTTTGCAGGACGCTTATCCTTAAATTTGAAGTCTTGCCCAATCTCAGATTTTCTGCATTGGACTCAGCAGTTCTCAGCAATTATAAAAAGTATAATTTTTAGAGAGTAACTGGAAAAAGAATTCAGAACTGCTGCTGCTGCTAAGTCACTTCAGTCGTGTCTGACTCTGTGTGACCCCATAGACGGCAGCCTATCAGGCTCCCATCCCTGGGATTCTCCAGGCAAGAATACTGGAGTGGGTTGCCATTTCCTTCTCCAGTGCATGAAAGTGAAAGTGAGGTTGCTCAGTCATGTCCGACTCTTTGCGACCCCATGGACTGTAGCCTACCAGGCTCCTCCATCCATGGGATTTTCCAGGAAAGACTACTGGAGTGGGTTGCCATTGCTGTCTCCATCAGAACTGCTAGGAGATGGCCGTCTCCATCAGAACTGCTAGGAGACGTCTATTCTCATGGATAGGAGAGAGAAACTCCTGTTTGAGTTAACTGGAAAATTGTGCAAAGCAGAGAAGAATAATACTATTGTACTGGCCCTTTCTGACAAAGGACATGGGGATCATAATTTCATTTGACTAGTACTAGCAAGAAGGTGGAACTATCCTGAGTGTCTAAGTTATCTTACCTACCAAGAACTGTCTGAGGAAAGAACAGGAAGGTTACTGAACACTCTGATAAAATTGAAATAGCAGAGGATGATAAAGTGTAAATGTTACAATGAAATACCTTCATAAATATGTTCATGTAGACTAAAACTAAAAGGTACCATAATTACTCCCTTCTGTTATTTATTAAAAAAAAATTCTTGGTGACATAGTATATGCTTGGTATCCTAAGAACTGGGGATCATAATTATGAACTTAATGTAAATACTTTAGATAATTAGATAACCACAAAATGTATAATTATGGGAATAATTAGTTAATTATAGTTGCAACAAGTATTACAAAAGAAAAAAATAAGAGTGTGCAATGAAGGAGTAAAACAAGGTGCCAAGATTAACTTTAGAATTTGGAGAAAACTGTCCTTAAAAAGAAAATTTATGCTAAAAATTGAAAAAAAGAGTAAGGGAAGCCTGGTAAAAATGGGAGAAGAGTCTTGAAGATCCTGAAATGGGAAGGCGCTTACCATGTTAAAGAATGAAAAGGTGCTCAACATAGTCTTTATTTTTATATAAAGAGAACTCATAGCTAGACTCCACTATAGTGAAAAATAGGAATAGACTATCATTAACATAAAAAGGAAATATTTTTGAACATACCAAAAAAACTACTAATCTGAAATACACAATAGGCGTGTGTGTATGTGTGTTGTGTCATGTCTATGTTCTATATATTATGGCTATAGTCAAATAAGATTCTAGCATGAAAGACTCTTGGCTTAAATATACTATAGCCTCTTTAAGAATCTCTAGCTCTCAGAGACATATTTGTGAAGAAGAGCTGCCATTCAAGATCAATCTTTTAACTATCTATATGTTTATAAGGGGCAGTTTTCAGGAAGTTGTTTATCTGCAGCTGGATTCCACTACCTTAAAAGTGTTTTTTATTTTAAAAATATTTTTTGGTATTACATAGCTTATTTGCTCAAACTGTGCCATTTAACTTGATGAGGTCCAATTCTGTTGGTTGTTAAGTTTTTATTATACTCCATTTTTATATGGTCTCTTCTTTTTTGTATAGAAAAAATCTCCAGGTGAGTGACAAAGAAAGTGTTGGCTATTGTAATACCTATAAAGTAAGGAAAGCTTTCAAAGGTCTTCATTTAACTTTATGTATTGGTGGAAAATCTCTGAGTCACTGCAGCCTATGCTTATTGGATATGAAGGAATTAAAACCACAGTTTTCTCTAAGTCTATAATTCAGAATACTGGCTCTGCTCTGAATACTATCTTCTTGTTAATAGTATACCTTTTGAATAGTTTGCATGTAAGAGGCCAATAGTCAAGAGTTGCAGCTGTTCATGAGATTAGAATCTGAGATGGTATTTACTGTCACTGTATCTTTCCCTAAGATTTTCATGTGTGTTATGGAAAATAATTATGATCAAATAAATTTGATAAATATGTATTTATATAGCAATTTTACTTCTTCTTAATTTTAATTTTCTGAGAAAATTAAATAAATCTTTAATGGGGAATGTATATGGTGACTCTCTAAGAGAGTAGAGTCTAGAATTCAGTCTTTCCTAACTCAGATCTAAAAGAGGAGAATCTAGAATTCAGTCTTTCCTAACTCAGATCTCAGAACTAATCTGCATAGGACAGCTTTATCACATCATTTTGGATAATGCTGATCTAGAAGAATATATCTAGTTGTCATATTGAGAAGAAGAGGTGAACAGCATTATGGAAACCCAGAAAGAATGAATTCAGTTTTTTTTTTTAAATAAAACAAGCAGAGCACTCAAAAGTTATGAAATATGGATGGAATATGGTCTAAAAGCCAAGGAAAAAAGGGAAAAATATGTGGGATTGGACCTAAAGTGACTCATGATCTTCATAAAGTTTGAGCTGTCATACACCTCTGTAGAAATAGAGGAAAATCCGGTTCTCAGCCATGACAGTATCCCCTTTCCTACTGCTCCAGCTTACAGTGATTAGAAAGGAAAGCAATGTAACACAGTTTTAATGGTTGTCACAATGCATAAGTTTGGTTTGTCTTCAGGCATATATATTTAATGCTCATATGTTTAGTTGCTGAATCTGTATGCAACTCCAGTATTAAAGTGTATTATACATGGAAGGTTCTGATGAAAGAAAAGGTCACAGTGGGATCTAATTAAATGTATTCTCTAAGACTCTTTTGATAGTAAACTCAAAATACCATACAGGGCAAAACATAAGTTGTGTGACTTTATTGTAAAACTAGGAATGCCTTCGAAAAGAGCAAATGGCTGTGTTCCTGAAACCTGCTTTTGTACGGCAAAAATATAGCATATAATTTCATCTCAGGCTTACAAGCAAAATTTGCTTGAAAGTTTACTGCTTTTACCTTTAAAAATTCAAAATAGTGAATTTCTTAGAATTTCAAGCAAGCCTCATGCATCTCTGACTGATTAGTATCTAAAAAAATTTTCAGTGTTGTATTCTCTGTGAATGTCATTCAAAATTACAGGTTTCAGGTAGCTGTAAGATTAGCTTATAGTCTTTTTAGGATGCAAAATAATAAATAGTTTTAAGCTCTTTACCAGCTATACTTATATGATAAATATACATTATAATACAGTATTTTTCTGTAATATGAACAACTCAATTTGTGTACTTGTGAAAATTCATTGACAGTGTCTATTGTCTCTTTTTTCCTTGCTTGATGATTCAGTATAAAAATACGATCTATATCTGTACTGTTTTATAGACCATGTTAGTTTTGGAATTTTCCACTATGAGTACAGGGGAAAGGAAAAATAAGTCATTGTAGTATAGGACTTTTCCTCTTACCATTCCAAATAAAATATCAGGAATTAAATTTTTTAATCAGGTATTTTAAAATTTTAACCATTCAATTCTAGCATAATAAAAAATATTAGAGCATAATGGTGATTTTCCTTTAAGTCTTCCTCTTAATCAACTTAGGAAGTAGTCAAACCACCCACCTGTAAGATACATTGCCTTTTTTCACATCAATGGGGTCCCTTTCTCCCCATTGCTCAGACCTTCCCTGTCACCAGTTTCTTTTCTCCATTGGCCCAACTGTTAGGAATCAATCTGTAACTTGGAATTCAGCTAAAACCTAAACAAATTTTAACAGCACAAAGTGTTACAGAGCATCAAGCCAACACAGTTGATTTATTTTGGAGAAATTTGGGCCATCAGCTGGACCAGTTTAGGCATATATTTGGTAATCTATTTCTGAAATATTATTTATAAATACTTCATTCATTTGTAGAATTCCAGTGATCTGTAAAGCCCAGATACCTGATTTGCCTAAAGGTTGAGAAAAATCTTAGGTCTTTCTGATAGCCATCTCTATAGCTCTAAAAACTTAATGGCCACATTGTAATGACCATGATCATTTCTGAACCTCAAACATAATTTCTAATCTTCTAGAAATATCTTGTTTTCCCTTTAGCCTCCATAGGCTCTGGTCCCTATTGCCCTTTCACCACTGCAGGCTGAATTCTGTATTATGGTGTTGTTAATTTATCAATATGATATTTTTAAGCTGTGAAAACCTGTTGTATTTGGTTTGCAGTTATTTCACACATATACTTTATATTTATTGATTCTGGAAAAACATTTTTTTTGACTGTGCTGGCTCTTTGTTGCAGCATGTGGACTCTCTGTTGCAGTGTGCAGTCTTCTCTAGTTGTGATGTGGAGGCTTAGTTGCCCTATAGTATGTGGGATCTTAGTTCCCCAACCAGGGATTGAACCCATATTCCCTACATTGGAAGACAGATTCTTTACCACTGGACCACCCAGGATGTCTCTGGGAAACATTTTTTAAGTATAAAGAATTTTTTTTTTTTTCCTGCAGATATGCAGAAAGCAAATTAGCCTTGTGGCCAATATACTTTTCTTGCTTTCTCACAGTTCAGGATTCTCCGGAAGGAGAACAGTGGAGAAAGCCTGTTAGTGGTAAAGAATTGATCTGGAATACAAGAAGCCTGGAAAGAAAGTCAGTTCTTTATATAATTTCTCATCCTAACAACTCATTAGTTGCATCGGATCATGTTAGCAACTTTTTCCTTTCCTTTCCTAACAGCTCAGCCTGATTTTCTTCCTTGAGACACATCACATTTGAATTTTAAGCATGAAACATAGAAAATGAGAATAAGAGGAAAGAGAATAATGGTTTTAATTTGAACAGTAGATGTTGGCAAAGGAAAGAAACAGCTAAATACTACTTTTCCTTAATTACTTTTATTCTTTCTTATCTCTTTCCTGAGGTTCTGTTTACAAAAAACCTTTCTATCCTTGGTCAATAGCAGCTTGATGCTGATGCTGTCAATCATCAGGAGTAATTTGAGTCTTCCTGCCTTCTGTTGGTCGGTGTTTATTTTTACCTGAACACTAGATTTATTCTCAGTCATTTCCTCTCTGGGATTACTGCTTAGAAAGCAAAAGTAAGTCCCATCTTGATTAAAGTGGAATTTAATCTTCTGAGTTCTTCCAAGGCAATACTTGGCTCATTGCACCCTGTTTTACCCAAACTCTAGGATGGCAAGTGGAACAAGTTGGAAGAGATTGTTAAGTTTCTAAAACCTAAATGATCCAAGTATAATTGATTTGTCCCAGATAGCTCAAAACCTTGTGAACAAAGGCATATACTATTCTAGTGGCACTTGCCTGATTTTAGGAGATCAACCACCAGAAAGAAAATTGTTAAGAAAAAAACAAAAGTTTTAGAAACAACAGTTTAAGTCAATCATGGAAAAGTAGCAAATGAACAAATGATACAATAATGATTTAATCAGCAGTGGCTCCTGGACTCAAAACATTAAATAAAACATATATATCTTAGGAAAATCGAGCAGCCATAGAAACAGTAAAATTATTTTTGTCTCATTCACTTTTTTTTTCATGAGTGTATGTATTAAAAGTTCAAACTCTGGTTATATTTGTCAGCTGAATGAATATACCTGGGTTTTTGCTAGGATAATAGTGATGGAAAACTCAATAGATTTGAGAAGAGAAATAGTATGAAGGTCAAAAGAAGATTTTTTTTTAATGGGCCTATACAAATTCTGTCTTTAACCAAAGTTTTCAATGTCAATGTCTAAGTCAGTTGAAAGTGAAAGTCTTTCAGTCATGTCCAACTCTTTGGGGCCCCATGGGCTGTACAGTCCATGGAATTCTCCAGGCTAGAATACTGGAGTGGGTAGCCTTTCTCTTCTTCATGGGATCTTCCCAACCCAGGGATTGAAACCCAGGTCTCCTGCATTGCAGGCTGATTATTTACCAGCTAAGCCACTAGGGAAGCCAAGGAATACTGGAGTGGGTAGCCTATACTTTCTCCAGGGGATCTTCCCGACCTAGGAATTGAACTGGGATCTCCTGCATTGCAGGTGGGTTCTTTTCCTACTGAGCTATCAGAGAAGCCCTTTAAGTCAGTTGAACACCTGCAAAATGCTACTTTCTACTGACTTTCATTTCAGTCGCTCAGTCGTGTCCAACTCTTTGTGACCCCATGAATTGCAGCATGCCAGGCCTCCCTGTCCATCACCATCTCCCGGAGTTCACTCCAACTCACGTCCATTGAGTCAGTGATGCCATCCAGCCATCTCATCCTCTGTCGTCCCCTTCTCCTCCTGCCCCCAATCCCTCCCAGCATCAGAGTCTTTTCCAATGAGTCAGCTCTTCACATGAGGTGGCCAAAGTATTGGAGTTTCAGCTTTAGCATCAGTCCTTCCAATGAACACACGGGACTGATCTCCTTTAGAACAGGCAGGTTGGATCTCCTTGCAGTCCAAGGGACTCTCAAGAGTCTTCTCCAACACCACAGTTCAAAAGCATCAATTCTTTGGTGCTCAACTTTCTTCACAGTCCAACTCTCACATCCATACATGACCACTGGAAAAACCATAGCCTTGACTAGATGGACCTTTGTTGGCAAAGTAATGTCTCTGCTTTTCAATATGCTATCTAGGTTGGTCATAACTTTCCTTTCAAGGAGTAAGCGTCTTTTAATTTCATGGCTGCAGTCACCATCTGCAGTGATTTTGGAGCCCAAAAAAATGAAGTCTGACACTGTTTCCAGTGTTCCCCCATCTATTTCTCATGAAGTCATGAGACCAGATGCCATGATCTTCGTTTTCTGAATGTTGAGCTTTAAGCCAACTTTTTCACTCTCCACTGTCACTTTCATCAAGAGGCTTTTTAGTTCCTCTTCAGTTTCTGCCATAAGGGTGGTGTCATCTGCATATCTGAGGTTATTGGTATATCTCCCAGCAATCTTGATTCCAGCTTGTGCTTCTTCCAGCCCAGCGTTTCTCATGATGTACTCTGCATATAAATCAAATAAGCAGGGTGACAATATACAGCCTTGACGTACTGCTTTTCCTATTTGGAACAGCCTTGACGTACTCCTTTTCCTATTTGGAACCAGTCTGTTGTTCCATGTCCAGTTCTCACTGTTGCTTCCTGACCTGAATAAAGGTTTCTCAAGAGGCAGGTCAGGTTGTTTGGTATTCCCATTTCTTTCAGAATTTTCCACAGTTTTTTGTGATCCACACAGTCAAAGGCTTTGGCATAGTCAATAAAGCAGAAATAGATGTTTTTCTGGAACAGCAAATGGCAATCTAGGACTTGATGAAGTTAAATGTGTATTCTGAAATGGAAATTAGTTGAAATGAAAGAAACACTAACCTACTAGTCAAAGGAGATAGATAGAATATCTCCAGAGACTCTTTCCTTTTAGGCAAAAGTCAGAATAATCATAAATTTTATGTCAGACAAAATCTGAAGAATAGGAAACCATAAGGTACCATGAAACAAAAGCAGAGGGAAATCAAAATGTAGTTAGATTTTAAGGTAAATGAAAGTGAAAGACCAAGGTAGGACAGAGATCTCCCCTCATCCCTTTCTAGAATCAATTTCTCTTGATACCATAGACTCAAGGAGTTTGAGGAACTACGTGTTGCTTCTTTGCAGGAATGAAAACTAAACTCAACATTGTATTTCCAAGATAATCACTGTATTTTTGTTACTTGGTAGAAAATAAAATATTCCAAACTTTATTGCCTTAATTTATTTGTACAATGAGTACAATCAAGGTATGCTTGTGTTCAATGATAAATGAATTTTATTGGTTGTAGAACTTCAAGTGATGGTAACATCACTCTCTGAGCCCTTTTCCTTACCTACAAAATGAGAATTATAATACCTTCCTCTTGTTTATTTAAAAGATTATAAGGGTATTTTAAAATAGCATATGAAAAGAATTTGGACAGAAACTCCAAGTAAAAGCCATTCTTGAGAAACTTTATGTAATTTCACAGTTATAAACTTTAAAATATAAAGAAAATACAAAGAAAAAGAATTCTCAGAAAAAAATGAAGTAGCACCATGGTCCAACAAAATCTAATAAAAAATAGCTGCTATTAATAATAAATTTTAGAAACAGCCATTTGAAAGTCTCAATGCATAGCTAAACTAGTATTTTAGTTTTATATTTTCCAATGAGTTCATGATCATTTGCAATAATTTCAAATATTACATAAGCTTTCAAAGGAGATGACAAGGAGAAATGCATTCATCTTATTAGATGAAGATCTTTCTACACAGGGTTTGATAATTTCCATCAAATTATTGGAAATGCCATAAGTAGATAAATACTTGAACTTTTTGGATCATAAGCTATCAGTTGATGAAATCTTGGAGCTATAAAAATATTTTCAAGTGAGTTAAAATACTCTGTATGGCATTTTAATGAAGAGTGTATTTCATTATACATTTGTCTAAACCCATAGAATGTACATCACTGCAAGTGAATGCTAAGGTACACTATGAACTTTGGGTGATTATGCTCTGTCAGTGTAGGTTCATTATGGTAGAAAAACAAAAGTATAATTCTTGCGAATGAAGTGAATAATGGGGGAGGCTATGCATAAATGGGGATGGGGGTATTTGGGAAAACTGTATTTCTTTCCATATTGTTGTAAAACTAGTATAAAAATGATATTAACAAATCACCTTAACAACAAAAAAGTATTTTTAATATAATTATTATGACTCTGATGATGTGATAGCCTCATCCATGCCATTAGATCACTAACAATAACAAAAATGATAAAAACAATAGCATAAATGTGATACCAATCCATTTACAGATATATATTTTAGAAATATAAATTAAAAAAACATGGCACATCTTTGTTAAGCTGCCTTTTAAAATATGTATTAATCATTTAAAGAGTATAGTCCATCATATCCCTCCTTTGCTTAAAAAATATGTAGACTGGATACAAAAAAAAACTATATTTGATAACTTCAAAGTAAAGCTGTAAATAATTATTTTAATGTTCTACCCAAATACATATATAACACGGACTCCTGTTAAATATAATCATTAAATGTCTTCCTATTCTACAGAATTTGCCATCCCAAAGTATGCCTTTTTGGCAAAAAGGATATTTTATTTTCAGTTAAGCTGCATCTGATCAAAGCTTTCTTATATACCACTCAGAAAGCAATGTCCATGGGGACATTTTGAAATTACTATTTAGCAGATGTTTCTCATTGTTCATGGGAACTTATGGGTTCTCATTGTTCACCAGGTGAAGCAGGACAATATACAAGAAGAATCCTGTTTTGTCTCAGAAGCTCTCTGATTCATACTTTACTCAACCATATATTGATTTACAAAATGTACTGTTCTAGAGATAAATAGATGTCTTATCCAACGATGGTTAATTTGATTTAGAATTCTTGAGAAATGAATGACCTTTGTAAACATAGCAGTCTTACTTTGCAAATCTACTCTCATTTTAAATGTTGATTCATTTTAAAGAAAGTATTTGGAAGTACCATTTTGTAATTCCTTCTTGCTACAATGGATGTCAAGAGAAAGAAAAACAAGCTTGAAACACCTGCTTTTAATACTGGAAACAGAAACACCCAACAGATACAATAAAAATGTATGGTTAGTGTGCCTCTAGCATCTTTATCAGCTAATGACTACTTAGTTAGAACTTCACATTCTCACAGTCTATCCTGGCCTATTGATTCAGGAATTCTGAAAATGGGTCTTGACACACTGCGTTTTAACACAAGCTCCAGGTGCATGCTAAATGCATCCTAAAATTTATGAATGATTGTACTAAAGCACAGAGATTCTATAATAATCAAAATTGGGAAAATATGATTACCTGATAAATACTTGAAGTATGTAAAAGAAATGAGGTTATTGACTTAACTATAGAAAATTAATAATTAATATGAAGTTTAGTTCTTATGTGCCTTAGGCTGATAGCCAATTAAAATCCCAATATAGTTTATTATCTATATCCATTAACTGGCTGCTCATGAAATAAACATTATTATTAAACAATCCTATCATGGACACATATGCACATACACATGTATGCATACATACATGCATGATTCAAATGAGAGATATAAAACAAATACAAACAGAGGTTACTTTTAGACTCTGTTGTTCTGGATTAGCTGTGTAGTTCTTGTCTTGATTATTAAAAACATAATTCAATATCAAGCCTTGTTTCATAAATTTTGTTTCATCAGCACCTGTTTCTCAAAGTGAAATATTGTGTTAATAAATAGGATAAAGAGAAAATTGCTAAAGACATGATCATTGTCATTTAATTCTACAGGTTTTCTGTTGATTTTATGAAAGTAGATATTTTGATTAACTCCAGAAATATTTGTCAGTTATTTAGAAAAAAATATTGTAATTTCATTTTAAAAAATCCCTAAAAAGAAAGCATTCAATTAGTTTTATAACCCAGTTAAAGAATTCTCATTTGATGGGAAGTTAGGTTGTATAACGAGTTCATATTTCACATAATGTAATTTTACTAAATAAATATGTTTGCTGACACTGTTTCTACACAAATGACTTAGGCAAAAATAATATTCACATTTTATATAATTCATTGCTAGCTTTTCTAACATTTAAAGTAAAAGAAGAGAGTAAAAATACTGCCTTAAACTCTGCATTCAAAAAACTAAGATTATGGTATCGGGTCCCATCACTTCATGGCAAATAGATGGGGAAACAATGGAAACAGTGACAAACTTTATTTTCTTGGGTTCCAAGGTCACTGCCAATGGTGACTGCAACCGTGAAATTAAAAGACACTTGCTCCTTGGAAGAAAAGCTATGACCAACCTAGACAGCATATTAAAAAGCCTAGACATTACTTTGCCGACAACAGACTGTCTAGTCAAAGCTATGGTTTTTCCAGTCGTCATGTATGGATGTGAGAATTGGACTGTAAAGAAAGCTGGGAACTGAAGAACTGATGCTTTTGAACTGTGGTGTTGGAGAAGACTCTTGAGAGTCCTTTGGACACCAAGGAGGTCCAATCAGTCCATCCTAAAGGAAATCAGTCCTGAATATTCATTGGAAGAACTGATGCTGAAGTTTCAATACTTTTACCACCTGATGCAAAGAACTAACTCCTTAGAAAAGATCCTGATGCTGGGAAAGGTTGAAGGCAGGAGGAGAAGGGGCTGACAGAGTATGAGATGGTTGGGTGGCATCAGTGACTCTCTTAACATCTGTGAAGGTTTCTCGGTGTTTCCTTGTTTTTCATAACATTGATGCTTTTTAGAAGTAATTGATATTTTTTGAGTTGCTCAGTGTAGATTTTTGTGATACTTCCTCATGTATATAATCATAAGCTTTAGTGAATACTGTTATCTCTGACTCTAATTCACCCCAAAAAGTCATCTTATCCTCCTTCACCTCCCCTTTACTTATGTGTAGTGTCTTTATCTGTTGATGGTAATGATAAACTGATTCCACACACCTAAAAATATTTTTTTATACTTCCTCATGCATATAATCATAAGGTTTAGTGAATACTGTTATCTCTGACTCTGCTGCTGCTGCTAAGTCACTTCAGTCTTGTCCGACTCTGTGAGACCCCATAGACAGCAGCCCACCAGGCTCTGCCACCCCAGGGATTCTCCAGGCAAGAACACTGGAGTGGGTTGCCCTGTCCTTCTCCAATGCATGAAAGTGAAAAGTGAAAGTGAAGTCACTGAGTCTTGTCCGACTCTTAACGACCCCATGGACTGCGGCCCACCAGGCTCCTCCCTCCATGGGATTTTCCTGGCAAGAGTGCTGGAGTGGGGTGCCATTGCCTTCTCCGATCTTTGACTCTAATTCACCCCAAAAAGTCATCTTATCCTCCTTCACCTCCCCTTTACTTATTTGTAGCATCTTTATCTGTTGATGGTAATGATAAACTGATTCCACACACCTAAAAATGTTTTGTTTTTCTTTTTCAACCTTAGTATAGACATACAAGGAGAAGGCAATGGCACCCTACTCTTGCCTGGAAAATCCCATGGATGGAGGAGCCTGGTAGGCTGCAGTCCATGGGGTCGCTAAGAGTCCGGAACGACTGAGCTACTTCACTTTCATTTTTCACTTTCATGCATTGGAGAGGGAAATGGCAACCCACTCCAGTATTCTTGCCTGGAGAATCCCAGGGACAGAGGAGCCTGGTGGGCTGCCATCTATGGGGTCGCACAGAGTCGGACATGACTGAAGCGACTTAGCAGCAGCAGCATAGACATACAGTAGTTCTGGAAACGTTAGCTCTTGCCCTTGTGAAAAGTAAATTTATCCTCTAGAGTCCAGTGTTTATGTACTGTTCTTTTTGTCTTCAGTCTTATGGCATACTGTGAAAATATTGTTTGCCACAGTTATTAAATCAGCTCTTTTTGCCCAACCTTTCTTGTGTTATATGATTGTTACATGGTTAATTGTTTTTGTAAAGTAAAACAGTAATCCAACTTTACTATTTCCAGTTTTCTAGCATTATTTATTTGTAACACCAGCTTCCATCTACAAAGCTTCTAAAAATGAATGAATATTTATTTTGCCCATTGGTATATGTATTTATATTTATGCCAGTAGCATATAGTTTGGAGAAGGCAATGGCACCCCACTCCAGTACTCTTGCCTGGAAAATTCCATGGACGGAGGAGCCTGGTAGGCTGCAGTCCATGGGGTCGCTGACGGTTGGACACAACTGAGCAACTTCACTTTTGCTTTTCACTTTCATGCACTGGAGAAGGAAATGGCAACCCACTCCAGTGTTCTTGCCTGGAGAATCCCAGGGACGGGGGAGCCTGGTGGGCTGCCGTCTCTGGGGTCGCACAGAGTCAGACATGACTGAAGTAACGTAGTAGTAGTAGCATATAGTTTAAAACTTGACAAAAATTTTGATATAGAATGTACTTTTCTTTCTTCTCAGTATTTTATGTTTATGAATTTGGAGAGCACTTTTTAAATTTTATGAAAACGTCAATTAAGATGTTGATAGGATTAATTTTATAAACGTTGCTATCTTTATTGTATTGTTTTTCCATCCATTAAAGATAGTTTGGTGGTGGTGTTAGCCACTCAGTCGTGTCCAACTCTTTGTGACTCTGATGGACTATAGCCTGCCAGGCTCCTCTGTCCATAGAATTCTCCAGGAAAGAATACTGCAGTGGATTGCCATTCCCTTCTCCAGGGGATCTTCCTGACCCAGGGATCAAATCCGGATCTCCTGCATTGCAGGCAGATTCTTTACCATTTGAGCCACTAGGGAAATCCCTAAAGATAGTATATTCCTTAAAAATATTCCTATGTTTTAAGTCTTTCTTGGTGTCTTTCCATAACATTGTTTTCATTATTCTTTTATGACTTCTGTTCATCTTATTTTCAGGTGATTTACAGTTTTTATTTCTATTTTAATAACCTTAAAATATCTATTTCCTGAAGGTTTTTTATAGAGAAATAATTGATTTTTGTGTAATAAACTTACATATGTATAAAGTTGAAGTCACTTGCTATTTGTAATAATTTGTGTGTTCTCATGGTTTGACATATGAGTATATAATATATTTAATTAGCAATACCTTTATTTTGATTTATTCTAGTTTTTAATCTCTCTCTCATTCTCTCTATCTTATTGTATTACCAAAGTGTCAGGGAATGTTTAACAGGAGGATTCCTGCCTGCCCCTTTCTCATAAATCCTCTGGTCCTTATCAGTTTCTGTGTCAGAAACCAGTGGAACTGGCAGGCCACTCCCAGGACTGAGGTCATAGGATGAGACAGGCTTGAATCTCCTTCAGTAAACATTCTCCTTAGGACAAAACTGCTTAGTCTCGATCCTCTTTCTTGAGATATGGATTGTCTGCTGACCTTGTGACCATAATTAATCCCTTGTTCCCTTGGTAACCGTTGCTGTACCTTTGGTTTTCTGATCTTTATCATTGTCGAAAGAAATTTCTTATACAACAGCCTATATATACTCACAGAAAGATCATTAAAGCACCTTTGCTCCATCAGAGCTTGGGTCTCTGTGTCTTTCTTTCTTTCTTTCTCTCTCTCTTTCTTTCTTATTGTCGACTCCAGACTGCCAGGTTCTGGTCCATTAAAAGACCCCAACACCAAAGTTTTCTACAACAATGTTGAAGAGGATGAAGGTGTCTATGTCTTGCTCCTAACTTTTGAGACATCTTTTGACATTACCATTATGTGATTTTTTTGACAAGTATCTTTTATCAAGATAAATTTCTTCCTTATTCACTATGATGTTTTTAAAATTCTGAATTACTAAACTTTAACAATGATTTTTATACATTTTCTGAATGTTGAGCTTTAAGCCAACTTTTCACTCTCCTCTTTCACTTTCATCAAGAGGCTTTTTAGTTCCTCTTCACTTTCTGCCATAAGGGTGGCATCATCTGCATATCTGAGGCTATTGATATTTCTCCCGGCAATCTTGATTCCAGCTTGTGCTTCCTCCAGCCCAGTGTTTCTCATGATGTACTCTGCATAGAAGTTAAATAATCAGGATGATTATATACAGCCTTTACGTACTCCTTTTCCTATTTGCAACCAGTCTGTTGTTCCATGTCCAGGTCTAACTGTTGCTTCCTGACCTGCATATAGGTTTCTCAGGAGGCAGGTCAGGTGGTCTGGTATTCCCATCTCTTTCAGAATTTTCCACAGTTTATTGTGATCCACACAGTCAAAGGCTTTGGCATAGTCAATAAAGCAGGAATAGATGTTTTTCTGGAACTCTCTTGCTTTTTCCATGATCCAGCAGATGTTGGCAATTTGATCTCTGGTTCCTCTGCCTTTTCTAAAACCAGCTTGAACATCTGGAAGTTCTTGGTTCATGTATTGCTGAAACCTGGCTTGGAGAATTTTGAGGATTACTTTAATAGCATGTGAGATGAGTGCATTTGTGTGGTAGTTTGAGCATTCTTTGGCATTGCCTTTCTTTGGGACTGGAATGAAAACTGAACTTTCCACTCCTGTGGCTACTGCTGAGTTTTCCAAATTTTCTGCATACCTCAGTTCAGTTCAGTCCAGTTGCTCAGTCGTGTCCGACTCTGTGCGACCCCATGAATTGCAACACGCCAGGCCTCCCTGTCTATCACCAACTCCCGGAGTTCACTCAAACTCAAGTCCATCGAGTCGGTGATGCCATCCAGCCATCTCATCCTCTGTTGTCCCCTTTTCCTCCTGCCCTCAACCCCTCCCAGCATCAGAGTCTTTTCCAATGAGTCAACTCTTCGCATGAGGTGGCCAAAGTACTGGAGTTTCAGCTTTACCATCATTCCTTCCAAAGAACACCCAGGGCTGATCTCCTTTAGAATGGACTGGTTGGATCTCCTTGCAGTCCAATGGACTCTCAAGAGTTTTATCTAACACCACAGTTCAAAAGCATCAATTCCTCAGGACTCAGCTTTCTTCACAGTCCAACTCTCGCATCCATACATGACCACTGGGAAAACCATAGTCTTGAGTAAACGGACCTTTGTTGGCAAAGAAGAGGTGGCAAGAATACACAAAACTGCACAAAAAACATCTTCACGACCCAGATAATCACGATGGTGTGATCACTGACCTAGAGCCAGACATCCTGGAATGTGAAGTCAAGTGGGCCTTAGAAAGCATCACTATGAACAAATCTAGTGGAGGTGATGGAATTCCAGTGGAGCTCTTTCAAATCCTGAAAGATGATGCTGTGAAAGTGCTGCATTCAATATGCCAGCAAATTTGGAAAACTCAGCAGTGGCCACAGGACTGGAAACGGTCAGTTTTCATTCCAATCCCAAAGAAAGGCAATGCCAAAGAATGCTCAAACTACCGCACAATTGCACTCATCTCACACACTAGTAGACCAACCTAGATAGCATATTGAAAAGCAGAGACATTACTTTGCCAACAAAGGCATACCCCAGTAGCATGCAAAATGAGTGCACTTGTCTGACAGTTTGAACATCCTATGGCATTGCCCTTCTTTGGGATTGGAATGAAAACTGACATTTTCCAGTCCTGTGACCATTGCTACATTTTCCAAATTTGCTGACATATTGAGTGCAACACTCTTAACAGCATCATCTTTTATGATTTGAAATAGCTCAGCTGGAATTCCATCACCTCCACTAGTTTTGTTTGCAGTGATGCTTCTTAAGGCTTGATGTCACACTCCAGGATGTCTGGCTCTAGATGAGTGACAACCATTATAGAAGAGAAAATCTTACCAAGAAATCACACGGGGGGATACATTGCATGAGAACATTTTAAAATTTTTCTTCCACAATGAGTAGAATTATCTCATAAATAACATATTATTTTTGGTTTATTTGTTATTTTAAAACTGTAGTTGTTGCTTTTTAGAACTTTTTGGCAAAAATCCATTATGACCTCTTTGAATTTGTACCTGGTACAAAGTACCTCCCAGTGACTTTGTAACTGTCTGTTTCTGCTGATTTGCTAAAAATATAGTGACCTAAGATCAGTCCTGGGTGTTCATTGGAAGGACTGATGCTGAAGCTGAAACGCCAATACTTTGGCCACCTCATATGAAGAGCTGACTCATTGGAAAAGACCCTGATTCAGGGAGGGACTGGGGGCAGGAGGAGAAGGGGATGACAGAGGATGAGATGGTTGGGTGGCATCACCGACTTGATGAACATGAGTTTGGTGAACTCCGGGAATTGGTGATGGACATGGAGGTCTGGAGTGCTGAGGTTTGTGGGGTTGCAAAGAATTGGACATGACTAAGCAACTGAACTGCAGGATCATTTATCTCCTAATTACCCACAGCATAAATTGAGATCGAAAGACATTGCTTTGAAATCTATAATTCCATTATTTTGGAAAAGAAGGAAATAAAGATGAGGCAGAACTGATGAAAGATAGAAACAAAGAGTGTACCTTTGACTTGAAACTAATATGTCTTTCTTTCCAAATTTTATTTATTTATTTTGATGATGCTGGGTCTTCATTGCTGCACAGGCTTTTCTCTATTTGTGGAAGAATGGGGGCTACTTCTCTATTTGTGGAAGAATGGGAGCTACTCCAGTCGTGGTGCACAGGCTTCTCTTTCCAGTGACTTCTCTTGATGCAGAACACAGGCTCCAGTTGCTCATGAGCTTCAGTAGTTATAGCACATAGGCTCAGTAATCACTGCTTCCAGGCTTAGGGCACAAACTGAATAGTTGCGGTACATGGCCTTAGCTGCTCTGAGGCGTGTGGGATCTTCCCAGACCAAGGATCGAATCCACGTCTCCTGCATTGATAGGTGGATTCTTTACCATTGAGCCACCAGGGAAGCCAGAAACTAATATGTCTTATAACTAAAAATATAGAAAGAGAATAATAGCAAATAATCAAGTTGTTTAACCTTAAAAAAATTTCCTAAAATTACTAAAGTCTTGGTTTAATCAAATGAATTCTTGTCTATCATTATCATATACTCTTCTTAAAGAAGAATGTATAGGAAATATTTTTTGATTTTCCACCAGTAATTAACACACCTGGGCATAACATCTATATTTGGCCATTTGTAAGAAATATGTATTGATATCAATCTGGTATGCATTGAATGCCGAAAAACCAACAGAAGATTCAAACACTGTCTCATAATTTACATTTGGATTAGACATTCACAATATATAGTCTTGTTAGGAATTTTTTAGAAAATAAGAAGTACAACAGACACAAGAAATGTTTGGAGGTCACAGAATAGGATTTTTTTCCCCTTGAAGTTCTTTTATTTCAATCCTATAATCACATTTCTGAGGTCTTTAATATGCAATAGAGATTTCTCACAATGAAGTAATGCTAATAGCTGATTTTCACTTTTCTCTGAAAATTTAACTGTTTATATCCACTGCTGAGTGCTATCACTTGTATATATAAATGGGGCATGCTATAATAAAAGCTATTTTAAAAATTTAAAATTTTAATGGAAAACAATCGTCTGCCCTTTGGAGGTCCTTTTGCAGACATAAGCCGTTATATGATTACTATGTATATAAGAACAGTATATGCAACAATGACATTATATGTAGCCACAAAATTAAAAGATGCTTGCTCCTTGGAAGAATAGCTATGTCAAACCTAGACAGTGTTTTAAAAAGCATAGACTTTACTTTGCTGACAAAGGTCCATCTAGTCGAAGCTATGGTTTTTCTAGTAGCCATGTACAGATATGAGAGTTGGCCCATAAAGAAAATTGAGTGCCGAAGAATTGATGCTTTTGAACTGTGGTGTTGGAGGAGACTCTTGAGAGTCCCTTGGACTGCAAGGAAATCCAACCAGTCCATCCTAAAGGAAATCAGTCCTGAATATTCACTGAAGGACTGATGCTGAAGCTGAAACTCCAATACTTTGGCCACCTGATGAAAAGAGCTGACTCATTGGAAAAGACTCTGATGTTGGTCAAGATTGAGGGCAAGAGGAGAATGGGGTTACAGAGGATGAGATAGTTTGATGGCATCACCAATTCGATGGACATGAGTTTGAGGAAACTCAGCGTGATAGTGATAGAGAGGTCTGGCATGCTGCACTTCATGGGGTCTAAAAGAGTTGGACATGACTTAGTGACTGAACAATATACAACAAAGATACCATGAGAGAGCAAAGAGGAACAATTCTTGTTATATGAGCAACTGAAGTTTTATTAGTAAAAATAAGAAATGTAGTATGTTAGGTATTATGTAGAAGAATGTATAATATTTCCTGCTATACTATACTGCTGCCACTGCTAAGTCACTTCAGTCATGTCCGACTCCGTGTGACCCCATAGACGACAGCCCACCAGGCTCCTCTGTCCCTGGGATTCTCCAGGCAAGAACGCTGGAATGGGTTGTCATTTCCTTCTCCAATGCATGTATGCATTCTAAGTCACTTCAGTCATATCCAACTCTTTGTGACCCTATGGACAGCAGCCCACCAGGCTCCTCTGCCCATAGAATTCTCTAGGCAAGAATACTGCAGTGGGTTGCCATTACGTTCTCTGCTGCTATACTATAGAGAGAAAAAAGTTGAAAATAGGTAAACAAAGATTTATAACACATCCTATCTTGGATTTGAATTGTTAACATTAAAATAAATACCACAAATACATCTATGATTTCTAATATGCTTCACCTATGATTAAAACACAAGTTTATTATCAGACTCCTAAGCTGGTGTGTTTGGCCATTTTTATACAATAAAAATGTAATTTTTGAACTATAATTTGGTTATATTTAAGACATGGAAACAAAGTAGACATACATTTAATATTTTAAATAATTGTTCAGTATTACATTGCATATTTTCACATGAAGTAATGAAGAAAATAAAAATGGAGCCAAGTGTGTTATTTCATGGAAATAACCTTTTTTAGTGCAGGGGGTGCCTACATTGCTTTGCATTCTTAAATGTTGTTTAGTAAAGGATGTCAGTCAAAAGACCCAAGTCAAAGGGAAAAATAGGAGCACAGCAGTCCTTTAGTTAGTTCCATGGGACAGGTTCTGTAGTACCACAGTATGCATGAGCATTCTCAGTTGCTCAGTCACATCTGACTCTACAACCACAAAGACTGTAGCTTCCTCTCTCCTCGGAATTTTCCAGACTTGAATACTGAAGTAGGTTACCATTTTCTCCTCCAAGGGATCTTCCCAACCCAGGGATTGAGCTCCCATCTTCTGCATTGGCAGGCAGATTCTTTATCACTGAGTCACCTGGGAAGCCCTTAGTGGAGGTTTGTTTATATTGTACACTCATAAAATTTGGTTTCTTTTATGTTTCTGCACATGTTTGGGTCTTTTATATTTCAGGATTGCAAGTTATGATTAGGATTCATTTCTTAAAAATGTGATAAAGACATAGCTTTGTAAGTATGTAATAATGTGACTAGCAGCTGTAAGGTGACATTAAAATGATGCATTTTAAAACCTTATATTATATGAATTACATTCCTCACACAGTGATCATATAAACTTTCATGTATAAAAAGCTGTTTACCTCTTAAAGAATATAGCCTGCTATAAAATAGTATTTGAATTTAAGTATCAAGACTGCAAATCTCTGTGAATAGAAAGATCCTAGACACAGTCTTGTTTCTTTCATAATTTCTCATCTTGAAATAATGCCATTTGCAGCAACATGGATACACCTAGAGATTGTCATCCTAAATAAAGTGCTGCTGCTGCTGCTAAGTCACTTCAGTCGTGTCCGACTCTGTGCAACCCCATAGACCATAGCCCACCAGGCTCCTCTGTCTCTGGGATTCTCCAAGCAAGAATACTGGAGTGGGTTGCCATTTCCTTCTCCTAAATAAAGTGAGTCAAAGACAAATATTGTATCACTTATATGTAGAATCTAAAAAGTAATAAATGAGCTTATTTACAAAACAGGAGCAGACTCACAGGCATAGAAAACAAATTTACGGCTACCAAAGGGGAAAGGGGAAGGAGGGATAAATTAGGAGTTTGAGATTAACAGATACACATTACTATATATAAAATATGTAAACAATAATGACGCTGTGAGGTAGGTGTGCTACCGTAATCAAAGTGACAGTAATTGGTAATTTCTGTTTACTTTTCTATCTTGAATTTAACCCAGCTACCCTCTCATCACCTTTGGCAGAATATGAAATATTAGTAATTTCTCAGAGCCACCTTTCCAACACAAAGATTGGGATTAGGTAATGCAGGAAATGTGGAAGAACTTCAGTTGTTCAGTCCATTATGGTCACTGATGAGGGGCTCAAGCCAAGTGAATCTGTTCCAAAGCAGGAGCCCCAGAAATGTTAATTTGTCAATGTCATTGCTATGCCAGGTTGCTGACCCTTGGTCATGGCTCTTAAGAGTAAGGAGCATAGTGTTCAGATTGCAGGTATCTATTTTGTTCCTCACAGGTGCTCTGTGTTCTTTGGGTGCAATGAGGGAATTTTTTAAAAAAGATATTTGCTTTTCTAGGAATCTTCTTACTTCCTCTTTAATCTTGACATTTAGTTCGCTTTCTTTCTGTAGTTAAATTATTCCTGCCTCTCTTGAAGTACTAAAGCCATTCTAGGATATCCCAGAACTCCAAATACTCCCTTCAGGTTCTAGGAAAGTCCAGATATCCAAGACCAAAAATGTGGCTGCTCTGAGGAGATGTAAGACGTGAAAGAAAAAAAAAAAAATTGTTACGCACAATAAAAAGAACCAAATACAGTGTTTTCAGAATATTTTCTATGAAATTTAGTCAGCAAACATTGCTTAGCTATTTTTTTCAGTAAGCAGTCAAAGTGAACAGTCTCAGGCCCTAACAAGGGAATGTCCTTTATAGAAAGAATGGTAACAATCAAGAAAGAAGGTTCATCAAAAATATGGAAAAGAGATGCAGAGGTATTCAGATTGTCATTGAAAGAAAATGCACCCTCTCACCATCAGTTGGGTGATCTAAACAGCAGGCATTTATTTCTCATAAATGCCCCTTCGCAGTGGGAAGTCCAAGGTCAACCTGAAAGCATACAGTTTCTTACAGACAGCTGTTTCTCTCTGTGTGCTCACATGGCCTTTACTCAGTGTGTGCTTCTAGAGAGAGTGCTCCTGTCCCTTTCTTTTCTTTCGTTTCCCTTTTTTAAAGTTACAGTTGATATACAACATGTCAGGTGTACAACAGGGATTCAGTACTTTTATAGATTATACTCCATTTAAAGTTATTGTAGAATATTAACTATATTCCTTATGCTGTACAATATCCTCATAGCTTATTTATTTTATAATTAGTATTTTGTACCTCTTTATCCAATTTTTCCCCTCCCTCGTAACTCTTCCCACTGGTATTCCACTGATAGTTTGTTATCTATATCAGTGTGTCTATCTCTATTTTATCATATATGCGGTAATATAAAGTATTTCCTTCTCTGCCTGACTTATTTCACTAAGCACAGTTCCCTCCAAGTCCATCCATGTTGTTTCAAGTAGAAAAATTTCATTATTTGACCCCATGGACTATAGCCTGCCTGACTCCTCTGTCTGTGGAATTTTCCAGGCAAGAATATTGGAGTGGAGCTCTTCTTCAGGGGATCTTCCAGACCCAGGGATCAAACCTGCATCTCTTATGTCTACCTGTATTGACAATCAGATTCTTTACCACTAGTGCCACCTGGGAAGCCGCCCTCCCCCCCCTTTAATTGACAGCTGAGTAATGTTCCATCTGGATGTATATTTGTGTGCATACACACACACATACACACACACACACACACACACACACACATCTTCTTTATCCATCCATCTGTTGATGGGCACTTAAGTTGCTTCCATATTTCAGCGATGGGAAATAATTCTGCTGTAAATGTTGAGGTGCATATGTCTTTTTGAATGAGTGTTTTTATTTTCTTTGGAAATATACTAAGGAGTGGATACACCTAGGAGTGAATACACCAAGGAGCGGAGTTGCTGGATCTTATAGTAGTTCTGTTTCATTTTTTGAGAACCCACCATATGATTTTTCAGTGGCTGCATCGGTTTACATTGGTAGCAACGGTGCACAAGGGTTGCCTTTTGTCCATGCCCTCACCAGCATTTTTTATTTGTGGTCTTTTTGAAGATAGCCTTTCTGATAGGCAGGAGACGATATCTCACTGTGGTTGTTGATTTGCATTTCTCTAATGATTAATGATCCTGAGCATCTTTTCATGTGCCCATTGTTCATCTGTGGGTCTTTGGGAAAATGCCTATACTGGTCTTCTGGCCGTTTTTAAATTGTGTGTGAATATATATATACATGTACATATGTGTGTGTGTGTGTGTATACATATATATATATATATATATATATATTTGCTTTTGGGTGTTTGTTGTTGTTGTTGTTTAGCAGCGAGCAGTTTGCAGGATCTCATATGCCCAACCAGGGCTTGCACCTGGGCTGTGATGGTGAAAGCCCAGAACCTAACCACTAAGCCACCAAGAAACTGCCAGTTTTTTATATTGAGTTGTTTGAGTTCTTTGTATA
Source organism: Bubalus bubalis (assembly GCF_019923935.1). Lineage (NCBI taxonomy): Eukaryota > Metazoa > Chordata > Mammalia > Artiodactyla > Bovidae > Bubalus > Bubalus bubalis. The sequence goes on from NC_059165.1 coordinate 78,307,961, forward strand.
TTTTATGTATTAGCGCCTTATCAGATAAATCATTTGTAGACACGCTCCTACTCAGTAGCTTGTCTTTACATTTTGTCCGTAGTTTCCTTTGCTGTGCAAAATTTAATTAGAGTCTGCTTGTTTATTTTTGTTTTTGTTTGTTTTGCCTGAGAAGATAGAGTAAAAAATGTATTGCTATATCTTATGTCAAATTATGTTCTGCTTGTGTTTTCTTCTATGAGTTTTAAGGTTTCCAGTCTTATATTGAGCTCATCAATCTATTTTGAGTTTATTCTTGTATATTGTGTGAGAAAATGTTCTAACCTCATTCTTTTCCATGAAGCTGTTGACTTTTCCAAGCAACACAAGAAACTATTTTTCCAATTGTGTAGTTTGCATCCTTTATCATAAATTAATTGACTATTTGTGTGTGAGTTTTTCTAGCCTCTCTATTCTGTTGCACTGATCTGTGTGTCTGTTTTTTCCAATAGTATACTCTTTGGATTACTGTCAGTCAGTCAGTCAGTTCAGTCGCTCAGTCGTGTCCGACTCTGTGTGACCCCATGAATCGCAGCACACCTGGCCTCCCTGTCCATCACCAACTCCCGGAGTTCACTCAGACTTATGTCCATCGAGTCAGTGATGCCATCCAGCCATCTCATCCTCTGTCGTCCCCTTCTCCTCCTGCCCCCAATGCCTCCCAGCATCAGAGTCTTTTCCAATGAGTCAACTGTTCACATGTGGTGGCCAAAATACTGGAGTTTCAGCTTTAGCATCATTCCTTCCAAAGAAATCCCAGGGCTGATCTCCTTCAGAATGGACTGGTTGGACCTCCTTGCAGTCCAAGGGACTCTCAAGAGTTGGATTACTGTAACTTTGTAGTATAGTCTGAAGATGGGGAGTTTGACACCTGTAGCTTTGTTGTTTTTCTCATGGTTGCTTTGTCAGTTTGGGGTCTTTTGTGGTTCCATGTAAATATTAGAATTACTCATTCTAATACTATTAAAAATGTTATGGATATTTTGATAGGGATTGCATTAAATATTAAGGTTTCTTTGTGTGGTATGGACAGTTTAACATTATTCTTCCAGTTTAAGAAAATGGGGTATCTTCCCATTTCTTTTCATCATCTTCAGTTTCTTTCATCAGTGTTTTATAGTTCTCAGAGTATGGGTTCTTAATCTCTCCAAGGCCCTCCTTGCAGTTCCATAGCTCTGAATCTTGCAAATACATGAATTTTTCTTTAAACCATTATTTCTGACAAGAGCTTTTAAAATATGTCATATATTGCTACTGCTGCTAAGTAGCTTCAGTCGTGTCCAACTCTGTGCAACCCCATAGACAGCAGCCCACCAGGCTCCTCTGTCCCTGGGATTCTCCAGGCAAGAACACTGGAGTGGGTTGTCATTTCCTCCTCCAGTGCATGAAAGTGAAAAGTCAAAGTGAAGCCGCTCAGTCGTGTCCGACTCCTAGCGACCCCATGGACTGCAGCCTACCAGGCTCCTCCGCCATGGGATTTTCCAGGCAAGAGTACTAGAGTGGGGGTGCCATTGCCTTCTCCAATGTCATATATTAAGTCCAAGCAATTATTAATTTTTTCTTCTAAGCATCACTTTCTCTCTTCCTGATCAATAGATGCTACTGGATCTATGTGTTCAGAGATCACATTGCAGTGAAAAAATTCTTTTAGAATTACAAACCTTATTCAGTGGAAATCATCTAGTCATCTAATAGAGGAATGAAAAATAAATTATGATACATATTCAGCAGTTACAATGAGTGAAATCTATCTTTATCTCAACATAGACATGTAAATGTCTAATGTTTAGTGAAATTATTCTTCTGAGGAGACAAATACAGTTTTAGCTGCATGATGAATTTATGGACATTTTTTCTTTTTTTTTAAACTATTGTCATTGTTCTCAATGTTTGAAATCTTTCACAATATTTTTTAAAGGAAAAATTAACCTCAATTTAATGTTTAGAATATTACCCCTCTACACAGGATAGGTATTTGACTTGGGAACTAAAACGTAGTCTCTTGAGCAAGGTCTGTCCACATGATTTGCCTTCTTCATATCACTAAATATTTATCGTGCATGTTATAGTTTCTTTCTTTACTCATTCAACAAACATTCATCAAATTGTTGGTATAAAGATACCACATTGATAGTGCATGATCAGCATAGTTGTACTTATTAGTATAAACAAGCATTCACTAATTTAATAACATTTTGCCTTGAAAAATAACTTCAGTGAATCTCATTTTGTGTTAATTTTTCTGCTCAGTTTTAAAGATCTTAAATCACTAGTGCTTTGCTTAAAAATCTACGACTGTTAGTTTGCATAGAGTTTTGTTTTGTTTTGTTTTGTTTTAGGGGAATGAGAAAGTTTATTTACAGAGATCAAAACAAAAGATAGGGAGTTGGTTCTCAGAAATAAATTATCAAGTGCTGCTGTTCCCAAACCCTGCCTCCTTCTCACTTGTAATCGAATCATATATATGTCTCATTACATATCAGTCACACAGGGTAATAATTGCTAAAATGAAGCTGTAATCAGAATTCCTGAGTACTTCAGTAAAGAGAATTTAATTTTTCTTCTGTAGGTGAAGGAATACTTTTCAAATAGGACATTATTGGCCCTCAAAATTGGGGATGGTTTTAACAGGAAAGATAAAAGCTTTTATTTTTCCTCTGTTGTCATTGATGACGACATGAGCACTAAAGCAGAGAATGGATGATCCATTTCCTTTATGGTTTTCATCAGGCCCTATTGTTTCTTCCCACCCTGCACCCCCGAGATTGTGCTATAAGTTAAAACTGACTTTGCTTAAATCCCAGTCAAGAGTAACAATATAAAGATGGATGTCTGCTCCACTGGGATCATGCTTTGGGCTGTGCAAGTCAGAAAGAAGGAAAATTAGTCAGTATTTAACTGTGTTGAGTTCAGATTGACTTGTGAGTGACTAGACCAAGACCAAGTGAAGTCGCTCAGTCATGTCTGACTCTTTGCGACCCCATGGACTGTGGCCTACCACGCTCCTCCATCCATGGGATTTTTCAGGCAAGAGTACTGGAGTGGGTTGCCATTTCCTTCTCCAGAGGATCTTCCTGACCCAGGGATCGAAGCCGGGTCTCCTGCATTGGAGGCAGATGCTTTACCATCTGAGCCACAAGGGAAGTACTTGTGAGTGACTATTTTAGCTAACTTTTAATTTTCTTGAAGCCATGAATATGTGTGTGTTTGTGGTGATTAGAGGTGGCTGTGAGTGGTAGAGCCCTGAATGGTGATGACAGCTTATGCAGACTTCTCCAGGCCTGGCCCTACACCCCAACCAACTTGCTTCCCCCACCCTTATCCCCACACTTGTGCACTGAGGCAGAAAAAGAGATCTGCCTGTTAGGTAGACTGTCATTCTATCCTAGGCTTTTTTTCTTCTCATATCTCTGTGAAGGGTGGAATCATACCCCTTTCCAGGGCCTGGCTCAATAATTCTGTCATTTCCACTGGAAAACCCTTAAAGGACAGCTACTCAACAAGAGAGACTTTTGACTTTCTTTCAAAAAATTTAGTCATGATATACAATCTTGGCAGAGCTTCCCCATTCATACACCTAATATTACCAGTGCAGCAGGCAAGAATGTGTTTTCTTATTTAAATATACTTAAAAAAAAAACTATTGAAGAGTAATAATCCAGATAGTCTAAGTTAATTTATACCCTATCAATTAAAGCATACTTCCCCAAATTAATAATCATGATGATTTGGTTTTATTTTATGAAAATGTAAGGAAAAATACGTAAAAACTAAGAAGGAAATGGTTCTAATTCTAACAACTTTCCAATGAAGCACAATTGAAGAATGACAGTATAATTAACACATTTTTTTCACTGACAAGTTATTATACTTCATTTTGTTGTAGAAATCTCAGCCTATGATAAAAATTTCTTAGCATATACTCATGACTACTCCTCTACACAAGATGACTTTTTTTTTTCATGAAAGAGAAAATTTAATTTTGGCTCAGGGCGATAGGACTTGTTAATCATTCACTGTCAGCAAATTCAGATACAATTTTTGGAAAATGATGATGGTGTTCCGAAAGCTGCCTGGCAAACAGAAACCATCCCAGCATTTTCAGAATAAACATATCAATATCTGACAATGCAGGCTCTTAAGACTCTCTCTGGCTTTGGTTTTAGAAAATTCTGTTAAAGCGAGCAATAGGCTTAGCCCTGGTCTCCCGTGCATTCTAGGTAAATGCGTTCACAGCAATAGCCTATGTGCCTTTATTTGGGGAAGGAGCAAGAGCATGTCCTCTTTCTGATTTGAAAAGCAAGGATTTAGAGACCAGCATTTCCCTATCCCAGATCATCTACCCCTAACCAGGCAAAACTATTAAAGTATTTCTTCATTGAGAATTGGCAAATATTTTCTCTTTATCAAGGGCCTGACAGTGAATATACAGACTTTATAGGCCGTTTTGTCTGGGTCACAACTACCCAAAGTACTGTTGTAGTGCAAAGCAGCTATTGACAATATGTAAATGAACAGGCAGGGCTATGTTCCAATAAAACTATTTACAACAGCACAATGTTGGCTGGCCAAGGTTTACTGACCTCTACTCTAGACAAATGGCTTGGCTTTTAGATCCTCTCTCAAGTTAGCTCTGTAAACAATTTCCTACAAAAAAAAAAAAAGAAAAAATGAAGAATTCTTTACTACCCACATTTTACACTCTTTTTCCTAGATTAGATTTCCAGCTAACATGATAATATCAAGGTGGGAAGTATTGCTCACTCTGGCAAGCCATAGTCCCATGTTCTTTCTAGATGTGAATATGAGTTAAATTTGAAAAATAACTGTGAGATAAAGCTAGCTCTCAGCAGAGGCTGCCAGGAAAAGTAAATGTTTGGTTCAAGAAGGAACTGGGGATAATCCTGAGAATAACTATTTTAATAGTTACTACTTAATGAACAACTCTATTAGGCATTATATGAACATAACCTTATTTAATTTCAGAATTGCTCTTTCAGGTGAATATTGGGAGACTTCATTTATATGAAGAAAAGAGGACTTAATGATACTGAAGACTTGATTTTAATAAACCAGAGGGAGATGATGAACTTAGGCTGTGTGTCCCTGAATTACAACAAATATGAAGTGAAGAGTAGAAAACTGTGCTATTCAAAATCTGACAGTGTCTGGGACCATGGCAATAATTTATCTTACAGAGTCTATCATCCTAGCAAACAGCTGGGGCAAAGGACATGAGTACTGAAGGGAAAGGAATTTGTAAGCACTCTAAATTCAGAGGAAGTATCCAGCTCTATTAGTGACGAGACAGTTATATAACAATTTTGGATAGTCCATGGGTTAGGATAACCAAGTGTCCCAGTTTGTCTATGACTAAAGAGTTTCTTGGAATCTGGGACTTTCGGTGGTAAAATCTGGGAAGTTCGTAGCAAACCGGGAAGGGTGTTATGGGTGTACAGGTGTTTGGGACTTACTAGAAGCTCATGAGCAGTGCTATGCTAAAGCTGGTTCACAAGCACTCTTGAGAGCAGATTGTTAAATTTTTAGGAACTTTGCAAGCCATTTTTAAAACAACTATCATTAAAAATTAAATTATAGAAGTTATAATTAACTCAAAAGTTACTGCTTTCTGATTTTAGGGTGGTTTTCTCTCATCTCTGATTGTGAAGTTATTTATATTCATTGCATCAATCCATTTGGTAGTTCTTGTTGTTCAGTCACTGAGTCATGTCCGACTCTTTGTGATCCCATGGACTGCAGTATGCCAGGCTCCCCTATCTTCACCATCTCCTAGAGCTTGCTCAAACTCATGTCTATCGAGTCAGTGATACCATTCAACCTGCTCAAACTAATGTGCATTGAGTTGATGATACCATACAACCATCTTGTCCTCTACCCCGTCTCCTCCTGCCTTCAATCTTTCCCAGTCTTCTCCAGTGAATCATCTCTTTATGTCAGATGGCCAAAGTATTGGAGCTTCAGCTTCAGCATCAGTCCTTCCAATTAATATTCGGGGTTGATTCCTTTCAGGATTGACTGGTTTGATCTCTTTGCAGTCCAAGGGACTCTCAAGAGTCTTCTCAAACGTCACAGTTCAAAAACATCAATTTTTGCTCAGCTTTCTTTATATTCCAACTGTCACATTTGTACATGACAACTGGAAAAACCATGGCCTTGACTCAATGGACATTTATTGGCAAAGTAATGTCTCTGCTTTTTAATATGCTGTCTAGGTTTGTCATAGTTTTTCTAAGAAGCAAGTGTCTTAATTTCATGGCTGCAGTCACCATCTATATGATTTTGGAGTCCAAGAAAATAAAGTCTGTCACTGTTTCCACAGTTTCCCCATCTATTTGTCATGAAGTGATGGGACCAGATGCCATGATCTTAGTGTTTTGAATGTTGAGTTTGAGGCCAGCTTTTTCACTCTCCTCTTTCACCTTCATCAAGAGACTCTTTGGTTCCTCTTTGTTTTCTGCCACTAGGGTGGTGTCATCTGCACATCTAATGTTATTGATATTTCTCCCAGTAATCTTGATTCCAGCTTGTGCTTCATCCAGCCTGGCATTTGACATGATGTACTCTGCATATAGGTTAAATATACAGGTTAAATATATATTACATAAACAGGGTAAGAATATACAGCCTTGACATACTCCTTTCCCAATTTGGAACCAATGTCTTGTTACATGTCCAATTTTAACTGTTGCTTCCTGACCTGTATATAGGTTTTGCAGGAGGCAGGTAAGGTGGTCTGGTATTCCCATCTCTTTCAGAATTTTCATGGCTTATTGTGATCCACACAGTCAAGGGTTTAGTGTAGTCAGTGAAGCAGAAGTAGATATTTTTCTGAAATTCTCTTGCCTTTTCAGTGACCCAAAAGATGTTGGCAATTTGATCTCTGGTTCCTCTGCCTTTTCTAAATTCAGCTTGTACATTTGTATTCTCAGTTCATGTACTGTTTAGGCCTAGCTTGGAGGATTTGAACTTACTTTGCTAGCATGTGAAATGAGTTCTATTGTGCAGCAGTCCTGTGGCCACTGCTGAGTTTTCCAAATTCACTGGCATATTGAGTGAAGCACTTTCACAGCATGATCATTTAGGATTTTAAATAGTTCAGCTGGAATTCCATCACCTCCACTAGCTTTGTTCTTGGTGATGCTTCCTAAGGCCCACTTGACTTTGTACTTCAGGATGTCTGGCTGTAGTGAGTGATTACACCATCATGGTTCTCTGGGTCATGAAGATATTTTTTGTATAGTTCTTCTGTGTATTCTTGTCACCTCTTCTTAATATCTTCTGCCTCTGTTAAGCCCATACCATTTCTGTCCTTTATTATGCCCATCTTTGTATGAAATGTTCCTTTGGTATCTCTAATTCTCTTGAAGAGATCTCTAATCTTCCCTATTTTATTATTTTCCTCTATTCCTTTGCATTTTCACTTAGGAAGAAATTCGGCAAAATTGTGGGTATCTGTATCTTTTCCCAACTAACTGTGATTCAGTGACATCATGCTATATGCTTGAAATAGGAAGAAAGGTGCTTTGTTTTTTCTCTAGAAAATGACAGGGACAATGTTAATAATGCAGATTAAACTTCCTAGTGCATGGTGTCTATAAGTATTACATTATGTATTGTTGCTGTTCAGTCTCTAGGTCATATCCAACTCTTTGAGACCCAATGGACTGCAGCATACCAGTCTCCACTGTCCTTCACTATCTCCCAGATTTTGCTTAAATTCATGTCAATTGAGTTGATGATGCTATCTAACTATCTCATTCTCTGCCACCTCCTTCTCCTTTTGCCTTCACTCTTTCCCAGCATCAAGGTCTTTTTTCAATGAGTCGGCTCTTTGCATCAGGTGGCTAAAGTATTGAAACTTCAGCTTCAGCATCATTCCCCTTCCAATGATTATTCAGGGTTGATATCTTTTGGGATTGGCTGGTTTGACCTCCTTGCAGTCCAAAGGACTCTCAAGAGTCTTCTCCAGGCCCACAATTCAAAAGTGTCAATTCTTCAGCACTCAACCTGCTTAATGGTGCAGCTCTCACATCTGTACATGACTCTAAGAAAAACCATAGCTTGACTGTATGGACCTTTGTCAGCAAAGTGATGTCTCTTCTTTTTAATTTACTGTCTATATTTGTCATAGTTTCTCTTATAGCACACACAAAAAAGAGGAAATGTTATTCAGTATTGGAGAACCCTTCAGCAAACAGTAGCTTACATAACTGACAAATGAGTGAAGTTCCAACATATATATTATTTCACTTTCATTTTACTCATTAAAGAAAAATATCAAGCAATATTCATGTTGTAACTACACTGGTTCATCAATTGAAGCTATAAATTGGCAACAATTTTAAGGGGTTGGAAAAAATCAACTAAAACATTCTGAGAATTAATTGTCTATATGGACATTACAATAATGAATATATGTTATTATTGTAGATTGTGTGCTTCATATCCTTTACATTAGTACACTTTTGTAATATTCCTCTATAAACCGATATCTGTAGGTCTATAGCTATGTACCTTTTCCCCCAGAGAGCTAGTTGTTAACTATTGACTAGTATACTACTGCTCATAAATTCAGAAATGAATAGTAGCAGCAAGAAAAACCCAGACTCTAATAGCTGGTGAGTTTGAGTTTGTACTATCTGCTTTATTAAAAAGGTGTGTAGCTGTGTCTGGCATTACACATGTCTGAGAAGAAAGGGTCTTGTAGAGAAAGTCCTGACAGTAAATAACATAAGAGACAGCATTCTTTGTGTTATTCATGTTCCTTTTTCTCCCCAGATACATAATTATATTCTGAAGTGGTACTTAACTGACTGAAAGGCTTCTGTTATTATATCCCTTTATGCCACAGTATAGGCCAATTAGAATGTAAGTTCTATAAAAAGAGAGATCAAGATTATTTTTTTCCTTACAAAATTCACAAGATACATAGATTCTCAGCACCTATGCTTTGGGTGCAGGAATACATAATTGAATGAGTAAATTCAATTTCATTATCCCTTCTTCATGTTACAGCCAATGATGTCTCATTTCCTAAGACTTATTTCAGAGGACGGGGTATCAATAATATTACCATTATTATTTTCCTCTCAAAATAAAGCTAGGCTCCCTTCCTACCTGAAAGGACAGAGCCAGGAGCTTGGTCTGGGATTGGAAATGTCCTGCTTTGAGAATAACATTTCTTTGCACTTTTGTGTTTACCCTTAAAATCTTTGCATTTTTCTCCAGAGAGTGACACATTTTATTACCCTAATATATCCATCAAGAGGTTTTTATAAAGTACATTCAGTTTTTCTCTGTAAATCTTTGAATAAGACTCATGTTCTAATTAAATACACTTTGTTTGTCCTATAAGAACTTATGCACATATACTTGACACATACTCCAAAGTTTAATGTAACTCAATTTGAGAAGCTTTACACAACTAATATTAAAATCCTCTCTGAATAATTTATGCAAGTAATAGAATATTCTTCTGAAAAGTCTCATATTTTAGTTAAAAACATAAGCCAATAGATAATCCTTCTTCTAGTACTGGTAAAGATCAATAGATAGTTCTTCTATTACTATTAAAGACCAAAACATTAATAAAAATACAAAATATTTTAATGAAATGTCTATATCTTAGGGTATTTAAGGACCCAACTATGAATTATATTATGTTTTAATTTATTTAAAGAAATTAATTATAATATCCTGAGGGGGTCAATTAGTTATCTATTTAAATAACATTTTACATTCCTTGAATGCTTTATATTTTTTATTATTTACTCAATTGCTTAAAAGTTTAAACAACTAAAGAAAGAGTATGATATAAAGTTACTACGACAATATATTCCAGAGCAGGTTACTGACATTTTTGATGATGAAATTAAGCAATATGGCTGTAATACTCTTAGGCTCTTGTCAGTTTAGTAATCGTGATTTTCTAAATGATTTTTGGCAGCAAGTTGTGCCAAGAATAGTAGACATCATCACAAACACAAGTGGCCTATATTATTTCTTGGCAGAAATTTTCCTTTTCTCCTTTAACTTGCTTGTGTTAGGTTGTAGGCAACTATATCATTTAGGGCATCTCCATGCTATCCAGCAGAATTCCCCCTTAAACATGTTTTAGAGGACTGTTAATTTTTTTGTGTGTTTTTAAGGCACGAGAACTAATAATATCTCAGAATCACAGGACCTACTGAAGCTCAAAGACATAATACTGCCCTAAGCTCACTCATGAGTCCATATGTATGATTTTTAAATTTCATTAAAACTGGATAAGCGTGTTTTAAAGTGTTAGTTGCTCAGTCATGTCTGACTCTTTGTGACCTCATGGACCGTAGCTGCCAGGCTCCTCTGTCCATGGGGATTCTCCAGGCAAGAATACTGGAGTAGGTTGCCATGCCCTCCTCCAAGGGATCTTCCCAACCCAGGGATCAAACCCAAATCTCCGTCATTGCAGGCAGATTCTTTAACCTCTGAGCCACCAGACTTTTCATAATTCACCTGACTTTTTTTTGACTGAAAGTTGCCTGGAATCGTTTGCCCCATAGGATGAGTGAGAAATACCATCCACTCTCAAATAAATTACCCAAAAAATACTGAAAACACTGTGAACCAATAATCTGTTAGTTTAGAGCAATTTCAACAAATGACATAAATTTTCAACTAGAAACAAATTGAACAAAACACATATGAAAGTTAAATGTAAGTTGAAAGCTCTTTTGAAAAATATTGCAAAACAGTCCTCTCTATTTCTTTCTAAATACCCAGTCCTAGGGCTTCCCTGGTGGCTCAGTCAGTGAAGAATCCATCTGCAGTACAGTAGACCCAGGTTTGATCCCTGGGTCAGGAAGAACTCCTGGAGAAGGAAATGGCAACCCACTCCAGTATTCTTGCCTGGAGAATCCCAAGGACAGACGAGCCTGGCAGGCTACAGTCCATGGGATCAGAAAGAGTCAGACACGAAATAGTGACTAAACCACCACCACCACCCATTCCTAATGAAAACCTCAGAGGCAAGATATTTATATAATGACTTCTGTAAATTATAAATAAATCTCTATTTCCAGAACTATTTGTAGAATCACTGAAAGAGATATATAGAATCTGGAGAAGCCACTTACTTTTATTTATTTTTTAAATTAATAGACTTTACTTTTTAGAGTAGTTTCAAAGTTTAGAGTTATGTATTTACACACTGGTTATACTTTATTTCTGTGGTTCAGAGGTTAAAGCGTCTGCCTGGAATGTGGGAGACCTGGGTTTGATCCTTGGGTCAGGAAGATCCCCTAGAGAAGGAAAATGGCAACCCACTCCAGTACTCTTGCCTGGAGAATCCTATGGAGATAGGAGCCTGGTAGGCCACAGTCCACAGGGTCGCAAAGAGTTGGACACGACTGAGAGATTTTACTATACTTTATAGAAAACCAAGTTTTTTGGTGTTTTTTGTTATTTTTTCCCCTTTGAAACTAACACTGAGAACTACTAAAATGATTTGTAAAGATTTTTTATTTGTAGCATCTGCTGTTATTTTCCCTAAAATTAGTTGATATTTCCAGGACCCTTTTTTTCTGTTTACCATCACCATCCAACCACCACTGGAAACTCAGAAAAAGCTGATAATTTGCAAGAAATGTCACAAAAGAAAATCACAGCACCTTTGAAGCTGCCCTAATCCACTTAAATAAAATTCACACTTTCTGATTCTAAAATGTTTTGCCCGGAGCCTTGCCAAAGCCAGAACACAGTGAAATCTGTCTAAATTTAATGTGATATTTATAAAAGTAATGCGATGTTTCTTAGCAATTGATAAGCAGAGAAATATTTGCAATCAACTTTTAAAAATGCATATATTTCTATACTTACAAGATTTCTCTGAGGGACACATAAATGAAATATTTAATTATTTATTTCGTTATATATTTGTGTTTATGTGGGATAGAAAAAGAGGGAAATAGTATTTGTATTATCTATAAATAATCTTAATGACTGTCTTTTCATATAATATTTTCAATAACAGAATTAAGACTAAGTTTTTACAATAAAATTCTCTTTTGGAAGGTATATTACTGTTTTTTCTAACTAGTTAAAAATATTGCAAAATTTAAGTAATGCTTGATTTCCAAAATTTAAACAAAATTCAAAGCAAATTCTGTCAAATTTTATTAATATATTATAAAATTAGTATCCCTCAAGGAAGAAATGATTAATGTTCCTTAGCTCCAAACTTCTTATGGAACCCTCTTCTTCACTGTGACTCTTTCAGCTCTAGATTCAACTCTATCTAGGCCTTCCCCATTTTTGTCCATTCTTACACTCCCCTGCTTCTACTCGTTTGAGACTTCTTCAACTTTGTCATAAGAAACACTTTCATCAATGTAAAGAAAAATATACAACATAAAAGTTGTGAGTTAAGTTTTACTCAGTAATCTTATGAGGCCCAGGAAACAGCTTCTCAGTAAATTTAAGAAAACTGCTTCAAAGAACTAGGGGAGTAATGTGTGTGTGTGTGTGTGTGTGTGTGTATTTTTTTTTTTTTTTGGAAAATACATGTTATCTAACATACATTTTATTAAAAGATTACTACTAAGCACAAAGAATAGATATCTCAATTTAATGATTATAATGATTTTCTATGTATTGGAAGATACAAGAATTTGGAGTCAAATTCTTCCTTAGATATGCATTTCAACTACCTCGGGGTCTGTATATACAAAGCACAGAAAGTTTAATCCCATTGTTCATCTTGAATTTACCTCGGATTTGCACGGGTGGTGGAGATGGGAGACTGCAGTGCGTTGTGACTTAACTGTTTGTATAATGGAATGACGAGTGACACCGTTTGTTATTTTGTTTATGGTTGCCCCTCTTTTGGTCTTAAATTTGACTAAGGTTTAGGAGACATTTCATCACCAATTTTCCTATGGCATTAGGAAGGTTTATTCCTAAATCAGGGGAGAATTTAGTTGATAGGCCATCCATCTGCTGTATTTGGATTAAGCCCTGTTAATAACCTAAAAATTCTCTAAATCCTATCTTACTAGTCTTTTATGATCCAGAAAATGTTGTCTCTTTATGCTTCTTCCCATGTATAGAGTTGTCCTATTGCAATTTTCTATAGAGCTATTTGTTGTTGTTCAGTCACTAAGTTGTGTCTGACTCTTTGATTCCATGGCCTGCATCTTGCCAGGCTTCACTGTGCTTGAGTATCTTCCAAAGTTTGCTCAAACTCATGTCCTTTGAGTTGGTGATGCTATCTAACCATCTCATCCTCTACCACTCCTTTCTCTTTTTACCTTCATTCTTTCCCAGCTTTGGGGTCTTTTCCCACGAGTCAGCTATCCACATCAGCAGATGAAGAATCTGACAGCAATGCAGGAGACACAGAGGGAGGAAATCACAGTCCTCTCCAGCATTGCCTGAAAAATCCCATGGACAGAGGAGCCTGGTGGGCTACAGTCCAGAAGCTCTCAAAGAGTTGGACTATATATGACTATGTCTATAGTATATATATCGGAGAAGGCAATGGCACCCCACTCCAGTACTCTTGCTTGGAGAATCCCATAAATGGAGGAGCCTGTTAGGCTGCAGTCCATGGGGTCGCTAAGAGTCGGACATGACTGAGAAACTTCACTTTCACTTTTCACTTTCATGCATTGGAGAAGGAAATGGCAACCCACTCCAGTGTTCTTGCCTGGAGAATCCCAGGGATGGGGGAATCTGGTGGGCTGCCGTCTAAGGGGTCGCGCAGAGTCGGACATGACTGAAGTGACTTAGCATAGCATAGCATAGTATATATATATAGTCTATATACGATTATGCAATCCATATAGAGCTATATGTGTGATCAATGACTTCAAGATGTTTAGCCATTGCTGATTTTGTCCAAGAACTAGTTACACAGTAGATAAAGCAAGAAACAACAGTTCTGTCTTACAAAATTGACAGGATATAAGGAACATAGCTAGTAGTGTTAATGAGATCATAACTAGAGATTTAAACCATGAGATTCCAGAACCAAACCAGCTCCTTAAAAGATCAAAAAATCACCAAGACTAGGAAGTGAATCACTGCAGGCAGAAATGTTTCCATGTGGGTCGTTAAATGGGTCATATCAGAATATTCATCTGGTGTAGAGCATAGCAATTAGTTTGAATTGTGGTGCTGATGTCTCCTTGAGATGCTGTTAAGGATATTAAGGCCCATGGAATTTTGTAATACTGCTTTCCTTATCATAAAGACATCAGAATTCAGTAAGTAGGTTAATAGCCTGATTACTATCATTTAAGGCCTGTTGGGTGAATTTTATTAAGACTTTGATGTGGGCAATTACATCTTCCAATTCTGCAGAAGGCAAAATTAAAAAATAGCTAGCTGCTAAATGGTCATACAAATGGAATACAGAATTCTTGATCCATCAGGCTTGTACTAAAGGTAAATTTGTTGGAGTCATATATGAAGTGGCACACTTGTTTCAAACTCAAGGGAATCCTAAGGTATATCTTCCTATGCATAGTGGTGGAAGCCAGGGCAACAAAGCCACTGAGTTCCTTTAGGTGTAACCTGGTATATCCCTGGTGATCTAACCCAGTCTGTTCCATACTGACTGCTTTCTTTAAGGGAAATGACATGTTGGTAATTTCATAAAGCATCAGACTAATCAGAGGATGAGATTGTTGGATGGGGTCACTGACTCAGTGGACATGATTTTGAGCAAACTCTGGGAGATGGTGAAGGACAGGGAAACCTGGAGTGCTGCACTCCAGTTCAGTTTAGTTCAGTCCAGTCCCCCAGTCTTGTCTGACTCTTTGCAACCCTATGGACTGCAGCATGCCAGGCTTCCCAGTCCATCTTAGAGCTTGCTCAAATTCATGTCCATTAAGTCGGTGATGTCATCCAACCATTTCATCCTCTGTCATCCCCTTCTCCTCCTGCCTTCAATCTTTCCCAGCATCAGGGTCTTTTCTAAGGAGTCAGATCTTCACATCAGGTGGCCAAAATATTGGAGTTTCAGCTTCAACATCAGTCCCTCCAATGAATATTCAGGAATGATTTCCTTTAGGATTGACTTGTTTTATCTCCTTGAGGTCCAGGGGACTCTCAGGAGTCTTCTCCAACACCACAGTTCAAAAGCATTAATTCTTTGGCACTCAACTTTCTTTATAGTCCAACTCTCACATCCATACATGACTGTATGGATGTTTCCATACTGGAAAAAAAACATAGCTTTGACTAGATGAACCTTTGTCAGCAAAGTAGTCTCTGCTTTTTAATATGCTGTCGAGGTTGGTCATAGCTTTACTTCCAAGGAGTAAGCATCTTTTAATTTCATGGCTGAAATCACCATCTGCAGTGATTTTTGAGCCCCCCAAAATAAAGTCTGTCACTGTTTCCACTGTTTCCCCATCTATTTGCCCTGAAGTGATGGGCCCGGATGCCATGACTTTAGTTTTTTGAATGTTGAGTGTTAAGCCAGCTTTTTCATTCTCCTCTTTCATTTTCAAGAGACTCTTTAGTTCTTCTTTGCTTTCTGCCATAAGTGAAGTGAAGGTTGGTTTGAAAAAAAAAACTACAGCTTCTTTCTTCTAGTGTACATTTTCTAAGGGGCATCCAAACATTCTGGGAGAGGTACAATCTACCAAGATAAGCCAGAAAATAAAGGATTAGATCTGATAGGTGAGGTGAAGTTGCTCAGTCATGTCCAACTCTTTGTAATCCCACGGACTGTAGCCTACCAGGCTCTTCCATCCATGGGGTTTTCCAGGCAAGAGTACTGGAGTGGGTTGCCATTTCCTTCTCCAGAGGATCTTCCCAATCCAGGGATCGAACCCAGGTCTCCCACATTGTAGGCAGACACTTTACCATCTGAGCCACCAGGGAAGTCTAGATCTAGTAGACAGAACTACAATTACTCTTAATCCTGTTAATTCCATTTCCCATACAGTATAAGCCTAAATAAGGAGTCTTCTAATACCACCTTAACTTAAGTGAGAAGCAAGGAGGCTTATCTTGTCTTTACTATTAATTTTTAGATATTACATCATTAACATTTTCACATAATCAAATTTCCTCTTGAAACAAGTCATCACACTCTTTTTAGATCTTTTTCCAAGGGTTTCTGTATTTGTCTCATATTTTCATTTCTTCTACACCATGAACTGTAGCCCACCCAGGGTCCTCTTTCTATGGGATTTCCCAGGCATGAATACTGGAGTGGTTTTCCATTTCCTTCTCCTGGGGATCTTCTCACCCAATTCAGGGATTGAACCTGTGTCTCCTGCATTGGCAGGTGGGTTCTTTAACACTGAGCCACAAGGAGGACCATTCAGTTGTCTAATTTTCTCTAAATTGATGCTCTCCACCTAAGATTATTTTGATCTATCTTACTATTTCCTTGGCTAATTCTTCAAACTGTGCTCTTGCTTGCCTGCTATTATGCACTTTAAGAAAATCTGTTCTATCACTTTGTCTTATCTCTTCATTAATTCTTCCTTCTATGATATAGTGATTCTCAGAACTTTGCCATCCTAAAAATTTAATCACAGGTATAAGTGATAGAAAGACCAGAACCAGAGAAGAAAAGATTTCATTAGCTTGATGTTTGTATGGTATGGATGGATATATATTTCGTGTGTCACCAATTAACCTTACGATCTAAAATCTTATATATCTACGTATGAATATATTTTGTAGATTTGGGTAATATTTTCATTAATCAAATTTATCTGTTTGGCTTCATTTTTTTTTATAAAAAAATGTAGATGTAAAATTTGAAGGAACAAAATATTTTAGTTTTACAAGCTCAATTGAGTTGTTCTCTGCTATACCATAAGGACAGATGCCACCAAAATCTTTCCTTTACAAACTGTATCAGAAGAAAGGATTTAGATTGAGAAAAAGATAAATCTGTTTCTGAATATGACTCTGTCAATTAACCTTAATATATTTGTCCTTTTATATCCACTAATTCCTATGCAATATGGAAATACATAGATCTGATGCAGAGACCTTCATCAGAGCTGTTTTTCATTTGACAACCCTGCTTTCAATTTACTTATTTGGGATATCTGCTTTGAGTTTTGCTGTGTTTGGTCCATTCATATTTTTAGATTTCATAATGATACAGGCAAAGAAAATAAAATGGCAATTCTTTTTTATTATAGAGCCTTCAAATAAAAATTTGAAAACAATTTCTGTGTTGCTTGTAGGTATAAACTTAAATTTGGAAAACTAATTATCCAAGGACACTAATTATATCATTATCTCTTGTAAATTTTCTTTAGCTTTTAATTTTTCAAGTCAAATATTGGGCTAATTTTTAAAAAGGATTCCATTTTTTTTTCTAGTTGAATTTTGATAGGCTTTTGGTTAGTAGCAAGCTTATGCGGCTTTGTGTGTATGGTGTATGTGTGTGTGTGTGTGTGTGTGTGTGTGTGTGTGTGTGTTGGGGAAGCTATTTAACAAGCTCTGGGGCCAGCACTATGCTTGTTATTTTGAATTCACAGATTATGGCACAGATACTTTCTTCAATAGAAAAGATGCTCTGGATAGAGTTCAATAATACACCAAATACTTCAGAAAAAAAGATCTAATCCTCTGTCTTTGCTGTAAATTTAACAATTTATCAAACTATTAGGGTTACTTCAAAAGGTAAATTGATTTTATCTTTAAAATGGCATAAGGGAAATGATTGATGCTAGTATATACAAAGCTGAGTTCTGTGTACTCTCTCCCTTAGGGCAAAGGGAAATTTGTACTATAAAATCCTTATAGTGGAGACATCACCTGTAAAGGTAATTGAGTGTGTGGAGTGAATTCAAAGGAAGAAAGAGAACGACAAATAGTGTATGGGCACATGAGATAAAGAGTTGAGATTGATATATTTGTGGGAAGCAGGAGCAAATATTATGAGATTGAAGGTTTTAATATATAAAGACAGAGTTAGAAACCCCAGTTTTAGGAAAAGTTATTTAACACATGTTTCTGAGTATATATATTTTTTAATCTGTAAAATATAAGTAATAGGTTTGCTGTGATGATTTATAAAAATAAGGATTTTGCATCATCTTCTTTGTGGGTTTATGGAAAGTACAGTTGAGAAGAGTGGCCCAAAATCATTTTGGGCACAGTAGAGGGGGTTGCAGTTTTGAAGCAGCTCTCTGTGTTGTAAATATTTATATTTCATATTTTTAGATACTTCACAGTTCTTCATCAACTGTCATTAAATTTATGTGTGTTTTCCAAAGATAGCATGAGTCATCTCTAATTCATTGTTTCTTCTTACTTGAATCCAATTATCCTTTCCTCTTTTCCTTTGATTCAAGGCTCACTACATCATAAGCAGGTGAGGGTATTAAGAGAATTTCATAAAATGCTTCCTTTTATCTTTTCTCTAAACTTTTATGAAAACACTGTGTTGGGCCAGATGGAAAATCAATGAGAAAGTCAACAAGTGAGCGAAGCAAATGTGAGACAACAGTTATCTTGATCTGAAATAACTTGTACTGTTTCTAGGGAAATAAGAAAATAATATGCAAAAAAAAATAGTAGAAAGTGAAGGAATACATTTGTGTAGATTATGTTAATGAAAATCATATTTTTAGGAAGCAAGAATTTTATTAAGGTCTTGTGAATTTCCTTTTTGGTTTAAATTTTAACTATATGTTGTTCCATTTAACATATAGTCTTTTTCACTTATATTCTTAAGCTATGTGTTAAAGAAAATAGTACAAAAGTTATAATTTCTAATTTCTTCAATGTTATTAATTTATGAAACCCAGATTATGTAAGCATACTAATTTTTTCTTTACTGATAATAAAATTCTTTCCTTTTAAATTAAATATCAATTGAGAAAGTAGATATTCACCATTTGTCATCACAGAAGGATATAGTGTATGGCTAAGAAGGCAGTGGTAGAGAATATTGATAACTTATTTTCATGATTATTGCAAAAAAGATTATCTGACTCCATAGTATTGATGTACACTTTTAAACTCTGCTCTGTGATCCAATCATTATGAAAATGATATTATTGTTATAAGTTGCATATATCTTTGTCTACCAGTAAGAAGATATTTATACTATAATTATAAGATTATTCTCCCTCCAAAATTTACTTACTAATCTTAGAATAGTTTCAATTACTTTTTCTATTAATCTTGAAAATGGAGCTGAATTTTAATTTTTTTTTATTGAAGGGAATTGCTTTACAATATTGATTTCATTTCTGCCATACATCAACATGAATTAGTACCACCCTCCCACCTCCCACTCTTTCCCACCCCTTTATATTGTTACAGAACCCCAGTTTGATTTCCCCGAGTCATACAGCAAATTTCTATTGGCTGTCTATTTTACACATGGTAGTATATATGCTTCTATGCTACTCTCTCCATTCATCTCACTCTACCCTTCCCCTAATCTCACCCTTGTCCACAGTCTGTTCTCTATGTCTGTGTCTCCACTGATGCCCTGAAGATACGTTCATCAGTACCATCTTTCTAAATTCCATATATATGCATTAATATACAATATTTGTTTTTCTCTGTCTGACTTACTTCACTCTGTATAATAGGCTCTAGGTTCATTCACCTCATTAGAACTGAGTCAAATGAATTTCGAAAAAGGAGCTGAATTTTTTGGGAAAAAATGGCTCAAACCATAGCTAAGAATGATGAAGCAAACTCAGTTTTTCTCCTCCTCAACTCTCCACTGATGTTTCACTATCTCTCACTCCAGATACAGTCATTTAGATTTTACCTCTTTATTCAGTTTTACTATTTTTCCATTAGAACTTTCAAAATTTAGTCAGGGTATTACTCATCATTGTGTAATATCATTACTACTACACTTTGAAGCAAGTTGATTGGATTGACTTTTATTTATTTTTTTAATTTAATTTTATTTTTTAACTTCACAATATAGTGTTGGTTTTGCCATAAATCAACATGAATCTTCCCCAGGTATACACATGTTCCCCATCCTGAACACTCCTCCCTCCTCCCTCCCCGAGAGGGTGGGATGATTTGGATTGACTTTTAATATTAAAAAAGACTTCTTTCAAAACTCATTTTAGGATAAAGTATAACTAAAATCTACCCTAGGTTAAATCATTTAAGATGCTGCAGCAAATATGGTTTTATAGGACATTTGTATCTTGGTATAGACTGGCTCAAATGTCATAGATTTATCTCTGTGATTGAACCGATCATGAAAATGAGTATAAACAATGGATTAAATAAATATTCAAATTGATATTTTATCTTTAGATGTAATGCTCAAAATCCTGCAAGCTAGGCTTCAGCAGTAAGTGAACCAAGAAATTCCAGATGTACAAGCTGGATTTAGAAAAGGCAGAGGAACCAGAAATCAAATTGCCAACATCCAGTGGATCATAGAAAAAGCAAGGGAATTCCAGGAAAACATCTACCTTTGCTTCATAGACTACCGTAGAGCTTTTGACTGTATGGACGATAAGAAACTGGAAAATTCTTAAGGAGATGGAAATAGCAGACCACCTTACCTGCCTCCTGAGAAACCTGTATGCAGGTCAAGAAGCAACAGTTAGAACCGGACATGGAACAATGAACTGGTTTAAAATTGGGAAAGGAGTACATCAAGGCTGTATATACTGTCACCCTGCTTATTTAACTATGCAGAGTACATCATGTGAACTGCTGGGCTGGATGAAGCTCAAGTTGGAATCAAGATCACCAAGAGAAATATCAATAACCTCAATATGTAGATGACACCATGCTAATGGCAGAAAATGAAGAGGAAATTAAAAGCCTCTTGATGAGGGTGAAAGAAAAGAATGATAAAGCTAGCTTAAAACTCAGCATTCAGAAAACTAAGATCATGGCATCTGGTCCCATCACTTTATGGAAAACAAATGGGGAAACAATGGAAACTGTGAGAGACTGTATTTTCTTGGGCTTCAAAATCACTGCGGATGGTGACTGCAGTCATGAAATGCTTTGACAAACTTAGACGGCATATTAAAAAGAAGAGACATCAGTTTGCCAACAAAGGTCCGTATAGTCAAAGCTTTGGTTTTTCCAGTAATCATGTATAGGTGTGAGAGTTGGATCATAAAGAAGGCTGAGTATGAAAGAATTGATTCTTTCAAACTTTGGTGCTGGAGAAGACTCTTGAAAGTCTCTTGGACAGCAAAAAGATCAAACTAGTTAATCCTAAAGGAAATCAACCCTGTATTCATTGGAAGGGATGATGCTGAAGCTGAAGTTCTAACACTTTGGCCCACTTGATGCGAAGAGCTGACTCACTGGAAAAGACCCTGATGCTGGGAAAGATTGAAGGCAGCAGGAGAAAGGGACTACAGAGGATGAAATGGCATCATCAACTCAACGGACATGAGTCTGAGGAAACTCCAGGAGATAGTGGTGGACAGGGACTCTCGCATGCTGCAGGCTTTGGGGCTGCAAACAGTTGGACACAACTGAGTGACTGAAAAACAAGATGTATTCTTTGGAAAATTATGGAGTAGGCAGAGGGTAAACATGTTCAAGCAGTTCATTAGAATTACCTTTTAAAGAAGAATGATTAAATGATTTTAGGAAGCACTTTTGATTTTGGGGCTTCTTTGATTGCTCCATTGGTAAGGAATCTGCCTGCAATGCAGGAGAACCCCATTCAATTCCTGGGTTAAGATCCACTGGAGAAGGGATAGGCTACCCACTCCGGTATTCTTGGGCTTCCCTTGTGGCTCAGCTGGTAAAGCATCTGCCTGCAATGCTGGAGACCTGGGTTTGATCACTGACTAGGTTGGGAAGGTCCCCTGGAGAAGGAAAGGCTACACACTCCAGTATTCTGGGCTGGAAAATTCCATGAACTGTATAGTCCATGATGACTTCCCTGGTGGCTCAGACGGTAAAGCGTCTGTCTACAATGCAGGAGACCTGGGTTCGATCCCTGAGTCGGGAAGATTCCCTGGAGAAGGAAATGGCAACCCACTCCAGTACTCTTGCCTAGAAAATCCCATGGACAGAAGAGCCTAGTGCAGGCTACTCATCCATGGGGTCACAAAGATTCGGACATGACTGAGCAACTTCATTTTCTTTCTTTCTGTGTATAGTCCATGAGGTCCCAAAGAGTTGGACAGGACTGAGTGACTTTCACTTTTCACTTTTGATTATTGATGTCCACCCCCCACCCCCACATTTAACTTCAGCTCAACTCTCAGTAGCTACTGTGGACAGTAAACATATGGGACAATACATTTCTACATCAACCCTCTAAATCTTTCTGTTCTTTTTCCTGAGGGCTTTTCCTACCACATCAAGGTGGTTGTAAAGGAAGTGGCCCAACAAAACAGAATTGTGAAATATTATTCTGGAGTTAACTTGTTCATTAGTCAGATGGTAACAAGGAACCTTTTTCAGTAGTATGGGTAAAGAGAGGTAATAATCATTGACTGTTTCTGGACCATCTTTACCATCTTTCTTGCCATGAACTCCATGAGTAGTAAACTGGGATGTTGTTTAAACAGAAGAGTAATTAGCAGTTTGCAATAGCTCTCTGAGAAGGCAATGGCACCCCACTCCAGTACTCTTACCTGGAAAACCCCATGGACGGAGGAGCCTGGTAGGTTGCAGTCTATGAGGTTGCTAAGAGTCGAACACGACTGAGCGACTTCACTTTCACTTTTCACTTTCATTCATTAGAGAAGGAAATGGCAACCCACTGCAGTGTTCTTGCCTGGAGAATCCCAGGGACAGAGGGGCCTGGTAGGAGGCCGTCTATGGGGTCGCACAGAGTCAGACACGACTGAAGAGACTTAGCAGCAGCAGCAGCAATAGCTCTGGTAATTGAAAGATGTAAGGGCAATGGTGATTTTAAAGCCTTGGCTGGCTTTTGTTAACTGCCATCACAGTTTTGAAGACAAATAATACCAGATTGGTGCAGTCAAGCCTTTACTCATAGCAAGCTCTAAAAGCCAGAAGGTATCTATGGCAACATTTAAAGATAGTCTCATCTCCTGAAGCAAGAGAGAAGATCATGCTAAAAAATTAGGTCCAGAATTTGATTGTAATTAAATCAATTGATTTAATTACAGTTGATTTGGTACAACTATAAAGTAGATGGAATGCCATAACCTTGAATGCTTCCTATATTAAAGCAGATGCCCTGATAGGGAAATAAATAAAACCATATAACTTTGGCCCAAAGAGAAGATACTTAGTATAAATGAATATTCTGAGGTGGCAGGAGAAGACTGTAGTAAACACATACATCCACTTTCATCATTGCTTTGGAAGATTATTATTTTTTCTGGAAAAACCTGAGAGTGATTAGTTGTCAGTTACAAGCTGAATGTAAAAGCTGGAAGTCTTCCTTGGTAGCACATGCAGAAGCTAATATCTCCTATAGTAGGAGAGACGAGCAAGCTGAGAATAGGTCCCAGGTCCTAATTATCAGAAAAGCCAGTTTCCAAAAGATATTAAATTCTCAACAAAGCAAGTCTCAGGATTTGCTTTCTAAGATCAGAATCCTGGTTGGGGAAAAAATGGGACCCAGATATAAAGAATGGGAATGGATTGATGTCCACCAAAATAACAAGTTATCAGATTCCTCTGAGTTCTCTGAGCCTGCAGAAGTGGTATAAACTTGCCTATTAAGAGGTAGAATTCTCTCATTGCCTTAAAATGGTGTAAATACTTCTCTACAAGTCGTGTATGGCACTTAAGATTAAATCCCACCTTTTTTTCTGGCCTCTAGGCCTTAAACTAGGATTAAGTTATAACCTAAGATATCTTATACACTATAAGAATTGTAAACCAACCAGCAAGAGCCAGTAGAGTATAAGTGGGATTGTATTCTGAGTTTATTTATTTGGGACCAATCTCCAAGGATATAAGTCTAAATACCCTGGTAAGTTCAGTACAGTTCAGTCACTCGGTCGTGTCCGACTCTTTGTGACCCAATGAATTGCAGCACTCCAGGCCTCCCTGTCCATCATTAACTCCCAGAGTTTATTCAAACTCATGCTGTCCCCTTCTCCTACCACCTTCAATCTTTCCCAGTATCAGATTCTTTTCCAATGAGTCAGTTCTTCACATCAGGTGGCTAAAGTATTGGAGTTTCAGCTTCAACATCAACCCTTCCAATGAACACTCAGGACTGATCTCCTTTAGGATGGGCTGGTTGGATCTCCTTGAAGTCCAAGGGACTCCCAAGAGCCTTCTCCAACACCACAGTTCAAAAGCATTAATTCTTCAGTGCTCAGCTTTCTTTATAGTCCAACTCTCACATCCATACATGACTACTGGAAAAGCCATAGCTTTGACTAGATGGATCTTTGTTGGCAAAATAATGTCTCTGCTTTTTAATATGCTATCTAGGTTGGTCATGACTTTCCTTCCAAGGAGCAAGCAATTTTAATTTCATGGCTGCAGTTACCATCTATAGTGATTTTGGAGCCAATAAATAAATAAAGTCAGCTACTGTTTCCACTGTTTCCCCATCTAATTGCCCTGAAGTGATAGGCCCGGATGCCATGATCTTAGTTTTCTGAATGTTGAGATTTAAGCCAACTTTTTCACTCTCCTCTTTCACTTTCATCAAGAGGCTTTTCAGTTCCTCTTCACTTTCTGCCACAAGGGTGGTGTCATCTGCACATCTGAGATTTTTTTTATATTTCTCCCGGCAATCTTGATTGCAGCTTGTGCTTCCTCCAGTCCAGTGTTTCTCATGATGTACTCTGCATATAAGTTAAATAAGCAGGGTGACAATATACAGCCTTGACGTACTCCTTTTCCTATTTGGAACCAGTCTGTTGTTCCATGTCCACATCTAACTGTTGCTTTCTGACCTGCATACAAATTTCTCAAGAGGCAGGTCAGGTGGTCTGGTATTTCCATCTCTTCCAGAAATTTCCACAGTTTATTGTGATCCACACAGTCAAAGGCTTTGGCATAGTCAATAAAGCAGAAGTAGATGTTTTTCTGAAACTCTTTTGCCTTTTCAATGATCTAGCAGATGTTGGCAATTTGATCTCTGGTTCCTCTGCCTTTTCTAAAGCCAGATGTTTTGAACATCTGGAAGTTCACGGTTCACATATTGCTGAAGCCTGGCTTGGAGAATTTTGAGCCTTACTTTACTAGCATGTGAGATGAGTGGAATTGTGCAGTAGTCTGAGAATTCTTTGGCATTGCCTTTCTTTGGGATTTGAATGAAATTGACATTTTCTAGTCCTGTGGCCACTGCTGAGTTTTCCAAATTTGCTGGCATATTGAGTGTAGCACTTTCACAGCATCATCTTTTAGGGCCCTGGTAAGGACATTAGGAAAAACTGGTGGTTCATAATAAGTGAAGTAGAAATGGCAGAATTGCAGTGACACTTGGTGGAAGAAAGTATTAAAAGTTTCAGAGAAGTGGGCAAGCTGGAGTAGATACTAAATTTGGAAAACCTATCGGATTATGATGTTCATAGCGAGGTCAAGGGGGTATACCCAGGCTCATAAATAACGCTGGGGGTGATGGAATCATGAAAGGAACAGAGGCTACATAGGAGCACTTAACCTCCAAGAGCTGGGTGGATACAGTTATCATACAGTGGTAGGGCAGGAGTGGAAACTAGACGAATTTGACTGGAGTGCTATGGAGATGGTTAACAGAATATGCCATCACTAAGAGAAAAAGAAATGAGCAGCCAACAAGGGTGCCCTTCAGTTTGTACCAGCAGAAGGAGGTAAGGATAGATGTCTTAAAAGTTGAGTGGTGGCTTTCCAATGAAAATTTACTTTTTTCCTTGTCCAATTTCAGAACTGAGCAAGTGTTTCAACCCAAAACTAAAGTGGCCATGGTGGCAGAGAGGAGGCTATGTGTAGGCCCAAAAGCATGGGCTCCCTTTCAGAAAGGTTCATTTAGTTGCTGCTGAAACTATGTTAATTGCTCAGTTGTGTTTGACTCTTTGTGACACCCCTTTTGCAGCCTACTAGGCTCCTAAGTCCACAGAATTCTTCAAGCAAGAATACTGGAGTGGATAGCCATTTCATTCCTTTGAATTCCTATTGTCCACTTAGTGACAAGTTTATTCTTTGAAGCCTTTCATTCTGGAAAGGTCATATATTTATTCTAATAGGAAAGACATATTCTGACTATGAATTTGCTTTCCATCTTTACAGGGCTTCAGTTAGCACCATTATCCAAACAGGATGTTTAGTCTGTCAGCATGGGATATCATATCAGACCTGATCAGGGAACATGCTTTCCCTCAAAAGAAGTGTACCTAGGATCATGGAATCTACTTTTCTGGCACATTCTCCACTACTCAAAAGTTCCTATTGTATTGGAATTAACGAGAGAAGACAAAGTTAAAACACCAATTTACAAGCACTACTCTGCAAGTTTAGGAAGTCCTTTTAGCAAGTACTTTAATACTACACTTTGTCTCTAATAGGAAGAATACAAGATGCAGAGCAGAAGCTGTCCCACTTAGCATCATTCCCCTTGACTTACCACAGGATGTTTTATTTCTTGTCTCTGAAACTCTATACTTTGCATGATTAGAGGTCTTGGCCCCAAACCAATCATTTTCCAGGGAACACTTCAAAAGTTCCATTGAACTCTCAACCATGGCTGCCGCCTGGCTCTTTCAGGGTGTGTGCTGTGTGCTCAGTTGTGTTTGACTCTCTGCGACCCTGTGGACTGTAGACCACCAGGCTCCTCTGTCCATGGAATCTTCCAGAACAGAAGACTGGAGTGGGCAGCCATTTCCTTCTCTAGGGGATCTTCCCAACTCAGGGATTGAAGCCTTCAGCTCCTGCATTGGCAGGCAAATTCTTTATATCCCATTCCAGTCCATTTCAGTTCGCTAATTCCTAGAATGTCAACATTCACTCTTGGCATCTCCTGTTTGGCCACTTCCAATTTGCCTTGATTCATGGACCTGACATTCCAGGTTCCTATGCAATATTGCTCTTTACAGCAACGGACCTTGCTTCTATCACCAGTCACATCCACAGCTGGGTATTGTTTTTGCTTTGGCTCCATCCCTTCATTCTTTCTGGAGTTATTTATCCACTGATCTCCATTAGCATATTGGGCACCTACTGACCCGGGGAGTTCCTCGTTCAGTATCCTATCATCTTGCCTTTTCATACTGTTCATGGGATTCTCAAGACAAGAATACTGAAGTGGTTTGGCATTCCCTTCTCCAGTGGACCACATTCTGTCAGACCTCTCCACCATGACCCGTCCATCTTGGGTGGCCCCATACGGCATTAGTTTCGTTGAGTTAGACAAGGCTGTGGCCCATGTGATCAGATTGATTAGTCTTCTGTGATTATGGTTTCAGTGTGTCTGCCCTCTGATGCCCTCTCGCAACACCTACCATCTTACTTACTTGGGTTTCTTTTACTTTGGATTGGGGTATCTCTTCACAGCTGCTCCAGCAAAGCACAGCCACTGCTTCTTATCTTGGAAAAGGGGTATATCCTCAGGGCTGCCCCTCCTGACCTTGAACATGGAATAGCTCTATACATGGACATCACCAGCTGGTCAACACCGAAATCAGATTGATTATATTCTTTGCAGCCAAAGATGGAGAAGCTCTATACAGTCAGCAAAAACAAGACCGGGAGCTGACTGTGGCTCAGATCATGAACTCCATATTGCCAAATTCAGACTTAAAGTGAAGAAAGTAGGGAAAACCACTAGACTATTCAGGTATGACCTAAATCAAATCCCTTATGATTCTACAGTGGAAGTGAGAAATAGATTTAAGGGACTAGATCCGGTAGATAGAGTGCCTGATGAGCTACGGACAGAGGTTCATGACATTGTACAGGAGACAGGGATCAAGACCATCCCCAAGGAAAAGAAATGCAAAAAGCAAAATGGCTCTCTGGGGAAGCCTTACAAATAGATGTGAAAAGAAGAGAAGTGAAAAGCAAAGGAGAAAAGGAAAGATATAAGCATCTGAATGCAGAGTTCCAAAGAATAGCAAGGAGAGATAAGAAAGCCTTCCTCAGCGATCAATGCAAAGAAATAGAGGAAAACAACAGAAAGGGGAAGACTAGAGATCTCTTCAAGAAAATTAGAGAACATGTATACCTGTGGCGGATTCATTTTGATATTTGGCAAAACTAATACAGTTATGTAAAGTTTAAAAATAAAATAAAATTCAAAAAAAAAAAAAAAGAAAATTAGAGATACTAAGGGAACATTTCATGCAGAGATTGGCTCAATAAAAGACAGAAATGGTATGGACCTAACAGAAGCAGAAGATATTAAGAAGAGGTGGCAAGAGATATTAAGAAGAGGTGACAAGAATACACAGAATAACTGTACAAAAAAGATCTTCACATCCCAGAAAATCACAATGGTGTGATCACTCACCTAGAACCAGACATCCTGGAATGTGAAGTCAAGTGGGCCTTAGAAAGCATCACTACGAACAACGCTGGTGGAGGTGATGGAATTCCAGTTGAGCTATTTGAAATCCTGAAATATGATGCAGTGAAAGTGCTACACTCAATATGCTGGCAAATTTGGAAAACTCAGCAGTGGCCACAGGACTGGAAAAGGTCAGTTTTCATTCCAATCCCAAAGAAAGGCAATGCCAAAGAATGTTCAAACTACCGCACAATTGCACTCATCTCACATGCTAGTAAAGTAATGTTCAAAATTCTCCAAGCCAGGCTTCAGCAATACGTGAACCGTGAACTTGAACATGTTCAAGCTGGTTTTAGAAAAGGCAGAGGAACCAGAGATCAAATTGCCAACATCTGCTGGATCATGGAAAAAGCAGGAGTTCCAGAAAAACATCTGTTTCTGCTTTATTGACTGTGCCACACCCTTTGACTGTGTGGATCACAATACACTGTGGAAAATTCTGAAAGAGATGGGAATACCAGACCACCTGACCTGCCTCTTGAGAAACCTATATGCTGGTCAAGAAGCAATGGTTAAAACTGGACATGGAACAACAGACTGGTTCCAAATAGGAAAAGGAGTACATCAAGGCTGTATATTGTCACCCTGCTTATTTAACTTCTATTCAGAGTACATCATGAGAAATGCTGGGCTGGAAGAAGCACAAGCTGGAATCAAGATTACTGGGAGAAATATCAATAACTTCATATATGCAGATGACACCACCCTTATGGCAGAAATGAAGAGGAACTAAAAAGCCTCTTGATGAAAGTGAAAGAGGAGAGTGAAAAAGTTGACTTAAAGCTCAACGTTCAGAAAACTAAGATCATGGCATCTGGTCCCATCATTTCATGGGAAATAGATGGGGAAACAGCGGAAACAGTGTCAGATTTTATTTTGGGGGTCTCCAAAATGACCACAGATGGTGATTGCAGCCATGAAATTAAAAGACACTTACTCCTTGGAAGGAAAGTCATGACCAACCTAGATAGCATATTGAAAAGCAGAGACATTACTTTGCCAACAACGGTCTGTCTAGTCAAGGCTATGGTTTTTCCAGTGGTCATGTATGGATATGAGAGTTGGACTGTGAAGAAATCTGGGTGCCAAAGAATTGATGCTTTTGAACTGTGAGGTTGGAGAAGACTCTTGAGAGTCCCTTGGACTTCAAGGAGATCCAACCAGTCTATTCTAAAGGAGATCAGTCCTGGGTGTTCTTTGGAAGGACTGATGTTGAAACTGAAACTCCAATACTTTGGCCACCTCATGCGAAGAGCTGACTCATTGGAAAAGATTCTGATGGTGGGAGGGATTGGGGGCAAGAGGAAAAGGGGACAACAGAGGATGAGATGGCTAGATGGCATCACCGACTTCATGGATGTGAGTTTGAGTGAACTCCGGGAATTGGTGATGGATAGGGAGGCCTGGCGTGCTGCAGATCATGGGGTCACAAAGAGTCGGACATGACTGAGCAACTGAGCTGAACTGAGTAACCAAAGAACATTTTAAGAATTCTTGTATGTGTCGTGCAATGGCCTGTTGCAAAGTGTTTTTCTTTCCCGCTTTCATTAAAGCATATCGAAAATGGTTATGTTCTACAACCTACTAGGATAAAAAGAATTGGAGAAGGAAATGGCAACCCACTCCGGTGTTCTTACCTGGAGAATCCCAGGGACAGGGGAGCCTGATGGGCTGCAGGCTATGGGGTCGCACAAAGTCGGACAGGACTGAAGCGACTTAGCAGCAGCAGCAGCAGGATAAAGAGAAAAGACTGATCACTGTTGGATGGAGAAAATTAGAAATTAGCAACAGTTAATCAATACTTATGTTATGTAAAAATAACTTTTCATTCTTTTATTTCCATTGTTGTACCATATTTGTATTCTTTGTTTTAATTCTAATACTTGCATTTGTTTTATAGATAGTCCTATACTTAAATGCACTGATTCTTGTCAGTCTTTTGCAGTGGTTTTCAAATCAATTTTTGATTGTCTGAAATTTATTCTCTAATAGTCTTTTTGAGAAAGACTTATGAAAATGAATTCTTGCATACTCAAAACCCTCTGAAGCTCCTAAATTTGAAGGGCAGACATGTGAAAATAAGCTACTTGACTTACATTTTATTTCCCTGAGTATCTTGTTGGATTATTATTATTACTTGTTTGGATATTACTGAGTGGAAATCTGAGGCCATCTTACCATTTGCACTTTTCTAAGTCAAACAGGTTTTGCCAAGTTATTCCCCAAATCCTTTATTTTTAGATTCCACTGACTTTTTTTTTTTAAGAATATGTTTCAGCATTAACCATTCTGAATCCATTTTATTTAGAACATAGTATGCCTTTTAATATGTATATTTTAATCTTCTTTTCTTCCTTTTTTATTTCTAGAAAGTTATTTTCTTCTAAAAGATATATATCCCATATTCTGTTTTGTTTTGTTTTTTACAGGTGAGGTGGGGAAGAGCTCTGAATTTGTACTTGTTGAATTTCCTTTGCTTCTTTTCCATATCTAAATTTTTTCTCTAATCCTTCTTATATTTTTAAATTTATTTATTTATTTATTTTTGCCTGTGCCAGACCAAGGTTTGAAGCTGTGTCTTCTGCATTGGCAGGAAGTTTCTTTACCACTGAGTCACCAGCGAAGCCCCCTTATACTATTTAGATCTATTACTTTTTGCTGTGCTCAGTCGCTCAGTCATGTCTGACTCTTTATGACCCCATGGCTTGCAGCCCACCAGGCTCCTCTTTCCATGGGGATTCTCCAGGCAAGAATATTGGAATGGATTGCCATGCCCTCCTCCAGGAGATCATCCCAACTCAGGGATCGAATGTTCCCACATTACAGGTGGATTCTTTACTCTCTGAGCCACCAGGGAAGCCCCATTACTTTTTAGTTGCTTTTTAGATCATATTTGCACAATGTCTGTTTCCTTTATGTGCTGGCCATTATTGCTTTCAATTTTGTGAGAGATTTGCTTTCCATTTCTAACTTCTGGCTGTCTCAGATCATCTGTCTGTTCAAAACCCACTCATCTTGACTTCTTAGATCTTATATAGCCATGCTGTCCTTTACCTCCTTGACTTAACTTCCTACTCCTCTTCTTTGATTTTCTCAGCTCCACTACACTGAGTGACTTGGCTGTTCTCTCTTGCTATAGTATGTTTTCCCCTGTTTGTCAATATCACTAGCTGCCTCTCTTTGTTCAGATCTTCTACTCACAAGAAGCTTTCCCTGGCTAATCCACCTATAACTTCAATCCTATTCCAAAAATTTCATATTGTTGTTCTGCTTTTTTCCCTTTAACTGCTATCATAGCCGGTGCACTGTTTTATTTCTTTACCTTGATTATGACTTTCCTAATAGAGTAAAAAAATAAATACATAAATAAATAGAAAACTCCTTACAAGACTTTTGTCTCTTTACTATCACATCTTCAGCACCTGGCAGAGGTCTCATTTCTTACAAAAACAACAAAATGTTATCAGAAGAAAATGCTTACTGAAACATCAAAGACTGTTTAGATTTGTTCAATTATTAGAATTATAGTAAAGAAATAATAGCATTTTAGCATGTTTACTCTCAGAATTTTATCACTTGCCAGTTGAATGTAATATAAAATGATTTCGCAAAAAACAAATCTTCACGAGTAGATATTTTCAGTGGTATGATAAAAGCTACTAGCCCAGGGTAAGGAGGGAGGAATTTAGTTTCTTAAGGAGAATGTGCTTTATGACACAATTTATCAGAGTATAGCTCTTCTCTGTAGGCCGTGATACTCATTTGGGAAATGTCTTTCATGTATCTTTTTAAGTAAATAATAAATTCCCTGTGTAATATCAAGAATGGCAATAAAAATGGTAGATTAGGAACTAAGATGTATCAATAAACCTACTCATTTTCATTAAATGTCTATTAGGCTCTGTGACACAGGGAGCTCAACCCAGTGCCCTGTGACAACCCAGAGGATTGGGATAGGCTGGGAGATGGGAGGAAGGTTCAAGAGAGAGGGGACATATGTATACCTGTGGCTGATTTATGTTGATGTATGGTGGAAACTAGAACAATATGGTAATGCAATTATCTTTTAATTAAAAAAATGTAAATGTCTATTAGGTACTTAGATTTTGCAGTTTTAATAAAAAGAGCTTTCCCATTTATGAGGTTTTTGCAACAAATTTATCAAATGCCTAAATTATAAATTTTCATTTGGTCTTGACAGTATTTCTCCTAATGATAGATTTTACTCCTCGAAGTTAGGAGAAAAGTACGTCTTTTTTTTTTTTTTTTTAGTTTTATTATTTATTTATTTATTTTATTTTTTTAAATTTAATTTAATTTTTTTTTATTTTTAAACTTTACACTATTGTATTGGTTTTGCCAAATATCGAAATGAATCCGCCACAGGTGTACTTCTATAACAGAGATGAAAATGTGATCCTACCAACCCTGTTTTTTCTTTAAAGATTTTAAAGATAGGTGTTCATCTAAACCATAAATAAAACTTTTCAGTAAAATTCAAAAGTAAAGCTTAATAATTATAAAGTTATTTTGCACTTTGAAATTTTAAATCAATCCCACTGGATCATAGGACTCACAGCTTAATATTGACACAAAAGTTGTAGAATGTTCTTGAGTGTTTCCTTTGTGATGTGGCTCAAAAAATATGATTTGAGTAAGTCTTCTCTATTTCATTTTTATTTACTTTTGTTTCTATAGTTTTGCTACTTTCAGCTTTGTAACAGTATATTTTTCTCTTAGCCTTCACTATTGAGAAACAGCAAGCCTTTCTCTTTTTCTTAAAAATAAGTGATTTCTCACTAACATTACAAATCTAATCAAAGGGTCTAACAGAACTTTGAAGTTAAAACGGTCATAGATTTGGGAGAATGGCATTGAAACATGTAAAATATCATGTATGAAATGAGTTGCCAGTCCAGGTTCGATGCATGATACTGGATGCTTGGGGCTGGTGCACTGGGACGACCCAGAGGGATGGAATGGGGAGGGAGGAGGGAGGAGGGGTCAGGATGGGGAACACATGTATACCTGTGGCGGATTCATTTTGATATTTGGCAAATCTAATACAGTTATGTTAAGTTTTAAAATAAAATAAAATTAAAAAAAAAAAAAAATAAAATAAAACGGTCATAGGGAAGCAGACGAAAGACGTGATAGCTACTACAGCTTATCCTTGCTCAATATATTTTGTGGGTGTTATTCAATGGCTTTTCTTTTTCTAACCTTTTGTTGTTGTTGTTCAGTCACTAAATCATGTACAACTCTTTGCAACCCCATGAACTGCATCACACCAGGCTCTCTGTCCTTCACTGTCTCCTGGAGTTTGCTCAGATTCATGTCCATTGAGTTGATAATGCTCTCAAATCAGCTCATCTGCTGATATCCCCTTCTCCTCCTGCCCCCAGTCTTTCCCAACATCAGGGTCTTTTCCAATGAGATGGCTCTTCACATCAGGTGACCAAAGTATTGGTGCTTCAGCATCAGTCCTTCCAATGAATATTCAGGGTTGATTTCCTTTAGAATTGACTGGTTTGATCTTCTTATAGTCCAAGGGACTCTCAAGAGATTTGAAAGCATTAATTTATTGGTGCTCAACCTTGATTGTCCAACTCTCACATCTGCGCAGGACATCTTTTAGGATTTGTTAAATTTCTTTGTTCAGATACAAATATGGTCCAAATACTAAAATAAAGATACTTTCAGAGTGGGGAATAGGGAGGATTATTACTAAAGAAAAGAGAAATCCAGATTGATTTTTCTAAGGTCACAGGAGACTTTTACGTATAAGCAATCTTTGCCAGTGAAGGTAGCATCTTCACTAGGTTAATGCAGTTGTGTGACTATGCTGATGAAGGAGGCCAGATTATGGAAAATTCTTCACTTCTTTGTACCAGCTTCTCATTTCTTCCTCCAAAAAAAAAATGATTTTTAAAAGAAAATGTCCATGCAAAAAGAATCAAAGGTAGCCTTCAAAGGAAGTGTTTATATGCAGCATATGATCTGAGTGGTATGTGAAAATGCAGATTTCTTAATACTGGATTTTTTTTTTTGGATATCATGTTCCATTTAGATTCCATCTACATTTTTTTTTTAACCTTTCATGCCAGCACAGAGTCCAACACCTATTTGATCCCCAGGAGCTAATGTTGTTTCTTTGGTATAATTTCCATATATTATTTAGTACCATCTAGTGAAATTGAATGGTTTTATGAGATCTACAAGATCTTCTAGAATTAACACCAAGAAAAGATGACCTTTTCATCATAACGAATTGAATACAAAAGTAGGAAGTCAAGAGATACCTGGAGTAACAGGCAAGTTTATCCTTGGAGTACAAAATGAAGCAGGTCAGAGGCTAACAGAGTTTCACCAAGAGAATGCACTGGTCATAGCAAAAACACCCACTCCAACAACACAAGAGACAACTCTACACATGCACATCAACAGATGTTCAATACTGAAATCAGATTGATTATATTCGTTTCAGCCACAGATGGAGAAGCTCTATAGAGTCAGCAAAAACAAGGCCTGGGATCTGACTGTGGCTCAGATCATGAATTCCTTATTACCAAATTCATACTTAAATTGAAGAAAGTAGGGAAAACCACTAGACCATTCAGGTATGACATAAATCAAATTCCTTATGATTATTGAGTGGAAGTGACAAATAGATTCAAGGGATTAGATCTGATAGACAGAGTGCCTGAAGAACTATGGATGGAGATTCATGACATTGTACAGGAGGCAGGGATCAAGACCATCCCCATGGAAAAGAAATGCAAAAAAAAAGCAAAATGGTTGCCTGAAGAGGCCTTACAAACAGCTGAGTAAAGAAGAGAGGTGAAAAGCAAAGGAGAAAAGGAAAAGTACATCCATCTGAATGCAGAGTTCCAAAGAATAGCAAGGAGAGATAAGAAAGCCTTCCTCAGTGATCAATGCAAAGAAATAGAGGAAAACAATAGAATGGGAAAGATTAGAAATCTCTTCAAGAAAATTAGAGACACCAAGGGAACATTTCAGGCAAAGATGGGCAGAATAAAGGACAGAAATGGTATGGACCTAACAGAAGCAGAAGATGTGAAGAAGAGATGGCAAGAATACACAGAACTATACAGAAAAGATCTTATAACTCAGATAACCATGATTGGTGTGATCACTCACCTAGAGCCAGACATCCTGGATTGTGAAGTCAAGTGGGCCTTAGGAAGCATCTCTACAAACAAAGCTAGTGGAGGTGATGGAACTCCAATTGAGCTATTTCAAATCCTAAAAGATGATGCTGCTAAAATGCCACGTTCAGTATGCCAGTGAATTTGGAAAACTCAGCAGTGGCCACAGGACTGGAAAAGGTCAGTTTTCATTCCAGTCCCAAAGAAGGGCAATGCCAAAGAATGTTAAATTATCATACAATTGCACTCATTCCACATGCCAGCAACATTATGCTCATTTGTTTTACTTATTTTTGTTTTTACTTTTTAGGGGAAAAGTGTTATATTATTTGGAAATTTACCCAGACCTGTCAAAGACTGTTTAATTAAGGTAGCTCTGCTGAAAGTCAGCAAGAATCGCTGAGCTGTTATCAAATAAACTCTTCAGGGATTGGGCAAATACATCTGCATGCTTGGCAGTCCTTCTCGGTATTTCTGATATACGTGGAGTAGGAGGACTATGAACCAGATTAAAAAAAAAAAAACAAGCTAAATAGGGACCTGGATGTTGGAGCATCATGAGATGTGAAAAAGAGAGAACATTTCTGTATATGTGATTCTTTACAATATTGTCCATTGCTTTTATAAATTTCTCAAATTAAGAGCAACATATGAAAGTGAGACGTGCTTATTGCTGATATTTATAAAATGTAAGATTAGAAAATTATGTATATTCTAAAGTTAAGTGCTATATAAAATAATACATATATGAATAAGACATATGATCTTTTTCTCAAACAGTAATACACACCTAAATATATTAACTACTTTTAAATTCATACATCTGAAAAGATTTACCTCAGTGAATAAAATGAATTTAATAGAATTATAAAGGTGAGAACTATGTGATATTTCTTTCACTGCTTTTATATTTCTTTCCTTTTTCTATATAGAAGAAAATAGCTTAATAGAAATTGAAAACATGCTTTACTATAAAACCAAGCAAGATATTGCAAGTTTACTGTGTGCATGTATGTATACTTGGTTCTATCTACTTGAATGTGTAGGAAGGTTGAGCTAGCTAAATGGTGCAATGGGCAGGGGATTTTTATTATCATGATAGCTGGAGAGAGAGATGGGCTCAGGGAATAACTTCTCTTTTAAAAATCTGTCTCTAAGTGTTATAATTTTCCTGAAATGTCATTATTATACATTTGGAAGTTAGTAAAAATGTTAGGTGTACTCACAGAAGCAATAACTCACTTTTCACTGTTGCAGCATTGTTCATTGATTGGTTCCACTGGTAAACTTGTCTTTTATTTTTCTTTTGAACAAAGTGCATTTGCTGAGTCACTTTTGTTCTGAAGCATTTATCTTTGTTTGAAGATACATTGATATCCCTCATATAATGCTGATATATCTTTACATTTACTGGGATATAAGTAAATCTGAAATTATATTTAAATGTAGCAATTTTTATACAATAGCTGTATATGTTTATTTTGTAATTATATATATATGTATGTGTGTGTGTGTGTGTGTGTGTGTGTGTGTGTTAAGAGTTATAGTTTCCCTCATGTGGTAGAAAACATAGAAAAGTGTTCTCCCATTCTTCTTCTTCTTTCTTCCTCTTTTTCCTTCATTTTTTCCCCCTATCTCTCTATTACTATCGTTATTGCAGCTCATCAGGCAATAGAAAACATATTGATAATTTGCAGTGTCTGTGTTTCTTATGACCTAGTGGGATAGCTAATCTTAAAGAAAACTGAAAGGGGAAGACAAATATATTAAACCAGCTTATCTAAGACTGAAGCTTTTTGGAAAACTAGACTTTGAATTCTAAAACAGAGATTGTCTGGGGAAAACAGTCTTTCTGGCAACATACTGCAAGCTTTTATGGGGGAAAAAAAAAAACCAGTTCTTTTATTTAAAAAACATATTTTTCTAGAAAATAGAAAACTTTGTTTTATGAAAACTTAAGTGATTGTTTTCCATCAATCATTGTGCAGCACAAAACCACCAGCATATTTTTTTATTTTTTATTTTATTTTATTTTTTAACTTTACAATATTGTATTGGTTTTGCCATATATCAACATGTATCCACCACAGGTATACATGTGTTCCCTA
Source organism: Bubalus bubalis (assembly GCF_019923935.1). Lineage (NCBI taxonomy): Eukaryota > Metazoa > Chordata > Mammalia > Artiodactyla > Bovidae > Bubalus > Bubalus bubalis. Next base: position 78,345,685 of record NC_059165.1, read on the forward strand.
ACCTGAACCCTCCTCCTTCCTCCCTTCCCATACCATCACTCTGGGTCGTCCCAGTGCACCAGCCCCAAGCATCCAGTATCGTGCATCGAACCTGGACTGGCAACTTGTTTCATATATGATATTATACATGTTTGAATGCCATTCTCCTAAATCATCCCACCCTCTCCCTCTCCCACAGAGTCCAAAAGACTGTTCTATACATCAGTGTCTCTTTTGCTGTCTCGTATACAGGGTTATTGTTACCATCTTTCTAAATTCCATATATATGCATTAGTATACTGTATTGGTGCTTTTCTTTCTGGCTTACTTCACTCTGTATAATAGGCTCCAGTTTCATCCACCTCATTAGAACTGATTCAAATGTATTCTTTTTAATGGCTGAGTAATACTCCATTGTGTATATGTACCACAGCTTTCTTATCCATTCATCTGCTGATGAACATCTAAGTTGTTTCCATGTCCTGGCTATTATAAACAGTGCTGTGATGAACATTGGGGTACACCAGCATATTTGAAAAAGAGAGATTTGTGTACATAAGATTAATTGAACAAGCTCATCAGAAATCAGTGTTTTTAGGAAGATATTTCTCTTCATGGAAATACCACAAAAATTATAGACAAATTTAGTAACAAAATTTCATATATGTTTAGAATAATCATCAGATCAGATCAGATCAGATCAGTCGCTCAGTCATGTCTGACTCTTTGCGACCCCATGAATCTCGGCACACCAGGCCTCCCTGTCCATCACCAACTCCCGGAGTTCACTCAGACTCACATCCATCGAGTCAGTGATGCCATCCAGCCATCTCATCCTCTGTCGTCCTCTTCTCCTCCTGCCCCCAATCTCTCCCAGCATCAGAGTCTTTTCCAACGAGTCAACTCTTTGCATGAGGTGGCCAAAGTACTGGAGTTTCAGCTTTAGCATCATTCCTTCCAAAGAAATACCAGGGATGATCTCCTTCAGAATGGACTGGTTGGATCTCCTTGCAGTCCAAGGGACTTTCACGAGTCTTCTCCAACACCACAGTTCAAAAGCATCAATTCTTTGGTGCTCAGCCTTCTTCATAGTCCAACTCTCACATCCATACATGACCACTGGAAAAACCATAGCCTTGACTAGACGGACCTTTGTTGGCAAAGTAATGTCTCTGCTTTTGAATATGCTATCTAGGTTGGTCATAACTTTCCTTCCAAGGAGTAAGCGTCTTTTAATTTCATGGCTGCAGTCACCATCTGCAGCGATTTTGGAGCCCAAACAAATAAAGTCTGACACTGTTTCCCCATCTATTTACCATGAAGTGGTGGGACCGGATGCCATGATCTTCGTTTTCTGAGTGTTGAGTTTTAAGCCAACTTTTTCACTCTCCACTTTCACTTCCATCAACAGGCTTTTGAGTTCCTCTTCACTTTCTGCCATAAGGGTGGCGTCATCTGCATATCTGAGGTTATTGATATTTCTCCAGCAATATTGATTCCAGCTTGTGCTTCTTCCAATCCAGCATTTCTCATGATGTACTCTGCATATAAGTTAAATAAACAGGGTGACAATATACAGCCTTGACGAACTCCTTTCCCGATTTGGAACCAGTCTGTTGTTCCATGTCCAGTTCTAACTGTTGCTTCCTGACCTGCATACAAACTTCTCAAGAGGCAGATCAGGTGGTCTGGTATTCCCATGTCTTTCAGAATTTTCCACAGTTTATTGTGATCCATACAGTCAAAGGCTTTGGCATATTCAATAAAGCAGAAATAGATGTTTTTCTGGAATTCTCTTGCTTTTTCTATGATCCAGCAGATGTTGGCAATTTGATCTCTGGTGCCTCTGCCTTTTCTAAAACCAGCTTGAACATCAGGAAGTTCACGGTTCACATATTGCTGAAGCCTGGCTTGGAGAATTTTGAGCATTACTTTAGAAGCGTATGAGATGAGTGCAATTGTGCGGTAGTTTGAGCATTCTTTGGCATTGCCTTTCTTTGGGATAGGAATGATAACTGACCTTTTCCAGTCCTGTGGCCACTGCTGAGTTTTCTAAATTTGCTGGCCTATTGAGTGCAGCACTTTCACAGCATCATCTTTCAGGATTTGGAATAGCTCAACTGGAATTCCATCACCTCCACTAGCTTTGTTCGTAGTGATGCTTTCTAAGGCCCACTTGACTTCACATTCCAGGATGTCTGGCTCTAGGTATGTGATCACACCATCGTGATTATCTGGGTCGTGTAGATCTTTTTTGTACAGTTCTTCTGTGTATTCTTGCCATCTCTTCTTAATATCTTCTGCTTCTGTTAGGTCCATACCATTTCTGTCCTTTATCGAGCTCATCTTTGCATGAAATGTTCCTTTGGTATCTCTGATTTTCTGATACTGTTGGTAAAAAAAAAGTGGCAAAAAGATTGCAGAGAATAAACAGATTCAGTTCAGTTCAGTCACTCAGTCTTGTCCAACTCTTTGTGTCCCCATGGACTTCAGCATGCCAGGCCTCCCTGTCCATCACCAACTCTCAGAGCTTACTCAAACTCATGTCCATTGAGTCAGTGATGTCATCCAATCATCTCATCCTCTGTCATCCCCTTCTCCTCCTGCCTTCAATCTTTCCTAGCATCAGGGTCTTTTCCAATGAGTCAGTTCTTCACCTCACAGATTACCAGTGTAATTTATTACCATTATACCAGTGTAATTTATTACCAGTGTAAAGATTACCATTAATTTTGTTAAAAAAAAATTCACTGGACTGAGTTAAACAGGTGAATAAAACTTTATCCAATGCTATTGCAGGTAAGGGAGAGAAATTGACTTCAAATTGCCTCAGACAAAAAGCATAAGAATTTTTAAGCACTATAATGAGTTAGTGGAAAAAGAGTGGAAAAAGTTAGAAAGGATGCTGGCCAATAGAATTTGGACATCTGTGTTTGAACCTTCGATGATAGGCTCCAACCACCCCATAGGGAGGGCACTGTCTCAGTCTGCTCAGACTGCCATAAAAAAAATACCAGAGGCTGGGCTGCTTAAACAACAGAAATTTATTTTCTCACAGTTCTGGATGCTAGGAAATCCAAGATTAAGGTGTCAGCAGAGGTGGATTCTAGAGAGGACTCTCGTTTTTGCTTGCAGATGATGACCGTGAATGCTGTATCCTCATAAAGTGGGGAGAGAGAGAGATTTGAGATCTCTGGTATTTTTTTTTTTATAAGGACACCAGTTATATTGTATCAAAGCTTCATGATTATGATTCTGTTTAACCCTAATAACCTCCTTAAAGGGCTTATCTTTAATACAGGCCCATGGAGGGAAGATTAGGGTTTCAACATACAAATTTTGGGAGGACACAATCAGTCCATGCAGGTACTTTCTTACTTCATGATTACATTTCAAAGAGAGCTTCCAAGTCCTTGAGCAAAATACTTCTGAGTTGTAATATGGCAAGAGACTGAGAAAAATTTATATCTCAGAGGGTTAGAAAAAAAAATTATAATTACAAATTTTCTAAAGTAAATGTTCTGAGAAAAGAGACGTTGGGAACTCTAGTTAAGAAAAAAGACTGTCTAAAGCTGAGCAAATTAAGAGGAATGTTAAAGCTGTTAGGGCCAACCTATGGGTCATTATTTCATAGTACTCTCTAAAATAGAACTTCCCATAAGTCCTTGTCTTTTCATTCGTTCATGGTAAAGCTGGCCATGTAATATCCTATACATTAGCTAAACCATTTGAAATGCTGCATAGTGCAGTAAATGGTAACATTTCAACTAATATACATAGATTCCTTTGCTACTTGTTAGCTAAAGGGGAAAAAAGTGAGGTCCATGATAAATAATAAACTTTTTATGTCACTTGGGATTTCACTGTCCTTGGACCAATTATCAATTAAAAAATAACCTAATAACAAAAGACTAAGAGCCTAGGTCTAAGAGCAGAGGTCATGCCTTGATTTATCTCTGAATATAAAAAGCAAGATCAGATTTGTTTATTTGTGTCTTGAGGGAGAAAATGTCAAGGGAATATAAAGAGAAGGAAGGAAGGTGGGAAATGGAGGAAAAACAGAAAGAAGGAATGTCCTCTCTTAGACTGATAGTATCAATATCAACTACTTTTGCTATTGTTGGCAAACTGCCCAAGGTTCTCTTACCCTGTTGAAAGTCAACTGCTCACAAAGGGGCTTTTCAACTTATTTACCATCTGATGAATTTTGAGCTAACTAGCAAAAACAGTGGTGGGATGAGGATGAGGTAAGGGACACACCTGCCTCTGGGTGCAAAATTTAAATGGACAAAAAAATCAAAATTAATTCAAAAAAGAAGATTGATGTTATTAGTTTTTTGCTTTGGTTCAGGGTCTAATATGGCTCTACGAGGCACTGTTACTGATCTTTATTGGAAATCTTGATATTTTGTTTCCCATGGATTTTTGCATCAGTTTTAGTTTTTTAAACTATCACTTTAAGCATTATTTATCTTGATTGCCAAGCTTTTTGGCATACCCTTAAATTTTACAGCCAAGGCAGATGCCTCACTGTATCATACCAGTCCCTATTCTGCTAGAGAAAAAAAAAAAAAGAAAAAAGCAAACAAAACAGTATTATCCTCTAGGTTTTTGAATTTGTTTTCATTCTTTCTAGATGGGTGAAGTCTGTCTAGAAAGCATTATAGAAGCATTGCGTTCCTGCTGGTCTAGTTAAGAACAGTATTGTTCTGTCCTTGTATATGTCACTCAAAGATACTCAGAAAGATGCGAGTTTGGCTAAGAGGGAATTTGATGAAAAGAAACACCAGAGAGAGCGTGCAGATAGCTCAAAGCACACAATTTCATGTCATTAATAGAACATATTAATAGATAAGCTATTGATTAAAAGGAACATAACAATAAATGCAACAATTTCATCATATGTGTGAATCTCTGAAATCTAAGTGTCTTTAGTCTTCTAAAGAGGGGATTTAATCTTTGTCTCTTAGCCTCATAAGGAGAAAAATGAATGTACTTAAACAGTCTGTAAAAACTTACATTTGTAATTTCCTGTAGGTTTAACTGAATATACTTTCATTGTTTGATTAGCTGAATAGTTGTTGTTGTTCAGTCATGTCCAACTCTTTGCAACCCAATGGACTGTTCAGAAAACTAAGATCATGGCATCTGGTTCCATCACTTCATGGCAAATAGATGGGGAAACAATGGAAACAGTGAGACTGAATCATTTAGGCTCCAAAATCACTGCAGATGGTGACCACATCTGGTGAAATTAAAAGATGCTTTCTCCTTGGAAGAAAAGCTATGACCAACCTACACAGAATATTAAAAAGCAGAGGTATTACTTTGCCAACAAAAGTCTGTCTAGTAAAAGCTATGGTTTTTCCAGTAGTCATGTATGGATGTGAGAGTTGGACTATAAAGAAAGCTGAGCAGCGAAGAATTGATGCTTTTGAACTGTGGTGTTGGAGAAGATTCTTGAAAGTTCCCTGGACTGCATGGAGATCAAACCAGCCAATCCTAAAGGAAATCAATCCTGAATATTCATTGGAAGGACTGATGCTGACGCTGAATCTCTAATACTTTGGCCACCTGATGTGAAAAACTGACTCATTGGAAAAGACCCTGATGCTGGGAAATATTGAAGGTGGGAGGAGAAGGGGATGACAGAGGATGAGATGTTTAGATGGCATCACCAACTCGATGGACATGAGTTTGAGCAAGTTTCGGGAGTTGGTGATGGACAGACTGCAGTGGCATGCTGCAGTCCATGGGGTCGCAGAGTTGGACATGACTGAGTGAATGAACCGAACTGGACTGCAGCAATCCAGGCTTTCCTATCCTTCACCATCTTCCAGAGCTTGCTCAAAATCATTTCAATTGAGTCGGTGATGCCATCCAACCATCTCGTCTTCTGTTTTCCCCTTCTCCTCCTGCCTTCAATCTTTCCCAACATTAGGGTCTTTTCTAATGAGTCAGCTCTTTGCATCAGGTGGCCAAAGTATTCAAGTTTCAGCTTCAGCATCATTTAACTGGGTACCTGGCAGCAGTTAATATTACCTGCTACTTATTTAAAAGATCTTTTTTCTTTTTATTAAATCATAATTATTCTATGTGTAATTAAAATATACAGAATCTTGATTTTAAAAACAAAATAATCTATTAGCTAGAGAAGATAAATATAGTATTTCTGTTGACTTGGGAGAGCTCTTTTACCAACAAAACAAAAGAAAATATGGTGATTCACCTAACTCTTCTGTACTTTGCATGGATCACAATTAAATTAGCATAAATTAATATGCCCTGTCAGAATAGGCAAATTTTTGTAAAGGGCAAGTTGTGCAGATTTTCAGCTTTACTTCATATTGTTCATCTTATAATCTAATATGCCTGATCATATTTCTAAGATGCCATGATTTATATTTTTTCCAACGTAAAGCATTCATGACTTATGATAATGATGGCTTTATTTTTCTCTGTTATAAAAATTTTTAATTATAAAAGTTTTAATTTTTAAAATTTTTATTGTAATTTTTTCCAGTTTTATCGAGCTACAATTGATATATAGTACTGTATAAATTTAAGCTGTACAGCATAATGTTTTGATTTATATACACCATGAAATTTTTACCACAAAAAATTTGTTAAATAACCAACAACTCATATAGATACAAAACTGAAGAAATACAAAAAGTTATTTATTTTGTAATGAAAAATTTTAGGATTCACTCAATAATTTTCATATATAATATGATGCAGTATTGATTGTATTTATCATATTATTGCATACATCCCTAATATTTATTTTTCTTATAACTGGAAGTTTGTACCTTTCCATTGCTTTCATCCAATTTTCCTTCCCTCTGGTGACCACAAATATCATCTATTTTTCTTTGCATTTCTTTCTTTTTGAAATAAAATTGACCCATATAGCACATTAGTTCTTGTCACACATCATAGTGATACAATATTTCCATCCATTTCAAAATGATTACCAGGATAAGTCTAGTTACCCTCTGTCAGCATACAAAGATGTTACAATTATTGACTATATTTTCCCCTGTATATTTCATACCTGTGACTCATTTATTTTGAAACTGGAAGTTTGTACCTCTTCATCTGTCTCACCTATTTCTTTCCTTCCCTCTCCGCCAGCCAACTGTTTACTGTGTCTTTAACTCTGTTTCTGTTCATTTATTTTTTATATTGCATGTATAAGTGAAATCATACAGTATTTGTCTTTTTCTGTCAGACTTATTTCATTTAGTATAATACCCTATAGTTCATTCATGTCACAAATGGCAAGATTGATTCCTTCTTATGTCTGAGTAATATTCCACTGAATATGTATGTCACATCTTCTTTATCTATTCATCTCTTGATGAGCACGTAAATTGCTTCCATGTCTTGGCTATTGTAGATAATGTCACAGTGAACATGGAGATATGTGTATCTTTTCTAATAAGTACTTTTGTTTTCTTTGGATAAATGCTAAGGAGTGGAAGTGCTGGATATAATAATAGTTATATTTATAAATTTTTGAAGCGTCTCCGTACTATTTTCCACAGAGGCTGCATCTATTTACATTACTAGCAATAGTGTATGAAAGTTCTCTTTTGTCCGCATCCCCCAACACTTGTTGTTTGTAGACTTTTTGTAATAACCATTCTCACTGGTGTGAGGTGATACCTCATTGTAATTTTGACTTGCACTTCCCTGATAGCTCAGCTAGTAAAGAGTCTGCCTGCAATGCAGGAGACCCCAGTTCAATTCCTAGGTCAGGAAGATCCTCTGAAGAAAGGAACAGGCCACTCACTTCAGTATTCTTGGGCTTTCCTGGTGGCTCAGGTGGTAAAGAATCCACCTGCAATGCAAGAGACCTGGGTTCAATCACTGTTTTGGGAAGATCCCCTGGAGAAGGGAAAGGCTACCCACTCCAGTATTCATCCCTGGAGAATCCCATGGACAGAGGAGCCTGGCAGGCTACAGTCCATGGGGTCACAAAGAGTTGGACATGACTGAGTGACTTTAATCAGGCTTCCCTGGTAAGCTAGTAAAAATCTGCCTGCAATGCAGGAGACCCCAGTTCGATTCCTGGGTCAGGAAGATCCCCTAGAGAAGGGATAGGCTACCACACCTGTATTATTGGGCTTCCCTGGTGGCACAAATGGTAAAGAATCTGCCTGCAATGATGCTGAACATCTTTTCATGTTTTTCTTAGCCATCTCTGTGTCTTCTTTGAAAGAATTTCTATTCAGATCCTCTTCCCATTTTTATCTGTTTTTTTTTTTTTTTTTGGATGTTGAGTTGTATGTGTCTTTTGTGTAGTTTGTGTATAAACCCCTTATTTGATATATTATTTGCAAATAAATTTTTAGTAATAAAGTGTATGTGTGTGTGTGTGTGAAGGCATAAAATCCAAGTTTCCCTGAGCAAATCTGGCATTGATTTTGTCCAGTTTTAGTTCAAGAATTTTGTGGCTTCCTTTTTTTGCCATCAGTTCTTTAGCACAGATTTCTTACTTAATTCCTATGTTTATTGTCTATTGTTAGGAATACAAAGTACACACTTCTTAAATCAGCATCTGTGCTCCAGCTACAGTTGTTCATTTTGGCTGAAAGTATATGATCCAGTTTGAATCAATGAAAGAGTAGTCTGCATAAAGCAAATATAGTCTCGTCATCACCTAATAGTTCATATTACAATTTGCCTTGTAGATTACCCTGTGAGAGAAATGGCTGGATGTTTTCTCATTTATGTAGCAGGGCAGCACAATAATAAATATATATGTATTCCCTTGCTATTGAAGACCATCAAGGCTAAGAACATACAGTCATTCTGTGGTAAAAAGTTCAAACATAACTCTGACTCCAAAGATCGATTTTAAATCCAACTATACAACTCACGAGGTCAGCATACTCATTTATTTTCAGAGCACTTAACATTTTTTTTTTTTAGAAATTGTTTTAAAATATACATCACATAAAACTTTTCAGCTTAGCCATTGGTAAGTGTGCATTCCAGTGGCATTGCTACATTAACACTGTTATGCTGCTGTCTCCACCTTCCATCCACAGAATCTTTTCATCTTCTAAAATTGAAACTACATACGGAACAGTAACTCCTTATCCCCCTCCCTCCAGCCCCTGGCAACTATCATTCTATTTTTTGTTTCTGAATTTGACTACTTTATGTCCTTCAAAGAAATTTTTATTGTAATTGACTTATTTTATATAAATACATATCTGCAAGGTTCATTTGTGGTATAGCATGTGTCCTGATTGCCTTCTTCTTTATGACTTAATATTACATTATATATATATATATGTATATGTATATGTATATATACACACACACCTGTATGTATATATACACCTCATCTGTTTGTTTATTCATCCATCAGTGGACACATAGGTTGCTTCCAGTTTTTACCATGTTTATTTATATCCCTGGTATGGTGGTGAAAGCAACTTTGCTGTACATATTTTTAAAGTAACATTCTAAATTAAATAATCAACACTAATCTCAGCAAACAGAGAATGAAATAATGGGTTAATCTTAGCACAACCCTAGAACCGCTTCGTGTGTTCATGAGTAGTGGTGGAAAATTTTTTGGAAATCAGTAGAAATGTATTAAAGAAAGAAAAAAGGACCATGGATATTTTGTTCTGTGTGAAGGAAAACAGCACATGCTTCCATTTTACCACAAAAAGAAAAATGGTTATGCCTCCCTGCAGCAGTATTTGAAAGAATCTTGGAGGTTTTGGTCGTAAAATATACTGTATATTTTTACCCATTTTTTTCCTCCTTCTGGTAAACTAGTGTAAGTCAACACATTACTGTATAAGTATCCTTAGGGAAAACAGTAAGAAAGAATAAGTAAACACCAGAAGAACATTTTAATTCAGAACAAATGCAGCACATATTTTCTAAAATTCACTATTATTAGAATGAAGCGATCTCTTTGGAATGAGTTATTGAAGTCATTTTTTAAAAAGTACAATTACTTGTTGATTCCCAAAATGGTGTGTATAACATGCATTTTGAGTATCTGTAAAGACTTTTTAGCTTAGGATTTATACTATGAACTCAACATAAAAGGTCAGAAATACACCAAAACAGTATAGTACCCAAAGTGCGTAAAATGCTAATAAAAAAGTAATTTTTGGTAAATGACTTTAAATCTGCATAATAATATTTTAGTTGACATTTTAAAATGAGTTATATATTTAAGAAAATAATTCTAGACTGTAAATGTTTAATTTTAGCATGTCCTGCTGTATTAATTTATAATATCCTAGAAAATATTTAAAATAGATTAAATACTGTTTTCATGACTTTTTCTAATGTCCAGAGTTAACTTAATCACTATTAAGAAGTTGTCTCACTTACAGGCATTCATATTTTGGTGTAAAGAAATGATTATGAAAATTCAATCTAAATTATAATAACTTTCCTTTTTCATTGGAAATCAGTTCAGTTCAGTTGCTCAGTCATGTCCGACTCTTTGCGACCCCATGAATCGCAGCACACCGGGCCTCCCTGTCCATCACCAACTCCCGGAGTTCACTCAAACTCAGGTCCATCGAGTCAGTGATGCGATCCAGCCATCTCATCCTCTGTCATCCCCTTCTCCACCTGCCCCCAATCCCTCCCAGCATCAGAATCTTTTCCAATGAGTCAACTCTTCTCATGAGGTGGCCAAAGTACTGGAGTTTCAGCTTTAGCATCATTCCTTCCAAAGATATCCCAGGGCTGATCTCCTTCAGAATGGACTGGTTGGATCTCCTTGCAGTCCAGGGGACTCTCAAGAGTCTTCTCCAACACCGCAGTTCAAAAGCATCAATTCTTCAGCGCTCAGCCTTCTTCACAGTCCAACTCGCACATCCATACATGACCACAGGAAAAACCATAGCCTTGACTAGATGAACCTTTGTTGGCAAAGTAATGTCTCTGCTTTTGAATATGCTATCTAGGTTGGTCATAACTTTTCTTCCAAGGAGTAAGCGTCTTTTAATTTCATGGATGCAGTCACCATCTGCAGTGATTTTGGAGCCGAAAAACATAAAGTCTGACACTGTTTCCCCATCTATTTCCCATGAAGTGATGGGACCAGATGCCATGATCTTCGTTTTCTGAATGTTGAGTTTTAAGCCAACTTTTTCACTCTCCTCTTTCACTTTCATCAAGAGGCTTTTTAGTTCCTCTTCACTTTCTGCCATAAGGGTGGTGTCATCTGCATATCTGAGGTTATTGATATTTTCCCCAGCAATCTTGATTCCAGCTTGTGCTTCTTCCAGCCCAGCATTTCTCATGATGTACTCTGCATATAAGTTAAATAAGCAGGGTGACAATATAAGGCCTTGACGTACTCCTTTTCCTATTTGCAACCAGTCTGTTGTTCCCTGTCCAGTTCTAGGTGTTTCTTTCTGACCTGCATATAGGTTTCTCAAGAGGCAGGTCAGGTGGTGTGGTATTCCCATCTCTTTCAGAATTTTCCACAGTTTATTGTGATCCATACAGTCAAAGGCTTTGGCATAGTCAATAAAGCAGAAATAGATGTTTTTCTGGAACTCCCTTCCTTTTTCCATGATCCAGCAGATGTTGGCAATTTAATCTCTGGTTCCTCTGCCTTTTCTAAAACCAGCTTGAACATCAGGAAGTTCATGGTTCACGTATTGCTGAAGCCTGGCTTGGAGAATTTTGAGCATTACTTTACTGGCGTGTGAGATGAGTGCAATTGTGTGGTAGTTTGAGCATTCTTTGGCATTGCCTTTCTTTGGGATTGGAATGAAAACACCTTCTGCAGTCCTGTGGCCACTACTGAGTTTTCCAAATTTGTTGGCATATTGAGTACAACACTTTCACAGCATCATCTTTCAGGATTTGAAATAACTCAACTGGAATTCCATAACGTCCACTAGCTTTGTTCATAGTAATGCTTTCTAAGGCCCACTTGACTTCACATTCCAGGATGTCTGACTCTAGGTGAGTGATCACACCATCGTGATTATCTTGGTTGTGAAGATCTTTTTGTGTAGTTCTTCTGTGTATTCCTGTCACCTCTTCTTAATATCTTCTGCTTATACTCAATGTGAATTTCTTACTTTCTTCCTTCTCCTGTTTTATGTGTATGTAAAATACTTTGATATCCACAACTTGCATTTGTGAATTATATGAACATGAATTACTTCACATTATATTTTTCTTCCTTTCTTTGCTTTTTTCCTTTTCAAATAATTTGTTAATTTTCTCATCAAAAGACTGTTTTCCTGAAGAAGTTTAATTTTATTGTTTTAAGTTTTATACAATTTTAATGGTTATTTTCAATTTATACTTATGGTGAATTTAACTCAGATAACCATTATATCTACTACTGCAGGCAGGAATCCCTCAGAAGAAATGGAGTGGCCATCATGGTCAACAAAAGAGTCTGAAATGCAGTACTGGGATGCAATCTCAAAAACGACAGAATGATCTCTATTCGTTTCCAAGGCAAACCATTCAATATCACAGTAATCCAAGTCTATGCCCCAACCAGTAACGCTGAAGAAGCTGAAGTTGAATGGTTCTATGAAGACCTACAAGACCTTTTAGAACTAACACCCAAAAAAGATGTCCTTTTCATTATAGGGGACTGGAATGCAAAAGTAGGAAGTCAAGAAACACCTGAAATAACAGGCAAATTTGGCCTTGGAATACGGAATGAAGCAGAGCAAAGACTAATAGAGTTTTGCCAAGAAAATGCACTGGTCATAACAAACACCCTCTTCCAACAACACAAAGGAAGACTCTACACATGGACATCACCAGATGGTCAACACCAAAATCAGATTGATTATATTCTTTGCAGCCAAAGATGGAGAAGCTGTATACAGTCAGCAAAAACAAGACCAGGAGCTGACTGTGGCTCAGACCATGAACTCCTTATTGCCAAATTCAGACTTAAATTGAAGAAAGTAGGGAAAACCACTAGATCATTCAGGTATGACCTAAATCAAATCCCTTATGATTATACAGTGGAAGTGAGAAATAGATTTAAGGACCTAGATCTGATAGATAGAGTGCCTGATGAACTATGGAATGAGGTTCGTGACATTGTACAGGAGACAGGGATCAAGACCATTCCCATAGAAAAGAAATGCAAAAAAGCAAAATGGCTGTCTGGGGAGGCCTTACAAATAGCTGTGAAAAGAAGAGAAGTGAAAAGCAAAGGAGAAAAGGAAAGATATAAACATCTGAATGCAGAGTTCCAAAGAATAGTAGGAAAAGATAAGAAAGCCTTCCTCAGTGATCAATGCAAAGAAATAGAGGAAAACAACAGAATGGGAAAGACTAGGGATCTCTTCAAGAAAATCAGAGATACCAAAGGAACATTTCATGCAAAGATGAGCTCAATAAAGGACAGAAACAGTATGGACCTAACAGAAGCAGAAGATATTAAGAAGAGGTGGCAAGAATACACAGAACTACAAAAAAGACCTACATGACCCAGATAATCACGATGGTGTGACCACTGACCTAGAGCCAGACATCCTGAAATGTGAGGTCAAGTGGGCCTTAGAAAGCATCACTACGAACAAAGCTAGTGGAGGTGATGGAATTCCAGTTGAGCTATACCAAATCCTAAAAGATGATGCTGTGAAAGTGCTGCACTCAATATGCCAGCAAATTTGGAAAACTCAGCAGGGTCCACAGGACTGGAAAAGGTCAGTTTTCATTCCAATCCCAAAGAAAGGCAATGCCAAAGAATGCTCAAACTACCGCACAATTGCACTCATCTCACACACTAGTAAAGTAATGCTCAAAATTCCCCAAGCCAGGCTTCAGCAATACGTGAACCATGAACTTCCTGATGTTCAAGCTGGTTTTAGAAAAGGCAGAGGAACCAGAGATCAAATTGCCAGCATCTGCTGGATCATGGAAAAAGGAAGGGAGTTCCAGAAAAACATCTATTTCTGCTTTATTGACTATGCCAAAGCCTTTGACTGTGTGGATCACAATAAACTGTGGAAAATCCTGAAAGAGATGGGAATACCAGACCACCTGATCTGCCTCTTGAGAAATTTGTATGCAGGTCAGGAAGCAACAGTTAGAACTGGACATGGAACAACAGACTGGTTGCAAATAGGAAAAGGAGTTCGTCAAGGCTGTATATTGTCACCCTGCTTATTTAACTTATATGCAGAGTACATCATGAGAAACGCTGGACTGGAAGAAACACAAGTTGGAATCAAGATTGCTGGGAGAAATATCAATAACCTCAGATATGCAGATGACACCACCCTTATGGCAGAAAGTGAAGAGGAACTCAAAAGCCTCTTGATGAAAGTGAAAGTGGAAAGTGAAAAAGTTGGCTTAAAGGTCAACATTCAGAAACAAAGATCATGGCATCTGGTCCCACCACTTCATGGGAAATAGATGGGGAAACAGTGGAAACAGTGTCAGACTTTATTTTTCTGGGCTCCAAAATCACTGTAGATGGTGACTGCAGCCATGAAATTAAAAGGCGCTTACTCCTTGGAAGGAAAGTTATGACCAACCTAGATAGCATATTCGAAAGCAGAGACATTACTTTGTCAACAAAGGTCGGTCTAGTCAAGGCTATGGTTTTTCCTGTGGTCATGTATGGATGTGGGAGTTGGACTGTGAAGAAGGCTGAGCACCGAAGAATTGAGATTTTTGAACTGTGGTGTTGGAGAAGACTCTTGAGAGTCCCTTGGACTGCAAGGAGATCCAACCAGTCCATTCTGAAGGAGATCAGCCCTGGGATTTCTTTGGAAGGAATGATGCTAAAGCTGAAACTCCAGTACTTTGGCCACCTCATGTGAAGAGTTGACTCATTGGAAAAGACTCTGATGCTGGGAGGGATTGTGGGCAGGAGGAGAAGGGGATGACAGAGGATGAGATGGCTGGATGGCATCACTGACTCGATGGATGTGAGTCTGAGTGAAATCCGGGAGCTGGTGATGGACAGGGAGACCTGGCGTGCTGTGATTCACAGGATCGCAAAGAGTCAGACACGACTGAGCGACTCATCTGATCTGATCTGATCTGACACATGAGTAACTGTATTCCCATGTTGTAAATTACATACTTGAGCCTGTCTTATACCCAGGAGTTTGCATGGCCCACTTCCCCACCCCTATAGTGCCCCTCCCCCTCCCCACTGGTAACCACTAGTTTGTCTTTATATCTGTAAGTCTGCTTCTTTTTTTGTTATATTCATTAGTTTGTTTTATTTTTTAGCTTCCAATATGAGTGATAACATACAGTATTCGTCTTTTCCCATTTGACCTATTTCACTTAGGAAAATGCTCTCCTAGTCCATCCATGTTGCTGCAGATGGCAGGAGTTTTTCCTTTTTATGGCTGAGCAGTGTTCCATTATATATATGTCACATCTTCCTTACCCATTCATTTGTTGATGGGTGCGTAGGTTGTTTCCATGTCCTAGCAATTGTAAATAATGCTGTATGAACATTGGGATGTATGTATCTTTTCCAGTTAGTGCTTTTGTTCTTTTGGATATATATCCCAAAATGGAGTTGTTGGCTCATATGGTAGTTCTTTTTTTTTTTTTTTTTTTTGCTTGTTTGTTTTTCTTTCTTTTTTTTTTTTTAATTTTATTTTATTTTTAAACTTTACATAACTGTATTAGTTTTGCCAAATATCAAAATGAATCCGCCACAGGTATACATGTGTTCCCCATCCTGAACCCTCCTCCCTCCTCCCTCCCCATTCCATCCCTCTGGGTCGTCCCAGTGCACCAGCCCCAAGCATCCAGTATCGTGCATCAAACCTGGACTGGCAACTCGTTTCATACATGATATTTTACATGTTTCAATGCCATTCTCTCAAATCTTCCCACCCTCTCCCTCTCTCACAGAGTCCATAAGACTGTTCTATACATCAGTGTCTCTTTTGCTGTCTCGTACACAGGGTTATTGTTACCATCTTTCTAAATTCCATATATATGCGTTAGTATACTGTATTGGTGTTTTTCTTTCTGGCTTACTTCACTCTGTATAATAGGCTCCAGTTTCATCCACCTCATTAGAACTGATTCAAATGTATTCTTTTTAATGGCTGAATAATACTCCATTATGTATATGTACCACAGCTTTCTTATCCATTCATCTGCTGATGGACATCTAGGTTGCTTCCATGTCCTGGCTATTATAAACAGTGCTGTGATGAACATTGGGGTACACGTGTCTCTTTCCCTTCTGGTTTCCTCAGTGTGTATGCCCAGCAGTGGGATTGCTCGATCATAAGGCAGGTCTAATAGTAGTTCTATTTGTCATTTTTTTAAGAAAACTTCATACTGTTTTCTACAGTGGCTGCAACAGTTTATATCCCCACCAACAATGTATTTTTCTCCACCAAATACTAGCAATACTAGCAAACCGAATCCAGCAATACATTAAAAGGATCATAAAATATGATCAAGTGTAATTTATTCCAACAGTGTAAGGATTTTTCAATATTCTCAAATCAATCAATGTGACATATCATGCTAACTAATTTAAAAATAAAACTGTATGATCATTTCCATAGATACAGCAAAAGCTTTTGATAAAATTCAACATTTATTTCTAATAAAAATTGTCCAGAAAGTAGGCATGGTGGAACTAAACTTCAACATAATAAAGCCCAAATGTGACAAATTCACAGCTAATATCATACTCAATGGTGAAAAGCTGAAAGCATTTCCTCTAGGCTCAGGAGTAAGCCAGGAGTTTTATTCAACATAATTTTAGAAGCCCTAGTCATAATCATCAGAGAGGAAAAAAAGAATAAAAGATGTACAAATTGGAAAGGAAGAAGTGAAATGGTTACTGTTTGCAAATAACATGATAATATATATAGAAAACCTTAAAGATACTATCAGAAAACTGCTAGAGTGCATCAGTGAATTCAGTGAAGTTGCAGGACTCAAAATTAATATACAGAAATCTCTTAAAAGACATATTTTTAAAGATACCTTTCTTGTATTTGTTAAAACTATCCAATCATCCCATTTCCTAATAAATTCCTGGTAACTGAATATGTTATTTCTTCTTTATTAAATATGATATTTTTAAAGAATTCAAATTTAGAAAATATTTGGTGTATTTTCTCTTATAAAAACTAGAATTCAAGGGACTATATTTGCCATTGTGCTAAAGTTAGGAAAAAGAATTCATTATCTCTTTACGTTTGCCCTGGGAAACACACTTTTACCACAAGGTGGATCTATAGTATTTGGTAAAGGTATTGACTGGTTTGTTACTTCATATTAAATTTCTATCCAAAGATCTGCCTTGTTTCTTATAAGAAAAAATTTTCCTAGGGAACTGTGTTTGGATGGACATTTAAAACATATGTCTACCATATAAGTAGAAAAAAAAATTAACCTCTGAGACTTGGTTCAAATTATTGGCATGGGAAATGAAGGAGATGTTTCCATTTATCTCTCACAATGTCATGCTTTACTGTGTTTCTAATTTTTCTTTACTCCTTTCCTACTTTTTGTGAAAGAGAAAGTGAAAGTCGCACAGTTGTGTTTGACTCTTTCCAATCCCGTGGACTGTAGCCCGCCAGGCTCCTCTGTCTATGGAATTCTCCAGGCAAGAGTACTGGAGTGGGTTTCCATTTCCTTCTGCAGGGGATTTTACCACCCCAGGGATCGAACCCAGGTCTCCTGCATTGCAGGCAGATTCTTTACCAACTGAGATACTAGGGAAGCCCTACTCTTTACCTTTTTGTATAGTTAAACAGGTATAAAGTAGAGGTTAAATCTGGTTAAGAAAAGTTAGCTTCACTAAGTTTATTCTAAATTCATGAGAGGTATATTTACTTAAAATAATTCTTTATTCAGAATTGACAAACTGTTCTACTTTTCATATATCCAACAACAGCCACTTTTATGTTGAATGATAGGGTCACAGCATTGCATTCAGCATAATTAGGAACAAAATGACTATATAGGGCTTGTACAATGATTTTGCCCATGGGATTAAGCATTCTAGTTGGTATGACAAAGAGTGCATATATTTGTTGTTGTTCAGTCTCTTTACCATTTCCTGGAGCCTGCTCAAACTCATGTCGAGTTCGTGATGCCATCCAGCCATCTAATCTTCTGTCATCCTCTTCTCCTCCTGCCTTCAGTCTTTCCCAGCATCACGGTCTTTTCCAATGAGTCAGCTCTTTGCATCATGTAAACTTTGCATGTATTAAACCATTCATATACCTTTTATATTTATTTTTAACATACAAAAATGAGTGATTTAACAGGATAGAATACATGTATGTGTATGTATGTATATATATATTATATATATGTGTATGTATGTGTATATATATATATTTTATATATATATATATGCGTGTGTGTGTATATATATATATATACACACACAGCAGCAGAATCAACAATAGGGAGAAGAGTTCAGAAGAAAAAATAGTGTTAGATTCCATTAGGAAAAACTTTACTTAAGCACTGCACTTGAGCTTGACTTTGAAGAATTTAAAGAACATGCTTAAAAAGATAGAAAAGAACTGTTTCAGCAATCATATCAGCAAGGGGATTGCCCTACATCTACCAGAATCACATTAACCTGTTAGGCTCACTATTATACATTAGCAGGCCTTTATTTTCCTTTTCAGTGTGTTCTTGCTGAGCCTCTGGCAGCTGAATTCCCAGAGATTTTACATCTGCATGTCATATAAACTTCAGCTCCAATCTAGAAGATAAGTCTTCCTGAGATCCAGAATGAGCAGGCTTCTCCGACTTTAATTGACGTAGCACTATATCACAGTGGTGTTGGCTCCTTCCGCACTCACTGAGTATTGTAAATCCACCGCACGCCGCAAGGTCAGCTGAGTATTAAGATGCAGGGACCTGTCAGAGGTGCTGACAGCTCCATCTTTCTGAGGGAAAGGAAATGCTAGGTCCTGAAATTCAGTTCCAAGCCTGACCCCAGAGTCAAAACTGCTTTCATCTTGAAGGATGTCATGATTATTATGGACTCTGTTTCTATGATTCTTGTATCTCTTTCCAGACATGAATCCTATGTTGTCCCTTACTTAAGTTATTGGAAGGTACAGGGAAGGGGAGGGAGTTATAATTGAAATGGGCAAGTGTGGCAAGAGGAAAATTAGTCCCAAAAGTCATACAGAATTTTGTATACATGTTAAGTATCTAGTAGTTACCTTATACTTCAGATTTCTTTAGCACACAATGGGAGACTTGTTTTAAGAATAACTGTGGCTTATATAAGAACAGCTGTAGGATCATTTTCTCATTCTCTTTGTCCTGGTTAATTTTCATATCAAAAAGCATGCTTTCATTGCTTAAATGTAACAGGTTACATTAAAGTAAAATCAAAATTGCAAAAATATCTTCTGGGTAAAAATGTGGAAAAGCTATATGTTAAAAATATCCCTAAAATTTCCTAGTAATAACAAAATAAGAAAAAGAGGACAATAACACTTAAGAAAGTGGGTATCCAAAGAAAGAGATAGAAGACACTACCACATTCAAATTGCTCTTAATACCACCTTTACCAACCAAATCAGGTAGGATGTGGGGGCTGCTGCTGCTGCTAAGTCACTTCAGTCGTGTCCGACTCTGTGTGACCCCATAGACGGCAGCCCACCAGGCTCCCCCATCCCTGGGATTCTCCAGGCAGGAACACTGGAGTGGGTTGCCATTTCCTTCTCCAATGCATGAAAGTGAAAAGTGAAAAGTGAAAATGAAGACACTCAGTCGTGTCCGACCCTTAGCGACCCCATGGACTGCAGCCTACCAGGCTCCTCCGTCCATGGGATTTTCAAGGCAAGAGTACTGGAGTGGGTAGTAATAGATGAGTAGACAAAAGAGCCTGAGTAGGGAAGCAGAGAAGTATGAAGAAAAAATACAACCCACAGGAGGGAAACCTCTTAAGTATTACCACTAGACTTCAGGCAGGACTAGCTCAATCAATGATCTGTGACCAGGGCCCCATGCCTAGAAGGAAACCATGCTTGATTCCATACTCTGTTTCTACAGTCTTGAAATTCTTAACAGTTTTTAAAAAGGGGTTCTGTATTTTAATTTTGCACAGTATGCCACTATTTATGTAGTTGGTTCTGATCTCTGAGAAAGAACCTACATCTGGTCCCAGAACTGGGTTTAGATGCAGAATGGAAGAAAAACTTAGTGAAGCACTAGACACCCTGAACACATATTAGAATCATCTGGTCGGTGGGTTTTTTAAAATTGCAATGCTCAGGTCATGTTGCAGACCAATTAAATAAGGGTCTTGGTAGGGGTGAAGGCAGGAATAGTGGGGGAAGGTCGCAGAAGACCACCAGTATCATATAAATATCCAGATATTACAGCAAGCAAGAATGATGACCACTGAAAGGGAGAAGAATGAGGACACAAACCTGGAACTAGCAGAGGCAGGCACATCATGACTTCCAAGTGAAGTGCCCAAACTCACCTGTGAATTCATATTAACGTGCTGTTATTTTTTGTGTTTCTTTTTGACCTGGAAATTGTTGCTGGTGGAAGAGAGAAAGAGGTCAACTTGAATGACAGGGTTGCTTTTCTTGGGCAGAGCGTTATCTTAAGAGATCTGCTCTGAACTAAAGGAAGGGGACACCATCCCACACCTTATCCCCAGTATGTGGGGAGAATCCCAGGACAGGATATTTCAATTTCAGGTGCGAGAACAGAACTCAAGTCATCCAGAATGTGGCCCAGCTGATATTTGTTAGTAAACACCCCATTATCAATTGTACTTCATAAGAAAACACAGATTCCAATAAGCCATATTAGACTAATTATAAATGAACTGTAGCTGTAGAAATAGAAATTAAATGAGGGGACATATAGACTGATATTTATAAATTATATATATGTAATTTATATATATTTATAAATTATAAATGATTTATAACTGATTTTTAAACTATAGATTAAATAAGTTTTAAAGCTCCCTCACTGATAGTGTGGGGAAGGAAGCAGGCACTCCCTAGTCAAATAGGTTCTAGAAAGCAATAGATGTGCAACATTCTAGGGAGGGCAGAACAACTATGAAAACAGATAAAGTGTGTCAGGAATAATATTCTAACAGCCCTTGAGTCACCAAGAAAACTGGATACATTTTTTTTTTTTTTTTTTGCCTACCACATGACATGTAGGATCTTGGTTCCTGATCAGGGATCAGACCTATATTTCCTACAGTAGAAGCTCAGAGTCTTAACCACTGGTCTGGCAGGGAAGTCCTGCAAACTGGATACTTGTATTTGGGGAGAAAAAGTACTTCCATCAGAGAATATTAGTAGATGGCAATAGTAGCAATATGAACTAATTTAGTACTTTTTCCTTAAATTTTTAGGAAAGATAGCCATTAGGGGATATCTGAAGGCTATCTGGAGACCAAATGAGCTTATCTATGGCTCTTACGGAGTGTGGCTAGAGACTCTGAAATTGTATAGTTCTGATCTTGTTATCTTTTTAAACCGTGTAAAATACTAAACTAAGTCACTCCTTTACTTTAAACATAGCACTAGTGCTTAAATGCAAGTGCTAGGAGTTTCATTACATTTCCTAAATCAGTTTTCATATTTGAATTGCTTTGGATCAGTATAATGATTAAAAAATTACTGGTAGAAAAAGTGCATTGAGATTTCTGATTCCTCAAAATCTCACACTGTCTCCATTATTGACATGATGCAGAAGGCCTAAGGAGGCTGATGGTTTGTTAAACTCATGAAAATGAGAAACACCAAGGGTGATGAATACAAGGTGGTTGGGTAACAGTGTGTCTGCTAAAACAGCATCCAGGAGTGGAACAGGGCAAAGGATATGTGTATGTGTGGTTGGAAAAAGGTTTTAAGTATGTCCTTGTCTTCCTCTCCGGAGATCAGATTACCAACATCAGTGGGATGATTGGAAAAGCAAGAGAGTTCCAGAAAAATATCTACTACTGCTTTATTGACTACACCAAACCTTTTGACTGTGTGGATCACAACAAACTGTGGAAAATTCTTAAAGAGATGGTAATACCAGACCACCTGACATGCCTCCTGAGAAATCTGTATGCAGGTCAAGAAGCAACAGTTAGAACTGGATATGGAACAAAATACTGGTTCCAAATTGGAAAAGGAATGCATCAAGGCTGTATATTGTCACCCTGCTTATTTAACTTATATGCAGAGTACATCATGAGAAATGCTGGACTGGAAGAAACACAAGCTGGAATCAAGATTGCTGGGAGAAATATCAATAACCTCAGATATGCTGATGACACCACCCTTATGGCAGAAAGTGAAGAAGAACTAAAGAGCCTCTTGATGAAAGTAAAAGTGGAGAGTGAAAAAGTTGGCTTACAACTCAACATTCAGAAAACTAAGATCATGGCATCTGGTCCTATCACTTCATGGCAAATAGATGAGGAAACATTGGAAACAGTGACAATTTTGGGGGCTCCAAAATCACTGCACATGGTGACTGCAGCCATGAAATTAAAAGATGCTTGCTCCTTGGAAGAAAAGCTATGACCAACATAGACAGCATATTAAAAAGCAGAGACATTACTTTGCCAATGAAGGTCCGTCTAGTCAAGGTTATAGTTTTTCCAGTAGTCATGTATGGATGTGAGAGTTGGATTATAAAGAAAGCTGAGTGCCAAAGAACCGATGCTTTTGAACTGTGGTGTTGGAGAAGACTCTTGAGAGTCCCTTGGACAGCAAGGAGATCCACCAGTCCATCCTAAAGGAGATCAGTCCTGGGTGTTCATTGGAAGGACTGATGCTGAAGCTGAAACTCCAATACTTTGGCCACCTGATGCGAAAACTGACTCACTGGAAAAGACCCTGATGCTGGGAAAGATTGAAGGTGGGAGGAGAAGGGAACAACAGAGGATAAGATGGTTGGATGGCATCATCAACTCAGTGGACATGTGTTTGAGTAGACTTCGGGAGTTGGTGATGGACATGGAGGCCTGGGCTGTGGCAGTCCATTGGGGGTCGCAAAGAGTCAGACATGACTGAGTGACTAAACTGAACTGAACTGTCTTCTTATCATTGAGTTTTGTGGATTGGTGCCACAGTGTTTTTTTTTCTAATGCAGAAAATAACATCATCCAGGCTCGTGCTGACTAGGAATAGTGGGGCAACATCAGGATTATTCTGGGACCCCCAACTATGGTGTGCACAACAGAACGAGAGATAGTGACTACCTCATGGAAAACTCTCTTTTTCAGAAGGGCTCTCTCCCTTTGGAAACAACCTCATCTTCAAATTACTAGGCCAACCAGTCAGTGTTCCTAGGAAAAAATACATTAAGAAAAAATAAATAAAAATGTGTTGTAGTATAGCAACCACTATTACCAAAAGGTAATAAAATGAGCAATCTTAAAGTAAATTTATAGGACCAGAAGAAATATAGGGAATAATATGAAAAGCATTAATTAAGAAAAATAAGACAATAATAGTATTGACTGAAAATGTCAAGTAAAAAATTGATGATGAAAGGACGAGAACCAATGAGCTAAATTATATAATGGATACAGGTGAACAAAAATGCATGCACTAAGAGGAAAAGTCAAGGCATTCTATCATTTCAAAGATCAATACATTATGACCAGGTGGGATTATTCCAAGAAAACAAGTATTATTCAGTCTTAAAAGTGTGGCAGTAAAATTCACCATATTGTATCCAAAGATAAGCCCCATATGATCACCATGGTTACATAAAATTAAAAGTTGCAAAAGGCTGGACACGACTGAGAGACTGAGCACATAGGCACAGTCAGTATATTGAAAAGTATACCCTGTTTAAGACAGCGATGGAAAAGAAAATACCTTTGAATCAACAAAGATGTAAAACATATATGAAAAAAATTAAAATGCTCTGACAGAACCAAAGGAGACTTAAAAAAAATTCTTTTGGTATTTTTGGCTATGTAGATTTAATATAAAAAGGTATTAATTATGCATAGGTTAATTTATAAATGTAATGTTAACCTGATAAATATGCTGACAGAGAGCTTTTATTTTTCCCCTGGAACTATTCAAGCTATAGGAACTTCAGTTATGAAAGAAAAAGCAGCTACTTGAGAGAACACAGGGGAAGCAATGTCATCAGGGTGAGGAACACAGGACAGATTAAAAAGAATCTGAGGTTGCATAGGGAGTTGCGGGTAACAGAGCATTCTAGAAGGCACAGTGAAAGGGGTTTTAGGAATGTAAAGAGGTTGGGACAGAAAAAAAGCGATATGGATGTTGACTGGTACATTGTAGAGTGAGATATCTGACTGTAGAAAAGTATTTTGGACTTTTCCCCTGGAGATGTTTTAGCAGTCTTCCAAAATCAAAAGTTATTGTACAAGTAACAGTGATTGACAGAAAGAGGGTAGAGGGTGAGAAAGTGCCAATAATTTTTCTCAAGCATACGTTGTATGTTTCCATTTGGACCCCTTTTTGATCAAGGGCAATCACTTCAAAGGTCCTCTGAGTGACTGCTGGTCAGAATTGCTGATCATTTAGTAATATTACTGTTGAGAATGGAAAAGCTAGAAAAATGAAATATTTTAATGAAGTAAAATAGTAGTCCATGAGGTAAAACAGAACTTGGTATTTGTTTTGGCAGTGTTGAACTTTACCTGATCCCTGTGCACCTGGAAAGCAGTGATGATTAAGAATTCCCTACCTCTTTTTGTTCCAGGAAAACACCTTACTTCATATGACTTAGCTACACCCCTTGCGATGATCCCTTTGATTACCACGAGAATGCCAGAGATGGATGCTCTAAATCAGGGATCCACAATCCCCGGACCATGGACACTACCCATCCATGGCCTGTTAGGAACCAGGCCACACAGCAGGAGATGAGCGGCGGGAAGTGAGCCAGGTTTTATCTGTATTTATAGCCTCTCCACTGATTCTGCATTATGGTGAGTTGTATAATTATTTCATTATATATCATAAGGTAGTAATAATAGAAATAAAGTGCACAATAAACATAATGCACTTGAATCATATTGAAACCATCCCCTCCTGCAGCAAAATTGTTTTCAATGAAACCACTCACTGATGCCAAAAAGTTTGGGGACTGATGCACTAAAATTTTCCTCTAAAGAATCTGAATATTATTTGCTTAATAAGAAATTAATATCACTGTTCATTCTCACCAAACAGTCTAAGCAAAATGCCTACTAATATGACTTATCCAACATTTAATTAGGCTTTTCTTCTTTCCTTTGAACTTTGACTTGCTCTTGAGCTTTTGCAAGCACTGTAACAAGAATGTCTCTTCCTTTATTCTCTCTCCCAAGAGTAGGAACTACAAAGAAAAACATTTGCTGCTCAACTCTCTGATTTTGCCACTGCCTCATCCCACTGCTTCACACCTAGCTCCTGCTAGTTTTGTTTTTCTCATTAAAAAAAAACAAACAAAAAAAACCAACTCCCTTTCTATCTGACTTTTAAGATATTTATAAATTTGATGGTAAGAGCATTTTCTCTGTTGTAGTAGTTCCCCTTAATGAAGTCTTTTATTATTTGTGCTCATACTTGCATGTTTTATCTGACAGTGTATATATTTTGCTTTGTTTTGCCCATTAACATCTCTTGTGGTGCTTTGCTCACTTAAATTAGAATTTCAAAGAGAGACTAGAGCTATGAGTGCTGGAGATATAAACTAGTGACTCCTTTGCATGAATGTGGGAGGTGACAGGAGAAAGCTGAAGTAAAGAAGTAAATGAAAATTTTCAGAAGAGCTTGCATATATATATAGAGAGAGAAAGAGACAGAGAGAGAGAGAGAGAGAGAGAGAGAGAGAGAGAGTTATGGCTAGAAAGTGTTAATCACTCAGTCATGTTCAACTCCTTGTGAACTCATGCACTGTAGCTCTCCAGGCTCTTTTGTCGATCAGATTCTCCAGGCAAGAGTACTGGAGTGTGTAGCCATTCCCTTCTCCAGGGGATCTTCTTAACCCAGGGATTGAACCAATGTCTCCTGCATTGCAGGCAGATACTTTACCATCTGAGCCAACAGGGAAGCCCCTAGAAATTTTAGGCATATGTAAAAATTTTAAAAATTAAGAAACTGTAGAACAGGAAAAGCAAAAAGCAAGAAAACTTTGCCTCTTTTTCAGAGAAATTAAAGGGTTTGGAATCTTCTCCAAGTCTGTCAACAATCATCTCTTCATCTCTAAAAGTAATTTACTTTGTACTTGTATTATATACTAAGTTTAAAAATGTTATCTTCAAGTTATTATCAGACTAAAAATCTATGAATAAAAAATTAAAGGTTTGTCTTCTTTTCAACAAGATTTGATGGATTTTGTCAAAAATAAATGATAAAAGATACAGTCAGAGGTCCAAAAGTTACAAGACAAAATGTTATTGAAGTTAAGTCATCAGAGAATGTTTTATAAGAAAATCATTCCAAAGACACTTTATTTTTAAATGATAATGTCAGTAAGATAGAGAGCATGAAGGAACTATTATTAATGAGCAATAAGAGAAAGAAGCCAAAATACTGACAAAGAAACCAGTGAATAATGTGAAAGAAAGTGTCAAGATGGAGCATGGTCCCAAGTTCAGTTCAATTGCTCAGTCCTGTCTGACCCTTTGCGACCCCATGGATTGCAGCAAACCAGACTTCCCTGTCCATCACCAACTCTTGGAGCTTGCTCAAACTCATGTCCACCGAGTCGGTGATACCATCCAATCATCTGATCCTCTGTCGTTCTCTTCTCCTCAAGCCTTCAAGCTTTCCCAGCATCAGGGTCTTTTCCAGTGAATCAGTTCTTTGCATCAGGTGGCCAAAGTATTGGAGTTTCAGCTTCAGCATCAGTCCTTCCAATGAATATTCAGGACTGATTTCCCCTAGGATGGACTGGTTGGATCTCCTTGCAGTCCAAGTGACTTTCAAGAGTCTTCTCCAACACCACAGTTCAAAAGCATAAATTCTTTGGCACTCAGCTTTCTTTATAGTCCAACTCTCACATCCATACATGACCACTGGAAAATGATAGCTTTGGCTAGATGGACATTTGTGGGGAAGTAATGTCTCTGCTTTTTAATATGCTGTCTAGGTTGGTCATAGCTTATCTTCCAAGGAGGAAGTGTCTTTTAATTTCATGGCTGCAATCACCATCTGCAGTGATTTTGGAGCCCCCAAAAATAAAGTCTGTCACTGTTTCCATTATTTCCCCATCTATTTGCCATGAAGTGATGGGACCGGATGCCATGATCTTAGTTTTCTGAATGTTGAGCTTTAAGCCAACTTTTTCACTCTCCTCTTTCACTTTCATCAAGAGGCTCTTCAGTTCCTTTCTTCTTTCTGCCATAAGGGTGGTGTCATCGGCATATCTGAGGTTATTGATATTTCTCGTGGCAATCTTGATTGCAGCTTGTGCTTCATCCAACCCAGTGTTTCTCATGATGTACTCTGCATATAAGTTAAATAAGCAGGGTGACAATATACAGCCTTGATGTACTCCTTTTCCTATTTGGAACCAGTCTGTTGTTCCATGTCTGATTCTAACCGTTGCTTCTTGACCCGCATACAGATTTCTCAGGAGGCACATCAGGTGGTCTGGTATTCCCATCTCTTTAAGAATGTTCCACAGTTTGATGTGATCTACACAGTCAAAGACTTTGGCATAGTCAGTAAAGTAAAGCAGAAGTAGATGTTTTTTTCTGGAACTCTCTTACTTTTTCTATGATCCAATGAATGTTGGCAATTTGATCTCTGGTTCTTCTGCCTTCTCTAAATCCAGCTTGAACATCTGCAATTTCATGGTTCATGTACTGTTGAAGCCTTGCTTGGAGAATTTTGAGCATTACTTTCCTAGCAGGTAAGATGAGTGCAATTGTGTGGTAGTTTGAATATTTTTTGGCATTTCCTTTCTTTGGGATTGGAATAAAAACTAACCTTTTCCAGTCCTGTGGCCACTGCTGAATTTTCCAAATTTGCTGGCATATTGAGTACAACACTTTCACAGCATCTTCTTTTAGGATTTGAAATAGCTCCACTGGAATTCCACCACCTCCACTAGCTTTGTTCATAGTGATGTTTCCTAAGGCCCCCCCAACTTTGCACTCCAGGATGTCTGGCTCTAGGTGAGGGATCACATCATCGTGGTTATCTGGGTCATTAAGATCTGTTTTGTATAGTTCTATGTGTTCTTGCCACCTTTTTTTAATATCTTCTGCCTCTGTCAGGTCCATATCATTTCTGTCCTCTATTGTGCTCATCTTTGCATGAAATGTTCCCTTGGTATTTCTAATTTTCTTGAGGAGATGCCTAGTCTTTCCCATTCTATTGTATTTCTATATTTCTTTGCTTGATCACTGAGCAATACCAATTATAGGTACCTCTTCAAACTTCATGAGAAGCAAACAAGTGGTAAATAGACTAGCAATTTAAAATTTTTGTCTTGGGGGAATTATATCTCATGATTTATTAATATACTCTTTTTCTGAACATTTTCATCTAAAGAGTATTTTCTATATTTCCTCATAACCTATTATTCAAACATATGTATTGACTAAATATCTTTGGAAAGGTTATAGAGATGTTTGGTTCTTGTCTTTTTTTTTAGTGTGTTCAATTTATGTGTACATAAGCCTTTCAAAAATTGAACACATATTAAGGTTTTTAATAATATGTTCCAGAATGTTTCCTACGTGAACCAAGTTTTGCATTATAGCTATCTCATTGTTCTCATTTTTACTTATCATGAAGTGTATTTCACTGGTGCAGCTCCATGCTTTTTGTTTGAAAAATAACTGTCAATATATATTTAAAATAATAATAAAATTCTTAGGAAAAGGTAGCCATTTAATTATATTGCCGTTCATGGTAATAACAAACTAAAATTCTGTAAAAGATACATACAGTAAGAGCAGGAAGGAATCTAAATAAACCATTAAGATAATCATCAAATCACAAGCAAAGAAAAAGGAAAGAGAAGAATGTAACAAGAGAAAGTCATGAAAAAAACCCTGAAACAATTAACAAAATGGCAGTGAGTACATATCTATAAATTATTACTTTAAATATAAATGGACTAAACGCTCCAATAAAAAGACATAAGGACTCAATGGACACAAAAGCAAAAGCCATATATATGCTAGTTACAAGAGACTAATTTCAGCTCTAAAAACCCACAGTGAAAGTGAGGGAATGAAAAAAGTTATTCTATGCAAATGGAAATGGAAACAAAAAGAAAGTCAAAGTAGCAATACTTATATGAGCCAAAATAGACTTTAAAACAAAGACCGTAAAAACCAATGAAGAATGTAACATAATTATCAAGGGATAATTCCAAGAAGATATAATAACTGTGTGTGTATATGTGTATGTATGTATGTATATATATGTGTGTATGTGTGTGTGTATATATTTATACACACACGCACATACCACCAACATGCTATGCTATGCTAAGTCACTTCAGTCATGTCCGACTCTGTGCGACCCCATAGACGGCAGCCCACCAGGCTCCCCCGTCCCTGGGATTCTCCAGGCAAGAACACTGGAGTGTGTTGCCATTTCCTTCTCCAATGCATGAAAGTGAAAGTGAAGTCGCTCAGTCGTGTCCGACTCTTAGCGACCCCATGGATTGCAGCCTAGCAGGCTCCTCCGTCCATGGGATTTTCCAAGCAAGAGTACTGGATTGGGGTGCCATTGCCTTCTCTGACCACCAACATATGAGCACCTAAATAAATAAATCAAATGTTGTGTTGCCTAGTGATAAAAAATCTGCCTTCCAATGCAGGAGATGCAAGTTCAGTGCTGAAATTGGGAACATCTTCTCAAGTATGAAATGACACCTTACTCCGCAAATCTTGCCTAGAACAGAATTCTTCCAAGAACAGAGGAGCCTGGTGGACTACAGTCCATGGGGCCACAAAGAGCCAGATATGACTAAGCAACTGAGCACTATGGCAAACGTAAAGCAAAAACAGGCAGTATTCCATAATAGTAAGGGATTTAACACCACATGTACATCTATGGACAGATTATCCAGACAGAAAGCCAACACAGAAATACTGGTGTAAGTGATATATTAGGTCAAATAGATTTGAAAAGAACATTCCATCCACAACCAACAGAATTCATATTGACTTGCACTTGAAACATTCTCCAGGCAAGATTACATGAGACACTACAAAATAATTCTTGGTCAGTTTGAGAAGATTGAAATAATAACAAGCATCTTTTCAGACTACAATGCTATGACACTAGAAACCAAAAAGAAGAAAAAAAACTTCAAAAGATACAAGTATATGTGGAGGCTAAACAGTATTCTACTAAACAATGAATGGGTCCATGAAAAAAATACTTGAAGATAAATGAAAATGAAAACAGAGTGGCTCAAAATCTTTGAGAAGCAGCAAAAGTTCTAAAATGAGAATTTATAGTGATACAAGCCTACATCAGAAAACAAGAAAAATCTTAAACAAACAAACAAACAAACTCTAACCTTACATCTAAAGGAACTAGAAAAAGAAAGCAAAACAACAACAACAAAAAACCCAACACAAGTTAGTAGGAGGAAATGAATCATATAATTGAGAGCAAAAATAAATGAAGACTAAAAATACAATAGAAAAGATCAATGAAGCTAAAAGCTGTATTTTTTTGAAAAACAAAAACAAAAACAATATTGTTAAGCTTTTAGACATACTGATCAAGGAAAATGAGTGAGATGTACAAATCAGAAAATTACTAGAACTAATCAATGATTATAGTAAAGTTGCAGGATATAAAATCAACACACAGAAATCCCTTGCATTCCTATACACTAATAATGAGAAAACAGAGAAATTAAGGAAACAATTCCATTCACCATTGCAACGGAAAGAATAAAATACTTAGAAATATATCTACCTAAAGAAACTAAAGACCTATATATAGAAAACTATAAAACACTGGTGAAAGAAATTAAAGAAGACACTAATAGATGGAGAAATATACCACGTTCATGGATGGGAAGAATCAATATAGTAAAAATGAGTATACTACCCAAAGCAATTTATAGATTCAATGCAATCCCTATCAAGCTACCAACAGTATTCTTCTCAGAGCTAGAACAAATAATTTCACAATTTTTATGGAAATACAAAAAACCTCGAATAGCCAAAGCGATCTTGAGAAAGAAGAATGGAACTGAAGCAATCAACCTACCTGACTTCAGGCTCTACTGCAAAGCCACAGTTATCAAGACAGTATGATACTGGCACAAAGACAGAAATATAGATCAATGGAACAAAATAGAAAGCCCAGAGATAAATCCACGCACATATGGACACCTTATCTTTGACAAAGGAGGCAAGACTATACAATGGATTAAAGACAATCTCTTTAACAAGTGGTGCTGGGAAATCTGGTCAACCACTTGTAAAAGAATGAAACTAGAACACTTTCTAACACCATACACAAAAATAAACTCAAAATGGATTAAAGACCTAAACATAAGACCAGAAACTATAAAACTCCTAGAGGAGAACATAGGCAAAACAGTCTCCGACATACATCACAGCAGGATCCTCTATGACCCACCTCCCAGAATATTGGAAATAAAAGCAAACATAAACAAATGGGACCTAATTAAACTTAAAAGCTTCTGCACAACAAAGGAAACTATAAGCAAGGTGAAAAGACAGCCTTCAGAATGGGAGAAAATAATAGCAAATGAAACAACTGACAAACAACTAATCTCAAAAATATATAAGCAACTTCTACAGCTCAATTCCAGAAAAATAAACAAACCAATCAAAAAATGGGCCAAAGAACTAAATAGACATTTCTCCAAAGAAGACATACAGATGGCTAACAAACACATGAAAAGATGCTCAACATCACTCATTATCAGAGAAATACAAATCAAAACCAGTATGAGGTACCATTTCACTCCAGTCAGAATGGCTGCGATCCAAAAGTCTACAAGCAATAAATGCTGGAGAGGGTGTGGAGAAAAGGGAACCCTCTTGCACTGTTGGTGGGAATGCAAACTAGTACAGCCACTGTGGAGAACAGTGTGGAGATTCCTTAAAAAACTGGAAATAGAACTGCCTTATGATCCAGCAATCCCACTGCTGGGCATACATACTAAGGAAACCAGAATTGAAAGAGACACATGTACCTCAATGTTCATCACAGCACTGTTTATAATAGCCAGGACATGGAAGCAACCTAGATGTCCATCAACAGATGAATGGATAAGCAAGCTGTGGTACATATACACAATGGAGTATTACTCAGCCATTAAAAAGAATACATTTGAATCAGTTCTAATGAGGTGGATGAAACTGGAGCCTATTATACAGAGTGAAGTAAGCCAGAAAGAAAAACACCAATACAGTATACTAATGCATATATATAGAATTTAGAAAGATGGTAACAATAACCCTGTATACGAGACAGCAAAAGAGACACTGATGTATAGAACAGTCTTTTGGACTCTGTGGGAGAGGGAGAGCGTGGGATGATTTGGGAGAATGGCATTGAAATACGTATACTATCATATATGGAATGAGTCACCAGTCCAGGTTCGATGCACGATACTGGATGCTTGGGGCTGGTGCACTGGGACGACCCAGAGGGATGGAATGGGGAGGGAGGAGGGAGGAGGGTTCAGGATGGGGAACACATGTATACCTGTGGTGGATTCATTTCGATATTTGGCAAAACCAATACAATATTATAAAGTTTAAAAATAAAATAAAATTAAAAAAAAAGAATTGAAAAAAGAGAGGTTACAACTAACACTACAAAAGTACAAAGGATAATAGGGAATTGCTAAGAACAATTATATGCCAATGAAATGATCAACAGAAAAGAAATGGACACATTCCAAGAACTGCACAATATCACAAGACTGAATCAGGAATATGAACAGAACAATTACCGGCAATCACACTGAATTAGTGATTAAAAAAAAAATCCCAACTATCAAAAACTCCAAGACCAGGTAACTTCACAAGTGAATTCTACCAAACATTTATCAAAGAGTTAATGCCAATATTTCTCTAACTATTCCAAAAACTCTAGAGGAACAGATGCTTCATAACTCATTCTACAGGGTCAGCATTTATCTGATACTAAACCAAAGATATAAAAAATAAAGGAAGATGCAGGCCAGTATCACTGAGAAACATAGATGTAAAAATCTTCAAGAAAATATTAGCAAGCCAAATTCAAATATACTTTAAAAGGATCATACACCTTGATCAAATGGATTCATACCAGAAATGCAAGGATAGTTCCATGAGCAAAAATCAATCAGTGTAATACAAGACATTAATAAGTTGAAGAATAAAACAAATACAACCATCCCAATAAATATAAAATGTTTTTGTCAAAATTCAACATCCATTTGTGATTTAAAAAATAAAGTGAGTACAAAGAGAATATGCCTCAAGATTATATAGAACATTGCAATAAGCCCAGAGCTATCACCATACTCAAAAGTGAAAAGCTGAAAGCATTTCCTATAAAACCAGGATCTAGACACTGATGCCTATATTGCCACTTTTCTTTAGCAGGGTATTGGTAGTCCTAGCCAGAGCAGAAGTAGATGTTTTTCTGGAACTCTCTTGGTTTTTTGATGAAAAATGTTGGCTTAAAACTCAACATTTCGAAAATGAAGATCATGGCATCTGGTCCCATCACTTCATAGCAAATAGATGGGGAAACAATGGAAACAGTGAGAGACTTTATTTTCTTGGGCTCTAAAATCACTTCAGATGGTGACTGCAGGCATGAAATTAAGATACTTGCTCCTTGAAAGAAAAGCTATGACCAACCTAGACAGCATATTAAAAAGCAGAGGCATTACTTTGCCAGTAAAGGTCCCTCTAATCAAAGCTATGGTTTTTCCAGTAATCATGTATGGATGTGAGAGTTGGACTATAAAGAAAGCTGAGTGCTGAAGAATTGATGCTTTTGAACTGTGGTGTTGGAGAAGACTCTTGAGAGTCCCTTGGACTTCAAGGAGATCCAACCAGTCCATCCTAAAGAAAATCAGTCCTGAATATTCATGGGTAGGACTGATGTTGAAGCTAAAACTCCAATACTTTGGCCACCTGATGCAAAGAACTGACTCATTGGAAAAGAATCTGATGCTGGGAAAGACTGAAGGCAGGAGGAGAAGGGGACGACAGAGGATGAGATAGTTGGATGGCATCTCCAACTCAATGGACATGAGTTTGAGCAAGCTCCAAGAGTTGGTGATAGATGGGGAAGCCTGGCATGCTGCAATCCATGGGGTTGCAAAAAATCAGACATGACTGAGTGGCTGAACTGAACTGAGTTGAGTCTCAGTGGTCAGACAAGAAAAAGAAATAATCCAAATTGGAAAGGAGAAATATAAGTGTTACTGTTTGCAGGTGATATGATACTATAAAAAATCCTCTTAAACCCTACAAATGTCTAAGAACTCATCAGTGACTTCAGTACAATTACAGGATGCAAAATTAATATATAGAAATGCCATGTATTTATTGAATATATATTAAAGCAAAATATCAGAATGAGAAATTTTTAAAATATCATATATAATTACATCAAAAGAATTAAAATACCTTGGAATAAGTTTAATTAAAGTGATAAAAAATCTGTACTTGGAAAATTATAAGCCACTGATGAAAGTACTTGAAGATAACACATACATATGAAACAATACACTGTGCTCATGAATTAGAATAACTAATATTGGTAAAATTAGAATACTATCCAAGACAATCTAGAGATTCAATGCAGCCCTAATAAAAATAACAATGGTATTTTTCAGAGAACTAAAATAAATAATTTTAAAACTTATGTGGAAACAAAAAATATCCCAGAGACCAAAAAATTCTTGAGAAAGAACACTGGAAGAATCAGGCTCCCTGACTTCAGACTGTACTACAAAGCTATAGTAATAAAAGCAGTGTGGTACTGGTACAAAATCAGACATTTAATCAGTGGAACAGAAAGAGAGTCCAGAAATAAATCTATGTACTTATGGTCAATTAATCTACAATAAAAGAGGCAAGAATCCACAATGAAGAAAAGACAGTTTTTTCCAAAAACTGTGCTCAGAAAACTTGAAAGTTACACATAAAAGAATGACATTAGAACATTTTCTCATACTATATACAAAAATAAACTGACAATGAGTTAAAGTTCTAAATATAAGACCAGACACCATAAAACTCCCAGCAGAGAACACAGGGAGAAAACTCTTGGACATATATCATAGCCTTCTTTGTTTGGATCTGTCTCCTATAGCATAAGAAACAAAAGCAAAAATAAACAAATGTGACCTAATTTAACTTAAAAGCTTTTGCATAGCAAAATAAACCATCAACAAAATGAAAAGGCAATCTACTGAATGAAAATTAATTGTAAATGACATGACCAATAAGGAGTTAATCTATCATATTTAAGCAGCTCATACAAGTCAAACATGCAAACTCATGACCCAATTAAAAAATGATAGAACATATGAATAGACATTTTCCCAAAGAAGACATACAGATAACCAACAGGCACATGGAAAGATGCGTGATATCAGTAATCATCAGAGAAATGCAAATCAAAACCAAAATGAATTATCTTCTCCCCCTTCTCAAAATAACTATCATCAAAAACCAAAAATAACAAATGTTGGGGAGGATATGACAAAAAAGGAACACTTGTATGCTATTGATGGTAATGTAAATTGGTACAACCACTATAGCAAACCATATAGTTTCCTCAAAAGAACCAGAAAGATAAACTACCATGTGATTAACCAATTCCACTTCTGTGTATGTATCTGAATTAAAAAAAAAACTAATTCAAAACATGCATACCCCAATGTTCATAGGACCATTATTTATAATAGTCAAAATATGGAAGCACCCCAAGTGCAGACGAATGTATAAAGAAGATACACACACACACACACACATATATACAGTAGCATAGTACTCAGCCATACAAAAGAATGAAATCTTGCCATTCAACAATATGGATGGACTGACAGTATTATGCTAAGTGAAATGTCAGACAAAGCCAAATAGTGCGTGATTTTACTTGTATGTGGCATCTAAAACACAAAATAAATGAACAAGCATAACTAAACAGAAACAGAGTCATAGATACAGAGAACAAATAGGTGGTTGCCAGAGAGGAGGGGTGGTGGGGAGAGAAATAGGCAGATTAAGAAGCACGAAATTTCAGTTAATAGTCATAGGTATGAAATGTACAATATGGGGAATATGGTAAATATAGTTTCTTTGCATGTTGAGAAATTATAACTAGACTTATCATGGTGATCATTTTGTATAGTTAGAAATATCAGATTAATATGTGGTAACCAGGAGATAACTTAGTGTTGTAGGTCAATTATACTTCAGAAGAAAGAAAGAAAAACTTCAAAGGTGGCAGCAGCTATGGCTAGAAGAGCCGGGCTGGGGCCCATGGCGGAAGTGGAGGCTTGTATTGGAGGGTGGTGGGTAGAGAAGAGGGAGAAAGATGGTGACATTTGGAGCAAATGGGCCAGTTCGGCCACGGCTTCAGCCTCCAATCTGCTTAAGTTTAGTGAGAAGATCGCGCTGCAGAAGCAGTGTCAGGCCGAGGAGACGGTGGCCTTCGAGGAGGTGATAATGGACTTTGGCTCCATTCAGTTACAGGCCCAAAAACTGTGTCTGGCATACACAAGGAGCTCCCATTATAGTGGCTCTCTGCCCAACGTGAACCAGATTGGCTGTGGCCTGGCTGAGTTCCAGGGTCCCTTCCACTCCCCTCTGGATTCATCTTGGAGCACTAGGCACCACGGGCTGGTGGAACAGGTGCAGCGAGATCCCCGAAGGATGGTGTCCCCACTTCACCGCTACCCCCGCCACATTGACAGCTCTCCCTATTGTCCTATTTATCTCCTTCCCCTTCCCCGGAGTCCAGTTAGTGGAGGACACTGCCCTGGGGCAATTTCTCTGCAGAGAAGGGGCAGTTGTTTCGACTACCATCTGCACTTAAGCAAACAAGCTCTGACTCTGTCCTTCACACAAGAATGATGAACCCCAGCCCTCCAGACACTTATCCAGGCCCTGCACCCACTAGAGTTCTGCTGATCAGCCGTGGAGGTTTTCTGGATGGCTAGATGGACTCCAAAGTCCTGTCTATTGAGAAGAACTTGCTAGATGGTAAGCACTTGCTGAAACCATGGGATGCTAAGAAGCTGTCCTAATCCTCCTCCAGACTTTGGTCCTGTGAAGTCCCTGGAATTAACATCTCCCTGTCTCCTGACCAGCCTGTCCTCCTACCTGTCATGGACACAGGAGGCTCTCTACCTGACTTCACCCCACCACTGCCCACCCCATGGACCCAGAGGAGACAGCCTGTCTCAGCCTGAGTAGGGGGCAACAGTCCCTCCAGTTTGACCACACCATGACCCATATGGGCATCAGTGGGGGACCCAGAGGAGACAGCATGTCTCAGCCTGAGTGGGGGCAACAGTCCCTCTAGTTTGACCCACACCATGACCCATCTGGGCATCAGTGGGGGCCTGGGCTATGATGTGCCAGGACTTCATTCACTTAGCCACCCATCCTTGCAGTCCTCCCTAAGCAATCCCAAACTCCAAGCTTCCCTGAGCAGTCCTCAGCCCCAGCTCCAGGGCTCCCACAGTCACCCCTCATGACTGCTTGCCTCCTCCTTAGCCCACCATGCACTGCCCACCACCTCCCTGGGTCACCCCTCACTCAGTGCCCTGGCCCTCTCCTCCTCCTCTTCCTCCTCTTCTGCTTCATCTCTGGTTCTGCCCTCCCCGCCAACCCCCACCCCCACCCCTGCCTTACTCAGCTTCTGCCCCCAGGGCCTTCCCCCACCACGGCCATGTGCCCCTCAGTCCCCATAGTTTGTGCCAGAAGGTCCCAACAGCAACTGCCCAAACAGTTTTTGCCAACAATGTCACTCACCTTGTCTTCCATCACTCAGGGTGTCCCTCTGGATAGCAGTAAGCTGCCCACCAACCAGCAGCTGCCTCCATATCCATTACAGCCTCCCAGGTTTCATTCTGCCCACTCAGCCACCCACCCCAAAGCCTCTGCAGCAGCCAGGGCTGCCCTCTCAGGCCTGCTCAGTGCAGCCCTCAGGGTGTCAGCCCCTGGGCAGGCAGCTACAGCATGGGACACTCTACCCAGCCAGCCCCAGTGAGCGTGGGCAACTGTCTTACCACCAATCGATGAGTGACTTCAGCCTGGGGAACCTGGAGCAGTTCAGCATGGAGAACCCATCAACCAGCTGGTGCTGGATCCTCCTGGCTTTTCCAAAGAGCCTGAATTCTTAGGGGGTGAGAGGATAGTGAGTGACCTCCAGGACCCTCATGCCCTCAACCACCAGAATGTAACCCACTGTTCCCACTATGGCTCAGGGCCTAACATCATCCTCACAGGAGATGCCTCCCCAGGCTTCTACAAGGAGATTGCAGCGGCCCTGGACTGAGTGCTGGGCTTCGAGGTGTCAGCAGCTGGGCTGGGGCTGGGGCTGGGGCTGGAGGAGGAGCTGCACATGGAGCCACTGGGCCTGGAGGGGCTCAGCACGCTGAGCAACCCCTGCACCTTGCTGCCTGACCCGGCTGTGGAGGACTTGTTCTGCAGTGACCAGCTGCAGTGAGGCCGCCTCATTGTCATCCCTCTTCTCGGCCCTGTCCATCATCACTGTCCCTTTCCTCCATTCCCCCAATGTGGGGGGCTGGGGTAGCTCAAGCGAGGGCCTAAAGCACTTGTAATTTTGAACCATCTGTATGGAGGTCACAGCCTGTTGGAAAATGGGGGGTAGAGGGGAGCCTTGGAGGCAGGGCTTGTCCGGATGCCTAGGGGTGGGCAGAGTGCCAGCCCCTCCTCACCACTCTTCCCCTTACAATGAAGAAGAGAGCCAGAGTAGATATTATTTTTTATTAAATATATGTTAATGGAAAATCCTATTAAATAAAAAAAAAGAAAGAAAGAAAAAACTCATGGGAAAAGAGATTAGCTTTGAGGTTACCAGAAATGAGGATTAAGGAAAGGAGGAATTAGATGAAGATAATCAAAATATATATGAACTTCCATTTATAAGGTAATACCAGGATTGTAATGTACAACATGATAAATATAATTAACACTGATTTAAGTTATTTATGAAAATTGTTAAAAGAGTAAATCCTAAGAGTTCTCATCTCAAGAAAAAAACTTTTTTATATATTTTTTTACAATTTTGTGTCTATATGTGATAATGGATATGCACCAAACTTATTGTGCTAATCATTTCATGATGTATGTAAGTCAAATCATTATGCTGTTTACATTAAATTTATCCAGTTCTCTTTGTCAATTACATCTTGATAGAATTGGAAGAATAAAATAGTACACTTTTGTTAGAAGTTATTCTTAGCAAAACTAAGGTAGTAACTCATTATGGGTATACAGATAAAAATTATAAAATAAAATTGTTTTTATTACGGTTTAAAAATAAAGTAAAATAAAAATAAAATAGATTCCTAAGAAATCTTTAGTTTTAACACCAGGCCTTTAGTAATGATTTCTCTTTTAAAGGATGTATATTTGGAAATCATCTGTTAGAAACTACTCCTGTGGTGATTTAGATTATTAAAAACTTGTTCAACATTACTTTTTCCTGTTTTGCAAACTCTCAAAAAGAGACTTAACTGCAGGTGATTTGAGACAATTAAATGCTAAATATCTTTTTATCTCCATAGAAAGAGATGTTTTTAGCACTAAAGATAGTAAAACACAGCCATTGCCAGATAACAGATAAAACATTTTGCATCTGATTTCTCAGAGCACCTATTTTAAAGTGCATTTAAATGAAAACAGAAACATACTCATCAAAGTAGCACAATGCAAATTTTCAAGAGAATTTTAGAAATGCAGTTCTTTCATAAGATTGTAAAAGGCAAAAGAGAATTGTCATTTTGGATTAATATAGGAGAACAAAGAAAGGAAATTGACTAAAATGTCTTCCATCTTTAAAATTAAGCAGGATGTGAAAATATTTAAACAGAGTAAGTGCTGAAAGTAAATCAGCTATTTTTAATGTCCTCTGTTGTTCAGTCAGTCAGTTGTGTCCAATTCCTTGTGACCCCATGGACTGCAGCATGCCAAGCTTCTCTGTCCTTCACTATCTCCCAGAGCTTGCTGTAATTCATGTCCATTAGTTGGTGATGCCATACAACCATCTCATCCTCTGTCTTCCCTTTCTCCCCCTGCCTTCAATCTTTCCCAGCATCAGGGCCTTTTCCAATGAATTTGCTCTTCACAACAGGTGACCAAAGTATTGGAGCTTCAGCATCAGTCCTTCCAATGAACATTCAGGACTGATTCCCTTTAGGATGGACTGGTTGGATCTCCTTGCTGTCCAGGGGACTCTGGAGAGTCTTCTCCAACACCACAGGTCGAAAACATCAATTCTTTGAGGCTCAGCCTTCTTGACAGTCCAACTCTCATTTCCGTACATGACTACTGGAAGAACCATAGCTTTGACTAGATGAACCTTTGTCTGCAAAGTAATGTCTCTGTTTTTTAATATGCTCTCTAGGTTTATCAAAGCTTTTCTTCCAAGTAGCAAGTGTCCTTTGTTTGGATTTACCAGATTTTTAGTGTTAAACCAGACATTTTGATTTAATTTAGATTTATCATTTCTTATACCATCTTATGTGAAAATGCTCAACACAGAGTCACCTTTTCAACATATTTATCACGTGCTAACAATAATCCAGGATGTATATTAAGATTTTTATCACATAATCTTCAACTCTATAGATTGCTATCATTCTATGATGAAAAAGTTGGAGCATAGAAAATTCAGCGTTCTTGCCCAGTCTCCAATAGGTACTAACTGACAGATTTGGAGTTTCAACTAAGAGCTTTCTCCAAAGCCCATGCTCTTTACTCTGTTTATATTCATAAAACTGACTCAGGTCATGTCATTGCAGGAACTAACCTCGCTTTTCTGCTTCCTTTCAAGCCACCCATTCAGTATAGAAATGTGGCAGAATTATAAACAGAAGATTGAGAGAAGGGTTGTGGATATTAGCCCTATCTAATATGTTCCTTGCCGACCCAGTCCTCTGTCTCTGTTCTACCTTCCACCAGTTGTCCTAGGAAAAAATCATTTGGAACAATTGAGTCTTCAGTGAAAAAACTCAGCCTTCTTGGCACTTTCTGTTTTTCTTGTACTCAGCCTCACACCTCTCTACAGACAGCTTTGCTTCAGTAGAGAGACTTGTTAAAGATTGGATGTTACAGTAGAGTGTGAAGTTTGTTATTTAAGCTTCCTCTTGAGAGCTGGCATCAAGCAGGTGCTATTCTAGTCAATGTTGTTGACCTCTACAAAATCTGCTGTTTGGGAGTGATAAAAAGTTAAGGATTATTAAAAATCTCAGAGCTGATTTATTGAGTCAAAATTTCCACTGCTATATTAACCTAATAAGGAATGGCTCTAAGTAACACTGTGTTATTCAGGTCAGCATCCAAAACAGAATACAGTTTCTCCTAGGTCAAGGAAAGACAAATTTCATTTCACTTTATGTTAACTAAGTATAGAAATTCCACAGCTACTAGTCATATGGCCAAGAAGATTGCCTAACTGTCTGAGGCTTTCTTAATGTTTCCTCTTTATAAATCATAACCAGTAGCACTCATTTATGAGAAGAAATGATGTGTCTAAATGAATTTCAAAGCTGTTGTTAGAAGGGTATTATGAGATACATTGTTTCTTCACTTAATATAAGTTAACTAATTAAAGCCAGAGAAAAGCTAACCATATTTTTGACCATGAATTCATTCATCTTTACTCATTTATGGGTTAATACATATCTTTGTGTAATATATTCCTATTGTTACAATAAAATGTCTATTGCTGCTAATACTAGAAATATAGCAATTA
Source organism: Bubalus bubalis (assembly GCF_019923935.1). Taxonomy (NCBI): domain Eukaryota; kingdom Metazoa; phylum Chordata; class Mammalia; order Artiodactyla; family Bovidae; genus Bubalus; species Bubalus bubalis. Next base: position 78,387,555 of record NC_059165.1, read on the forward strand.
ACAAGGTAGATCATAAATATAGCCTTTACAGGAGTTAAATTTTGGTTTACATATTAAAGAGGACTTCTTTTCCTATTAAAAATTTAATAGGAAGCAATTTATCATTGACTTAGATCAATTCAATATGTAATTGTAGCTGTCCATATAAAAGAATTTATGCCATGACCTGAGTTACCTTTAAATGTTACAGGGCATATGTGAAAAATAAATAAATACCTTGACTGACCTGTGATAATGTCTTCAGGACAGAGTACCTCATTAGGCAGTCATAAGTTATATAATTATATTCATATACATTTCACTGTAATTGGATAGTGTACCAAATTAAATAGATCAGTAATGTTGTTGAATATATTTCAGTACTTTCAGAACAGGAAAGTACAGAAAGACATTCTGGTTGTTTTTTGGCCTATTAATGTTATACATAATTATAATCTAATTAGTTATCACATAAATTCCACCTGGTATTTTACAACAGGACAATCACATGAAAGTGTTTATCAAGACTATTACTTTTCTTTAAAAACCAGAAACTTTCAAAGATGTGACAATTTATTATTAAACATAAATATTTTAAAAAGAAAAGATACTCAGAGAAAGAAATGCCAAACTATTTATCCAAAGTTTTCAAGTTATTTTCCCTAGATTTATATTATTTAAAGAAAGTCTTAGTTACTCAGTTGTGTCCAGGTCTTTGCAACCCCATGGACTGTAGCCTGCCAGGCTCCTCTGTCCAAGGAATTTTCCAGGCAAGAATATTGGATTAGATTGCCATTCCCTTCTCTAGGGGATCTTCCTAACCCAGGGATCAAACCCAGGTCTCCTGCAATGCAGGCGAATTCTTTACTGTCTGAGCCACCAGGGAAGCCCTCTTGAACATTTAGCATAACTTTAGTGTTTTTATATAAGTAATAAAAAATCAAACTGAAATTATATATATATATCGGAGAAGGCGATGGGACCCCACCCCAGTACTCTTGCCTGGAAAATCCCATGAACGGAAGAGCCTGGTAGGCTGCAGTCCATGGGGTCGCTAAGAGTCGGACATGACTGAGTGACTTCAGTTTCACTCTTTACTTTCATGCATTGGAGAAGGCAATGGCAACCCACTCCAGTGTTATACACATATTTACTTGAAAGAGGATTCTGGGCACTCACTACCATGCTGAACTGGCTGTACAGTGATGTATACATTGAATTTCCTGACCTAGAAAACTTACAAGTTGAACCACCAACCATTCACTGTACTAAATGACTAAATGCAGTAACAGTCAAGCCCAGATGTTATATTAATTTTCAAAACAGGAAGAACAAATTGACCAAAGAAGAGAGATAAGAGTCATTATACAGACGTAGTATCAAAATGTAGATAGTGCTGGGGCAGGTGGTAAGACAGAACAGGTGACAAAGTCTAGAGCAGTTGAACTTGACCAGTGCTTGAAAGCTCTCAAATCCAAACTGATCCATAGAGCATAGTGTAATATAATTGGAAATATAATTGGGTCAGTCCCCATTCCACTCTCACCTCCACCACTAGATGTTTGCTGCCAATATTCTACTGTTCTTTGGCGTGAAGTATTGCATTTTTTAAATGTTTTCATAGTATTTTCATTCATTTTTTAATTGTGTTACAGAGTTAAGACTTTTTTCCAATAATATCTCATATAACACATATTCTCTGAAAAATTTTTTGACACATTTGACAGTGTCTGCCTACACAACTTGACTGCAAATAATAAAGCAATGTGGCACCTTCTTTGTTTCAATATCTGTGGATACTTCTCCACTATCGTCAAGTATAGATGTTGCTTTGTAGAAGGGTAAAGCCAGATTTGCCCTGGTCCTGGTGGTGCTAGAGAAGATATGAGAGTTCCTTGGACTGCAAGGAGATCAAACCAGTCAATCCTAAAGAAATCAACCCTGAATTTTCATTGGAAGGACTGATGCTAAAACTGAAGCTCCAGTACTCTTTGGCCACCTGATACAAAAAGCCAAGTCATTGGAAAAGACCCTGATGCTGGGAAAGATTAAAGGCAAAAGGAGAAGGGGATGGCAGAGGATGAGATGGTTAGAGAGGCACAGCATCATCAACTCAATGGACATGAATTTGAGCAAACTCTGGGAGACAATGGAGGACAGAGGAACCTGGAGTGCTACTGTCCACGGGGTTGCAGAGTCAGTTATGACTTAGTGACTGAACAACAAAGCCAGTTGTAAAATATTTACCACTTGAAAATGACTCGTTTTTTCTATTAAAATACTTGAAGAATTTTGTTTTATTCTTTACAATTAAAAAAAATGTAGTGAGGTTATACATTTCTGGAAGTTGTCTTATATTACGTTTTTTCCTGAAAATATATAAATACCCTGTTCATTTGTAATTTCAGTTTTTCCTTTATCCTAGGGATATTTTACTGTATCCTATCTTGAATAATTCTGGTTCATTTGTTCATCTCATTATTGTGTTATATCAGTTGGTCTTTTTTTTTTAATCTATTGTCTTCTAATTATATACTTATCTCTTGCTTTACACTTAAAATCATTATGCCAGTTTTTCAATTTGAAACTTTATTCTGGCTTTTCTGGTTATGATTTATTTATCCTGTTTGACCTTTTAGAGACATTTTATTTTCTTCTGCTCTTAATTCTCCATTTTTATTCCTTTTCATTGACTCATCAGCTTGTCTTAAGAGTTCTTATTTTACTGAATCTAGTTGCTTAAATTCTATAGTATAAAAGATTCTCATGTAGTTGTTCTTCTGTTCCTTGGACTATGTTAAATTTCAAACAAAGTTTCTTTATTCATTCTGCTTTGTTTTACTCATATATCTACATTTTTCCCTATTGTTCTTGTTTAATTTGAGATTTATATTTGTACCTTAGTATATTTTGCTATAGGTGAATTTACTCTAGCAGTCTGTTTCTCCCTTGGTTTCTTGGTAGCTAAAGAACTCCCTCTTCCTCATCTACTTTGGAAAGAAAAGTCAACATTCTAATCTCTGGAATCTCTGAATATGTTATCTTAAGTATCAAAATGTGGAAAGAGCTTTTGCAGATGGGATTAAGTTAAGAATTTTAAAATGAGAAGATTATCATGAATTACCTTTTGGGGTTGGTATAATAACAAGGATCCTTCCCTATGAGAGGGGAGTGGGAGAGTAATAGAGTGGAGATGTTAACAGTGGATGCAGAATGTAGAGTTATATATTTTGAAGTTGAAGGAAGGAGACAATAGCTAAGGAATGCAGGCCACCTCTAAAGCCTGGAAAATGGAAAGGGAACACATTCTCCCCTAAAGCCTCCAGATAAAATGAATCCTGCTAACATCCTGATTTTAAGCTATAAAACTCATTTTGGACTACTGACCTCCAAAACTTTAAGATAATTTGTATTTTAAGCCACTGAGTTGTGATAGTTTGCTACAACAGCAATAAGAAACTAATACAGTAAGGAATCTTTAGAACAAGTCTTTCTCTTAAATCTAGACCTAATCTGACCTATTTTACTTGGGGGACAGATTATTTTTTCTATTTTTCCTTTTTTAAAAATGACTGACTCTTGAGTTAATAATTCTCCTTAGTCACTAGCCTGTTTAAGATTACTTGTAATTATTTTGCTGAATTATACTTTCTTTTTATCTGTGATCAACAGTTCCTTCTTGATGCCCCACTCTACAGGCATATATCTTAATGGGCTTGATTTCTATTCTTAAAATTCTGAAGATAGAAGTAAGAAAGTATATACCTACCATGTTTTGCTTATCCATTCTTAAGTTGGAGACTAAAATTTCAACTCCCTACTAGTTGAATCCTGTGATTATTATCCTTGTAAAGATTCCTATATGGAATGAGATTACCATATCATGGGTTATAGCTTATTTGATTTTATAAGATGAGTCCCTTGGACTGCAAGGAGATCCAACCAGTCCATTCTGAAGGAGATCAGCCCTGGGATTTCTTTGGAAGGAATGATGCTAAAGCTGAAACTCCAGTACTTTGGCCACCTCATGCGAAGAGTTGACTCATTGGAAAAGACTCTGATGCTGGGAGGGATTGGGGGCAGGAGGAAAAGGGGACGACAGAGGATGAGATGGCTGGATGGCATCACTGACTCAATGGACGTGAGTCCGAGTGAACTCCGGGAGTTGGTGATGGACAGAGAGGCCTGGTGTGCTGCGATTAATGGGGTCCCAAAGAGTCAGACACGACTGAGCGACTGATCTGATCTGATTTATTCTCCAACACAAGTACACAGATCATTACCTTATTTTAGGTCATAAGGTTTCCTTTTTCACCATGTACTTAACAATCATTTGTATAGTTTGCTTTATTTTTTTTTTTCAATTTGATGTATGTAAGATAATATCTAACCTTTGTGTTTCCTTTTTCTGATAGTTAACAAGACTAGGAATTTCTTGGTAAATGTGCCTAACATTCAGTGGTAATGAGAAGGCTGAGCCCATGGTAAGTGAGAGAACTCTCAGGGGTATGGTTAACTGGGGGCAAAGAACACAGAAGGGAGGCTTGATTCTGGGCTTATTCTGTTGTAACTGCTGAACTTGGAAGTAAACATTTATTGTCTCTAGGAGAAGAGGCATGTTCAGAGGTAAGCAGGAGGTAGAATGGAGCTCACTGTAGAGTTCAAATCCTGTACAGAGCCCAGCTATTTCTAGATGACATAGACTGAGGCCTGGAACAAGAAGCCTAGAACATGAGACCTTCAGGCTTCACAAGGACATGATTCATGGGGAGGGCCAGTAGGGTGTGAAGACAGGGGCTTCCTCTTTCTCTATACCTCTGGGAAAGTGAAAAAGAAAAGAGTAGCATGAGACAGTAGCTTTTAAAAATTCACGATAGTATTCTCAATAGTGGAGTAAATTTATTAATGTTAGAATTGTGTGGAATTATGAGATATTCTCACATCTACACCTACATTGCAACATACACCTCACATGTAATTTATATTTGACATAAGTTCAGTAGTACACTAATACAATATGTATTAGTAGACATATCTGTGAGACAGGCATGGTTCTAAGCCTAGTGCTCTCAGATACGGCCTTATCCTCAGCTCTGGGAAAAATCAGTAATGTGGTTATCACCCTGGAAACACAAAATATTTTCTTCATTTAATCCATGTCATCTATCCTCTAGCTTTGATATCAGGTGCAAGAAATAAAAATTCAAGTTAATGGTAGAGTTTTTGTTGGATAAAAGGAATCACCCTAGTCAATGGGCTGCCATAGTCTTGCCATCTAGTGAATACTAGCTGAGCCCTGGAGTGTAAGGATGTAACTCATAGGTCATAGAATCCTGCTGAGATCCTAGTGACTTATGACTTACATCATAATGCCTCTGAAGTACTGGTCAGGACAGTGATTTGGTGAGGAGACAGACTTTCAAATGAGTTGTTCTTGAATGTACTAATTTGATTCTTTGTCATTATCAGCTGACTCTCTGGCTACAGAATTTCAGGAAGAAAGTTACCTGATTTGAATCACTCTCCAAAGAGTTGAACCATGAAAGAGAAACAAAAAAGGAAACGTGGAAAGAACATACTCCTCTAGGCTTGCAAAGATGTCAAGAGGTATGTGTTAAACCTCTTTACTGAGCATAGGGAACTGTGTTCTGAAGAAAGAAGGACATTTCCTTCTTTAGGAAATAGGAAAGAATCACATTTCCTATTTGCGGTGAGGGAGGAAGGGAAAGAGGGAGAGGAAGATGCATGTAAGCTGGTCTTTCTGGGACTCCAGGTGGTCTGAGACTAAAGAGAAATGTTAGATGATCAGGTCTTTGTCTCTGCTGCTTTGGACTTGAGCTACCTATACCATATCACTCTTGAGTTACTGTCACATATGTAGTGGTTGATTAGTATAATTATTTTTCAAAAATATTTTTCCTTTTATTTGACTTCTACCTAAGAGTGAGGGTTAAATAAGTGATGTTCTTATACATTTTCCAATAGTACTTTCTCTTATTAATGAAGAAGAAAGTGTGACTCATAAAGTAGAGGGGGAAATTGGGGAAAATATTTAAATAAATCTGGTTATGCAGGGTTGAGAGAATAAAGTCATATAGAATTTACTCAGGAATAAAGACAAATTATTTTCTCAGATTATGAAAATGTAATATGGGGGCATTCCTCTGTGAAATGTAAGGAAAGGAAAATTCTTTTCCTTAAAAGAATTCTTTTAAGGAAAAAAAAGAATCCAAACAACATGTGCAAAACACCATTAAACCAAATGGTTGACTTGAAGAGCAAGTTGGACTCTTTCTTTTAAAAAAAGGGAGGGGAAGAGAAATGAAGTAGTTCTGGTTACTATGGAGGTTCACAGTAGACAGGTAACTACTATGAGAAGTAATCATCGCTCCATGAGAGGAGAAAGACAAATTGGAGCCTACCCTAAAGCTTTGAGCGATAGCTCATACCCATGAAAGGAATTTAATATTTCCAAGGGCATGTTACATCATGAGGAAGATGTGAAAGCAGTATCAGTTTAAAACAGACAAATGGACATTTCTCCAAAGAAGACATACAAATGATCAATAAACACATGAAAAAGTGTTCAACATCATTCATTATTAGAGAAATGCAAGTCAAATCTACAATGAGATATCACCTCACACAGGTCAGAATGGCCAAGATCAAAAAAAATCTAGTAACAGTAAATTCTGGAAAGGGTGTGGAGAAAAGGAAACTCTCTTGTACAGTTGGTGGGAGTGTAAATTGATACAGGCACTCTGGAGAACTGAAAATACTAAGAATAAAGCTACCATATGACCCAGCAATCTTACTACTGGGCATATACCCGAGAAAATCACAATTCAAAAATACACATGTACCTCCAGTGTTTATTGCATTAATATTTACAGTAGCTAGGACATGGAGGCAACCTAGGTGTCCATTGACAGGTGATTGGATAAAGAAATTGTGGTATATGTATATTTATATGTGTGCATTTAGTATTACTTAGCCATAAAAAGGAATGAATGTGAGTTGGTTCTAGTGAGGTATATGAACCTAGAGCCTGTTATACAGAGTGAAGTAAGTCAAAGAGAAAAACAAATATCATATATTAATATGTGTGTGTGTGTGTGTGTGTGTATATATATATATATATATATATATAGTATCTAGAAAATGGTATTGATGAACCTGTTTGCAGGGCAGCAGTAGAGATGTCAACAGAGGACATACTTGTGGGCCCAGAGTGGGAAGGTAGGGGGGTGGGATGAATTGAGAGAGCAGCATTGAAACATATATATTACCATATGTAAAATAGATACTAGTGAGAAGATGCTATATAACACAGGGAGCCCAAACCTGTGCTCTGTGACAACATAGAGGGCTAGAATGTGGTGGAGAGTGGGAAAGAGGTTCAGGGAGGAGGGGACATATGTATACTTCTAGCTGATTTACACAGTCGTACAGCAGAACCCAACACAACATTGTAAAGCAATCATTCTCCAAATAAAAATGAATAAAACAGGCAAAACGTAGTGGTATCCTCAAGATCTAGTCTTGAGATGGGGTCATCTAGTTCAGGACCACATCACATCCAGGGCTTGCACATTCATCCATATACAGACCCATCTGCACTAGCTATCCTCATCATTCATTTCCTTACAATATTCCACATGCACTCAAAATCTCGGTGTTCTATTTTTATCCTGGTAGGTAAAGAGTGATAATTTTTCTGACTTCTAAAATTCTAGACTAATTATCTTTATTTTTTTAAATCATGTAAATAAAAGTGTACAATTTATACTTTGTGACTGGTTTCACTCATTTCTATATTTGTGAACTTCTTGTTGCCTGGGATTTTAGTTTCTTCATTCTTGATGTATATCTTCCATTGAAGCATTTGGGTTCTTTTTGTTCTGGGGCTACTATAAACAGTGATATGAATATTATATTATATTATATATATTTTCCCCTTATGACATATTTCTGGTTGGTAAATATTGAGAGTTAAACTGCTAAGCAATATTGCATAGGAACCTGAATGTGAGGTCCATGAATCAAAGTAAACTGGAAGTGGTCAAACAGGAGATAGAAAGAGTGAATCTCGACATTTTAGGAATCAGTGAGCTAAAATGGACTGGAATGGGTGAATTTAACTCAGATGACCATTATATCTACTACTGTGGGCAAGAATCCCTTAGAAGAAATGGAGTAGCCATCATGGTCAACAAGAGTCTGAATTGCAGTACTTGGATTCAATTTCAAAAGTAACAGAATGATCTCTGTTCATTTTGAAGGCAAACTATTCAATATCACAATAATCCAAGTCTATGCCCTGACCAGTAATGCTGAAGAAGCAAAGTTGAATGGTTCTATGAAGACCTACAAGACCTTCTAGAACTAACACCCCCAAAAGATGTGCTTTTCATTACAGGGGACTAGAATGCAAAAGTAAGAAGTCAAGAAACACCTGGAGTAACAGGCAATTTGGTCCTGGAATAGAGAATGAAGCAGGGCAAAGGCTAACAGAGTTTTGCCAAGAGAATGCACTGGTCATAGCAAACACCCTCTTCCAACAACACCAGAGAAGACTACACATGGACATCACCAGATGGTCAACGCCAAAATCAGACTGATTATATTCTTTGCAGCCAGAGATGGAAAAGCTCTATACAGACAGCAAAGACGAGTCCAGGAACTGACTGTGGTTCAGATCATGAACTCCTTAAGCCAAACTCAGACTTAAATTGAAGAAAGTAGGGAAAACCACTAGACCATTAAGGTATACCTAAATCAAACCCCTTATGATTATACAGTGGAAGTGAGAAATAGATTTAAAGGACTATATCTGATAGAGTACCTGATGAACTATGGACGGACTTTCGTGACGTTGTATAGGAAACAGGTAGGAAACAGGGATCCAAACCATCCCTAAGAAAAAGAAATGCAAAAAGAAAAAATGGCTGTCTGAGGAGGACTTACAGATAGCTGTGAAAAGAAGAGAAGTAAAAAGCAAAGGAGAAAAGGAAAGATATACCCATTTGAATGCAGAGTTCCAAAGAATAGCAAGGAGATATAAGAAAGCCTTCCTCAGTGATCAGTGCAAAGAAATAGAGCAAAACAATAGAATGGGAAAGACTAGAGATCTCTTCAAGACATTTAAAGATACCAAGGGAACATTTCATAAAAAGATGGGCACAATAAAGGACAGAAATGGTATTGACCTAACAGAAGCAGAAGATATTAAGAAGTGGCAAGAATACACAGAAATGTACAAAAAAGATCTTCACAACCCAGATAATCATGATGGTGTGATTACTCACCTAGAGCCAGACATCCTGGAATGTGAAGTCAAATGGGCCTTAGGAAGCATCACTATGAACAAAGTGAGTGAAGGTGATGGAATTCCAGTTGAGCTATTCCCAATCCTAAAAGATGATGCTGTGAAAGTGCTGTACTCAATATGCCAGCAAATTTGGGAACTCAGTGGTGGGCACAGGACTAGAAAAGGTCAGTTTTCATTCTAGTCCCAAAGAAAGGCAATGCCAAAGAATTCTCAAACTACAGCACAATTGCACTCATCTTGCATGCTAGTAAACTAATGCTCAAAATTCCCCAAGCCAGGCTTCAGTAATACGTGAACCATGAACTTCCAGATGTTCAAGCTGGTTTTAGAAAAGCCAGAGGAACCAGAGATCAAATTGCCAATATCCACTGGATCATCGAGAAAGCAAGAGAGTTCCAGAAAAACATCTACTTCTGCTTTATTGACTATGCCAAAGCCTTTGACTCTGTAGATCACAATAAACTGTGGAAAATTCTGAAAGTGATAGAATACCAGACCACCTGACCTGCCTCTTGAGAAATGTCTATGCAGGTCAGGAAGCAACAGTTAGAACTGGACATGGAACAACAGAGTGGTTCCAAATAGGAAAAGGAGTACATCAAGGCTGTATACTGTCACCCTACTTTTTAACTTACATGCAGAGTACATCATGAGAAACGTTGAGCTAGATGAAGCACAAGCTGGAATCAAGATCACCAGGAAAAATATCAATAACCTCAGATATGCAGATGACACCACCCTTATGGCAGAAAGTGAAGAAGAACTAAAGAGCTTCTTGATGAAAGTGAAAGAGGAGACTGAAAAAGTTGACTTAAGACTCAACATTCAGAAAATTAAGATCATGGCATCTGGTCCCATCACTTCATGGCAAATCGATGTGGAAACAATGGAAACAGTGACAGACTTTCTTTCTGGGGGCTCTGAAATCACTGCAGATGGTGACTGCAGCCATGAAATTAAAAGATGCTTGCTCCTTGGAAGGAAAATTATGACCAACCTAGACAGCATATTAAAAAGCAGAGGCATTACTTTACCAACAAGCTATGTCTAGTCAAGGCTATGGTTTTTCCAATGGTCATATATGGATGTGAGAGTTGGACTATAAAGAAAGCTGAGTGCCAAAGAATTGATGCTTTTGAACTGTGGTGTTGGAGAAGACTCTTGAGAGTCCCTTGAACTGCAAGGAGATCCAACCAGTCCATCCTAAAGTAAATCAGTCCTGAATATTCATCAGAAGGACTGATGTTGAAGCTGAAATTGCAATACTTAGGCCACCTGATGCGAAGAGCTGACTCGTTTGAAAAAAACCCTGATGCTGGGAAAGATTGAAGGCAGGAGGAGAAGGGGATGACAAAGGATGAGATGGTTGCATTGCATCACTGACTCAGTGAACATGAATTTGAATAAACTCTGGGAGTTGGTGATGGATAGGGAGGCCTGGTGTGCTGCAGATCATGGGGTCTCAGAGAGTCGGACACGACTGACCTACTGAACTGAAATGAAGCCACCTGGCTTCTTAGGTCGTACTAGTGGTAAAGAATCTGCCTGCCAGTGCAGGAGATTAAGAGATGCAATTTCCATCCCTGAATCAGGAAGATCGCCTAGAGGAGCTCATGGCAACCCACTTCAGTATTTTGCCTGGAGAATCCCATGGACATAGAAGCCTGGGGGCTATACTCCATAGGGTCACAAAAAGTCTGACATGCCTAAGGTGACTTAGCACACACACACGTTAGCCAGTGGCACTGAGGTTGGTTAATGCTGAAACAGTGACAAAATAATTGAGTATAGTTAATTTTAAAAAACTTGCCTACTGTTTTGTTTGAGGTTGTACATCTCTAAATAGATAGATAGAATAATAGATAGAATCCATAGGTAAATATAGACAGAGATAAATGATACCAAAAACCTTAACCAAGGTTAATGAATATGTGGTGCTTTGCTGTCAGGAGCCAGATGGAAGCACAGATTACTGAAATTTGGCAATTCTCCACCCATGTTGAAGATTCAGTACTAATAAGTATCTCCATGGAGTTGGTGGGTGAAGTAGATTAGGGAGAAGAATATATAAGAACAGAATGGAACTAATATTCTTATGACTTTTATTCCATGTTCTAGAAATCTCAAAATTACATGAATATGATCTACCATCAGTGTACTCTTTGGAGTCCAGTGCCCTGAACCATGAAGGAAGAGACATGTCCTCTGAATCAGAATACTTGTCCTGTGACTCCTCTTTTTATACTCCCTTCTTTGCTGGTAAGGATAAAGGAAGAATGTTAGAGTATAGGCAGATCAGAGCAATGGGTGTTTGAGCATATCTATAGGAATGCAGCTCAACATTTCTACATAGCCCCTGGGGGAATTATGTACTTGAGATCCAGTCATAGTCTTTTCTTTCTCTCTTATTTGGGAGTCTAGGTCTCTGTGTTCCATCATAGGAACTCATCAAAAATACTTTTCACTTTTTTGGGAGGCAGGTGAGGAACCCTGTGCATATCTTTAGGGGGAAAATGTCATTTATCAAGGCACAATGTCCACAATTGTTATATAATTAGTTAAACCTCAGAGTGAAGAATTAATATAATACTAAATTGTTGCTAATAATACACTAGTACTATCCGACAGTAGAAAATATAAGAGTTCTTGATTGTCAGTCCACCACATTGAAGAGTCATATAGATAATGACTTGCTGAAAATGAACTCACATTCTAAAACTATAAAATATAACTCTAAGGTAGATTCTAATATGAACAGCAAGTTTTAATCATAAAGATAATTTAATTGAACAATGTTGTAAGAATAGTAACTAACAATGTTCAAAATTATTAAAACTGTAAGAATACAAAACCCAATCAAGAAAAAAAAAATTACAAAGTAGCCAAATAGTAGTTGTAGAAATTTTAAAAATCTTCTAAAACTTATAAAATATGTATATGAGTGAAACAGCAAATTAGACATAGATGAAAACTGATGAACAGGATGAGAGAGCTGAAGGATTACCTACAATATAAGTCAGAGAAATAGATGGAGTTATAAAGGAAGGATTCAGACAAAAGAGGGTAAAAAGTGAAAATATGATGTATTGAGGTTTCTGAATAAAATTTTATAAGTAAAACAAAGAGAATAAGACAGATAATCAAAGGGATGATGGCTAAGCACTTTTCAGAACTGATGAAAGACCTAAATCCTTGGGAATCAAACATTATTAGAAAGCTCATTACAGAATAGGAAAAAGAAAAATCCGTACCTTGGTACACTGTACCACAAAATCAGAATCCCAGTAGCAAAGACCTTACCAAAACTAGAGAGGAATACAGAATAATTACACAGGAATGATGATATTGTCAGACTTTAAGCTTCTTATAGTAATTCAGATGATAGAAATAAAAACCTAATGTCAACAATGTAAAATAGTGTGTTTAAGAAACAGTTACTCTTCAACCAAAAAGGGGTGAAATTAAGACTTTTTAAAGTCAAAAGCTATGAAAAATAAAGTATTATTCAAAGCATCATATGATACCTTCTAAAATTCCTGTCTGTTCCCAGTTCCTTGATCCCTTCAGATAATTCCACAAGCTAGAGGCTCACATGATCTCCCTCACATGTATCCTTCATACGGTCAGTGTGTAACACTTTGATGGTCTTGGCAGGATTCACAAAATTACTCATACCTACACACTCTCTCATATAAATCAAACAAATAGATAACTACTTGATCTTTAATAGTACATGACACATAGATCATTCATGATACAGGAGAGACGTACTGCCTTTGTTGTTCAATCACTCAGTTGTGTCTGACTCTCTGTGACTCCATGGACTGCAGCATGCCAGGCTTCCCTGTCCTTTACTATCTCCCGGAGTTTGCTCAAGCTCATGTCCATTAAGTCAGTAATGCCACCCAACCATCTCATCCTCTGTTGTCCCCTTCTCCTCCTGCCTTCAGTCTTTCCAAGAATCAGGGTCTTGTCCAATGAGTCGGGTCTTCACGTCACATGGGCAAAGTATTAGAGCTTCAGCCTCAGCATCAGTCCCTTTTCCTTGCAGTCCAGGAGACTGTCAAGAGTCCTCTGCAACACTGCCGTTCAAAAGCATTAATTCTTCAGTGCTCAGCTTTCTTTATGGTTCAAATTTCACGTCCATACATGACTACTAGAAAAACTATAGTTTTGACTAGATGGAGCTTTGTCAGCAAAGTAATGTCTCTGTTTTTTAATATACTGTCTAGGTTTGTCATAGCTTTTACTTCAAGGGTCAAGTGTCTTTTAATTTCATGGCTGCAATCACCATCTGTTGCAGTGTGACCAACACATCATACTCATGCTACTTTCACATACAATGACCATTACTCATCCCCACATTCACTATGTAAAATTGTTGAAAAAGATAAACTGTGCTCAATAGGACGTACAAGGCAATTCTAAAAATTATAGCATACACACCATATTTTCCCATTCCCACACTAACATGACCCACCAGACATCCTCAGTGACCTAAGAGACAAAGTAGATATATTTGAGAAATAAAAATTCTGTTGTAATCTTAATTAAAACATTTAAACAGAGGGAGTGATTTAATGTGTTTGTTATTTTATCTGAAACAAGAATTTACCTATTTGCTGAGGCTTGTATATTTAAAGGTATAGTCCTTTCCATTGGAAACTTAGATTAAGAGGAAGTAAGAAAAGTGACTGGGTATATTTTTGATATGTTTAGATCATTGATAGAGGTGATTCAAGAAATACAAAATTTATTTGGGGAAATTCCAAGAACCTAGAATTCATCTTTAAATTGATGAGGTTTCAAGATAGGCTATGATTATGGTGAGTATAAATGAAGAGCTGAGTCAGAGCCCTGTCGGCAGAGGTCACTGAGAAAGTGACATCACTGACTAGGCCAAGTGATGACCTGCTAGTTGATGACCAAGTTAGTTCCTGAGAAGGGAGCTGTAGCCAATGTTGGGAGTTAAAAGTCTGGACTCAATCCTGAATATCCTGCTGCAGTCTCCTACTCAACCTTAGGACCCAGCAGTTCCCCCAAAGTTCTGGCAACTCAGGTCTCTGAGTAAGGTTCTACAAGAACAAATAAGTGAAAGGTAGAGCTGGGGAGTAGAAATAGATGTCAGTAGATTATTTTCTGTGAATTCTAACTCTTTCAGGAAGCAATAAGATTTTTATATGATAATCCATAGCTGACAATCTGATGTGCTTTACTTATGTACATACACTGAATTTATTCTTCTATTAAACAGAGTAGGAATAGCACATACCTGACAACATCCAAGAAATGGAGCCTCTCATAAAGTGAAGGAAATAGTATAGGCCACTTATAGGCAATCAGCCATATGATTCCAGCAAATATATTTGCATACCTGGATTTTGGAACTTTGGACAAAAACTAGACCATGAATTTCATGACGATAAGTGCCATGTGTGTTATTGTACATATCATGAGCTCAGAAGAAGAAACTGCTGTCTGGAGTTTGACCCATGGCCACAGCCAGACAGCAGAGGATTCAGACTGAGATGACATCTCCTGTGCCTCTTCTGTAGACAGACTTATTCATAGTGGTATAGATGTGGGAAAGAGGAGGTGCTGAGAAGGAATCAGGGCAGTGGGTCAGCATTGATGGTCTAGAATTGGGACTGAGCTCCTTTGCTCAACCATGGCCATGAAAAGTAAAAGTGAAAGCCACTCAGTCATGTCTGACTCTTTGCGACCCTATGGACTGTACAGTTGATGGAATTCCCAGGCCAGAATACTGGAGTAGGTAGCCTTTCCCTTCTCCAGGGGAATCTTCCCAACCCAGGGATCCAACCCAGGTCTCCCACATTGCAGGCAGATTCTTTACCAGCTGAGCCAGCAGAGAAGCCAATCATAGCCATTGTTAACCCATTTTCTCAATGGGTGCTTAAGGTCTCTGTTTCTGATCAGTGGGAAGAAATGTACCACATAGGTGTCCCTTGTCTTCTTTGAAAGAGATTCTTAAAGGATATGAATGGAAAGGTTACAAACTGAAGAGAAATGTAGAAATGCATTTTTAGGAGTCTAGGGCAAGTCTATGAAGTTGTTCATAGTCTATGAAGTCTTCATTTGAACATCTCCAGCACCATGGCCCAGAGAAGGCAATGGCACCCCACTCCAGTACTCTTGCCCAGAAAATCCCATGGCAGAGGAGCCTGGTAGGCTTCAGTCCATGGGGTCGCTAAGAGTTGGACACGACTGAACGACTTCACTTTCAATTTTCACTTTCATGCATTGGAGAAGGAAGTGGCAATCCACTCCAGTGTTAGTGCCTGGAGAATCCCAGGGACGGGGGAGCCTGGTGGCCAGCTGTCTATGGGGTCACACAGAGTTGGACACGACTCAAGCAACTTAACAGCAACAGCAACAGCAACACCATGGTCAATTCCTAGGGAACTCTGAAACAAAAATGACATTGTTGACAGAAAGTAAAAAAGCACAACAACTGACAGCATATGAGTTGTTTTCCTGGGGCCTTCCTGAGAACTATAGATCAGGAGACAGATAACTCGGAGGGAGAGGTGGAGGATGGTCATTATATATGTGCTTTTGGTGAAGAGGATACATAAATGTCAAACACACATCTTGGTAAAAAGTTTCTTCCTGTCACAAGAAGGTTGCTAATAGTCGTGAGGAGCGCATATCTCTATGAATGATTTTAGTGCTTTTCTAGGTGTGAGAAGATGCAAGACACTGGGTTTGTAAAATTTTGTCATTAAAATAACTGTGTGAGGACCTGCAGCGCAGTGTCTCTTTTCTGATCTCCACTGTGAACTCCTTTTAGGATATGTTAAAGGTCAGCAACTGCCGTGGCTAATGGCTAATCCTTGTAGGGTTAGATGGCGAGAGACATTCTTTAATTTACAGTATCTATATGTATCTGTCTCTCTTTCCATATGTGTGTGTGTGTGTGTATATCTCTGTATATGTATATCAATATAGATTTCAATGTAAATATAGAGATAGACATATATGCAGAATAATTAAAAACATGTATCCTGTATCCCCTAATGGAATAATTTCTGATGAGGAAAATTGAGTTAATAATATCCAAATTTTCATGACTATATACTGTATTTCAGGCATGGGCCTAAGTTTTTGATGTTCTGTATACATCTCTAGAAATATCATATACAAGACACACAACATCCCTGACATGCACCACTCACACCATTTTGATAGTTGTTTATTTACATTTTGGAGTAAGTGGAGTTTCACACAGGATAGTGACCCCAATATCTATGAAAGCAAAACTCCTGTGTGGTAGAAATGTTTAACATGTAATATCCATTCAAAGGACACAGATCCCAGAAAATGTCACTTCTCTCTTTTTTTTTTTTTTCTTTAATTCAATCCCATAGAATCCTGGAAGACTCAGGAGGATCCTCCTCAGCCGGAATCATTTGTGATGGTCCCAGCCTGTAGTCAGATAATAGGAGAAACTTCCTCTGCCTCCACAGGATATTTCTCTTGCGTCTCCTCTGAATGCGAGCTTGTCTTTTCTGATGAGGATGGTAAGGAAGATGCAAAGGGGGACTCTGAGCTTGGAAAGGGGGTGCAGTTGAATTGCTTAGCCTAATCCCTGTTTACTTTACTTTCTCTTTGAAAACAAGAAAAGTCAGGGCAGAGGGACTAGAACTGAAATCTGTGCCAAGGGACAAATAGGGAGCGTGCCTTCAAGAATAAGACATAGTTTCTCAGCACTGATTTTCATCATATGAACCCTGGGATAGCTGTGAGTGAGGTAGGGGGCAGTGCTGATATGCACATGGGAACTTAATCAGAACCTTCCCCCTTAGATCAGCACAAACTCATGCCCTCATACCCACTCAAACAGCATGCACAGAGTCCTTCATACCAAGTATGGCCCTGTTTCTCCTTTCTCTTTTGCTCTCAGATACACACAACTTCATTCCTCCGTCTGTCTTTCCCATTCTCTAATAACATTACACAGCTATACATTTATACCTCATTCTTTCACCCAGTCATTTTCAGATTCATCTTTACACACTGATCCCATAAATAATTCATGTCCCTTTACACATATGACCTCTTTTAACTCACTATATGCTAGGTCAAACTCAAGAAAATTCATATGCCCTGAAGGGAATACACTTTCATACACAGTCTTGCTAATCTAATCATCATTTCACCCACAAAACCTTCAGTCCTTCCTAGAAAGACACATTCTGAGAAGTCACATACACTTCCTCAAAGTCTTATTATCTCACAATAAGAACATGTACCACTCTTGAACTTGTTTATGTATACTGAAACACTGCATACTACACGTAGACACCCATTGACCATCCCCTTTCACCATTAGACATGCCATGTATGCCCCAGAACATACATACATCATACTCTCATTCCCAGATATTTATGGCATACATGAAGTCCAAATATAAAATGCCACACACAGCATTCTGAAATATCCCATATTATGCACTTTTACTCCACATGCCCAGATAGAAGTATTTTCACGGCCATCTCAACTTCTTTTTTTTTTTTTTTGGCTTTATTTTTTTTAATATAAATTTATTTATTTATTTTTGTTGTTGTTGTAGTACTTTCTTTATAACTTTTATTTTTTTTAATTTAATTTTATTTTTTAAACTTTACATAATTGTATTAGTTTTGCCAAATATCAAAATGCATCCACCACAGGTATACACGTGTTCTCCATCCTGAACCCCCCTCCCTCCTTCCTCCCTGTACCATCCCTCTGGGTCGTCCCAGTGCACCAACTTCTATAGACTTCACATACTTGATCCTAGTTTTCTTACGTTTGAAATTTTCTTTCCTAGGAGTCCAACAATCATGTCAAGATGTTACTTGTCTTGGATCCACTGAGATGCCTCCAGTCCTGGATTTGGAGCAAGGAGAGACTTCTTCCCCTTGCCCACAAGTGTCTTCTCCATTTAATTTGGTTAATAATAATAAGTTGTTGTCATCAGTACATACGAAAAAGAAAAGAGTCATGAAAATTTACTACATGCACGTTCAAACGAAAAAGGGTGTGGCTTCCTTACAGGATACAGAGGAAGGACTGGAGTCCCCCACAAAGAAGATACAGATGGAAGAAATGACCTCTCCTGAAAAAATCCATACAACATTCACCCCCTCTCAAGTGACTACAATGGAGCTCCTGGCTGACAGTGAATCCAGTTTGGATACCCAAGCCAAAGATGAAAGGGAGAGGGCTGAAAGTCCACCAGAGCCTCGAGCTTTGGAGGAATGTTCCAGGGCCAAGACAC
Source organism: Bubalus bubalis (assembly GCF_019923935.1). Classification (NCBI taxonomy): domain Eukaryota; kingdom Metazoa; phylum Chordata; class Mammalia; order Artiodactyla; family Bovidae; genus Bubalus; species Bubalus bubalis. The sequence goes on from NC_059165.1 coordinate 78,406,149, forward strand.
CTGAATGGCTGGCAGCCCTGGACAGTGGCTTCCAGTGCATGAGCTGCTACCGGATCTTCCCCAGCTTAGAGCACCTTCAGAAGCATGTGGAACATGGGATCAATGAGGGCTTTAGCTGCTATGCTTTCCATCTTGCCTTGGCTTGGCTAAAGTGAAAGCGGGACAGAAAAGGGAAAAACAGGAGAAGGAAGAAGATGATCAAGACGGCCACATCTGGTTGCCACAAAGAAAAACATTTTGGCATGAAGACATACTCATGCAAAGACACTGATTCTCACCCCTAAAAAGAGAGGAAATGAAAGAGGCCAGCCTCTATTGAGGGGGCTTCATCTCTAAGCAGCCATCGTACCTACCTTTGTTTATATATCTTTGTCAGCACACCACCCAAAGAGCAGAGAACCCATTCTAATATTATCCACTGCTCTCCTGAAGAGAGTGGAGAGGAAGGCAGATCTCACCATATAGAAGAGCAAGATGTCCTTAAGCAAACTAAAGAAAAATGAACAACAGTATATCATCTCCACCACTACAAGTGAGAAAAGGACGAAACTGAAACTGCTATGGACTAGATCACAGAAGGGGTGAGAACTGGAGGGGTAAGAGATCATGTCAAGAATATTTAGGAGACAGGATTCTGAGAAAAGGTGGCATCCACCAGCGATGCCTCCCAAAGTCCCATAATCACTGTAATGAATAATTTCCTTCAGAGTAATATATTCTTGGAAGTGGAATATTTTTTTGTTGTTTAGTTACTCAGCCATATATGACTCTTTACAACCCCATGGACTGCAGCATGCCAGGCTTCCCTGTCTTTCAGTATCTCCTGGATAGTCTGGGACACTAAACTCATGTTCCTTGAGTCAATGATGCCATCCAACCATCTCACACTCTGTCACCCCCATCTCCTTCTGTCCTCAATCTTTCCCAACATCAATTTCTTTTCCAGTGGGTTGGCTGTTCACATCAAGTGGCCAAGTACTGGGGAGCTTCAGCTTCAGCATCAGTCCTTCCAGTGAATATTCAGGGTTGATTTCCTTTAGGATTGACTGGTTTGATTTCCTTGCTGTCTTTGCTTGTGGAATATTGTGGAATATTTGGTTGATGACAAACCAGTGAGAATGTCTCCTGTCCACTCCCTTAGAAGGGATAGGACAAAATACCCAACTAGCAATTCTGCTAATCGCTGGAAAAGACCCTGATGCTGGGAAACATTGCGGGCAAGAGGAGAAGGGGGCCACAGAGGATGAGATGGTTGGATGGCATCACCAACTCAATATACATAAATCTGAGCAAACTCCAGGAGACAGTGAAGGATAGCGAAGCCTGTTGTGCTGCAGTCCATGGGATCACAAAGAGTCAGACATGACTGAGTGACTGAATGGCAAGCAGTTCAGCGGGGCAGAGAAGACCTGGCCAAGCATTCCTAGATAAACCAGAGGTCACCAGTGTCCTGTGCCCTCTAGGTTTACTCCCTGGCCTGCCTCCATCCCAGAAGGCACAGAGTAGAACCGAGGCAGACCTTCTATCCTGAGCAAGGGTTGGTGTGCAGGCCCGTCATGGTTCTACCCTTTCTCTGGGTGTGAGTGAGATCTCAGTATCTATCTAGTGATTTCATACCTGGGAGGGGACTACTGAGGAGGTGTAACTACTTGAAATAAACAACTAATCAAATCCTTTTTTAATTTATTTTTTTCTGGAAAAAGTTTCCCTTCTTGTATACTATGAGCCAGTAGTTCTGGCTGTCTCTTCAAAAGTGGCAGATATCACTGACACTTACGCCATGAACCATTTTTGAAAACTTAATTTAATGCATTGCTTCCTGGAGGACCTCCATATCTTTTTATGAAGGGTCACTTTTCTTACATCTTATTCTTTGTTACAGCATCAATCATATTATTCTAATTGAACAGCAGAGGAATTAAATACAGACAAAGCTGCAAAGCCAGGTTCATACTACAGTAAATGAGAGTGTGTCTTTTTAGTTAATGGAATAAATGAAGAACTCTTCTCCCATGCTCCACAAGTCACAATTAGAACCTATCAATTTTCCTCAATTTTCTATATCATACTGGAAATATTGAGGCAATATTTTAATTTAATATTGTGACAACAATTTTGTCACTATAGTGACAATAAACACTTGTCACTAAAGTATGAAAAGCTGCTTTCTTCACTGAGTCGATTCCCTTCTCCGATTCATTTTTCATACAGTGACACAGACCCAGTGGCCTGAAGATTTCAAACGATGATGTCCAGCACATTCCTATGATCTCATGAGAGCCCAGCAGTCCCTGTGAACACCACAGAATCAAGGTAAGGTTGGCCGGAAGGCTTATGTACCTGATTCTCTGTGGCTCCTTTCAGTTGTTCTGGTAAATGTGATGCCAAACTCTGGAGAAAATGTTCACATAGAACAGGGCTTGAACACCTGGCTGATAGCCTTGTTCTCTAGCCCGGATAATTGTCCTTAACTCCAATTTTATTACCTTCCCCTGCATACACATCCATGAACACATACATGATGCAAACAAGTATGGACACTGCTGAATTTAGTACACACTGTAATACCCCTTCTCCCATGTACTCATGTCCATGCATTTATCTCGAAGTTATTTTTCCATATCTTTTTCTTTAAATGAACATAAACTTTTCCTCATATCTCCCTTTTACATACTCACTTGCACAGTTACTTGGCTGAAAGACAGACATTCTTTCTATTGAGAGAGGAAAAGCTACTGTATAAAGCCCAAGGCAATTAAAACACCCCCCCCCCCCCCCGCCTTGGCTTCTCTGGACTTATGTAGGTGTAGGTGCACAAACACTTCTTATATTAGAAATGATGAAATGTGTAAAAATCATCTGAGACAATCAATATGTGTATATTCAGGTCATAATTCAGTTTTAAGCTTAATAACTTTAGAGCTGTAAAAGCTACAAATTTTTGGAAAATGTAATTTGTATGTTTAAATATTTGTATGTGATTTACATGTTATGTTAATCTTAATTAATGTTAATCTTTCTTTGTTACTCCAGCATCTTCAATCATAAGGGCAGAAACAAAAAATAAAAATTTAAAAAGTATTATGGAAAATTCACAAAACTATATAGGAAAAGGGAAATTAAAATATTATTAGTTCAACTTTCATATGATGCTCTTCATTATTTGTAGCTTTTACCCTACTGAAATTATTAAAGCTTGAGATTGCATAAATAAATAATATGTATAACAACTGTATGTATACCTGTGTGTGTATAAGTTCATAGAAGACAAGAGATGGGTTAAGTTGCTTTTGCTTTGATCTGCCAACGATTTTATTTCTTCCTTTGATAAGAGGCTCTGCCTTCAGAACAAATATGAGGGCAAGTCAGGCTAGCCAAATGAAGTCATTACTTCACTGATTGGCTTCCCTGATTGACCTAGTGGTAAACATTAGTCTATGTTGGATCAATCTGCACTAATAACTTGGAGAAATCAAAATAGAAGAGTTTGTGGTGGTTAGTGGTGGGTTTTCCTTTGCAACTCACATTAAGGCCCATGAGCCTCTACTACTGGCCTTGCTTCAGTTCCTCTTTTTTTGAAAGGCCTGGCTGTTTTACCTGTGTGTTTTGTTTTTTTTTTTGTTTTTTTTTTTTTTTTTTTTTATTAAGCATTCCCACTAACCATTCAGTAAATTCTTGGTTTGCCTTAGGTAGCCTGAGACATTTACTGCTGTTTGTAACCTAATGTACCTTTATTGATACAAATTAGCTTCAACATGATAATTTCTTCCATTTTAATAATTGAAATGATACATTCCAGAAAGGAGTAACATATTACATTCCTCTGATTTTATATGGAAACAATAAGGGATAAAATTATACTCAGTATGTATATGATGCCCTTGATTAATTAAGAAGGTGCATTGAAAATGTATGGGCATATAAACAAAATTACTTATTTGGACAAAATGGACTTCAGTACATTAGGCCTAGTAAATCCCTTATTGCTGGTTAGCAACTTTGAGTGTTTTCAGAGTCTGCTCTCCCATCTTGAAAACAGAGATCATAATACCTAAAATGATGGAGATTGTGAGAGTAAGAAGACATGGATAAATGAACCCAACATAGCCTCTGACATAAATAGCAAAATAATTTATCATTCACTTTTGAAATTTGGTTTCTTTACCTATGAGCATCTGCATGTACTGATGCTCATAGGTAAATTTATGAGCCAAATTGCATATATTGTTTATTACTTTTATTGCTGAGGAGTATTCCATTGTATGATGTGGAACAGTTAAATGTGTTATACATTTAAAGGCATTTGGGTTATTTCAAGTTATTGGGATTGGAAATAAAGCTTCTATGATTGTGATGTGTATAGTAGGATTCTTTTTTTTCTTTTAAATTTATGCTGTTTGATACTAGCTGAGCTAAGCTTTTTAAAATAATCTTTTGGATTTTGTAAAAATTATAAACTCACAAGAAGTTTCAAAAACAGTCCACAGTCCAGAGGGGTCCCCTGTACGCATCACGCATCTTCCCCAACATAATTCTAGTACATTATCAAATAAGGGGACTGATGAGAACAATATGATAAATCAGACTACAGAACAGACCTTACTCAGATTTCACTGTTTTTTTAAGTACTCACATTTTGCATGTTTTTGTGTATAAGGCTATATTTTACACATGTTGATTTTTGTATGTCCATAACTGAAGTCATGGTACATAAATGTTCTGTCCCACAAAGCAGTTAACTTCTGGAAATAGCTGTGCACTCTTTTTTTTTTTTTTCTTTTATTCCAAGAATTTTATACAAAATGAATCATATAGTATGTAAACTTTTGAGATTGGCATTTTCAGCTAAGCCTGATTCCTATAATATTGAGCCAGATTTATGAGCCAAATTGCATATATCATTTATTACTTTTATTGCTGAGGAGTATTCCATTGTATGATGTGGAACAGTTAAATGTGTTATACGTTTAAAGGCATTTGGGTTATTTCAAGTTATTGGGATTGGAAATAAAGCTTCTATGACATTAGTGTGCAGGTTTTATGTGAACATGTTTTCATCTTTCTAGTATAAATTCCTGAGAATATTATTGTTTGGTTAGATGGTAATGTGTTATCTTCTTAAAACAACTGCAGGCTAATTTCCATAGTGATTGAACCATTTTTATATTCCCACTAATGTATGAGAAGTGTAGTTTCCCTGCATCCTCACCAGTATTTGATAGTATAGGTATTTTTAAGAGCCTTTAGTAGGTATGTGGTAGACTCCTGTGGCTGTTTAAATATTCATTACCCTAGCGGTTTGTGATGCTGAACATCTTTTTATGTAGATGTCATTTGCATGTCTTTTTTGGATTACCTATGTAAGTCTTTTGCCCATATAAAAATTAGATTATTTTCTTTTTATCCAGAGTGTTATTTGTATGTTTTAGATGTGAGTTAGTTGTTGGATATGTAATTTGCAAATATTTTCTCCCAGTTGGTGGCTTGTCTTTTCATTCTCTCAACAGGGTCTTGGGTAGATTAAAAGGTTTTAAATATTAATGAAACCAAATATATCAGCTATTTTCTTTTATGAATGGTGCCTTTTGTGTCATATCTAGGAATTTGGCACTTAACTCTGGGTCTCAAAGATTTTCTCCTATGTTTTCTTCTAAAGGTTTTATGGCTTTACATTTAGATTTATCTGTGATTCTGTTTGATTTTTGTACAAGGTATAAGGTTCAAATGGATTTTTGGTCACTGTTGTCCAGTTGTTCCAGCACAATTTTATAAAAATGTTATTCTTCTTCTACTGAGTTGCTTTTGAATTAACATTTCAAAAGAAGCTTGTCTTACTTGCTTGGGTATATGTGTGGTCTCCTTATTCTGTTCCATTGATTTACACTTTATTCCCCTTATATCATATGCTGTATTGATTGTTGTAGATATTGACTATGTCTTAAAAATAGGTGGTGCGATTTCTCTGGCTTGATGCTTCTTTTTCAATATTGTTTAAGCCATTCTAATTCATTTGTGTTTCCACATAAATTTGAAGATAAGCTTGCCCATATTTATTTTAAAAATCTTGCTGGGATTTTAACAGGGTTTACACTGAATTTACACATCATTTTGTTAAGAACTAGCATCTTCAATTGGAGAAATAACTCCAGAAAGAATGAAGAGATGGAACCAAAGCAAAAATAGCACTCAGTTGTGGATGTGACTGGTGATAGAAACAAGGTCTGATATTGCAAAGAGCAATATTGGATAGGAACCTGGAATGTTAGGTCCATGAATCAAGGCAAACTGGAAGTGGTCAAACAGGAGACGGAAAGAGTGAATGTTGACATTTTAGGAATTCAGCAAGCTAAAATGGACTAGAATGGGTGAATTTAACTCAGATGACCATTATATCTACTACTGTGGGCAAGAATCCCTTAGAAGAAATGGAGTAGCCATCATAGTCAAAAAAAAGAGTCCAAAATGCAGTACTTGGATGCAATCTCAAAAATGACAGAATGATCTCTGTTCATTTCCAAGGCAACCATTCAATATAACAGTAATCCAAGTCTATGTCCCAACCAGTAATTCTGAAGAAGCTGATTGAACGGTTCTGTGAAGACCTACAAGACCTTTTAGACCCAAAAAAGATGTCCTTTTCATTATAGGAGACTGGAATGCAAAAGTAGGAAGTCAAGAAACACCTAGAGTAACAGGCAAATTTGGCCTTGGAGTACAGAATGAAGCAGGGCAAAGGCTAATAGAGTTTTGTCAAGAGAACAGACTGGTCATGGAAACAACCTCTTGCAACAACATAAGAGAAGACTCTACATGTGGACATCATGAGATGGCCAGCACCAAAATCAGATTGATTATATTCTTTGCACCCAAAGGTGGAAAGCTCTATATAGTCAGCAAAAACAAGACTGGGAGCTGATTGTGGATCAGATTATGAATGCATTATTTCCAAATTCAGACTTAAGTTGAAGAAAGTAGGAAAAACCACTAGACAATTCAGATATGACCTAAATCAAATCCCTTATGATTATACAGTGGAAGTGAGAAATAGATTTAAGGGACTAGATCTGATAGACAGACTACCTGATGAACTATGGATGGAGGTTCATGACATTGTACAGGAGACATGGATTGAGACCATCCTCAAGAAAAGAAAATGCAAAAAAGCAAAATGGCTGTCTGAGGAGGCCTTACAAAGGGCTGAGAAAAGAAGAGAAGCAAAAAGCAAAGGAGAAAAGGAAAGATATACCCATCTGAATGCAGAATTCCAAATAATAGCTTGGAAAGATAAGAAAGCCTTCTTCAATGATCAGTGAAAAGTAATATAGGAAAACAGTAGAATGGGAAAGACTAGAGATCTTTTCAAGAAAATTAGAGACACCAAGGGAACATTTCATGCAAAGATGGGCTCGATAAAGGACAGAAATGGTATGGACCTAACAGAAGCAGAAGATATTAAGAAGATGTGGCAAGAATACATAGAAGAACTGTACAAAAAAGAGCATCATGACCCAGATAATCACCATGGTTTGATCACTCACCTAGAGCCAGTCATCCTGGAACGTGAAGTCAAGTGGGCCTTAGAAGGCATCACTACGAACAAAACTAATGGAGGTGATGCAATTCCAGTTGAGTTATTTCAAATCCTGAAAGATGATGTTGTGAAAATGTTGCATTCAATATGCCAACAGATTTGGAAAACTCAGCAGTGGCCACAGGACTGGAAAGGATCAGTTTTCATTCTAGTCCCAAAGAAAGGCAAATGCCAAAGAATTCTCAAACTACTGCACAAATTGCACTCATCTCACACACTAGTAAAATAATGCTCAAAATTCTCCAAGCCAGGCTTCAGCAATATGTGAACCATGGACTTCCAGATGTTCAAGCTAGTTTTAGAAAAGGCAGAGGAACCAGAGATCAAGTTGCCAACATCCACTGGATCATTGAGAAAGCAAGAGAGTTCCAGAAAAACATCTATTTTTGCATTATTGACTATGCCAAAGTTTTGACTGTGTGGATCACAACAAACTGTGGAAAATTCTGAAAGAACTGGGAATACCAGACCACCTGACCTGCCTCTTGAGAAATCTGTATGGAGGTCAGGAAGCAACAGTTAGAACTGGACATGGAACAACAGACTGGTTCCAAATAGGAAAAGAGTATGTCAAGGCTGTATATTGTCACCCTGCTTATTTAACTTATATCCAGAGTGCATAATGAGAAATGCTGGGCTGGATGAAGCACAAGCTGGAATCAAGATTTCTGGGAGAAATATCAATAACCTCACATATGCAGATGACACCACTCTTATGGCAGAAAATGAAGAAGAACTAAAGAGACTCTTGATGAAAGTGAAAGAGGAGAGTGAAAAGGTTGGCTTAAAGCTCAAGGTTCTGAAAACTAAGATCATGGCATCTGGTCCCATCACTTCATGGCAAATAGATGGGGAAACAATGGAAGCAGTGTCAGACTTTATTTTTTGGGCTCCAAAATCACTGCTGATGGTGACTGCAGCCATGAAATTAAGACACTTACTCCTTAGATGGAAAGTTATGACCAACCTAGATGCATATTAAAAGCAGAGACATTACTTTACCAACAAAGGTCCATCTAGTCAAAGCTATAGTTTTTCCAGGAGTCATGTATGGATGTGAGAATTGGAATGTAAATAAAGCTGAGCACAGGAGAATTGATCCTTTAGAACTGTGGTGTTGGGGAAGACTCTTGAGAGTCCCTTGGACTTCAAAGAGATCCATCCAGACCATTCTAAAGGAAATCAATCCTGAATTTCATTGGAAGAACTGATGTTGAAGCTGAAATTCCAAAACTTGGCCATCTGTTGCAAAGAGCTGACTCATTTGAAACGACCCTGATTCTGGAAATGATTGAAGGCAGCAGGAGAAGGGGACAACAATGGATGAGATAGTTAGATGGCATCACCAACTCAATGGACATGAGTTTGTGTAAACTCTGAGAGTTGGTGATGGACAGGGAGGCTTGGTGTGTTGCGGTCCATGGTGTTGCAGAGTTGGACATGACTGAGCGACTGAACTGAACTGAACATCTTCCATGTGCTAACTCTTCCAAACGTTAAACATTATATTAATACATTTTACTTGCATATTTTTTATTTAAAATGTATTTGTGTTTTTCATTTTATAAATTCTTCAAATGTTTATAAAATTCATTCACCAGTCTTCTTGAATCTGCAAATTTGTCATTCACAAAATTTGGAAAATCTTTGGCTCTTCAAATATTTTCTGCACTTATTTATTCTCCTTGCCTTCTGAGATACCAATGTGATATATATTAGAGCTGTTCATATTGTTTCATAGTTCCTTGAGGTTCTGTTCATTATTTTTCACAATTTTTTTCTCTCTTCTTTAGATTGAATTTCTATTTATCTAATTTTAAATTTACTGAATTTTTCCTTTGTCATCACCATTCTGCTCTTTGGCTTTACTGTGACTTTCTTTATCCTCAGAGGGCAGACAGAGTGAAAACCACAATCACAGAAAACTAATCAAACTTATCACATGGACCACAGCCTTGTCTAACTCAGTGAAACTATGATCTATGCCATGTAGGGCCACCCAGGACAGATGGGTCATAGTGGAGAGTTCTCACCAAACATGGTCCACTAGAGAAGGGAATGGCAAACCACTTCAGTATTCTTGCCTTAAAAACCCCACGAACAGCATGAAAAGACAAAAAGATATGACACTCAAAGATGAACGCCCCAGGTCAGTAGGTGCCCGATGTGCACTGGAGAAAAGTGGAGAAATAACTCTAGAAAGAATGAAAAGATGGAGCCAAAGTGAAAACAATGCCCGGTTGTATATGTGACTGCTGGTGAGGGTAAAGTCCGATGCTATAAAGAACAATATTGCATAGGAACCTGGAATGTTAAGCCCATGAATCAAGGTAAATAGGACGTGGTCAAACAGAAGACGGTAAGAGTGAACATCGACATTTTAGGAATCAGTGAATTAAAATGGACCATATTGGGTGGATTAAATTCCCTTAGATGAAATGGAGTAACCATCATAGTCAATGAAAGAGTCTGAAATGTAGTACTTGGGTGCAATCTCAAAAATATCAGAATGATCTCTGTTCATTTCCAAGCCTAACCATTCAGTATCATGGTATAATCCATTTCTATGCCCCAACCACTAATGCCAAAGAAGCTGAAGTTGAACGGTTCTATGAAGACCTACAAGACCTTCTAGAACTAACACCCAAAAAAGATGTCCTTTTCATTATAGGGGAAAGTGAAGTTGCTCAGTCGTGTTCGACTCTTTGCGACCCCATGGACTGTAGCCTACCTGGCTTCTCTGTCCATGGGATTCTCCAGGCAAGAATACTGGAGTGGATTACCATTTCCTTCTCCAGGGGATCTCCCCAACCCAGGGATCGAACCCAGGTCTCCCACATTGGAGGCAGATGCTTTAACCTATGAGCCACCAGGGAAGCCCTGGAATGCAAAAGTTAGGAAGTCAAGAAATACCTGGAGTAACAGCAAGTTTGGCCTTAGAGTACAGAATGAAGCAGGGCAAAGGCTAACAGAGTTCTGCCAAGAGAACGCACTGGTCATAGCAAACACCCTCATCCAAACAACACAAGAGATGACATTGCACATCACCAGATGGTCAATACTGAAATCAGATTGATTATATTCTTTGCAGCCACAGATGGATAAACTCTATACAGTCAGCAAAAACAAGACTGTGAGTTGACTGTGGCTCAGATCATGAACCCCTTAGTGCCAAATTCAGACTTAAATTGACACAAGTAGGGAAAACTACTAGACCATTCAGATATGACCTAAATCAAGTCCCTTATGATTATATAGTGGAGGTGACAAATAGATTCGAGGGATTAGATTTGATACACAGAGTGCCTGAGGAATGATGGACGGAGATTCATGACATTGTACAGGAGGCAGTGATCAAGACCATCCCCAAGAAAAAGAAATATAAAAAGGCAAAATGACTGCGAAGGCCTTACAAATAGCTGAGAAAAGAAGAGAAGCTAAAGTCAAAGGAGAAATGGAAAGATATACCCATCTGAATGCAGAGTTCCAAAGAATAGCAAGAGAGATAAGAAAACCTTCCTAAGTGATCAATACAAAGAAATAGAGTAAAACAATAGAATGGGGAATACTAGAGATCTCTTCAAGAAAATTAGAGATACCAAGGAAACATTTCATGCAAAGATGGGCACAAGAAAGGACAGAAATGGTATGGACCTAACAGAAGCAGAAGATATTAAGAAGAGGTGGCAATACACAGAAGAACTGTACAAAAAAGATCTTCACGACCCAGAAAATCATGATGGTGTGATCACTCACCTAGAGCCAGACATCTTGGAATATGAAGTCAAGTGGGCCTTAGAAAGCATCACTATGAACAAAGCTAGTAGAGGTGATGGAATTCCAGTTGAGCGATTTCAAATCCTGAAAGATGATGCTGTGAAAGTGCTGCACTTAATATGCCAGCAAATTTGGAAAACTCAGCAGTGGCCACAGGACTGGAAAAGATCAGTTTTCATTCCAATCCCAAAGAAAGGCAATGCCAAAGAATGCTCAAACTAAAGCACAATTGCACTCATCTCACATGCTAGCAAAATAATGCTCAAAATTCTCCAAGCCAGGCTTCAACAATATGTGAACCCAGAACTTCCAGATATTCAAGGTGGGTTTATAAAAGGCAGAGGAACCAGAAATCAAATTACCAACACCCATTGAATCATGGAAAAAACAAGAGAACCAAAAAAAAATGAAACACATCTACGTTTGCTTTATTGACTACACCAAAAGCCTTTGACTGTGTGGATCATAACAACCTGTGAAAAATTCTTAGTGATGGGAATACAGACCATCTGAACTGTCTCTTGTGAAATCTGTATGAAAGTCAGGAAGCAAGATTTAGAACTGGACATGGAACAAAAGACTGGTTCCACATTGGGAAGGGAATCATCAAGGCTGTATATTGTCACCCTGTTTATTTAACTTATATACAGAGCACATTATGCAAAGTGCCAGGTTGGCTGAAGCACAAGCTCAAATAAGATGGCTGGGAGAAATATCAATAACCTCAGATACACAGATGATACCACCCTATGGCAGGAAGTGAAGAAATGGCCACCTACTCCATTATTCTTGCCTGGAGAATCCCCTGGACAAAGGAGCCTGGTGGGGTACTCTTCATAGGGTTGCAGAGAGTCGGACATGACTGAGCAACTAACACACACATCATCCCACTCATTTAGTGTTTATCTTCACCTCATAGATGAGTTATAATAGCTGCATCAGGTCTTTTTCTTAAAATTTGAACATCTGTGTCATCATAAGATTGGCATCTGTGGGTTATCTGCTTCCTTGTGAAACAGTTCTTTTTTGGTAATTTAAATTGTGTTTGACATATTTTTAATCCAAAGAATGACTGTGGCTTCTGTTAAAATCATATGGAAGATATTTATTTTATGTTTTTACATGCAATCAGCTGAACTTCAGAGTGCAAATTCTGTATCATTTTCTGCAATGATGGTTAGTCTCAACATCAGTTCAGTTTTCAGTGCCTTTGTTTGGCTTCTTTGGGTTTACCTTGCAAATAGGGACTTGGCACACAATGGATACTCAAAATATTTTTTTCTTTTATTTTCAGTTTTTAGTACAGCTTATTTGAAGCTGAATCATATGGAAATAATAAGCTTTGAAAGTCTGTTAATTGTTAAAAACAATAATAAGCTTTGACAGTCTGTTAATTGGTAAAAAAAAATATACCTTATCTCTCCAATAACAGGTATGTTTCTTCAGGGAATGGAGTATAACATGTATTTTACAAAGTTATATATATTAAAGAGCACTCCAGTGGATTTTGTTAAATGTTTAGAGAGTAAAAATTCTAACATGCTACCAATTTTATTTTTGGCATTTGTTTCTTACTCTTATTTTCATATGATGACTAATAATTTGAATATCTGTGGCATATGGTGACTTGATTTTTTTTATTTCCCTATAGAAGTACGTGTTTATATGCTGCTTAGATTCAAAATCATATGCTTCTCGTTTTCTTCCTCAATCCCAGTATAACTAAGTGCACTATGAAATAAAATTTTTTAAAAATCTACATTTACAACTATAATAGTTTAATACTTCTGCTATAAAATTCTAGTCCTTTTACAGACTAACACATACCAACTTAAATATGGAAAATTATCTGTTTACTGTGATAAGGACAGCTCTTTAGTTTTAAACATGTTGAAAATTGAATCTAATATTACAGTGTTGTGCCTTTGTTTTAAATTCATGCTATTTTTATAGTGTGTAACTTTCTCATTCATGGCAATTTTTAAAATGTTCTCCATTATAGATACAGTGACTTAAAATAGTTTTTCATTTAAAAATTTTAATTGAAAATCCAAAGAACTTATCAATGCTAAAAAGAAATGAATTATTGAACCATGAAAAGACATGGAGAAACCTTAGATGCATATTGCTAAGTGAAGGAAGCAATCTGAAAAAGCTACATACTTTGTGATTCCAACTCTATGACATTAAGGAAATGGCAAAACTTTGGAGACATTAAACATATTAGTGATTGCCGAGAGTGAGATAGAGGAAAGAGGAATGAATACTCAGCACAGAGAATTTTCAAGGCAGTGAAAATACTTTTAGGATACTATAATGATGGGTATAAAACCCATAACATGTACAACATCAAGAGGTAAGGTACACTGTGAACTTCGAGTAATTATTTCACGTCAGTGTAGGTTCATCTGTTGTGAGGAATGTACCACTCTGCTGGGGAATGTTGCTAAAGGGGAAGGCTCTGTATACATGTGTGATGGATGGGATATACATGAAATCTCTGTACCTTTCTCTGAGTTTTATTGTGAACATAAAATTTCTCTAAAAAATCTTGTCTATCTAAAAAAGAAAAAAAAACTAATCAGCATTTCATGTAGTACCAATAAATGAAATCAAACTTTATATCCTCAAGTTTAATATGCTTTGCATAATTAAAAAGATTTTGAAGTTGTGACATATCTTATAATTATTAATAAGGAGAAATTTAGAAACAATTTGCTCTTGAATATCATGCCGTTGAACTGCATGAGTCTACTTATGTAGGAATATAGTTCTGTAGTATTTGCTAAAATACTACAGAACTACAGGACCTGTAGTTTGTTGAATCTCTGGGTACAGAACTGCAGATATAAAGGAACCAAGTGTACTGGAATGTGGACTATAAATAATTCCTGGATTTTTGACTTGGTGGAGGGTCAGTGCCCGTAACTACTGCATCGTTCTGTGTTAGCATGTTCTTGTTTGCAAGAAAGCATATTCATATCATTACTGTCATACTACTACTGAGACTTGAGGATATAAAGTACATAAAATAGTTCCATCCTGGCATGGTCAGTCTATTTATGTTTCTTTTGTGTGATTTCAACGAGAAAAAATGGACAGATTTGTGTTTGTTCTGAATATAGGTAAGTAGTTAGCTACCTATGTAATCCCAATACCTCCAAATTCTTTAAGATAGTCCTGCAGTTATCTCAGAGGCAGATGTTGATAGTTCTCATATTTGAGAACCATAGGATGAACTTATTTTTAAGCCCCATTTTCCTTTTATCTATTTATTTTTTTGGCTTCCTTTGAAGGCTAGAAACATAGTAGAGTTTTTTTTTTTTTTTTTTTTTTTTTGTACTTTGTTCAGATTAAGTTTAGAACCCATTTAAGGGTACTACCTAGAGAAGGAAATGGCAGCCCACTCCAGTATTCTTCCCTGGAGAATTCCATGGACAGAGGAGCCTGGAGGGCTACAATCCATGGAGTTGCAAAGAGTCAGACATGACTGAAGCACACATGACAGGATCCTTCTGTGGAATTTTTGTCTACCATTTGAAGAAAACTATATTGTGGATAGTATTTGAGATTGTCACATATGTGCTTTTAAAAATAGGTTTATCTTTTACACTTAAAGAACTTGCATGAATCATACACACTCTCAGGTAAATTAATAGTGGCCTTCATGACCAAATAAAACAAGGCTTTGTTAAAATATCTTGCAATATCACCAATTCAACTAAAAAGTAAACACCTGATAAGATTTAAATTTTGCTTTTTAGGACAAGTTGACTCAGTTAAAAGCCTATGGAGAGTAGTTTAATTTCTTTTTAGTGACTAAGCTACTCTCATTAGTAGAGTTTTAAAGATATATATGTTTCAGTGATGATATGAGTATAATAAAATACATTCAGAAATGCAGGTCATACCCTTACTGCAATAACGCACTTCTGTTAGCTCAGCTGGTAAAAAATCCTCCTGTAATGCAGGAGACCCCAATTCAATTCCTGGGTTGGGAAGATCCCCTGGAGAAAGGATAGGCTACCCACTCCAGTATTCTTGGGCTTCCCTGGTGGCTCAGATGGTAAAGAATCTGCCTGCGATGCAGAAGGCCTGAGTTCGATCCCTGGACTGGGAAGATCCCCTAGAAGAGGGCATGACAACCCGCTCCAGTATTCTTTCCTGGAGAATCCCATGGCAGAGGAGCCTGGCGGGCTACATTCCATGGGGTTGCAAAAAGTCAGACACAACTGAGCTACTAAGCACACAGAAGATGCTGCATTTCATCCACAGCCACAAGAATAGCACCTGAGCGTTTATCATTGATCACATAGTTTACTCTAAAAAGGAGTTTTTAGATTTACCAGACTGTCATTATTAAGCTCTATCTGAAATTTTTTAAACATATCTCAGCACCAAGTACAAGAGCATATGATTTCTATCTATCTATTTACAGAACAATGTACCAATCTCACTTTATTATATGTGTTTTTAATATAATGATGATTGTGATCATTAAAGTGCATCTGCTTATTATTGAATGAACAATTCAAAAATTCCATTTATAATATCCTCTTCATTTCAAAATCACAAATAATAAAGAAGAATTTTAGAAACCAGAAGTCCTTACCTTCTCCACATTTATAGGAAATTACATTTTAGACCACCAAATGTGGTCTCCACATTTATAGGAAATTACATTAAAACTACATTTTAGATTTTTAGATGACAAGCTCAATAAGTTGAAAGTCACCATGGTAACTTTTATAATAGTCACAAGTCATAGAAAATTACCTTAATAATCAAAAATTGATTACACATTGTGGGAACCAAACAGGAAAAGCAAACAGTATGCCCTAGCCTGTCTGTTTTCTCTATTCTTCTGGCACTGCCAATCTTATACAAGATATAGGCAGTACTCTGTTTCACAAACTAAGTTCAGTGTAAGTAGAACTTTGAAAATATTGAACCAATATATGTCAGTGTCTCTCTGTACCTCATCCCCACCCAGAATCTGCAGCCATTCCATCTATAACAGGAGAGAATATCATCTTAGGAAGAAAAAAGGAATGGAAGTAATATTGTTTACACATTAGAAGAGGTAGGGGAAAAAAAAAAGAAGTAGGAAGATGTGGCTTTCCAGATGGTGAAATATTGGAAGAGGAGTATCAGAAAGAAAAAGAAAGGCCAGGTATCAGTGTTTGCTTCTCTCATACATTTCTAAGAACAGAAGGGTGTAACTGAATCATCCAAAAGTGTATGCAAGATACCACTTGTATGACTATGAGTCCTTTTATATAGAGGTAGAAAGAGCTGGGGGTTGGGATTTAGAAGCAGGAATTTTCAGGCCTTTTTTGATCTCCTTTACTTCTGTGACCCATTCAATAGGCCCTATGAGTGATTTTGGATGACTTTAGTTGCGAGAAGTGTTTAGGCCAATTACCATATTGATTCAGTTATCTATTCATATTATAAATAATACTTTTATAAAAGCATTGTGCCTATATTTTCTATTCTTTGTGAATGTGTACTTTTGGATTATAATCCTAGAAGGTCAAACACATGAGTGTATCTTTAATTTTACTTGATATACCAAATTATACTGTTTAGAGTTTGAACTGTTAGGTATTCCCACCAGCCATAATCTGAAATAATTTATGTTCTCCAGTCTCACTGATAGAATATATTATTGAATTTAGTATTTTTGCCAATCATATAGGTGAGAAATAATGCATCTGTTGTTTTACTTTTTCTTAGTCTTAGTGAGAATGGATTTGTATTTTTTCCACTTAAGGGATTTTTGCATCCTTTTTTTGGTGAATGGTCCATATATTTTGACTTTTTTCATTCAGCTTTGGTCTAAATTTTTAAGGGCCTACAGACCACCTGATCTGCCTCTTGAGAAATCTGTATGCAGGTCAGGAAGCAACAGTTCGAACTGGACATGGAACAACAGACTGGTTCCAAATAGGAAAAGGAGTACGTCAAGGCTCTATATTGTCACCCTGTTTATTTAACTTATATGCAAAGTACATCATGAGAAACGCTGGACTGGAAGAAACACAAGCTGGAATCAAGATTGCCAGGAGAAATATCAATAACCTCAGATATGCAGATGACACCACCCTTATGGCAGAAAGTGAAGAGGAACTAAAAAGCCTCTTGATGAAAGTGAAGTGGAGAGTGGAAAAGTTGGTTTAAAGCTCAACATTCAGAAAACGAAGATCATGGCATCCGGTCCCATCACTTCATGGGAAATAGATGGGGAAACAGTGGAAACAGTGTCAGACTTTTTTGGGGGCTCCAAAATCACTGCAGGTGGTGATTGCAGCCATGAAATTAAAAGATGCTTACTCCTTGGAAGGAAAGTTATGACCAACCTAGATAGCATATTGAAAAACAGAGACATTACTTTGCCAACGAAGGTTCATCTAGTCAAGGCTACGGTTTTTCCTGTGGTCATGTATGGATGTGAGAGTTGGACTGTGAAGAAGGCTGAGCGCCAAAGAATTGATGCTTTTGAACTGTGGTGTCGGAGAATACTCTTGAGAGTCCCTCGGGCTGCAAGGAGGTCCAACCAGTCCATTCTAAAGGAGATCAGCCCTGGGATTTCTTTGGAAGGAATGATGCTAAAGCTGAAACTGCAGAGTACTTTGGCCACCTCATGCGAAGAGTTGACTCATTGGAAAAGACTCTGATGCTGGGAGGGATTGGGGGCAGGAGGAGAAGGGGATGACAGAGGATGAGATGGCTGGATGGCATCACCGACTCGATGGACGTGAGTCTGAGTGAACTCCGGGAGCTGGTGATGAACAGGGAGACCTGGTGTGCTGCAATTCATGGGGTCGCAAAGATTTGGACACGACTGAGCAACTGAACTGAACTGAATATATAAAAGAAAGATTTTCTTACAGTTTAATGTTCGCCTGTCTACTTTTTATGAAAACGTTTAACGTCCTGAAGTGAAAGTAACTCATGTATAAACTTCATTTTTGACCATTTCACTGATTTCCCTCAATTGAGTCTTCCCAGTGGAAATGTTAGTTCTTAATTCTATTATTTGAGGTAGATAATCTCAAAATCTTCTTGGACACAATTCTGGCTTATCCTGGTTTCTGAGGTTGGCCCTTTTGATCACTTATGAGCCTATCATTCAGTTTCAAGTGTTTCTAGTTACTCTTCATTGGAAAAGTGATTTACATTGAGTCATTCATCCCAGATATTATCATCTTCTTCCTGACAAAGGCTTTTGGATTGATAGATTTTCTGTCTCAGTATTTTTGAGATAACTGTTTCTCCCTCTTCTACTTTGTATTGTTGCCTACAAGAAAAATGCTGTTATCCTCATTCTTATTCCTCTGTACTTAATGTCACATTTTTTCACTAGTCATGATTTTTCTATTTAGTACTGTCATTAAGCAATTTGTTTATGGTATGTCTTCATGAAGTTCCCTTTTTCTTTCTTATAAATAGAGAAAAAAGAAAAGAAAGAAAGAAAAAAAGAAAAAAAATTTAATTTCTTATTAAATTTCTTCTATTTGCACATGTACAGATTTTTATCAAATCAATAAAAAATGTAACCATGATTTGTCACTCTACCCCAGGTTTCCATCATTTTCTGGGTATTTACACATGAATTTGACTCCATGAAACTGCTAATTTTTCAGTCTTTTATATTTCTGAATTTTAATTTCTTATTATTTTCACTTTAATTTTTTAAATTGAAGGATAATTGCTTTGCAGAATTTTGTTATTTACTGTCAAACCTCAACATAAATCAGCTGTAGGTATATACATACCCCCTCCCTTTTGAAACTCCCTCCCATTTCCTTCCCCATCCCATCCCTCTAGGTTGATACAGAGCCCCTGTTTGACTTTCCTAAGCCATACAGGAAATTCCCGTTGGCTATTTTATATATGGTAATGTAAGTTTCCATGTTATTCTTTCCATGCATCTCACCTTCTCCTCCCCTTTCCCCATGTCCAAAAGTCTGTTCTCTATGTCTGTTTCTCCATTGCTTCCAAGTGAATAAATTTTTCAGTTCCATTTTTCTAGATTCTGTACATGTGCATTAGAATATGATATTTATCTTTCTCTTCCTGACTCACTTCACTCTGTATAATAGGTTCTAGGTTCATCTGCCTTATGAGAACTGACTCAAATGCTTTCCATTTTATGGCTGAGTAATATTCCATTGTGTATATGTATCACAACTTCTTTATCCATTCATCTGTGGATGGACATCTAGGTTGCTTCCATGTTCTAGCTATTGTATGTAGTGTTGCAATGAGCAATGGGATACATGTGTCTTTTTCAACCCTGCTTTCCTCAGGGTATATGCCTAGGAGTGGGGTTGCGGGGACATATGGTGGTTTTATTCCTAGTTTTTGTAAAAAAAATCTCCATACCATCTTCTATAGTGGCTGTATCAATTTACAGTCCCACTAACAGTGCAAGAGCATTCCCTTTTCTCCACACCCTATGCAGCCTTTACTGTTTGTAGACATTTTGACGATGGCCATTCTGACTGGTGTGAGCTGATATCTTATTGTAGTTTTGATTTACATTTCTCTAATAATGAGCGATATTGAGCATCTTTTCATGTGTTTGCTAGCCATCTGTATGTCTTCTTTGGAGAAATGTCTGTTTAGGCCTTTTTCCCGCTTTTTGATTGGGTTGTTTGTTTTTCTGGTATTGAGTTGTATGAGCTGTTTGTATGTTTTGGAAATTAATTCTTTGTCAGTTGTTTCATTTGCTATTGTTTTCTCCCATTTTGAGGGTTGTCTTTTCACCTTGCTTATAGTATCTTTTGTTATGCAAAAGCTTCTAGGTTTAATCAGGTCCCACTTGTTTACTTTTGTTTTTATTTCCATTACTCTAGGAGGTGGGTCATCAGAGAAGGCAATGGCACCCCACTCTAGTACTCTTGCCTGGAAAATCCCATAGATGGAGGAGCCTGGTAGGCCGCAGTCCATGGGGTCATGACTGAGGGACTTCACTGTCACTTTTCACTTTCATGCATTGGAGAAGGAAATGGCAACCCACTCCAGTGTTCTTGCCTGAAGAGTCCCAAGGACGGCGGAGCCTGGTGGGCTGCCATCTATGGGGTCACACAGAGTCGGACACGACTGAAGCGACTTAGCAGCAGCAGGAGGAGGTGGGTCATAGAGGATCTTGCTTTGATTTATGTCATCGAGTATTCTGCCTATATTTTCCTCTAAGAGATTTATAGTTTCTGGTCTTACATTTAGGTCTTTAATCCATTTTGAGTTTATCTTTGTATATGGTGTTAGGAATGTTCTAATTTCATTCTTTTACATGTAGCTGTCCAGTTTTCCCAGCACCATTTATTGAAGAGGCTGTCTTTGCCCCATTGTATATTCTTGCCTCCTTTGTCAAAAATAAGGTACCCAAAGATGCATGGGTTTATTTCTGGGCTTTCTATCTTGTTTCATTAGTCTATATTTCCATTTTTGTGCCAATACCATACTGTCTTGATGACTGTAGCTTTGTAGTATAATCCAAAGTCAGGAAGGTTGATTCCTCCAGCTCCATTCTTCTTTCTCAAGACTGCTTTGGCTATTCGAGGTCCTTTGTGTTTCCATATGAATTGTGAAATTTTTTGTTCTAGCTCTTTGAAAAAAAAGTCATTGGTAATTTGATAGGGATCACATTGAATCTATAGATTGCATTTGGTAGTATTTCATTTTCCAAATATTGATTCTTCTTACCCAGGAACATGGACTATCTCTCCGTCTGTTTATGTCATCTTTGATTTCTTTCATCAGTGTCTTATAATTTTCTGTGTACAGTTCTTCGTCTCCTTAGATAAGTTTATTCCTAGATATTTAATTATTTTTGTTGCAATGGTGAATAGGGTTGATTCCTTGATTTCTCTTTCTGATTTTTCATTGTTAGTATATAGAAATGCAAGTGATTTCTGTGTATTGATTTCGTATCCTGCAACCTTGCTAAATTCACTTATTAGCTCTAGTAATTTTCTGATACTATCTTTATGTTTTTTTTAGGTATAGTATCGTGTCATATGCAAACAGTGAGAGCTTTACTACTTCTTTTCCAATCGATTATTTTTATTTCTTTTTCTTCTCTGAATACTGTAGCTAGGACTTCCAGAACTATGTTGAATAATAGTCACAAAAGTGGACACCCTTGTCTTGTTCCTGATCTTTGGGGGAATGCTTTCAGTTTTTCACCATTGAGAATAATGTCTGCTGCAGGCTTAGAAAGCCTGGAGCTGAAGAATTGATGCTTTTGAACTGTGGTGTTGGAGAAGACTCTGAGACTCACTTGGACTTCAAGGAGATCCAACCAGTCCATCCTAAAGGAGATCAATCCTGAGTGTTCATCGGTAGGACTGATGTTGAAGCTGAAACTCCAATACTTTGGCCACCTGACGAGAAGAGCTGACTCATTTGAATAGACCCTGATGCTGGGGAAGATTGAGGGCAGGAGGAGAAAGGGATGACAGAGGATGAGATGGTTGGATGGCATCACTGACTCAATGGACATTAGTTTGGTTAAACTCCGGGATTTGGTGACTGACAGGGAGGCCTAGTGTGCTGCAGTTTATGGGGTCACAAAGAGTCGGACATGACTGAGTGACTGAACTGAACTGTAGGTTTATCATATATGGCCTTTATTATGTTGAGGTAGCTTCCTTCTATGCCCATTTTTTTGAAGAGTTTTAATCATAAATGGGTGGTGAATTTTGTCCAAGGCTTTTTCTGCATCTATTGAGATAATCATATGATTTTTATCTTTCAGTTTGTTAATCTGGTGTATCACATTGTTTGATTTTGCATGTATTGACGAATCCTTGCATCCTGGAATAAACTCAACTATATCATGGTGTATGAGCTTTTTGAGGTGTTGCTGAATTCTGTTTGCTAAAATTTTGTTGAGGATTTTTGCATCTATGTTCATCAGTGATATTGGCGTGTAGTTTTCTTTTTTTGTGTAGTCTTTGTCTGGTTTTAGTATCAGGGATGGTGGCCTCATGGAATGAATTTTGAAGTATTCCTTCCTCTGCAGTTTTTTGAAAGAGTTTTAGAAGGATCAGTTCAGTTCAACTCAGTTCAGTTGCTCAGTCAAGTCCGACTCTTTGCAACCCCATTAATTGCAGCACACCAGGCCTCCATGTCCATCACCAGCTCCCGGAGTTCACTCAAACTCATGTCCATCGAGTTGGTGATGCCATCCAGCCATCTCATCCTCTGTCGTCTCCTTTTCCTCCTGCCCCCAATCCCTCCCAGCATCAGAGTCTTTTCCAATGAGTCAGCTCTTTGCATGAGGTGGCCAAAGTACTGGAGGTTCAGCTTTAGCATCATTCCTTCCAAAGAACACCCAGGGCTGATCTCCTTTAGGATAGACTGGTTGGATCTCCTTGCAGTCCAAGGGACTCTCAAGAGTCTTCTCCAACACCACAGTTCAAAAGCATCAATTCTTCAGCACTCAGCTTTCTTCACAGCCCAACTCTCACATCCATACATGACTACTGGAAAAACCATAGCCTTGACTAGACGGACCTTTGTTGGCAAAGTAATGTCTTTGCTTTTGAATATGCTATCTAGGTTGGTCATAACTTTCCTTCCAAGGAGTAAGCATCTTTTAATTTCATGGCTGCAGTCACCACCTGCAGTGATTTTGGAGCCCCCAAAAATAAAGTCTGACACTGTTTCCACTGTTTCCCCGTCTATTTCCCATGAAGTGATGGGACCGGATGCCATGATCTTCGTTTTCTGAATGTTGAGCTTTAAGCCAACTTTTTAACTCTCCACTTTCACTTTCATCAAGAGGCTTTTTAGTTCCTCTTCACTTTCTGCCATAACAGTGGTGTCATCTGCATATCTGAGGTTACTGATATTTCTCCCGGCAATCTTGATTCCAGCTTGTGCTTCCTCCAGCCCAGCATTTCTCATGATGCACTCTGCATATAAGTTAAATAAGCAGAGTGACAATATAGAACCTTGACGTACTCCTTTTCCTATTTGGAGCCAGTCTGTTGTTCCATGTCCAGTTCGAACTGTTGCTTCCTGATCTGCCTATAGGTTTCTCAAGAGGCAGGTTAGGTGTTCTGATATTCCCATCTCTTTCAGAATTTTCCACAGTCTAAGGATAAGCATTAGCTATTCTCTAAATGCTTTACAGAATTCTTCTGTGAAGGCCTCTGGTCCTGGGCTTTTGTTGTTTTGGGAGATTTTTGATCACAGCTTTAACTTCAGTGCTTGTAATTGGGTTGTTCATAATTTCTATTTCTTCCTGGTTCAGTCTTAGAAGAATTAACTTTTCTAAGAATCTGTCCATTTCTTCCAGGTTATCCATTTTATTGCCATATAGTTGTTCATAATAGTCTCTTATAATCCTTTGTATTTTTGTATTGTCTGTTGTAAACTCCTTTTTCATTTCTAATTATGTTGATTGGATTATTTTCCTGTTTTTTTCTTGATGAGTCTGGCTAAAGTTTTGTCAATTTTGTTTATTTTCTCAAGGAACCTGCTTTTCATTTTATCAATCTTTACTATTGTTTCTTTTTTTTTTTTAATTTTTAAACTTTACATAATTGTATTAGTTTTGCCAAATATTTCTCTTTTTGGTTATTTCTGCTCATATCTTTGTGATTTCTTTACTTCTACTAATCTTGTGATTTTGTTGTTGTTGTTCTTTTTCCAGTTGTTTTAGGTGTAAAGTTAAGTTGTCTATTTTATGCTTTTCTTGTTTCTTTAGGTAGGATTGTATTGCTATAAACTTCCCTCTTAGAACTGCTTTTGCTGCACCCCATAGGTTTTGAGTTGTCATGTTTTCATTGTCATTTGTTTCTAGAAATTTTTTGATTTCCCTTTTGATTTATTCAGTAACCTGTTGGTTATTTAGAAACGTGTTGTTTAATCTCCATGTGTTTGTGTTTCTTACAGTTTTTTTTTTTCCTTGTAATTTATATCTAGTTTCATAGGGTGTGGTCAGAGAAGATGCTGGATATGATTTCAATGTTTTTACATTTACTGAGGTTTGATTTGTGACCTAATATGTGCTCTATCCTGGAGAATGTTCCATGTGCACTTGAGAAGAAGGTGTATTCTTCTGCATTTGGATGGAATGTTCTGAAGAAATCAATGAGATCCATCTCATTTATCATTTAAGACTTGTGTTTCCTTATTAATTTTCTGTTTTGATAATCTGTCCATTGGTGTGAGTGGGGTGTTTAAGTCTCCTACTATTATTTTGTTACTTTCAATTTCTCCTTTTATGTCTGTTAGTGTTTGTCTTACGTTTTGAGATGCTCCTATGTTGGGTGCATGCTGCTGCTGCTGCTAAGTCACTTCAGTTGTGTCCGACTCTTTGCAACACCAGAGATGGCAGCCCACCAGGCTCTCCCGTCCCTGGGACTCTCCAGGCAAGAACACTGGAGTGGGTTGCCATTTCCTTCTCCAATGTATGAAAGTGAAAAGTGAAAGTGAAGTCGCTCAGCCGTGTCCGACTCTTAGCGACCCCATGGACTGCAGCCCACCAGGCTCCCCCATCCATGGGATTTTCCAGGCAAGAGTACTGGAGTGGGGTGCCATTGCCTTATGTCTTCCTCTTGGATTGATCCCTTGATCATTATGTAGTGTCCTTCCTTATCTCTTGTAACCTTCTTTATTTTAAGGTCTATTTTGTCTGTTATGAGGATTGCTACTTCAGCTTTCTTTTGCTTCCCATTTGCATGGAATATATTTTTCCATCCTCTCACTTTCAGTCTATATGTGTCTTTAGATCTGAAGTGTATTTCTTGTAGGCAGCATATATATGGATCTTGTTTTTGTATTCATACACCAGTCTGTGTCTTTTGGTTGGGGCATGTAATCCATTTACATTTAAAGTAATTATTGATATATATGTTCCTATTGCCATTTTCTTAATTCTTTGGGGTTGATTTTGTAGATGTTTTTTCACCTTTTGTATTTCTTGACTATATAAATCCATTTAATATTTGTTGTAAAGCTGGTTTGGTCATACTGAATTCTAAGTTTTGCTTCTCTGAAAAGCTTTTTATTTCTCCATCAGTTTTGAATGAGATACTTGTTGGGTACAGTAATCTTGGTTGTAGATGTTCCCCTTTCAGTACTTTAAATATATCCTGCCATTCCCTTCTGGCCTGCAGAGTATCAGCTGAAAGATCAGCTGTTGAGTTATGGGGTTTCCCTTGTATGTTACTTGTTGCTTCTCCCTTGCTGATTTAAATATTCTTTATTTGTGTTTAGTCTTTGTTAGTTTGATTAGTATGTGTCTTGGCATGTTTCTTCTTGGGTTTATCCTGTATGGGACTCTTTGTGCACCTTGGACTTGATTGACTATTTCATTTTCTACGTTGGAATTTTCAAGTATAATCTCTACAAAAATCCTCTCATACCCTTTCTTTCTTCTGGGACCACTGTAATTCAAATGTTGGTGTGTTTGATACTGTCCCAGAGGTCTCTGAGATTATCCTCCATTCTTTTCATTCTTTTTACTTTATTCTTCTCTTCAGCAGTTATTTCCACCATTTTATCTTCTAGCTCACTGATTCATTCTTCTGCTTCAGTTATTCTGTTATTGATTCCATCTAGAGTATTTTTAATTTCAGTAATTGTGTTGTCTCTGCATGTTTATTCTTTAATTCTTCTATGTCTTTGTTCATTGGTTCTTGTTTTTTCTCCATTTTGATTTTAAGGTTTTTGATCATTTTTACTATCATCATTCTGAATTCTTTTGCAGATAGTTTGCCTATTTCCTCTCCATTTATTTGGACTTCTAGTTTCTTCCTTCATTTGTGTAATATTTCTCTGCCTTTTCATTATTATTTCTTTTAACTTATTGTATTTGAGGTCTTCTCCCAGGCTTCATGGTTGAATTCTTTCTTCCTTTTGGTTTCTGCCCTCTAAAGTTGGTCCAGTGGTTTGTGTAACCTTCTTATAGGGTGATATTTGTGCTGAGTTTTTGTTGGTTTGTTTGTTTGTTTTTCCTCTGATGGGCAAGGCTGAGTGAGGTGGTACTCCTGTCTGCTAATGATTGGGTTTGTATTTTTGTTTCCTTTGTTGTTTAGGTGAGGTGTCCTGCATAGGGTGCTATTGGTGTTTGGATGATGCCAGGTTTTGTATTCCAGTGGTTTCCATTGTGTGAGTTATCACTATTTGATACCCTATAGTGTTAGTTCTCTTGTAGCCTAGGATCTTGGAGTCAGTGTTCCCACCCCAAAGGCTCAGGACTTGATCTCTGGTCAGGAAAAAAGATTTCACAAGTGGTTTGTTATGACATTAAGTGAGATTAAAAGAAATATCCCAAAACAAGAAACCAAAGATGAACCACAGACAAATGGCAGTTACAAAATCAGGCAAATAAAAATTAAAATAATGGAATATACACATATACATATACAGCCATGAGAAAAGTCAAAACAGTCCAACAAAAATAAAGTACAATAAATTGACCTGGCAAACAAAGAAATCAAAAACTTTATTTACCAGTTAAGAACAAAACTAACTAAAGCACAAACTGGAAAACAAAACTAAAGCAAGGTGCCAAATGGGGAATAAGGCAATGAAAACAAAACTAAGAAATAAGTTGAGAGGAGAGGAGAGAAAAGAAAGAAAAATTAGATATGCAAAGTAGAGGTAGATGAAGAAGATATATATATATATGAAAGATTAACTGCAAGGGGAAGAGAGCACTAGGAAAGGCAAACAAAGGAATAAATTTAGAAAAATATAACAGGTTTTAAAAAAGTAAAAGTTAAAATTAAAAAAAAGAAAAGAAAAAAATGGAAAAAGAAAGAAAAAAAAAAAAAAGGAAAATTCCACAGAACTGCAAAAGCCCAACATAGATGCAAAGGTTTATAACAACAATAAAAAGTGTGACTGAATATACACATATACATATACACCCATAAGCAAAATCAAAACAGCCCAACAAAAGTAAAATAGAGTAGATTGACCTAGTGAACAAAGG
This sequence comes from Bubalus bubalis, assembly GCF_019923935.1. Classification (NCBI taxonomy): domain Eukaryota; kingdom Metazoa; phylum Chordata; class Mammalia; order Artiodactyla; family Bovidae; genus Bubalus; species Bubalus bubalis. Next base: position 78,433,481 of record NC_059165.1, read on the forward strand.
AAACCGAAAATTATATCTAACAAAACAAAATAACTAAAGCACAAACTGGAAAACAAAACTAAAGCAATGTGCCAATTGGGGAGTAAAGCAATGAAAATAAAACTAACAAATATGTTGAGAGGAAGTGAAATAAAGAAAAGAAAGAAAGAATAGCTATGCAAAGTTAAATAGAGGTAGATGAATAAGATTTATATACATTAAAGATTAAGTGCAAGGGGAAAAGAACAGTAGGAAAAGCAAACAAAAGAATAAATGTATAAAAAATAATAATAGGTTTAAAAAATTAAATTAAAAAAGGAGAAAAACAAAAAACGCCTCTTAGAACTGCAAAAAGCATAGAGGCAGAGGTTTTTAGCAACAATAAAAGTGAGGATAAAAGACAAAAAAAAGTTCAAAAAATTAACTGGATTTCATAGTGCCAATAAAATTGACAACTACAACAGAGGAGCGAGAAAAAGAAAAAAAAAATGGGGAACACATGTATACCTGTGGCGGATTCATTTTGATATTTGGCAAAACTAATACAATTATGTAAAGTTTAAAAATAAAATTAAAAAAAAAGAAAATCCAAAAAAATCTATAGAACAAGTCAAAACATAAGAATAATAAATGTTTTTCTTGAGTCACTGCTATCAGAGTGCTTTCCCTCACTGGGAGTCAAAGTCCACCTCACCTCCCTAGGATGCCCTCTAACACTGTGCTGATCTCTGGACCTGCTGTGGGGGCAGCTCATATTCTAATCTGGTCCTACTCCTCTGTGTTGTTGCCTCCATGTCCACAGCTATCAGAACTAGTGTGTTTTCTTTTGTAGGAGCTCTCAATGACCTTTTATATATTCCATAGACACAGGGTCTGCCTAGTTGATTGTGTGGATTTAATCTGCAGCTTGTACTGCTGGTGGTAGGGTTTTGGGTCTTCTTCCTTAGTCACACTACCCCTGGGTTTCAATGGTGGTTTTATTTCCACCTCTGCATGTGGGTCATCCACTGGGGTTTGCTCCTGAAGCTGCCCTGGAGGACTTGGGTTTGCCCTTATGAGGGCCAGCTGTGGAAGTGGTGCAGCTGCTTGGGTTGCAGGAGTTCTGGCAGCACCAGGTACTCAGGGGAGTTGGCGGCTAGAGCAGCAAGAAATATAGTGCTCTAGAAGGGTATGGCAACAAATATTGGCCAATATGCTCCAGTATTCTTGCCTGGAGAACCCCCCTTCCTGACAGAGAAGCCTGCTAGGCCACAGTCTATAGGGTTGCAAAGAGTTGGACACTACTGAAGTGACCCTGCACGCATAGGCGCAAGACATTTTTTGCTTATGGCAGATCTGCCCCAGTGCGAGTTGAACACGAAGATGGCTCAGCTCCTTGGCCTGCAGGGACCCTGGTGGCGTCAAGTGTGCAAGGGACATGGACTGCCTCCGTTGCAGATGTTAGGGCCCTATCAGAGTCTTTTTTCGAGCCTCTTGTAACTGGCAATCAGAAGGCCTCTTTGGCCAGTCTTTCTCCATAGCTCCACCCATTCAGGCACTTAGATGGCTTCCTTGCCTGAGGTCCTTCTCTGTTGCTCAGTGTATAAGGCACATAGAGGGCACCCCCATGCCCCCACCCCCCACCCCCACCCCGCTCTCTTGGCTGGGGTCCTACTCTGTAGATGGGCACATCAGGCACTTAAATAGGCACCCTGGGTGGGGTCCTACTCTGTAGTTCAGCCTGTCAGGCGTTTGATAGGCCAGCCTCTCTATTTTTCAGCTGCCAATGCTGCCCTGTGGGGAGAGAGAGGCTATGGTGATGGCTCCACCCCCTAGACGTGACTCACAAGTATCGCCTTGCTTCCATGGCTGCCGGCTTTCCTCCACAGGCATTTCCACCACAGTCTCCTCCTTCACATCCCCTCCATCCATCTCTCTGCAGTCAACAGCAGCCCTTGCCCAAGGATTGCTCCACAGTCCCTAAACTCCAGTTCCCAGCCACTGCGCCATCTGGGGTATGTATGCGGTGGCAAGGACTGTCTGATTCTCATTCCATTTAGGCTGCCACAGATGAGCTGTTTTACTCTCAGCCACAAATGTTTCTCCTCTGACTCAGGCAATTACCCCGGTGTTGGAATCAGACCCCTGCTTCAATTCGCCCACCCACCGAGGGCAGGTCCAGTCCTACTAACACTCCTGTTTTTCCCCCTAGCTCCTTGGTCCTACCAACTTTTGTGTGGGTCTATATATTCTTTTCCACTGATCAGGTACTCCTGTCTGCTCTCAGCTGGTGTTCTGCATGCACTTCTGTGTCTGAAGGTGTATCCCTGATGTATCCATGAAGAGAGGTACTCCATGTCTACCTACTCCTCCACCATCTTGTCCTCCACTGTAATGTTTAATTGTACTTTTTAAATGGAAGTGGTGGTTCAGAAGGTAAAGAATTCCACTGTGTGTGTGTGTGTGTGTGTGTGTATACACATACATAGCTATATATCGCTATGTCTTTTTTTGATGAGATACATTGGGTAACATGATTCATGATTCACAGATTGTAAAGTTAGAAAAAGATGGTATAGATTTATTACTTTTTCAGGAAAAAATAAAATCAGTTTTAAAGAGCATAAAAAGTAGAAGAATATACACAGTTACACTATATCCTCTTTTTCTTCTGCTCTTTCCAGATAAGTTTAAGGATTGGTTATATTTAGCACCATTCATTTTATAGTTATCTATGGAGCTATTGATTTTTCAATGGGGATTTTACCTTTAAATCATTTGAGCCTTTGTCAAGAAGCCTGGAGGTAATCTATGGTAAACAGTTGGGCTCAAAAAATTCTTATACAGAATGCTCCTAAGATCTCTGACCTCTATTTGTGCCACAGTGAGGTCATCCTTTTGTTTTCTGCTAGGCATTCCTAGTGAGTTTGCTCCCACATTTCTTCTGTTAATGTGAATTGCACCCCACATTCTGACTTAAAACATCATTCTGCTTTTGATTGTGTCATCATGTTGCCATGTTCTTCTGTTCTTCTCTAGTAATGTGATGATTTTTTCTTTTGTCTATGGCAGAAGTTCTTTAACTTAGGCACTATTAAAACTTTGGATCAAATAATTCTTGGCTGTGGTTGGGGTGAGGAGCTGTCTTGTTCATTGTAGGATGTTTAGTAGTGTTGCTGCTGCTGCTGCTAAGTTGCTTCAGTCGTGTCTGACTCTGTGCGACCCCATAGACGGCAGCCCACCAGGCTCCCCTGTCCCTGGGATTCTCCAGGCTAGAATACTGGAGTGGGTTGCCATTTCCTTCTCCAATGCATGAAGGTGAAAAGTGAAAGTGAAGTCGCTCAGTCCTGTCCTACTCTTAGCGACCACATGGACTGCAGCCTACCGGGCTCTTCTGTCCATGGGATTTTCCAGGCAAGAGTACTGGAGTGGGGTGCCATCGTAGTGTTACTGGCCTCCAAATACTACATGCAAATAATCTTCCCCTTCCTTCTCTGCCCTAGTTACAACAATCAAAAATATCTCTAGATGTTGCCAAATGCCTGTGTCCCGTGGAAGACCATTCTGTCCTATGATGTTCCTGATTATTCATCCTTTGCAGGAAGAACTTATATTTTAGTTGAGTTTCTTTCTTCAGCTCCTCTTATCTACAATAACTCACAACACCCAGATATTGGCAAGGATGTTTTCTTCTAAGATGGCTAGATTTCAAGTATGTAGTAACCATCTAAAAATACTGAGTTGGATAATTCTTCCTCAGGTGACTATACATTTTTTCTAGGGGCTGGAAAGGCATCCAAATGGATGACCATGTTACTTTCATAAAACAGTGTAGTTACTCTTACAAATCACCTCAAGTTCTAAGCCAAATTTCAGACAGAACCCTTATCAGTATCTTTTAAAAAATGTTTAAAAGACTTTATTTTTAGAGTAGTTTTATATTTACAACATAATTGAGTGGAAGGTTCAGTGTTTTCACATATACACCCTCCCCCTACCTATGCATATCCTCCAGTCTTATCAACAGCACCCACCAGAGAGGGGTGTGTGTGTGTGTGTGTGTGCGTATACACACACAACAAGATGAGCCTACATTGGCACATTATAATTAACTACCTAGTGGCTCAGATGGTAAAGAATCTGCCTACAATGCAGGAGACCTGGGTTTGATCCCTGGGTTGGGAAGATCCCCTGGAGGAGAGCATGGCAATGCACTTCAGTATTCTTGCCTGGACAATCCCCATGGACAGAGGAGCCTGGTGGGCTACAGTCCATGGGGGTAACGAAGAGTCAGACACGACTGAGTGATTGAGCACAGTCCACAGTTTACCCTAGCATCTACTGTTGGCTTCCCCTGTGGCTCAGAGGTAAAGAACCTGCCTGCAGTGCAGGAGACACAGGTGACTTGGGTTTGATCCGTCAGTCAAAAAGATCCCTTGGAGGAGGGTATAGCAACCCATTCCAGTATTCTTGGCTTCCCAAGGTGGTGCTCGTGCTAACGGATCAGCCTGCCAATGCAGGAGACACAGGTTACTTAGGTTTGATTCCTAGGTTGGGAAGATCCCTTGAAGTTGGAAATGGCAACCCACTCCCATATTCTTGCCTGGAGAAGTCCATGGACAGAGAAGCCTATCAGGCTACAGTCTGTGAGACTGTAGAGTCAGACATGACTGCACACACACACACATACACACACACACACACACACACACATTCGTTGTTGGTATTGTACATGCTGTGAATTTATACAAATGTATTATGTATACCCATTGTTATAATATCATAGAGTCTCTTTGTACAGCCTTCTGCCTGTTCATCTACATACACACACACACACACACACACACACCCTGACCCTGGCAACCAATGATCTTTTAATTGCAACTATGTTTTACCCTTTTCTAGAATTTCATATAGTTGGAATCATACAGTATGTAGCCTTTTCTGATTAGCTTCTTTCTCTTATAGATTCCTCCATGTCTTTTTATGGCTTAATAGCTCATTCCTTTTTAGTGATGAATAATATTCCATTGTCTAGATGAACCAAGGTTTATTCTCTTTTCACCTACTGCAGGATATCTGGTGTGCCTTTGGCAAGTATGAAAGCAGCATCCTTTAAAATATACAAATTCTGCTATTATCTTGCATTATTATATAAGCCTAAGATTGTTTATATGCCATATTTTGGGTTTGGACTCTATTTATTGTCAGAGCCGTATATGTCTTCTGATTTCAGAATAGTCCTCAAAGCCCTGTTTAAAACATAGTCCAGTTCTAGAGTTGGGAGATTTTAAATGCTGCAGGGTACAACACATATAAAGTTGGAATATGAGCACTTTCTATTGCTAGGGTAGAGAGGCAGTCATTAACAGGGCCTAAATATACTGGACACAGTCCTGACATTTATAGTGTTTTGTTATTTTACTTTTTAAAAAACTTACAGAGAGAGTGTTTGAAATGAAGTTGTGTCACATTCTGGGCTATTACATAGATGATAGATAGACAGATATCAAAATACTATCCCTTAGAGTAATATCTTAAGTGCTCTAAAGAAATGAGGTAAAGCACCAAAACACATTACACATGGAATACTTACATCTCAGCTTTAACAGTGTGATTTTCAAATAAATCCTAGCTTTATTTGGATATAAATTGTTGGATATAAGTCAAGAAGTTAGCAATGTGAAAATTATCACATTGTAAATATCAAGAATAACAGTAAAATGTCCAGCAAAATAGTAAATATAACCTCAATTTTTTGAATTAATATTTCTTCTAGCCTATATAAAGAAAGTCAATATATGAAAAATGGTCTTTAAAAAATTGGGTCTGAATAATGTAAAACAAAATTTCCTTTGAACAAAAGATGCAATTTTCTTGAAAGATCTGTTTTGGTTATATCATGACTACTAAATTTAAATTTCCGTTCAGTTCAGTCACTCAGTTGTGTCCGACTCTTTGCAACCCCATGAACCGTAGCACACCAGACCTCCCTGTCCATCACCAACTCCCAGAGTACACCCAAACCCATGTCCATTGAGTTGGTGATGCCATCCAGCCATCTCATCCTCTGTCATCCCCTTCTCCTGCTGTCCTCAATCTTTTCCAGCATCAGGGTCTTTTCAAATGAGTCAGCTCTTCACACCAGGTGGCCAAAGTTTTGGAGTTTCAGCTTCAACATCAGTCCTTCCAATGAATACCCAGGACTGATTTCTTTAGAATGGACTGGTTGGATCTCCTTGCAGTCCAAGGGACTCTCAAGAGTCTTCTCCAACACCACAGTTCAAAACCATCAATTCTTCAGTGCTCGGCCTTCTTCACAGTCCAACTCTCACACCCATACATGACCACTAGAAAAACCATAGCCTTGAATAGATGGACCTTTGTTGATAAAGTAATGTCTATGCTTTTTAATACGTTGTCTAGGTTGGTCATAACTTTCCTTCCAAGGAGTAAGTGTCTTTTAATTCCATGGTTGCAATCACCATCTGCAAGAATTTTAGAGCCCAGAAAAATAAAGTCAGCCACTGTTTCCACTGTTTACCCATCTATTTCCCATGAAGTGATGGGATCAGATGCCATGATCTTCGTTTTCTGAATATTGAGTTTTAAGCCAACTTTTTCACTCTCCTATTTCACTTTCATCAAGAGGCTCTTTAGTTCTTCACTTTCTGCCATAAGGGTGGTGTCATCTGCACATGTGAAGTTATTGCTATTTCTCCTGGCAATCTTGATTCCAGCTTGTGCTTCCTCCAGCCCAGCATTTTGCATGATGAACTCTGCAAATAAGTTAAATAAGCAGGGTGACAATATACAGCCTTGACGAACTCCTTTTCCTATTTGGAACCAGTCTGTTGTTCCATGTCCAGTTCTAACTGTTGCTTCCTGACCTGCATACAGGTTTCTCAAGAGGCAGGTCACGTGGTATGCTAGTCCCATCTCTTTCAGAATTTTCTACAGTTTATTGTGATCCACATAGTCGAAGGCTTTGGCATAGTCTATAAAGCAGAAATCGATGTTTTTCTGAAACTCTCTTGCTTTTTCAATGATCCAGCAGATGTTGGCAATTTGATCTCTTGTTCCTCCGCCTTTTCTAAAACCAGCTTGAACATGTGGAAGTTCATGGTTCACATATTGCTGAAGCCTGGCTTGGAGAATTGTGAGCATTATCTTACTAGCATGTGAGATGAGTGCAATTGTGCAGTAGTTTGAGCATTCTTTGGCATTGCCTTTCTTTGGGACTAGAATGAAAACTGATCCTTTCCAGTCCTGTGGCCACTGCTGTTTTCCAAATTTGCTGGCATATTGGGTGCAGCACTTTCACAGAATCATCTTCCAGGATTTGAAATAGCTCAACTGGAATGCCATCACCTCCACTAGCTTTGTTTGTAGTGATGCTTCCTAAGGCCCACTTGACCTCACATCCAGGATGTCTGGCTCTAGGTGAATGATCACATCATTGTGATTATCTGGGTCATGATGCTCTTTTTTGTACTGGTCTTCTGTGTATTATTGCCACCTCTTCTTAATATCTTGTGCTTCTGTTAGGTCCATACTATTTCTGTCCTTTATTGAGACCATCTTTGCATGAAATATTCCCTAATAAAAGTGCTGCTGCTGCTGCTGCTGTGTCACTTTAGTCATGTCCGACTCTGTGTGACCCCATGGATGGCAGCCCACAAGGCTCCTCTCTCCCTGGGACTCTCCAGGCAAGAACACTGGAGTGGGTTGCCATTTCCTTCTCCAATGCATGAAAGTGAAAAGTGAAAGTGAAGTTGCTCAGTCGTGTCTGACTCCTAGCGACCCCATGGACTGCAGCCTACCAGGCTCCTCTGTCCATAGGATTTTCTAGGCTAAAGTGCTGGAGTGGGGGCTACCACTAAAAGAGAAAAAAATTTAGAACTCAAAACTTTGCCATTTGGTGTCAGATGTAAAACATTCAATGAAATATACCTCAGTATAAATATACCGTAGAAAAAACTTTTTAATAAAAAAATTTAAAGAAATTATTGAGCTGAAATATTGATCTAATGAAATAATGAAACTTGAATTAAAAGTTTTGTGGTACAAGTTTCAAACGAAGAGAGTAAACCTGAATAAAAAGAACAAAAGTGCTAAAGAAATGATTAAAGAACATGTTTTAAAACTTAAGTAAAACATGTTGAGAGGATTCATACCAGCCATTAAGAAGTAATAAAAAAACATTTTCGGCAGTATTGAAATGGGGCCTCCCAGATGGTTCAGTGGTAAAGAACCTGCCTGCCAACACAGGTGAGTGACTCAGGGGACTCGATCCTTGGGTTGGTAAGACCCCCTGGAAAACAAAACAGCATCCCACTCTGGTATCCTTGTCTGAAAAATCCCGTGGACACTGAGGCCTGGTGAGCTATGTGATCTGGTGTGCTATGGTCCTTGAGGTTGCAAAGAGTTGGGCACAACTAAGAGACCAAGCAGAAAGTGAAGAGGAACTAAAAAGCCTCTTGATGAAAGTGAAAGTGGAGAGTGAAAAAGTTGGCTTAAAGCTCAACATTCAGAAAATGAAGATCATGGCATCCGGTCCCATCACTTCATGGGAAATAGATGGGGAAACAGTGGAAACAGTGTCAGACTTTATTTTTGGGGGGCTCCAAAATCACTGCAGGTGGTGACTGCAGCCATGAAATTAAAAGACTTACTTCTTGGAAGGAAAGTTATGACCAACCTAGATAGCATATTCAAAAGCAGAGACATTACTTTGCCAACAAAGGTTCGTCTAGTCAAGGCTATGGTTTTTTCTGTGGTCATGTATGGATGTGAGAGTTGGACCGTGAAGAAGGCTGAGCGCTGAAGAATTGATGCTTTTGAACTGTGGTGTTGGAGAAGACTCTTGAGAGTCCCTTGGACTGCAAGGAGATCCAACCAGTCTATTCTGAAGGAGATCAGCCCTGGGATTTCTTTGGAAGGAATGATGCTAAAGCTGAAACTCCAGTACTTTGGCCACCTCATACGAAGAGTTGACTTATTGGAAAAGACTCTGATGCTGGGAGGGATTGGGGGCAAGAAGAGAAGGGGACGACAGAGGATGAGATGGCTGGATGGCATCACTGACTCGATGGATGTGAGTCTGGGTGAACTCCGGGAGTTGGTGATGGACAGGGAGGCCTGGTGTGCTGCGATTCATGGGGTCGCAAAGAGTCGTCGGACACGACTGAGCGACTGAACTGAACTGAACTGAACTGAAGAGACCAAGCATAGGTGATCATGAAAGTAACATTGTAGTTACATTCTGAACATATTTTCAGAAATCTGAAGAAATGATAAATCTTAAAAGCAAACATCAGAAAAGGATCAGAACAGTTTCAAAGTTTGTATTAGTATTACTAGATCCTAAGAAAAGCTTTTAGATCAACAGCTTTTAAAAAGGGGTATGTAAACCAGATAACATGAAGTAATTGTTAAAAAACAGTCTATCTTGATTACAGGTATATTATTGAAGCAGAATAATTGTTAGTGTCATAAATTTGAAATTTCCTTGCACAGTTTTAAGTGTGTATTACTTTTTCCTTTGCCCTAATACAAAGGAAAAAAATATTTCCATTTTCTTTTAATTATAGGAATGCAGGATTCAGACTCCTTTTTCTTTATTTCTAACTTTATTCCTCACATCTGGTATGGATTAAACAATTCTAGGTCCCTGGGCTTTAACTATGACTTGATGAACAGAAATCTGATAGCTCATTCTTTGAATTCCTCAATTCTAGAAAGGAAAGAAAAATACCCAATTTTGACATTTTAGCAGGCTTTCCTCTGCTTTCTGCTATAATGTTACATTTCCTGATGTTTACATACATTAACTATCACATAGTTACACAACTGAGGTGGTCAGAGTACTAAAGTTACAGTCCTTCCTAGAGCAGACATATAAAAATTAGAATATAAACAACTTTGTAAAGAAACATGAAGCTTAGAAGGAGATAAAAGGAGTTGAGTTTATTACCTTTATATCTCAAGGAAAGTGTATAATGGAATTTAAAAATTCATTTCATTAGGTCATGTATTGGTTTTCCATAAATGTTGATGATTATAATTACTATATGTAATCTGTTTTTTCCTTGTGGAAATGAATCAAGTTTATAAAAATGAAAAGGTTCTGCCTTGATAATGATGTGACATGGTTTATGAAATGAAACCACTATTCTTTCAAAATTTTGGTTGAATAGTGGAGCTGTTTTGGTAACAAATTATTGCTAAATTGTTAGTTAAAACTTAGTAGAGGAGAATAGCCATTGCCACTCACACGTTTGTCTTGTGGCTTTTGGCAATGATGTTGGAAAATTAAGGCCACCAGTGTGTTCTTGTTAATTGTCCTTGTTATTTCTCCAGAAAACCTCCTCATAACCATTGTGGTTTCAGTTGAACTGTGTGTAACACAGTTTCCCAGGCTCTCACTCTTCACTAGGAATCTGAGGATTGGTGTTCATGTTCCTTGTGGCTTCCTTGAGATAAATATGCAACAAGAAGTATTGAACCTAACCATTTTATTATCATCAAGGACTTTTGCTGCTTTTGTAAAATTTGCCAATCCACTCATTTTATTGTTCATGTCTGTTTTCCAGATTTCTCTTTTCATCATCCCATGTGGCAACATACTTTAGTTTCTGAAAAACATGTGGCTTATCATCTATGCTTATTAGTGCCTAGATTGAATCACAGAGCCCAAATGCATAAAGAACTTAGTTCTAGCTTAGGCTCTTCCACTTACCTGAGTCACTGTGATCAGATTTCCAGAACCTGTGATACCTAGTGGAGTGTACAATAAAAAGGCACTTATGAAACTTCTTGAGACTTGTCTGAAGAATAGACTGATACTTACAGTTTTTGTGTTTTCTTTTTGCCTAACATTTTAATGCAGTGGAACAAATAAGAACACTCTTGGTTTTATCTTAAACTAGAAATTTTGTGTTTTTTTTTTTTTAATTTTATTTTATTTTTAAACTTTACATAATTGTATTAGTTTTGCCAAATCTGCCTGCAATGTGGGAGACCTTGGTTCAATCCCTGGTTTGGGAAGATCCCCTGGAGGAGGGCATGGCAACCCACTCCAGTATTCTTAAAGGACTTCCTTTGTGGCTCAGATGGTAAACCAGAAATTTTGAATGTTATTTTTGATCCAGTATTTGAGGAGCAGCCTTTATAATAGCTATGCTAATGCTTCTTGCTTTTATAAGATCACAAGCAAATGATAATATGACCAAGATAAGTTAGTCTTTGCACTTTTATCTCTTAAGAGTTAATTTTCCTATCAGTTCATTTTCCAGCAGAGAACAGTGCACTAAAAAGGGGGCAATTGGCATGAGTTTAATAAGGTATTTTTAAAAGATAACAAAACCAATACAATATTGTAAAGTAAAAATAATAATAATAATAGAAACCAACAGGGAAGAATGAATAGGCCCAGGGCTAACAGTATGGGAAGTTAGGCTTGAAGGAGCCAGTGGGGAGAGCTATCGGATGGTTATACAGGGTTCCTAGCCTTTGGTAGAATAACACTAGTAACACTTGCATTGACAACTAGCTACCTCAGCAGGAGGGGAGTTGTACCCCAACAGCTCTCTCCTCCTACCCTTTGAATCCTAAGAACTCATTGTTCAAACATAACCAAATCTAAAGGGTAAATATTTTTGTATTTGTTTATAGAAAGCAACATCCTGAGTTTTGGAACAAGGTAAAGAAGACTGGAAGAAGGACATAAAGAGACAAATGGGGAATGACCAATACATCTGTAACTTGAAGCTTTTTAACCTGAAGATCTCAAAGTTCCTTTCTGCTTAGCAGTTCTGCCTGACTCTTACCTGTAGCTCTTTGCCACACCTCAAATATATTTATGCAATTTTATATGGCCTTATTGTATTATGTCAATTGTGATTTATCATTTCCATAATGCTTTACTTAGGAGCATGTTTTACAGTCCTTTTTGTTATTTGCAATTTTTTTTCACTATTGATAATATAATGATACAAAGGGGAATAATAGACTGTGAGAAGCTCAGTGATAAAGAATCCTCCTGTAATTCAGGGGACCCAGGAGATGAGGGTTCGATCTCTGGGTCAGGAAGATCCCTTGAGGAGGAAATGACAACCCATTCCAGTATTCTTGCTTGAAAAATTCCATGGACAGAGGAGCCTGGCAATCTACAATCCAAAAGGGGTCCCAAAGAATCAGACATAACTAAGCATGCATATACAAATGAGAATATCACACTAATATCTTGAGTACTACACAAAGCTAATCCAATAAATTGAAATGTATGATTGTTCAAGTTTTTCTTTGTAGTCAGAGAGTACACTAAGGATACGATTGATTCTCTGATACAATTAAGAATTGTGCCTTGTTATATTTTTTGTTTCTATAAATATATAGAGTAAGGCAGGGAATAGGTTTAAATTCTGGGAATTTTAGATGATATTTATTCATGTGTTTATAAAATATATAGTGCCATAGAAATGTACAACATGGAATGTCTGGAGAGGATAGATATTTTTATCTTCTATCACAGATATGTCTCTGTGAGATATGGCTATAATTCCAGGGATTTTCTAAAAGATGACTAAAACTACTCACTAATACTGACAACTTTGTCATGGAGCATGTTTCTCTATATTACTAGGAAGGATAGAGCTAGAAAGTTAAAAATCATAGTTCAATGAAAAATTGGAAATGAATAAGGAACTATGTTTGAAATAGCAAGAACATATGAGCAATTATGAAAATCAGTGATATGCAGTGTATTAGTTTGCTTGGGCTGCCTTAACAAAACACCACTGTGGTTTACAGGACAGAAGTTTATTTTGTCACACTTCTGAAAATTAGAAGTTTGTAAGTATAGTGCCACCAAATTCAATTTCTGAGATGGGCTCTCTTCCTCATTTATATAATGCTGCCTTCTCATCATGTCCTCACATAGATATTTATTTACTGCATAGATAGTCATACATCCACACACACAAAATGTTCTCTGGTATCTCTTATAAGGACACTAAATCTTTTGAGTCAGGGCCCCACTATATGACCTCACTTAACGTTAGTTACTTCTCTAGAGTCCCTGCTCTAAATAGAGTCACATTCAGGCTGGGGATTCAGGGTTTCAACATGAGAATCAGTGCTTTTTAAAATTAATTTTATTTTTTATTTTATCATTTTATATTAGAATATAGTTGATTAACAATACTGTGTTAGTTTCAGGTGTATAGCCAAGTGATTCAGCTATACATGTACATGTATCGAGTCTTTTTCAAATTATTTTTCCCATTTAGGTTATTACAAAATATTTAGAAGAGTTCCCTGTGCTATACAGAAGGTCCTTGTTATCTACTTTAAATATAGTAATATGTGTATGTCAATTCCAAACTCCCAATTCATCCATCCTCTCAACGTTTCCTCTTTGGTAACCTTAAGTTTGTTCTCTAAGCCTGTGAGTCTATTTTTGTTTCATAAACAAGTTCATTTGTATCATTTTTTAAAGATTTCATATCTAAGCAATATCATATATTTGTCTTTCTCGGTCCAGCTTACCTCACTTAGTGTAATATCCAAGTCCATCCATATTGTTACAAATGACATTATTTCATTTTTTAATTTTATTTTATTTTTAAACTTAACAATATTGTATTGGTTTTGCCAAATATCAAAATGAATCAGCCACAGGTATACATTATTTCATTCTTTTTGGAGGCTGAGTAATACTCTATTTTATATATGTACCACATCTTTATTCATTCATATGTGATGCACATTTAGGTTGCTTCCATGTCTTGACTGTTGAAACAGCACTGCAGTGAATATTGGGAGCATGTATCCTTTGGAACAATGATTTTCTCTGAATATATGCCAAGGAGTGGAATTTCTGGATGATGCAATAGTTCTGTGTTTAGTTTTTTTAAGGAACCTTCACACTGTTCTCCATAGTGGCTGTATTGATTTACATTCCCACCAACAGTATAGGAGGGTTCCCTTGTCTCCACACCCTCTCCAACGTTTATTGTATGTAGACTTTTTGATGGCTATACTGATTGGTGTGAGGTGATATTTCATTGTAGTTTTGATTTTCATTTCTCTCTTAATTAGTGATGTTGAGCATCTTTTTGTGTGCTTCTTGGCCATTTGTATATCTTCTTCAGGGAAATGTCTATTTAGGTCCTCCATCCATTTTTTGATCATTGTTTTTTTTGTTTTTTTTTTTTTTGATATTGAGTTTCATGAGGTGTTTGTATATTTTAGAGATTAGTCTCTTTCCCCCGTTGTGTGGGTTGTCTTTTCATCTGTTTATGTTTGTTTGTTTTTGCTGTGCAGAAGCTTTTACATTTAATCAGGCCCTATTTGTTTACTTTTATTTTTATTACCCTAGAAGGTGGGTCAAAAGAGATCTTGCTGTATTTATGTAAAAGTGTATTCTTCCTATGCTTTCCTCTAAGAGTTTTCTAGTATCCAGTCTTAACATTACACCTTTAATTCATTTTGAGTTTATTTTTGTGTATGGTGCTAGGAAGTGCTCTAATTTCATTATTTTAGACATAGCTGTCCAGTTTTCCCAATGAAATGGAAATCCGAGTTCTTGTTTGCCAAGCCAAAGAATGAACTTTGCAAACACACAAACACTCATGGTAGCAGGCAAACAGGATTTATTTCAGAGAGAAAGTACAAAGCTTTCAGCATAGATACTGAGAGAGAGTGAAGTTCCCCCAAAAGGCAGGACTTACAGCAGTTTATATCCTTACTAGTACTGATTTTTACACTTTTGATTGGTTCTTACTTTTAACATATGTCATTTATAACCAATCTGCTTAAAGGTCACTATGTTTAACTTCACATCTTTATGGCTTCTTTTGATCCACAGATTCTTAGTTTTCTTCGACATTAAGTCACCATCCCACAACCTTTTCTCATGATTCCCCTGCCATTTTACAGTGGACCAGATGTATAGGCTAAAGATTAATGATCACCAGTTGTTTCTCCTTCAGGCATATGGAACAGAAGTGAATTACTACCCTTTCCTGGATCTGAGTGCTGATAATTTATCAGACCAAGGACACATTCCTTTGAGAGCCAGGAATTAGGACAAAGGGTATAGTTTCAGGTTAATGGAGTGGGATGTTTATTGAAACAGGCCAAGGTCTCAGAGTTCCCACACTAACTGCCTAACAATTTCTACCTCACCAACACCACTTATTAAAGAGACTGTCTTTTCTCCATTGTATATTGTTACCTCCTTTGTCATAGATTAGGTGACCCATAGGTGTGTGGTTTTATCTCTAGGCTTTTTATCCTAGTCCATTTATATATATATAGGTTTTTTAAAAATTTATTTATATTTTTGTTTTTGTGCCAGTACCATACTGTCTTAATGACTAGCTCTCTCAGAAGATGAGAGTGGTCCTGAAATATAGCATGGGTAGTTTTAATGGGCTAGGTAATTTCATAGGCTAATTAATGGGAGGATTATTCCAACTATTTCAGGGAGGGGTCTGGGCTTTCCAGGAATTGGGCCACCACCCACCTTTTGGCTTTTGTTTGACCTCAGAACTGTCATGGTGCTAATGGTGTGTCATTCAGATGCTAACATATTTACAGTGACTGCATAATGAGGTTCAAAGTCCACTGGAGACCTAATCTTCCACCATTTTGAACCTTGCTATTTCTAACCAGATTTGATCATGTCCTATGGTTATCTCATTCGTTTAAAGGTTATGCCCTGCCCCTCTGTCCTGTATTACATACATAAAATTTGTGTGTGTGTGTGTGTGTGTGTGTAACATAGCAAGCTACAGACTGTTTTCTCATTAGTCATAGCAGCAGGTAGAGATTTATTTTATGGTATTTACAAGAGCATTTTGCTACATTACTGTCTACATTACTGAAATTACTGAATTACTGCTACATTACTGAAATGAGAGTATTGGACCAATTACATTTATGATTAGAGTAGGATATGCCAATGGATATTTGGTATATATAAAGAATGTTGTTGAACCCAAATTTGTGTTTTCCATGCACAGTAAGGCCAAACAAACCAAAACCTCCATGTTTAGAGCAGAGAAAGGTTTATAGCAAGGGCCAAGCAAGGAGTACAGTTGGCCCATGCTCAAATGATCTAAACTCCCAGTGGTTTTCAGGGATGAGTTTTCAAAGATAAAATTTGGATGAGGGTTGCAGGGTGCATGTGTTTCTTCTGATTGGTTGGTGATGAGGTAACAGGACAGTGTTCCAGGAAACTTGTGCTCGACCTAAAGTTGTCATCTTGCACTTGGGTGGGGGCCTTTGTTCTTATAGACGAACTAAAAGATAGGTGTCAGAATGCCATGTATAACCATTGAGGAGGAATTTGGACCCTATTTAATCACTGCACTGTTGTTTGTGACTGCTTTCTTTTTATTTCTGCATTTCCTCATTTTTCTAATTAGTAACTGTTTGAATCTGCCCCTTGAAACTCAGGGAAGTTGTAGAAGGCTGGAGCCATTTTCACATAAGAAAGAAATGGGAGACACATAAAGGCTTGACACCTGGAAGGATCTTGCAGGGCCCTGCTTGGTTTCAAGAATATGGGCCTAAAGAGAAAGTAATAACAAAATGCTTAAGTATATTAGGGATTTCCTGGCCATTTCAAACGATAATTACTTTTTCAGTTTTAATTGATATCCATACAGCTTTTATTTTCAACTCAGAAATTTCCTTAGAATCACAGTCTGATGAAGACATCATGGGAATTTTAGCTGAAATTTTATTACTTGTTTCTATTGGATCTGGATATTAAGGCCCATTAAATATGTGGTTGTCTGCTATATCAGTTTTCACCACATTGTGACTCATGCAACTTCTCCTCAGATTTCTTCAATTTGTATTGTTTTGTCAGGCCTGTCTGTTAGATTTTCAAACATTGAAAAATAGCAATTGTTAGGATTAATTTTCATTTAGGAGCTGTACCATATGTTAGAAATTTTCACCTTGTTATAATGATGTGGTATTGGAAGCAAGTCTAACTTCCTAAACATCGTTTAAATCTGGAGTTTCCAAAGTTAGTAATAGTTCTTCCTGATTATGACAGCTGAACCAGTTATTTAAAAAAATGCAAACTTTCACACAAAGTCTCAGTTATGGCTCCTCAAACACCAGAGTAAAATTTTATGAAATCGTAGTTTGTATTTCCTCTGTCAGACAAAGTAGTGTTTTCTGACCATGAAGTGAAAACTGCCTTGGTCTACAATTATTGAAATACTTTTGTATTAAAGCTATTTTACTTCATAATGGATTTATCACTAATTTTAAGTGGTAGCATTTTCTTTTGTATTTCATCAATATATACTCAGTCTTTAATATTGAAACCAAGCAAGAACCTATGGGGCCCTCACAGTTACAGATCCTTTTCATGTCCCCTGATTCTTGTTCATTCATTCTCCTTGACCTCCCCTGAGCTCCAAAGGGCATATTCAAACAGTTGCCTGTAAGAGAAGGGAGGGAATGCAGAAACAATGGAGGAGCAGTCATAAAAGAGGGTCCTGGTTCCTCCTCAAGATATACATAATATCTTTGAGTCCTTTGGCAGAAACTAAGGCCCCCTGAGAAGACTCCTGAGAGTCCCTTGGACAGAAAGGAGATCAAACCAGTCAATCTTAAGGGAAATCAACCCTGAATATCCGTTGGAAAGATTAATGCTGAAGTGCCAGTAGTTTGGTCATCTGATGTGAACAGCTGACTCACTGGAAAAGTCCCTGATGCTGGGAAAGATTGAAGGCAGAAGTAGAAGAGGGTATCAGAGGATGCAATGGCTGGATGGCATCACCAATGAAATGGGCATGAACTTGGGCAAACTCTGGGAGATGGTGAGGGACAGGGAGATCTGCTGGGCTGTAGTCCTTGGGGTCACAAAGAGTCAGACATGACTGAGTGACTGAACAACAGCAAAGGGCCCCCACATAAGCAGAGGATGGTAACTTCAGGCTGAGTATGAGATTCTTGGAACACTGCCCTGTTACCTCACCACCAACCAAGCAGAAGAAATTCTCCACATGGTGGAAGATAAGGAAGACTCTGACTCCCTCCTCAAATGATTGACTGAAATTAACTTCCCCTTTCTCCCTTTAAAAGTACTTTCCCAGTCTAGCAGAGTCTTTGAAGTTGATTCTTGGACATGCATCTATCTGCCTTCTACCCATGGTGCCAACCTCCCACCTTTCCTTTACATCAGCACTTGTCTCTTGAGTAGCAAGCAGCCAAACCTGAGTTTGGTGACAATATGATAACTGCCTCTTAGCAAAAACATAAGTAAACATTTGTTGAATAAATAACAATTAGTACTCTTGCTTGGAAAATCCCATGGGCGGAGGAGCCTGGTAGACTGCACTCCATGGGGTCACAAAGAGTCAGACACGACTAAGCGACTTCACTTTCACTTCTCACTTTCATGCATTGGAGAAGGAAATGGCAACCCACTCCAGTGTTCTTGCCTGGAGAATCCCAGGGACGGGGGAGCCTGGTGGGCTGCCGTCTATAGGGTCGCACAGAGTCAGACACGACTAAAGCTACTTAGCAGTAGCAGCAGTAATTTAAAAAATAATGAATTTGGCTAAAAATAATATGCTTTATGCTTTTTTCCCCAAACTCCAAAACAGTGAATGATTTGTTGTTCTTTAGTCACTCAGTTGTGTCTGACTCCTTGCAACCCCATGGACTGCAGCACACCAGGCTTCCCTGTCTTTCACTACCTCCCAGAGCTTGCTCAAACTCATGTCCAGTGAGTCAGTGATGCCATCCAACCATTTCGCCCTCTGTTGTTCCCTTCTCCTCCTGCCTTGAATCTTTTCCAGAACCAGGATCTTTTATAATGAGTTGGATCTTCACATCAGGCAGCCAAAGTATTGGAAATTCAGCTTCACCATCTGTCCTTCTAATGAATATTTAGGATTGATTTCCTTTAGGGCTGACTGGTTTGATCTCCTTGCAGTCCAAGAGACTCTCAAGAATCTTCTCCAACACCACAGTTCAAAAGCATCAATTCTTCAGTGTTCAGCCTTCTTTATGTTCCAACTTTCTCATCCATACATGACTACTGGAAAAACCATAGCTTTGACTAGTGAATGATTAGGGAAAATGTAAGCTTAAGACAACATAATACTCATTCAAATTGAGCAGCCTAGTAAGATTTAGAAAATGCTCTAAAAATTTTGGTATAACTATTTTTCATAAATATACCTTACAATTCAAGCTAATGCTGGATTTGATGTTTGTTCTTCTCTACTAATAAAACATAATGGATATAATTAGAGTGTATATAGTCTTCACTCAAAATTGATAAATTTATTAATGAGAATTTAAATGATCAACCCATAAAAAATGAATAGATATGCATTTTTCCTGATTATTTTCTTCAGGACAAATACAGAGGTGTAGCATTTACCTTGAACTCTGTTTCTCTCATTGTTCATATTTACTACTTTGGTTAATGGGCTTCCCAGGTGGCGCTAGGGGTAAAGAACCTGCCTGCCAAAGCAGGAGATATAGACACAGGTTTGATCCCTAGGTCAGGAGGATCTCTGGAGGAGAGCATGGCAAAACACTCCAGTATTCTTATTTGGAAAATCTCATGGACAGAGGAGCCTTGCAGACAATAGTCCATAGGGTTGCACTGAGTAAGACAAGACTGAAGTGATTTAGCATGCACTGCTAATGCAGGAGACATAAGATGTGGCTTCAGTCCCTAGGTCTGGAAGATTCCCTCGAGGAGAGCATGGCAGTTCACTCCAGTATTCTTGCCTAGAGAATCCGCATGAACAGAGGAGCTTGGCAAGCTATAGTCCGTAGGGTCTCAAAGAGTCTGAACCTGCCTATAGCAACTTAGCATACATATACGCACTTTGGTTAATATTAGTGTGATTTTTTTTTTACATTTTTCTTAAAAGACAATATTTGAGCTCAGTCAGTCAGTTCAGTCACTCAGTCGTGTCCGGCTATTTGCAACCCCATGAACCACAGAAGGCCAGACCTCCCTGTCCATTACCAACTCCCAGAGTCCACCAAAACCCATGTCCATTGAGTCAGTGATGCCATCCAACCATTTCATCCTCTGTCCTCCCCTTCTCCTCCTGCCCTCAATCTTTACCAGCATCAGGATCTTTTCCAATGAGTCAGCTCTTCACATCAGGTGGCCAAAGTATTGGAATTTCAGCTTCAACATCAGTCCTTCCAATGAACACCTAGCACTGATCTCCTTTAGGATGGACTGGTTGGATCTCCTTGCAGTCCAAGGGACTCTCAAGAGTCCTCTCCAGCACTATAGTTCAAAAGCATCAATTCTTCAGTGCTCAGCTTTCTTTATAGTCCAACTCTCATATCCATCCATGTCTACTGGAAAAACCATAGCCTTGAATAGATGGACCTTTGTTGACAAAGTAATGTCTCTGCTTTTTAATATGTTGTCTAGGTTGGTCATAACTTTCCTTCCAAGGAGTAAGCTCTTTTAATTTCATGGCTTCAATCACTATCTGCAGTTATTTTGGAGCCCAGAAAAATAAAGTCAGCCACTGTTTCCACTGTTTCCCCATCTATCTGCCATGAAGTGATGGGACCAGAGGCCATGACCTTAGTTTTCTGAATGTTGAGCTTTTAAGCCAACATTTTCAGTCTCCTCTTTCACTTTCATCAAGAGGCTCTTTAGTTTTTCACTTTCTACTGTAAGGGTGGTGTCATCTGCATATCTGAGGTTATTGATATTTCTCTCAGCAATCTTGATTTCAGCTTGTGCTTCCTCCAGCCCACCATTTCTCATGATGTACTCTGCATATAAGTTAAATAAGAAGGGTTACAATATACAGCCTTGACATAATCCTTTTCCTATTTGGAACCAGTCTGTTGTTCCATGTCCAGTTCTAACTGTTGCTTCCTGACCTGCATACAGGTTTCTCAAGAGGCAGGTCAGGTGGTCTGGAATGCCCATGTCTTTCAGAATTTTCCAGTTTATTTTGATCCACACAGACAAAGGCTTTGGCATAGTCGATAAAGCAGAAATAGATGTTTTTCTGGAACTCTCTTGCTTTTTCCATGATCTAGCAGATGTTGCCAATTTGATCTCTGGCTCCTCTGCCTTTACTAAAACCAGCTTGAATATCTGTAAGTTCATGGTTCACGTATTGCTGAAGCCTGGCTTAGAGAATTTTAAGCATCACTTTACTAGCGTGTGAGATGAATGCAATTGTGTGGTAGTTTGAGCATTCTTTGGCATTGCCTTTCTTTGGGATTGGAATAAAAACTGACCTTTTCCAGTCCTGTGGCCACTGCTGAGTTTTCCAAATTTGCTGGCATATTGAGTGTAGCACTTTCACAGCATCATCTTTCATGACTTGAAATAGCTCAATGGGAATTCCATCACCTCCGCTAGCTTTGTTCGTAGTACTGCTTCCTAAGGCCCACTAGACTTCACATTCCAGGATGTCTGGCTCTAGGTGAGTGATCACATCATCATGA
Source organism: Bubalus bubalis (assembly GCF_019923935.1). NCBI lineage: Eukaryota > Metazoa > Chordata > Mammalia > Artiodactyla > Bovidae > Bubalus > Bubalus bubalis. Next base: position 78,454,928 of record NC_059165.1, read on the forward strand.
TTATCTTGGTCATGAAGATCTTTTTTTTTTTTTTTTTTTTTTAATAGTTCTTCTGTGTTCTTGATATTTGTCCAAGTGGTACTTAAAAAGTTAAAACATCTCAAGTTAAACTTTATAAAAGGAGAATCTAAGTAGATTTTCAGTGTAATTACCAACATTGTTTTTTCATTCATTCAGTGTTCTGTCATGTTTTCTTTCACATTTTAACTGCCTAAGTACCATTTATAACATTGTCCTTTCACAGGATCGATAACAAAGTGGTCCATAGTGAGGAAAAATGAAAATAAGAAAGTCTGTACCATATTACACTCTTACAAGAGAGATAATTACCAAAAATCATAAAATGCTATCCAGAGGGTACCACTTTTTCATGATTGTGACAAGCGGTTTTATCAAAATAAAACAAAAATCTGCTAAGTACACACTAAAAATATTAGTAGTAAAATAAACCACAAAAATACCACTGCTAAATGTAGGTTTTCAGCTCACTTGATTGTACCTTATTGCATTTGAACATGAAAATGGCTATTTTTCTATATATAAAACGTTTTCAGTAAAGTCAATACGGAACCAAAAATAGAACTTTTCCAAACCTATGACTTCATGAATTTATTTGATTTCTGCTTTATAGATAGGCTTAATTGTGTATTTTGTAAAACTGCTAGCCAGTTAAACACTAATAAAGAAAAAGCTAGAGCATCAAAAAAAAGTTTCCACCTTTATAAGAAAAGCAAGTCTTGGGCCATTAGACTTTAATAGGTTTAAATGTCTTGGGACAATGAAACAATTACCACTTGGAGAAAATGATTTAGCTAGCTGTGAAAGCTATTCAGGAGTGACTAAATACTTACAAATGTTTTTCAGATTTGGTCTATGAGTTTAATGGCCATCTTAGATGATCAAACTTAATATTGAAACTGCCCTGCATAGTGTGGAACTTGTCCTAGAAAAGCAGGCAAAATCATTTGGTGCTCTCACCACAAATAAAAATACTAAGCAGTGTGTCCAATCACTGTCTCATGTGGGCACATATTCAAAATATAAGAAGCACAGAAACACAATTTCATTTAAGTCAATAAATGTGATTCTAAGTCCTTATAAGACCACTTTCAGGTTTCTCTCTTGGTACCTGAGTCTTTCCAAACAACCATGCTGGTTAAGTAAAAATATGATATCTGATGTGTCTTTTGGAGAAAATACTTACTAATAATTCTAAGCCTTCTTTCTCTTGTGTTATCAGCACAATGGTTTTTAAAAAACTTTGATAGTGCAGTAGCTTTCTGCAGATTTCTGTATCTCACTGAAATTCACATGTCTCAGTTCAGTTCAGCTGCTCAGTTATGTCTGACTGCAGCATGCCAGGCTTCCCTGTCCATAGCCAACTCCCAGAGCTTACTCAAACTCATGTGCATCCAGTTGGTGATGCCATCCAACCATCTCATCTTCTGTCATCCCCTTCTCCTCCTGCCTTCAGTCTTTCCCAGGGTCTTTTCCAATTGATCAGTTCTTCGCATCCGGAGAAGGCAATGGCACCCCACTCCAGTACTCTTGCCTGGAAAATCCCATGGACGGAGGGACCTGGCAGGCTGCAGTCCATGGGGTCGCTGGGAGTCAGACACGACTGAGCGACTTCACTTTCACTTTTCACTTTCATGCATTGGATAAGGAAATGGCAACCCACTCCAGTGTTCTTGCCTGGAGAATCCCAGGGATGGGGAGCCTGGTGGCCTGCCATCTATGGGGTCCCACAGAGTCGGATACGACTGAAGCGACTTAGCAGCAGCAGCAGCAGTTCTTCGCATCAGGTGGCCAAAGTACTGGAGCTTCAGCCTCAGTATCAGTCCTTTCAATGAATATTCAGGACTGATTTTCTTTAGGATTGACTGATTTGATCTTACTCCAATGCCACTGAAATGGTTCTTAGGATAATTACTCAGGTTCTTTTAACCTCTAGATTAAAAGAGCACTGAGAATCATTAGAAGATCTTCTACACATGGGGCCGGTGCCATTAAGTTGTATATCAGGACCCAGAAAATGGAGGCTGTCCCAGAATCTGTGCTTATGGTAAACACCTGTCAAAAACCTAATCTACGCCAATCAGAATCCATCTCAGCTGTGGCTAGCTTACCTTCCTCTGGGAAATAGGACCTGCTGACCTTCTCATGAAACTTCTGACCTTCTAGGCAATGATGCCCTATTTCCATATTGCATCTTAACCACTTTAAAACTTTCTTTTGCCCCCAAATCCTGGAGAACAGAGCTCCACTATGCTGCTTGTGAGCATTGTACTCCCTCAGTTTATGGATAAATGAATAAAGGACCTGAAGACAGCTACTACAGACTCTGGGGTAGGTTCCTACACACAGCTGTAGGTACTGCAGAGCCCTTTGGTTGACTGCCTCTTCAGCTGCTCTCTGGAATCTCTAGTACACTTTATTTTGTATTCTGAGCTCTTCTAGTTTGTTTTAGTCCTTCCAGGTATAAAATGTGATGTGAGAGACCCCAGAATTTTCACAGGGTAAATATTGATGTGTGAGAGACTCCAGGATTTTACAATGATTCTTAGTGAGCTAAAATTGGGATTTTGGCAGGACTAGTCTGCAAGGCAAGTGCCTTTGGGAGGTAGGTCCTGACAGGTCTCAGAAACTGTGCTCAGACATCTAGAAACTGTATATCTGATTGAATTCAGGAGGATTAACTCAAGAGAAAATAATGGGTACTCCTTAGTCTTGGGCTTCCCTGGTGGCTCAGATGGTAAAAAATCTGCCTGCAGTGCAGGGTTTGATCCCTGGGTGGCGAAGATCCCCTGGAAAAGGGAATGGCAATCCACTCCAGTATTCTTGCCTGGAGAATTCCATGGACAGAGGAACCTGGTGAGCTATGGTCCATGGGGTCTCAAAGAGTTGGACACAACTGAACAACTTTCACTTTCACCCCTCAGTCTAAAGCAAGCAAGATAGCAGCTGTGAGAGGACTCACAAATCTTGGAGGTAAGTCCATAGCATAAACTGCTAGGGAACTCAAGGAGATGAGAAAAGAAATTTGGCATTTTTTTGACCAATGACACATTAAAATCTAAGTAGGCCTGAGTTTGATTATTAGAAATGAGTAGGAAGTCTTCTTCTATGATGAAATCTTCTCATGAAAGTAATAACAGACTTCTATGATGAAATCTTCTCATGAAAGTAATAACACATCTATTGCTTATGAGATTCTTGGAAACCAAAGATACAAAATTGGCGAGCACTAGTTGAGCACTTAAAAGCTGTTATACTTTTTTTGTAGGTGATAACTCTTAAGACTCCTTTGCTCTGTTAAGTTGGTCACTGAATAAGTTAGATTTGCACTACCTTAGCAATCCCTTGGAGAAGGAAATGGCAACCCACTCCAGTATTCTTGCCTAGAAGATTCCATGGACAGAGGAGCCTGCTGGGTTACAGTCCATCCCTAGGTTAGGAAGATCCCCTGGAGTAGGAAATGGCAACCCACTCCAGTATTCTTGGCTAGGCACTTTCACTTCATTTTCACCCAGCACCCTAAAGAAAATTTCCCTGCAACTACGTACATTGGGAAGCACCACAAAATTCCCTGCCCAATGGCATATCCTTCCTAGGCATTAATCCTCCAGGAGATCCAAAGCTTAGCTAAAGAAATAGATTCCTTGGTTTATAAAGAATAAAGTGTGTAACCTCCTGCACACTTGCACATTTTCTGTCTAAGAACTGGGGTCTTAGAAACTGTGTGTACATGCTCAATCACTCAGTCATGTCTGACTCTTTGCAATGACATGGACTGTAGCCCACCAGGCTCCTCTGTCCATGGGATTTTTCCAGGCAAGAATCCTGGAATGGGTTGCCATTACCTACACCATTGGAAGTTGTAGATATGTGCAAAAATTGCAAAATCTTACTAAGACAGCCTAGAATTGCAATGGTCATGATGGGGAATGTTCCAGTTAGATAAGATTATTCATTTAAGAAGTTCACTTGAAAACAAGTATTCTCCAAACAGAATGGGATGCCTGTTTTAACTGACAAGCTAGAGCCTTCAAAAGACTTCAAGATTCCAAACTAGATTCATTGGAAGATTTATTGCAAAAAGCTAACAAAACATAAGAGGTACCTAGAACTAAAAATCTGATATGACTGTTACTACTCTACTCTCTCTCTCTCTTTACCTGAATACTCAAGTCTATTAATACTTGATCTAAATTTTGTTATACTCTGAAGAGGCCATAAGACTTTAAACAAAAGTTCGCCAAGTTAGTGGTGCCCTTGTTGGCACCTTCCAGAGGTAATGAGATTCCAGGGCTTCTCCAGTAAACTAGTACCAGTTATTCTCTTTAAACAGCCAAGGGAAAACTGAAAACCTAGTAGGGGAAAAAAAGTGAAAGGCTACTTGGAAACTAGATGAATGAAAAATCCTTAAAATCTACAACAAAAGTATTTGTAAAACATTTAAGCCATCTGAGAAAGTAACCTTAACTGATTCCTTCTGCCAGAAACACAATTCTTATGCAGATGCTCTTTCATAAGCTCAGTTTTGCATTATCGTACCTGTCTCATGGCTGTGATTTTTAAAAGAAAAGCTGTTAAGTTCTCTGTTTGTATTTGTTTATGTACATCTATGTAGATGTGTTATAGATTTGTGATATTTTTCCACCTCTGAATGGTATTGCCAATTTGGTATTGCTCTTAATTTGTAAAGAGCTCTATTTAATTGACTTAAAGCAGTGCTATATAAACTAAGTATACTCTCAGAGATATAAAAATTAACCAAAATGTTTTAAAAGTTCATGTAGCTTAGAATAATCTTTGATAAACAAAAGCTAGTTTAAGTTTCTTGGCTTAATTAAAATAGGCATGCTTTTAGCGTTATCAATAATAAATGTAATGTCAACATACAACTTATTGCCTAGGTTTACTAAAAGTCAAATAAGCTCATATTATGTCTGCTATAAAATTTGTCAGCAAGAAAGACAATGGTTAATTGTGAACTTTTTATGAATACACACAATTGTTAATAAGTAAATTATATAAGATAAGATCAGATCAGTCGCTCAGTCGTGTCTGACTCTTTGGGACCCCATGAATCGCAGCACACCAGGCCTCCCTGTCCATCACCAACTCCCAGAGTTCACCCAGACTCAATGTCCATCGAGTCAGTGATGCCATCCATCCATCGCATCCTCTGTCGTTCGATTCTCCTCCTGCCCCCAATCCCTCCCAGAATCAGTCTTTTCCAATGAGTCAACTCTTTGCATGAGGTGGCCAAAGTACTGGAGTTTCAGCTTTAGCATCGTTCATTCCAAAGAAATCCCAGGGCTGATCTCCTTCCGAATGGACTGGTTGGATCTCCTTGCAGTCCAAGGGACACTCAAGAGTCTTCTCCAACACCACAGTTCAAAAGCATCAATTCTTCAGCGCTCAGCCTTCTTCACAGTCCAACTCTCACATCCATACATGACCACAGGAAAAACCATAGCCTTGACTAGACGGACCTTTGTTGGCAAAGTAATGTCTCTGCTTTTCAATATGCTATCTAGGTTGGTCATAACTTTCCTTCCAAGGAGTAAGCATCTTTTAACTTCATGCTTGCAATCACCACCTGTAGTGATTTTGGAGCCCAGAAAAATAAAGTCTGACACTGTTTCCACTGTTTCCCCATCTATTTCCCATGAAGTGATGGGACGGGATGCCATGATCTTCATTTTCTGAATGTTGAGCTTTAAGCCAACTTTTTCGCTCTCCACTTTTACTTTCATCAAGAGGCTTTTTAGTTCCTCTTCACTTTCTGCCACAAAGGTGGTGTCATCTGCATATCTGAGGTTATTGGTATTTCTCCCGGCAATCTTGATTCCAGTTTGTGCTTCTTCCAGTCCAGCGTTTCTCATGATGTACTCTGCATATAAGTTAAATAAGCAGGGTGACAATATACAGCCTTGACATATTCCTTTTCCTATTTGCAACCGGTCTGTTGTTCCATGGCCAGTTCTAACTGCTGCTTCCTGATCTGCATACAAATTTCTCAAGAGGCAGATCAGGTGGTCTGGTATTCCCATCTCTTTCAGAATTTTCCACAGTTTATTGTGATCCACACAGTCAAAGGCTTCGGCATAGTCAATAAAGCAGAAATAGATGCTTTTCTGGAACTCTCTTGCTTTTTCGATGATCCAGCGGATGTTAGCAATTTGATCTCTGGTTCCTCTGCCTTTTCTAAAACCAGCTTGAACATCAGGAAGTTCACGGTTCACATATTGCTGAAGCCTGGCTTGGAGAATTTTGAGCATTACTTTACTTGCGTGTGAGATGAGTGCAATTGTGCGGTAGTTTGAGCATTCTTTGGCATTGCCTTTCTTTGGGATTGGAATGAAAACTGACCTTTTCCAGTCCTGAAAAGTTTATAAATGAGCATTTCAAAAATAATTATGCTTTATGTTATATCTATATATAAATAGTTTCCAGTCTTTTTGGTAATTTGAAATTTGAAAGTCTCACTGAGCTAAATTAAATGAGAGTCTTTGAATATCTAGATTGTTTTCAAATAAGATAAAATATTGACACATTGACTGCTTTAATAGAGTTTTATCCACCTCTGATTCCATTTACATAGGAATTAAAGCATTTGATTTTATTAGTAAACATGTTTTCTGTACATAAGAAAATTTACTATGAGGAAGAATATATGTTTGCAAGTTATGACATATATTTATTAATTTTAAAATTCACAGAATGCTAGTGTAACAAACAGTCTACATTTATTTACTTCTTAGTTTTCACTAGGAATTAAAGATTCTAAGGATTAAGAGTTCTAGTAAATACCTAGTTAAAACTATTAGAAATTGTAGGGTAAAAGAAGTGACTTTGTATAAAAAGTAAGGTAAATAAATGACTGTTTCAGAATGTCAAAGATGTAAAACACAGGACAAAATCTGAAAGGATATTTTAAAAAGTTGTAGGTTTGTGGAAAAAGAATCTTGGGAAAGGCATTTTATGTGTGGTCAAACTGGCTCAGATTTGAATGGATTTAATTAAGTTTTAGAAAAATTAGAATTTTGTTTTTTTTTCTGTTAAACAAAAAGTTTTATTAGTTTATGATATGTTCTTAACATGAAATTGTACACAAAGGTTTTTCTTTACCTTTTAATAATCTGTCTGGACAGCAAAGATGTTCATACCAAAATAATTTACTGTGCTTCACGTTGTCTTTATCAGACTTGGATTACTTAACGAAATCCAGTATTTTCACTATTAAGAGAGTTGAGTTTTGATCACAACAACATACTCTTCAGTATTTGCCTTTATCATCATCTCTTGTCTCTTTGGTGACTTGAATTTTCCATAACAGTCAAAATAGTTACTAGAAGGCCTATTTTCCAGCAAGCATATCAATAACTTTTAAAGATAAAACTATCAGAAAGGATAAAAAGCTTTTGTATTTGTTCCAGGCATGTACGTAGAAGGAAAAAATAATAACCAAGACCTGTGTCAATCTTGAGTCACTTGTTTTGGGATCTGTGGTTACAGGATTGTACTGTCCTCTCACTTCATGAGAAATTATTTCTGGGGCACATGTTACCACAAGTTTCAGGATTATGGCAATGCAGGGCCTTATCATCCCCTGTGACTCTGTACTCTAAAGATTGATATATTGAAGCTGTTATTGAGGGCAGCATAAACAGGCCTAAAAGAAAACCAAGAGTGGAAATAAACTCCTGGTGACAGCAGGTTTATGCAGCCCCTGCTATGTGGTCCACTGGAGAAGGGAATGGCAAACCACTTCAGCATTCTTGCCTTGAGAACCCCATGAACAGTATGAAAAGGCAAAATGATAGGATACTGAAAGAGAAACTCCCCAGGTCAGTAGGTGCCCAATATGCTACTGGAGATCAGTGGAGAAATAACTCCAGAAAGAATGAAGGGATGGAGCCAAAGAAAAAAAGAATACCCAGATGTGGATGTGACTGGTGACAGAAGCAAGGTCCAATGCTGTAGAGAGCAATATTGCATAGGAACCTGGAATGTCAGGTCCATGAATCAAGGCAAATTGGAAGTGGTCAAACAAGAGATGGCAAGAGTGAATGTCGACATTCTAGGAATCAGCGAACTGAAATGGACTGGAATGAGTGAATTTAACTCAGATGACCATTATATCTACTATTGTGGGCAGGAATCCCTCAGAAGAAATGGAGTGGCCATCATGGTCAACAAAAGAGTCCGAAATACAGTACTGGGATGCAATCTCAAAAACGACAGAATGATCTCTATTCGTTTCCAAGGCAAACCATTCAATATCACAGTAATCCAAGTTTATGCCCCAACCAGTAATGCTGAAGAAGCTGAAGTTGAACGGTTCTATGAAGACCTACAAGACCTTTTAGAACTAACACCCAAAAAAGATGTCCTTTTCATTATAGGGGACTGGAATGCAAAAGTAGGAAGTCAAGAAACACCTGGAGTAACAGGCAAATTTGGCCTTGGAATATGGAATGAAGCAGGGCAAAGACTAATACATTAGAGTTTTGCCAAGAAAATGCACTGGTTATAACAAACACCCTCTTCCAACAACACAAGAGAAGACTCTATACATGGACATCACCAGATGGTCAACACCGAAATCAGATTGATTATATTCTTTGCAGCCAAAGATGGAGAAGCTCTATACAGTCAGCAAAAACAAGACCAGGAGCTGACTGTGGCTCAAACCATGAATTCTTTATTGCCAAATTCAGACTTAAATTGAAGAAAGTAGGGAAAACTACTAGACCATTCAGGTATGACCTAAATCAAATCCCTTATGATTCTACAGTGGAAGTGAGAAATAGATTTAAGGGATGAGATCTAACAGATAAAGTACCTGATGAACTATGCACTGAGGTTCGTGACATTGTACAGGAGACAGGGATCAAGACCATCCCCATGGAAAAGAAATGCAAAAAAGCAAAATGGCTGTCTGGGGAGGCCTTACAAATAGCTGTGAAAAGAAGAGAAGTGAAAAGCAAAGGAGAAAAGGAAAGATATTAACATCTGAATGCAGAGTTCCAAAGAATAGCAAGAAGAGCTAAGAAAGCCTTCTTCAGCAATCAATGCAAAGAAATAGAGGAAAACAACAGAATGGGAAAGACTAGGGATCTCTTCAAGAAAATTAGAGATACCAAAGGAACATTTTATGCAAAGATGGGCTCGATAAAGGACAGAAATGGTATGAACCTAACAGAAGCAGAAGATATTAAGAAGAGATGGCAAGAATACACAGAAGAACTGTACAAAAAAGATCTTCACGAACCAGATAATCACGATGGTGTGATATTTGACCTAGAGCCAGACATCCTGGAATGTGAAGTCAAGTGGGCCTTAGAAAGCATCACCTCGAACAAAGCTAGTGGAGGTGATGGAATTCCAGTTGAGCTATTCCAAATCCTGAAAGATGACGCTGTGAAAGTGCTGCACTCAATATGCCAGCAAATTTGGAAAACTGAGCAGTGGCCACAGGACTGGAAAAGGTCAGTTTTTATTCCAATCCCAAAGAAAGGCAATGCCAAAGAATGCTCAAACTACCACACAATTGCACTCATCTCACACTCAAGTAAAGTACTGCTCAAAATTCCCAAGCCAGGCTTCAGCAATATGTGAACCGTGAACTTCCTGATGTTCAAGCTGGTTTTAGAAAAGGCAGAGGAACCAGAGATCAAATTGTCAACACCCGCTGGATCATCGAAAAAGCAAGAGAGTTCCAGAAAAAACATCTATTTCTGCTTTATTTACTATGCCAAAGCCTTTGACTGTGTGGATCACAACAAACTGTGGACAATTCTGAAAGAGATGGGAATACCAGACCACCTGATCTGCCTCTTGAGAAATTTGTATGCAGGTCAGGAAGCAACAGTTAGAACTAGCCATGGAACAACAGACTGGTTCCAAATAGGAAAAGGAGTTCGTCAAGGCTGAACACATTGTCACCCTGTTTATTTAACTTCTCTGAAGAGTACATCATGAGAAATGCTGGGCTGGAAGAAGCACAAGCTAGAATCCAGATGATGGGAGAAATATCAATAACCTCAGATATGCAGATGACACCACCCTTGTGGCAGAAAGTGAAGAGGAACTAAAAAGCCTCTTGATGAAAGTAAAAGTGGAGAGTGAAAAAGTTGGCTTAAAGCTCAACATTCAGAAAACAAAGATCATGGCATCCCGTCCCATCACTTCATGGGAAATAGATGGGGAAACAGTGGAAACAGTGTCAGACTTTATTTTTCTGGGCTCCAAAATCACTGCAGATGGTGACTGCATCCATGAAGTTAAAAGATGCTTACTCCTTGGAAGGAAAGTTATGACCAACCTAGATAGCATATTCAAAAGCAGAGACATTACTTTGCCAATAAAGGTCCATCTAGTCAAGGCTATGGTTTTTCCTGTGGTCATGTATGAATGTGAGAGTTGGACTGTGAAGAAGGCTGAGCGCCAAAGAATTGATGCTTTTGAACTGTGGTGTTGGAGAAGACTCTTGAGAGTCCCTTGGACTGCAAGGAGATCCAACCAGTCCATTCTGAATGAGATCAGCCCTTGGATTTCTTTGGAAGGAATGATGCTGAAGCTGAAACTCCAGTACTTTGGCCACCTCATGCGAAGCATTGACTCATTGGAAAAGACTCTGATTCTGGGAGGGATTGGGGGCAGGAGGAGAAGGGGACGACAGAGGATGAGATGGCTGGATGGCATCACTGACTCGATGGACGTGAGTCTGAGTGAACTCTGGGAGTTGGTGTTGGACAGGGAGGCCTGGCATGGTGCGATTCAGGGGGTTGCAAAGAGTTGGACACGAATGAGCAACTAATCTGATCTCTGCATTTCCCTTGAGACACATTTTAGTTCTGACCCTAGTAGCAAGTAGTGGGAGAACCCAGGACAGATTCCTTGAAGCTGATGAGAACAGTGTTTTATTTCTTAATTTGCCCTAGGCACTTCTGCAGCTCTCAAATGGAAGCTTGAGGAAATGAAAGTAAGTTTTCTCCCTTAAGAGCTGTTTGGCAGACTGACCAAAACTTTCAGATGGTTATGTGTAATTGTCACAACCTAATCTTACGAATTGAATAAGTAGATCATAGATTCTTATTCTTAAACTGTTGAAAGTTTTAGTATGTTAGAAGAAATGACTTCTTGAGTTAAATAAATAGGGCTTCTGAATTCTAAACATTTAAACATTATATTTTGTTTTGGGGTTTCTTGATACTTCGAGATAGCAAATGACACAGTTCTATATTATTATGAGACTCAGATTAATTACTTACTATCTTGAAATTTCCCATTTTGGAAGAAGCTATTAATAATCTTTGTATAATCAAACCCAACATAAAATATGTTGAATTTAGATATGTGTTTGTGTATTCTCTTATAATAAAAGAATAATTTTTAGCCAAAGTCAAATCCATATTTTCACTTGACTCTCATTTAGCCTTCAAATTAAAACATAAAGAATGCTGCTGCTACTGCTAAGTCACTTCAGTCGTGTCCGACTCTGTGCAACCCCATAGACGGCAGCCCACCAGGCTCCCCCGTCCCTGGGATTCTCCAGGCAAGAACACTGCAGTGGGTTGCCATTTCCTTCTCCAATGTATGAAAGTGAAAAAGTGAAAGTCAAGTCGCTTAGTCGTGTCCGACTCTTAGCGACCCCATTGACTGCAGCCTACCAGGCTCCTCCATCCATAGGATTTTCTAGGCAAGAGTACTGGAGTGGGGTGCCATTGCCTTCTCCAACATAAAGAATAGAATTTAGCAAATATATTCCAGCGTGTTTAGTTTAATAAGGGATTTTCAGTTCATTAGTGGTTCAATTCTTAAATGTATACATTTTAATGTTTCAGGTATACAGCAAAATGAACCAGTTAAACATATATACCTATCCATTCTTTTTCAGATTCTTTTTCCATATTGGTTATTATAGAATGTTGAGTAAAAATCCCTGTACTATACAGTAGATCCTTATAGTTACCCATCTTATATATAGTAGTGTGTATAAATTAGTCCCAATCTTATAACTTACTCCTTCTCCTAATGTTTTCCCTTTGGTAACTGTAAGTTTGATTTCAAGATCTCAGAATCTGTTTTTATTTTGTAAGTAAGCTCATTTGTGTCATTTTTTTTAATTAGGTTCCTCATATAAGTGGTGTCATATGGTATTTTTCTTTTTCTTTCTCACTTACTACTTAGTATCATAACATCTTGGTCCATCCATATTGCTGCAAGCAGCAGCATTTTGTTCTTTTTCGTGGCTGCATAGTATTCCATTGTATACAGGTACCACATCTTCTTTATTCATTCCTCTCTTGGTGGGCATTTAGATTTCTTCCATGTCTTGGCCATTGTAAAGAGTGCTCTGATGAACACTGAGGTACATGTGTCTTTTTGATGTATGGTTTTCTCCTGATATATATTCCCAGGAGTGGGAATGTTGAATCATATAATAATTCTATGTTTAGTTTTATAAAGGAACCTCTGTTTTGTTTTTAATAATAGTTGTACCAGTTTTCATTCCCACCAACCATGCTGGAAGGCTTCCTTTTTTCCATACCCTCTCTAACATTTATTGTTTGTATATATTTTGATGATGGCCATTCTGACTAGTGTGAAGTATTAACAAAATTCGGCAAAATCTGACAAACCTAATTGCTTGTTATCTCTCAATATCAAATGCCACAAATAAAGTACAGGAATGTCCTGCCTTGTCTATGGAACAGTTGGCTACTATGATTACTGTTATTTCCAATCAGAGCTGTCTTCTGGAAACTAAAGTCATTAAAACTCTAAATCATAAGAATGATAGTGAAAGTGAAGGTTGCTCAGTCGGGTCTGACTCTTTGCAACCCCATGGACTATAGAGTCCATGGAATTCTATAGAGCAGAATACTGGAGTGGGTAGCTTTTCCCTTCTTCAGGGGATCTTCCCAATCTAGGGATCGAACCCAGGTCTCCCACATTTCAGGCAGATTCTTTACCAGCTGAACCACAGGGGAATCCCAAGAATACTGGAGTGGGTAGCCTATCCATTCTCCAGTGGATCCTTCTGACCCAGGAATCGAACCAGGGTCTCCTGTTTTGCAGGCAGATTCTTTACCAACTGAGCTATCAGGGAATACCCCACATCATAAGAATAAAACATTTAAAATTATAGCCTAAATGGTCATTAACTTTATATAATAATGTACTTTTGAAAACCATATTTTATTAAATATTCATTATAAGTAGATTAGCAACTTTGTTAGGGTTATCTTTAATTATAAATGAATTTGATTTGGACTGTTTATCAGTAAATAGTGAAATAGTAATTAGTAAAATACTTGACATATCACAAAATTAGAATCTTAGAACTTGATTTTTAACTAAAGTAATTTAGACTTTATAAATTAAAGTGACAAAGTGATAAAGAATCTGCCTGCCAATGCAGGAGATGTGGGTTGGATCCCTAGGTTGGCAAGATCCCCTGGAGAAGGAAATGACAACTCACTGCAGTATTCTTGCTTGGAAATACCTATGGACAGAGGAACATAGCAGGCTACAGTCCATGGGGTTGCAAAAGAGCTGGACACAACTTAGCAACTGAACAACAAGAAACAACAAAAGCAATATATAAGTAGCTTTAAAAGAGGTCCTTTATATCAAGAATGCCTATGTAATCCATATTCCTTTTCAAATGTGTGCATGCTTTTGTAGTCTTGTACATTCATAGAATTTATTTGTAAGAATTATAATAGTCTAATGATTTATGAGGTTTATTTAAAAATCATATTTAGATATTTTATGCAAATATAAAATCTGGCTGAAGAAATAAAGGTTTCTATTTTGGTTTCTCTTCCAGCAACTAGATTCTATTTTAGGATAAATTTTATATTCTGAAATTTTCACATCTTTTATTTCAGTTTATTTGGTAGAATGGATTGAAGTCAAATTTCTCCCTTGGTAGCCTTACTTTATCAATCTACTTCCTGAGAAATCTCACCTTTGTATGTTTACAATTGTATGTTTACAATCAAAATTTTACTCAGAATTAATGTGTCATAAAAAGATGCCATAGGATTAGCATTTTCTTTTGTCCTTGAGATTCATTTTACTCAATGTTATGCTGCATATTACAATTCCAGATCTTATAAGAAGATGAAAATCAACACCTCCAAAGGATACTTCATTATCTTTCCTCTAGTGTAATGCTATATCCACTTTTTGTTCCTTATCATAGTGAATCCTAACTTGTGGTTATTCTGGACTGTTAAGTATATCTATCTATCTATCTATATATATATATATATATATGCACACACATATTTTCATATTATTTTCTATTATGATTTATTATAGAATATTGAATATAGTTTTCTGTGCTATGGAGGCTCTTAAAGTTATCTATTTTATATATACAGTAGTTTGAATCTACTAATCCCAAACTCCAAATTTATTCATCCCTTATCCCCTCCCCTTTGGTAAACATAAGTTTGTTTTCTATTTCTGTAAGTCTCTATTTTATAAATTCATTCATATTATTTTTTAGATTGCACATATAAGTGACATCATAAGATATTTGTCTTTCCCTGTCTGAGTTACTTTACTTAATATAATAATCTCTAGGTCCATGTCGCTACAAATGGCATTATTTCTTTTTTATGGATGGACAGTATTCCATTGTGTTTATATATACCACATCTTTATCCATTTAGCCATCAAAGGACATTTGGGCTGCTTCCTTGTCTTGGCCAGATAATCATGACTCAGATAAACACGAGGGTATGATCACTCACCTACTGCCAGACATCCTGGAATGGGAAGTCAAATGGACCTTAGAAGCATCACTATGAACAAAGTTAGTGTTGGAATTCCATGTTGAGCTGTTTCCAATCCTAAAAGATTGTTAATGATGGAATTCCAGATGAGCTGTTTCCAATCCTAAAAGATGATGCTGTATAAGTGCTGCAGTTAATACGCCAGCAAATTTGGAAAACTCAGCAGTGGCCACAGGACTAGAAAAGGTCAGTTTTCATTCTAATCCCAAAGAAAGGCAATGCCAAAGAATGTTCAAACTACTGCACAGTTGCACTCATCTCACATGCTAGTAAAGTAATGCTCAAAATTCTCCAAGCCAGCCTTCAACAGTACATGAACTGTGTACTTCTAGATGTTTAAGCTGGTTTTAGAAAAGGCAGAGGAACCAGAGATCAAATTGCCAACATCTGCTGGATCATTGTAAAAGCAAGAGAGTTCCAGAAAAACATCTATTTCTGCTTTATTGACTATGCCAAAGCCTTTGACTGTGTGGATCACAATAAACTGTGGAAAATTCTGAAAGACATGGGAATACCAGACCACATTACACACCTCCTGAGAAATCTGTATGCAGGTCAAGAAGCAACAGTTAGAACTGGACATGGAGCAAAAGACTGGTTCCAAATTGGGAAAGGAGTACATTAAGGCTGTATATTGTCACCCTGCTTATTTAACTTATATGCAGAGTACATCATGAGAAATGCTGGACTAGATGAAGTACAAGTTGGAATCAAGATTGCCGAGAGAAATATCAATAACCTCAGATGTGCAGATGACACCATCCTTATGGCAGAAAGCAAAGGAACTAAAGAGCCTCTTGATAAAAGTGAAAGAAGAGAGTGAAAACATTGGCTTAAAACTCAACATTCAGAAAGCTAAGATCATGGCATCTGATCTCATATCTTCATGGCAAATAGATGGGGAAACAGTAGAAACAGTGTCCGACTTTATATTTTTGGGCTCCAAAATCACTGCAGATGATAGTGACTGCGGCCATGAAATTTAAAAATGCTTGTTCCTTGGAAGAAAAGTTATGACCAACCTAGACAGCATATTAAAAAGCAGAGACATTACTTTGTCAACAAAGGTCCATCTAGTCAAAGCTATGGTTTTGCCAGTGGTCATGAATGGATGTGAGAGTTGGACTATAAAGAAAGCTGAGCACCGAAGAATTGATGCTTTTGAGCTGTGGTGTTGGAGAGGACTCCTGAGAGTCCCTTGGACTCAAAGGAGATCCAACCAGTCCATCCTAAAGGAAATCAGGCCTGAATATTCATTAGAAGAATTGATGCTGAAGCTGAAACTCAAATACTTTGGCCACCTGACACTAAGAACTGACTTTTTGGGAAAGACCCTGAAGCTGGGAATGACTGAAGGCAGGAGAAGGGGACGACAGAGGATGAGATAGTTGGATGGCATCACCGACTCAATGGCCATGATTTTGAGTGAACTCCGGGAGTTGGTGATGGACAGGGAGGCCTGGCGTACTGCAGTCCATGGGGTCGCAAAGAGTCAGATGCGACTGAGCCACTGAACTGAAGTGAGTTGTCTTGGCTGTTGTGAATAGTGGTGCTATAAACACTGGTGTGCATGCATCTTTTTCAGTTAGAGTTTTCTCTGGATATATGATCAAGAGTGGGATTGTTGGATCATTTGGTAACTCTCTTTTTGTTTTTTAAAGGACTTCTATACTATTCTCCATAGTATCCATACTAACTTACATTCCCACTGACAGTGTAGGAGGGTTCCTTTTTCTACATACCCTCTCCAGCATTTGTTACCTGTAGGCTTTCTAATGATGACTATGAGTTCTTTATATATTTTAATATTAACTCTTTTTAAGACATATGATTTGCAAATATTTTCTCCTATTCAGTAAATTTTTATTTTGTTGATGATTTCCTTTGCTGTGGAAAAGTTTCTAAGTTTGATGTAGTCTCATTTATTTTTGTTTTTGTTGCCATTGCAACAAATCTTAAATTTTTTATGTTGTGATTAAAATGTTGAATATTTTTATAAAGGATGAGTTTGAAAATATATTGACTTTTAAAGAAAAATATAATAATGGAAACTTTAAGATGTGAAAGCAAGTATGTGACTTCTAATGTTATGATTATTTAATTCAAATAACATCAAATTGATGAATAAAATGAAGGTGCCCTTTAGTAGATGAATGAAAAATATACTCTAGTATATTCTGGGAATGAAATAATGTTCAGGACTAAAAAGGTAAGCTATTAAGCCATAAAAATATGTAGTAAATTCTTTTATTTTCATTTGAAGAAACTATGATTGAAAATGCTGTGTTAATTTCAGTTGTACAACATAATGATTTTTTCAAGATTATATTTCACTATAGGTTATTGCAAGATATTAAATAAAATTCTCTGTGCTACATAGTAGAAAAAACAACCACAACAAAAACAAATAACATCAAATTAAGTTTAAATGATCTTTGAATAAAACAGAAAAGACAGGTACTAAGAAAACACATTGGCATATTTTGTCATAATTAATTATTCAACAGCTTCTCAGATATTATGACTTTTTTGTGTAACATTTTATAAATAGAAGCTTAATTTGGGGACAAAACCCTTAAGAAGCCTTGGAAAATTTTTATTTTACATTGTTTACTATGCTTTACCTCCCTAAAATTATTTTTTAAATATTTATATATTATTTTAAAATATTATTGGAGTTAATTGATTTAGAATGTTGATTTCAGGCGTAAATTATTTTCTGAAAATTATATAAACTACTGGAACCATTTTTCATTTCATAACAATTGTTTTTTTAAATTGTAATGCTACAGCTCATATGATCAGTACAACTTTGAAGGATTAAAAACTTTCTAAGTCACACTAGAGTCTGAGACTGGTTTTGGGAACAGAATAACAAAATTTTGCACATGTGTTGTGGAGGAAAAAGAGAATTAGCCTCATATACTTAATGAAAACACAGTAGTCACTCTAGGAATTGTTTACTCCTAATAAATGCTACAAGCTTTGTAGCTTAAAGCAACACAGATTTATTATCTTAAAATTCTGGAGGTCAGAAATGACAGGCTTTACTGGACTAGCATCAGGATATCTTATGAGTTCTTTGTGAATGCTTAGGACAAGAGTCCCCAACCTTTTTGGGCACCAGAGACCCATTTTGTGAGACAGCATTTCTTAGATGGGGGTAGAAGGATAGTTTCAGTTTCACCCACTGCTCACCCACTTCTGTGCAGCCTGATTCCAAACAGGCCAGGGACAGGTACTGGTCCATGGCCCGGGGGATGGGGATCCTTGCTCTAGAGAGAATTTGTTCTTTTGTCTTGTCAGCCTCTAGAGGGCACCTGCATCCCTTAGCTCTTAGCCACTTCATCCCATGTGTAGCATTTTCAAATCTTTCTAACCCTGGACCTCTTGTTTCTCTTTTATAAAAAACCTTGTGATTGCAAAATTTCAATTCCACAAGAATATATGTGTAAATATTTGGTGAGTTCCAGCATCCTCTCTATGGTGGTTGTTCAACAGCTAGTTGTGATTTTGATTGGAGGAGGTAAGCACATGCCTTCTGCTCTGCCATCCTGAACCAATCTATGTGTATAGTATTTGAAGAAGCCACATTTGGATTCTAGAAGAGCATTAAAAAGTGGTGAGAAGTATACAGGCTTTGGTGCTGTTACAAGTTCTATAGTATTCATTCTCTCTCTAAATCAGTTTCATCATTTATTGAATGAAGATATAAGAACCCTTCAATTTATGTTTTTTTTTTCTTTTTTTAATGAGAACTACAAATATGTTACCCAGTATGTTGCCACAAAATTAAAAGATGCTTGCGCCTTGGAAGGGAAACTATGACAAACCTACACAGCATATTAAAAAGTGGAGACATCACTTTGCCAGTAAAGATTCGTCTAGCCAAAGCTATAGTTTTTCCAATAGTCACGTATGGATGTGAGAGTTGGACCATAAAGAAAGCTGAACACGAAAGGATTGATGCTTTCAAGCTGTGGTGTTGGAGAAGACTCTTGAGAATCCCTTGGATGGCAAGGAGATCCAACCAGTCAATCCTAAAGGAAATCAGTCCTGAATATTCATTGGAAGGACTGATACTGAAGCTGAAGCTCCAATACTTTGGCCACCTGATGCAAAGAGCTGACTTAATGGAAAGGACCCTATTGCTGGGAAAGATTGAAGCCAAGAGGAGAAATGGCTGACAAAGGATAAGATAGTTAGGTGGCATGACCAACTCAGTGGGCATGTGTGTGTGTTCTAAGTCACTTCAGCCATGTCCAACTCTTTGCAACTCCACGGACCATAGCCCTCCAGGCTCCTCTGTTCACGGGATTCTCCACGCAAGAATACTGGAGTGGGTTGCCATTTCCTACTCCAGGTAATCTTCTCAATCCAGGGATCAAACCTGAGTCTCCTACATTTCTTGCATTGGCAGGTGGGTTCTTTACCACTAGCCTCACCTGGGAAATTTGAGCGAACTCCAGGAGATAGTGAAGGATAGGGAATCCTGGCGTGCTGCAGTTTATGGGGTTACAAACAGTTGGACATGACTTGGTGACTGAAGATGTTGCAAAGTGCTTGTTGTTAGTGATACTATTATTATACAAATTAATTTATACATATACTTAGAAGTCCTAAAATTAAATTATTTTCCAGATACTTTTCTCCTAAATTCCATGCCAGACACTAATGTTGCTGAACATTTAAGCCCATCTGTAAAACTTAAAATGACAAAGACTGTTTAGAGTTTAAATATGAAAATCAAGGGAAGATCAGGAAAATCTATGAATTTTCGATTTTGAGACTCACCTTTAAATTTTGAGTAGGGTTTTAGTTGCCATGTTAGGTGGGAAAGGGCATTCCAGAAAGGTGACACAACATGAAAGGGGCATGCTCATGCATGAATGTACACGTGTAATTAGTTTATTTCAGATTATACAATTTGTGTTTTTTTTTTTTACTGATATCTAAACATAAACCCATGTAGTTAGGAGCTTAATAACTCTTTTAATGAGAGTGTTAACTATAATATCCAACACTGTAGTAGTTCAGCTTTTATGTGAGATCTAATTAAAACATAAAGATGTTTTCAAAGTGCAGCAACATTGCTTTGTAAATTCATTTTTCTCTCATTTTTAACCACATATTTTTATTTCATAAATATTCCCTAGTGGAAATGAGAATTTCAGCTTAATTATTAAGTATATTACTTAAAGTAAGGACCACCCACACAGAAAATAAAAAGAAGGAAAAAAAGAAAATGAAGAGTACTCTTGCACTTGTATTCATACTTATATTCATCTAACCATCCATTCATTTCAGGCCTATACTGTATGCCCACCCACACTGTCCTAGACAGAGAAGGACTTAATCATCATATAGATTTGAGAGAAAGAAATGCCCATAATTGTAGAAGAGGGAGTATTTTGGAGGGGATTGCTACCTGAAATAGAGAACCACATGAATAGAGGAAGAGAGGGAAGGAATGCCCTGCCATTTGTCATTTAGCAGGAATAAGGCAAAGGCACCACTTTGGCCACCTCATGCGAAGAGTTGACTCATTGGAAAAGACTCTGATGCTGGGAGGGATTGGTGGCAGGAGGAGAGGGGGATGACAGAGGATGAAATGGCTGGATGGCATCACTGACTCGATGGACGTGAGTGTGAGTGAACTCCGGGAGTTGGTGATGGACAGGGAGGCCTGGCGTGCTGCGATTCATGGAGTCACAAAGAGTCGGACATGACTGAGCGACTGAACTGAACTGAACCCTATTGGAGTTCAGCTGCAGAGGTAGTTGGGATCCATACTACAGAAAGTACTCAAGTCTTTCTATACATTTCCTCCTCATTGAGAGCTCTTGTCTTTGGATGATTCATCCCAGTTAAGTTTCCTTTCTTTCCTCTCTGGTCTAGCCCAGTCAGGTCACTTTAATAACCCTCCTTGTCTTATCCATTAATATTCCAGAGCACCTGTCTTTACCTATTCAGCTTTGGATCAATACAAACATTAGTCTTATATTCCTTATGTAAGAAGTGCTGAGCAATGCAAGAGAAAGCCACACATTCAGAAAAGAAAAAAAAAATCCACAAAATCTTATGGAATTATGCCACTGAAAATCTATGGTCTCCAGTGACAGTTGGTCCCTAAATGTCCTGATAAGTTGGGCTAGACCAATCAAATCAAGGCTATCCTGATTCAAGTCCCTTGTTCTACAGTTACTGCCCATATTTTATATGTGTTCTACTGGGCATGTTAAAAAATATGTGTATACTTTTTAATCTGTGTATATACATAGAGCTCAATTCTATTATCATTGAATAGTTTGTTCCTGAACTTCATATAAATAAGTTTCATAGTATAAATACTCTTCTGTTTCTGGATTTTCAAAAATTTATGTGGATGGTAATAATCATCCATGAATGTTTGAAAGAATTCATTAGTTTAGAATGAACTGGACTATTTGTGTCTGGAGCTTTCTTTCTGAGAAGTTTTAAATTATAAATTCAGTATCTTTAGTAGATAAAACACTATTTGGACTTTACTCTTATAATAAATTATTTTTTTCAAGGAATGTGTACATTTCATTTCTGTTTTCAAATTGGCAAAAAGTTTGAAATGTATGCTTCCAAAGACATGGTTCATTTCTGTGTTTGCATGCTTTTTTTAGAAAAATCTAATTTCTTTTTTTTTTTGAACATTTAAATAGCTAAGTTTATTTTTTTAATATAAAAATTTATTTTAATTGGAGGCTAATTACTTTACAATATTGTGTTGGTTCTGCCATACATCAACATAAATCCACCACGAGTGTGTTAAACATGGTTACTTTGAAATCTTTAACTGCTAACTTTAAAGTTTGCATTCTATCTGGGTCTGTTTATATTCATCATTTTGCCTCTCAATTACTAGTCACTTCTTTTCTTCATTCCGTGTCAAGATAGTATTATTATTACAAATATTTACTATATGCCTGTCATTGCAAAGAATGGAGATTCTAGATTATGTGACCTTTAGTTCAGTTCAGTCTCTCAGTTGTGTCCAACTCTTTATGACCCCGTGGGCTGAAGTATGCCAGGCTTCCTGTCCATCACCAACTCCAGGAGCATGCTCAAACTCATGTCCATCGAGTTAGTGATGCCATCCAACCATCTCATCCTCTCTTGTCCCGTTCTCCTCCTGCCTTCAATCTTCGCCACATCGGGGTCTTTTCCAAGGAGTCAGCTCTTTGCCTCAGGTGGCCAAAGTACTGGAGCTTTAGTATCAGTCCTTCTAATGAATATTCAGGACTGATGTGAAGAACTGACTCACTGTAAAAGACCCTGATGCTGGGAAAGACATAAATCAAGGGAAAGACAGCTTTTTCATCTTTTTATGTAATTTTTATGCTGTGCTTTTTAAGGTATTCAGCTATTTCACTGACATTTCAAAATTTTTTGGCATAAAGTTTTGCATAAAGTACTGTTCCTATCTGTTCAATATGTATTCGAAAAATGTATAGTGATGATCTTCCTTCATTCCTAATATTATTTCTATCTACCTTTTGTTTTTTTTGTCTTTATCATTCTTACTAGAGAATTAATAATTTTATTAGCTTTTTAAAGAAATAACATTGATTTTGTGGATTTTCTCAGTATTTTATTTTAATGTTACAGATTTTTGCTATTTTCTTTATTTTTCCATGTTTTCTAACTCCTTGTACTCTATTATAAACCATTGATATTCTTCTTTTCTAAAATGTACATTTAGTACTATACAATTTCCTGTAAACTTTGCTTTAGATGTTTCCCACATGTGTTAAAACTGTTTTTTAGTACCATTCAGTAAAAAAAAAAAAAGTAATTATTACTTTTAATTATTATTTGCTCATCATTTATTTAGAAGTATACTGCTGATTTACAATGTAGGAGAACTTTCTGTTTGTCTTTAAAATATTTAATCCTAGTTTAAATATAGTATAATCAGAGGACAGTTCTTTATATTTTCAATTCTTTGAACTATGTTAAAACATTTTATAGCCTGCTGCTGCTGCTGCTAAGTCACTTCAGTCGTGTCCAACTCTGTGCGACCCCATAGATGGCAGCCCACTAGGCCCCACCGTCCCTGGGATTCTCCAGGCAAGAACACTGGAGTGGGTTGCCATTTCCTCCTCCAATGCATGAAAGTGAAAAGTGAAAGTGCAGTCGCCCAGTCATGTCCGACTCTTAGCTACCCCATGGACTGCAGGCTCCTCCATCTGTGGGATTTTCCAGGGAAGAGTACTGGAGTGGGTTGCCATTGCCTTCTCCAATTTTATAGCCTAGTATATGGCTTATCTTGGTAAATGTTCAAATTTCACATAAAGATAATGTGTATTCTACAGTTATCTGGTGTTCTACATATATCAATTAAATTAAAATCTCTTTATACCTTCAAATACATCTTTCTAAATTGATATTCTATCTGTGTAGACTATAATTTACTATGAAAAATGTACTAACATCTACTTCTATTATTATGGATTTGCCTTTTTTCTTTTTCCTGTCAGTTTTAGCTTCATGTATTTTGAAGCTGTTATTTGGTGATTGGAAATTGATCATTTTTATATCTTATGTCCTAGTATTTTTAACTTACAAAATATTTTTGTTTTATTTTTTCCTTTAAAATCTAATTAAAATACTTTATCTAATTTTTTTTGGCATACATGTTTCCAACTATTAATGTTTTAATTTCTTTTTTTTTTTTTTTACATTTAAGTGAGTCTCTTTTAAGATGTATATACTTGCATTGTTGGAGGAGGGCATGGCAATCCACTCCAGTATTTTTGCCTGAAGAATCCCACTGACAGAAGTGCCTGTGGGGCTACAGTCCATGGGGTCACAAAGAGTTGGACAAGACTGATGAGACTTAGCACAGCACAGCATAGTTGCATTGTTAAATTGATTATGTTGCCAAAACTCAGCATCTGTTCGCTTGTGCCAAATAGAAATCCAAAGACAGACTTTTGGGTGAAGTAGAAAAAAAGTAGCTTTATTGCTTTGCCAGGCAAAAAAGGCCACAGCCGCAGAACCTCAAAACTGTGCGTCCTTCACTACTTGGACAGGTAATGAAGAGTCTTATGGTGTTCAAAGTACAGGGTGTGATCAGCTTGTGGACATTTTTCTGATTGTTTGGTGCTTAGGTAATCTAGAGTCAGCATCATCAGCTTTCTGGTTCCAGCTGGCCTGGGGTCTATGTGCTTGTGGGTAGCATATGTTTAACTTCTACCGATATGACTTTTAAGTATCTGCAAAACAGCTCAAAGGACTTTAATCAGAATATTATCTATAGTTCTTGAAAGAAAGTGAAAGTGAATTCACTCAGTCATGTTCAACTCTTTGCAACCCAATGGACTATAGCCCACCAGGCTACTCCATCCATGGGATTTTCCAGGCAAGAATACTGGAGCGGGTTGCCATTTTCTTCTCTAGCTAATCTTCTTGACCCAGGGATTGAACCCGGGCCTCCTGCATAACAGACAGATACTTTACAATTGTTCTTGACAAGGAACTAAATATTTGACTAGTAGTTTTCTACAGACAGAAGGCAAGTGAACAGCATCAGTTCAGTTCAGTTCAGCCACTCAGTCGTGTCCGACTCTTTGCAACCCCATGAAAAAGGCACACCAGGCCTCCCTGTCCATCACCAACTCCCAGAGTTCACTCAGACTCATGTCCATTGAGTCAGTGATGCCATCCAGCCATCTCATCCTCTGTCGTCCCCTTCTCCTCCTGCCCCCAATCCCTCCCAGCATCAGAGTCTTTTCCAATGAGTCAACTCTTCGCATGAGGTGGCCAAAGTACTGGAGTTTCAGCTTTAGCATCATTCCTTCCAAAGAAATCTCAGGGCTGAGCTCCTTCAGAATGGACTGGTTGGATCTCCTTGCAGTCCAAGGGACTCTCAAGAGTCTTCTCCAACACCACAGTTCAAAAGCATCAATATTTCAGCGCTCAGCTTTCTTCACAGTCCAACTCTCACATCCATACATGACTACTGGAAAAAACCATAGGCTTGACTAGATGGACCTCTGTTGGCAAAGCAATGTCTCTGCTTTTGAATATGCTGTCTAGGTTGGTCATAACTTTTCTTCCAAGGAGTACGCATCTTTTAATTTCATGGCTGCAGTCACCATCTGCAGTGATTTTGAAGCCCAAAAAAGTGAAGTCTGACACTGTTTGCACTGCTTCCCCATCTATTTCCCATGAAGTGATGGGACCAGATGCCATGATCTTAGTTTCCTGAATGTTGAGCTTTAAGCCAACTTTTTCACTCTCCTCTTTCACTTTCATCAAGAGGCTTTTTAGTTCCTCTTCACTTTCTGCCATAAGGGTGGTGTTATCTGCATATCTGAGGTTATTGATATTTCTCCCGGCAATCTTGATTCCAGCTTGTGCTTCTTCCAGCCCAGCGTTTCTCATGATGTACTCTGCATATAAGTTAAATAAGCAGGGTGACAATATACAGCCTTGACGTACTCCTTTTCCTATTTGGAACCAGTCTGTTGTTCCATGTCCAGTTCGAACTGTTGCTTCCTGACCTGCATATAGGTTTCTCAAAAGGCAGGTCAGGTGGTCTGGTATTCCCATCTCTTTCAGAATTTTCCACAGTTTATTGTGATCCACACAGTCAAAGGCTTTGGCATAGTCAATAAAGCAGAAATAATAGATGTTTTTCTGGAACTCTCTTGCTTTTACAATGATCCAGCAGATGTTGGCAATTTGATCTTTGGTTCCTCTGCCTTTTCTAAAACCAGCTTGAACATCAGGAAGTTCATGGTTCATGTATTGCTGAAGCCTGGCTTGGAAAATTTTGAGCATTACTTTACTAGTGTGTGAGATGAGTGCAATTGTGCGGTAGTTTGAGCATTCTTTGGCATTGCCTTTCTTTGGGATTGGAATGAAAACTGACCTTTTCCCGTCCTGTGGCCACTGCTGAGTTTTCCAAATTTGTTGGCATATTGAGTGCAGCACTTTCACAGCATCATCTTTCAGGATTTTATATGCTACCTTAATCTTAATTCTGCCATCAATAATTTAAGTTATGGTTAATCAATTGTATCAGTTGTATTTAATGAATATCATTTTTTTTCAAGTGTAGTGTGTGCTAAGTTACTTCAGTCATGTCTGACTCTTTGCTACCGTATGGAATGTAGATCACTGGCTCCTCTGTCCATGGGATTCTACAGGAAAGAATACTTGAGTGGATTGCCATTTCCTTCTCTAGGGGATCTTCCTGGGATCAAACCCATGTCTCTTGCATGTCCTGTATTGGCAGATGGGTTCTTTACCACTAGCACCACTGGGAAGCCTGTTATTTGTGAAGAACTAACTATTATTTTTATTAAACAGCATTGATTTTCACAACAACCTAAAAGAGCATTTGTTAGCATAATTCATTTTTCATATTAGGAAGCTTAGTTTCAAAAGTAAAGTAGCATACTCATAAATAGTATCTATAGACATTTCATATGGAGGCAAACTCCTTTATTTTTCCACTTTTCCATTCTGAAAGGTATCATTGCAAAGACATCTTGAGGAACAATAATGCGTTTGACCATGATTAGAATTTTTAATTAATGTCATGACTTCTAGTGTCTTTTTAAAAAAGTGAATCAGTTGTACTCATAAGTATATACTCAATCGTTTTTAAAAATTGATTTATAGATATTTATTTTTGCAGCACTTGGTCTTAGCTGTTGCACGGACTTGCTCCAATTGTGGCAAATGGGGGCTGCTCTTCGTTGTGTCGTGCAGGCCTCTCACTGCTGCAGAGCATGGGCTCCAGGGCATGTAGGCTTCAGTAACTCCGCGTGCAAGCTCTGTAGTTGTGGCTTATAGTCTCCAGAGCTCAAGCTCAGTAGTTGTGGTGGACCGACCCAGTTACTCCATGACATGTGGTATCTTCCTGGACCAGGGATGGAAACTGTGTCTCCTGCATTGCCAGGTGGATTCTTATCCATTGTCTCACAGGGAAGCCCCCTTCTGGTTTTTACATCATGCCCTACTGATGTGACAGTATGAGTAGTTGAGTAGTTTACATCTTTCTGTTTACTCCATCTATTTTTATAAACTAAGCTTGATATAGAAGAGTAGAGCTTTTCAAAATCCAAGATTAAATGTAAATTGTTAATCATTGAGGTAAGCTACCCAAATAGAGAATCCTTTTAAAACCAAACACACCTTCAGTGTGTGTGTGAGAGAAAGCATGCACACGCACGAGAGTGACTATACATGGTACCCTATTACCATAGATTAAAATTTTAAGTGCGAAATGGAAAAAAAAAAACAAGTGTCATTGGGGCACAAGAGGCATAGAGCTGGAATTATATATAGGAAAACAATGGAGGAGTTTAACAAGACCATGGCATAATACAGGTTGCATCTTTGATAAAGTATTCTGCCAATGTTATGGAATGGGTTGGCACATCAGTAGAGATACTGCAATAGTCAAGATAAAAAAAATGATAGAAATATGGAATCTATCTCATATATCTAATCATTGTTTACAACAGGTCCTAACAAGGTATAGTCTATTCCCTGAAAAGTCAGCCTTTTAAAAAACATTTTGAAGAGAACATAGGAAGATGGTATTCAGTTCTTATCCAAAAGGAAAAATACAATTTGGCCTTGGATATCTCAGATTCTGGTTGCTTTGCTCTTAAATTTGACAGACTGAAAAGTATGTCTGTAAACAAGAAAGGATGTGGATCAGAGGAAACTTACATGTGCTTTTTTAAAATGTGGTAGTTTGCCAGTTACCTCCCAGGAGATACATAGGCAGTAAAATTAATGCAGTGCTTGCCAGGCATAAATTGTCACTTGTCCCCTGGGATGTAGACAGTTGCTACGTTTTCATAGGCAGCGGTTGATTTCCCAGCATTACTTAATATTCATTATACCATCGAGGGCACAACCATTTGCTTTTAAACACAAGAATGTGACATTTGATTTAAGGTTTATAGCAGTATCTTATTTTTGAAGAAACTTTTAATACACTGTATTATTTCAGGGCCCTGTATATTTAGGGGTGACAGATTTTAAACAGGCACATTTCTCCTCCTCAAAACTAGAAGTAGTAATAAAATCATTGTGTTGAACAAAAATCAAATATAACATCTATTGCTTAAAATGAACTTCTCCAGTAAAATGTTGTCTAATGCAGTAAAATAGTCTACTGCAACATTTTTATTAGATATAATAAGACAAGCAAAATTGAGTTGAAGACAGGGAGAAAGGGGAAAAGGAAAGACAAGGAGTTCTCACATATGTGTAATTATGTAAATTGATAGAAAATAAAAGTTGTATTTTCTATCTTAGAATTGACAAAACAGGCTTATATTTGCTATAATGAAATTTAATTTCATTTATCAGAATTTTTAAAAAGGGTTGATTTGAATGTTGATTCTACTCCAATATCTTTTTCTTGACACAGACAAATAATTGCCATTGATAGCTAAATAGGAGATTCAGGGCTTGAGATGTCTATGGGAGTCTGGAAATGAGAATATATCCCAGTGACAAACATGCACGAATGTTTCTAATTCTCTCTTCTATAATTTATTCTTAATATAAATGTTACAATTTTCTATATAAGGACATGTGTGTGTGTTAAGTCACTTCGGTCGTGTCCCACTCTGTGACCCTATGGACTGTTGCCCACACATGGGACTCTTCTGTCCATGGGATTCTCCAGGCAAGACTACTGGAGTGGGTTGCCATGCCCTTTTCCAGGGTAAATAAATCTGTAGTTCATGCTAAATATCATTCTTTGATTCTTTAAAACCATTATCAATATTTTACTAATATAATGGCCTGTTTGTGTTGTGACACATCTTACTATGAAATGTTTCCAGTGTCTCCAAACCTAATGCAAGATTTATTAATGAAGTTTGCTTGATTTTCATCCATTTTCTTGTCAAAGCATTTTTTTGGATTCTATTTGAATATGTAATTTATCTGATTCAGTTATTCATTGAAACATCTAGTGAAAGGATTAGTGTTGTTCTCAAAGATTCGATCTTTATTCAAGGGCATGATTCAAGCAAATACAGTGATGTAATTTTAAAAAGCATGTCATAAGTTATGAAGGAAGACAGAATCAGAGTTCAGATAAAATTCAGATAGTTTATATGAACAAAGATTAACAGGTTCAATTCAAGTGAGAAATAGATTTAAGGGACTAGATCTGATAGATGGAGTGCCTGATGAACTATGGACGGAGATTTGTGACGTTGTACAGGAGACAGGGATCAAGACCATCCCCGTGGAAAAGAAATGCAAAAAAGCAAAATGGCTGTCTGGGGAGGCCTTACAAATAACTGTGAAAAGAAGAGAAGGGAAAAGAAAAGGAGAAAAGGAAAGATATAAGCATCTGAATGCAGAGTTCCAAAGAATAGAAAGGAAAGATAAGAAAGCCTTCTTCAGCGATCAATGCAAAGAAATAGAGGAAAACAACAGAATGGGAAAGACTAGAGATCTCTTCAATAAAATTAGAGATTCCAAGGGAACATTTCATGCAAAAATAGGCTCAATAAAGGAATAAATGGTTTGGAGCTAACAGAAGCAGAAGATATTAATAAGAGGTGGCAAGAATACACAGAAGAACTGCACAAAAAAGATCTTCACGACCAAGATAATCACGATGGTGTGATCACTCACACTCACCTAGAGCCAGACATCTTGGAATGTGAAGTCAAGTGGGCCTCACAAAGCATCACTACGAACAAGGCTAGTGGAGGTGATGGAATTCCAGCTGAGTATTTCAAATCCTAGAAGATGATGCTGTGAAAGTGCTGCACTCAATATGCCAGCAAATTCGGAAAACTCAGCAGTGGCCACAAGACTGGAAAAGGTCAGTTTTCATTCCAATCCCAAAGAAAGGCAATGCCAAAGAATGCTCAAACTACCTCACAATTGCACTCATCTCACACGCCAGTAAAATAATGCTCAAAATTCTCCAAGCCAGGCTTCAGCAATACGTGAACAGTGAACTTCCAGATGTTCAAGCTGGTTTTAGAAAAGGCAGAGGAACCAGAGATCAAATTGCGAACATCTGCTGGATCATCAAAAAAGCAAGAGAGTTCCAGAAAAGCATCTATTTCTGCCTTATTGACTATGCCAAAGCCTTTGACTGTGTGGATCACCATAAACTGCGGAAAATTCTGAAAGAGATGGGAATACCAGACCACCTGACCTGCCTCTTGAGAAACCTATATGCAGGTCAGGAAGCAACAGTTCGAA
Source organism: Bubalus bubalis (assembly GCF_019923935.1). Lineage (NCBI taxonomy): Eukaryota > Metazoa > Chordata > Mammalia > Artiodactyla > Bovidae > Bubalus > Bubalus bubalis. The sequence continues at coordinate 78,484,996 of NC_059165.1, forward strand.
CTGGACATGGAACAACAGACTGGTTCCAAATAGGAAAAGGAATATGTCAAGGCTGTATATTGTCACCCTGCTTATTTAACTTATATGCAGAATACATCATGAGAAACGCTGGGCTGGAAGAAGCACAAGCTGGAATCAAGATTGCCGGGAGAAATATCAATACTTGCCAACAAAGGTCCGTCTAGTCAAGGCTATGGTTTTCCAGTGGTCATGTATGGATGTGAGAGTTGGACTCTGAAGAAGCTGAGTGCCGAAGAATTGATGCTTTTGAACTGTGGTGTTAGAGAAGACTCTTGAGAGTCCCTTGGACTACAAGGACACCCAACCAGTCCATTCTGAAGGAGATCAGCCCTGGGATTTCTTTGGAAGGAATGATGCTAAAGCTGAAACTCCAGTACTTTGATCACCTCATGCGAAGAGTTGACTCATTGGAAAAGACCCTGATGCTGGGAGGGATTGGTGGCAGGAGGAGAAGGGGACGACAAAGGATGAGATGGCTGGATGGCATCACTGACTTGATGGACATGAGTTTGAGTGAACTCCAAGAGTTAGTGATGGACAGGGAGGCCTGGTGTGCTGCAATTCATGGGGTTGCAAAGAGTCAGACATGACTGAGTGATTGAACTGAACTGAACTGAACTGAAAGTCCCACGTTCAGGTTTTAAAGATAAAATTCAGAAATTGTAGTATATCTGATATAAAAATGTGAAAATAAAGCCTTAAAATTTCAGTTAACTGAAAATTGAAGTGTTATCTGAATTCTTTTAATGGTCATGTGAGTATATTTCTGTCTATTCCATCTGTATATGAACTTTAGCCCTTTTAAATAACCTTTCATATGGCATGGATGGGTAAATATAAGCAGTAAAAAGAGAGGAAAGAGATTGGTCTTCTTAACTTCTGCCTGTAAAAGTGCACGATTTGTGGTTTCACACATCTGGAATTCAGTGTCTTCCTCTATCAAAAGAAGAGCTAGTCTAATCGATCACTAAGATTTCTTTTAGCTTTATTTTCCATAGTGAATATGAATTTTTGTAACAGCCCTTATGTAGTAAGATTCATGTGTACCAAAGTAGTCAATTAGGATATTGTTGTGGTTTTATGTTGCATAAACCATTTGGGATACTTTCATATAGTAAGGAAAGTAGATATATCTCAGAAGCCAAAATGTGAATCAATGGATATAGCCAAAATTTTTATTTTACTAAACAGAGAAGTGTCACTTTTAGCTTTCAAAAAGTCTGACCATCTGCCAGAGAAATTTTAGGGAAAAGGTCTATGGTCAGTAGAAGATAGAAACAATCCAGGTTCACCTTTGGATATAAGTTGGACCTTTATATTATGCATAATACAAATGTTTTCTAAGTAGAATTACAGTCTGTTGTAATACCTTGAAAAGATTTGAAACAATTTTTTTTTCATTTAAGACCATTATGCTAAAAAACTTCAAAAAATAGAAAAACACTTCATGATAATATGTTTCCTCCAAGGAGCTCTTAATACCTATAGGCATGCTCTGAAAATGATACACAATTTATTTCATATTTCACTTGACTACCATCTCCCTTATAACCCCATTGTCCCTGTCTAATAGGTCTTTGTGTCATATTGTTTCACCCTCTGTAAGTGCTAGAATTCATTAATCTGATCTACATAAAACCCATCTAAAGATTCTTTCTGTTTTTTATTTCTCTCTTCTGCATGAGGTCTTCAACAATGCCATAGAAAAAATCTATTAGAGTGGGAAAAGAATGATGATATGAAGAAAGGAAAATTCCTAGATTATCATCACAGAGTTATCAAGAATGAGTGTAATCTAGTGGCCTCATGAAGTAATTGTCCTAGATCTTTAAGAACCTATGCAACACTCAGTATACTTCAGAAATGCAAGCTGAAAAAGACTCATAAAATATGAAACTTCTTCTCAGGGTTAAATTTAACCCTTCAATAATGATAATTCTGTTACCTATTAATACTGTTATTGAAGTATTTAAATAGTAACTGCCAAAGTTAATGTTTACTCAATGTGCATTTTTAGGATCTTCAAACTATATCTTCAATGCATATCATTATTTCCTCAATTATAAGTGAGGGAAACTGAGACTCAGAAATGCTGAGTATTGCCACCAAGTCAATAACCAGAAAATATTGGAAATGAAATGCAAATGCTGAATTTTGGGTTATAGAGTCTAATCTTTTGAATACATTTGCTAAATCTTATTTAAAGAACTTCTTTACCACCTTCAACAATACTGCAGAATTTAGAAATACAAGACTACAGAATATTCAATCTAGGATTCAATCCTTAGAATCCTGTTCAAATCAAATTAAAATAATTAATTTGTACTTATTAAAATACCACAGCTAATTGATGGGAAGGCCAGAACTCCTGCTTTTGTGCCAAAGCCATGTAACTGTTAAATGGTCAAGATAATTGAAAAATGAAAGAATGTGAATTTCATTGCATGTTTTAGATGCTTTCCCACTCTTTGGGATTCTAATAGAGTGGTAGAGTGCTTATCTCTTTATGGCCTGGACAACTTGGTTATCCATTACCAATGAAGAAATCATAAAATTAATACATATATATTTTTAAGAAAATTACTTTGACACACAGCAAGTGAATTATATTTGTCTGCCAGTCTTCCAGTATAGACTTCTTATTAATGTGTCCTTAAAGAAGTTTTCAGTGTTTCTTGTATAAACCAGTTTGAAAATCTGAGTTTGGATTTCTTTGAAAAGGAGCAAGTTTCTAAAGATTTGTGCAGAGCAGTGTAATTGTAGAGTTTTCTGTGTGATCCTTTCCCTAGACTTAGAGTTCCATCTCCTACATGTGTTAATAAAACTATTACAGACTTGAAAATACATGGAGGTGGCATGTTCTTTCAGTGTCATACTAGGACTCCAATTATAGGCCCTGTCCCAGTATTAATTAATTCTTAGGAACATGTGCTTTGGTTTTTTGCTGTTTAGTATTTAATTAAAACCTGAAAGTGAAAGTGAAGTAGCTCAGCCGTGTCTGACTCTTTGTGACCCCATGGACTGTAGAATACCAGGCTCCTCTGTCCATGGGATTTTCCAGGCAAGACTACTGAAGTGGACTGCCATTTTCTTCTCCAGGGGATAGTCCCAACCCAGAGATCGAACCCAGGTCTCCTGCATTGCAGACAGGTGCTTTACCATCTGAGCCACCAGGGAAGCCCTAGATATGGTAAAATTGCATATTAACTTGGAAATTCCTGGCAAAAGATTATGATCTTAATGTGCCTTAAGATGTTGACTCTGTTTTATAGCTTACCTAGTAATCTTATACCAACTTTATCTTCTTAATACTCACAAAATTTTTTGTAGTATTCTTGGAAACAGTCTTATCAACATACTAGAGCCTCATTACTGAATTAAGTAACAGGTGGTTTCTGGTCATTTTATATTTTTGCAAAAGTCATGTTAGAAACTTGTGTACATTAACATACAAAATTCAACAGATAGTTTTCATTTTACTATTTTAAGTGACTTACCTTTGTACAGTCCTTTTAAAGCATTTAATTTTACTTTCATGCAAAGGATCTGTTTTTCTTTTTATAATCATATTTCATATTTTTATATAAAATTATAATTACCCTAACAAACTGAAACAATCAATGTTGAGATAAGTACCTAACTTACTACAGGAACAGAAATCCACAGGATGATATGAAAATAGAATGATAGTACTGAGAATTCTGTGTGTCATGGCTCTCATTGTTATATTTTAAAATGAGTATGATAAAAACGTTTACTTGATAACCCAGGGATTTGTGGTTGGTTAAGGAAAGTATCTTAACTATGGCAACTTCCATCACCATATTCATAGATATAATAAGGTCTCTTTATACCTGCTTTTCAAATCTCTAAGGAAAAGGTCCTATTAATTCATTTGCTCAGATTGATTTATCTTAATGTGTCGAATCTTTCCACGGCTTGAGTTATCTGAGGTTGCATGCTGTATTAAAATTTATACTTATGTTTCTGTCTGGAGGATTTGTTTATTTTCTAGTGGAAGTGATGAAAAGCAGGGAGTGAAAAGTCTATCAATGAACTTTATGAGAATAAATTGTCACCAAGGGGCAGAAAAAATTCCTATAGAAAAAGGGTAAGCGGAGCCAACTGTGTTTCAAAATTCAAGCACTATGAAAGCATAATCAAGGCCTGTTTTCCAGAGAAAAAGAAGTACGAGCTCTTTGAATTTAGGATATCAAGGTATGTTGTTGTGTACAATTAGAAAATAATACAGATAGCACATGTTTGGTGCAAATCTGGCCAATGAAATTTATGCTATGAGTGTGGTATAGCTTTTCATACCCTAAGATGTCATCCTTGGACAAAAAACCCTTACACCAAAGAAGTCAATGACGTTGTTAGAACTTCAGGCATGAGTGAAGGTGAAGGACCTTATTTTAGAATTAAGTGCTAGACCCAATCTCTTCACAGATATATTATAGCACTGTTTTAACTGTGAGAGATCAGCTTTATAAGTAGCTATACTTAGGTTATAAAATATGTAATAAATAATAATATATGGTCTATCATGGGGGCTACTGTCTAAGGAGAAGTAAGATTTATTGAAATTCTCTTGTGAAGATTCAATGTACCTTATACTACCACTATATTAAAAGTTGTTGAAATAAACTAGATTATGTATTTTCTAACTGCAAAAAATAATGGCTATCTAGCTAGAAAAATCGGAGAAGGCAATGGCAACCCACTCCAGTACTCTTGCCTGGAAAATCCCATGGAAGAAGGAGCCTGGTAGGCTGCAGTCCATGGGGTCGCTCAGAGTCGGACACGACTGAGCGACTTCACTTTCACTTTTCACTTTCATGCATTGGAGAAGGCAATGGCAACCCACTCCAGTGTTCTTGCCTGGAGAAGCCCAGGGACGGGGAAGCCTGGTGGGCTGCCGTCTATGGGGTCACACAGAGTTGGACATGACTGAAGCAACTTAGCAGCAGCAGCAGCAGCAGCTAGAAAAATAAGTCTTTTTAATAGATAATGCCATCTTATTCACGTTTGTTGAAATTTAATGACAAAAGCAGCAGACCTTGAAAAAATGCTGGTCTTCAGGGAATTTTCTTAAATTGGAATCTTAATCTGACTATAAATTATTTAGGGGAAGCACTGATATGCAGAGTACCTACCTATTAGAATGTTGTCAGTCCATGCATTCTGTGGGGAACTTTAAAAAAAGAAAAGGAGGAATATCCCTGACCATGTACAATTGATTATGAGTCTAAAGAACTCAATGAGATCATCAAGTAATGTATCAAAATATTATGTATTATACAATAGCAAGAGAATTACTCCAAATAAGAGCATACTTACTGTTAGGGGTACATGTGTACTCAGAAGCTACATAGTGTCTGATTCTTTGGAACCCCATGGAGTGTAGCCTACAAGGCTCCTCTGCCCATGGGATTTCCCAGGCAAGAGTACTGGAGTGGGTAGCCATTTCCTTCTCCAGTGAATCTTCTCAACCAGGGATCAAACATGTGTCTCCTGCATTGGTAGGCGGGTTCTTTACTGCTGAGCCACCAGGGAAGCCCAACTGTTACCCGGCAGTCAGCCAAATGTTAAGTTTTCCTTTTACTCTTTAACTATGAAAATGGTATCTTTAGTTTGTATGAATTTAGATGATAAATTCTTAAAATTCAGAGTCTGTTTTCAGAGAGTATTCCAAAAATACAAAACAAAAGCTGGATAACAGCTCTAGTTTATGGTGTCCAAAATTCTAAAAGATGAGCCTACTAAGCTAAATGATGAGCCTGCATAAATAAAGTCAAAGGATGTATTTATTGGTCAAAACCATTATGGGAGAGGTACAATAAATATTGACATGTTACAGTTAACGTATAAACAAGGGAGAACATACCACACAATGTATGAACATATCACACATTTCAGAGAGTCTACTCTTTCCCCAACAGGGAGGTAACAAGTGCCTCCCCTCTCATCCTCCCACAGGATGACACATGCCACCAGAACATTTTAGGCTATGATGACACATCCAGTTTGGTTAGCTCTAAAACAAACAGAGGCCTAACTAACTACTGTGGTTTTGGCTCCCAGAAGGATTTTTTTCAATGGTTTTGATGGTGGTTACACTGATGTTCACAGAACTGATGATGAATGTCTGAGAACTCTGCAAAACAGGGATTTTGGCCCTTTCATTTTTGATTTCCACTTTCCCAGTAGGCTCCTTCTGGGAACTATTAAGAAAATCAAATAACAGCTCATTGTCAGGTTCTGACGTTGTTCTTTGAACAAACTGGGATGAAGGCCTAGGAGCAGATGCATTTTCAACAGGATGGGAGGTCTCCCCCAAAGTCTTAGATCCTACTTCTACATTTGCAGTCCCAGATAAGATGGTGGCTTTTTGATTTCCAGTGTTATCAGCTGCTGAGGAAATGTAAGTAGCTTTAGATCCATCCGATAAGTCTATATTTTGCTGGTGAAGTTCAGAATAGTCAGTATTTTTTCTATAAATGATGTTTCTGGTGTTCTCTTTTCCATGGAGAGCTGTTGCAGCTCTTTGATCAACTCTGTTTAAAAGATCTTCTGCCTTTCCAGCTAGATCAGCAAACCAGGACATGATGGGAGCAGAATAATCCTGTTGGTGAACCTGAGGAATTTGAAGCGTCTACCCTGCAGCCTGATCACCCTTCCTCAGCAGCTGGGTGGGAGAGGGCCCAAGTTCAGTAGACCTGGTCCTCAACCTACTATAGCCCAGTTACTGTAACATGTCAATGGTATGAACAATGGAGACAGCATGGAACACTATTAGTCAATATACAGTTATCGTAGGGACCTTTAAATGCTGTCTGTGGGTAACTTTACCCAGAACATATTAAAATCTGGAAGAAAACATATAATATAGGATTTGGAACTGTCTCAAATTCATTTCTTTTTGTCACTTGTATTATAAAAATGACAGAAGGCTATACTTCACTTATATTCTGGATTGAGTTTTTTGGTGTGTTTTACCCCCTGCCTTCCCTGAAAGTAAAGTATAAGAAACTGAACTTTGATCCAAGTTGGAGAGTTGAAGGCATTGACCTAGTAGTGAACTAAAAACTTAGAATTCTGGTTTTCATTTGTTTGATTTGCTATGAAATTACATAAACAATGTATTCCTTCTCACCTGCAAAAATGATACTTACATGATGATTTGGCTAATTTGTGTACCTAGGAAACCTTTTAAAACAACAATGAACATGATAAGTTCTTTCAGGGATTCTTATAGAGCTGATAATTCATGGTAGCTTGTTGTGTTCTTAAATGTTATAGCCTCTTACACAGTCTTGAGCTTCCCTTGTAGCTCAGTTGGTAAGGAATCTGCCTGAAATGCAGGAGATCTGGGTTTCATTCCTGGGTTTGATTCAAGGAATCTCCAAGATCCTTTGGAGAAGGAAATGGCAACCCATTCCAGTATTCTTGCCTGGAGAATCCCATGGACATGGGGTCATAAGAGTCAGACACAACTTAGTGACTAAACCACCATAGTTAACGTAAGACCGAGAGGAGTAAAATTAGTAACCTAAGACTCCCACCACTGGAAACTGGCAGACCTGGGATTAGACTCAGCCGTCTTGACTCCAATGTTCATGCTTTTACCATTGCAATAAACTTCACAGAGCTGAGAGAAACACATTTTTGCTTGTGGAATCCCAAACCTAGCTAAACAAACAAAACAGTAAACTGCAGATATATTTTCATGTCTCTCAAGACTGAGGCAGTTCACCATCCATGAACTTTTTAAAAGTTTTGACATTGTACTGCAGCAAGATGACAAATGGATGCAAATATGAATTATGAAAAGAAATTGTTATTTGCATTTACCAAATGTTTTTCACTGTTACTATCAGCTATAAAAAGGAAAAAATTAATAAAAATGAAAATCCAAGGGAAAGTTAAAATTATAAAAAAATGATTGCAACCTAAGAATCTCATAAAATATATAAGTAAATGAAAAAAAATCATGATTATAAAATTCACATAAATGAAAAAGTTATAATGAAAATATACCATTCTCATTTTACAAAGTCTTCCAGGATTGAGATGCGAGAAGATGTGGATAGTGATAAATATACAAAAATCCACCCCAGTGTTTTAATCAGACAATACTAATTAAGTTTTTATGTATAGTGAAGACTGTAAACTTCAAATGAATGATAGTATCTACATTACAGAAAATATTTTAGAGCAAAGAGAAAGGGAGAAGGCATTTTAAATCATTTTATTAAGTTACTTTTTTTTGGCACTAAGAACAAAAAAAATAAGTTAATAAGGGAAAAATTTTAGACAAATCTCAATTGTGAAAATAGGATGCAAAAACACTGAATAAATATATACCCATTGAAATGCCTTCTCCTGTACTCAGGGTTTGAAGTCCAAAAGCAAAGAAACATCATATTATAGCACTACCAAAAATGCTGGGTGCAATATTAGCTACATTTGTAAATGCTTCTCAGTGATAGATATAGTATATATTTTAAAAATCAATTTTGAAGGAAGATAGGAAATTTATAATTTACTTTCAGGGTTTCAAGATAGTTTCAAGGTAACAAAGCAGAAACTGATAGAATTATTGAAATTTGACAACTTCACTATCATATGATACATCTTAAAACATCTCTTATTACCAAATAGGTAGAGCAGACAAAAAATTCATTAGTAGTGTAGCCAACTTGAACTATACAATTAAAAATTTGTCACTGCACCCAACAATTAAATAACACATATTTTTAATTGAGTTCAGTTCAGTCACTCAGTAATATCCAACTCTTTGTGATCCCTGCAGCACACCAGGCTTCCCTGTCCATCTCAAAATCCTGGCGCTTACTCAAACTCATGTGCATGGAGTCAGTGATGCCATCCAACCATCTCATCCTCTGTCATGCCTTTCTCCTCCCGCCTTCAATCTTTCCCAGCATCAGGGTCTTTTCTAGTGAGTCAGTTCTTCGCATCAGGTGGCCAAATTATTGAAATTTTGGCTTCAGCATCAGTCCTTCTAATGAATATTCAGGACTGATTTCCTTTAGGATTGATTGGATCTCCTTGCAGTCCAAGGAACTCTCAAGAATTTTCTCCAACACCACAGTTCAGAAGCATCAATTCTTCAGTGCACAGCTTTCTCTATGGTCCAACTCTTTTTTTCTTTGAAACCAGTCTTTATTTTTCAGGAAAGTTTTAGGCTTACAGAAAAATGGAGAAGATCCTACAGAGAGTTCCCACATGCCCTGCACTCAGTTTCCCCCTGGGGCTAACATCTTGCATTATAACAATATGTCTCTTTTAGCTGAAGTCCTTGCTTTATTAAGATTTCTTTAGTAATGTCCTTTTTCTGTTCCACGCTCCCAGTCAGGATACATCACATTTAGTCATCACGTCTCCTTAGGCTCCTCTCGACTGTGACAGTTTCTCAGGCATTCCTTGTTTTTGTTGACCCTGGCAGTTTTCAAGAGTGTTTTGCAGGATGTCCTTCTACTGGAATTTTCCTGGTGTTTCTCTCATACTTAGACTGGACTGATGGGTTTTGTGAGGAAAAGTATGAGATAAAGCACAATTTTCAACACACCAGATAAAGGAAACATATCATCAATATGACCTTTCACTGTTGATGGTAACCTTGATCACGTGACTGAGGCAATGTTCATCGGATTTCTCCACTGTAAAGTTACTCTCCCTGCTCCCTGTTCTTCCCCACCCCACCCCCAGGATTTTTTTTTAAATTTTATTTTATTTAACTTTACAATATTGTATTGGTTTTGCTGTATATCAAAATGAATCTGCCACAGGTATACATATGTTCCCCATCCTAACTCTCCTCCTTCCTCCCTCCCCATACCATCCCTCTGGGTCGTCCCAGTGCACCAGCCCCAAGCATCCAGTATCGTGCATCGAACCTGGACTGGCGACTCGTTTCATATATGATATTATACATATTTCAATGCCATTCTCCCAAATCATCCCACCCTCTCCCTCTCCCACAGAGTCCATAAGACTGTTCTATACATCAGTGTCTCTTTTGCTGTCTCGTATACAGGGTTAAAGATGGTAACAATAACCCTGTATCAGATCTGATCTGATACAGAGTTATTGTTACCATCTTTCTAAATTCCATATATATGCGTTAGTATACTGTATTGGTGTTTTTCTTTCTGGCTTACTTCACTCTGTATAATAGGCTCCAGTTTCATCCACCTCATTAGTAACTCTTATATCCATACATGACTACTGGAAAGGCTATAGCTTTGACTAGATGGACCTTTGTCAGCAAAGTAATATCTCTGCTTTTTAATGTGCTGTCTAGGCTGGTCATAGATCTTCCAAGGAGCAAGTGTCTTTCAATTTCATGGCTGCAGCCACTATTGGCAGTGACTTTGGAGCCCAAGAAAATAAAGTCTGTCACTGTTTCCATTGTTTCCCCATCTGTTTGCCATGAAGTGATGGAACCGGAAGACATGATCTTTGTTTTTTGAATAGTGAGTTTTAAGCCAGGTTTTTCACTCTCCTCTTTCACTTTCATGAAAAGGCTCTTCAGTTCCTCTTTGCTTTCTGCCATAATGGTGGTGTCATCTGTGTATATGAGGTTATTGATATTTCTCCCAGCAATCTTGACTCAGCTTGTGCTTCATCCAGCCCGATATTTCACATGATGTACTCTTCATAAAAGTAAATAAGCAGTGGGACAATATACAGCCTTGACGTACTCCTTTCTCAATTTGGAAACAATATGTTATTCCATGTCCCATTCTAACTGTTGCTTCTTGACCTGCATACAGGTTTCTCAGGAGGCAGGTAAGATGGTCTGATATTCCCATCTTTTGAAGAATTGTCCATAGTTGGTTGCAGTCCACATCTGTCAAAGGCCTTGGCATGGTCAATAAAGCAGAAGTAGAAGTTTTTCTGGAACTCCCTTGCTTTTTCAATGATCCAACTGATGTTGGCAATTTGATCTCTGGTTCTTCTACCTTTTCTCCATCCAGCCTGAACAACTGGAAGTTTTCAGTTCATGTACTGTTGAAGCCTCGCTTGGAGAATTTTGAGCATTACTTTGCTAGCATGTGAGATGAGTACTATTGTGCAATAGTTTGAGCATTCTTTGGCATTGCCTTTCTTTGGGATTAGAATGAAATCTGACTTTTTCCACTCCCGTGGTCACTGCTGAATTTTCCAAATTTGCTGACGTATCGAGTACATCATTTAGGATTTGAAATAGCTCAGCTGGAATTCCAGCACCTCCACTAGCCTTGTTTGTAGTGATGCTTTCTAAGGCCCACTGGACTTCACATTCCAGGATGTCTGGCTCTAGGTGAGTGATCACAGCATCATAATTATCTGTGACATTAAGATCTTTTTTTGTACAGTTCTTCTGTGTATTCTTGCCACCTCTTCTTAATATCTTCTGCTTCTGTTAGGTCCATAACATTTCTGTCCTTTATTTTTCCCATCTTAGCATGTAATGCTCCCTTGGTATCTCTAATTTTCTTGAAGAGATCTCTAGTCTTTCCTATTCTATTGTTTTCCTCTATTTTTGGCATTTATCACTTTCTTATCTCTCTTGCTATTCTTTGGAACTCTACATTCAGATGAATATATCTTACCTTTTCTCCTTTGCCTTTTACTTCTCTTTTCTCAGCTATTTGTAAGTCCTCCTCAAGACAAACATTTTTGCCTTTTTGCATTTCTTTTTCTTGGGGATGGTATTGGTTGCCACTAACTTCCTCTGTCCATATTTCTTCAGACAGTCCGTCTATCAAATCTAATCCCTTGAATCTATTTGTCACTTCCACTGTATAATCATAAGGGATTTAGGTCATACCTGAATTGATTTAGGTCATACCTGAATGGTCTAGTAGTTTCCCCTGCTTTCTTCAATTTAAGTCTGAATTTTTTATTAACATAAAAGAGAGGGTAAAAACTCATAAGTTAAGCATCCATGTTAAGTTAGAAAAGAACAACACAGTAAATCCAAAAGCAGAAGAAAGGTAATTAAAGATAATTAAACCAAGGAAACAATAGAGAACCATAGTAATGCCAAAGATTTGGTTGTCTTTTGCAAAGATTAATGAAACTGACTGATATCAGGAATGATTAATAGAGAGAAAAAGAGGTAAGGGGAGAGAAAATGGAAAAGCAAGCATTGTTATATTATAAAATTTGAAGAATGAAGACAAGATAAATGGAATCTTTTGTGCCTTTTAGCAGTTTTTTTTTTTCCCGAGTTGAAGTTACTTCAAATTTTTAAAAGTTTAAAAATTACACATTTTTAGAAAGGATTATATTTTATAATTTTAACTTACCTGAATTTTGCATTTCATCCTAGTGGTTCATGGAAATGTATCAATTAGAGTTTTATAGTCATAAAAAAAGAACCTGAAGACATTGATTAAAAATTAAATCACAATATGTTAAGATCTGGAGTCAGGTAAGATCACAGCATATTCAGTCTTGTTCAAGGATAACATTCAAAAAATTTCAGATATTAAACATTGCTCAGTGACATTTTCTCAAAGATTTCCTCATTTGTAAAATAAGATTCATATAATACTATATGAGAGGAAAGTAATTTGCTTTACATTTATTTTACATAAGCTGAGTCATTTCCTAGAAGTATTATGAAAGAAGTTTTCTGACAATGTCAGGAACACTTAGATTAGTATTTGGACATGTATTTCCAAATTCCTTTGTGCTTTGCCAACCGTTGACTGGTATCTATCTAATATCTCTCAGATAAAATATCTAGGAGCTCATTTAGAACTTGACTATGAATAGTGAAGGTTTCAATGTGACTTTTGGCATTTACTTTTTCTTTTCATGAGGAAGCATTCTAAATTTGTATGTAAATGTCATCCTTTAGGAGTGTGTCAAAAGAACAAATCAAATAGTCTGAGTGTAGAATAATCATGACAAAAATAAAAAAGTTTTAATGTGATTATGAAGACAGCCACATATATTAACTTAAACCATCTTCCATATCTAGGTTACTGTGTGTCTATGTTAAGAGACTAATGCATTTGAGGATTAAAATATCTTTCTTTTCAACTGCCATGGACAAAATATACAATAGCATAATTATATGGTTATATCATAACCTGAAGTGAACTGCAATTTTGCTGGACAATTTTAATTTGAATGTATATACATCCTAATATGGACCAGATGAATATTACCTTGTTACTCTTTATTATACTAAAGTGGTTACTTGCTCACTTTTAAAATCAGGTGATTTTTTTTTTTTTAATTTATCATGGAGATGTTGGAGGCAGTTGACTCAGATTAATAATCTGAGGGTCACAAAGCCTTTATGTCCAATAAATATCCCATTTGCTTAAACATCTACTACTGCTACTGCTGCTGCTAAGTCGCTTCAGTTGTGTCCGACTCTGTGCGACCCCAGAGACAGCAGCCCACCAGGCTCCCCCGTCTCTGGGATTCTCCAGGCAAGAACACTGGAGTGGGCTGCCATTTCCTGCTCCAATGCATGAAAGTGAAAAGTGAAAGTGAAGTCGCTCAGTCGTGTCTGACTCTTAGCGACCCCATGGACTACAGCCTACCAGGCTCCTCCGTCCATGGGATTTTCCAGGCAAGAATACTGGAGTGGGGTGCCATTGCCTTCTCCAGCTTAAACACCTAACTGCCCATATATTTACTCTTTTAATATAGATAAGTCATGGCCTCTGTCAAAATGCACATATGTTCTGAGAAGTTAAGTACTTTTCAGCTGTTAGTCCCTGTGCCCTATTTAGAATGATGGGTCAACAAAATAATAACCCAATAAGTTTGAATGATGGTTTATAGAAGGCATGTAGTTTGATAATTTGAGGAAGCCCTCACATGTCGAGTGCTGTCAAAAGAATATATGGCCTCTTATTTTAATTCTGCTTCCAATACCTACCTACTGAACATGCTATTCAAATTTGCAGAGATGTGACTTGCCAGCTGAACATAGTCTGCTATGCCAAATGAATACTGTTAATTAGTAAAATTTCTTTTTTAATTTTTGTTTTTCTTTTGCAATATTCCACCTGAACTGTGAGAATTTCAGTGTTAACATTATAAAACATCTCAAGTATCCTGCCAGATTTATTATTCTCTTTAGTGTTATTTCATATATATTTCCTTACATAAAATATTACTGATACATTAATTCAGGATGACTGTAATATGTCTTGTATAAATTGATTTCAATAATGCTTTCATTATGAAAATGTTTTATTTTTTTTTTCCCCAAAAAAAGACACTTAAATTTTAAGCCAAAATAATGACAAATGCTGGATACTCTAAACAGGATTTCATGATGTTGGTATAAAATTTGTTTGTATAATTGGATGAAGGTGTTCCATCATATCTCTTCTCTTCTGCTAAATCCACAGATCCTGGATTCAGATTATATCAGACATTAATTGTTTAACACTTGGTGGATTATATTTCTTCTCTGTTTTTCAAGTTGTTTATCTCTAAAATGGATGTGCAAATTATACCAACTTCATAGGATAGCTATTGATATTAAAATAAGTTAATGTTTATAAGACACTTTGAAGAGTTTTAGTGCAGAGTAAACAACATACAAGTAATACCTTTATAGTATCACTATTGCTTATTGATCTTTTAAAAACTTCAAAGTTGTGAAGTTGTGTAATGCTGGCCTTTAAAATATTTTCTAACTAAAAGTAGAGTTCATAGTCTAAATAGCACTCAGATGCCAGATAACTTCCAATGTAGCTTGTCTTCAGCTTTCTCTTTTCTCTTCCAAGTAGCAGATAATTGGTGATATTTAAATGTGTTTTAAGCCATTGAAAATGAGGAAAGTATGAAAAGATGCCAAGTAATTGAACAGAGTGGTCAAAGGTGTTTTTTCCTGTTAATTTTTTTTTTTTTTTTTTTTTTTTAGAGTAAATGTGAGATCTAAGTAACAGCCACATCAATAGTGATTTATGGCAGAGGAATTTTAGCCTAACCAAAAAAAGCCAGTTTGTATTTCCAAGAAAATAGATAAAGACAGTGATGAAATTATATTCCAAGCAACATCTATTCCAGTCTAGAATAGGACAGACATGAAATTAATCAGCATTTTCTTGTTCACTCTCACTGGTAGTGAGATCCGATTAGTTTTGTATTCTTTCAGCATTGAGGAAATAGTGATATAGAAGATAGAAAGTGTCCTTTCTCTCTTGTAGCTTACATTTCAGAAGATAGAAGAACACAATAATCATACAAATAAAAATGTTAAATCAGATAGAAATGTTATATATTGTTGTTGTTGTTCAGTCACTAAATCATGTCTGACTCTTTGTGATCCCATGGTCTATAGCCCGCCAGGCTCCTCTCTCCATGGGATTTCCCAGGCAAGAAAACTGGAGTGTATTGCCATTTCCTCCTCCAGGAGATCTTCCCAACCAAACCTGTGTCTCCTGCATCTGCAGCATCAGTAGGTGGATTGTTCACCACTGAGCCACTGGGGAATCCCCTAAATTATATACAGGAATTTTTTAATTAGGGTAATTTGACAGTTAATGGGGCTTCCCTTGTGGCTCAGCTGGTAGAGAATCCGCCTGCAACATGGGAGACCTGAGTTCGATCCCTGGGTTGGGAAGATCTCCTGGAGAAGGGAAAGGCTATCCATTCCAGTGTTCTGGCCTGGAGAATTCCATGGACTGTATAGTCCAGGGTCAAAGAGTTGACATGACTGAGTGACCTTCTGGAAAACTCCTTTACACTGTATTATAAAATTGGATTATAAGATTATAAACCTCCTCCTAAGAGAGGTCATTTAAGCTGATGTCTAAAATATAATGAGTCAGATATAAGATATAAAAGGTTTTTCCTTGTTGAAATAAATTAGGGAGAAATTCAAAGACTTATAAGGAGGTTTAGTTAGTTTAAAAATCATTTGTTTTCAACTGTATTCAGTGTGTATAATCTACATAAATGAAATAGATTTTTTCCTTCCTCAAAGAGGACATGCACACAGGTACTAACCATGCTAGTTAAGATCGTCTACTGATGGCTCAAAATTTTCCCACACTTTCTTTTCCAGTTTTGAGGTTGTGGATGAGTATTCTAAAATTATATTTAATTATAGAATAGGAATGCATATGTTCCATTATTCTAAATGTTCAAACAGAAAATAGTAAAATCAATTCTTGAAGACAGTGTCTACAAGTTAGAATATTTTATTAATTTGTTATCCATTTAGTCTGCACTAGTTCTAAAGATATTTACAAGAGCTATCAAATGTTCAGGGTATAGTTAGACCTAATCTAAATGACAATGAAAGTGAGTAAATCATATACTCTAAAAGGGCAGAAACAAAATAATATGGTGTTGTTAAATCACATTTTAACTATTGTTATTGAATAAAAAACTAGTTTCACTGGCATAACTCAATCGTTTGCAGGATGATATAAACCTATTCTATGTTAAAAGCCAGTGCTGTCCTGAATACTTGACTGAATTAAATTCAGAGATGAATGAGAAATGGTAGAGACTTTGACTAAGGAATAAAACATAAGCTCTTTAACATGGAGAATGACGTGTGATAATGAAGCTAATGCGCAAGAGGGAAATTTTCAAATGTTGCATGGATGAACTTGTTCTTGATATTTCCTGGGGCTAAATTTTCTTTGTAATATACATTCAGATGCGATTCAAAACAAATATTTAATGACTAGTAATTTTACAAAGCTATTATATGTATGATATTTTGCACTCATTATTTCAGAAAATATTTTGTTTACTTGGAAACTTAGCACAGTGTTTTTCCCTATATATGCTATTACTGCATACGTTAGCAGTGATGATTATTTGAGTCAACACATGATTTTTCTGATTGTAGGTCTCAAATGCAAGATGATATATCCCTTGTATGGATATCTTTTTCTTCATTGTCAATAAATGATCTGATTTAAGAATAGCATTAGTAGAACAAACTCTGCAGATGTTTGTACTTTTTCTACCTAAATAGTTAATTAAGGCTCTTTAACACTATGTTTATGTCATATTTTGGCTGAAGTCCCAGAAAATGTATTGATAATACACATCTCATTTGAGGTTACATAGCTGAACAATGTTAATACTTAACAAAAAGTAGATGATTGTTTGGGCTATAGAGATGTGTGTGAATGTGTGTTTGTATGTGTTTGAGGGAAAGAAAGAATCTGTGTGTGTAAGTGTCTATAAACTGTATATGTGTGGTGGGATTCAGTATAAATTAGTGATTCAGTATAAATTAGCCAAAATACCACTGACTAATCACATTTCATAGTCTGAACCTAAAACATCTGCATAAGCTAGTGTATCTCTTTGAGTTTCCTCATCTGTAAAATGGGGATAAAATAGGACATACTTATGGAATTACTGTAAGTGCTAAATGAGGTAATACAAATGTCATCAAGATTGTAGGGAGAAATATCAGTAACCTCAGGTACGCATACGACACCACTCTTAGGGCAGAAAGTGAAGAGAAACTAAAGAACCTCTTTGTGAAAGTAAAAGAGGAGAGTGAAAAAGCTGGCTTAAAACTCAACATTCAAAAAACAAATATCATGGCATCTGGTCCCATTACTTCATGGCAAACAGATGGGAAAACAATGACAGACTTTATTTTCTTGGGCTCCAAAGTCACTGCGTATGGTGACTGCAGCCATGATATTAAAAAATGTTTGCTCCTTGGGAGAAAAGCTATGACCAACCTAGACAGCATATTAAAAAGCAGAGACATTACTGACAAAGGTCCATATAATCAAGCTATGGGTTTTTCCAGTAGTCATGTATGAATGTGAGAGTTGGACTGTAAAGAAAACTGAGCACCGAAGAATTGATGCTTTTGAACTGTGGTGTTGGAGAAGAATCTTGAGAGTCCCTTTGTTTGCAAGGAGATCCAATCAGTCCATCCTAAAGGAAATCAGTCCTGAATATTCATTGAAAGACTGATACTGAAGCTGAAACTCCAATACTTTGGCCACCTGATGTGGAGAACTGACTCATTGGAAAAGTCCCTGATGCTGGGAAAGATTGAAGTCAGGAGAAGAAGGGGACGACAGAGGATGAGATGGTTGGATGGCATCACCAACTCTATGGATATGATTTTGAGTAAACTCTGGGAGTTGGTGATGGACAGGAAAGCCTGGTGTGCTGCAGTCCATAGGGTTGCAAAGAGTTGGACACAACTCAGCGAAAAACTGACATTTAAGTAAGGAGGTTAAAAACCTGTAAGGAGGTTAAAAACATATAGAAAGCTATATGATACTAATGAAAGAAAGTGAAGATTAAACAAACAAATGGAAAAATATATTACATTCATGGATTGGAAGAATTAATATTGTTAAAATGACCATACTGCCCAAGACAATCTACACATGCAGTGCAATTCCTTCCAAAATACCACTGGCATTTTTCAGAGACCTGGAACAAGGAATTCTAAAAATTTTATGGAAGCACAAAGAATCCTGAATAGTCAAAAGAATCTTGAGAAAGAAGATACCTGGAGGTGTCACACTCCCTAATTTCAAACTATACTTCAAACCTACAGTGATCAAATTGAACTGACATAAATACAGACACATAAGGCAATGTGAAAAGATAGACAGTCCAGAAATAAACCCATACTTATACGGGCAATTAAACTACAACATAGCTTTATATACATGTGTGGATACATTATGAAAATAATGAAGCAAATTTTAGCCTAAAAAAGAAGATATTACTGGTATAGACTTATATAATATAATCAGTCATATTAACAAATGAAAGGAAATCATAGTTTAATAAAACTTTTTTATACATTTATTTTTAAAAGCATCAATATATGAATGCTACTCTTAATAAAAACTGTCTGCAAATATTATTCTTTGCTTCTGTGATATCTAAAATCATTATTTTGAATAATAAAGCAAATGTTATCAATTTTAATTAAGTTTAGATTTAACTACGAATTTTAATTTAGTTTTTTAAGTTAGACACTTAACCATGTCTCAATTTGATCAATATATTTAAAATCTTAAAATATATACACCCTATGAAAGCTTTAACTCTGATCACTCACTTGTTTTATTTAATCTATAATAGACTTTTGTCTAAGAATGCTTATTTTATATTTTACTTCTGTCTTGCTTTTAAAATATCCTTTACTGTCAGTTTCCTTGGATATAGTTTTTTGGCTCTTTCTATGTCTCATAACTTTATCAAATGATTTTTCTTTTTTTTTTTCCTTGTTTTATTATTTATTTATTTATTTTTTCTAGTTCAATTTTATTTTATTTTTAAACTTTACAATATTGTATTAGTTTTGCCAAATATCGAAATGAATCAGACACAGGTATACCTGTGTTCCCCATCCTGAACCCTCTTCCCTCCTCCCTCCCCATACCCTCCCTCTGAGTCGTCCAAGTGCACCAGCCCCAAGCATCCAGTATCGTGCATCGAACCTGGACTGGTGACTCGTTTCATACATGATATTATACAAGTTTCAATGCCATTCTCCCAAATCTCCCCACCCTCTCCCTCTCCCACAGAGTCCATAAGACTGATTTATACATCAGTGTCTCTTTTGCTGTCTGGCATACAGGGTTATTGTTACCATCTTTCTAAATTCCATATATATGCATTAGTATACTGTATTGGTGTTTTTCTTTCTGGCTTACTTCACTCTGTATAATAGGCTCCAGTTTCATCCACCTCAGTAGAACTGATTCAAATGTAGTCTTTTTAATGGCTGAGAAATACTCCATTGTGTATATGTACCACAGCTTTCTTATCCATTCATCTGCTGATGGACATCTAGGTTGCTTCCATGTCCTGGCTATTATAAACAGTGCTGCGATGAACATTGGAGTACACGTGTCTCTTTCCCTTCTGGTTTCCTCAGTGTGTATGCCCAGCAGTGGGATTGCTGGATCATAAGGCAGGTCTATTTCCAGTTTTTTAAGGAATCTCCACACTGTTCTCCATAGTGGCTGTACTAGTTTGCATTCCCACCAACAGTGTAAGAGGGTTCCCTTTTTCCACACCCTCTCCAGCATTTATTGCTTGTAGACTTTTGGATCGCAGCCATTCTGACTGGTGTGAAATGATACCTCATAGTGGTTTTGATTTGCATTTCTCTGATAATGAGTGATGTTGAGCATCTTTTCATGTGTTTGTTAGCCATCTGTATGTCTTCTTTGGAGAAATGTCTGTTTAGTTCTTTGGCCGGTTTTTTGATTGGGTCATTTATTTTTCTGGAGTTGAGCAGTAGGAGTTGCTTGTATATTTTTGAGATTAGTTGCTTGTCAGTTGCTTCATTTGCTATTATTTTCTCCCATTCTGAAGGCTGTCTTTTCACCTTGCTAATAGTTTCCTTTGTTGTGCAGAAGCTTTTAAGTTTAATTAGGTCCCATTTGTTTATTTTTGTTTTTATTTCCAATATTCTGGGAGGTGGGTCAGAGAGGATCCTGCTGTGATGTATGTCGGAGAGTGTTTTGCCTATGTTCTCCTCTAGGAGTTTTATAGTTTCTGGTCTTACGTTAAGATCTTTAATCCATTTTGAGTTTATTTTTGTGTATGGTGTTAGAAAGTGTTCTAGCTTCATTCTTTTACAAGTGGTTGACCAGTTTTCCCAGCACCACTTGTTAAAGAGATAGTCTTTAATACATTGTATATTCTTACCTCCTTTGTCAAAGATAAGGTGTCCATATGTGCGAGGATTTATCTCTGGGCTTTCTATTTTGTTCCATTGATCTATATTTCTGTCTTTGTGCCAGTACCATACTGTCTTGATAACTGTGGCTTTGTAATAGAGCCTGAAGTCAGGCAGGTTGATTCCTCCAGTTCCATTCTTCTTTCTCAAGATCTCTTTGGCTATTCGAGGTTTTTTGTATTTCCATACAAATTGTGAAATTATTGTGTGTTCTAGCTCTGTGAAGAATACCGTTGGTAGCTTGATAGGGATTGCATTGAATCTGTAAATTGCTTTGGGTAGTATGCTCATTTTCACTATATTGATTCTTCCAATCCATGAACATGGTATATTTCTCCATCTATTAGTGTCCTCTTTGATTTCTTTCACCAGTGTTTTATAGTTTTCTATATATAGGTCTTTAGTTTCTTTAGGTAGATATATTCCTAAGTATTTTATTCTTTCCGTTGCATAGGTGAATGGAATTGTTTCCTTAATTTCTCTTTCTGTTTTCTCATTATTAGTGTATAGGAATGCAAGGGATTTCTGGGTGTTGATTTTATATCCTGCAACTTTACTATAGTCATTGATTAGTTCTAGTAATTTTCTGGTGGAGTCTTTAGGGTTTTCTATGTAGAAGATCATGTCATCTGCAAATAGTGAGAGTTTTACTTCTTCTTTTCCATTTTGGATTCCTTTTATTTCTTTTTCTGCTCTGATTGCTGTGGCCAAAACTTCCAAAACTATGTTGAATAGTAATGGTGAAAATGGGCACCCTTGTCTTGTTCCTGACTTTAGAGGAAATGCTTTCAATTTTTCACCATTGAGGATAATGTTTGCTGTGGGTTTGTCATATATAGCTTTTATTATGTTGAGGTATGTTCCTTCTATTCTTGCTTTCTGGAGAGTTTTGATCATAAATGGATGTTGAATTTTGTCAAAGGCTTTCTCTGCATCTATTGAGATAATCATATGGTTTTTATTTTTCAATTTGTTAATGTGGTGTACTACATTGATTGATTTGTGGATATTGAAGAATCCTTGCATCCCTGGGATAAAGCCCACTTGGTCATGGTGTATGATCTTTTTAATGTGTTGTTGGATTCTGATTGCTAGAATTTTGTTAAGGATTTTTGCATCTATGTTCATCAGTGATATTGGCCTGTAGTTTTCTTTTTGTGTGGGATCTTTGTCAGGTTTTGATATTAGGGTGATGGTGGCCTCATAGAATGAGTTTGGAAGTTTACCATCCTCTGCAATTTTCTGGAAGAGTTTGAGCAGGATAGGTGTTAGCTCTTCTCTAAATTTTTGGTAGAATTCAGCTGTGAAGCTGTCTGGACCTGGGCTTTTGTTTGCTGGAAGATTTTTGATTACAGTTTCAATTTCTGTGCTTGTGATGGGTCTGTTAAGATTTTCTATTTCTTCCTGGTCGAGGTTTGGAAAGTTGTAGTTTTCTAAGAATTTGTCCATTTCTTCCACGTTTTCCATTTTATTGGCATATAATTGTTGATAGTAGTCTCTTATGATCCTTTGTATTTCTGTGTTGTCTGTT
This sequence comes from Bubalus bubalis, assembly GCF_019923935.1. Lineage (NCBI taxonomy): Eukaryota > Metazoa > Chordata > Mammalia > Artiodactyla > Bovidae > Bubalus > Bubalus bubalis. The sequence continues at coordinate 78,507,243 of NC_059165.1, forward strand.
GTGATCTCTCCATTTTCATTTCTAATTTTATTGATTTGATTTTTCTCCCTTTGTTTCTTGATGAGTCTGGCTAATGGTTTGTCAATTTTATTTATCCTTTCAAAGAACCAGCTTTTGGTTTTGTTGATTTTTGCTATGGTCTCTTTTGTTTCTTTTGCATTTATTTCTGCTCTAAGTTTTAAGATTTCTTTCCTTCTACTAACCCTGGGGTTCTTCATTTCTTCCTTTTCTAGTTGCTTTAGGTGTAGGGTTAGGTTATTTATTTGACTTTTTTCTTGTTTCTTGAGGTATGCCTGTATTGCTATGAACTTTCCCCTTAGGACTGCTTTTAAAGTGTCCCACAGGTTTTGGGTTGTTGTGTTTTCATTTTCATTCATTTCTATGCAAATTTTGATTTCTTTTTTATTTCTTCTGTGATTTGTTGGTTATTCAGCATCATGTTGTTCAGCCTCCATATGTTGGAATTTTTAATAGTTTTTCTCCTGTAATTGAGATCTAATCTTACTGCATTGTGGTCAGAAAAGATGCTTGGAATGATTTCTATTTTTTGGAATTTACCAAGGCTAGCTTTATGGCCCAGGATGTGATCTATCCTGGAGAAGTTTCCATGTGCGCTTGAGAAAAAGGTGAAATTCATTGTTTTGGGATGAAATGTCCTATAGATATCAATTAGGTCTAACTGGTCTATTGTATCGTTTAAAGTTTGTGTTTCCTTGTTAATTTTCTGTTTAGTTGATCTATCCATAGATGTGAGTGGGGTATTAAAGTCTCCCACTATTATTGTGTTATTGTTAATTTCTCCTTTCATACTTGTTAGCGTTTGTCTTACATATTGCGGCACTCCCGTGTTGGGTGCATATATATTTATAATTGTTATATCTTCTTCTTGGATTGATCCTTTGATCATTATGTAGTGACCATCTTTGTCTCTTTTCACAGCCTTTGTTTTAAAGTCTATTTTATCTGATATAAGTATTGCTACTCCTGCTTTCTTTTGGTCCCTATTTGCATGGAAAATCTTTTTCCAGCCCTTCACTTTCAGTCTGTATGTGTCCCCTGTTTTGAGGTGGGTCTCTTGCAGACAACATATGTAGGGGTCTTGTTTTTGTATCCATTCAGCCAGTCTTTGTCTTTTGGTTGGGGCATTCAACCCATTTACGTTTAAGGTAATTACTGATAAGTATGACCCCGTTGCCATTTACTTTATTGTTTTGGGTTCGATTTTATACACTGTTTTTGTGTTTCCTGTCTAGAGAATATCCTTTAGTATTTGTTGGAGAGCTGGTTTGGTGGTGCTGAATTCTCTCAGCTTTTGCTTGTCTGAAAAGCTTTTGATTTCTCCTTCATATTTGAATGAGATCCTTGCTGGGTACAATAATCTGGGCTGTAGGTTTTTTTCTTTCATCATTTTAAGTATGTCTTGCCATTCCCTCCTGGCTTGAAGAGTTTCTATTGAAAGATCAGCTGTTATCCTTATGGGAATTCCCTTTTGTGTTATTTGTTGTTTTTCCCTTGCTGCTTTTAATATTTTTTCTTTTTGTTTGATCTTTGTTAATTTGATTAATATGTGTCTTGGGGTGTTTCGCCTTGGGTTTATCCTGTTTGGGACTCTCTGGGTTTCTTGGACTTGGGTGATTATTTCCTTCCCCATTTTAGGGAAGTTTTCAACTATTATCTCCTCAAGTATTTTCTCATGGTCTTTCTTTTTGTCTTCTTCTTCTGGGACCCCTATGGTTCAAATGTTGTAGCATTTAATATTGTCCTGGAGGTCTCTGAGATTGTCCTCATTTCTTTTAATTCGTTTTTCTTTTATCCTCTCTGATTCATTTATTTCTACCATTCTATCTTCTAATTCACTAATCCTATCTTCTGCCTCTGTTATTCTACTATTTGTTGCCTCCAGAGGGTTTTTAATTTCATTTATTGCATTATTCATTATATATTGACTCTCTTTTATTTCTTCTAGGTCCTTGTTAAACCTTTCTTGCATCTTCTCAATCTTTGTCTCCAGGCTATTTATCTGTGATTCCATTTTGATTTCATGATTTTGGATCAATTTCACTATCATTATTCGGAATTCTTTATCAGGTAGATTCCCTATCTCTTCCTCTTTTGTTTGGTTTGGTGGGCTTTTATCCTGTTCCTTTATCTGCTGGGTATTCCTCTGTCTCTTCATTTTGTTTAAATTGCTGAGTTTGGGGTGTCCTTTCTGTATTCTGGCAGTTTGTGGAGTTCTCTTTATTGTGGCATTTCCTCGCTCTGTGTGGGTTTGTACAGGTGGCTTGTCAAGGTTTCTTGGTTAGGGAAGCTTGTGTCGGTGTTCTGGTGGGTGGAGCTGTATTTCTTCTCTCTGGAGTGCAATGAAATGTCCAGTAATGAGTTATGGGATGTATATAGTTTTGGGGTGACTTTGGGCTGCCTGTATCTTGGAGCTCAGGGCTGTGTTCCTTGTTGCTGGAGAGTTTGCTTTTAATGTCTTGCCCTGAAACGTGTTGGCCCTTGTGTGGTGCTTGGTTTCAGTGCAGGTATGGAGGCATTTGATGAGCTCCTGTCAATTAATGTTCCTTGGAGTCAGGAGCTCCCTGGAGTCAGGGTTTGGACTTAAGCCTCCTGCTTCCAGTTATCGGTCTTATTTTTACAGTAGTTTCAAAGCTTCTCCTTCTATACAGCACCATTGATAAAACATCTACGTTAAAGATGAAAAGTTTCTCTACCGTGAGGGTCACCCAGAGAGGTTCACCACGTTTCATGGAGAAGAGAAGAGGGAGGAGGGAGTTAGAGGTGACCCGACTGAGATGAGGTGGGATCAATAGAGGAGAGAGTGGGCTAGCCAGTAATCTCTTCCTTATGTGCACTCCACAACTGGACTGCTTAGAGTTGTTCATGGAGTTATATAGACAAGAGAAGAAGGAGGAAGGTGACAGAGGTGGCCAAGAGGATAAAAGGGGGGAATGAAAAGGAGGGAGACAGATCCAGCCAGTAATCAGTTCCCTAAGTGTTCTCCACTGTCTGGAACACTCAGAAATTCACAGAGTTGGGTAGAGTAGAGAGGGGTTAGGGAGGCAACACAGGCGACCTGGTGGAGAAAAAGGAGAGTCCAAAGGGAGAGAGAGCAGTCAAGCCAATAATCTCGCTCCCTAGTGAAAAATGGGTACTGAAGATTGGGTTCTTAAAGGTACAAAATTGGTAACAAATACATAAAAGCAAAAATTAAAAATCTAGAGTAGAGTTTGGAATTTCAAAAATACGATGTTAAAGAAAAGAAGAAGGAAAAGAAAGAGAGAAAAAACGAACAAACAAAACCAAACAAGGTTGCAAAAATTATAAAGAAAATATAGGTACAAAATTGATAACTAATACCAAAAAGCAAAAGTTAAAAATCTAGAGTAGAGTTTGGAATTTCAAAAATACAGTGTTAAAAAAAGAAGAAGAAAAAGAGAGAGAAAAACAAACAAACAAGAACAAACAAAGTCACTTAAATTATAAAGAAAATACAGGTACAAAATTGATAACCAATACCAAAAAGCATAAATTAAAAATCTAGAGTAGACTTTGGAATTTCAGATATACAATGTTATTTAAAAGAAGAAGAGAAAGAAACAGAGAAAAAGAAAAATTGAAAAAGAGTCACAGAAATTATAAAAAAAAACAAAAAACTATAGGTACAAAATTGATAACAAATACCAAAAAGCTAAAATTAAAAATCTAGAGTAGAGTTTGGAATTTCAAAAATACAATGTTAAAGAAAAGAAGGGAAAAAAAAGAAAAAAAAACATGGTCAAAAAATTATAAAAAACATATATATGAAGTTTGCTTTAATAAAAAGAATAGGGTCGTCTTCTTTCTCTCTCTCTCTCTCTTTTTTTTTTTTTTTTGCAAAGTAATCGGTTATAAAAGTGAAAATTAAAGGAATAATAGAGGACTTAAAATTTTTTTTAATTAAAAATAAAAATAAAGAGAAAGAAAGAATGATCATAAAAATATATCTAGGACTTTCTCCGGTTTTGTTGCGAGTATTGTGGGTTCAGTTCATTTTTGGCTAGTTCCTTGGTCTGACATATTTCTCAAGATCTATAGGCCCCTTCCTATGTAGTTGGTAGTAACCACAGGGTTTTAATCTATTGCCTGTAGCTTCCAAGGCAGTTCCCTCTGTTATAGCTTCTTCTGTTTGCTGGTCTCTTCAGTGTCTGGTTTCTGCCCTGACACAAAGGGGACGATGGAGGACACTTTTTTTTTTAGGCTCACTTGTTCAGTCGCGCTGTGGGGAGGTAGGGAGGGATGCTGCAAACAAACAACACTGGCGTGTGCTCGCAGTGCCTCAGCCACACTGGGTCTGCCCACCCTGTTCACGGCGCGTGCAGCCTCCCTGCCCACGCTGCTCAGGCTCTATGTTGCTCCGCAGGGAACCATCCGAGGCCAGCCCTGGGCTGCCTGCAGTTCTCAGGTCCAAGCCGCTCAGGTTCAGGCACTCGGGTATTCCTCAGGGGCGCAGACTCTCAGTTGGGCCTGCGTTTTGTGCTCTTCCCAGATCCGAGCAGCTCAGGTGATGAGGTGTTTGGTGCACACAATTGCTGCAACTTATCGCCTCCCCGCTGCTCGGTTATTTAGGAGTGCAACCGGCGCACCTTCTCAGGCAGATGTTGACCGTCCAGACCCCCAAGAAGTTTTAGTTAGCAAAGAAGCCTGCTTACAGTTTTATAGATAATGTCTCTCTGGGGCTGCGATTGCCCCCTTCCGGCTCTGGCTGCCTGTCACCAGAGGGAGAAGGTCTGCAGCCGGCTATCTCTGTTCAGTCCTTTGTTCCATGTGCGGGCCTGGCGGTGTCTTAGGATAGGGCTGGCTTTTCGCGTGGTAGATATCCCACAGTCTGGTTTGCTAGCCCAAATTATTTCACTCAGATAGCTCTCGGGATATTCAGGCCAGATCCTTGCGATGCAGCCCGCGCCGCACCTCCCTGCCCAGCCCCCGCTTGCTAATGGCGGATGCAGGCCTCTGCGCTGCTTCTCCGCTGGGTGAGTTACCACAGGGCTCGCAATGTGCAGGTTTTAATTGTTTATTTATTTTTCCTCCCTGTTATGTTGCCCTCTGTGCTTCCAAGGCTCAGCACAGATTTGGCAGTGAGAAGGTTTCCTGGTGTTTGGAAACCTCTCTCTTTTTAAGACTCCCTTCCCGGGACGGAACTCCGTCCCTCCCTCATTTGTCTCTTTTTTTGTCTTTTATATTTTTTTCCTACCTCCTTTCGAAGACTTGGGTTGCTTTTCTGGGTGCCTGATGTTCTCTGCCAGCATTCAGAAGTTGTTTTGTGGCATTTACTCAGCGTTTAAATGTTCTTTTGATGAATTTGTGGGGGAGAAAGTGTTCTCCTCGTCCTACTCCTCCGCCATCTTAGCTCCTCCTCCTGATTTTTCTTCTTTACAAATTTGGAACCTCTTTTAGCTGGGATCTCTTGGTAGTAAACTTCCTTAACTTTTGTTGGTCTAAAGATGTAGTTACCTTATTTTCATTTCTGAAATTGCTTCACTGGGAATGTAGTTTTGTACTGAAAATTGTATTTGAGGTGGCAGTCCTGTGTATGATAGCTTTCTGTTTTACTTTAGAATATCTGTATTAGCCAACTTCTCATTTTGTAGATTGTCTTTCTGATAGAATTTAATGTTTTCTCTCTACATTTAGTGCTTTTGGTTTTATTTCAAACTAGGTTTTTATTATCTCATTTGGGATTTAGCAGACTTACCAAATCTAAGGCTGGATGTCTTTCAGCAATTCTAAGCATATTTCAGATATTATTCTAAATATCACTTCGTTCCCATCCTTTTTATTTTCCCTTCTGAAGACCTTATTAGACATATGGTAGATGTCTCAAACTTTATCTCAGATCATTTTCCTTCTCTTATTCAGTTTCATCTCTCTTTGTGCCTTTATCTGGATAATTTCAGATTTGTTAAGAAATTCACAGGTATTCTAAGTTGCTTGTCCTGTGCTACTTCCTAGTTCATTGGATTTCTAATTTAAATATTACATATTTAATTTTTACAATTTCCTTTGGGTTCTTTCTCAAATTAGATTGCTTATTTTTGATGCTTATTCTTTTGGTGCAATACAAACATTCTGAATCTTTTATTTTTCTTACCATATGTAAAAGTCTTTTAAAAGATACATCTGATCATTTCAATATATGTGCAGTTTCCTACATAAAAATCTGATATTTGTTTTGCTAATATTGTGTCAGCTGTGTTTCTTCACGTGTTTACTAATTTTTGACAGTTTCTGAGAGTCCCTTGGACTGCAAGGAGATCCAACCGGTCCATCCTAAAGGAGATCAGTCCTGAGTGTTCATTGGAAGGACTGATGTTGAAGCCGAAATTCCAATACTTTGGCCACCTGATGCAAAGAGCTGACTCATTTGAAAAGACACTGATGCTGGGAAAGATTGAAGGCAGGAGGAGAAGGGGACGACAGAGGATGAGATGGTTGGATGGCATCACCAACTCAATGGAGATGAGTTTAAGTAGACTCTGGGAGTTGGTGATGGACAGGGAAGCCTGGTGTGCTGTGGTCCATGGGATAGTGAAGAGTCGGACACAACTGAGCAACTGAACTGAACTGAGCTCATGATCTGAACTTATCTGGTCTCAAACTTAATATGTGCAGATTGTTTTAGGATTCAAGGTCCATTTCTCCAAATGTGATTTGCATTTCTGCCAACTACCTAAGGACACTGCCAACATAGATCAGTTGAAATTGTTCCATCCTTTCTGTATTGGCTTTTATTATTCTCTTTTGACTTGTGTTGTTTCTGTTGCTTTAAATACATATGAAGAGAATTTTAGCTCCTAAGAGAATGCTAGTGAATTTGTGGTTACATTTTTTTTTTCCCATTTGCTGTGCTGTATTCAGGCTAAGGAGAAGGCAGGGGCACCCCACTCTAGCACTCTTGCCTGGAAAATCCCATGGACGGAGGAGCCTGGTAGGCTGCAGTCCATGGGGTTGCGAAGAGTCAGACACGACTGAACGACTTCACTTTCACTTTTATGCATTGGAGAAGGAAATAGCAACCCACTCCAGTGTTCTTGCCTGGAGAATCCCAGGGGTGGGGGAGCCTGGTGGGCTGCCATCTATGGGGTCACACAGAGTCGGACACGACTGAAGCGACTTAGCAGCAGCAGCAGCAGCATTCAGGCTAAATCTGAAACAAGTGAGTATATCCATTATCTGTAAATTGACTTTGATTTCACTCCATGACATAGTTATCTCTGCAGATCTGTGCGTCATCATGAATTCTTTAGCTGGGCAAACTTTCTTGAGTGTGTCAGAGTCTATTTCCTGGCTTATGGTAAGGTTTTAGTCCTATTAAGTCCAAATCCTAGGTTCTCTGGAATGAATGCTAACTCCACTGCTGGCTTGGAGTTCCTATTTTCTCATGGTTTCAGTACTCTAGTATTTCTCTTAGTTGCCCACCAATTCAATCATGCATTGTAAAAAATATTTTTGATATTTTTGTCTCAGCCTATAGCTATTTTGAGAACATCTTTCAGCTATATCTCGTACATAACATTTATGGAAAAAGCTTCTGAATTTTGTCTTTTAAATTTTTTATTTATTTTTTTACAGTAGGTCCTTGTTTATCTGTAAATATAGCAGTGTGTGCCTGTCAATTCCAAATTCCTTATATTGGCTTTTCTGAAAGTTTCAAGGAGAAGCTGGAGAAGGAGAACTATCATTCACTGTGCAGGGAGACCATCCGCTTTCTTACCAGACATTTTTCTTCTCCAAAGTCCCTTTGTCTTACTTTAGTTCTCTTACCATCACAGATTCTTAGCTGAGTATATGGGTAGAATTAATTGGCATTGGCCAAAGAGGAGGCCAGGAGCTGATAATATGAATAAGTCAAGGGTAGAGCCCATGAGCTCTTCCATATGCAAATCTACCCTTACATATGCTTTTAAATACAAAATGCTCTTTTTAAGCTAATGGTCTCTGCTGCATAAGAAGTGATATAAGTGGATATAAGTGGATAATGTTGTAGTTATTGTATTTTGCCATTATTTTCTGTGACTAGTAAATTAGAATCAAATGGAAACTAAAAGTATTACAGATTCTCAGCTGAGTGAGTGGGTAGAATTAACTGACACTGGCTAAAGATGAGGCCTGGCCTGGGGGTGATAATTTTAAAAAATATTTTAATATATTTTAAATGAGTTTTACATATTTTAAATGAATTTCTTGCAGATATGTATCTTTTGTAAAAATGAACTTAGGTTTCTTATTTAGTCAGAGACAAAGCGAGCCTTTAATACTAAACTTAAAAGGCTGAGTATCTAAGGATTTTATCTGTGAGCATTAAGATAATGTTTCAAGTTATGTCAAGGACTTGGCTTCTTCAAAATGATTTCACTGCTTTGATATGGAGCAGAGAGGATTTGACTAGAGAAGATCTGAAAATATAATTTACAACACATAGGACATATTTTATTAAATACATGGGGCATCTTAAAAATATATCTTCAGAGTTTGTTTGTTTGTTTTTTTCTTCTCATGATTCTGCTGCTGCTGCTGCTGCTTAGTCGCTTCAGTCGTGTCCGACTCGGTGCGATCCCATAGACGGCAGCCCACCAGGCTCCCCTGTCCCTGGGATTCTCCAGGCAAGACCACTGGAATGGGTTGCCATTTCCTTCTCCAATGCATGAAAGTGAAAACTGAAAGTGAAGTCACTCAGTCGTGTCCGACTCTTAGCGACCCCATGGACTGCAGCCCACCAGGCTCCTCCGTCCATGGGATTTTCAAGGCAAGAGTACTAGAGCATGGATATTGAAACTTTCTATTTAGCACAAAAAATAAGGTTTACATACACACTACACATAGAGTACTATTTTTAATGAGAAATGTAGTAATGGAACTCCTCAATGACTAAATGTACTTTACAGATGATGATCACATCATCTATTAACAGAAAAAAAAAAAAAAAAAAAGATATATCTTGAAATTTAATTCTACCTTTGCAAGGAAAAGGCTGGCTCACTAGAGTCCCTCACACTTTTCCAAAGGCACTTTCCAGGTGTCCAGGGTCTGTTACTAACAGAATAAATTTGTCACTCCAGTCACTGTAAACCAGCCCTCAAGGGCTTTTAAAGACATGGACTAGAGAGTTCCTTTGGCATTAGGTAAATAACAGGTGGTGATGTCTATCAGATTAAAGAGCAGCCTCTCAACCACTCACTCTTCCTATTATTGAGAATGGCAGGGAGTTTATAATTCTGTTGCTGTGGAGTGAGACACTTTTTCCAAGATGACAAGGCCTGGCTTCCTGCAGTAGCTAAATGACACAGCAAGTGAGGCAAGCCCCCTCGCACTCCCTGAGGATCCTTGAGCATTCTGCTGTCTTCCCCTGCCTTGTATTAATCTTTTCTATGTGCTCTCCAGACAGGCCTGGATGAAAGGACAGGCTCCTCAGTGCTCAGAATTGCTTTCTGGAACATCTGACAGGAATCAGTACTATTGTCTCACCCCTGGAGTCAATCAGGAGCAGATATGCCCCAGTATAGAGAAGCCATGAGGATATTATTCATCTTCACAGCTGTCAGAGAAGCACACCAAATGTAGTAACACTATATGTAGATTTTTTTTTTCTTAGTAAAGAGTATTCCTAAGAATTGATTGTAATCATATCGGTCGTGTCCGACTCTGTGTGACCCTATGGACTGTAGCCTGCCAAGCTCCTCTGTCCATGGGATTCTCCAGGCAAGAATACTGGAGTGGGTTGCCGTGTCCTCCTCCGGGGGATCTTCCCAACCCAGGGATTGAACCCACATCTCTTATGTCTCCTACATTGGCAGGCAGGTTCTTTTCCACTAGTGCCAACTGGGAAGCCCAATCCAATATAATCTTTTGCAAAAAATATTTTCTGACTCATAGTTTTAGACAAAGAAAATCAAATTAGATTTTTAGGTAATTTAATTTGACATTGGTTAGAATTGCATTATGAATAAACCTAGGTAATATAGAAAATTGTTTTTATTTAAATCAGAATTTCTGAGACACTAATATTATAATCTTTAATTTGAGCTATGTAGGTGTTATAGTACAATAAACTCATAAATTCAGATCAGTTGAATGAAAAGATAAGCTAATGTATGTATTTTGATAATTATGTAAAGAAATACTAAGTTAAAGTATATCATCATGTATGTGCTAGTCGCTTCCACCTCTTTGCAACCTCAGGTACTGTAGACTGCAAGGGTCTTCAGTCCATGGAATTTTCTAGGCAAGAATACTAGAGTGGGTTGCCATTTCCTTCTCCAGGGGATCTTCCTGACCCAGAAGTCAAACCCCTACTTTTTATATCTCCTGCATTGGCAGGCAGATTCTTCACCACTGTGCCATCTGGGAAGCCCCTATTGATCATAGACTAATTTGATATCACTTTATAAAATGTAAAGCTTACTCTGGGCTGTAATTAAGATGCCAACTGTTTACTTGAATACCAGCACAAAAAAATTGGTTAAAATTATTTGAAGAAATTTTATTCCTCAATAAAGATGAACAAGGTGTTAAATCCCTGACAGAAAATTCATACCTATCACTGAGGCTGTCAGGAATAATATTGTCTTACCACATTCTTTTGCTCCACTGTTCTTTGGGTTTTCCTAAAATATATGTCAGATGGCACTGCCTCGGTCTTTCATGCACTGGTCATGCATGTTTCCATCACCACATTGTGATTCTGTTTTCTCTCTCTATAGTAATGTAAGGACAAGAGATGAGACTCAATTTTATGTGCTGCCTTGACATCTGGTGAATCCAGGAGGGGGTCTCAGATGGCCTAACTACATGTTCATCTCTCCATTATGCCCCTACCTGTAAAGACAACCTCCTTATCAAAGAGATTGGGCACAATTTTTACTTATTCCAAAGCAGTGGGGTTAAGTTTTCTGCCAACCCTCAGAACTATCCAAATAAATCAACCGTACCTTGCCACAGGAGCCAGGGGTCCCCTCACCCTCTTGATGCCACAAAGCCTGCCTTCCACAGCTCCCAGTCATTCACTCTGTTCCCAAATGTAACCCTTGTGTGGCTCCAGGATATGCACATGGTTGGGACACACATGGGCATACAAACACATGGTTTGTATCCTTTCCCCGAAGTTCTAAGTACATGTGATTACTAACCCATTGCTGATGATCTTCCCTGGTGGCTCAAGCGGTAAAGAATCTGCCTGCAAAGCAGGAACCACAGGAAACAGAGGTTCTGTCTCTGGGTGGGGAAGATCCCTTGGAGGAGGAAATAGCAACCCACTTCAGTGTTCTTCCTTGGAGAAATCCCATCAACAGCGGAGCCTGGGGGGGCTACAGTCTATGGGGTAACAAAGAATTGGACACAACTGAAGTGACTTAGCCCAACCTGCTGTTTCTTCTGTGCACTGTTGGATATTGCGTATTTGGTCATCCCTGTCACCCTAGGGGGTGTATCCCTTCTTCACTAAATGCACGGATAGGAAGTGATTAAAACATCCATGCATTCTTCTCCACACGTCCTTCATGCTCAGTTCTAGTTCTTCCTTTTAAAAAGTCTTCCTCATACAGTGTAAGACACTTTAATCATTTGCTCATATCCCAACTTAACTTTCGTGCCCCTAATTTCAGCCCTTCTAATATAGTGCTTCATCCTACTGTAGAAACAATATGACCTCATGTCTCCTTCCTGCATGAGCTTGTGATGTCTTTAGACTAGCCACTGTGTCTGTTGCTCCTGTTCTGTACAGTCCATAAACTGAATATTTAGTCAGCAATTGCAGAACCAAACCAATGTGGGGATAATAAAGCCAGATGGTTTATTTCTACCCTAGACCTCACCTTCACTTCTAATCTAGCGCATCTTTTTTGAGTCTTGCTTTTGAATCATGAGTGAAAATGAGTATGTATTCCCCATGACCAAGAGAATAAAACAAATTATTGAAAGTATATGTTCTGTTGATAGTGAGTTCATTGTATTATTTTTGAATAGTGGGGACAGAATAGTTTAATATTATGCATTAATATTAATTTAAACAATATTGTTAATATTAATTAAAACAATAATGATATTGTTTTCTGCTTTTTCTCTAGATACAATTTTTTTTTTCCTCTTGCTGGCTCCAGATCTCAATCTTTAATTACATGCAAACACTAAGCTGAGTTTTTGAATTACAGCTATTCCTTTTCTGTATTCTCCTTCTTGGTAAACAGATCATGCATTAAGTCTGAGCTTACTTTATAGTTTATACTACTGTATACTATAGTTTTTATACTATAAACTATAGTTTATATAGTTTTTCCTACTTTATAATGATAAACCGAAGCCTCTTACTGAAACAGTAGTTCCATATTTATTTTGTGCATAAATTTATGTAAGGGTGTAACACCATCACTTCAAACTCTTTATTTCAAAACTTAACTCATATTTTCTTTTCAACAGCTTGTTTCTCACCTTATTTTTTAAAACAATATAAACATTCCACTAGTTATTTAGCCTAAAACCTTGGAGTCATTTTAAAACTATTTTCTTTTCCGTTTTTGTATAATCACATAACTAGCAAAATTTCTTGGCTCAAAATACAAAGATTGGACTTACTGGAAAACAAAAATTCTATATGAAAGATGAGGTTTTTAATGGCTTAAAAAATAGTAGTTATTGGAAAGCAGAACATGCATTTTATATATTTACATGCAGCATTCTCATTTACCCACATTTGATTGCTATTATGAACAAAAGGGACAAATTATCAATTTTTTGTTAGTTTTTCTTCTCAAGTAAGCTTGCTCAACTTGATGAGTGAGTCAATTCCTAGGCAGATTGATAAGAAGTCCAGGGTCCCCAAAGAGGAGAAAGGGGTCTGGGGCTCTCAAAGTGGAGATAAGGGTCTAGAATTCTGGAGGAGGAAAGGACAAACTTTTTTTTTTCCTCCACATTCCTTAGTCTTAGTCACATAAAATGTTTTTATCTTTAAGCCTGGAACAGATGATTATACAACTAACAACTTGGATTGGACTCTGTTCAGGTCAGGTCAGTTCAGTTCAGTTACTCAGTCATGTCCGACTCTTTGCTACTCATAAATCGTAGCATGCTAGGCCTCCCTGACCATCACCAACTCCTGGAGTTTGCCCAAACCCATGTCCATCGAGTCGGTGACACCATCTGCCATCTCATCCTCTGTCGTTACCTTCCCCTCCTGCCCCCAATACCTTCTAGCATCAGGGTCTTTTCCAATGAGTCAACACTTTGCATGAGGTGGCCAAAGTATTGGAGTTTCAGCTTCAGCATCTGTACTTCTAATGAACACCCAGGACTGATCTCCTTCAGAATGGACTGGTTGGATCTCCTTGCAGTCCAAGGGACTCTCAAGAGTCTTCTCCAACACCACAGTTCAAAACCATCAATTCTTTAGCGCTCAGCTTTCTTCATAGTCCAACTCTAACATCCATACCATGACCACTGGAAAAGCCATAGCCTTAGACGGACCTTTGTTGGTAAAGTATTGTCTCTGCTTTGGAACATGCTATCTAGGTTGGTCATAACTTTCCTTCCAAGGAGTAAGCGTCTTTTAATTTCGTGGCTGCAGTCACCATCTGCAGTGATTTTGGAGCCCCCCAAAAAAGAGTCTGACACTGTTTCCAGTGTTTTCCGATCTATTTCCCATGAAGTGATGGGACCAGATTCCATGAGCTTCGTTTTCTGAATGTTGAGCTTTAAGCCAACCTTTTCACTCTCCTCTTTCACTTTCATCAAGAGGCTCTTTAGTTCTTCTTCACTTTCTGCCATAAGGGTGGTGTCATCTGTATATCTGAGGTTATTAATATTTCTCCCAGAAATCTTGATTCCAGATTGTGCTTCTTCCAGTCCAGCGTTTCTCATGACGCACTCTGCATAGAAGTTAAATAAGCAGGGTGACAATATACCACCTTGACGTACTCCTTTTCCTATTTGGAACCAGTCTGTTGTTCCATGTCCAGTTCTAACTGTTGCTTCCTGACCTGCATATAGGTTTCTCAGGAGGCAGATCATGTGGTCTGGTATTCCCATCTCTTTCAGAATTTTCCACAGTTTATTGTTATCCACACAGTCAAAGGCTTTGGCATAGTCAATAAAGCAGAAATAGATGTTTTTTCTGGAACTCTCTTGCTTTTTCCATGATCCAGCAGATGTTGGCAATTTGGTCTCTGGCTCCTCTGCCTTTTCTAAAACCAGCTTGAACATCTGGAAGTTCACGGTTCACTGAAGCCTGGCTTGAAGAATTTTGAGCATTTCTTTACTAGCGTGTGAGATGAGTGCAATTGTGCAGTAGTTTGAGCTTTCTTTGGCATTGCCTTTCTTTGGGACTGGAATGAAAACTGACCTTTCCGAGTCCTGTGGCCACTGCTGAGTTTTCCAAATGTGCTGGCATATTGAGTGCAGCACTTTCACAGCATCATCTTTCAGGATTTGAAATAGTTCAACTGGAATGCCATCACCTCCACTAGCTTTGTTCGTAGTGATGCTTTCTAAGGCCCACTTGACTTCACATTCCAGAATGTCTGGCTCTAGGTCAGTGATCACACCATTGTGATTATCTGGGCCATGAAGATCTTTTTTTTGTACAGTTCTTCTGTGTATTCTTGCCACCTCTTCTTAATATCTTCTGCTTCTGTTAGGTCCATACCGTTTCTGTCCTTTATCAAGCCCATCTTTGCATGAAATGTTCCCTTGGTATCTCTAATTTTCTTGAAGAGATCTCTAGCCTTTCCCATTCTGTTGTTTTCCTCTATTTCTTTGCATTAGGCCGTTCAGGTATGACCTAAATCAAATCCCTTATGATTATACAGTGGGAGTGAGAAATAGATTTAAGGGACTAAATCTTGAACTCTGTACTAAGGATTAGATAGTAGCAATGTATCCTGCTTGAGGACAATTTCTCCTTCCTGAGGGCCTTCTGGCCAATCCTGTTACCTTGAAATGTGGTCTGTGGGAGTGGGTCTAGTAAGATCTTTGCAATCTCTGGACATTCTTTTGATTCATTGTAATAACTAATTGGAGAGTATATAACTCCATTGCTAACACTGGCAAGGGGGGTACTCTTTCTGCCCCCTGTTGATGTCTATATCAGAAGCTTTCTCTATCCCTTTTATACTTTAAAAAAACTCTATTGTACAAAAACTCTGAGCGATCAAGCCTCGTCTCTGGCCCTGAATTGAATTCTTCTCCTCTGAAGGCAAAGAATTCCCGCATCTTTCATGGTTCAGCAACAACCTTCATTGATATTGTTTACAAAGCAATTTATTTCAAATATGCAAATAATTTTTATAAGCTTAATCTCCCTAAAATTATTTATGACCTAAAGAAAAGTAGCAGTGTATGTAAGCAATGTCTATTAATACCACAAGGGGGAAAAAAATAAGCATGACTTTGGTTTATTTTCTTTCTTTAATTAATTAATTTATTTTAATTAAAGCCTAATTACTTCACAATATTTTGAAATTATTGGGAAAAATCCTTCATACAATCATTTTTGGTATCCTTTTTCTCTTTTTTGTTCATGACCAGGGAACTGTTAACTTTAAAACATGCATAGAATGTGGAAATTTTTTTAATGTAACAGTTATATCTGTGAAATGCAATATAAAGTGTTGAATTGTTTCTCCAACTTGTCCTCTCAGAAGCAAACACAAAAGTATAAACACAAATATGCCAATTGTATAGACTTCTGTCTATAGCAAATCTCATAAGTAACCCAGGATGTATCACAAAAGAAAACTAATGGTTTTTAATATGATTTGATTTGAAAATATTTGCAACAATGTTTCCATATGTCAGCTGTAACTTGTGTTCTCTGTTTTAATACTGATAAGTATCTGCAGCATGTAAACTATATAATAGACTATGCCTTATTCTGAGGTTAGGTGCATACCTGAATGCAAATTAACGTAATAAATTCTGAAGTAACATGTAAACTGCAGCTTCCCACAAGTAGAAATCATCAAGGATATCTAATTCCTATGATTACATGATGCTAATTAGTTAAGCACAGAAAGGTGTTATTTGTTGTGTACCATTAGCATTATTTTTTTACTTATAATTGAATCATGGACTTTGGTAACGTGTTTTCAAGGAAAATAAGATAGACCTTTTTAAAGGAAATGTCTACAAAATCTTTTTAAGAATATTAAAAATAACAAATATAAACACAATAAAATTGAATCAAAGAACAGTCCTTTAATATAGTTTAGATTACTGATGTTAAAATTGAATACAAAATGGAAACTGGACTTGAGAATTTTCTGAATATAAAAGAACATTTTAAACACATACACAAAACTAAATCTTTCTTATTTCATGAACAGGAACATAATTTATGTTATTCCTTGTAAAAAACCTCTGAAAAATCATAAAGTAGACTTATCTCATCTTCCCCAAATTGATATGAGTTGATCACTTTTAACTGATCCCCTGCTGTCTGAAGAGTCCATTTTAATAACCAATCATTGGAAAGGGTAAACAACTTCCTCATTTTCACTCTATAAACCTTATAACTTCATGCCCTTGAGGTCATGAAGTTTTTATTTTTGAAGGCTCCTCATTCACAAACTGTTCTTATAGGCACAGTAAACTTGCACTAAATACTATTCCTCAATCTGGGTTTTTAATTTTGCCATTTCTGGATTTTTGACAGTTTCTGGCATCAGAAATGTGGTTGAAAGAAGACCCCCAATGACTCAGAGGACAGTGAGCAACCAGGTACCTATGCCCTCACAGCCCATTCCTCTCACTGCTTTCTCCCCAACCCTGGAATTGGAGGGTAAGTCTCTCTTCAGTCAGAGGTCCACTCTCCTTGTGTTTAGAGCTCTCTGATTTCAATGAGCATACCTGTATTTTGTTTGTTGAAGTTTCTTTCTATCCTGTCCTAAAGGTGGTCTGGGAAACATGTGATTCCCTATGTCTTGGGACAGCTATTGGAAAACACGTGCCCTCATTGGTTAAGACGTCTAGGGATTCTAAAGGCAAAAAAATGGATTTCGCTCAGTCTAAAACTTTTTTTTTTTCATCTCTTTCAAAAACAACTGCTTCCTGGAGGTATACCTATTATGGGCCAGAATCTTGTGCCTCTTTGGAATATGGGTAAACTTTTGGATAATTTGCATTTATAACAGCCACTTTTGGGAAACTTGAATTTAGATTGGCCAACTTTAAGGGGCATCTTTGTAAAGAGAGATCTCGAACTTCTAGGAGACAGTGTGGAATTCAATCTTTGATTGAAAGGTAGAGGTTTCTAAAAGACAAATGACTCCAAAAATAGTTTCTCTCTAAAAGAATCTTTACAATGTGTAGATAAAGAATCTTCAGTTACAGGACTTGGGTCAAAACATATACACTACTATATTTAAAATAGATAACCAATAAGGACCTACTGTATAGCATAGGGAACTCTGCTCAGTATTCTATAATAACCTAAATGGGAAAAGGTTTTGAGAAAGAATGTATATGTGTATACATATATATACCTATATATATACACACACACCTATATATATATATATACACACATATATATATATACCTATATATATATATACACACATATATATATAATCTGAACCACATTCTGTACATCTAAAAGTAACACATCATTGTAAATCAACTATAGTCCAATATAAACACAAAACATAACACTTTGGCCATCTGAGCAGTTAGTCTTAACTTGTTAGTCTGTCAGCCAGAAGCACAATTTAGATCCAGCTATTCTTTGAGTTTTGCATTTTTGTACCTCAGACATGACTAAAATTTAAAGATGAAGGCTCTAAAATTTTAGCTTATGTCTGCTATATGTTTCTGTGTATTTATGTACATATGTATATTATGTATAATTATATTTTAAAATCAGTTCCATTGAATTGGCCTAAAAATAAATACCTATATAGATTAAGTATTCCTAAAACACCCAGAAATATAGAAACTAACCAAAATTTTTCTCAGGTTCACATGACCTGGTATAATCTTTGATAAATAAAAGCTAATTTAAGTTTGTTGATTTAATATACACACTCATTCTCAATATTAAATATAATACAAATATACAAGTTTTTATACCTGAGTTTACTAGTCAAAAATAAACTCATGTTGAGGCTTCCCCAGTGGCTCAGATGGTGAATAATCCACCTGCAATATGACAAACCGAAGTTTGATCCCTGGATCCCCTGGAGGAGGAAATGGCTATCCATTCCAGTATTCTTGCCTGGGAAATCCATGAACATAGGAGCCTGGCAGTCTGCAGTCCATGGGTAACAGAGTCAGACATGACTAAGCAACTAACACTTTCACTTTCATTTTTATTTTATTTTATTTTTTTTACTTATAGTATCCCAGGGATGCAAGGATTCTTCAATATCCACAAATCAATCAATGTAATACACCACATTATCAAATTGAAAAATAAAAGCCATATGATTATCTCAATAGATGCAGAGAAAGCCTTTGACAAAATTCAACATCCATTTATGATCAAAACTCTCCAGAAAGCAGGAATAGAAGGAACATACCTCAACATAATAAAACCTATATATGACAAACCCACAGCAAACATTATCCTCAATGGTGAAAAATTGAAAGCATTTCCCGTAAAGTCAGGAACAAGACAAGGGTGCCCACTTTCACCATTACTATTCAACATAGTTTTGGAAGTTTTGGCCACAGCAATCAGAGCAGAAAAAGAAATAAAAGGAATCCAAATTGGAAAAGAAGAAGTAAAACTCTCACTGTTTGCAGATGACATGATCCTCTACATAGAAAACCCTAAAGACTCCACCAGAAAATTACTAGAGCTAATCAAATGAATATAGTAAATTTGCAGGATATAAAATCAACACCCAGAAATCCCTTGCATTCCTATACACTAATAAT